>NC_046297.1:67443248-68688248 GCF_004115265.2 Rhinolophus ferrumequinum | reverse complement strand
AGAACAGAATATCTCAGGTATCCACTCCAGATGGAAGAGCCAAGCAATTTCCATACTCCGCTGAAAAGGCAAGTCACACTGTTTAGTGAGGAAAGAACAGTTACACTGAAGTGACAGATGTACTCCCCGAAGTTGTTCAGCGTGTATCTGCCTACTTCTAACTTGGCAGAACCCAGTCACACTCCCAGCACAACTATCAGGGTGCCTGGACAATAGAGGGGTACCTGAGTATTCGGTGAGCACTGAGAGTCTCGCCACACATGGTCCACGAGTCTGGTCCTACCTTTCCATCATGCTCAGAATATTAAGCATAGTCCCACCCTTGGCACCCTCTGTGTAACCTATGAGTGCACACAGGTCTCCCTGAGAATGCATTTGGACACACCAGACCACTCGCATTTGACATCAACATTTTTGAGAGGGGGCAGAGCAAAGTGGTCAAGAGCTGGCCTGAGATTCCCCCCTACTTGTAATTACTTAACCTTGAGCAAGGCTTTGAGCATCGCTTCTGTCCTCTATGCCTGGCAAGGCTCCTACCTCCTCATAAGGTCGTTGTGAAGAGTAAGCGAGGTGATGTAAGTCAGTGGCCCAGCAAGGAGTGTTACACAGAATGCTAACAACGTGTATTGTTACCTGGGACAGGTTTTTACTCTTTGACATCCATCTCATCCACCTTGTCTCAACGGACCGAGAGTAGACACCCAAGGCAAAGGTATGTTTTGTCATTGCTCCT
The DNA here is from genome assembly GCF_004115265.2 of Rhinolophus ferrumequinum. Classification (NCBI taxonomy): domain Eukaryota; kingdom Metazoa; phylum Chordata; class Mammalia; order Chiroptera; family Rhinolophidae; genus Rhinolophus; species Rhinolophus ferrumequinum. The sequence continues at coordinate 68,687,515 of NC_046297.1, read as the reverse complement.
TTTGTTGACAAAATGACATACTTGCATTGTATGTGTCAGTCGGTTTGCAACAGTGAGCTTTTATTCTCAGGCCCATGGATCAGTGGGATGGTTGGAAATGCTGTGCTATAAATGTGTTCCTTCTGGGGACCAGCCTGAAGGAATAGCAGCTACATCTTTTCATGGGGGCGGATGGAAGCACAAGAAGGGGAAACAGAAACCTGCAATAGTCCTTATAGTCTAGGCTTGGAACTGGCGCTCTGTCCATCCACCCACATCTCAAAGGGCCAGGCAAGTCACGAGACCGTGCTCTGCACCGAAGGGGTGTGGGGATAGCCTCCACCCCGTCTGGATGGAAATAACAGGTCTTAAGGCAAAGGATGCAGGAAGCGGAGAAAAATAAGAGAAAATAATGCAACCTGCCACATCCTATCATCTACTTCACCCCAAATTCCTTTTAAAAATCATTTCCAAATTTGGGGAATAATAAAATGTAAAAGCTGGAAATAATTTTACCTAAAACCACAATTTATAGATAAGGAATTGCAGGCCCAGAGAAGGCATCGACTTACCGAGTGATGCAGAGCCAGTGCGCGGTCGAAAATGCCAGCTCTGACTGGGAAAGTGACTGGCCTGGGAGGGATGGGCTGACTGAAAGCCGTGCTGTGATCCCGGAGTCCACTACTTTGTGATCTAACTCACGGTACAAATTTTCCACAGAAGTCTTATTGTCCCTACTTTACAAGCGGGCAGGGAATCAAATATGAGAACAAATTATTTGAAATCTACTTGATTTTTTTTTAAATGAGAAACTGTATTCAAATTGTATTTACTAGTTTGTATCGTCTGGATTACCTTAAAGGTGTATCTTAAATGTAGAGAAGAATGTATTTAGTCAACACTTAAAAATGAAGTGAAACATAAGAAAATGCCCTGGAGGGACTTCTGGGGGTGGGGCCAGGGAGGCAATGGCCAGAAGAGATGGAAAATGCTTTTTCCACGAACATGACAGTTTGCAGGCATTTAATTGTGGCTTGATTTTGCTGATTGCAATTAGAACCCTTCCTCTGTTGGCGGGATATCATGTCAGACTCCTAATCTAGGTTAAGTAGACACTGTCTTTAATAAGAAGTCTGATGAAAAGCAAGACTTGTCGCTCCCCACACTAGACGTAAGGGCTGGGGGCAGGGGCGCTGCTGTGTACGTTCCTTGAGGAGAAAGCCAACTCTCTCAGTCAGCATCCTTCAATTAACGAATCTTCCCCGTTAGACAAATGGAGAAACTGAGACCCAGAAAGGATAAATGACTAGAATCCAGGCCATTGGAGCCCAGTGCTCTTTCCTTTGTTGAACAAATGTATATCGGGATTTCCCTGTGCCAAGCAGTTCACTTGTCCCTAGGCCAAAAAAATAAGCCAGAAGTCCCTGCACTCAAAGAGCTGATGGCCTAAAGGAATGATAGACAGATAGGTTTTATATACATGTACATGTATATACACATACACGCACACATACATACCTATGTACATATATTATTATAAATGTTATATATATCATATATTATTAAGGCATATTAATGCTCTTGCCACCAATGTATCTATCACAAGGCATGATGTCGTGTACACTCCAGCTACACTGCCTATGCTAAGCACAGGAGTCTTATGTCTAGATAGAGCCACATACGCCATCATGCACCAACATGCGCCAACATACGCCAACACACACCAGCATATGCCAACATGCGCCAAAATGCGCCAACAAAAGGCATGTTCAAAGCAGCATTGTTCATACTGTGTTTCCCCAAAAATAAGACCTAGCCGGACCGTCAGCTCTAATGAGTCTTTTGGAGCAAAAATTAATACAAGACCTGGTATTATATTATATTATATTATATTATATTATATTATATTATATTATATTACATTATATCATATCATATCATATCATATTATTCTATTATAAGACCCGGTCTTATATTAAAATAAAACCGGGTCTTACATTAATTTTTGCTCCAAAAGATGCATTAGAGCTGATGGTCCAGCGAGGTCTTATTTTCAGGGAAACACGGTAGTACCTAGGAATGTAAAACTGCCCACATATCCATGAGCTGAAAATATGTCAATAAATGGTGGCGTATTCGCGGAACACAATACAACAATGAGAGTGAAGAAATTGCAGCACACACAGCAGCACAGATGAGTATCTCACACTGCTGAGCGAAAGCAGCCCGACACTGAAGGGTACACACTGCATGGTGCCACCAAATGAAGAAAAGGAGCGGGGGAAAATCAGCCTCTGCTGTGAGAAGTCAGGACAATAATTACCAGAGGATGGAGGCAGCAGGAGAGGACGGAAAGAAAGTATTAGGGGGCTTGGTTTCTTGATCTGGCGGTGCTAGGGACACGGGTGATTTCAGCTGAAATTTTATTAGGCTGCACACATATGATGTGTGTTCTTCTCTGTGCAGAGAGTGTACATTACACAGAAGAAACCTGATAGCGCCGTCCCCTTCATCTCTTTAACATTCTCTGATTTGCTTTTTGTCCCGGCATAGCCAGACCAGGATTGCTATAATATCCCACAGTATCCTGAGTTAATAGCGCAAGTAGACATTTTTATTCCCATAACAAATCAGCAGGCTGATAAACAAGTGTATTATTGAATGTGTGTGTGTCTGTTTTTCTGGATCTTTTGTTTTTCTCTCCTTTAGCATAAAGACCAACACACCTTGGTCTTAAGATTCTGCTCCAAAGAAAGCCCATCACATTCTGATTAGCTGCAATCCAGAATGAATCTTTTCAGTGAATGAAAATGAGGCAAGCTTTTATGGGCCTATTACCCGAGGGCATCCAGTGGTATTTTTCTTCTCCATATTTGACCTTAAAAATGTTTTGTAGTTTGTCAAGGATATCATTTTCACCCAGTCAGGCTGCAGGGGTAGCTAATTAAGGGGTGTTTAATGACATTTGTTCCTTAAAGGAGGCCTGATTAAATGTACCGTGTAATTTTTTACCAAATCAAGCAATTCACCCAATTTTCAAATGTGCTTAATAAGCCAGGCCCAAGGCATTACAGCCTGCCAGCTGTGTGACTGATGTGGCACAGGCTGGAAGGGCTCTCACACTTCCTTAAGATGCTTCATCCAGGCTACCCCCTCCACCTGGAACCTTCTTTTCCACTCCCCTCACCTATGCCCATCTGACTCATTCTAGACAATCAATCAGAAGTCCTACTTTCTTCCTGGATTTTTTCCAGTTGAGGCCACATCTGCTCTCCTCTCCCCAAACTCCCGTTACTCCTACGACATATATGCCCCTTATCTTTGAACATGTGCCCACACCCCAAATCATTTGCTCCCTTTTCATCAGTGTACCCAATTAAATTATAGCTAATGTGAGTTCAGAAACCATTTTAGTACATCTTCTGAGCCTCAGAGCTCTACACAGTCCTAAGGACACAGAACAGCTCGAATTTGGGGAAAGCAAGGCAGATAAGTTACGAGGAAATGCAGATGTAATAGTCCTGCCACTCAGGCTGCGTAGCAGTGGGCAGTTAATTATTGATTTTCATCTCTAAGCCTGAGCTCCTTCACCTGTAAAATAAAATATATATATAAATATATATTTACTTATTCATATTTATATGTGTATCTATTATATACATATACCGGGGGTGCCAAAAAAATGTTTCCAAGTGGACACTTTGGTCACGTTGCTCAAGCAGTAGTTCGCCATCATCAGAAGTGTCTGGACGCTGATGGGAACCACTTTGAGCGCCTCTTGTCATGGCAGACGTCACACGGGACTTGTAGTCCTCTTTTGTTATCGGGGTATGTCGAGTGTTACAATTTTAATAGTTTTTTCCTTTCTTAAAATGTGTATATATTTTTTGGCACCCGCTGTCTGTAATGTACATATGTCTACCTCCCTTGTGTGATTCTACTGGAAATTAGGTAAGAAAATGCAGTGGCTTTCAACGTCTAGTTTGCCAAAGAATTACCGGAGTGATTGTTAGAATGAAAAACTCTGGGCCGTTCTTTTTTTCCCCTCAGAAATTCTGACTGGGTCTGGAAAAACGCCCAGGAATCTGCATGTTAACAGCGTCTCTCACCCCCACACGTGACACTAGTGCACACGTTTCAAGGTTTCAGCCTTTGAGAAACACTGAGATGCAAACTAATAATCATAATTATTATTATTGTAAAGCTAAATGATGCTGGAGTTTCAAGTGGCCTAATTAAACAGCTCTCCCACTCTCCACCCAATTTAAGAACAAATTAAGAGATAAATAAACAGATAGAGGTCACAATGGCAGCTTTATTTTTTAACAAAAGCTGATAACAGACGGTGTGGCTTGATCTGGGAGCAAGTGGACTCGTGAACACTGACGTCTGGGCTCAGACCTTTCCCTCTTTGCCACTTAGGTCGGGCCTTTGATGCACAGAATACTTCTGTGCACGTCACACAGGCAGGCCCCATCTCCCAGTTCTATCTTTGGCCAGGATTTGCTGTTGCCTCCCCTCAACCCATATTAATATGTGTGTACCCTTCATGTGCTGATTAAGCCTTAGAAATGCAGTAGAGCAAAGTCCTGCCTTGGAGTGGTCAGAGTCCAGCAGGGTTCAGAGAAACGAGTCTGTTCACAGGGACACAACGGACGACGGGCTATGGTACTGGCGGACACGAGCCCACGTGACCCCTGCACTCTGTCAGTCTAAGCCCTGGAAGCCTCTGTCCGCTTTTCTCAGAATTCAGGCGTACAGTGCGGCTGAGGGCCCAGTCCCAGGCCTGTCCTGCTCTTTGCATCCACCTTTCCTCTCCCTTTAATCCACCCTAAGATTTCATGTCCTCCTCCAGGCCTGCCTTCTCTGTTTCACGTGTAAGGAGCACACGTGAGGCAGGAGCTAAAGTCTTTAAAAATAATAACCCTTAATTTTTGTATGATGAACAAGAGATGAGGAAACTGTCCCCACCTAATAGTGGGAAAGTGAAACCACCGCAGCCCAAAGGCTTTCTGCTGCCTCCTCAGCAAAGCTCAGCCACGGCCCATTTCTGCAGGGACCCCTCCGAGCTCTGGGACCTCGCCTTCCTTCCCCCCTCAGATGGAGGGAGGGGCCTGGAAAAGCCCTTTCCTTTGCCACGCAATGAAGAGGCAAGACAGGATATGGGGGCATGGTTAAGGGGGACCCTGAGCCACCCTAACCCGTGGGAGGCTGCAATTTCCCACTCACTCACTCCTCTAAGCCTCAGTTTACCCACTTTCAAAGCAGGACCCATAGAGATGCTCCCTGTGGGACTGGCTATGCGGTTATGTATGATAACTCAGATATAACCATTACACAGTCCCTGGTATACCACATGGGCTTTTAAACTGTGAGTTGTTATGGCATGAGGTGTGTACCTCACTCTTTCTAAAGGACAGAGGAGGAGTCGGTGTGCCAAGGGAGCTGGGATAGGGGGGGCTCCTCACAGAAACCAAAAGACGGGGTGGATGGTTAGCCCAGTTGGTTAGAGCACAGTGCTCTTAACAAGGTTGCCGGTTCTATCCCCACATGGGCCACTGTGAGCTGCGCCCTCCACAACTAGATTGAAACTACTTGACTTGGAGCTGATGGGTCCTGCAAAAACAAAAAAAAAACTTAAAAAAAAAAAAAAAAAAAAAAAAAAAAAAAAAAAAAAAAAAAGAAGGAAAGAAAGAAGGAAAAAAAAAGGAAAAAGAAGAAAGGAAGGAAGGAAAGAAGGAAGGAAGGAAGAAGGAAGGAAAAAGAAAGAAGAAAGAAGAAAGAAAGAAAAAAGACTTCCAAGAGCCTGCATCCCTGGATGCAGAATAAAAGCCACCTAAGCAAGAAGAGGTACACAATTCAGTGTTTAAAAAAAAACATCAACCAAACAAACAACCGCCCCCCTTTTTTATACTTTTGTTCTTTTATTCCTGAGTCTTTGTTCCATACCTCACTCACCTCAATCTCTCTCCCTCACTCATGATCTGCTTCAATCACCACGTTCCCCGAGAAGTGCCCTTACAGAAGCTGCCGTTGGCTTCCTGATTGGAACACAGAGAGGTAGACTTGGAGAGTTACCCAGGACATGGTGGGGGAGGACACCGGAGATGAGGACTTTCTGGGGGGATGGCTTCTCTGTGAAATGACGGCTGAGTGGGTGGTTGGCACATGACTCAGCATTATCCAGGGTAAAGGAGACCTGGGGGCACTCACCAGCCTGCCGTGTTTGTGACAAGCTTCCTAGGAGATGCCAAATGTGCTTGTGACAAGTAGCAGACAGTGAGTCAGGAGCTATTTATTGAGCACCTACTATGCTCCAAGCACTGGGTTCACAAAAGGAGTTGAACGCATGAGCCTACAGCAATTGGAAAAGAGCAGGTATGGGGACCTAAGTGATAGGTTCAGGGCATGCCAGCCATTGGGGGGCAGGAATTTGGAGGGGGAGGAAATGTGGATACGTGCCTGGACCAGAGCATAGAGGGCCTGATCAGCAAGCTTGTTTCCTAAGGGAACTCAGTCCCTGTAAATACTGACCAATCAAGGTTGCACCACTCTGGATGGCAGAACTGGAACTGGAAGTCAGGTGGCCCAGCTCCCAGTCCAGGGCTTACAGCACAGCACACGATGCCTTCCTCAGTCATTTCTTTCCATCTTGGCAAATAACAGTAATAATAACAACAGCCATTAATGTTTATGAGCCCTCACTCTGTGCCAGGTACTATGATAAGCACTTTACATGTTTTTATTTCCAGCAACAACCCAATAAAATAGGTAATTATCTCCCATTTCACAGATGAGTCTCTGAGGCACAGAAAGCTTAAATAACTCTGTCATGGCTACACAGTTAGTAAAAAGCAGTGATAAGACTCAAACCCCGGCATCCTGCTCCAAAACTCATGAGCTTACGCCTCCACTCTGTGGGCATGTTAAGCCCTGCAAGAAGACTTTAGGTTTAAGAGCGAATGATAGGTTCTCGACCAAGGAGACCCAAGGGGCAGGTGCACACAGTGATGTGTGCCCACTCTCAGGGCTTCAGCTGGCATCCTTTGAATCCATCTTGGCCACACCCACCAGTTGTGTGATCTTGAGTGGGTTACGTCACCTCACCATGCCTCCTTTTCCTGACGTATGGAAGGGGAAAATAGACTTATCCCCCCTATAGGGTTGCTGTGAGGATGAACTAATATATGAAACAGTCTTAGAAATAGCTCTAGCTTTATTATTATTTTGAAATTGAAAGTGTAGTCTCAATTCCCGTGGGCTGTAGAAAATTGATAGATTTTTCTCTATCCATTTAAAATAATTTCTCTACATTTTAAATAATGCAGACTGGTTTACAATAGATAGTCATTGATCTGGATGGATGTAACTCATATATAACGGAATAATAATGTAGGACTCAGGAGAACTGGAGTTTTCATCCCAATCCTGCCTCTAGCCAGCCAGGTGGATTTGAAGCAAGTTTCTTCAACGATCCTTGCTGCATTCTCTTTAACTTTAAAATAGAGATTATGATAATGACCTTGACACTTATGGTAAGGATAGACAAAGATAATTTAGTCATTTTTTTTTCAGTACTTCACCCAGTTGAAAAAAAATGCGTTATATTCTTTACTCAACAAGCGTGCTAAGATCATTCAATAGAGAAAAAACAGACTTTTCAACAAGAGATGAGACATCACTTGGATACTGTTTTGCAAAAGGAAGTTTTGCATACTGACATGCAAAAGGAAGGTGGACTCTCATCTCAACATCATATACATAAATTAACTCAAAATGGATCAAAGCATTAACTGTCATGGCTAAAACTATAAAAATCTTAGAAGAAAACATACGTATAAATCTTCATAACCTTAGATTAGGCAACCGTTTCTTAGCTAGACACCAAAATCACAAGAAACCAAAGGAAAAATAGATAAATTATACTTCATCTACATTAAACATTTGTATGCGTCAAAGGACATGTCACAGCACTATCATGTCTTTTTCGTAGTGAGAACATGCAAGGTATTTTTTATGCACTGGTTGAACCTTGATGGTTCTCACGCTGTATTCTTACACCGACGCCAGAGCCTAGTGACAGAGGCCAGCGAGCGTTGTGTGGAGTGGGCGGGGCTGTTCCACCCGTGTGACGTGTGGTCCGTGTGCCGAGGGCCCGCCGGCCCACCCCTCCTGCCTCTCGTCGTCCCCTCTGCCGCTCCGTCCCAGCACATGTGCAGCAGGTTTGGAGGGGTTCTTGGGTCTGGGACTCAAGGCTTCCACAGCCTTCAAACGGATCCTTTGAGAGGGGCTAGGTACATATGGGGAGCGTTAATTCTGGCCCATTGCTCCAGGGACCAGGCTCTGGCCTCCAGGAAGCGTGAAAAGGCTTCCTCAGAGTCCACGTGTGTTTGCCTAACTCTGGGGTGTTTACAATTAGGAAAGTTCCTGACCCACAGATGTAGATAAACGCCACTTTCTTCCCTATCAGAGGTATATCGGCCTCCAACTGCCTTACTCCTTACAGTACCCTCCGTTGGTTCAACACTCAGGTTGCCAAGAGCAGAGTTCTTCCCCAGGACTCAACACCCCACCATCTAGCGAGAAATGGCAGGTGACAAAGGCTGAGGTGCTGCTGGAAAAAGAAAAAGTAGTGCAGGGAATGAAAAGATGAATTGCAATGGACAGGTAGAGAGGAAACCTACCACAAAGGTGATATTTGAGCTGAGACTTTCACTAGCTAAGAGAGGAAAGAAGGGGAGTCCAGAGAGTGGGTTCTATTGAGAGTAGTTGCTCACGTGGGACAGTAGGAAAACTACTCATGGAACAGAGAATAGCTAATAGTGAGTAAGCGCAGGTTTCAAAGGGAGAGGAGTGGAGAGACTAGTGGCTGATGGAGTTGTTCGTTTTATTTTTTAATTGAGATACAATGGACACATGACATTGTGTGAGTTTAAGGTGTACAATGCGTTGATTTGATGCGTTTATATATTGCAATATGATTGCCCTTGTGTCTTAGCGAACACCTCCATCGTGTCACATAATTATCATTTCTTTTTGGTGGTGAGAACATTTAAGGTCCAGTCTCTTAGCCACTGAAAAGTATGTAGTACAATATTACTGACTAGTCACACTGCGTGCATTAGATCTCGAGAACTTACTCTCTTCTAACTGCATGTTTGTAACCTTTGACCAGCATCTCTCCCATTCCCCCATCCCCCAACCCCTGGTAACTGCCGTTCTTCTCTTGGTTTCTACGAGGTTGGCTTTTTAAGATTCCATGTAAGTGATCCCATACGGTATTTGTCCGTCTGACTTATCTCACTCAGTATAATGCCCTCATGGTCCATCTAAGCTGTCACACATGGCAAGAGTTCCTTCTTTCTCATGGCTGAATAATATTCCGTGTGTGTGTGTGTGTGTGTGTGTGTGTGTGTGTGTGTGTGTCCCATGTCTTATTCATCCATTCATCCATTGATGGGCACTTAGGTTGTTTCCATATCTTGGCCATCGTGGATAATGCCGTAACGTACATGGGGGTGAGTGATATCGTTTGAAAGATAAGGGGCCGTTGCTGCTAGGTATTCACTGTTAGGGGTGCCTCGGGCCTCCATTCAGGGAGTTTTGGGGTGAGAGTTCCATGGCGAGGTACATGCTTCCTCACTGATAGTCACCGTGGTGGAGAAGGGAAGATGGGGGAAGGCTGAGACCCATCAAGCAGCCCCCATGATCACAGTCAATAGGAAACTGAATCGAAGCATTTCAAGGGTGTGGACAAACGCAGGTGGATTCTAAACCCGTTGTGGCCAGACGCACGTGGATGGCGTCCTTGACTCTGCTACTTGCCAGCTGTGGGACCCTAGGACTGTCATTTTTACTCTCTGCTCAGTCTTAACTGGTGGATCCAGTCACACGGTGGGTGTCAGGATTAAATGAGAGAGTGGAAGCCTACATCTTTCTTTTAATTGAGGTAAAAGTCACCATTTAAAGTATACATTTCAATGGCTTTTAGTATATGTACAGTGTTGCACAGCCAGCGGCGCTATCTAATCCCGGAACATTCTCATCACCCCAAAATGAAACCTTGTACCCATTCGTACCCATCCCTTCCTATTTCTACTCCCCCCTCCAAGCCCCTGGCAACCACTAATTGGCTTTGTTTCCGTGAATTGGCCTATTGTGGGCATTTCACTTACGTGTAATCATACAACATGCGGCCTTTGGTGTCTGGCTTCTTTCACTGAGCACGTTTTCAAGGTTCATGTCTGAATAATAGTCCGTACGATGGGTCTGCCACTTTCGTTTACCCATGCAGCAATCGGTGGGCATTTTCGGTTGTTTTCATTGGGGCTATGAGGGGTAATGCTGCGGTGAACGATTGGGTGCACGTTTTCGTGTGCATGCTTGTTTTTAAGCACAAAAGCCCTCGTTCATTTCACTTAATTATCTACGGAGTTCCTTTCAGGGGCCAGAAGTTGTGCTGGGTTCTGAGGTTAGAACCATCTACAGGACAAGAACAGTGGCTCTCCTTTGGGAGCACACGATCTATTGGGGAAGAAAAGCAGTGAATGAGGAAGCAAAGAAATAAACAAGATAACTTCAGAGAGTGACAAGTCTTAGGAATGGAAACAGGGCAGTGATAAAGCAGAGCAACTGGTGGGGGAGGAGAAGCGAGACCTTAGGCAGGTGATGTATCCGTCAGGATTCTCTGGAGAAAAAGAACCAGTAGGGTGTGTGTGGTGCGTGTGTGTGTCTTTGTGTGTGTGTAGCTTTATTTTAAGGAGTTCACTTCTATAATTGTGGAGGCTGGCAAGTTCAAAACCTGCCATTAGGGCCAACAGGCCCAGGGAAGAGCAGTGTTGCCAGTGAAGTCTGTCTGAAGGTCGTCTGCTGACAAAAGCCCTTCCTGCTCAGGGGAGATTAGTCTTTGCTCTATAAAGACCTTCACCTGATTGGATGAGGCCCACCACACTAGAGAGGGCCATCTGCTTTGCCCACAGTCCACCGATTTAAATGTTGACTCATCACAGACAAACACCCTCACAGAAACAGCCAGGGTCATGTCTGATGACATGTCTGGGCACCATGGCCCAGCCACATCGGCACATAAAGTTAACGGTCACGATCGAGGAAGGTGACATTGAGGAGAAGTTGATTCTGGCGGTAATGTGCAAATGAGCAGGAGTTCTCCGTGCAGAAACCCAGGGGGACAAGCACTCCCAGCAGAAGGAACAGCACATGCAAAGGTCTTAGGGGCAAAGTGTACAGCGGTAGCTGGGAATTGGGGGAATAAAAGAGGCGATGTCAGAGAGGTGAGCACGGCAGAGCAAATGGAAGGATTTTCTGTTTAGAGGGAGAAAGCCATTTTCTGCCTGTGGCGCCCCTCTCCACAGCCCACCGCATCAGGCTACCAAGGCAGAAAGTCATGTGCTGCTAGGGGAGGTGGGCTGGAGACACATCTCTGGGCATCTGCACAAAAAGACAAAAGGAAATCATCAGAGCTTTTGAAAGAAAACACAGGGAAGGTAACATCTCACATAAATATCCCTCTTGGTTCTTTTCCGTGCTTCCAGAAACAGATAAATTTCCTTCTAAATTGTCCTGCTGAGCCTGCCATTATTATCAGCCTTAGGAAGGCTGCGTCTGGGCCAGCTGCGATGTGGGCTGCCTTCTGTAATTCTCACGCATCTCGGCTTAGACAGCGCGAAGGCCAGCGGAAGCTTGATTTCCCCACAGATCCCAGCGGCAGTCCCATTGCCTTGATTGCTTCTGATCAAGGCAAACTGAGAAAAGTGAAGCAGACACATCTGTTCTCTTCCTGTTCCTTGAAGCCAGCAAAACCCGCAGTCAGTGTGGTCACTCAAAACCAACACAGAGTACACTCCAGATACAGGAAGCCCCAACAGCAGAATTGTGAATTAGAAGGTGGTTCCATCCTCTATTAAGAAGGAAGACCGCAGGCTGGCTGTAGTCAGAGGCAGATGCTGATGTGTCTCAGCCACTTCTATCCTGAGAAGTGGCCCGGCTCCCCGACCTTGTGGCGCAGAGGGACAGAGGTCGTGAGCGCCTGTGATGTGAGAGTGAGCAAGAGCCCTTCACGCCCAAACCCGGAGAGAGCACTGCAAACAGAAGGCGCAGCAAGTTCAAAAGCCTGGGGGAGCAAAGAACAAGGGTAGCTCGGTGCTGGGGGGTAAAAGAGGTGATGGCAGGGAGGTGAGCAGGGCCTCTTGTCTGTTCACACCTCGGATGAGGGCAGATCAATACAGGCCAGAATCAGAGAGCACTCTGCACCATCCCCTCTTCCCTGAGCTGCCTCAGACCCTCCTCCTGGGCTTCCTGGTGCCTTCTGGCCCTCTCTACCCGTCCCCCACACTGCCGTCAGAGCTGTACATCCTCTCCAGCCTTCTCTCTCTGCAGATCCCATGTCAAACATCAGATCGAGCCGGGGGGGCTACTTTCACTTTGTTTTAGTAACTCACGTTCTCGGTCACCTCTGCACAGTTGTGCCTTCCACCTGCAACATCCCCACCTCTCTGCCTCCTGTGATAAGTGCATCAGCGAGCTGACTCCTATCCTTCCCTCAGTTTTCAGCTTCGGGAAACCTCGCCGACCACCCTGTCTGAATTAGGTGGCACTTCTCCAAAGTCCCATGATACCCCGTTGCAAACACGAGTCCCAGGAAGTTGTAACCTTCCTGTTGTGTCTCCCAACGTGCTGTGACTATCACCCGTCCACTGATCCCCAGGGCCTAGGAGGGCACCATGACATTCCTTTTTCAATGAATGAATGAGTGAGTAGCACAGTGTTAGTCTCTGGTTATAGAAGAGTGGAAGCCAGTCCCTCCCAGAAGTTCACAGACAAATGGGAAGCAATAAGAAACAGCCAGAAATAGCAATGCCACCAGAGTGGGAACGTGGTGGGAAGAGGGGAGGTTATCTAGTCCCTGCCAGAAGCTCATGAGGCTTCTAAGAGAAGCCAATGCCTGAACTGAGTCTTGAAAGATGAGTAGAAGTAAGCAAGGTTGAGGAAGGGCAGGCGGGGGGCGCAGCACAGGCAATGGGGTGAATCAAAGGCAGAGGGAGCCCCAGCGCCCTGGTGTTCGTGGGAAGCCAATTCTATACAAACAGAGCTTCTTGCATGTGCGAGTGTCTGGCGATGAGGCTAGTGTGGTCGGTCCACAGAGGTCAGCGCTGGAAACACAGATCTGACGGCCATTCGTGTATGATGGAGGATAAATGCAGGAGAAGAGGTGCCCGTCCACCCAGGACACGAGGCAGGAAGGACAGACTCAGAGGAACACGGATATTTATTTAATTAAGAGGCAGATTGGGGAACAGAGGGGGAAGGACAAATAAAGGAGAGAGAGAAGGGCCAATCAGAGCAAAGGATCACACAAGGGGAGGGCTCTGACATGGCAGTCCAGGGCAAAGGAAGTAGCAGGAAGAAACGGGTGTGGTGTACCGGGTCACCTGCTGCAGAGAAGCTGAGACTCGGGTACCAGCGAATTGCAGGGCTGGGCGGACGGGAATCAGCCTATCAGCCCTCAGTGCTTTAAGGAGGAGATGGGAGGCGAGGAAAAGGAACCAGGGAGAATTCACCTCTCATTCAAGGGCCACCCTGGAGAAGGACAAGAGGGAGACTGAAAAACTAACAGCAGAACCTGAAAAATGTGAACAGGGGCCAGAGAGAATGTTGTTTCAGAGGTGGACATGCTGGGCCATCTTTGCAGGCTAAAAGGAAAAGGTCAGAAGGAAGCAAAAGGTCACGGACTTGGGAGGAAGTGATTGGTGAGTGATGATGAGACCTCGCAGAACAGGCTGGGGTCAGGCCCACAGGCAGGGGCTGGATCTGTGCAGGAGGAACGTGATGGGCTCAGAGACAGGAAGCACGTGGAAGGAGACGTAGGTAAGGGGCTTAGTGGGAAATGGGACCGTTCGCGGCTCAAGCCTGGGTACTGACAGCTAAGGCTGACTTGGCTGCCACTCTCCAAAGTGTCCTTCCGGCGTGCAGCAGGCTCGGCGAGGTGGGAGCACTCTGTGGCCCTTGAAGCTCTCTTTTGCCGTGACCGTGTGAAATCCACGTCTGTGAGGCTCGGACCTGCCTGCAGAAATGCCGACCTTTTAAATGTATGCAGGGAAATGAAGAACATTTCATAAAGGCAGACCGTCTTAAATTTTTTAAGGGAAAAAACAAAACATGTTAGATGAGTCAAAGTGAGAGTAGATAGGATCTTCTCCGTGTCCAAATTTAAGCCCAAGTAGGACTGGGCTTAAATTAGAGCAGGCCAAACCTAATAATACAGACGTTTTTGCAAATCAGAGCACGTCAACTAGCAGCCATTTCATTTGGTGCTGCCTCGGGGGCCCCAACAGCCCAGGCCTTTCTGGCCCCTGTGGTAAATGTCCTTCTCCCTGAGGACCCCACTCCTACCCCTGCTACCTGACTAACCCCTACTCCTGCGTTCAGGCAGCGTCCATGCATTGCTTCCTCAGGAAGATGTCCTCAAGCTCTGCGCTAGTTATCCACTGCCACATAAGGGTATTACCACCCACTTAAAGTCCTAAAGCTATACACACGCGTTATCTTACATTTCCTGTAGGTCAGGAGCCCAGTTCAGCGGTGTCTCTACAAAGCTGCAAATGAAGCGTCAGCCAGGGCTCAGTTCTCATCCCAACCATTCATCATTCCAGTGGTTACCGGCAGAACCTACTTCCGTGCAGACCATCAAACTGAAGGCCTCGGTTTCTTACTGGCTGTTGGCTCGAGACTGCCCATCATTTCTCACTCCACGGGCCTCTCCGTAGGGCAGTTCTCACGACCATGGCTTCATTGAAGCCAGCAAGGGAGTGTCAGAGAGCAAGATGGGCATTACACTCATATCACGTGATCAAGTGCCATCGGTCATCTTTCCTGTTTTCCATTGCACAGAGGACGTCACGGGTCCTTTACAGGGAGGTGATTACACAAGGACACGAACACCAGACGGTGAGGATAATTGGGGGCCATCTCAGAGTGTACCTACCTCAGCCAACAAGACTAAATGACTCTCTGTTTATGTGTCTCTCTCCCCCAATAATTGGTGAGCTTTTTGCTGGAAGGCGTGTGTCCTGGTCCTACTCATCACGTGACCGTGACCAGCGCAATGCCTGGCACACAGTGGGCACAGTACACACCTGATAAATTCACTCCTTAATAACACTCATTAATAACAAGTCACGGGGCAGTCCAGACCAAAGATTCAGGCCGTATCCATTTGCAGGAAGGCCTGGATACGCTAAACCCAATTATTACATTCCACAGTTAAATTACAAAATAAAAATTGGATGAGTGAAGTAATGAAAGGGGATTTCAGCGTACTAATGAGCAGAAACGGTAAATGAGGTCGCACGATGCCACATCAAAGCCTGGGTCCTGGCGTGAACTCAAGGCGTGTGTTCTCGTCTCAGAATCAAACTACCCAGCAATGAGCCATTCTTCAGATGTTTTGGAGGTGGCGCTTCTATATCTTGATCATTAAAGCAGAGAACACAAGGATGAGAGGGGCTGGAAAGGGAGAGAGAGCAAGAGAGGCAAGAATAAGGGTAAGAACAAGGGAGAGAGATATAAAAACTTTAAAAGGAAGATATGCAGTGTGCAGATGCCAAAGATACGCCAAAGAAATGGATGGGGCTTACGGAGGGAAGGAGATGGCAGAGGGCAAAGGCAGCATCCAAGGCAAACTGACTAAACCAGGCAGAAGGTGAAACTCACGTCTCTGCCAGGGACCCAGGCAAGCCCGGATCTATAATTATTTAAACTTCTTGTTTATAGAATGTCTATAGTGTGGCAGGCACAGCGCTAGGAGTGGTGGCTCTGATGGTGACAACACAGACCTGCTCCCTCCACTCATAGGGTGTATACGGCACCACTTGGGGAGACGACTGAAAAATAATATATGACCACAGTAATTTTGATCTGGGATTTTCTAGCCAATAAGTGGATATGGTGATAATGATAAAGTTATTCTCTCTAATCATTAGTTTTACTCTCTCAGCGAGTAATTTAAGCTTTGTGACCATCAATATTTTCAACTGTAAACCGGTGGCTACCAATCCCTACCTGCCAAATTAGCATGATGATTAAATCAGTTCATGAACACATAACAAGGAGAAGAGCACACAGCATTGAGAAGACTTGCAATGCTATTGCTATTATTGTCTGATTTAATTGTCCAATGGCATTTCCTACTTAAGCGCCCTGGACCATTGGGGGAGCTCAGTTTACCCCTGAGGCTGGGCATTTTCAGAGGACATACAGGCAGCATTGCTCTTTAGATGCAAATGCATGTTCCCATGATGAAAATCATCCTGATTTTCCATTTTCCAAGCCCGGGGGGTGGGGGTTAGTGAATTAAATAGGTCCCTCACTGATTGTCAACCACAGTATCAATACCCCCAGCCAATCGTGCTAAAATTGGTAACAGCCTTATTGATTCAGAAACCCAAATGGAGATGGATAAATCCACAAAACAATATGTCCACATGACATTGTGGTCCAAAAAGGGGAAAAAAACAAATGTCAGCAGATCTGGTGTCTAGTAATAACATGCCATTGACTCACTGTGTGATCTTGGGAAAATCTCTTTCCCTAATTGGGTCAAAGTTTGCCCCCTTTAAGTGAATTAAAATACGTGCTTGGATAGTTTCCCCATTTTAATAGGTGGTTTATAGAATGTTTCCTTTTCTGGACAGAGAAGGAAAGCTGGTGAGGTGAAAATCCCTGTTGCTGTCTGCCCAATGTTTCTGGCTCGTTGCTTGCAGACCCATGGCGGGATTGCTGTTTCCACCACTGATGGAGTTAGGTATGTCCATATGACTTGTTGGCCTGTGACGTCCGAGCAAAGGTGACCTGGGTCACTTCTAGGCATAAGGTTCAAGGATTCATGCACAATTCATCTCAATCCCCATTCCTTCTGACATGGCAAGTGGTAATATTTGTCATGGTGTCTGTTCTATCAGCCTGGTCTCCAAATGGCCACCACGAGCAGAGCCCTCCCTGCTAACTGATGTATTCAGACACTGAGATTGTGCAGTCCTTACTGCAGCTCGACCGAGCCTATCCTGACTGATACAGTGAGCTGCAATGACGAGGGTAGATAATTCAATTCCAGAGCAAAGGATTCTGGTCAGAGGAGGAACTAATGAAATCAAGAGCTGAAGTCATCCTTGAATTGAATAGAGGGCTCAGCTCCCAGCACAAGTCACCAGATTATTACCCAGGGTCCATGGAATATCTCTGGAACACACAGAGACACTTATTCCCCAGGAGCTGTCAGACCTGGAATGTTCTGTGATGTGTTGTGGTTGGACCTGGAAAGGCTTGGTTAATCAGCCAGGGCCGGGTGTGGAGTCCTGGAACCGTGCGTGTCTGTAATAAACTTGCCAGCTTGTGTGCACCCAGCCACACCAGACAAAGGAGCAGACTGAGCTGACCTGCAGCATCTTTAAGAGCTTAGTGCCTAGAGGGAGGCCCAGCCTATCCAGAGGGTCGGTCCTGTACGCTTTTCCAATTGTGGTAGTTTATGAATCCGAGATTTGGTTGTGCTTGGGAAAGATAACCCGACAAACGCTGCATTTCTGGCACTCTCTCTAAAGAACGACTGATTCCAGGCAGAAGGGTGACTTTGTAAGAAAGGAGAGAGGGATTATGAGCACGGTATTCATCTTCCCTTGAATCAGGCCAGGTGCCATGAGCCTGGAGGGAATGGGCCTAATAAATGGCACAGGTGGAATGTAGGCTAGCCCCAGACGGAGAGCGCGTCAGGGAGGGTTACGAAACAGCGGAGGAAGTGACGGATGAGGTTGTGTCACCTGCTCCCCTCAAGGATCCCAGAAAGGAGATGCAGAGTCTTTCTCAAAGTCAGGTGTCAAGGAATAAGTCCAGGCATAGTCCAGTGGGAATTGGGTTGGGGGTCTCAAGGCCTTGGGGGCGGGGTGCAACACTAAATTGCGCTCCTCTTTCCTACTCAGGTTCTCAACAAACTGAGCAGTTGCATGAATAGCAAGGCAGATCGAGGTCAAAACGTCCCCTGAGCGTGAGGGCCAAATGAGCCTGTTAAATGAACTGCAGAAGGAGGCCAACCTGTCTCCTGGCCCTAGTCAGGGATGGCCCAGGGCCACCTTCCTGCCACACACAGGGCCAGAGACCTGCGGCGCCCAGAGCCTTCTGCCTGTGAGTGAGCACACTGCTCTCTAAAGCAAAGTTAGGTCTCAGCTGAGTTACCATGTCCATTGTCATGTAGTCAGCCCTCCTGCCAGAGGGGTCACGACTGTGCCTGGAGCGGAGCTGGAAAATAAGCAAAGGGAGCGCATCCAGCGGGTCCCCCACCGTGAAGGGACATCAAGCTTAGGGGGGCAGGGAAACCCATCCCAGGCACCAGGTGCTTCCACTTTCTGATGCCAGCCTGCTGTGCGCGGCATCTCCACGTCCATTATGTCATGCAGTCTTTTAATGACCCTGAAAGGAAGGTATTAATACCATGCACGACTCACAGATGAGGAAGCTGAAGCTCTGAGAGGTGACCAGCTAGCAGAGACAAGCCAGGAGTTGTACCTAAGGCTTCTGATTCCATTTTTTTCCCCTTAATTTTAATTCCTTTTTATGTATAAGTCCCAGCAAAGAGTTGCCCTTTACGCAGGGACAATCTTATCGTCAGAATTTAGGCATCCATGTTTATATTAAATTCCTTTAAACCCCTCAAAGTAACTCTAACAATAAGACCTCACTATGGTTTTATGGTTTTACGGTGAACGGTATCCAAAGTGTTGGAGAGACGCAGGATGGGAGGAGAGGAAAGAATCTTGGTCACCCAGTTCAGAACAAACATCTGCTAGTGCGAAAGGGGAAGCGATTCACTCAGGGGCCATCCACCCGGTGAATCCGGACTTGGCAGCTGAACCGAGCAGCTGTGACCATCACTCTATCACTCACCGCCTTGCTTTGCCAGAACTCAGGCACCCAGGGACCCGTCATGCACTCAGGCACACAGGGCTGCGGGTGTGAGCTGCAGTTTACAGGCCCATCACCTGCGTGACTTTCGGCAGGTCACCCGGACACTCTACTGAGTCTCAGTTTCCTTCTGCCAAAGCAAGAACCATCATATCAGAACCCCTTGCTCCTAATTGTCTGAGAGTCTCGTGAGAGAACAGATGGAAGATGGAAAAGTTGTTTTGTGTTTTTGAAGTTTGGGATGCTTCTGCAGAGTGCGGAATGCCCAGGGAAGGGGATGCTGTGGATTCTGTGTGTAATTGCATCACCTGTAGTAGGCTCTGTCGTCCTGGCTCAGGTGGTTCTGCCCTCGTTCCTTGTGGCGTTGTGCAGGTTTAGGGCCCGAAAATTTCTTTCCAGTTCCTTTTACTTGTATCCCTTCCTATTTCGTGACCAAGATGGTTCAAGCTTTACACGCAGGACCTGGGCTCTGGAGATCCCCTCATCCGTGTGCCCGCAGGAAAGGCCCCAGGGCTGAGGGGCTGGAGAGAAGGAGGGGGCGCTGGCTATCACTGGTCTGCACACTGCAGTCCAGCATGTTTTGAAAACATATTTAAATACTTTTCACAAGGGAGAGTTTCCATTTTTAAGTTAATAAATCCCCTCAAGGAAGGAAATGCAGCAGAGCATACAAACAGCTCATCACTAAAACATTTTGTTCCAAAAAAATCTTCCCCAAACTTGGTGATAATGGAGAAGGGAGGGAAAAAAATGGTTTTCAAGGCATATGTTGCTTCTGTGAGTGTAAGATTCTATATATTTAACACTTTCTGGGTCCATCCCTTGGTGCTGGAAGATTTTGTAGGTCACACCAAGCCAGTGAATGCCCACCTCCTGTGTGTAATGAACTATAGGGGGAGGAGGACCGTGGGGAAACAAAAATGAGCAAAGAGGGAGATAGGTCAATGGTACCTGTGAGGGTAACAGCCTGGGTGAGCGGCAGAAGAAATCAACCAATTGTAGTATTTATGAAAACTCTTGGGAGGCAACCATGGGTCCTCACCCCGGAGCAAACAAGCCCCACTTTCACCAAGTTTACTTCCTTATGGAGTGAAATAAACCATCACCAAGTAGGCAGATAACGTCAGTGAGTCAGTAGGATGGGAAAAATAAACCAGGGATTCCAAGGGAGAGGGCCAGGGGCTGAGAGGAGAGAAGAGAAAAGGTCAAGAAGGTGACTGTGAGCCGAGCTCGGCATAGTTGAAAAGGAGCCACCGTTCAACTGTCGAAGGGAAAAAGCTGCGAGCCAAAGGAGGGCGCAGCTGCCAGGGCCCTGAGGTGGGGCTGTGGTTGGTTGTTAGATGAACCAAAGGGAGGCCAGGCGAACCGATGTAGAGTGAGTCGGGGGACAGACACAGGAGGTGAAGTCAGAGGTGGACTTGGGTGGCCCCAGGTACTGGGTACGGGCATGCGTCCCATTCTGGACCCCACCCCTGGGGTGAGCCTGTCTTCCTCACCCTGACTCGGGAATCGGACAGGGTTGAGTCTTCAGGATAGAAGTGGGATGTCGATGACTGAGCAACATGGGGAAAGCCAGAGCTGAAGAGAAGTGTCAGGCCTGGCTGCACGTTGCAAACCCCTGGGGAGCTTTAAGGATACTGATATCCTGGTCCCACCCTCAGAGATTCTGACTCAATTGGTCAGTGGTTCAGCCTGGAGACCTTCACTCTCCCCATGATTCCAGCGTGCAGTCAAGGTTACGAAGCTACAGTAGATGACACAGAGCAGGGAGAAGGTTTGGAGAAGACAGCTTCATAGTAAAGAAAGAGCTCTCATCCCTGGGGCTTCTACTTCTCACAATGGACTAGCGGTTCCCTAAGAACCCATCTGCCCGACTCTAAAGTACTTCCCGATTCTTTGACTCTGAGTAAGACACTTAATCTTCCCTCAGACCTGAGAGGCAAGGCAAGCATGGCACCTAGGACTTCACTGCTAGGATGAGATCTGAAAGCCCACACCTTTCCTTCCTGCCGTGGGACTCGTTTCTTACAATACTACCAAGAGGGAATTGAAAAACTGGATGTCCAAACTGCCACCCCCACAAACACACCCCCCCCCAGGTGCCAATCTGAGATGCCAAGATTGAAAGCTTTAGAAGTGATCCAGTATGGAACCTTGAGAAAGGCGGTTGTGCATTCAGGCTGTTCTCTACTTCCTCTTGCACATACAGCTCCCCACTTCCCACCCTTGGCCTTCACTTCCTACTGGGATTAATTTATTTGTTTGCCCATCTTACCCGTAATGTTGTGAACCACTTTGAGGGCAGACTCTGGCTTCTTCATCTTGGTTCTGTGCTATTCTCCATTAACGCATCGCAAGTTAGGGGGTCAGGACCTGCT
Organism: Rhinolophus ferrumequinum; assembly: GCF_004115265.2. Lineage (NCBI taxonomy): Eukaryota > Metazoa > Chordata > Mammalia > Chiroptera > Rhinolophidae > Rhinolophus > Rhinolophus ferrumequinum. Next base: position 68,666,192 of record NC_046297.1, on the reverse strand, counting down.
CCCTGTAATGTAAGCAGACCACACTGTGCCCTCATTAAGCTGGCAACCTGAGAACTGAAAGCAACCTCAGACATTGGCCTAATATTCCCTTTAATAAGTGAGGAAACTGAGGCCCAGAGATGTCAATAATGAGCTACATTTATGTAAGGCTTTGTTAGTCCCTGTTCACATACGTTTTCTGCTTCATTGTTCATTCCCGCCCCCTCCCCATGTGTCAGGGCCCTTTCTCATTGTCCCCATCGCATACATCAGAAATTTGAAGATCAAAGAAGTTAATCAATTTGTATAATGGTTTATAAGACAAGGAACCAGGACCCACCCAGACAGTCTAACAAGAATGCTATTGTTTGCACTCCACAAGGCTCTCTCTACTTTGTCTGTGAGCCCAAAGCAAATTCATGATTCTCGATGTTCGACTGGTTTTTATTCGTTGGGCCAGATTACTCCCTTAACAATACAAACCAGCCTCTTTGGTTCCTGTAAATCAGGTTAATCTCCCAGCACACAACACTGGCCTACAGAGATTTCAAGGAAATACTTGGGAATAAAAACAAGCAAAAAGCAGAAAAATCTAACTCGTAGAAAAAGAGTAGAAAAGTGGTTGGCTGCCGGGGGTTGAGGGGTGGGGGAAATAGGGAGAGGTTGTAAAAGGCCGCAAACTGTCAGCTGCCAGATGAATAGGCCTGTGGACCTACTGTGTAACGTGGGGCTGTAGTTACTAACACTGTGTTCTACAAGAGGGATGGACACTGTGTTTCCCTGAAAATAAGACCCAGCCGGCCATCAACTCTAACGTGTGTTTTGGAGCAAAAGTTAATATAAGACCCAGTCTTATATTATGTTATATAAGACCTGATATTATATTGTATTGTATTGTATTATATTATATTATATTATATTATATTATATTATACTATATGGTCATATTAATTTTTGCTCCAAAAAGACGCATTAGAGCTGATTGTCCGACGAGGTCTTATTTTCGGGGTGTGAGGTGAGGGTATGATAATCAGATGGGGAGCATTCTTCCACAATGTTACCCATATCAAAGCATCACAGTGTACACTTTAAATACCTTACCATTTATTTTGTTAATTATACTTCAGTAGAGCTGGGGGCAGGGCGAGCGGGAAACAAGCTGACCTTGGAGGCTACTATGAGGGCAGAAAAATGAAGTCAACTGTTCGCAACCCGCATTTTCCTTTTGTGTCTGCTGTTCCCCATCCCCTAATCGTCTGCTGGGCGGAGCTCGTTAACCGGGGCCGGAGACCCGCGTTCCTGGCGTGGGGCACAATTTATTTCGCTTCAGTTCCATGTCTCCTGCAGCTTGAGGCTTTCTTTACGTATTAGATTTTGCATTTAAGAAAACGTATGAGATGATGATGTGTTTGTGAGTTTTTTGTTCTTTTGCCATCAGGCCAATGTTGAGAAGGCCTGATGACTCCTTGCCCCTCTCGTCCAGGGCTGTGGAATCACACATCAGGCACAGTAACAGCGTTCTCCTCTCTTCTGTGAGCTCATCTCCCAGCTGTCAGCACTGCTTCCTCAGGGGAGGATTTCTCTGTCCCCAAACTAGGTTAGCCATTTAGCAATCCCACTTCCCATCAGTCACTCTCGTAACACCAATCATTTCTCATCCTTCACTTACTTCTATTGGAATGAAGTCATTATCTGTATCTTTCCCCCCAACTCAGGCATAAACTTGGTTTGATTCCTCCGTGTACGCCCAGAGCCAAGCACAAGGACTGGAGCACGGGAGGGGCTAATTAAATGGTTTTTAAATCATAAAAATGAAGAGGAAAAGAAAATTAATGAAAGGATGATCAAGAAAGATATGTATGCTGAGGAGTTTGAATGGTTCTTGATGACTCCACGGAAGACGTGATGCAGTTTTAAGAGGGATCACGTCAGCTTTGCAGCTGAGAGCAGCAGGATGGAGGGGAGACGGGCCGAGCGCGGAGAGAAGAGTTGGGGTGGGGGCTGCTGCAGTAACGGAAGTGGACATTACTGAGGCCTCCAACCGGACGGTGCAGGGTGGAGCAGAGTGCAGGGAAAGAGTGAAGAGCTATTAAGGGCGAAGGTTTGGAGAACTCGTTAAGTTTGCTGGATGCCGCAGGTCCAGTGGGGGTGGAAGAGTCAGAACTTGATTCAGACTCGAACAACAGGCAGGTGGATGATGCCGTCCGAGGAGTTGGGACCCGGAAGCACAAGGACGGATGCAGAAGTATTAGTTTCCTAAGGCTGCTGTAACAAATCACCACCGACTGGGTGGTTTAAAAGAACAGAAACGTATTCTCTCATAATTCTGGAAGGCAGAAGTATGGAATTGAGTTGTTAGCAGGGTTGGCTTTTTCTGAAGGCTCTGAGGGAGTGTTTTTGGTTTCTCCAGAGGAGCAGGGATTAATGGAGGCAGAGAAGTACCAGTCTCCCCTCTGCCAGCTGGAGACCCAGGAGACCCAGTGGTGTAGTTCTGTCCAGGTCCAAAGGCCTGAGAACCAGGGGAGACGATGCTGAGTAGAGGGCAGGAGAAGACCAGTGTCCCAGCTCAGCAGTCAGGCAGAAGGGGTGAATTCCTCCTTCCTCTGCCTTTTATTCTATCCATCCCTTCAGTGGATTGGTGATGCCCACCCACACTGGGGAGGGCAATCTGCATGACTGAGTCCACCGATTCAAATGCTAGTCCCTTCCAGAAGCATCTTCATTAGACAAGCTCTCTTGGCCTTCCCTTTATAAGGGTACATGTCATTGGATGTGGAGCCCACCCTAAATCAAAATGACCTGATATTGAGATTCCTAACTTAATTGCATCTGCAAAGAGTCTTTTACCAAATAAGGTCACATTTACAAATACTGGGGGCTTAGGACTTGGGGGGACCCCTGTTGAACTCACTACACAGGAGATGTGGAAATGCTGACTCCCATAGGTCTGTTTTGCCACACCTTGATCCAACTATCTGGAGATCATTCCAAGATCAGGGCGAGCTCAGGTTGAAACAAAGAGGGTACCAGGAACTAAAAAGCCCACCCAATGGAACAGATAAAATTCTATGGGATCAACAAAGAGTAGACCAACTACAGAGCAATGCCCAAGAGATTAGCTAAGACACTTAATCTGCAACCCATTTCTTGCTCAATAATAAATTTGCTCCTCATACCATGTTTCCCTCAAAATAAGACCGGGTCTTATATTAAGGTTTGCTCCAAAAGACGCATTAGGGCTTATGTTCAGGGGATGTCATCCTGAAAAATCATGCTAGGGCTTATTTTCCCGTTAGGTCTTATTTTCCGGGAAACACGGTGGTCACATCACAACTACTTTTGATAGCTGATATCCAGAATAAACCTGGCATAAAATCATATACCAACCAAGCAGCTGGAAAAGTGTTCAGTCTCAGTGTTTTGAAACTAGAAATATTGGCTCAATCACGAGGTACCGTCATCTTTCATTCAGCCATTTACACATTAAAGAATGGTGTCTGAGCAGCCTAGTATGTGAGGCCAGAAGAGGTAAGAGTGACTCAGCCAGGTTCTCTCCCTCAGGTGATCACTGGACAGTGGGCTTCTCAACCTCAGAACTGCTGACATTTGGGTCCAGATCCTTCTTCATTATGGGGAGGTGCCCCGTGCATTGTAGCATGTTTAGCAGCACACTTGGATGCCAGTAGCTTGCCCTCCCAATAGCTGTGAAAACCAAAAATATCTTAAACATTGCCAAGTATCCCCTAGAAACAAAACTGCCCGCAGTGGAGAATTACTACTACAGGGTTATAGGGGTTTGGGTGACAGATTTTGTAAGCAGGACAGCTCTGGTGCCGACCACAGAAAAGACCACTGGAATAGGGTCCAGGAGGCCCCAGGGATGCAGGGCAGGGGGAGGGGGCAGAAGGGAGATCATGGAGGTCCTAAGGGTCCAGGTATAGAGTCTGGAGGGGATTCAGGGAGGGGTCAGGGAGGCAGGCTGTTTACCAACTTCTTCAGAAGTCTGATGTTTTTAACACACCAGGGATCTAATGTGAAAATGCACAGAGTCGGGGCTCAGATCCAGCCTCTTTGCCTATAAATCCAGCACCTTTTCCGGCAAGAATGCAGAGTGTGCCCAGTTTAGCAGCCAAGATGCTCTCACAGATACTCAAGGGGTTAGGCTGACACTGTAGACGTCTTAGCGACAGATGGAGTGAAACAAAACAGAGCCCTGCACTGTTTAAAATCCAAGGGTCTGTCCTCAGCCCGGCTCTCTTTTCCTTTTCATTTCCCTAAAACACTTGATTTAAATCCCCAGCTTTTGCATTAACTAGCCAGAATAATTGACATCTCAATGTCTTCCTCTCTTTGTCACCCGTTACTAAATATACATTCTCTTCAGCAAAGTTTTCAGATTGACTGCTCCTGACAGACAACACAGATTTCAACATTTACACAGAAGTTGTCTGTCAAAAAGAAAAAAAAAAAAGAAAAGAAAAAATGTCCTATTTTAGGATGTCTCTTTACTTAAAACGCAGGAGAGAGAAGGAGGGAGCAATGTCTCCCCGTGCATAGCAGCAATTTATGCCAGGATGCACAGTCTTGCTGGAGAGGTTGCTAAGCAACTGCCTGGCGGCATGTCAGGGGGCAAAGGGAGATGGAAGGTAAAGAGGCACCAAGGCCTGGGCACTGCAGGACAGGCAGACACCCACTGGGGACACGCAGCCCCTCTTCGCTCCCCCGACAGCTAGGACGGCTGGAGGGGTGATGGAGGGTAAGTTTTCATCTCTGTGGCCTTGAAGTCAGGAAGAGAGATTCCATATGCAAAGCACAGCTTGGAGCACAGCCACCGTTGCTGGCATTTTGCTGCCGTCTCCAGTGCAGCGGAATGAGCTCAAGCTCAGGAGTCAAGCAAAGCTTGGTTTCTTCATCTCACAAGCGCTGTTGTAACTGTAGCTCCGTCATAGTACGGTGGTGAGAATGATACTGTACTTGCCAGCTGCCTGCACTTACTCACCTCCCTTACAGCACCCACCACATTCCATTGAAATGTCCTGTTCCGTTTGCCCATGACTGGTGGGACCATGCACTCTGAGCACAGGGACGACATCTCCCTCATCCATCACTCCTCAGTGACTAGGGTGCCACCTGGAATACAATAGAGCCTCATTAGAGAACTTTCCATACCTGATCTGAATCAAGACCTCTGCATGTCTTAGAAGACTATCCATGCTCCATCCAGCTCCACTTTCATTTCTGCCCTCCTCACAAATTGTCCTGGTACCTTCAGCCCACCCTCCCAACCCCAATGCGACCATCTTCCTTTTATCAGAACACATTGCCCTATTCCTGAATGAACCGTGATCTCTGAACCATGGTTCCCTCCCCCCATTAACTTCTGGGTAACTCCTATTCATCCTCCAAAACCCAGCTCAAGCATGGCTTCCTCCATGAGGGCCTTTTGTGAATTTACTTAAGCATCCAATCTGCGGGTGCAGAGGATGATGATAGGGACTATGGCACACTCGAAACCATTCTAAGACACACACACACACACACACACACACACACACGAGTATTTACCTTAGGTGCCAAAAAATGTATACGCATGACTTGTATTCATCTTTTGTTATTGGTGTATATTGAGTATTGCAATTTTAATACAGTTTTCTCCTCTCTTAAAATGTGTGTACATTTTTTTGGCACCCCCGCTATATATGAGAGAGAGGAGGTGAGAGAGAGCTGTCATTTTGTCCCCTTTGCTATTCCAAGTCTTGGGTCGTTATCAATGTTTGGCTTGCTGAAGCTCACACAGAGAATCAGTAGTAGGCAGACCTAAGATAAAACCCAATTCTCTCAGATCCCAAATGTTCTGCACATCTCTCTAAATCATAAATTGCCTGTGATAGAATGCAAATCACTCCCTCATTAATTCAAATATTTAATATTCAGTTATTAAGCTCATCCTTTGGACTAGTTGCTGTGGAGGGTGCTAGAATGTTCTGTATTCATTTACTCATCCCGTAAACCATCGTGCCGATACTTGGATGTTCACAGAAGAACGCCTCCTGCCCTCAAGTCACTCAAGCAGATTCTATTACACAGTATTGGGCTGGCTTGTTTCATGTGTGCGGTGGCCTTATCATCACACCTACACAGTCAGCACCTTTATGGACACTCAGGTGTCACATCCCTGCCTTCCTGCAACTGCTAGCTTGGGGCTTGGACCACAGACCATGGTTCATATCTTCTTGTTTATGGAAATTGAGCTCCGTGTACGTTTCCTTAATCTAACTTACGGCAATTTGATTCTAAAGGCACAGTGGAAAGGTGCCCCTGTGGAGTACCCAATATGCACCCGATCTTGGGAGTCTCCTCCATCGGCTCACTTCATCCTTGAACAGCTCTTTGAGACAGGGACCATTCATTCCTGTCTTCATGCAGGAGAATCCTGAGCTCAGAGGGAATAAACAACTTGCCCACAGCCAGTCACTGGCAGCGCCGATATCAGTCCACACCCCTCTATGACAGCAGGTGGCCGCAAACAGGCCTCGAAAGATGGTATAGAATTCCACGGCCACAGAAAAGGCGGGAAGGGATGTCCGTGGAAGAAACAATAGGGACAAAAGCATGAAGATGCACCGCATTCGGGAAACATGGATGGTCTGGCGAGGCCAGTGCAGCGTGTGAATGAAGACTTAACAGACAGGATGGCTGCAGAGACGAGACAGAACATGAGATGGCCTGAGAATCCTTGTGCAGCGCTCGGCCTCATGGCTCCATTCCCCCTATACCTATGTGTTTAGTCTTTCCTCCGTTACAGCCAGACCTCATTTCCAGAGGGGGATCCGGGAAAGCATACTTATTTTGCAGTGTTCAAAGCTGTACCCTTCTCTGCCCCAACAGCGGAAGCTCCCGGGTGTTTCACTGCACCCCAGTTGTTTACCAATCCATCTCCCTCTGATTGACCTTGAACTCCTGGAACACAGACATGACTTTGGATGTGTCTTTGTAAAGCCACCACCGAGCATGATGCTTACCCCAGGACAGATGCTAAGCCTGTGCTCTGTCCATAAGTGAGACACTGAATCGGCGATTGACTGAACAGATACTATTTCCCTTTTCCATCTCAGTAACAACTCAGAACCTTCTGAAGAGGCTGCCTTATTACTTGAGTGAGTAATTAGTACTTAGTACTCCAGTACTTGTTTAAACCCCCTTTGGAAATGCATGGCAGGGGACATGGCAAATAAAGTGTTATTGAGCCCAAAGTGATTTGAAGTGTGTGTCTGAATTCATCTCCTGTGGGAAAGACACCCCACTCAAGCGAGAGTAGGCGGTCTTGCTAGGTTTGGGGTTTGAAGGAGTCTGATCTATGGCTGCTAATTGGGCGCTTCTTAATTATAGTCATTCTTCATGCCAGGGAGTGGAAAGGAAGGCAGGGGAGGCTTTATTCTTAACCACTGCACTTTCGGTGACAATTGCGGCCCCCATTTACAGCAACGAATGGAATTCGAGCCAAGGGGATGAGGCTGAGTTGTTAAGTGCAAATAATTAGGCCCTCAGTTCCTAGAACTGGGAAAAGAAGTGCCCTGTGCAGCACAGGGGTGGGGAAAGTACCGTTCATTTTGAGTTTTTCATCATTTACAATGATAATTAGTAAGAGATAATATGCCTTAGTAGCCAATTTCGCCTCTGATTATTTGCTTGAATATGGTAATTGTGTGGTTTTGTTTTGCTCTCTTCAACATGCTTCCTAGAGTCCTCGTGATGTTTTAGGGGGTTGGGGGACTCGTTATTATCTCTGAAAGTAACCATGGAAATATATAATTAGACATTATTCGGGGTGGAATGACCCAGGTTGTGGGAAGCCTCTACGGTGCAGTGTTTTTAACGATGCGAGGACTCCGCGTATCAGCAGGGTATGATTTTCCCACAGATGCAGGGATCCCAGCTTGTGGAGCAGTGAAGGAGCCCGAGGTCAGGCAACAGGAGACCTGTTTTCTGGTCCCAGCTCTGCCCTTTCTGTAAATGGTTTCACTTCTCTCGGATTGGGGGAGTGGCCCTAGGTGGGTTCAGATGTAACACCGAGCACTTGCACGTTTGTTGTTTTGTACTTCATTTCCTCATCACAAGTGGCAGGTCCCTTCTTCTCTCTGTCACATTTCTTCTCTCTGTTATAATGTTTGAGTACACCCCAAAATAGGGGGAGGGGGAGTTCTGTTTTTGTTAAAATGTAAATATTTGTTCTGTATATCATAGGTACATAAGACTCAGAGGTACAGCCATGTTCTCTTACCATAAACACAAAATGTCAGTCATCTAGAATGGCACTGAGTCTAGAAAAGGATTAGGCTCTATCATCTGTTTGGAAATCTGGAAAGAAGCACTCAATCGAGAAAGGTGGAAAATAGGAAGTTCCCAACAGATGTGGCAGGGGGAGAGGCAGAGGAGGCAGACCGCAAGCCAGGGCTGCACCACCTGGCCAGTGTGTGGACGAGGACCGTTAGATCGCACCTGAGGCTTAGTGTAACACCAGGAAGCACCATCCATGAGAGTAAGACAGGGCTGCTTTCAGAAGGTCAGCTCCTTCAAGGTCAATCACAGAGTCCTGAGCAAGCCACAGAATGCCATCTGACCCAGATGTGAGCCTGGCGCACGTTCCCAACTCCACACCCCACGCACCAGCCCCACCCTTTCTCCTCCTCGCGTTCTGTTTCATCACATCGAACTCCTTGGAATTTCTAGAACTCCCGACAGTTTTGATCACCTCTGAGACTTTGTCTCTGTTCTTCCTTCTGTCCTGAATGTCTTTGCCATTCCTCTTTGCCTAGATAACTATGAATCACACTTTAAAATGAAGCTAAAATATCAATTTCCCTGGGGAACCTCCCCACTGGTGTCAAGGGCACTTCCTCAGTCCCCCCCATGATATCAGACATTTAGTCCAATATTGTACTTATCCAGCATACAGTAGGTGCTCAATAATGTTGGATTCTTAATGAATTAACATAGTTGTCTCCTGTGACTTCTGTAGGATTTCATCCATTCATTATGTTCACTGAGTTGGTTACGCTGGGAAGACTTATGTTGCATTGACGTGGTTCAACTAAGTGATGTTGGATTAGGATTGGATGAACTCAAGCCAAAGAGAACTAAGAATTCCCCCAGCCTGTGAACCAGGGTACCACACAAGCAAAGCCCTGGCTTTCCACCTCACGTGACATCTCTGTCTCAACAGTACTGTCCCAACAGTACTCAATAGCAGTAGAAGACAGAAAACTTGCAATACTTTCATGCAAGGAGCACAGCGGCTACCTTACAGAGTCACAGTACGACCTGCTGTGCAAACCTGGCTCCTGAGAACAGAGGAAAAGGAGCACTGACTCCAACACTACTTAAGGGAAAAATAAGATTTACACCCACCGGCCTTGGCCTTATCCTCGCACAGCCAGAGCTGGCTCGTCAGGAGAACGGAGATGGGGCAGGATGGGCACCCAGGGGCAGGGTTACAAAAGGATGGTTCTTCCTAGAAGAGGCCATTTCCGTGGAATGTTAGGGATGAGAACTAATTGTGTGCCTAGAAATATCTAATTTTGTTTTTCCAAGGTCCATGCTTTTAGCATGAAACCTCTACTGCAGAGTGATGAAAATGGACCCAAGAGTCTGTCAGATGTGGGTTCATCAGAAGGTTACCAGCTTTTTCATTACTTAATATTTCCCAGGATAGGAAGAAATTTCCACTCAACTCTCTAAGAGGGAAGTCACTAGAGAAAGAGTTCCACTTTCTTTCTGCCCATCACTCACCTTTCTAGAGGAGGGGAGTGAGGTATGTGATGTGGAAGTTTGCAGGAAGTGCCTTTGGTATACAAGGAGTAGCCCATTCGGGCCTTGGGGCACCTGGCTCGTAAACTTAGAGGCACATGCTCTCCCGTGGTGGTGCTCGAGAGCCATGTGAGAGCTGCTAAATTCAACAGTGGGGTGGAGTCTTAGGACCCCCACAGTGGCCAGACATCTAACCTATAGTCTCCAATCAGCTTTATGTGGAATCAAGTTGGCATTTTGAATGCTGTCTTTCTCCCGTTCTTATTCCTCAATGACTTTTGAATGCTAGAAGGGAGAGGAAGTTGCACATCGATCCCCTCCTTCCCAACAGATATGTTACCTTGGCCCCCCACACACCCTCTCCAGGTCTCTGTTTCCCTGTCCGTAAAATGGGAATAACACTGCCTGTCATCAAAGTGTTGTGGAAAATAAATGAAACAGCATATGAAAACCATAGCACCGAATAGAATTTTAGTACCTTCCTCACCCCACTTTAGAAAAACAACATTTATAATCACATCCCACGATGTTCTTGCTCTCTTCTTCTTACCCAATTCCATTTCACTCCCTATCTTATATTCCCTATTCTAATTCAAGGAATCACTTTCCATCCAGGTGCCACAGATGGAAATTCATGCTGCTGACACTTAGACCCGTATCTCCAGCCCAGAGCTCTCCTCCAGGCTCCCAACTTGTATCTCTTCAAGGATACGCCAGGGACACCCCAAATGTAACATGTAATAGAAATCATCATATCCTTCCAACCAGGCCCCTAACCTGTGCTTTCTCGGCCACCTAAGCACCAAGGACACTGAGCTACGAAGCCAGCTCCAGATTCCCCCTTCTTACCTCTTTGGCCCTGGGTCACATCTTTGGCCGTTCCCATCTAGACTCATTCAAGGACCCCTTCTCCCTCCATCTGTCACACACAGTAGAAAGCTCTACCTCAAAGACTGGCAGAAGTGTTCCCATCACTTGTCATCTTCCCGGGCAGGCTGCCCATTTCCAGAGGCAGGACTGGTGCCTCCTGCTTCTCTGTGTCAGATGTGTTTCCTGCACAGACCCAGGCATACAGAAGCACCTTGACAGTGTTAGTTCAATTGAAAATGGATGGGTCCAACCTCTGTTCCTTATTTTCTCCCATGCAGAAATAACCTTATTTTAGTAGGAGCAGTCAAGAGTTGTCAGAGAAGTGACATTAGACATTATTAATATTATGAAGAGAAAAATAATGTTTACCTGCTCCCGGTTATACCCTGCGCCTGTTTTTTCTAACCCAGTGTTCTAGCAGCCAGCTGGAATGTTTATTAGATAAAGACCCAAGTGTATCTGTCCAGGTTAAGGTCAATATGATAATAACCAGAGTTTCCAAACTCTTTTTGCAGCAATCCCCCAAAGAACAAATCACCTCTGATCCTAAAATGCAGTATTTGGAAGACCTAATCCTCTGTCTCCAGCTCAACCATGGCTCTGATGCTTCCAGATTATTCAACGCTTTCTGTTTGTGAGAAAAAAAAAAAAAAGTGTGCATTCCCCTATCTGATTAAACTATGAAATGCCTCTCCTATCTGACACTTGTCCCATGTGCCCTCTGCATACTTTCCCATCTCCAGCTCACAGAGGTCTTGTTGAGTCTCAAGAGTAAGTCAAAGAATGTTGGCATGATTTAAAAAGAAAAAGAAAAAGAATTCTGACAGCTTCTTGATGCTTATTAGCATGAAAAACAATGATGTAGCATCAGCCTGGGAAATAAAAAGGAGCTGACACACCAGCATGCTGGCCTGGCCCCATGTGTATTTGAGGTAGAATCTGCCTTTTATTTCATTGTCAGGGTCTCATTAGAGGAAGTGCCTCCCTCTTCTCAAAAAGGACTTCTTCCCAAGGTGTGGGCCAGTTTCATTGCCATTCATTTTGCCACTTCGAAGGATACCCTTTTGTTTCCACGGGACTATTGGCAAGTCCAGGCTCGTGTGAAAGCAACAATGGTGACACTGGTGGTGACCCCTCACATCTGCTCGGAATCCAGCTGTCCACCTCTTCTCTCCCTGAACACGAGCTGGACAATCCTGACCGTGGCTCTCATCAAAGAAAGAAGCAGCGGTGGTGGCTGAATACCCCAGAACCTGGCACTCCAGGTAGGGTAACCCAGAAGTACATGTCCTACCCTGGCATCCAGAGCTCCTCAGGAGTGAGTTCCCACTGTCAGAAGGAACTTTCACGGCAACAAACATTTTGCTGGAGCCCTTCCCTTCCCTGTTTTACTTCACTCCTTCTTTGCTGGTGTTTCCTGGAATTATTTTAAGTAAATGACCAGCTTTCAGGGTCAGCTTCTGGAGGAGTTGAATGAAGACCAGCCTCTGAGCTGACGTGGACGAGGGTCTCGCATCCGAGCCCCTCTCCGGAGATCTGCCTTCCAACGAGCAAGACCTTGGTCACCTCAGCTTCTGGTCAGCACTTTATCCTGCAGGCTTACTCCAGGCATGGGATGGTTTCTCTTGCCTTGAGGTGCAGAGTTTGGAGCTGAGGAAGGGGACAATCTATAAAGCAATGATGTATGCACATGCCAAATCCAATACTCGTAACCAAAGCACCAGCATCCATTGGGAGTGAAGGGAGGAGGGATCATGACACCTCAAACTCAACGGCCCACCGGCATCTCATCCCACAATACTCACTGAGTACCTTCTACGTGCCGAGGGTGGCGCTAGCGACGTTCTGTCACATACAACATTCCTCTACATGAACCTTCCCACTACCATCTTCTTTTTTTAGTGTAAAATCATAATTTAAAAAATAATAGAAGAAAAGCAATACTCCACACTCTTCCAATGAAATGCAGGCAATGAACTGAGAGGGGGCCCTCTCCCTTGGAGAAGCTGTGAGGAGCAGAGCACGCCCCTGGACCTCCCAAAAGGCCTCCTGGTACCTGCCCTGTGAACTCAATGCCATTGGCATGGGAACAGCCTGTCTCTAAAACTCTGAGATGCCTCCAGCTCAGTGACATGAGGATATTACCCAACAGGCCACAAAGGTGACTCCGAGTCAACTCACCACCCTGATGGCACTGAAAAGAAACAGTATCTAGAAGACGCTAGAACTAAGCAAAGGATGAAGGAGGTTCTCATCCTGCTGCGGTTCCTCAGCTCGGGCGTGCTTCCTCCACCACGGGGTGCTGTGTGCCCACTGCCTAGACTCTCCTACTGTCCCCCCGTCTAGTCTACTATCCTCCTGCTTATTCCTCAGATCTCAACTCTTTGCCGCTCTTTCAAGGATGTTTCCTATACTCTCAAGACCAAATGCTACTCCCTCTTTATAAAAGTCTCTAGCTCTCCAGGCCTCGTTTTATACCATCTGTCATAGCTGAGAACTTGCATCTCGTCCACGTGGCTGTCTTTTCTGGGAGCTTCTTGAAAGTGGGAACCATGTCTCTTTCTGCTCACCATGGAATTCCCAGTATCTAGTCCAGGGTCTGACCCATAACTGGCCTCAGCCACAGTCACTGTGGAATTAATGCAAAACTACTGTTTTCCTCCACACCAGGTGGACTGCTGAGCTAGACCAGGTGCATTCCTAACTCAGGGTCCTTACTGGGTACCCTGTAGAACACTAGCTCCAGGTTTTACATGGAAAGAAAAACAGCGTCTCCTGAACCTGGATTAAATAAATCCAGAAATGGAAGTTTTAACAAAATTGTTCAGGTTTCTGTACCTCTCAGAGCACTTAAGATACTCGTGTGTGGTGGTGGCTGTTAAGATGGGACTACATTAGGAAAAATGCCCCATCCTGTCTTCTCTGGCTCCACCAGCCCCATGCTGCTGGCCCCGTGTGCTAGCCCATGCATTTCTATTACCTGTGTCAAAGCACCTAGCTCGGTGTGGGCAGGAAACAAGTGTTCATCAGTGCTGAAGGAAAGGATGGTGGCAGACAGATTGCGTGGGAACAGACACAGTCTACGCTTTGTAAAGCCAAAATCTTATACAACTTGGGAGACTACTATGAGAAAAAGAATACAGAAAGAGCTTAACGTCGTGACTTTTACAACAATAGATTATTATGTGAATACAGAACTAGAAACCTGCTTTGAGATCACACTCGAGCTTCTTGACCATCTCTGTTCACTGGCAGGGTATTCCCACAGGTGGGAGCTCAGTGTGCTCAAGCTTACGGCCGTCTGAGGTAAGGGTCATGTGTTTGTCCCCGCTCTGTGTCCACTGCTTCCTTCACAACCAGCATTTTTTATCTGAGCAACATCCTAGCACACAGTAGGCACTCAGTCAATGGCTGATTGATGATGAATTGGAAGGAAGGAAAGCAGGAAGGAAAGAATCTGAGAATGAGAGTCACCTGGGTCTCTAACCATCTCATTTTACTTGTGAGAAAACCATGATCGTAGACTTTTCTTCTACTGAACCAAGATGATAATACATCTTATAACAAATCAGTGATGGAGATAAAAATGCCTGTAGCTTCTGGACCCCAGTTTAAAATAGTCCATTCAATCATTCAACATGTACTAAGCACAAAAACTCACTCAAAATCACTGTTCTCGTGGCTAATACAAGACAATTTCCACTAGGCCACACTGTCTTTATGTATTTAGTTTTATGTCTCTTCAAAAAAATAAAAGGACAAATTTCCTGGGCTTCTTGAATGAAGATTAAAACCATTTTTTACCTCATTATGGCACTGAGGACTTTCAGCCTTTATTCCCTCAAGTGGTCTCACTTAGTATAAGAATGGACATTGAGCAGAGCTGAAGAGGGCACCGATATTACATGAACTTGACTCTGGTTGTCACAGCTCTGCCCTATCCCAGCTGTGTGACCCCAGATCTCTGCTTCCTTTCCTCTAACATACAAATACGTCTTATAATTATGTGAAGAGCAAACAGGATGCTGTATTTTAATTCCCTGGCATATAGCAGACATCTAGTCAATGTTGGTGGGAGGTACGTTTGAAGATTTCAGACCCAGATAAAGAATGTTCAAACAAAAACAAAGAATCAAAGGAGAATTTAGAGTTGAGCTTGCCCAACAGAATTGCTTTATGGAGGCTCTGAAACCAGGGAAGCATGGAGACCCATCCAGAGCAACATGACCGGCCAAAGCCCCTCTGCTCCTTGAACCTGGAGCTTGCGTTCCCAGCCAAGAGGTTTTGGTTGATGTCAGATTGGATTGTACCACGAAGGGTGGTCTAAGGAATCTGGGTTTTGTCCTCCTGACAATGGAGACCTATCAAAGGTTTCCGAGAGGAGACATGATGAATTGCCAATCAGTGTTTGACATCAAAAGTGTGTAATTATTGGCAAGGACCAGACTGGGAGACCCTGTCCTCCAGATGAGAGTTTGCATTTGTCTAGTGAGTTCTATTTCTAAATTTAATAAACCATGAAAACTTTGACTTCCAACAGACACCTTAAAATAATCACAGAGTCCACAAAAATGCTAAGAGATGCACAAATTCAGTTTCCACATGCCTGCCCCAGTCCCAGCAGGGTCCTGAGTTTCTGAAAGCACTTGGTATGCATTGAGCTGATCAAAAAACATCAGGGAAAACATATTTCATCTGTGGACATCATTTTTCTTTGGTACAGAGTCACTTTCACTGCTGACCAAAAAAAAAAAAGAAAAGAAAAAGAAAAAGGAAAAAAGTACCCCAAATAAAAAGAAAAAAAAAAATGAAAAGCAAAGTCTTCCTATCAAAGGCATATTGATTTTTTTTTCATTTACAAAAAATCAACCAGGACTGTCTATTAAAAATAGAATGTCTAAGGGCTGGAACTTATGTTGCACCAGGAACCCAAACTTTCTGCTGACTTCAAGGAAGCTTTCCTCATTAGAACAAAAGCAGAAGAGGCCAAAAGAGGGCTACAAAATTGAATCCCAAACTCAGCCTTTCAAAACCTTGCTTTCTTATTCTATCCCCACGCTACGCAAAGTTTGGAGTTGAAATATCACACAGGAGGTATCAAAGGGCTTTATAAGAAGTGCCATGTTGTGAGGGAAGGCAAGGCAGTTTGGGTCCCTATTGTGTCACAGGCCCTTCCCCCACAGAGGCAGTCGGGGAGGAGCCAGAACCAAGGGCAGTATTTACCATGTGCTTCAGATTACAGTCTACTCTAAGTCAAGAATTTTGGCCACCGGTGACAGAGTTCTAAGCCCAACTAGCAAGTTGCAATAAAGAGAATTTATTGACTCATGCAACTGGCAATTCCTGGGACAAAGCTGCCTTCAGGCATAGCTATATATAAGGGCTCAAATAATGACAGTAGCACTCCATCTTTCTGTCCACTTATGTTCATCCCTGGTTCCCTTTGTTAACCAGCTTTATTTTCTTACTACAGCCAAGCTTTCTCCACATGGGACAAAACAATCACCAGCAGCCCCAGGCCTACATGTTTCTAACCCCTGACTCAAAAGAAAAAGACAGCTCTTCATCTATTACCAATATGGAAAAGTCTAGAGAAGATCTCTAACTGGCTGAAAATCACTGGACTCTTCGAATCCCCTGGAAGTGTGAGGTATCACCAAAATTGCATGAAGGGGACAGGATACCCCAAACTGTGAGATATTGACAAGAAGTTGTCACTAGATCCTTTATACACACATGCATACAAGCCAACATTACACAATTCCAACATCCCCCAAATTAAATATTCTAAGTGATAAAACATGGAGCATTTGATTAAATAAAGTCAGCTAAATCACAATTATATCGTTCTGCTGTAGAAGAAACATCACCGATTTTCATCAAATAAGAAATCAAATCAAATATGAATTGTTCTGTCTTGCAGAGAGATAGGTCATCTCTATATCAGATTGAGCATTGCTCATTACGGTGCCTTGGTTTGTGTGAGCTTGGATGTGACTGGAATATTGAGGCATCGTGATGTCATGACATTTCTGCCCAACCCCCAAAGCTCTTTCAAGCTGTATCATCAGAGGACCATATGAAGTTAGCACTGAATGATGCTTACCTCTCATTAACTGAGATCTATAAAGTTACCCGAAGTTCTGGGAGATAACTGTGTATGTTAAACCGACCCTTCTGAAAGCATGTTTATATTCTATGGGGCAAGTGCCCTCAAGATTATAAATTTTAAAAGGTTCAGTGACCGAACACATGCCATAACATTCTTTTACATAATAATAATCTGAAATAGTGGATAAAACTCTGTGAGAACTCTGTAGAGAAAAAGAATTGTTTAGCTCTTCCTAAAACCATGGTCTTTGTTTAGATTTTCCTACAAGCAAAGTCGGAAACATAAATTTGCACAAGTCGCTTGGAAGACGATCACAGGAAACAGGCGGGAAGGAAAGGCGAGACAGGGAAGGAGGAAAAGGCTCTAAATGATACATCACTGAGCTACTTACCTCTGTGTCACGTGAGGATTGATCGCCAGAGAGATCCTGTAAGGACTGGGCGGAATGCCCTCTGACTCGTCCCGCCAACTGCAGGAAGCTTATATTTATCCACCACTTCTGCTCCCCTATTGATTGAGGGTTGACCCCCAAAGCATTAATTTTCTCGCACCTCCAGGCACCTTCAGCAGGCCACGGGATATTAAAATCAATTTTTAACTCATTATGGCATTGAGACCTTTCACCTCTGTTTCCTTAAGTGGTTTCATTTAGTAAGACTCCTAATATTGGACACTGAGCATGAGCCAAAAAAGCAGAGGAGTAGCACAAGACATCACTGAATAAGCAGGACATAGGACCTCCAGCAAGCGTGGAACTGTGCACCGAGGCTGTGCTGAAATCAAAGCTGGGAAAGAAAATACAACACAGGAGATTTTTTTTATTTAATCGGCTTATGTATTTTCTCCCCAAACTTTTTTGAACATAAAACCTTTGTATGAAGCACCTTTTAACATCACACAGCTCCTTGGCAAAGTGTGAGAGAGAGACTTATTGTTTCAAGGCATTTAAGGACACTTCTGTCCAGGCTCTCGTGGACCACTGAGCTAACCGGGCACAGACTTTGGTGGCTGCACATGAGAGAGAATACAGCCTTTAGACAATTAGTCTAGAAAAGTTGTGACATAAACAAATAACGTCAAGAAGAGCAACAGAGAGTAACAACAACAAGCTCTGGGGACGGGGGAGTCACATTTGAAGAGTAGCCACATTAGACTATTTAAAATGTACAGTTTCCAACAACAAAAGAAATTAGGATGCATGCAAAGAACAGGAAAGGATGACCCACACCCAGGAAAGAAAACTGTCAATAAAACTGTCTCTGAAAGAGTATAGATATTGGATTCACTGGGTGAAGACTTTACATGACTATTTAAATCAGTTGTTACAAATGTGTTCAAAGACCTAAGTGAAGGTATGAGAACCATGTGTTCTCAAATAGGGAATATCAGTAAAGAGATAGAATTTATTTTTTAAAAAATAGACGTTCTGGAATTGAAAGGTAAACTAACTGGAATAAAAATTTCGCGAGAGCAGCTCAGTAATAGATTTGAGTTGACAGAGACTCAGCAAACTTGAAGACAGAGCCCTGGCTTCTACATTTCACAGCTTGTGCGAAAAGAGATATTTAAACAGATAATCTATAGTAAAAATAATAACAACATGATGCTAACGAGAAGTGGAGAGGGCAAAGATGTTCCTTGAAAGACAGGAATTCGGAGGTTGAAAGACAAGAAGAACAGGTCATCTGCACCGTCATTTGTTAAGTACTCACAAACTTTGCCTGAGTCTGTGTTGTGGTTCTGACAGGGCAACAAGAGGCTTTGGTGTAATGCGATGGAACAGGCCTCTTGCTAATCCTTCATGCATTTATTTAAGGCCCTAAGCCTTTCCCAATCAATTATTGCTGGACGATTATTTAATAGGATGCACACAGAAAGTATCTTGGCATCTGTGTCACTGCCCAGAGGGGTGGTCAAGATTCTGACGCCCACAAACGATGAACACAGGAAAGGCAGCCCCCTTCGGAGCCCTGAATAACCACCCTCCTTCTCTCTCCCTTTGCTGCCTTCACACGTCACTGTTCAGAGCCCCAGGCTCTGGCCCCAGCCTTACAGCCCATCGGGGAGGACGCTCAGAAGTTCTGAAGTTCCTCTGGCTCCCGGAACTGGGAGCCAGCTGCTACGAGAGCTTTAACTGATGCACTGAGCCCCTGGGAT
The DNA here is from genome assembly GCF_004115265.2 of Rhinolophus ferrumequinum. NCBI lineage: Eukaryota > Metazoa > Chordata > Mammalia > Chiroptera > Rhinolophidae > Rhinolophus > Rhinolophus ferrumequinum. The sequence continues at coordinate 68,647,267 of NC_046297.1, read as the reverse complement.
GCTGCCATGCTGCCTCCTCCTTCACCTCCAGCCCAATTCGAGTCAGCCACCTCCAAGGCCTCGGATAAAAGTACACCTCGGCCTCTGTGGGCCCTGAAACTCTGCCCCCAGGAGCTTCAGTTACTCTCCGTGCTTTCTCTTGAAAAATAAGAATTGCTTTTCTATAGTTCTATAGAGGCCGGAAATGAGGCAGCGCCAGTAGAAGCCGTTACCTTGAGGACCTGAGTAAGACATGAGTTTTCATGTCCAGAGAATGGCTCAATTCCGCAAAAGTGTTCTCTGGACCTGCGGAGAGCCAGGCCCGTGGGCAAGCTCAGGTAGGGAAGGAAGGATGAGCAGGGAGGCTCCCTGCCCTCAGGGGATGTGTAAAGTTGACTCTGGAAAGACATGCTGCTGAAAAACGGGGGACCAAAGAAGTGCTTTGACGGTCCCGAGCAAGTCGAGAATGTACTCTGGGTTTCCAGGTAAAAGCGGCCACCTCTTGAAAGCCTGCGAGAATGACAGTGAAGGAATGTATTAAGTGTAAACCTATGAAGGCAAGAGAGGTAAGAGAGATGGTAGCCGATGAGACGTGGCCACCAAATTTTAGACAACGGGAAGCAGACACACAGGACAGCAGACTCGGAGTCGGTGAGCTTAGGGAGAAGCCAACAGGAAGCAAGGCGCCGCAAGTCAGCAATACAATATCTAACCCTCCTCGTTTGATGAGAACCAACCCAAGTGGTAGGTCACGATGCGTCCAGCCAAGCATGTCACTCAGGATTTCTAGTGTCCCAGCCTCCCTCCGGGAGAGGTCTGACCTCTGAGCCTGAAGCAGAAGTCTTCTGAGGCTGCTCCTGAGAATTATTTTGCTTTCTTTATAAGGGGGAAGGTACATAGCTGGGACGATCTCAGCTGAATTCCAGGCAGTTGCTTTGTTTTCGTATCTCATTTGATCTCACTGCCTTTGATACCATTTCCTACCCCTTACACATGAGGAAATAGGCTCAGAGAGGGTAAGAAACTTGCTGGTCATACAGGCAGCCAGTTGTGGAGAAGGATTGACACCCAGCTCTGTCTTACTTTGCATCCCTGTTCTTTCTCCCACCCCCCAAGCCTGGTTTGCAACACCCTGAAGGCCATGGGGTGGGGGGGGGTAGAACTCAACCTGGGCATCCAGACCCTCCTATCTTCGTGGTATCGAGCAGTAGAGGTGTGGGTCCTGATGGTTCAGTAGCTCACTGATTAGGAAATGAGCCGCAGGGGCACCAACCTCCAGGTAATGGGGTAGAGCAGAAATCAAATGAATTTTCATCCAACCCTCTAAATTATCCCTTTCCCCTCTCAGGAGACTTAGCAATCAAAGACACGAAGCAAAGAGGAGCAGTGAGCTTGGAAAGGTCAGTGGTACTACAAAGCACCGCATCTTCCTCCATTAATGTCCTAATTGTTTTTATCACCCGGTTTTCACTCAAACGTCAAACTTAATCTCTGCCTTGCTCCTCTCCCGGGTCACAGATGTTTAATATTCCTGACTTAGACATAATGAACCTTTTTATGTCACTGTAATATTTAGTCTCTTTAAAACATGATTAGCTCCCTCCGTTGTGTCATGCAAGGATGACGAGAAATTTTGGAGATGGGATGCCATTAGGAAGATATTATTACCAAGCCGCGCTGAAAGGGAAATTAAGCCAGGTGACAAAGTTCAGCAGTGATAAACCACACTGCCAGTCTGGAGTTGATTGTCTGTGAAACTCAGGTTTAAAAAAAAAAGTAGAAGGTTGGGGTATTAAGGACTTTGAAAAGTTACAATTTTCTAATTTTGTGAAAGTCTGCTTCCCAAATGAATATATCTATTTAGAATTCTAAAGTACTAAGACGTTTTAAGGAGTATCTTTAGTCTACGTTCTTCTAAATTCTAGTCCCCTACCTTGAATGGCTCATTTGGCAAAAATAAATTGGTATCAACGAGTAGGGAACAGCTTGTAAGACGTCAATGAAAAGTGTAAAGTGCATTCTTACGTTTTTGTGCAAAAAGCGTAAGGATACATCAGTCATTTCTTTTTCTTATTCTTTTTTCTCAAAATACCTTATATTGTCCCATGCTCGTGAAAAAAAACAAAAACAAAAAACACATCATATCTTGTAAGCACCCCAACAGACCGTGCAAGCGAGGATTGATAAAAGTGAGCCAAACATCCTCCAGAGCTTTTCATGACGATTACTCAAATTCTAAACTTTGTATTCCAGACCTGCCACTTCAGTTTCTACCTAGGAATTCACTCTTAATTTTTGCCTCCCATTTTTCTATTCCATCAATGACTTCAGACTTGAGACATGCCAGGAAGAACTAGGACAATATCTGACATCCACCGTGAATGACAAGTAACAGTGAATGCTACAGTTAATGGGGGTCATAGCTATTGAGAGGAGTCAGTGAAGCATTTTTACAATTATCAAGATATAAACACCAGCCTCTGCTTTTTTGTCAATTTGCCAAAATAATAATAATAATAATTAAAATGCTAATAAGACTATTAGAAGGATGACTATTGAAGACATGGCATTAGTTAGATTTTGCCTTCACCATGGGACAAACAAACTGTCCAAATCTGGCCAATTGTACTTCTTAAATATTTTTTGTTAATCCATCTGCTCTCTATCTAGTAGGACTGAGCTCCCCATGAGCTCTCAGCTGGACTGCTTCTGTAGGAACCTCTGCACTTCTCTCTCTGCCCCCACAAGGCCCCGAGTTCCCTTGACGGCTTCATCGCCTTCCCAAGGTCTTCACCATGTTATTCAAAACCCTCCAGGAGCTGACCTCTTCCCCCACGCTTCCTCTCCCAAGGGGGAAGCTTTCTTCTTGGCTCTGAAAATCTTACTGCTGTGCATGCACTGACCTGCAGTTTGTGGGAGAGGAGGGCATGGAGTGTTAACGAGGGCAGTCTGGCCTCCTGGAGACACCGAACCTTTGGTTCCCTGATGACACGGTCTCTGAGAAACGTGTAGAAGGAATGCTCTTGAAAATATGGAATGGACTAGACTGTCATATTTCAACTGATTATTTTCTTCCTTTATATATCACAATGTAATAGGTTATTATACGTAGCAGTGTGTGTGTGTGTGTGTGTGTGTGAGATCAATTTATTGATTTCTATTTATTAATTTTGAATCATGCTATCTTATTGAATTATTTCACTATTTTTATTCATTTTTGGTTAATTGCTTTGAATTTTCCAGAGACATAATCATACTGTATTTAGCTAGTGATTGTTTCACCGCCTCCTTTCAAGCTTTTGTACATATAATTTCTGTATCTTACTAACACATCTGCTATAATGAGAAAATGTTGTAGAGAAGGCATCCTTGCCTTTTTCCTGAATTTAGTGGGAATGTTTTTAGTGCTTCCTCATTTATCCTGGAAATGCCTTGGGGGCAAAAGAGATATCATTTACCAAGTGAGGAAACTATGTGAATTCCTATTTTGTTAAGTTTTTTTTAAAGCTAAGGATGGATATTCAATTTTGCCTAATGCCTCTTCAGCATCTATGGAGATTACCATAAGTTGTTTCCTTGGATGTATCAATGTGATGAATTGCCTCATAACAAAGCACTCTTGATTATTGGAATAAATGCCATATAGTCATGCTATGCTTTTTTTTAATGTGCTGTTGAATTGTTTGTTAAAATTTTATTCAGGATTTTCTGTTATCATGTGCTATGACAATTTATCGCTGGAGGGTTTCAGCACATCCTGTGTGACTCCATTGGGAGAGGACTCTGGAAGCTTACACCTGGCTTCCTCTGGCTTGTCCCCACATGCCTTTTCCCTTTGCTGATTTTGCCTTCTGTCATTTTGCTGTAATAAATTACCATAAATGCTCTGGGGATCTCTGGCAAAAGGAAGGTTGAGTTGGGGATATATTCAATGGGAATTTGTTGATCTATATTTATGTGATTTGCTTTCACTGCCATTTATAGTTATGTTATTGCTAGCCATCCTGGTATAGGAGTAGCTTCCAGAAGTTTCCGTGCTCCCTCTATGTCCACTCACCTTGCAGAGCAACTTGAGGATGCAGCTTGATCCTGAGAGGAGTCTGTCCTCTAGTCCCTGGTACTAGGTGTCTGTGGCTGGTGGAAGAGAAACACGGCGAAATGTACACATCCAGAACCCCAATGGGGGGGAAGTCTTCCAGTCATCAACTGTGTACAATCATAAATCTGAGTCTCTTTGATATCTAATCAAAACAGTTTTTTCCTATCAGCTATATGCTCAAAACCTCAGCAGTTACAATTATAAAGGTACTGTAGGTGTTTTTCTTTTGTGGTGGGAATTATATGAAATAGAATTAATCACAATTCCTGTGTTTGTAGAGTAGAAGCTAGTATGGAACACTAAACAGCAAGTGAGTCTGCGTGAGAAGCTGTGTGTTTTATGCATCCCAAAATATTGGATTGCATCTAGCACATCCAGTGCATTTTGTCCCGAGGAAGTCTGCTGGTTCCAGATGAAAGAGAATGCAAGATTGTCAGTGACACAGCAAAACAGCTTGAAGAAGCAAGTAACGAACTCCTACACGTTCATCAGTAAATCAATAGGTGTAGAATAGGAATAATTGGATTACTCTTTACATAGCTCAATACAAAGTAGTGGCAGTTTTTAAAAGTATTAGAATTGCTCTTGTGTATGCCTTGATTTCAGATTAATTTTATACATTTTAAGAATTATTCATCAAAGCAACAATTCAAATTTGATGGGAAGTACCTTAATAGAAGTCAAGAAAAAAATTAAACACACCAAGACTGGCAGAATCTTTAAGATGTCCAAAACTCTCTTATTACATCACAACAGGAATTAAAAATCTGATGGCCAAAGCCATAAAGATGCGGGGAAGAGTCCTGGCAGTCAAAAGTATAAAAAGAAAATGACAATTAAAGTGATCACAAAGATTGTGAAAATCAGGCCATTCCCAAAGAGAAACCAAAGTCAGAAGGGAGATGAAAATAAAGGCAAAGTAAGACGCAATTTGTACAAGTGACAAAACTACGTGAAGGTCAACAGTAGCTGCACTGTGCTGCATTCATGACCTTCAATAAGTTCTGTGATCTTTCATGATGGCCTGTTATGATAAGCAGCATTTTTATTCATGTATCTAAGTAAAAACAACTTTTTTCCCCAATATCATGGCCACAGAGATAAGAAGAATCATATTACAAATAAAAAGAATCAAACAAAACATAAAATGGATATAAAAGCTATTTCTGAAACAAGTGTTTTTCAAAATAATTAACAACCAAACTGCTGAGATCTTGGGTGTCCTATATGATGTCATCTATATGTGTCCTATAGGGCTTAGTGCTGTTTGGGTTGTAAACTGTGTTCCATTAAGAGACCCATCAAATACACCAAGCACTAGATAACTACCCCATGATGGTAGACTCCACATTCGATGTGATAAACATTGCTCTGTGATGAATATTGTGTGCTACTCTTTCAGCAAAACCCCTCTGAGAAATTTTTAACTTTTTTGCCAACTGACAGCTATCTACGACTTGATTCAACAAAGTGCAACAGTTTTTGGACTATGGTAGCCTGTCCTTGAATGTCATTCATAGTCAATTGTATGAAAACATTGCTGCTATGGGGAACAAAGTCCTTCCCATGTAAACATAATGGCACAATACATGCCGTGAATCCCGTTAAGAAAAGGCCACCTCCACAATTCTGAGGTTGGTGACAGCTTTGGTAGCTGTCGATGACATTGAATGTTTTCTTTGCCGGCTTGGATTGTACATGTTATTTTATATGCACGTGCCAACTTAGATTTTTCTTGAAAGAATTTAAGGGTGATAAAATGGTCTGGCTGTTACAAAGCTATTCAAAACTTGCACATGGCTACAAAGTTGTTTAAAGATTCTAACATACATGTTTGAAGACTCATTGGAGAAACCTGAGCACAAAGAAAACATTTAAAAAACTATTCAAAAAGTTGACAGAGCTTCAATACATCATTTCAACTGTAATTTGAAAAGACCTTTTGGAATGTTTCAAATAAAACAAATAATAAATTACAGGCTCCTGAACTGCATGTTTATGAAGGATACATTCTTTTATTTTCTTTAAGTTTATTGTTAAGGAGATGAAAGGAAATTTAATTTAAAATGACAGGAAACAAAAGAAAAATATGAGGGGGAAAAAACTAATAGAAATTGATCTGACATTTAGAAGCAAATTATAGCAAAAATAATGTTTAGATCACACTAAATGTGGTAATTCATTAGAAGAAAGAGTGACTCATAGATATAATACATAGATTCCTGGTTTCTTTGAGATTTTGACCAGTCTGAAAAAGTGAATCATCTGAATGTATTGGGAAGATATTGAAATTTCTGGCTGATTTAAAACAAAATGCTGTCAACCATGGAGGTCATACAAAGCTCAAAATATATCACTCAAAGAGGAAGTCATGACAAGTTGGCTATTGAGTGTCAGTAATTCAAAGGTGATTTAATATTTAGTTGTTACACAAGAAAAGTAAAAGTGGTCTGAAAACTTACAGCTCATATATGGCAGAAATTGGCTAGAGTCTTTCCCAAAATTGATAACAGTCCTAAGTTTGTAGGGTTAGGGTTCTAAATGTCCTTTTCTAAACTATCAGTAAAAACTACTTTAATCCCCCATGCTAGAAGGACTGAATAAGCTTTCTATTGTCTCATTAGAAATGATTACAAAATTGTCCTCTGAGGAGGCCACAGAAGAGTATGGACCCAAAATCTTAGGGAAAATATGTTATAGATGTGTGTCTGGAAGTTAATTTTAAAATATTAGGTTTCTTCCTTGGATTTTGTGTGATTATTTTGAATTTTGTAGCTATTCAACCTTTATAATTTACCTTTTTTTCTCCTTCTAAGTAAATATTCATTTTAATCTAATTTTCTGTTCACAATCTTCTGTCCTTTTTCCTAAAGAGATCTCCCGAAGGCGTATAAATCTTCAGGCGTCACGAAACTTTAAGAGCAGTAGTAACATCTTATACATAAAAACAACAATTCAAGACCTGAGGAGAGCATTAGTGAAGACATGAATTTGGGATAAAAATATTGAGCCATCATTTAAACTTGAATGCATGACAAAAGGCCTCTCCCATTGCCCCATCATTCAGAATCCGGGCTGGCCTTGGTATTCCATTTGGCAGAAGACCAGTTTATAACTCTGAAACTCCATCTATTATTCTATAAAATGTGTATAATACATCTTAGTTTCATTACATGGTCGTTTCGATGAGCTCTGTTGGGTATAATGAAATTGCTAATTATTACCATGAGATTAAAATGAGATCATCTCTTCTGATGCTTCTTAACCTGAAGTCCCCAGGTAATATCTAAGAGCTATTCTATTTTCTATATTTCAAAATGTATACAGGATGTCATTCTTCATACATACTCATAGGCCTTTACTTAACCTGTGCAGTGTGTTATACAGCATCTGTGAGACCAATCTACATTGCTGAGGCCACATTATTTAGAGAAGGAGTTTTAGGCCATCCTTTAGGATCATCTCTGGCCTTTTTTAAATCTAGATAACATATTAGAGCGGGGCATGCTTTTTATAATAAGAAATTGACTGCAGAATAAATTACTGGTCTAATGAATGCCCTTCCTGACTTCTATTAGAGCCTTCTGGGGACAAAAGATAATGTGTTCACAGCTAATAAGGATACGCAAAGGAGCTACCACAACTCGTCTCCCATGGGCCCTAATGAGCCATGCCTCCCAGTATTCAAAACCCTTGCCTCTTGAATCTAAGTTGATCCTGTGTCTTTAACTAACAGAATGAGGAGGACACGATACTGAATGACTTCTGAGGCTGGGCCAGAAGGAACCTGGGTCTCTTGGAACATTCTTTCCCAGGGAAAGCAGCTTCCATGTAAGCAGTTTGATGTCCTTATTGCTGCCACGATGTGAGGAAGCTCAAGCAAGCCGAGAGAAGCTACAGGAAAGGGAGAGGACTGGCAGGTCTGCCCCCCAGGAAGTCTCTCCATCCCAAGCAAGGCTCTAGACATGGGTGAAGACACTAGCTTGGATGCCTAGCCCACTTGAGTCTTCAAGTGACTCCACCTCCAGCTGTCATCCAACTTCAACCATATGAAAGAAGCAAGAGTCACCCACTTAACGCCCTGTTTACCCAGTAATGAGAGATATTACTAAATTATCATTTTAAGTCACTAACATTTGGGGGGTTTTGTCACTCGGTATTAGATGTCTGACTGACTGACACAGGAGCCATGTTGGACATTACACATAGGAGCTAGGTTGCCATGATAAACTCCTTTTCTTTTGTCCTGGAGTGGGTCACATTTTGAGGGACTGAGGGCTAGGACTTCAATATACCTTACAGGGGGACACAATTCAACCCATAACAGTAGATAGTCAGGATTTTTGTGGCTACATTATAATGCCTGTCTCCTTAATAGGAAATGAAGCTAGAAAGATAAGTGTCTAATCCTGACAGGCAGAGCACACCAGGCTAAGGACTTTGGGCTTTATGGTCAGAGAAACACAATGTGGCTTTAAGCAGAAAAGTCGTGTGACCAGACCTGGCTTTAGACTGGACAACCACGTTGGCAGCACAAATTGGGATAATTCAAGATAGGAAGCTGGGGGTGGGCACCAGGGAAGAGGCTATTTCAAAAGTCAAGGTGAACCTCACACAATACATAAAAATTAATTTGACACGGTTCAAAAATTTAAATGTAAAAAGTAAAGCACTGAAGTTTCTAGAAGAAAATATAAGAGATTATCTTCATGACCTTTGGGTAGGCAAAGATTTCTTAAACACGTCACAAAAAGCTCTAGCCATAAAGAAAAGATTGATAAATTGGACTTCATTAAAATGAAGAACTTCTGTTCATCAAAAGGCATCATAAAGGGAGTGATAAAACAAGACATGGACTCGAAAAATATACTTGCCGTACATACATCTAAAAAAGGGCTCATATACAGAATATATGAATAACTCCTACAAATTAAAGACTGATGACTCAGATTTTTAAATGGACCAAACACACACACACACACACAAGTCTACTGGCAATAAATAACCAGTGTTGGTGATGATATGGAATAACCAGAATTCTCCTAGATTGCTGGTCGGAGTGTAAGTTTAGTTCAACCTCTTCAGAGAATTATTTGGCAAAATCAACTTCAGTTAAACATAGATATTGTATGACCTGGAAATTCTGCTCCTGGCTTTGAACCTAAGACAAAGGAAAACTTATTTTCACCAAAAGACAAGGCAAGAATGTTTATTAATCTCAATAAACATTATTGAGCATTAATCTCAATAACCAAAAGTTGGAAATTACTAGTTGTCCATTAAGAGTAGAACAGGTAAATCATCTGAGATATCAGATATATATCTTATATACTTTAACTTTATTTTGAAATTCAATATTATTTTATATTAATTTTAGGTGTACAACATAGGGCTTAGACCTTTATATAATTAAAGAAGTGATTCCCCTAACTAGTACCCATGTGACACCATATATAGTTATTGCAATATTATTGACTATATTCCTTATTCTATACACTACAACCCCATGACTACTTTGTAACAACCAATTTGTACGTCTTAAACCCTTCCCATTTTTCACTCACCCCAAACCCCTTCCCATCTGGCAACCATTAAAATGTCTTCTGTATCTATGAGCTTGTTTCTGTTTTGTTTGTTTATCTTGTTCTTTAGATTCAAACACACGTGAAATCACATTGGATCTGTCTTTCTCTGTCTGACATACTCCACTCAGCACAGTACCTTCCAGGACCATCCATGCTTCTACAGATGGCAAGAGCCCATTCTCTTCCATGGCCAAACTATATCCCACTGTACATATATACTACCTACACTTTATCCATTCTTCCATTGACAGTCACCCAGGCTGCCTCTATATCTTGGCGCCATTGTAAACAATGCTGCCGTGAACATATGGATGTACACGTCCCCTTGAAGTAGCATTTTGGGTTTCTTTGGATAAATACCCTGAGGTGGGATTACTGGGCCCTTCTTTGTCTCTTGTTATAGCCTTTGTTTTAAAGTCTATTTTATCTAGTATGAGTATTACTACCTCAGCTTTTTGTTTGTTTGTTTCTATTTTCATGAAATATCTTGTTCCCATCCCTTTCCTTGTAGTCTGTGTGCCTTTCCATCTGAAGTGAGTCTCTTGGCGGCAGCATTTGTGAGGGTCTTGTTTTCTTATCCATTCAGCCACGCTATCTTTTGATTGGATCATTTAATTAATTTACATTTAAAGTAATTGTGGATAGATATGTGGTTATTGCCATTTTATTATTCATATTTTTTTATATTTTTATTTTCTTTTCATCTTGAAGAAGCCCTATAACATTCTTTGTAATACTGGTTTGGTAATGATGAATTCCTTTTGCTTTTTCTTGCCTCAGAAGCTCTTTATCTGCTCTTTCATTCTAAACAATAGCTTTGATGGGTAGTGTAATCTTGATTGTACATCCTTACTTTTCATCACTCTGAATATTTCCTGCCAATCCCTTCTGGCCTGCAACGTTTCTGTTGAGAAATCAGCTGACAGTCTTATGGGAGCTCCCTTGTAGGTAACTAACTGCTTTTCTCTTGATGCTTTTAAGATTCTCTCTTTGTCTTTAACCTTGGCATTTTAATTAAGATGTGTCTTGGTGCGGGCCTGTTTGGGTTCATCTTGTTTGGGACTCTCTGCACTTCCTGGGCTTGTATGTCTATTTCCTTTGCCAGGTTAGGGACCTTTTCAGTCGTTATTTCTTCAAATAGGTTTTCAATTCCTTGCTCTCTCTCTTCTCCTTCTATGACGTGAATGTTCATATGCTTCATGTTGTCCCAGAGGCCCCGTAAACGAGCCTCATTTTTTTCCCAGTTTTGTTTGGGTGTTTCTGCCACCTTATCTTCTAAATTGTTGATTTGATCCTCTGCTTCATCTAATGTGCTGTCAATTGTCTCAACTGTGCCCATCCTCTCAGTTATTGTGGTCTTTATTTCTGAATTTTTTACATATTTTCTCTCTCCATTTTTCTTTTTTTCTCTCTCTTTGTTGAAGTTCTCCCTGAGATCATTGAGCAGCGTTTCAACTCTGCATGTGGTAGGTTTCTTGTCTCCGTTTTGTTTAGTTCTTTTTCTGGAGCTTTGTTCTGTTCTTTTATTTGGGGCATGTTTCTTTGTCTCCTCATTTTGGCTGCCTCCCTTTATTTGTTTCTATATAGGGCTGCTATGCCTCCCAGTCTTAGTAGAGTGGCCTTATGTAGTAGGTGTCCTGTGGGACCCAGTGGTGCAGTCTCCCTTGTCACCAGAGCTGGGTGCTTCAGGTGTATCCTTTGTGTGGGTTGTGTGTGCCCTCCTGTTGTAGTTGAGACTTGGTTGTTGTTTGCACATCAATGGGAGGGATTGACCCTCAGGTTGATTAGTTTTAAGGACTAGCTATGACTATAGTGGAGGAGCTGTGGTGCAAGGGCAGGGTTTATTTCACTGAGGCTCTGATGACTCCCCAGTTTGCCCTTTGGGCATGTCTTTCTTGGAGGCAGCTGGATGATGCTCTGACTTGGTTCAAAGCTGGCCACTGCAAAGGACCATAAAGCAATCTGCAGATGGCTGCCTCCCACACAGGGCTTGGAGGTGCCTCGAGAGGCGAATTGGCAAACTGAGGACAGCTGTTGCTAGTGCTGGGCTGCTCAGCCAAAGGTACAGGACATGCTGAAGCCAGATGCTGCTTGTTTGGGTTTTGTGAACTTTGAAAGATTTTACAGAAGTCCACAACATGAGCTGTGACAGATTGTTTGTATGGAAAAGCCACTGGAAGTGGCTTGCATGTGCCTGAAAGTTGGGTGGGGCATGGTCTCCTATAATCACTACAGTGGGGCAGATGCAAGGTGATAGCCAGTTTGATGGAGACTCAAATATGGGGTCTACATCTTCATGCGTCTGCACGCAGAGAAGGGGTTGGGGCTCAAAAAAGAAAGAGTGACTTTCACCAGCTCCTCTGTCCAGGACAAAGCTGCCCCTCCAGCCTTTACCCTGAAACCAGACAACTCAGTTCCTCCCCGTATGTCCCTGGCACCTTTCAAGCCACTGCCCCAGCACTGGAGCTCAGAGCAGGTGAGTTAATCAGTAAGCGTGGGCCTTTTAAGAGGAGCGCCCGGGAGTGCAGCCATCCTCTGTCTCACTCAGCCACGATCTCTGCTGGTTTTCACAGTGTGGGGACAGAGCCCCAGAGAGCAGTTTCCAGGCTCTCGGCCTCACGTGGAGGGGTGCTGGCTCGGGTAGTAGATGGCCGTCAGCTGTAACCATTGAGCTATTGGCCACTAATATAACTGTCGCAGCTACGTTGGGGAGTCAAGGAGAGTCGAGGGAAGTCAGAGAGTCGGTCAGTTGGCAGAAAAGCGGACAGCAGGTCGCACGTTGTGTGAATCCAGCCTCCAGTGAGACTATAGTGATATGACTCCCCTACCTATGGCTCCGTGGGTGTTCCTTTTTGGCCTATCCATGTCCTGCGTTCTTATGTGGAGAGGGGGAACTGAGACCCTGCATGACACCCTGCATGACACACGGTTAGAAGTTATAGGGATTTCTCTCCCTGGCACTGAAGCCCTGGGCTGGGGAGCCTGTATGGGGCTAGAACCCCTCGCTCCTCAAGGGGGCTCTCTGCACCTGAGATATCCCTTCTGATTTTTAAAGGTCACACGCGGGTGTGGGACCAGCCCGTTCTGTGTTTCTGCCCCTCCTCCCAGTCTCGGGGTGTCTTCTGTATGTCTGTAGTGGTTGGGCTTCGGTTCAGCTAGACTTCAGGTGATTCTCAGCGATGGTTGTTCTGTCGTTCAGGTGTAATTGATGTGGTGCTGAGAGGAGGTGAGCACAGCATTTACCTACTCTGCCATCTTGACCAGAAAAATCTTACATGTATTTATTAGTGGATGCTACAGGCTAAATATGTGTATCCCTCTGCGATTCATATGTTACAATCTAGTCCTCGGTGTGAAGTTATTAAAAGGTGGGGCTGTTGGCAGGTGGTTAAGTCATGAGGGTGGAGCCTTCATGAATGGAATTAGTGCCCTTATAAAAGACACCCCAGACAGCTCCCTTGCCCCTTCCACCACATGGGGTCACAGTGAGAAGACGGCCATCTGTGAACCAGGAAGTGGTCTTTCTCCAGACCCCAAATCTGCTGCTATCTTGGTCTTGGACTTCTTAGAGTCAGCAACAGCAAGGAATACATTTCTGTTGTTTATAAGCCTCCCAGTCTATGTTATTTTGTTAGAACAGCCCAAAAGAACTAAGACAGTTTTAGTAATGGGGGAAAAAAAAAACACACATCTGCTAAACACAACAAATTGGATTTATCACACAGACATAATAGTGAAAAGAAAAACAACCAAACACAAAAGAGTGCATACTGTATGATTCCATTTGGAAGCAGTTTAAGAACAGATGAAAGTAACCTGCATTGATGTGATTAGTATAATTGAGACTTGGTGATGGATAGGCCACAGGGAGCTGCTGGGGTGCTGGAGATCAATGTCTTCATCTGGAGGTGAAGCAGGTCTGTAGACATATGTGTATAAAAATTTACCAAGGGAACACGTGGAGCTTGTGCACGGTCCTACATACAAGTAATTACCCAATGAGGGAGAGATAAAGCCCAGGTGAGCCGGGCTGAGAGTGTAAGGGGACTGGGGGTGGAGAGCAGGGCCACCTAACCACTCCTGGGGAGATGGGGGAAGCATGAATGGAAACCAGCCAGATGGAAAATAGTAGAGATGGGATAAGAGGCCCCTCTTAGTCCTAACTATGAGGGTACAGGAGGAAAGGGAGTGAGTTCCAAAGAAGCGGGACCTTCACCTGGGCCCTCCGTGATGGGCTGGGCTCTGCTGGGTGTGAACTGGTGGTCAGACAAGGAACCTGGTCCTGGAGAGTGAAGCCCTGGACATAGTCGTCGTGAAGTTGGAGCCATCACAGCCCATCACGCCCACCCCGGGGAGGTTGTTCTTTTTGCCCATTAGAATCTTTCTAGCTTTTTGTGATAAGGGTCAGAAGTTAAAAAGAGAGAGAGAGAGAGAAAGAGAAAGGAAAAAGAAATCACAGTGTCTATTTGGCAAAGAGGTGACAGAGAGGGCCCCGGAGCAGAAAAATAGCTACTATAGTGAAATCTTCCTCCTAGACAGGAAAATGTGGGGGTGGGGGGCATAGGGGCAATTGTATGGAAAACACACAATGCTGCAATCTTTCAGGAGAAACGCTCTCTGAATCTGAAACCCACTTTATCACAACTGTCAAAACAGACTCAGGCAGTACATAATTTATAACCCTGGGGTGGCAGCCGGGGGGAAGAAGCCTAAAAGATTGGTTTATTTTTCTTATTAATATTTATTGGCTAAGGAACAGCTCTTCCCCCACTAGACCAGACTGTGGGTTTAATTTGAAGCAGACACATTTGATTTGCATTTCTCTACCTCCCTGACTGGTCCTCGGGGCTGACTGGAGGAGACAGGTGGGTGACACCTCCTTCCTCACTCCTGGCCACACTACAGTGGAGACTGAGATCGAGAGAAGGAGAAGACTTGGGCCCTGCTGACCGAGCTTGTCCACGACAGGACACAGACAGGTGGATGGAGAGTCCTATGCCAGCAGGAAAAACGTCCCCAACAGAGCCCTAGGAAGAGGCACAGAAGCCTGAGAGAGCCCAGGGCCCATAGGCAAGGGACCAAGTGGCTAAGCTACATGGTGAAGGGCTGGCAGGACGTAGGGAACGATGGAGGAAGCATGCTCCCTTCAGGGGGAAGGAATACCTGACGAACTGTCTCCCTTTAGGAACAATTAATCAAATTGAAAAAACAAAAACAAACAAAAACAAACAAACAAAAAAAATCACCAAATCTCTCCCATTGATATTGAGGTAAAATGAGGAAGGGAGGTGACAGGAACAATTGTTGACGTCGTTAGCTCTTTTCTAGAGAGCTCAATGTTGAGCCAGGAGTTAGGAGGATTTGGACTACTGGGTCTACAATAGCATCTCTGTAAGATGGGAGGGGTGGGGGGCTCTTTCCAGCTTCCTACTGACGTATGAATGCATTGGTGACGGCGGGGCATGAAATGAGGACGCAAACTGTAAGATGCAAACTCTGTGCCTCACCTGAAGCAGCCTGCACAGAGCAGTGTCCCTCCCCCCTGCATCCCGAGAGGTGACGAGGGCAGGTGTTGCTGTCCTGCCCATCATAGGAGAAACAAAGAAGTCTGGAGAGGGAGCCATTGCGCAGGTTTCACTCCACACACGGTCTGGACCTGGCCCCCAGGCTCCTGACTCCAAATTCAGTGTTTCCCCCCCAACATTTCCGGTGCCATTTCAGCCCCAAACCTGGTCATGAACCCCGGCTTTGCAGAGAAAGGGAAGGGCTGAGGAAAAGGAGGGCAGGGAGGAAGGGGTAAGGAGGGGAGTGGACGGCGGTGGGCGATGGGCAATCAGAGCCTAGTCGGCTGGGGGTCCATCCGGGCACTATCTTGGCCAGCTGCGTGTGTTTGGACAAGGGACAGAACCTCCGTGAGACTGTGTTCAAACCTGTGGCAAGAGAATCATACCCATTGCACCAAGAGTTCATGAGGTTAAGTGAAGTCACAACAAGCACGACTCAGCACGTCTTATGTGCCAGGAACCAAGTGGAACCCTGTTCCAGCCTTATTTTATTCACTCTCTAGGCCATCCTGCAAAGCAGATTTTATTATGCCCATTTTCCCGATGAGAAGACTGAGGCCCAGAGTGGGTGTGAAACCTGCCTGAAGCTAGTGGCACAGTGTCTAGACGCTAATGGGGATACTCGCCCTCTCTTTAAAGAAGTAGGGGTGAAAATCAAACCAGTCCCAACCCGAGAGAGAGAGAGAGAGAGAGAGAGAGAGAGAGAGAGAGAGAGAGAGACGTTCCCTCAAACGAGCCCTGGCCCCGCGAACCTGGTTAGAACCCTCTTTCTCAGAGGATTCCTTCTCAGCTCACATTACTTTCCTTTCCTTTTTAATTGTTTTCTTTGTTGGGAGTCAAAATGCCTAGTGGGAAGGCTCCTGCTTTTAGGTGTGGTTTTTGAGAAGAGCTTTTAGCCATTGTATTAAAAGTCTTTTCTGGGAAAACTCACTCCCAGAGAAAAGTCTTCCTCTGGAGTAAGAGAATTACAGGGTGGTAAATGCATTCTGATCTCAGCAGCTCCGAGAAACAGTAGAGCCTGTCAGTTCCCAGGCCTTAATAAACCTGCCTGCCCAGCCCCGGGACGCACTACTGTGGCTGTGCACTGAGAAGCTTTCCCCAGTGGAAATTCCCACAGGAAGACCCCGAAACAAATGCTCAGGGATTAGGGTCAGGCCTGGGGTCCAGGCTGGAGAGAGGGGGGCGTGCAAAGGAGAGCTGGAGAGGTACAGGGGGAGGGGGAGGGAGACGGGGGGATGGGGGTTACCTTTACGATGACACACCCACTGTCCTGGGTTGAATTGTGTCCCCAAAAGAGATATGTCCAAGTCTTAACCCATAGCACCTGTGTTTGTGCTTTCACCTTATGTGAAAATGAGGTCTTTGCAGATGTCACTGAGGATGTTGAGATGCGGGGGGAGGCCTGTGAAGTGGGGGGCTGCACCTGGAGTGATGTGTATACCGGCCAAGGACGCTGGCAGCCAGCGGAAGCGAGAGAGCCACCTGGCGCTCAAAGCACCTCCTGGAGCCAGCCCGGTGGCACCGTGACTCTGGCCTGCTGGCCTCCAGACCTGTGTGCTCTCTCTTTGCAGAGCCCGTGCTGATACACCACGGCAGCTCCAGACAGAAGTTAGCCAAGGCTGAGAACATGGTTCAGAAAAAGACAGTGGTGGGATGGAGCCCCTTAGAAGTGGTCAGGAAGAGAGACGAGGAAGAAGGGAACACACCACGGGCCTAGTCCTGGCCAGTAGCCACGTCTTCATTTTGATGATTGGCTCCAGCCCTGAACCAGTTTTGAAACCACTCCAGCTCTCCTTTCTGGCTCCCTGAAGGGCAAAGGCTGAGCCAGAGAGCCAGAGAATATAGGCTGGAGTCAGGGTCACCCAGTGCAGGCGACCAGCTCTTGGAGTTGGGGAGGGGGTGTTCCTTAGGGGAAATTCAGTCTGAAACTACCGAGGTGACAGGAGATGCCAAGAGAGAAGTAGAAGTACGCTCTTCTCAGGCCTAAGCACAGACAACTCTCACTGGGCTGCAGGCCTGGCCATGGGACACAGACCATCTTGCTCCAAGTTGTGAGTTTGCTCATGACCCAGCCCCTGGATGGTCCAGAAAACAGACCAGGCTCCACTAGGAGGTAATTCATCACCAAAGTGGGGGGCCTGGGAGCGACCAGGGACTGCAGGAGAGGAGGCCGCCTACAGGGGCACACGGGCAAATAAGACAGAAAGTGGTCTCAGCAGCTGCAAACCCAGGCCAGGTGGACACTAGCCGGGTGCCCAGCCGCTCACGTTTTTCTCCCTCTCCGAAGTTCTCTTCCCACAGCCTGACCAGGTCCCCGCTCTGCCCTGTGACCCGCCTCCCCATCCTCCTCCCCTCCCGCCTCCTCCAGCCACAATGCTGACTGTCCTTCTGGGGTCCGATGTCTGGGACCAGGATGAGGTGTGCCTGTTGGCCAGAGCTCTCAGGCCAGGTGACCTCCTAGGACACTGGACTCCTAGGATGGCTGAGGTAAGGTTAGGTCCAACCTGTAACATACAGAACAGCCAGGTCACACGGACACAAAGAACAGGTACATTTTCCTGCCACCTCCTGCAACTGCTTTTCTCAGGAGGAAGTGGGACGATGGCATCACCGTGAGGCATCATGACTTCATAATACAGCGATCATTCATTCGTGTGCATGGGCTTATTGAGCACCTACTGTGTGCCAGGAACTGTGTCCAGGACACAGTGATAAAGGCAGTCCCCAGGGTGCTCATGGACTCATGAGAGAAACACACATTTAACAAATCAGCCCCCAAACATAAAACTACCACCTGAGGAGTGTTGTCTTAGTGTCAATGCCTCCAAAAGTAGACCTGAGACAAGGATTTGGGTGCACAGATCGTACGTGGGAGGTAGCCCCAGGAAGCAGAGGAAGGAGAGTGAGGCAGGGGATAAAAGGAGGAAAGGACGACGAGGGACATACAAAGTCATGGTAATTATGCCTTTGGGGCTCACGAAAGGTTTCAGAGGAGTGTTGCACTTTCAGGTAGTAATCGTGGGATAAACCTGTATAGTGAGGTGACAGGGATACTAGTAAGATGAGAAAAAGAGACAGAGAAATTCCCCTGAAAACCGTGGTCCAGGTTCATGTCTACATGTTTTTATCCGTAAGTGTACGAGTGCTACAGATACAAATGACTTCACATTTTGCTGACTCTCAAGTCCAAAGTAAATCATTCTGTTGCTTAACATTGGTCACCAGACAAGTAAACTATAGAGGGTGAAATATAAAAATATATTTTTATACCCTACAGGCAGGTTGAAACTGAGGTAGAACAAAGGAAAATGTAGCCCCTGTGTATAAAAAAGCCAAAACAAATTAAAGCAATAAATCTGGAACAATGACAGAAGGGAACTTAATAAGACTTTCCAACGAAAGTACATTTTGAACACACACACACACACACAAACACACACACACACACACACCCCTCCACCACCATCACCACCATCCCCATCACTACCATCACCACTCCTCCAGAAGAAAAGAGTAGCCTGATGACAAGCTGAGTCAGAATTAGAGGAGTTGGAACATTGCTTTTGATTTTCCTGATTGTCTTATTCTGTCCAAGTCATGAAATAATACATGGGTTGATTTTCTGACCTGTAAAATGTAGATAATAATGACGGCTTTGTGACTGTACCAGACTAGAAAATAAATTAGGAACCCCACTGGAAAAATAGAAATTCTTTATAAATACAAAATGTCTCCAGCAGTACCATAATCATTTTTTGTTAGGATTGAAATCTGATAAAAGCAACAATAATAATATAATAATAGTTAACACTTATTAACCAATTTCTCTAAGGACAATAACAAACATTTTATGGGTAAAGATAATGAGGTTCCAAAATACTGTGACTTGTCAGGGTCAGGGCCACCACATACAGTTGTAGAAGTTGTGCACTGCACAACTCTAAGGATGCCATTTACATGTGTTATTGTCACAGTTTGAGATACTTTCTCAGCAGAGAGCAGTCAGAAGTCTTGAGCAACAGGCAGAATCTTCGTATTCTCACAAAGATGCAGCACAGAGGGCTGGGCAGGAGTTCTATTTAGTTCTCCCTGACTCCAAAATGTATGTTCATCCCATGGATTTGAAACTTAAAAAAGCAAGAAATGACATGGAATCTTGATAACATAAAACGAAACAGTTTTCCCTGTCGCACCTTTTCTTTCTTCACTGCACCCTCCACCCCCAGCTGTCCCCAGGTGGGGCCGCCCTGTGCATTAGCCTGGATTGCTGGGACTGGGGAGAGGTCAGGGTTCTCCCTGCCCAGCACCCCACCATGGACGGGGTGACAACAGATGCTAGCAACAGCCATTTGGGGGGAGCTTGGAGGACAATCATGCATGAAAAACCAGTCCAAGGGGTCACTGGTTGATAACAGTGCAGAGCGGTGGGGCTCTAAGCAAGGATTCGATGGGGGCTGAAACCCAGTCCACCCTCCACCCACCAAGCCACACACCGTGATGGGGAAATGCATCTGACCAACAACAAGGAACCCTTCTCCTAATTCACGAAAAGGCACCCTAGATGTAGCTCGGTGCTGGAAGGGAATGGAGGGAGAACGAGGGCAGGAGAGAAGAGAGGGACCCCGTATTCATTTGAAAAGCCTGGCCTGGTGGTTAATGCCTGGGCTGTGTGGTCAGACTGTCAGGGGCCAAATCCTGGCCCCACCACCTTCCAACCACATGGCCTTGGCAGCTACTGACCTCTGTGACTCGGTTTCCTTCTCGGTAAAGGGGGATGATAACAGCTCCTGCCTCGGGGTCACTGTGTGGTTTGTGTGAGTTTGCAGGACAATGTGCTCAGAGACAGCTTGCCTGCGCTCCACAACAGTCTGCTGTTGTGACGGAAGTGTGCTGGACCCCGGCCCCCACTGATGACAAAGACAGGTGCCGGGAGGCAGGCTCATACACACAGCTGGACCTGGCCGGCTGCAGGAGCTGTGATGAAAGCCCAAGAAGCCCGGTCAGCCAGGAGCCAGGGCCTCAGGACACAGTGGCTCAGGCGATTCCCGAAGAAGACAAGCAGATGATGGGAGTGGTGTTTAACTCCTGTGCTCTGCAAGGTGGGAGGCAACGGCCTGTACTCGCCAACACTGTGAGCCAGCCCCAAATATCCAATAAAAGGAAAGAACCCCGCTCGGTCACTTGGTAACTTTGGTAAGATAAGTCAGAAGGGCGAAATGATTTTTCTAAGAGTCCATTAAAAGGATCAGACAACCACCAGGATGAGTTTTCCTGCCATGCCCCCCACCCAGCATGGGTTGCCCACACTGCAAATGCAAATTATTAGTTGCCATTTGAGTAGTCTTAATTATCTGGATCCATTGGAAACCGTGTCAGTGATTTGAAACCAAGAGGTCGATAGCTCCAATCAACGTGGGGCCATTAAGGCACAGCTCTCAGCAGATACGGCCACAGCTCCCCACGCACAGCTCCCGAGGCCTGAGGCGCCTGCATTCTCTGAAAAGAAACCAGAAAACTCTTCACGTTGGACAGTGTGGTCACTGACGAGGCCGCAACCACAGCTGTCAGGAGGATACAAAATTAGATGAAGATCTTTCATTTCAGATGGTTGGAAAATGTGTGCCTGTATTCCGTTTAGAAAACTTATTTATTTTCAAACTGAGCCAAACCTGGGGCAGGGAGGCGGGGAGGGGTCTTCTCTCTGTTTAACCCTGTAGTCAAGTTGGATTCCAAAGAGCCTCAGCTGGGAGGACACAACCCGCGCTCCACTCCTGATGCTGCATTGCTTTGCGGGGTGAGGACTGGATCCGGAGGCACAGCTGACATCCCCCTTGGTTGTCCTAATATGACTCAGACTTAGCACGGCCAAGCTCGTCTATGTGCTGTCCCCCCCGGTCTCAGAAAGTAGCACCCCACTGTGGGTGTTATCAACAATGAAAACAGTGGCACATAGAAGAAGCTCAACACGTGATACTGAGTGAGTGAACAAATGGACGATACAGGAGACGTTACGAATCTCTCGGAGGCGCCCTTCTCATCTGTAATGAAATGCAACTAATATATTCATTATCTCCAGGAGTTGTTTAGTGATTGGCCCAAAATATGTGGAAATCTTAGCACAGGGCCTGACACCCCTCGGGCCTGCTCCTTCTGCCAGTGGACACAGGTGGTAGCCATCTGCGCTCTGGGAGAGTGGGGCTGAGTGTTTTCCAGGCAAAGAAGCAGCAGGGCACTGAGAGTGCCAGAGTCACTCACGCAAGTTTACAACCAGCCAAGAATCCTGTAGAGACAGAACTGGGGGCTCTCGTGGAAAAGAAGTCGCCAGAAAAGTATTAAGTTTCCAGACTGTATGTAAGAGACCCACATGGACAGCTAGTGATGCCAAAAAATAAGAAGGCACTGCAGCTGGCAGTGAGTCAGGAATCTACTTATTGGCCAGATGCAACGTGGGGGCTGGGGTCCCAGCCACTACATCCTCATTCCAGGTAGCAGGAAGGAAAATGGGGAAAGACAGAAGCACTTCTGGAAGACTGTTCAATAACTTCTGCTTGTATATCTCATTGGCCAAACTTAGTCACATGGCCAAACCCAACTGTAGGCTGGGAGAGAAATGGAACATTTAACAGGTCATTGCTCCTTTTAACAAAATGGGAGTTTTATTGTTTTGTTGAGAGGGAAGAACCGGAGAATAGACGTGGGAAGGTGACCAGCAGACTCTGCCACAAGTGGTTTCTGCCTAGACAGCCATCAATATCCCCCCTGTGGTGGGCCAGTGATGCCCGGATCTGAGTGGTCGACCAGAAGGAAGGGAGGCACAGACACAGGACCAGTCAGGGCAGGTAGGAGTGGCTGTGCATCTGGGCTGACCTGGGCCTCCAAGGACTCCGGGAGGGTCTGAGCTACAGGTTGATGGCGGACAGGAGACTCACTGTGTGGCAGCTATACCCTGCTGGCTGGCCCATCCTATTAGAAGCAGGATGTAGGGGGTGGGGGCCAAGAGACACGTCTGGGAGGTCTAGGTCCCAAACGAGAGAGCTACATTCGGGGCAGGGCTCCAGCCCCACAGTTGGGGGACTTGGACCTTGCCAGGCGCCAGGAAGGGCATCTGCCCTCTGCCCCGACTGCGTGGGGTAAGCGTGGGCTCTGTGAATGAAGTGCCAGGGTGTGGAGAGCAGCACGGAGTTAATTTGCCATTATTTTCAACAAAATAGAGAACTT
Source organism: Rhinolophus ferrumequinum (assembly GCF_004115265.2). Classification (NCBI taxonomy): domain Eukaryota; kingdom Metazoa; phylum Chordata; class Mammalia; order Chiroptera; family Rhinolophidae; genus Rhinolophus; species Rhinolophus ferrumequinum. The sequence continues at coordinate 68,624,822 of NC_046297.1, read as the reverse complement.
TTCATTTTATTTTTAGAACTTTTTAAATCTTTCTTTCCCCTCAATTTTAAAAGAAGCTAATCACAAGCACTGATAAGTGACGTAGCTGCTAATTTTTTAAGAAACCCAAGATCCAGCAACTGGAATGGACATCAGTAGGATATTCCCTTTTCAGGCTGGTCACTGAGTCCAGCTGGCTGTCCCCCTGTGGGGACAGAGTCCCAGAGAGCAGTTTCCAGGCTTTCGGCCTCACATGGAAAGGTGCTGGCTACTGGTTGGCCGTAACCAGTTAGCCAATTGGCCACTAATATAACTACCGTAGTAGCTATGCTGGCAAGGGGATTGGTTGGTTGGCAGAGAAGCGGATAGCAGATTGTGGATTGGGTGGATCCTACTTCCTTCCTGTGTCTAGCCCAGCCACCAGCGAGACTGGGGCGCAAGAAGTTCCCTCGTTGGGGTACAGGCAGATGTTTGTTTTTGTGTCTCCAACCCAGCCGCCAGCGAGAATATAGTGGTATGACTTCCCTGTCTATGGCTCCGTGGGTGTTCCTTTTTGGCCTCACCATATCCTGCGTTCTTATGTGGGGAGCAGGACCAGAGAACCCGTATGACACCCCCTTCATACCTTAGAGCTCAGCCCCTGCTCCCATCTTTACTGCTCTGCTCAGTCTGGCCCTTGTCTCTTGGGCCCTGGACCCTCCCACTTGCCTTCCAACTGCTGTTCCTATTTTCTTCTCCCTCTCCCTCCAGACCATCTTCTAGCAACTGCCAGGAGTGACGGTCCTAAAACTGTGGTCCTGGAGCCAGAAGCATTGTCCTGGGTAGAAACGTAGAACCTCAGGCCCATCTGGACCTACAGAGTTACTATCTGAATTGTCACACTGTCCCCGGGGATTCCCATGTATAATACAATAAGGTCTGAGAAGCACTGTTCTAATTGCCCCCCAAGCACACCATATCTCTGTGGCATCAAAGGGTGTGTGGGGACAGAGTTCCAGAGAGCAGTTTCCAGGCTCTCAGCCTCACATGGAAAGGTGCTGGCTCGGGTAGTAGATGGCCATCAGCTGTAACCAGTTAGCCAATTAGACACTGATATAACTGCCGTGGCTATAATGGTTGGTTGGTTGGCAGAGAAGTGGACAGCAGCCTGTGGATCGTGTGGCTCCTACTTCATGTGTCTCGCCCGGCCGCCAGTGAGACTGGGGTGTAGGAAGCCCCTTGTTGGGGTACTGGCGGATGTTTGCTTTTATGTCTCGAACAGCTGCCAGTGAGAATATAGTGGTATGAACCCCCGATCCACGGCTCTGTTGGTGTTCCTTTTTGGCCTCCTGCATTCTGGTGCGGGGAGTGGGACCAGAGACCCCACCTGACAGGGTGGCACCCAGCATCTTCTCACGACCCTGAAAGACACTGAGTCCCTCTTAGCCCTGCCACCCACCTGTCCGACTCATCTCCTTAGAACCTTCCACTCCACATATAGTGAGTTACTCACCATCCCCCAGAGGCTGTTGTCGCATATCTCCACATCTGGCCCTTTCATTCCTTCAGCTATATTAATTCATTCTTTCCAGTAAGATGCACTAATGCAGGGGATCCGGGCACTCGTCCTCATGGAGCTGCCAGCCTCCATAAGGAAGACACTAAGCTTAAACATCCCTGGCCTAATTGTGCACTGATTAATTCCACCTGTGCCAGACTGCCTTGCTGGAGTAGTTCTGGCTGATGAGAGATCACACGGGGGGCCTAACCTAACAGACCACTCTAAGGGTAGAAAGACAGGCCAGGCAGAGGGACGGTGTGTGAGGCCATGACGGAAGCAGTCCAGAGCTCCCAGAATGAATGACGCAGCACAGAGCAGCCCCACAAGGCTCTAGACCAGGGGTGTCCAAACTTTTTTCAACATTTTTCACCAAGGGCCATGTGCGGTAAAACACACAAACAGCCGGGCCACTCACTCGAGGTGAAGTACGTATTGCCTCACCTGGTTTATTTAAGTAAACTAAATATATTTTTGGAATTTGCTGTGGGCCGATTAACAATGGATTGCGGGCCACAGTTGGCCCGTGGGCCGCAGTTTGGACACCGCTGGTCCAAACCACCCCAGAGGCCATGGTAAGGAAGTGGCGGTGGAGAGACTGTATGCATCACTGCCTCAGTTTTCCCATCTTTGGGATGACCGGGCTGAGCTTCCTAACTTGCCTTTCCCCTGGAGAATGTCATGACTCTGCAGGACTCGCAGAGGAGGCTCCGAATGCCTTGGAGGGACCCCAGGTTTCCCTACGGCGACTACAAAAGAGCAGCCATTGCAGCCTGTCAGTTGGGTGAAAATATGGCCATATGTATGAAATGGATTTACTACCAGAGAAAGGGGCATTAATCCAACTGCAAATTCCCTCTGCTGGGACACGAGGCGGTAAATTTCAGCTTGCGGGCAGCGGCTCTGATTCGGCGTGAAATATGGTGCTTATGTTGTTTATGTGTGTGTGAGTTTTAATAAAGGGAACTCTTTTTCAGATTCTTAATTGACTATCACATTTCCCCATCTAAAAACTGTAGCAGATGATGAGATTGTAAAAACGTGCAGTAAACACATGCTTTGCCCTGCCCTTATTGACACTTCAAACCACAGACTTTGCTGAGGGAGCCTTTTCGTCTGTGGCCCGGACAGTCCCATGTTTTTGAGTATCATGAGGAAATGAAACCCACCAGGATAATTTATTGAACACCTATGAAATGCAAGGTGGCTTTTTAAGAACAGGAATAATAATATTATCGTGGCTATCATTTATTGACCACCCACCATGTCCTGGGAACTTGCTAGCGCTCTCTCTCCTGTAAATTCTGAAATACCCCTGAAAGGCAGGCTGTCATTATCCCCATGTTTCTGTCGCTGAGGAGACCAGTGTCTTGTCCATGGTTATTCAGGAAGACAGTGAGCCAAGTGGGAGCCCAGCCCCATGGGTTTTCCAGCACGTCATGTTCATTAGACACAGGTGGCCAAGATTGACACATGTCCTCATGCTTGCAAGTGGGAAGTCCCCCACTCCACTCCCTCAGCTAAACCTGCACCCCACACTCCCCACTTTCATGGATTGCAGGGAAAATTTGATAAGACCCCCAAGCACCAGCTGTTCCCTGATCCAGTTCTCTAACCCTGGACCTTACGGCAAATGTCCCCCCAGAACAAAGTCAATTTCAAAGGGCGTTTTCCTGGCGCCGAAAGGGTTTCCCCCTTTGAGCAGTCAGTTCAGCCCCAGTCTCGTTCATGTCCTTAATACTTGTTGAGCACCTGCTGTATGCCACACGATGCCCTCAGCACTGGGGAGACAATGGCGTTTCTCTTATAGTCTAGTGAGAGGGAAGGAAGTGAGCCAAGGCAAGAGAGGGGTGTCCTTCACCCACACTTCCCCCGCGCTCCAGCCCCAGCTGGCAGCCATGTCCAGTGTACTTCCTTGGAGAGCCTGTGGCTGAGATGGGCAGGAGTGGGGTTGGCCAGCAAGTGCTGGGCACACGCTGCTGCGTACACCCACGAGCTATCTTTCCCTCCCTTCTTCTTGTCCAGAAAACCTGCCTCCGAGGGAGAGAGAGAGAGAGAGAGAGAGAGAGAGAGAGAGAGAGAGACAGAGAGAGAGAGGCTGGAATGGCCGATCCTCATTTTCCCAGACTCCCCTGCAGCTAAGAATGGTCATGTAATCCGATTCCAGCCAATGAAAGTGAAGGGGAAACGCAATGAGGGGCTTCTGAGAATCATTCTCTCTTTTAACCAGATAGAGAATCACAGGAAGAAAGCGCCAGCCTGGTCTCCATCTTATCTTGAGTTTTATTTTGTTATGTGAGGAGGTTAGCCATCCTGTGACGTGGAGGAAACTTCATGACACACTGAGGAGATGGCGTGGAAAGAAAGAAAGAACCCGGGCACTTGATGGCATCATTAAGTCGTCTCCCCATCTGTAAAAATAAGAGTGGAGGCTGTAAATGGATGGTATAGAAGCCCAAGAAACCTAGACACCAGGCAACAACGGAAAACGGCCAAGTAAACCATCACCGTTTCTGTACAGAAGCGAGCAGGTGGCTTTTTCGGAGTGGAGACTATGTCCATAGCACCTACCGTGTTTCCCCCAAAATAAGACCAGGTCTTATATTAAGGTTTGCTCCAAAAGATGCATTAGGGCTTATGTTCAGGGGATGTCATCCTGAAAAATCATGCTAGGGCTTATTTTCCAGTTAGGTCTTATTTTCGGGGAAACACGGTAGCGCGATACTGGCCGGTATCACCCGCTCGGCAACGCTCCTTCTGTCCCTGAAGTTTCATTTTTGTCTTAAGTGTCCACAGACAGCCCCAACCCAGGACGCTGGGTGTGATCTCAAAACAGATCCCAAACACTGGATCCTGCCTGCGCGCAAGCTAGCACATTCCCCAGCGGCTTCTAGGATTTAAGAAGGAAAGAAAACAAGAAAACCCACCCTGACGTGCTTTCCTTCAGCAGCGAGCGAACAAGGACTGAATCAAGCAATCCATCAAGGAGGAAATGAGGACACGAAAGGAGGGAATTGAAAATGAAGCTGAGACTGACAAGAAAGTAGATGAAGTATGAAAAGAAGCTCTCTTTTTTATGCATTTATACATGAGAACATCAAAAATACCACATGTGACAGAGGCCATATTTCCATTTGCAGCAGGAACTGAAGGACTAAAAGTCAGGGATGGAGGTGGCAGTGGCAGAAGCCCTGGGCCACTCTGAGGTCTGTGTGTTTTTTCCTTGTTTTGCCAAGCCAGCGAGCTGCTTCCAGCGCACAGGTCTGATCTACCCTTTTCAGGCCTAAAGATGGCTGTGAAGTCTCCATCATCCTGGGGACCAGAAATGGCCCCTTTCCCTGGAATCCTGAACTCTCTGGGGTCTGACCTTGGCCTCCTGCCCCCACTGCCTGTTCCTGGCTCTGCTCCGTCAGTACCAACCCACTCACTTCCACCCTGCTTTATGCCTCTGTGCCTCTACCCATGTGGTCATTTCTTCATGCACACAACAGGCATTTATTGAGTGCCTTCTGTATACCTGGTACAGAAGCCAGGAATGATACACAGAGAAGAATTATACTCATGCCAAGCTTTGAAAAGTTGCTGAGCCCAGAAGGGAAGAAGAATACATAAAGAGATCATTAAAAAGCAATGTGCAAAAGGCAACTTTCATGTTTGGAAGGGGAGCCCGTGTGAGGTGTGAGAGTCCAAAGCGGTGAAGAGGACACTCAGGCATGGGGAGGGCCAGCATGAAACCCAGGTGGGGGAGGAGGGCAGCTGCGTGGAGGGGTGGCCTCATGGAGAAGCCCAAGCCTCAGCAGGCACAGGAGGGCTTCAGTTGGGGGAGAGGGTGGAAATGGACAAGAGAAACTTCACATATGAGAGGACTGATCAAATAAGTAAATGTACTAAGGAGGATGGAAGCCAGCTTTCTCACTGTGGGAGAAGGACTCACAAATACAGAAAGGGTGAAAGCTAACATGTTTCCCCGAAAATAAGACCTAAGCGGAAAATAAGCCCTAGCATGATTTTTCAGGATAACATCCCCTGAACATAAACCCTAATGCGTCTTTTGGAGCAAACATTAATGTAAGCCCTGGTCTTATTTTTGGGGAAACACAGTACGATAAACTCTCTGATATTGGATCAGAAATGGACATATCAGCATAAACTTGGGGTTGTCAATACAGACAGACAGATACAGAAATAAGTGTAGATGTAAATGTCTGAGGAGTGCCTGGTGGCCACGCTGCACTGGTGTCAAGCACACTCTCCCCTAGATCTTGGCTTCTAGGCACCATTCTCTTCTCAGAGGAACCAGGCCTTCCTGAGAAAAGGCGAGGCGCTTGTTTTGAATGCGACCTCCCCACTAAATGCTTATCACTTGAAGGGGGAAGTCATTACAGTGCAGAAGCTCAAGCCATCCCATCTTACTCAAGTGTTCAGAGTGATGGGACGAGCACATTGTCACTTCTGTGATATCCCTGCCAAAGGTGCGTGGCCAGGACCCAACCTTCGGAAGACATCAGCCCGAAGTGAGGGGTACTTACAAGAGAACTGGCCTGACATTTCCAGAAGGTCAAGGCCATCAAAGTTGGGGAAAGACTCAGATTTGAGTCCCCTGAGTGCCCCGTGGGGCCTCTTGAAGCACCGTGGCCTGCCCTTCCCTCCATTCATGTCCAACCACCTCTCCGAAGCCAGTGAGACAGAGAATTTAATATTACTGGGGTCACCTCGTCCCCACCTAACATAAGGTTACCAGAGGAACAAGAGAAATGAAAGAGGCCAGCAAGGAAAATAAATACTGGGCCCTAAGACTTGTTGATTGTCAAATGATTGACGTTTGCGGAGAACTAGAACAATGGCGATTGGCTAATTGATCTCTTGACAAGGGTTAAGGAACAGCGTCACTACCTGAAGCAACAACTGCAGAGTTCGTTAGTCCTGGGAGGGAAAAGCGAGATTCTGCTCCCAAGAAAGTGAACCGTGTGCTTATGCAGATCGATACGATTATGTCTTCTGTCCAGAGCCCCAGGCAGCAGCAGCACGGCGGGCAGGTGTGGGTCTAAGCTCGGGGCTCAGGTTTCTGAGTTGTCATCAGGACCCTTACTGGCTGCGTAGCCTGGGGCAAGTTCTTGTTTTCTCTGAGCCCAGTTTTCTCCTCCATGCAATGGATTTACACAACACAAATATACAGGGTAGTGAAAGTGTGAAATCAGACGTACCTCAATGATCACAGCGAGGGCTCAGTGAGGACTGGCCTCCAGGATGGCCCCGCTCCCCAAGGAGGTGCGGGAGCACCAGGGAGGGCTGAGGAGCCTGGGTGTTCGGACCTGCTGCCCAGCTGGTCCCCTGTCTGCACCACCAGCAGCTGGGCAACATTTGGCGCACTGTCCATCAGGCTAATGATATAATGGCCACAGGAGCTGCCGCAGAGAAAAATGACCTGAGAGTTTGCAGGAGTCGGCACGGGCTCACTGCTCCCAGAGTGCAGGTGCAGTCAGCCAAGCACGCAGGGACAAGGCCAGAGGCACAGCAGCAGGTGGCCCACCTGGGCGAAGGCGCCTGCAGAGCACAGATCCTGCTCGTGGAGTGCATCTGCTGCCATGTCTCCTTTCAGAGGGACCGTGCCTTGGCCACCTCTGTCTGTGCCCGACCACTGTCCCGCCGGTGGCCAGCATGGGGTACCCAGGAGCCCTCACAGCCGATCAGAGTCCCCCACCTACTCCTGCCACACTGCGGACACCTCCCTAGTGACAGACACCTTACAGGCGCTCTACAACCAGCATGTCATTGAACCAACGAGAGCCTTCAGACCCTGGAAACTGCCCCCAGTGTAGTGCCACCAGCCAGGGTCATCCTTCATCATTACAGTCCGGTCACCCTGCCCTCAGAGGCCCTGCCCTGGAAGCTTCCAAAAGGAGCCAGACTCTAGACTCCGAGACGGATTCTGTGGCCTTGCCTGTTCCTTCTAATCAGAAAAGGGCTGTGTGACACTGAGTCTGCTCGTCCTAAAACACACAGGGCTTTTTGAAAGGTGTGCAGGTGATGATGAATTGGGGCCTGAGCCCAGACTAATCAAGCCCATGCATCTTCATAACCTGGGATGGAGCAGCGGCCACAGAGAGAATGGGGCCCAGTCCATCTGCTCCGCACTGAGCACACGGCTGGGCCAGTGGTGAGTGGCACCTGGGCAGAGCTGGTGGCCGAGGCCTGTCCCCCCACCCCACCCCCTCAGTGCATGAGAAGCCAGAGGAGTGGGACCATGGCACATCAGGAGGGGTCAGGAACCTGCATGTGGATCTGGGCTCCCCGACTTACCAACTCTGTGACCTCAGTGTTCTCACAGATAAAAAACGGATTGCCTGGGCCCCATCCCAGACCTGCTGAATCAGAACCTGCAAGGTGGAGCCCAAGCATGAGTATTTGGCTGCACAACTGATCCTGCTGTGGGGCCGTGACTGAGAAACCCAGGTTGGAGCTTTGGATGGAGGTTCACTTGCCTCAGAGCTAATGAGTTCCCCGTCACCAGGTGTGTGCAAGCAAAGGTAGACCATTTTCAGTGCTGTTTTAGGAGGAGGAGTAGGAGAGGGGTGGCACTCTCACAGTGACGGTTAGATAGGATGGTCACTCCTCAGGGTGACGGGTTATAGTCAAAGGTGGGTGATAGACCCTGCACCCCACATGTGGTGGGCGGGACTGCTGATTGGCAAGCAGTCCCGGCCTTCCAGAGCCAGAGAGCTCCCTGGCTGCTCCCCAACGGAGAGCCCTTCATCCCGTCTTCATTGCCTCCTAATGGTCCCCACAGATTTCCTTCAGCTGTGGCTTGAGTCCCATGGGGGAGGCTCCTCCCACAGCAGTAGGAGAAGCCCAGCTCAGGGGCAGCTCCTCTCGCCAGGTTCCCATCACCCCTCCGCTCCCTCGCACCCCACATACACTGGGGCATTTCCTGGTCACACGGGAGCTGTGCACGTGGGCCCTGGCCATTCTGACAGCTCCCCAGTGAGCAGCACCCAGGACACAGAGGAAGAGCCTCAGCCAGGTCCTCAACGCCCTTTCCCAGCCTTTCCCGGGGCTGCCTGTGCCCGTGGGAGGGGGCTGTCTACGTGGCCCGTCACCAAACTGAAGAGCCACTCGGACAAGTGCTGCCACCTGTTCTCACTAAAAACCCTTCACTGGCCTCTGATAACGAGCCACGGTGATGCTCTTCAAGTTGTTGTCAATCATTTTAACAAAGAAAAAAAGAAAGAGACGCACAAGCCTTGCCGTGTAAACTATGACCCGTCACAGCGTCCCGGGGGCACGTGCTCCCCACAGCTGGTCGTCACAGGGATGAGAACCGTTGCACTGGACATTTCACGTGCAACATGTCACCTCGCCCTCCCGTCATCCATGACAGGAAGGAGGGGCCGCAGACACGCCGATGAGTGACAGCCAGAGCTGGGGCCATGGGGCTGGGTGGGTGCAGTGTCCCTTCGGCTCCCCTCCACGAGCCAAGGCATGAGTGATATGTCTGCTCTCGCTTTACCTCCCAGGTACCTGGGAGCTAAATTAACAGCTCAGAGGCACAAGCGACTTCGGCCTGTAACATGTACTTTTTCTGCTGCTTGTAAATGATCTTTATTTTGTGTGGGATTTTTTTTTGGGGGGGGGCTCCTTTTGTGTGTGTTTTAATATTGTAAGACTCCTCAAATCCTTTCCGAGGGGTAGACAGAATATAAATGATAAATGAGTAAACACATAAATAAGTAAAGAGGACACAACTGTCTTTTCCACAGCAGTTTCTCATTCCCTCGTGGGTGTTTGTCACCCAAGGCAAAGACGCGTTAAGTGGGCCCCGACCATAACCCGTGAGGACCTCGCTCACCCAGCGTGAATGAAGCACCTACTATGTGCTGGTGCATGCTGGGCCCTGAGGGTACACAGTGAGGAGGGAGGGTTCTCCTGGGGAGGCAGCTTGCTCCTGGCCCTGGGAAGGGAGGGGCTACCATTCAGAATGAGCTCTCCCCTGAAGTGCGTGCACCTGGGGAGTTATTGCTAACTGGCCCCCAAGTGGGTCTCTTCTGGTGGAAGGCCTAGAAGTGGCTGGGAACCCAAGATGCCCAGATCCATGCTCCACACACCTCCTCCATTTGCCCATCAAGGAGTCCAAGGGAACCAGATGGAGACAGACACAACCAACAGCCGGGCCTCCAGCTCCCCAGCCCAGGACCTGAACCTCGTGAGCTGGACGGGATTAGCTAGAATTTGAAAGACATCATTGCTAAGCAGACATAAAGGGCCACGATAGGGTCGCACCCTCCGTTCTCACAGCTGTTCAAGTGAGTGGGGCAGGGTGAGGAGGCCACCTTCTCTCAAGTAGGAGTGGGGCTGTCAAGACAGGGTTTAAGGACCCCAATGCCGACAAGGGCAGGCAGGGCACGGGGGAGACTGTGGCTTACAACCCTTACTTTCTCACAGGAAGGAGCCATACCACCTCAGACTTCACCCCAATCCCAGGGCGGTGCTCTCTGTGTCTTTGGCCTTGACCAAGGGGGAGTTCTGAGCGCCCCCTGGAGTTTTATCTTTCAATGGCATTCAGTTTGGCAACAGTGAAATCCTAATTCCAAAGCTGAGCCCTGAGGGATCCTCTACCTCTAAGCAGGGCACCTCATGATAGAATCTTCCAGAAAATGGGGAGGCCTCTCTCTGAGCTCACTCTGGAGGAAGGAGCCCCTGTGGTCACCAAGCCTAAAAGTCATTAGACTTCGTATGCGGGGGCCTCTGAGTTTGGCGGGTCCAACGATTTCCCGGCTCTCTTCCTGCAGCCTGGGTTTGCCAGGGATGAGCCGACGAGGGCGTCCTAGGTGAGACCCAGGGCATGAACTTAACCAGCTCAGTTCCGTTTCACCAGGTGTTCATGCAGGTAAGATTTCATTTGGAGAAAATGTTGTAAGCCTGCTGGCCGTGTGCAATCCACCATGAGACATAGGAATCCAGCACCTGCCTGAATTCCTGGGTGGTTGAGGAGCTAAGGTAAGACCCCATCTTGCCCATTCAAGAGCAGAGACAACGGAGAACTTAGAAGTCACTTGGGTGGACATCAAGATGGCACCTTCTATTGCTTGTAGCGGAGGCTACATGCTGTTGGTCATGCAATAGTCTTTCTCTCCTTCTTCCTCCGTATCATTATTTCATGCAGGCTACGTGCTCTGTTAAAAGACTACATTTTCCAGCTCCCTGACAGCCAGGATTGATCAAACTGCTAAGTATTGGCCAAGAAGATAGAAACAAAAATGCTGTGTCCAATTTCAAGAAGGTTGAGAAAGAAACAGAGTCACCTGGGATCGATTACCGTGTTGTCCTTCCTTTTGCATCCTGTTGCCAGCATGGAATGTGGATGCAATGGCTAGAACTCCAGTAGCCCTCTTAGCCTGTGAGGTGACTCTTAAGTTGAAAGCTTATGTTGAGGTGGAGAACAGGAAGCCTAGGAGCCTAGGAGCCCTCTAGAGTCGTTATCCAGTGCTACATTATCTGACTGATTTGCAGACATCTTTTCTGTGAGAGAGAAACAAACTCCTATCCTGTTTAAATCACAGTTGTTTGGGGTTTTCTTTTATATGCGACTGAATTGGTTCCTCGATAAGCTTGATAAAAGGAGCATGTAAAAGAACTTGCCAAGACTTTTGCCTCCCTGATGATCCAAGTCTAGAAGTTGAGACAGCCCCTTGTCTCCCAAGGGAAAGTTGGGTTTTGCAGCAATGGAATATATTCTCAGACCATCGCCTCCCTGTTGTCCTGCCTCGAGATGGAAGAAAAAAGTGAAGGTCCCAATGTGCACAGCCTCCTAACAGATGAGTCCCCGGCTGAAGAAGTCCAGGGGAGCCCCTTCTTATAAGAATTATAGGAGGGAGGAAAGTGTTCCATCCCAAGACAGGCCCCACTGCCTCCTGGGAAACTGATTCATTCAGTCGTCATCGGAGGACTCTTTCCTCATCACACTGAGCTGGAAAATCTCCTTTCTGGGGATTGATGCTGTGGGCGTGAGTTCTGCCTGGATCCAAAGCCTAATCTCTCTTTGAAGGGTCTGAGGATGCTTCAAAACAAATGGAGAGCCGCGAAGGTAGCATTTCCTGATGAAATACAGTAGTACCTCGGTTTTCAAACATCTCCGTTGATGGACATTTTGGTTTACGAACACCTTAAACCTGGAAGTAAATGCTTCGGTTTTCGAATACGCCTCGGAAGTCGAACATGTCACACGGCTTCCGCTGAGTGCAAGATCCTGAGGCCTAGCTGTCGGCTGTTTTCCAACGTTCCAGAACTCGAACGGTCTTCCAGAATGGATTACCTTCGAAAACCGAGGTACGACTGTATAGGACATCCAGCTAAATCTGAGTTTCAGATAAACAATGAATTATTTTTTAGATTAAAATATATCCCAAATATTGCAGAGGACATACTTGTATTTGAAGACTTATTTGCTGCCTACCTGAAATACCAATGGAACAGGGTGTCCTGTATTTTTATTTGCTAAATCTGGCAATCCTAGCCTAAAGGCACCAAATTTTCAGACAGTCAGATGGGCGCACTCCAAAAAGGGTGTGCTGAGAAGAGAAATGCAGAAGCGGCTTACCTGTGACTTCAACCTGTGATGCTCTCCTCTGTCCTTGCCAAGCTCCTCTGAGCCGATTTGAACCCAGCCTTGCGCAGGACTCTAGTCCACACCAATCCAGTGTGGACGGTCGCCCCCCACTTCCCAAGCCTGCACCCTCCATCGTGGGGGTGTCCTTGCTTTGGGAACCAGGAGGGCTTGAGCAGTATAGAGGCCATTGAGCAGTATTGAGCAGTATAGCAGCTTAGAGGGTGGACAGAGCAGTGCTCTGGAAACCCCAGGGAACGGTCATATCCTGGCCCCACCCACCCCACTGGGGAAGGGCCAGCCTGCCCGCCTCTCCTCACCTCTATGCCCATGTCATGTGTTAGGAGCCGCACAATACACTGCCCCTGGCTTCACAACAGTCACTGTGCAGGGAGGAGGTGGAAGGGCAGGCAGGGGCCGGGGTGGTGAGTGACCTGTGCTCAGGGCAAGGGGACGGAGCCCGGTGAGGGAGGCCAGCCTGGGAGCCTCTGAGCAGGTTGCCTACTTAGAGAAACACCCCCTGTCACTTTGTGGAGGCGGGGGAGAGGGGAAGGACACTGCTTTGGCCACAGGGAAGCCATGCTCCTCTGGTCAGAGCTTCCCAGGCTCTGGGTGGTGGCAGGATCTGGGGCTTTCTGGACTGACCACTGCAGATAAATGTCCCTCTGCATTGTTGGAAACACACCCTGGGCTCCATCTGCTGCCCCCTGCCCCGGGCTGGGCTCTGGGAACCGTGCTGAGCCACGAGGGCTGAGGAAATGGATCAGGGGAGAACCTTGGCCTCGTGTGCTTATGTAGGTCCTTGCTTCTCTCTCCTTCCTGAACACCCTTTAGACGATTTACCACACAGCCTCGGGGTGGGAGGGCAGGAGAAGAACAAGGTAGGACTCGTGGTAGAGCTCTGAGCTGCACCCCCATAGGCCACTTGCTCCCCCTTCCACAAGACAGTCAGCTGCTTCTAAAATGTGGATCTCAGGATGCTGCTTCCCTCATCTAAACCCCAGTGCCCCAGGGTCAAGTTCTAGTGCCTTGGCAAGGCAGCATAGAAGGTGCTTCTGCACTTCTCCACAGGGCCTTACCCACCTCCTGCTTCATCTCCAGCTCCTGCAGCTACACAGACCTGCTCGAGTCTCCAGCACCTACTGCCTATTTCTCCCGATCACACTCAGCTCATGCTGCCCTTTGCCTGGGTTTCCCTTCCTTCTTCTTATGGTCAATATGCCCCAACCACAAAATGAAGCTGAGGTGTTGCCTCTCCAGGAAGTCTTCCTGGCCCCACCTTCCTGCCTTCTGCCCCTGACACTCCCTCCTGCCTTTGTTCCCAGGTTGACGGGGTGCTCCTGTGTGTTCTCCCTGAAGGATGTCTCTTGTGGATATTTGAGCTTTGCAATTACCTCAGTCCCTTTTTGCCTTGGCTGCTGGGATACTCAGGGGCCCATTTTCGGCCTCATGGAACACGTATGCTCTCCAATCTCACCTCCTTCTGGCTGTATCTCGGTTCCTCAACCCCACTTGCTCCTTCCCCACATTTCCTCATCTTTAAAAAAAGATGGATCTTTTTTAAAAAAGAAGGATCCTTTTATCCTTCTGTAGAGCACACACGCATCGCAGGAAACCATCCCCAAATCCTTTTATGGGAAATGAGACAAAGCACGGAAATAAGCAAACAGAAATGATAAAAATCTACCAACTTTTAAGAATTCAATTACAAAACTAATAGGAGCAATACATTTTACCTGAGAGGCCAAGAGATGGAGAGTCTCCTCTACAGAATGCAAAATGTTGTTGGTATTTAAGGGAAATGAAAAATAAATGGCCCTGGCTTCTTCCTACCTCCCACCTCCTGCTGAGTTTTCTCTTAAGTCACCTTAGAAATCTACCAGAAAATGGAAAATGAGGTCGTGTCATTCACCCAGAGCCTCCCAACTCGTTGGCAGAGCCAGGAAATTGAAAGCAGGTTGGCCTCACTCCAAAACCTGAGCTTTTGGGATCACACCCAGGGACCCCCAAGTTGTCTTAGACGTGTGTTAGTTTCCCGTTGCTGCCTTAACAAATTGCCACAAACGTAGTGGCTAAACACATCACAGATTTATTATTCGAACGTTCTGAAGGATAGACATTCAGTTCTGGTCCCGCTGGGCTGAAGCCAGGGGTCCACAGCGCTGCGTTTCTCTCTGGAGGCTCCAGGGGTCAATTCCTTTCCCGCCTTGTCCAGCTTCTAGAGGCCACGTTCCGTGGCTCATGGCCCCTTCCTCCATGTTCAGAGTACATCACTGCATCCATCCTCGCATCTCCTCTCTCTGATGTTGAGCTTTCTGCCTCCCTCTTTAAAAGGACTCGTGATTACATTAGGCCCACCTGGGTCATAATACAGGGTAATGGCCCCATTTCAAGGCCCTTCACTTAATCACACCTACAAAGGCTCTTTTGCCATGGAGGGTAAGGTATTCACAGGTTCTGGGGATGAGGGTATGGAAATATTGGGGGGGGGGGGACGTTATTCTGTTCACGACAGCTTGGATTCCCCCAAAAGCAGACCCTAAGATGCGGATTTGGTACAAACATAGCCAGTCCTCCAATAACATCATTTCATTCTATGTCGTTTTGTTATAACATCAATGAGATGCCCTACGAATGTAATTCCTATGTAGAGCCATTAGCCTGTGGTAAAACTGGCTGCGTTATATATAGTTTTGCTTAAAGTCACAGAACCTGTGGCCCGACGTGGTGATGACTTCCTGTAGTTTGTTTGGGAGGTGACTCAGGAAGCACAGGGAGAGAATGGGACAGGGTGTGCTATTGAGCGGTCACTGCCAGGGGCATCGGGGGCCCAATCCCCTGACTCCTCTGAGAAACTAGGGAAAACACACCTCCAAATTTTCACACCGGGAAGCAAGGAGGTTGGTGAGTCTACCCAGCAAATGCCATCCCTCTCTGTCTGAGGATCGCTCCTGGGGTACACACTTGAGGTACAGAAAGCCTTGGTCCTGGAGGCAGGAGGCCACCCACGTCTAAGGGAATAGTTCACAGAAGCCCTTGTGGCTCTGGTGGCTGAAGGAACAACAGATGGGGCACTGACAGTGTCCGTGTTTCCGAGATTCACGATGGGGAAACTGAGGCTGGAGAGGTTCAGTGACTGTTGTTAGAGGTTGTGGAAGTGGAGCAAGAAGGACGTGGAATGCAGGGAGGAGGGGGGCGTGGGAGTCACTGGTCCCTGCAGAGTGGGGTGGAATCACCCCAACTGAACCGGACACCCCACCTTCCCTGCCGCTTCACACCCACCCCCCTCACTGCAGCTGGAAGCACAATGGTCTCTTCTAGGGCAGAAAAGGCACATCTGTCCTTAAGCACCTTGACCCAGAGCTGGCCCGTGTCACTGCCCCTTGTCATCAATGAGAGCCAGATGCCAGGAGCCGGGACACGTGTCCTATCGGGATCAGGAGGGGTCCTTCAAGGTGGAGTCAGAGAGGCCTGCAATCCCAGGTGTGCCCCTCGCCTGCCCAAATCTCAGGTAGGTCGGCCTCGAAGAGGGTCAGGTCCCTCAGGGGTCAAGCAGGGACACTGAGGGTCAGAGTGTACACCACTATCCCAGGGCCCAGCACAGCACCTGTCCAGCACTTGTGGCCACTTCCCTGGCTTGGTGTGACCCTTTTCAACATGCTTGACTAGCAGAGACCAGCTGACCCCTCTTTCATACCTTTTTAGTTGCATTTACCGCAAATTTAATAAAACTGAGCAAACAACTATTGTGCAGTGAATACCCTGGAAACAGCCCCAGAAAAGAGGGTGAAGCCTGGGTTATCACTCCGTAACTCCCACAGACTGGCTTTCTTGCAGCTCTGTGCTCAAGGCTGGCTGTGGAGACAGAGGGAGGCCAGCCCCAGTGCCCCTCCAGCCTCTCCTCCCCTCCCTCACAGTCCCCAGGATGGCCCGATCTGGGCAGTAAGGCGTCTATTTACAAAGCAGGTCACAAACAGAGTGCTGCCATCTAAAAATAGAAAGTCATTACAGAGCAGATGAGTGTCTGCACTAGTCCTGGGAGGGCTGTCACAGCTCCTGCTTTCCTTCTTTTGCCCCTTTCTGCTTCTCTGCACGCCAGCTGGGCCCCTCCCCCCACTGCCCAGAGGCCCTTTGAGGTGGGCCAGCACTTCCTTCCTCCTGGCCCCCGCTCAGCCTGAGCCTGCTCCCGCAGGGACCTGGGCCAGCTGTACCCAGGCTTCCCTGGGATTCTTTCAACAAACCCCAGGAGACTGGTGCTGTCACTCCAGTTTGTCAACTGAAGAAGCTGAGGCTCATAGTACTGTGGGATTGTCCCCAAACCACAAAGCCAGGTGGTGGTAGAGCTCAGAGGAGCGGCAGTCTGTCTGGGGGGGTGGGGGGGGCTGTGTGTGTCCACACAGCGTTGCCCATCGTGTCCATGACGAGCGTCATCTCTGAAGACAAGTGCCACATGTCCTGGCACCTTGAAGTGACACATCTTCCCGTCCCTCTCCCAGGAAGCCAGCCTATGGAGACCTGCTCCCCCCAGGTGGCTCTGACCCTCTGGGTTGCTCCCCTGTGCAGCTGTGGCCCCACCCTCACAGAGAGGACAGCGCCTGGTGTGTTGACGCCCTGGAATGTGCCCTTAGGTCTGGGGTGAGCTGAGCACAGCAGTGTCCGGATCTAATTACACTGCGGTCCCAACCCTTACTCATCCTTTCACAGCTCTGCCTCTTCCCAGCCTCTTCCCCTTCTTCCCTGGGATCTGAGGACCTACTGTGTTCTAGAAACATCCCACTGTAGGCACTACAACCCTGGGTTCAGAGGTAAAATGACTCCGCTGGGACAGTCTAGGCAGTGGCTGGTCTGATGCCACTCGTAGGTCTCCGAGTCCGTTCGCACTGCTGCCCCTTTGGTGTGTCCAGGCCGGGCAGGGATACAAGGTCCTATTTTTCTCAGAGAAGCCTCTTGTCACCCCCAACATGTTCTGGGAACCAGCCTCCAAGAGGGCCCACGAGATCCCTGCCTTCTGGTACTCACACGCTGTGTCGTCATCTCCCACACTGTCCCAGGGCTGGTGTTTGACCAGTAACTGTGGAGGAAGCACTGTGATTCCTTCTGGAATTAGGATATGAGTCTATGGCTCCGTCTCGTGTGTGCTCTCTCACTCACTGACTGTCCCTCTGGGACTGCTTGCTCTGGGGGAGGCCAGAGGTCACGCTCGTGAGGATGCTCGGGCAGCCTATGGAGACCTCTGGCCAACGGCCCCATGAGTGAATCTGTGACAGACACACAGAATCCCCAGCCCCGTGGAGCCTGGAGATGAATGAGGCTCCAGCTGACAGCCTGCACCCTTGTGAGACACTGTGAGCCAGAATGCGTCCAGATTCCTAACCCTCAGGAAATGTGTGACACCGTAGATGTCTGTTCTTTCAAACTGCTAAGTTCTGGGACCATTTGTTATGCAGCAAGTGCTAACAAATCCACGGAGGTACCCACTCTCGTTAGCACAGCTCTGACTCCAAAGGCTGCGCCTTTGGAGAGCTGTATCATGCAGTCCACGGGCCAAAATAAGGAGCAGTCTGGGAAGAGCATTTGGGGCTAGGGCAGAGCAACGGGAACAGCCACGTGGGGCAGGCTGCGTGGGACGTGCCGACACATACTTTTGGGAGTATAAAGGCAGACTTTTGGGTCTAAAGGCAGTTAGGTGGGTGCAGAAGTGGGCGTCGGGAAGAGGTCAGAGTTAGAGAGCCAGTGCAGGGTGGGCAGTGAGTGAAAACTCTAGAATCCCCACTGAGCAAGAGCACAGACAAGGAACTGTTAGCTTCTGCACAAGAGCATCCGTTTGCCAGAGCTTGCCACCGATCGATGCAAAAGCACCTGGCCTGGGTCACTTTGCAGATTTTAGTCACACGGAGGGCAGAAGCCTCAGATTACCAGGAAGTAGAACACTTTTCGGCAAGGTAGCAACTGTAATTTTGACAACTCCATGAAGACAACCCTTTAAAAAGCAGCCTTAGGGTCTAATAAAGTTAAATGCACATTGGGAAAGCCATCAGCTGTTATTTTTAAAACCACAGGAAGTCGTTCAGCTCCTTTAAAATCAAATGCTAGAATGGTTATTTCAGCCTGCCAGGGTTGAAAAGCTGATGCTAACAAGACAGAAGTAAGGAGGAACCCGGGTGTCTGAGATGGACCAAAATGAGCTCAGCCGGAGAAAAGGAAAGTTGCGTTTCTGTTGAGTTGTTCTGAACAACTCCGTTTTTGCTTTCTCCCCAAACCCAAGGAGTTACCTTGCCGACATCACTGAGCGCTCGCTATGGGTAGGGTTGTGGGCAGAGCTACAGTCCCCTAAGATGAAGTCTGCCCTGGGGGCCAGGGTCAGGTGGGTTTCCTGGGTGATGGTCTGTCTCCTCCCACCAGAATGTAAGCTCCTGGAGGCGGGGACTCCCTCTGCTTTGTCCTGTGCTCACTCCAGAATACTTAGGACAGAGCCCAGCATCTGAAATCTCCATTCATGGGTTTAATGGATTCAGTAACACGGGCAGTAACACAAGAGGCGAAAGTTAAGGTCGTGAGACAGGGATCAGAAGTCGCAAAGTTGGAATCTATGGCATTTTACTTCCAGGCTTATGACTTGTGAGTTGAAAAGGCTGTAAGCAAAAAGGGAGCTCAAATTCTTTTCTGTTGACAACAGTCTGGTATACGCGTATGTTCGAGTTCCCATTTGTTTAAAATGAATTCCAAACAGAAGGGCACACTGAGCTGACCTCATCTGCACCCACCTTCCCACATGCGTGCTCCATGGGCTCGGGGGTCACACCTTCCCCCAACCCCCGCCGGCTCAGGGCAGTGCCATTCTGCCCTCTCCCCAACACACAGGTTTTGTTCCCTGCACTTCTGAGACGGAGAAGTGTGTGTGTGACAAACGTAAAGGTACAGACTGCAGGAGTAGAAAACCATGTTTTCAGGATGCACCACGAGAGGATGAGGAAAAGTGAACCTATTAGAAGCTGTTCTGTGCTTAACACAATGTTCCCACCACGCACACTGTAGAAAGCGGATGCCTTTGAGGTAAGAAAGTGACAATTTAACAATGCACGAGACTGTTCTTGAAATTCCAAGACTAGGAAACATGTTGTGTGCGCTCCTAGCAGAAGGAATAAAACATATCCTCCCGGGGCGCACTGAATTAAAATCACAATGCTCCAGTAAAGGAAGACGAGAGAATGAACAGAATAATAACACTTCCACAGGGATTATGACCTTTCTGTTCCATAACAAATTACACAGAGGCATGAAAACCAGCTTCCTCTTCTGGCTGTACCACTCTGCTCCCCACAGAAGCCTTTATAATTAACCTTGCACATGCAAGAATACGTGGCATAACACTTTCTTATTTATTGGTCCATAACTGAGACAGATAAATCATTCTCAATCCAAAACACGCATAGAGTCTTGACTTCCTGCAGTGAGTTGCAGCCATGCACGCTTATCAAATGTGCAAATTTAGAGCTGCGCTGAAATCACCGGATGTTGTTTTCCTTGGTTAATAGTAAAGAAAAAGAGATTTGAAGGGGCAGCCTTTATTACGTAATACACAAAGCATTGGGGGTTTTTATTAGGAGACAACAAAATAAGATTGATTTTCTCTTTTTTTTTTTTCGTTTAATAGGCTTTTCAAATTAAAAAGCATACCATTTTATAAAGCATTTCACAGAACACAAAATTGTGCAAAAAAAAAAAAATACTAAGATGATTTTCAAGTTCCCAAGTGAATTCATTTACTGACTAGGCACGTTGGTGAGTTGACTATTCTTAAGCAGTCCATTATTAGAGAAAAGTTCCTGAAAGAGAGGAAAATGAAATATATTTGTACACATCAAGAAACGAATACTTAAGCTCTGTTGGGAATGGCAGGATTTAGGCAGAGGAAGCAGGCAAGTGGAAGTTCAATAGGAATAAGGACATTACGGGACACAATGCAAACGAGAACTGTAGAACTTAAGGACATAAAATACTTGTGTTCTGTAAGGCAGATGAATGATTAAAATAGTATGGTGGTCAAAACTGGACCTATTATGGCATTTATTGGACATGGACCTTCAAATATTACAACGTGAAATGAGTTCCGATGGATACACCCCGGCACAACCCCGCATTCTTGTCTTCTGAGAAGAGGCTCAACTGCTGGATATATTTATTTTTATTTTTTCTAAGACCTAACGATGTACTTTGATGTGCTATATGAGGCTGGACAATTAAGTTCGTGAACTCATCCTAGGAAAAGTGATACATAACTCATTGCTGAGTATCACTACAGTCACCTTCAAAGTCCTCCCCTTGGGAAGCTATGCACCGACGCCAGTGCCTAGTCCACCCTTCAAAGCAATTTTGGAACTCTTTCTCTGGAATGGCCATCAGAGCTGTCATCGTATTACCCTTGATGTCCTGAATGTCATCAGAATGTCTTCCTTTCAGTATTTCCTTTCTCTTCAGATAAAGAAAGAAGTCACTGGAGCCCAGATCAGGTGAGTAGGGAGGGTGTTCCAATACAGTTATTTGTTTACTGGCTAAAAACTCCCTCACAGGCAGTGCTGTGTGAGCTGGTGTATTGTCGTGATTCAAGAGCCATGAATTGTTGGTGAAAAGTTCAGGTCATTTCCATCTAACTTTTTCACGCAGCCTTTTCAGCACTTCCAAATAGTAAACTTGCTTACCTGTTTGTCCAGCTGGTACAAATTCATGATGAATAATCCCTCTGATATCAAAAAAGATTAGCGACATCGTTGCAACAAGTTCCCAAACTTAATTGTCAGACCTCATATACAACAAAACTGTTTTTCTAAACCCAAGTGGCAATCAGAAGGAAAAGAAAAACAAAACCCAACCACAGTGGAGATGTGGCCATCACCACGCTTACTTCTCACAGCTCTGGTCACACATGCTTGTCTCCAGGAGACCTGACAACACAAAGTGCGACCTGAAGCAATCAGTACACCGTTCGCATCTGCGTGTGACCCAGCCCCTTCCTGCCTCTCCAGATACCCGCACCTCATGTCCCAGCAACTGCTCATGTGTCCCCAAACACACGATGAGTTTGCATGCCTTTTGTCAACGCGGGCTCCCACCGGCATCAATCAGCCTGTTACATCCGACTTTTTTCTCCTCCCTGCTTCAAACCTCAACTTAACTGTAAAACCCAGTCAGGTTTCTTCTGTGTGGAACCTTTCCCTCCTAGCCGTCCCTCAGACAGAGTTCAATCACCTGTCCTTCACCGAGCCTTGTATTATGCACAGGGGCAAGCACAGTGAGCCTTGGTGCCACCTGCACAAAGCGTCAGTGTGCAGGGATGAATCAGATGCAAGCTATTATTTGAAAGGCAAATACTTTGGAAAGGTAAATGTCTAATAGAGTAAATCTATTGATCAGGGCTTTTTTTTAAGTAGTCAAGGAATATTTCTTGAATGGGTTGATGCCCCAGTGCTGTAAGGTATATGCAGTGGGACGAACTTATTTCTGACCTTGGAGGTGCTTCTGGGGGATGGAGGACGGCCACAAGACATCAAGGACAGTTCAGAATCAGTTGTTTGCCAATCTAGTGCTACCGTGTTTCCCCGAAAATAAGACCTAGTGGAATTATCAGCTCTAATGTGTCTTTTGGAGCAAAACTTAATATAAGACCTGGTCTTATTTTACTATAAGACCTGGTATAATATAATATAATATAATATAATATAATATAATATAATATAATATAATATAATATAATATAATATAATAATATAAAATACATATAATACTGGGTCCTATATTAATTTTTGCTCCAAAAGATGCATTAGAGCTGATGGTCTGACTAGGTCTTATTTTCGGGGAAACACGGTATCAGCCAGTACTTTCAGAGTGAAGGAAAAACAAGGTCCTTTTGGCATAAGGAGAGAGGGAAGACTTTGAAGAACTGGCAGGCTCTGGATGGCGAGAGAGGAGGAAAAGGCGGTCAGACACTGTGGAATGAGGTGCCCGCTGGGGTCCTGTTTCCTCAGAGACCAGGGCCCCCTCAAGGGCAGGTCCCGTCTCCTTGGCCCCGGTTCCTCCACCGTGCTTAGCACAATGCCTGCCAAGTGAGGGGCCAGCCCTCAGATCATACCTGCTAATGCAAACTGGCTCCAGAGGGGAGAGGAGACCAATCGGAGTTTGAGGAAAGCTTATGGGATTTGTATCACTTAGCTGTCCCTTAAGACACAGCCGAGTGCCCTGGAGAGGTCTGTACTGGACCCCACGCACCCATGCTGCCACATTCATTTGTGCAGGGGTGTAGCCTACCCCATGCCAGCCTCTGTGTGGTGTAAAGGCATTTTACACCCACTTTGAGCAGATGAATTTACTGTGGGGGCCTAAGTGCTAACGGCTGTACAGAGCAATGAAGACACACAGCGTGTAGGGTTCAACTTTCCTTCAGAAAAGCATGTTAAGATACACCATTAGCGTTATGGGGACCAACATAGTAATATCTATTGAAAAATGCAATGTCTCAATACATCTACTTTACAAATTTATTCTGCACATATTTACACAAATGTGTTCAATAACTGAGATCCAAGGCTATGCTTCCTAGCATTGTCTTTACTGAGTGAAAAGTATCAGAAGCCAGCTACATGCCTATCAACAGTTGTTCAAATTAGGGTTCATTCACATAAATATTATTCAGCCAATAAAAAGGTAGATTTATAGTGAAGATAGACAATGAACTCTAAGATATACTCTAAAGAGACTGGAAAACCATGTAACGTTTTGTAACTGAAAATAGTAATAATTAGAATAAAAATGGTAATAATTAATCATTAGTCTGTGGTCTGCCTATGCGTAGATGATTTCTAGAAAAATATACAAAACCAATACAAACAGCTGCCTCTGGGTGGTGGCTGGGGACGGGTGGGAATTTAGACCAACACTGCATTGTGTTCTCTTCTGGAAGTTTGGATTTTGTACCAAGCACATGTATAACCTACTAAATAAAGGACATATTTTGGTTTTCTTCTTTTTTTGTTTTTCCATCTCTGTTAACTATTCCTAACACTGCCTGTTAGGAGCCATATCGATTACAACGACAATGTCATTCTTTCATATTCATTGACTTGCTAAACCTTTACCCTAACAAACACTGTGCCAAGAGATGGGACGAGATGATGAAGAGGTTAGCGCCCCTGTATTTGAAGGCTATTGGATCAATAACCCATGTAAACAGAGGTTTGTGTAAAGCTCTTGTTGAAACACAGACTGAAAAAGGCTCTATCTGTGTGTCGGGAGTGGGGTAGGGCCAGCTTCAAGGTGAAGAGGAGACTGCACTTGGCAGTGGACTCACTGTACTCCAGCTTCTTAGCAGGACCCCGAGAGCCTTCATTCGATGCCCTGGCCTACCCTGAATTACCCTGTTTCCCTGAAAATAAGACCTCGTCAGACAATCAGCTCTATCTAATGTGTCTGTTGGAGCAAAAATTAATATAAGACCCGGTCTTATTTTAGTATAAGACCGGGTCTAATATAATATAATATAACATAACATAATATAATACTGGGTCTTATATTAATTTTTGCTCCAAAAGACATTAGAGCTGATTGTCTGGCCAGGTCTTATTTTCGGGGAAACATAGTACCTAATATAACTGAAGCTTCTCCACGACCATGTTTTCTTATAATTCCAAATATTTATACAAAGCAACCAATAAGAGCAAACACCTCTATTTGTGTCAGGCAGGCTTCTAATCTTCAGAGCAATCCTGAGGGAGATATCATTGTGCCCATTTTATGCATGGGGAATCTGCAGTGTAGACTGCAGTTCAGAGAGGGTAAGTAACTCACCCAAGGTTACAGAGCTGATGAATGACGGAGCTGGGATATGAATGCTTCCAAGAAAATCCTCCCTGTGTGGTTATCTTCTGCTCTCTCTAATGGCCCTGCTGGCACCTTCAGCTGCCACTAACCACCCCGCCTGGCATACATGTCTCTCTTCCATGAGTCTATGTCTGTCAGAGCCCTAGCGGTGCCTTCCCTGCCCATTTCCCCAGGAGACTGTGGTACCTTCAAGGACGAGACTCGGTCATTCATCACACATTTCTATTGCCTGCAGCACAGCTGAAGCTCAGTCAGTGTACGTGAATGAATACTGGTACTGATTCAACTCAGAACCTTGAATATAAGATTTGGAACCTACATACAAAGACTCACCAGGAAGGAATCTGGGCAGGGGTGGGGCAGAGGGGGTGGAAACGAGTCGGAAGCCCCTTAAACACCAAAGACTCTGGGTTAACGTGGATGGTTCCAATCTTGGCTCTACCAGTTACAAACTAAGTGATTTCACCTCTTGAAGCTTAAGTGTCATCCTCTGTAAATGGAGGTGACACTTACCTTCTTATAGTTGCGAGGATTCAACGAAATCATGTGTAGAAAGCGATAAGCGCATGTTTGGTCATAATGACAACTTGTAACCACGGTGAGTCACATAATATCAATACGAAAAGAGGAAGTATACACTAAGCATACTCTTTCAGAGAGCACAGTGGGACGATGGTTCGAGTTGACTGGAGGAGACACCATGGAAGAGGGCACTGAGCCAGGCCCTGGCAGACAGGCAAGGTTTCCAGGGCCAAGGACACAGGACAGCAGTACTGGTCTGTCAGCTCCTCACCTCCGTCAGACTTGAATCACGTGAATGTAAGGCCCATGTCTTATACATCTACGCATCCTCCCTGCCTCCTTTGCGTCCAGCAGAGAACTCACGCTCAGGAAATGTTGTCAAGTGAGAAAACGTAAATTTCAAGGGGGCAGACACGGGCGAGGGGAAAGCTGTGGGAACGACGCAATATGCTCCTAGGGACAGAAGATCGCTTGTCCTGACGGTCTCCCTGCTGAAACAGAAAAACGTAAGGCTTGGCAGAGCAGAGGGCAGCTGAGGGAAGCCCTTGGAAGCCAACGAGGAGAATTCCTGTTCACTAGTGTTCCTGGTGGTTCCTGCGAGCTTTCGGGCTCACCACCCCTTTTTATACTCCAATGAAGCTAGGGAGGCTTTTGAAAAATGAAAATAAACATAAAATTGCACAATTCCTATGAGTGAGCTCTAAAGACCACCTGGGAATTGACCTTCTAGGTACCAATCCTTAATTTCTGATTTAAGAAACCTACATTTATTTATTATTCAACATACCAATTCCTAAATGCATATATATATATACATATAAATGCATATATATATATATATGTATATATATATATGAAAGAAAGAAAATAGTGAAAATTTTCAATACTGTTTCCCCGAAAATAAGACCTAGCCAATCAGCTCTAATGTGTCTTTTGAAGTAAAAATTAATATAAGACCAGCCTAATGTAATATAATATAATGTAATATAATATAATATACCGGGTCTTATTTTACTATAATATAAGTCCCAGTCTAATATAATATAGTATGTATAATATAATACCGGGTCTTATATTAATTTTTGCTCCAAAAGATGCCATTAGAACTGATTGTCCAGCTAGGTCTTATTTTGAAACGGAATAACATCACACATTGAAAAAAATATTAAATGCCACAGTCCCTTTCTGTGCAAGAAAAGAAGCAAAAACAAAAATCAAAAACAAAAAACCCCCCCAAAAAACAAAAGGCAATGAACTTATTTCAGTCTATCACAGGGAAGATAACTATTTTCTTCCTCACAGTAGTTTAAATGTTTCAGGCTAATTTTGGCTATTATGAAAAAAGGAAAGCTCATATTTCCTATACATATTAAATATACGTATTCAACTTCGACAATTCAACTTCACATTATTGGATCACTTTCCAGGTTACAAAAGGCTCTGGCAATATTATCTCACTTAATTCTTAAGAACAACTACATGAGATAAGCTTCACTCTTTGTGCTGATGTGCAAAGTGAGACTTGCCCAAAATCACTCAGTAAGGAGCACAGCTCAAGTACAAATACTCTAAAAAGCAAGACTCTGGAATGTCATGTCCAAAGCAGTGTTTCTGAGGGAATAAAGAGAGGGGAAAAAAAAAAACTGTCTGAAAAGTGAGACTAAATGAATGATACCTTTCCTTCACAGATACCTAGATTTAAAAAAAAAAAAATATAGAATAATTTTATAAAACACATCTCATAATATTTATCTTATAAAAGTAATACTTTGTTTTCCAAATTTCAGAAAGGATAGAAAATCACACACACACATAAAATCATACTTCCACAAGCCTAAGATAATTGCTGTAAAAAATTTCCCGCATACCCGTGTAATTTCTTGCCCGTGAAGATACAGAGTATACAGTCCATTTAAAAAAAATAAAATGGGGGTCATATTACATACACATTAGGTTTGGTAAACTACTCTTTTCCTTAATGATTTGCAAATTTTTTCCATGTTGTTGACTAGACTGTTAGATTTTTTATAGAAGCAAGTAATCCAGTATTTAAATATTGTGATGACCTGAGCCTCCCACCTCTGCAGCTTAAACAAAGCTGACTGGATCTGACTTGTTTACATTCAGGAAGCTTCTTTTCTGACTGGAGGAGTTAATTTGCCATAATCACAAGTGCTGGTAATAGGAACCAGCATGGGACGTTTTCCACCCGACTTTAGATAAGCATGAAATTGCCTTCATCTTCCATAACACATCAAAATAATTGGCGCAAAGGCACTTCCTTACCTGTGTCTGCTCCAGGGACACACCAGCTCCTTCAGCTTTCCAAGACGGCTGCCATTTCCTACCAAAAGAAAAGACCTGTTTACTCAACGAGAAGGCACTCCCTCAAGAAATAAAAATTAAACATTTTACATAATCTACAATTAAAAAAAAACACCTTAAAGCCAAACGATTAAAGAATAACTTTATTAAATAGTTGTCAGTTTTAAGACGTGCCCTCAATTACTAACCAAATAACGTATTACCAACAACTAGTTATGAGGTTTTACATTTGTTTAATAGGGAATAATTGGCCCCAATTAAACTGACTAAACTAAGGCTTTTTAGATGACTGAAACAAATTAAACTTTTTAAAATGAGAATTTAGGTGATCTTAAAACCTTTCTAAAATGGATAATGAAACTTGCTAAGTTGTAATCTCCCTGGTTTTATTAGTTATATTAAGATAAATTAAGTGAGATTAAAATCTTATTTGATTTATTTACCTTTGAAAATGAAGACCGTTTAAGGGTTACACATCCTCAGCCTTGGCGAGTGCGACCTCAATTAGTCAGAATGTCTTTTAAAGCTTTGTGCTTATTGCTTCCAGCATGGAGCGAGGTGTTCATTAAGGTACCAAAATTCTCATAAAAAATCCAAAGTTGCACTAGTGAAAAAACGCTCAACAAGATGAAAACTGATCACATCTTTTTCAGAAAACTCAGTCGTTATTTTAAAACCAGTTTTTAAACAAGATTGGGTTTTGCGTCGTTTTAACGTGCCACTCAAGCAGGTTGATACCATTTGGACTCTTTAAACAGCATTTAAATCTACGGTGAGTATATAATGGTACATTTAATTTTATACCATTTTTAAAATAAGTTGTACAATGTTTAGTGTGACCCTTTTATGACAAGCATTGTTAAATGAATTCTTTCCCTGTTTACAACTATTTATGAAGGCCTTTTTAAATAAGAAAAACATGAAATTGTTAGCTCACACACACGAAATTTCTTTCAAAAGTTTATTTAGTATCAAGCAAGAAGAAACTTTGCTTAACACTACAGAACATTTCAAGACTTGAGTTACAAAAGAATACCACATTATTTGCACTTGTAATTGGCTTCTCTTTTTACGCATGTTGGCAAGAGAAAAAAAAACTAGCATATGGCTGAAAGATAAAATAACTAAATTCTATGGAAACCTTTAAAATGAAAGGTGAGGCTTATGTTAAAGGATGGATTAACATATTTAGTAAACCTATTTTTTGTTTGTTTGTTTGTTTAACACTAGTTAATCAAAGTTATTTTTTTTTCCTTTTGATGACCTATTTTTTCATATACAGACTGGAAATAACAAAAGTTTACATATCTTTTTTTTTTTTCTGCCCAAGTTGATGTTTCAACAAAGTAGTTTTAAGTTCCATCCATTCAGATTTTAAGCATTTGGATTTATTTAAAAAGGGATTGTTCGTAGAAAAAAATTACTTTGAACAGTACACAG
Source organism: Rhinolophus ferrumequinum (assembly GCF_004115265.2). NCBI lineage: Eukaryota > Metazoa > Chordata > Mammalia > Chiroptera > Rhinolophidae > Rhinolophus > Rhinolophus ferrumequinum. The sequence goes on along the minus strand of NC_046297.1, from coordinate 68,596,548 downwards.
GACGGGTGGAGATTGGCTATGTCACAACGACAGTACAATCAGTATCGGCCGTACGGCTGCTCTCTGTAGACGCCCTTGGCGGTCCTGGCTGAAGGTGCCTTGTGTCTTGAGCTAGTCCACTCCTCTTGCCCTAAAATCATAAGATGAATCACAATGAGATCATTGCCAGGGTTCCCACTGGTGCCATTTTTCAGAATCTAACTTAGCCCTGAACCAGCGGTAGATTTCATATTGAAGATACATAGCTTGGATGTACTGGGGAAAAAAAAAAACACAAGGAAATTTACTTTAAAACAAATTACAAAGACAATGGGAAATGGTCATCTCATTCGCACAATCGACATGGGAAAAAAAATGATTTTTTTGTATCTTAAACGGCAGCCAACTTCCTGAGAACTTTCCTTTTGGCCATTCATTTGACAAAAGCTCACAAGGTCATGTAGCACATGGAACTGTCTTTTGCTAAACATTAAGGCATTTACAAATGGAAAAGAGAATGGAAAAGAATCACTTAGATTTCTTCTAACAGCAAAAGCAAAGAAAACACAGATACAAATTTGTGAAGGCAAAAAGAGAAAAACAAGAGAGCAAAATGGGAACGGGAAGATTGGGGAAGAGAAATGCGGCGTTGTCTAGGTCCTTTCCTAGAAACGCTAGGTCAGAGTTGTAGTGGGTGGAAATTTATACCTCAATAGCAATTCGCGAATAAGAAAGAAAATTAATGACATACTGTCACCCACGTTTCACTCATAACACTAAATCCACACCGGACAATGGCGTTCATAACCAAGGGCATTCTATCATCTTTATGTCCTGAAATTAAAACAGGTTCAACCTCAGGACTTCCAAGTGATGGAAGGGCTGTGACAACAAGCAGTTAACACCTCTGCTGCAACACACAGCAATTTGAAAGTCATGTGTCCACAGAGACCAATTTAAAAAAGCTGCGAAGGAAAAATGCTTAAAATGACCTCTTCTTTTGACACAAACATGCAATCAGCGTCATCCCCTCACACTAACGTGCATCAATTTAAGTGTGCAGCAGTCAACAAACCAACTAGCTTCTCTTAAGTGTCTGCTTTGAATAACAACAACAACAAAATCCACAGTGTGGTCATCACAGCTTGGGGCAGGTGACATAACAAAATGCACTTCAAAAGGAACACTGGCAAATGGTTTTTCAGTTATGTTCAGAGAAATGTCATAACATCCATTAACCAGAATCCTGATTCACTTGCACGGGATCTGCTTTGCAATTGATTGAAGCATCCTGTCCTCTGAGCTCCTTGCCCCGCGGCAAAAGAGCTTCTTGCAGTCATTATGTTGCTGCCACCAATTCTTTTAATTAAACCCGTCATCCTTCTGCATACTGAGACTTTGCACATGGATTCCTCACTGAACTGAGAAGGGCTGGGCGGTCTCCCCGTAAGCCATGGAGACCTTGCCACCTTCCCCCGGGCTTAGTGCTTATGTAACCTTTATGGGATGTCACCCACTGTAATGTTTTTAGAGGATCTGAGATTGGTGAGGAATTAAAAGATAAAGGTGGGGGTGAGAGAATCACTTTAGATCTGGCGTCTCAATTGCTTCATTTTCCTTTCCTGCCGAGAAGCAGACACTTCAAAAAGACCCATGCTATCAAGTGGATGCAGTTTGGCAAATGATTCTATAAATGAGAAAATCAGCACACGGCAATCAACTCAAACAGAAAACCGAGGTTCCGAATCTGAATTCCTGCAATTTTCTGTGTCTTTAGTCCTCTTTAAACAGTAAATTTAAATCTTAAGGGAGCTTCTGAAAATAGCTAGATAGGCACAGATGACCTGAATGGAAGCTGCTGCATCAGTCTGAGCGTCTGTATGAATTCCCCTCAATTACGGAGCGGAGGTGCTTCCACAGGCACTTCCCCTGGGTTGACAGACCACGCCGGCCTCTCACTCACCGTAGGAATCGTACGTCTCTTCACTGAGTCCATGGCCATAATCATAGTAATCAGCACCACTGTAGTGAATGAAACAAAACACATCAAGGAAACACGTGAGCGCATGGGGCAGCATTACTGGGCCGTGAGTTTAAATCACACGCACGGAAGTATCTATAGCTTAAAGAAAACTAATACAGGGCAGGGCTAAAAACTGACCGGAGTCCCCACCGAGTTGACAAGTCTCTAACACAGAGGCCGGACTTCAGGGCCCCTTTCTTAGCCCCCCCCAACTTTAATACTTAATAAGTGTGTTGACGCCTTAACCACAGCAACCGGCCAGGCAGCATAGAGAGGAGCCTACTGTGTGCATGGGGGACACGACGATGGTACCTGTCCTGGAAGGACTGAGTCTGGAGCACAGACAGATGTGCAGGGTCCAATGGCAGCACCCTGTGCCAAGAACGAAAGCTGGGCTCCTGCAGGGAACTGTGGGAGCGGAGAGGGGAGGACAACCATAGCTTCTCTCCAACAGATGGAACGCTTCCGGGAGGCCAGGACTGTATTTCCTCTTCTGCCCTCACCTCCCAGAAAACGCCATGCTGTACGAACTGCGGGCCCTTCCCTTTGTAACACAGTAACAAGCACCAAGATGAAATGCTTCGTTTGCTCCGCACTAGCACATCAGCATCAGGAAGGGGCTGCCACACTGGACTCGGCGTCCATGAGGATGTGTCACAGGACAGAGGGCGAAAGGCTCCCCGCGGCCCAGTCCCGGCCAGCACCCTCTCGGTCTGTGAGCTCTGCAAGGTGCATGCATCCTTGAAATACCCGGGAAAAGGGGCCTGGGACCAGGGCCATTCTGCAGACAACGCAGAACAGGCTACGTACACACAGCGTATTTGAATTAGGCATAAGTGTTCGCAGGAACAAATCTGTGGAAAATCTAGATTACTGAAGCATAGCTGATGTAATTAGTTTGTGATGCTATTTTGAACGTCGAAAGAAGAGCTTCCATTCACCCGCTCAGGCCTTCCCATCGCCACGTGACCTTATTTTGTAGGGAAATGTGTTACCTTGGATTGTCATGGATATAAACATTCTCAACTTCATGCAATCAAGTCAGGGGTTCCAATCGAAATGGAAACTGATCTAGCTCAGCTGTTTAACACCTGAGGGAGTCGCCATGTGAACAATAAGAGCCACGCCGCGAGTGTCGCTGTCTGCCGGCGGCCGAGACCCCACGCAGCCATCACAATAGGCCTGAGGTTAGTCAAACTGTCATCCCATTTTACAGAGGAGGACGCTGCAGATCAGAAAAGCTAGGACGGCACCGAAAGCCTCACAGAGAATAGCATAAGGTGACACACTTGTGGGTTCAGCCCACCCCTGGCTCTCTTTCCCAGTTTCCTTCTCAGGTAAACGACAGCAGACTAATCACCAACTCCAACGACTAAGCACAGAACAACAATTCCTATGAGAGAGAGGCAGGCAATGGGATCTGTTCCTTTTTCCTCGAGCGTGTGGGGATGGGTCTTCACATCTGCTACTCCTTCTGCCAGAAATGTTCTCTCCTCTCCTTTCAAGCTACCTCCCATTTAGTCTTCAGCCTAAATGCTGCTTCCTCAGAGAGTGTTCCCTGTGTCCCGGGGCTGGGCCAGCTCCCATAACGTCACACTTTCCTCCTTTCTTAGCCCTCTGCTGACTGTCACACAAACATGAACTGAGTGACTGGGTCCCTCGAGAAGCGGCACGTCCCTCACGCTGGTGTGTCATGCTGGCTTCTTGGAGAATGTGATGCTTGAGCAATGTTCTGAAAGACGGGGACGGGGGCGCTAACCTGGGGAGGGGAGAAGGAATGGGCAGAGCCTAGGGCAGAGCCTCAAGGACCTCCAGGAGGAGGGAACGGTGTATGCGAGGCACAGACGCAGGAGACGGGCTGAAAAACTTGGGTGTCTACAAATACGCCCATCGAATACAGTTAATAAGTATTGATAAAGTGCCTGGACTAGAATATTCCTCAGCACAAAATGCTCCCTTCGTGTGCTATCTATAGGCCAGATCTGGTTATCTTGGTTTAATCTCGTCCTCACTGTGAACTAACTACTAACTACGTGTATGCATGCTGGTTATGACGTGGGCTTCCTGACGTGGAGATAAGACATAAGCTGTCTAGAATGCGCTGTGTTAAGCTCCACGGGCTCCTTTAAACGCTGCCGGGAGCAGAACAGTCACTCCCACAGCTGACCGACTACACAAAGGGGCAGTGGGCCATGTTTCCAAGGAGGCACATGCAGCCACATGGTGTTTTTTTTTTTAAAAAAAGTCTTCAGTTTGAGAACTGGCATTCCTAGAGAACCTGGAAGAAAGGAAGGGAGGGTGAGAGGAATGGAACCTTTGTGAGCTAGCCCCCTGCCGTGCGCATAGCTTCTCTATGTGCTCCATCTCACTTAACCTACATCAAATCTCTGCTTTTACTAATGAGGCAGCTGAGGCTCAGTGCGGGTGAGCCACCTGCCCAGGGTCACACAGCTTGTAAGTGGCGGTGTCTCAACTCAAAGCTCGGGATGCGACCATTGCTGCGTGCTGAAAACCTGTGCCAGAGGCGGACTGTGCAGGCATGGAAGGAAGGTCGCCTTCCACGGCGGCGCCCGCTGTACTCTGACCTGTCCTGCTGCTCCCTCTCTCTTCCCGAACATCCTACTTGCTCTGCCTGGGGCTTCCATGGCCCCTCGTCATGCTCAGAAACAGAGGTCAGGGTCCACACGAAACCCCCTGCCACATGATCATGACAAGTGATAACTGCTCCAATTCCCTCTCTGGTCTCAAATTCCTCCCTTCCCATTCTGTAGTCCTAATTTTCTCTCAAGACATAACATACATTTATGAGGAGAAAAGAAGAGGGACTAGCTGAAAAAGGTGCAGAGAAATTTTCATATTCAAAAAAAAAAAATCCAGCAAAAATAAGCACAACGAAAGAAACAACATGGCTTTCCTACGTCTTAAGGTTTTACAGCTTTAAATATGTGAATTGCTATTAAAATCGATTATCTTTCTCATCTTGAGGATGGAAATTTAGAAACAAGCCTTTTGATAAAACATCAGTGTCAAATATTGGTCAAGACATCTGAGTCTAAACTTGGTTGACCTTGGGAGAGCCGTCCGCTCACGGAGTCCTGTTGGCTTATCTGTCAGATCCTGGGCCAGTCAGACGCTGCTCTCGGACCCCGGGGCCTAATGCTCTCAACGGCTCGTCCCCAGCTTCTTCTCATTTTGTTGAAAATAAACTCGCTAATGCTTTTTAGAAACTCAGCACTAAATTAAATGAATTTCAGTCTTCTTTCCAAAGGTCAGCAGTTACATCGTGATGGCTGCTTAGACAAATAAAAACCTGATGTTCTTGAGAATTTTATCTTTGTTGCACAGATAAAATGAGAGTAACCTCTTCATAAAACTGAAAATAATTTCCTGTACTGAGACGGGTCCGCACTGTTGAACGTGGGGCTGTCCAGGACAGGCATGGAGACTAATCACCAGAAGAGTTGAACAACTTGCTTTCTGCCCAAACGCAGTCCCCTTTACTAAATGAACTGAGCGGTAATGAACATCAGTATAGATGGCAAATTTGTCTGTGAAGTGCTCCAACAGAGTTCAGCCTAAAAAAAAACTGGGGTGAAGAACACTGTCCAATGAACAGGAGGATAAAAGGCAGCAGAATTTGGTCCAGCAGCGGTTTGGTGATAAGACAATCTTAGTTCTGACAAGTGAAAACTTTAAACTGACATTTTCTATCATTTCACCCAGTTTCTGATTATTTCTTGCAAGACTGTCATCAAGCCGAGAAGCTGGGAGCAGCTGAGCCCCCATTGTCATACCTGTCAGTCCCGTCTGAATTGCTTTCACAGCATTTCATTTCGGGTACCTCAAATGTCTATTAACCAAAGACGTGTCCTATTTCCCAAGGATAAACTGCAAACCCAACATATGGCAAAGGGAAAACACACTACGAAACTCTCCATTGATGGATACAACCTTTAATATTAACAATAGGCCGGATACTCCTCATCTCCATCAGAGGGGCTCCAGGGAAGCCCCTCCCACCGTAGATCAGGAGCAGGCATCTCTCACTGGCATGAGGGTCCCCCAGGCCTTCTTCCATCCTTCTTCCTGTTTCAACCCATGTCAGGGGTTGAAGGAGTCTACACGTTCAGCATGATTCCTGATTTTCCCAGAGGTCCTCGATTCCATCAACCAGAGTCAATATCCCCCAGGACCAGGCTTAAGGAGCAAACTAACACTGGGACTGAGTCCAAGTCCATCGCTAGGCCTTCTACCCTCCATCAACAGGGCTTTAAGAGGACGGCAACAACTCAGAGTCCCCAGATGACACTGTCTCTAGGAACAGGATTTAAGAAGGAACTCTGGGCATTTATCTATCCCCTATCCCTCCAATCTCTCCAAGCCTCTCCACAGATTTCTACCTGGAAGTCACCAGAACTAGCGTCATTAGGCTCTTTGCTTATATTACGTCCATCTCAGGAAGCTCTCAATTTCTCCGTTACGCTTCATCCCCAACACTTGTAAAATTCTGCCCACCTCAGCTCCCACCCGTCTCAGCAAGTCTTAGACTATGTGCTCTGGAATTTATGGCTCATCACTGGCAAAACCCCTATATATTCTCAACCTCATCTCTGGGCAGTCTCTTACCTGCTTCCTCGATGGGAACTTGGTTCTCCTTAAATGACGACTCTTTCCCACAGCCCTCTCCGGTTTTTTTCTCTACCTCCCACAGCCCCTGTACGATGGGGCCTAGGGGAAGGGTGAGTACTCTCTTTGCTAACCCCTTTCTCCCCCAATCTACACACACCACTGCCACTATCAGACCACGGTGCTTCATTCTTCTGTACTAACACCCAGCTTTGAATCTCCCACCAGAATCACCGTCCTAAGTCTAGGTGATCAGGATGTGGGAAGACTATCCTGCCCACAAGCTACTCTCTCAATTCCCTGGGCAACGCTCGTTCACTGATCTCACCTCTAGTCTCCTTCAGCCATTAACTTCCGTGTCACACCCTACATCTTGCCATCATCGACAACTTAAATTTCCCCACCTTGCTTCAGTTTTATACATCCCACTCCATGATTTCCTCTCTAGTTTCACTCCTCACCTCTAGTAGTATGCTGACTATCCTTTCAAATAATTACAGTCATCCCCACTACTCTTCCTAAATTTTTCATCCCTTGTCAAGATAACCAGTGAATTCCAAGTTGCTAAACTGAATGGTCAGTTCTCAGTCCTCATGTTCTGTGACTCATCAGTAGTCTCTGACATAGCCAATCACTGCCTGTTCCATGATGTTCTGTGCTGCCTTGGCTTCCAGGATATTATACACCACGGTTTCCTTCCTACATCCTTGGCTACGCCTTACCAGTCAACCCGCCAGTTCCTCCTCTTCCTCAGACCTCTGAAAGTTGGAATGTTCCAGAGTTCAGTCCTTGGTCCTCTTTCCTTCTTTGTGTTCCCAAACTCCCTTGGCGATTTTATCTAGTCTCTTGGCTTTATAGATATACAATCTAAACAGCAAAAGCTCCCGACTGCATAGCCCCAGTCTGAGGCTCTCTCCAAAAGTCTACATTTCATGTACTAACCGCCTCTTTAGCATCTCCACTTTGATGTCTACCACACATCTCAAATTTAACAAGGCCAAAACGACACTGAACCTCTCATCCGAACCTACATCAGCTCCCCTCAAGCTTTCCTGCATCTCAGTTGGCAGTAATTTTGTCTGGTTTGCTCAGGTCAAAAAGTTTGGAGTCCCTCTTTTCACTGGCTAGTTCCTTTGCCTACAACACTCTTACTTCCAAATAGCTGTGTGGCTAACTCATCGAGTCTTTGCTCAAACGATGGCATGTCAACAAGGTCGACTGAAATTACAAATGCAATCTCCCTTGTCCTGGCAACCCGGACCATCTTCTGTGCTCTATTTTTTCCTGTAACATTATCCATCTTCTAACATACTCTATAGTTACTTATTATACTTATTGTCTATGGCCTCTCAGTGGAATGAGAACGTAAGCTCCACAAGGGAGGAATTTGGGTTTGTTTTATCCAATGATATACCTTGCACTCCCTTAGCACAATGCCTAGTACATAGTAGGTACTCAGTAAATATTTGTTAAATACACTAAATGAATGAATTACAAAAAACTTATTGAAAAACTGAGTAAAGACAAAGTGTTATCAGTGGGTAAAGGCAAACATGGGGCTATTCCTCCCACCTTACCCTCCATCAAATTCTAAAGGAGCAAGACGGAAGGACGGAAAGGCACTTACATATTTTGAATGTTGAATACGCTTGAAACAATAGTTAAATGAAGTCCTAAGCCTAAGTGTGCTCATGTACTCAGCAAACATTTTTGAGCACTTACTATGGGAAAGATACCATTCTGAACACTGGAGATACAGAAATGAATGAGATGTGACCTGTGCTCTCATGAAGCTACCACAGCTGGACACGTCAATTTCAACAGACCAGGTGACAAGTGTGAGTGTAGGACTGTGCAGAATACCTTGGGGTCAGAACCTAACTTTACTGGGAGGGTAGAGGAAGGTAAGGAGGAGGGTAGCACATGAATGGCCGAGGGACTGGAAGAGGAAGGAAGGAATGATACACGAGTGGGGGTCAGACTGCAAGTAGTGCATTAACTCTTGAAGAAGGGCAATTACTCTGCTAGTTCACCTGGTATACACATGGCACGACTAGCAAGGATGGATGGATGGATGGATGGCTGGCTGGCTGGCTGGCTGGATGGATGGATGGATGGATGGATGGCTGGCTGGATGGATGGAGACAGATGTAAAGCTACATACAGTATGTGTGTATATTTTTTTCATTTAAATTCATGATGACCTGATACATTAGGTGTTATTCTATCTCCTTTATATACAAGAAAATTGAAGCTCTGGAAGGTCAACTAAACTGTCAAAGGATGAACTTGACGTGTCAGTCAGGTCTGTGTGATGTCACAATCGATGCTTCCTCCCACACTATGCTGCCTCCTCTTACCTGTGACTCTAAGGAGTTGGGGTTTATCCTGTCAGTGAGAAAGTTACACCCGTCTGTTCACTCATAGCACTAATGTTCTCCTCATCTGCTGTTACGTTCACATGTGTTTGCACACTTGCTATGCCCTTTGGGTGTGAATGACAACTTGTGTTTTTCTTGAACTTCTGAGTGTTTTTCTTCTTCTTTTTTAAAAGTGCTCTCTCCTCCTACCCCCTCCCCCCTTAATTCTCTTTGTTTTCCATTCTGGTAACCCCAGCTTGGTTACTTTTGATGTACTGGGCTCTGTCTTCTGAATATCTCCATTTTTCTACCATATTTGATAGCTCTTCATGCGTTGGTGCTATTGAGCCATTTATGGACTTTTTGATTCTCAATTCCTTAACTCATTCGGTCTTTATGGGTTTATGGATGTGATGTCTTCTTGTCCATATGACAAATTATTTATTTTATAATCACCTTCTAGTCTTTGAGTTTGTTCTCTCAAGTTAGTTTTTCAGTGTGTTGAATCTGTTTCTTGAATTCTTAGTAAATTTTGGATATATGTTCAATTTGAGATCCTCAGTCTGCTGCTCTGTGAGTGCTACCCCTTGTTTAAAACAGCTTTCTTCAGGTGGTTGTGGAAAAGGGATAGAATATCGGGTGGGATATGCAAGTAATGTGTCTCCTGTGTTTGGGGCTTCCCCTCTGGGTGGTACTATCTGAGGTTTGGCTTCGCATGGTTACAGCTTTACTCTGGGAGTAAACATTGCTGAGTGAGCCCTAACGGGTTAGAGGCTAGACCAGCCGAGCTGGGTTATGACATAAATACCCCAAGTCTCAGCGTGCTCCTTGCTTACAGCCATGGGTGGAGGGGTTCGGTCTCCCCTAAACCACTGTCCCACTACAGTACCCTTCTAACTGAGGTTTTGTTTGTTTTTTCATAGATCTGGTTTCACTTGCTTCCTCTTTCTCGGGAAACTTTCAAAACTTTTTGCTGTCATGTTATGGGATTTTAAGAAGGGCAGTAGGTGACGCAGATGTTTTGAGTTCATTTTCTTGATTCAATCTTCTTTTCTTCTTTTAAGTCCTTTTTAGTTTACACTGCATTTAGACAATCTTTTAATCCTCAAAACCCGTCTGAAGTTGACATGTTGTTTAATTTCACAGGTAAGAAAAATAAGGCCAGGATTTGGGAACTATGTCTAATTAATATTTGTCTCTATAGTAATTATTCCTGGCACACAGTAGCATTCCAAAAACAAAGCAATAAAAGAAAGAGCAATAGGAACCCAAGGACTGAGTGCTCATGACTCAATGGATAGTTGTAATAACAATGCTTTGTTGCAATGGCTGTGACAATTGTTTTGGGGGCAGGGGTAGTGAATCCATAAGTTAAATTCGTAACTTCTATGCTGTTTGAATTTAACATAAAAAGGGTTGACATTTTTCCTGATTATTTTGGCTCATTCCTTTAAGAAAAATCTTATCTGTAATCATTATGATAAAAATGAATATTTTAGCAAACATTGAACAAATTCTTATTATATGACAGGAAAAATTGAAGGACTGAACACCCATAACCCAGATAATAGCTCCATACTGGCTTTCTACTCAGGAGGCTTTAATGCTTATATAACCATTAAAATTTTTTTATAGATAAAGCAGAATAAATGAAAAGCAATATTTAAAATGACACATTGGGACTACTCTTATTTTCCCATTATCATAGATAGCTGAAAGATGAAATTGCTTCAGGGTAATTGGCTAAAAAAAAAAAAAAATTCCAATCTGCTTTCAATAAGTCTTACTTATCTAATAGTTCTTTCAAAACATTTAATAATATTTCTGCAGGAAGATACTGAATAGTAAGTTTCAGGATCAGGATGGACGAGTTGGACGGAAGAAGAGTTACAAAGTCTCATCATCTGACCACGCTTTGCTTCACTGTGGTCCCTCCTTGATATTTGTTCACTAGAGCTCCTACTAGGAGTTATTCTTCTAACTGTGCTGTTATCATGTCATCTGGGAAAAGAGATGGTGACAACTTCATTCACTCCCGTCTTCTGTGTTTTCTAAGTGTGTTCAGACTAAATGTAGAGTTGTCAATAATCATTTACCCCCCTCCACCCAGGCATTCCACAGTTAAACAGGACAGCTCTGACGTGTGGAGGCAGGGGAGCCGCCTCTCTTCGGAGGCACACTGGGCATTCGAAGTGCCTACTGTGTGGCAGGCACACAGTTAGGAGATTTATGCCCCCGAGGAGCTCACCGTGTGAACTGCCATTCATTTGCTGGGAAGGCTGCGGGAGGTTCAGAACGTGTTAGGTAACTTGCTTTATTCTCCTCTGTGGCTGGATGCATCTCTACTCCATCTCTCTCCCTCAGAGCATTGATACATACGCCTCTTCAAAAGGCCCAGAGCAGTGGTTTTCAGTCCCCGAGACACTACAGAGCATGCACCAAGTCAAACTATTTTCATGATAATAATAAGACGTCATTCGTCTGTTTCTCTGTGCTGACCTTTGTACCAAATGTGGTGGGTAAAACTGTTAGAGCTTAGCAAGAATCAAGGCAGTAGCACCAAATCACACTAGTAAGGTTTTGGGTTTTCTGTTTGTTTGTTTTTTTAGGTAGTTTCTTTTAAAAATGTCCTTGATGAAGTAGTACAAATCACTTATTTTAATCAATCTCAGTTATGAAGCATCACCGTTAAATGACTCTGGATGATGAAATCACAAGTACGCTGGCAGCAGCCCTGTGGCCGCTGCAGTATTAATGGGGGCCTCAGGGGAAGTATCTGGGCAACCACTGATGCGGGGGCCCACCTAGCTGCTTTTTTCACAGAGCATCGTTTTTACTGGAAAGATTGAACGGCAGACAAACTATGGTTATTTGGACTCAGATATTTGGCAGATGTTTTCTCAAAAATGAATGAAGTGAACCTGTCACTTGAAGAAAAACAACTGACAGTATGTTCCCAATGACAAAATTCAAGGTTTCAAGTATGAACTAGAATTTTGGAACACTAGTGTTTACCACTGTAAACTGACAGCAAGCCAATACTTACAGACTTCTGTGTTCAGCCTGGTGGTGATAACAAATATGATGTTTTAACATTACATAATGAAACGTGTCGCAGCATGGTAAAAATATGCCTAACTTGGTGAACCCATATTTTTCCAATAACCCATGCATGATATTACAAAATCCATCGAGTGTAACAAAGACCAAGTGATTTTAACGTAACGGAGTATGAAAACTTTACTGATATGATATGATTTCAGATCTACACTGCAACTAACCTTTAAGAAACTACCACGTGCCAAGTTTTGGTGGAGTTTCAAAGAATATCCACAATTATGTGCAAGGCTATCAAAATGTTTTCCCCTTTTCTCACTACATATTTTTTCATTTCAAATACTTCAACGAAAACAACCTATCACATCAGACTGAATGCAGAAGCAGATATAAGAATCCAGCTGCTATTAAGCCAGACATTAAAGAGATTTGCAAAAATATAAAACCATGCCACAATTCTTACTAATTATTTTTTGTTTATGAAAACAGTGATTTCCCATAAAAATAAATTATTTATATTAACATGTAATGGGTTGATTATATATTTCATGATTAATACATATTTTTAAATATTCTCTTTTAATTTTGAATATGGCAAGTATCAACAGTTATCAACCAGATAAGAGTGAAGCACTCTGGCCCTCACTCATTTTTGAAGCTGTAAAAAGGAGTCGTGAGACTAAAAACTTGAACCATGGGCGTAGGACGCTTGGCCGCAGCACGTCTGAGGAGGGCAGAGCCAGTACTACGCACTCGCCTGAACAATGATTCTTTCATCTGGAAAACTGTCTCCTTGTCCATTTGGTGATGAGAGAGGACGCGCTCGCTCACAGAGTCAGCCCGGGGGACAGAGCCCAATGTCACAACTGCTTAGCCTCACACCTCACACTATTCTGTCATTAAAAACCCATCTTCTGGGTCAGATAAGCAAAAAATAAAAGGGAGAAAGAGAAACTTATTGGAAACAAGACAAATATGTAGATTCCCCTGAAGCTATGAGGAACAGTTTTAACATGGGAATAGCTTCAATTCCCTCAAACACTATGCCATTTTCTAGCGCCAAGAATGTAAGAAAACAGAAACATATACTTAGATTTGAATAACTTTCTTTAAGAATTAAAAATTATATACATTTGCCAATAATTGGAATATTTAAAAATTCAATTTAAAGGGCCAGATACAGTTTAGTCAGAGAATCCCTCTCTCTGAGAAGAGAGAAAGGTTCGATAATTCTGACAGCTCGCAAAAACTGAAGGTCTGATTTTGGGTTTACAGACCTTTCAGAGTCGATACTGGGAACCTGACCACTAGACAGTCCCTTGCTGAGGAGAACAAGGTTCACAGGGGACGGAAAACAGGCAAATTTAAAATTTATGTTCCAATGTTTCTTAAGCTCGGAAATAAGATTTGGTTAAAAAGAGTAAGTGAAAAACAGGGCTTAAAACAATTTGGGGCTTTATCCTTGGTCCCAATTCAAATAAGAGTTAACAAAAGTTTCAGCTTACACGGAATCCTATTTTAAGAGATGTGTCCACGTCAAGTACAGACACCATAAAAACAGTCTTAAAATTGCAATTGAAAATTCGTCTCCCACTTTATTTTCAGGGTCGAACAGGATTTTAAAATGATAGACTGGAAAGTAAAAAGAATCAATGAAACTGTTATATTTAAATATTTCATAATCATCTTCTTTTGTAAAACACAGGCTATTAAAATCAGAATTTTACTATGACATTAATAATAGTTTATATTTCTATAGATTTTACACGAGAAATACATTCACTTAACTTAATGAAAGTCTTGTCTTTGTTCTAGCTGCCCATTTCCGTCTGCCATTCATGTGCAATCTGAAGCCCACTTGCTCTAAGTGCAAAGGCCTGACTACACAGCACAGAGAGAACTGTGGACTCAGTGAGTCTGGGCTCCACCACTTCCAACTGTTGTAGCCATTTACCGAACCAAACAGTATGAGTCAAGCATTTCATGCATTCATTCACTCAGGTGCTCATTCATTCACTCATCCATTCATTCACTCATGCGTTCATTCATTCATTCATTCATATATTTATTCACTCATGGATATAATTTACTGAAAAATATTTAAGAAACAAAACAAATTCACTACCTTCATAAAACTTGTATTGTAATGGCAGAGACAGACAATGAACTGTTTATATCTAAATACTTGGTAAGAAGGAGGACTGAGAAGGAGAAGAGCAGCTGAGAGAGACTGAAAGAAGCAGAATAAAGTTGTCATCTTATAACCTAGTCAGAGAACCCTCTCTAATAAGGTGCCATACAGGCTGAGACTGGAGCTGTAGAGACACTCTGAGGGAACAGTATTCTGGGTGGAGGGACTGTCACAGGCCCAAGTCCAAAGGTGGGGACATTCTTGCCCGTTTGTGGATCAGAAAGGCAGTGCAGCTGGAGCAGAGGGGACGAGCAGGAGGTGGCAGTGAGAAGGCAGAGGTGGACCACGTAGGGTCACAAGGCCATTGAAAGGCTTTGGCTTCTTGTTTGTTAGTTTTTCTGCTGAGTAAAATGGGGAGTTACTAGATGCTTCCATGGCTCCAAGGAAAAAAGAGTGCTGCCACTTACTGAGAGGGGCAGAATATGGGGCAGAAAGAGCTCTCTGGGCAGGGAGCGATCAGGAGTTCAGTGGGGGACGTGTTAGGTTTGAGAGGCCTCTTAGCAAGGCGTCTGGGAGGAGAAATCCAGAAGTCAGGGGAGAGGGCTGAACTGGAGACACAGAGCTGGAGTCATCATCACATAAAAGATACTTATGACCATGGGACGGCATGAGATCACTCAGAGAATACGCACAGATGGAGAGAGCTCAGTTTTTTGGGTTAAAGGTTGACATCAGTTCTTTTCATTTGCTTTCTTTTTTAATTAAACTTATTTGGCTGACATTGATTAGCAAAATTATATAGGTTTCAAGTGTATAATTCTGTAATATGTCATGTATATATTGCTTTGTATGATCACCACGCAGAATTAGTTCTCCTTCCATCACCAGATATTTGACCTCCTTTACCCTCTTCTTACCCTCTGGAAACCACTAAACTATTGTCTGTGTCTATGAGTTTTTGTTTCTTTGTTTGTTTGTCTCGTTTATTTGTTGATTTCAGTTTTATATCCCACATATGAGTGAAGTCATACGGTTCTTGACTTTTTCTGACTTATTTCACTTAGCATGATAATCTCAAAATCCATATGTGTTGCTGCAAATGGCAGGATTTCATCTTTTCTTATGGCAGAGTAGCAGTCCTTTGTGTGTATGTACCATCTTCTTTATCCAACTATCTCACTTTGTTTTGAATCCTGTTCTTCCATTTACGAGCAGTGCAGTCTGGGGCAGGCAGCTTAATCTTTTTGAGTTCCAGCTTGTAGAAATGTCTGACACATAAACAGTGCTCAATAAAAACACTGAAAGAAGGAATGAATGAAGTATCTGGCGATAGTTACCGCTCAGTAAGTGTCAATTGCAGATGTGTCTTCTATGATAAGGTGATAGTGAATGAGTAATTATTAAATTAGTTCACATACACAAAAGGCTTTTCACTCGCCTGCCACTTAGTACAAAATAAAGGGTGATAATTAGTCTTAACCCTATTGTTGTCATTAAGTTTGCAAAGCCTCATTTCAGATGTAACAATTACTCTGCCAAATAAAAAGGTTTTAAATTCTAACATAAGTTTGCCAGAGAGTCAGAGACACAGTTTGCCATTTACAGCTGGTCTCTTGCCTCTCTACTGTGACAGACTTCTAATTTGACCTCACTACACAGTACAGGAACTTACTGGTACTTTGCTTGCACCAAAGGGAAGAAACTGACCTTGAGAGGTCACTGACCCAGCCCCTGGCCTTCAGGCTAAATTGTCTTCATTATCTGAGAGAGATGATTCTCTCTCCACTTTCAAAGACTTCCAGGAATGAAGCCTGAATCACCTGTCACAGTAACACACCTGAGCAGGCCTGCCAGCAAGTTCTTGTTTCATGTTTGACCTTAAGCTCTCGTGAGACACTCAGATTCCTTTTTGTCTTATTCTGTTCTGCACGGAGTTTGACAGTGAAAAAGGTCACACAGGGAGCAGGAGCGGGGATGTGCCCTGGGAGCCCTGGGCAGGCCTAATGCCAAGGAAGACCCACTGCACCCACTCCTACCTGGGGCTGGGCCTGGGCACACAGACATTCACACGAAGATGCCCGTGAACCCCAGGGCCCAGATACCACCTTCTTCATTCAGCATCTATTCAACAGACATTTATGGAACACCTACTACGTGCTGGGCATGGGTGATGCCACAGTGAACAAGATCTGGTCTTTGTGATAAAACATGGTGAGTTCAGTGTGCAATTTAGACACACACAAACAGGCCAAGGGAGCAGGGTGGAACTGGGAAGCCAGAGTTCTGGGGGACACAGAGCTGGGGTGACTGGGAAGCTTCCTGGAAGAAGAAAAGTCTAAACTCACACCTGAGAGAAGATCCAGACACAAAGGAAGGAAAGACGCAATCCAAGCACAAGAACAATACTCAGTCTGCCTTGCTGATGAGAGAGCAGAGCAGCGAGCGATTCAGAGACATCAAGCAGTTCCTCTAAAGTCAAGTGGCTAGAACGCCATGGCGTCAGGACAGACATCCAGGTGCTCTGACTTCTAAGAGTAGATTCTTTCCACACCACATGCTTTTCACTATGATCTCATCTGACTATCAATCACGACATTCTCAAAGGATTAGGAAAGGTGTTTGGGTACTTTTTCAAAAAGCCATGTAGTTCAGGGAGATAAAACGAGAGGACTGGAAGTAAGATATCCCATAGTCAAAAGAAAATGCCAGAGGAGGAACTGTTCTGTTGGTTACACGGCTGTACACATATGCACACACTCACTGAACTATACACTTCAGGTGGGTGTGAATTTATGCTCTTTGCTGTGTGTACATTATATCTCAGAAAATAATTTATATATTAAAGGGGAAGACACAATGTTGCCTATTTAGCATGTACTTTCCCTTTCTTTCTTATCAAAAGACTCCTTGTAAGAGTGAGGTGCTAGAGATAGTGTATCAATACAAAAAACGCCACCTCTCAGCCACTTCTGCAGATGAAGTCACCAGAAAGACAGGAGCAAAAGCTTCTGGGAGTAAAGCTTCCAGGAAATTTCCCAACAGAAGGAGGACCGCCCCCAGGAGGTGTGGCTTTTTACTCTTCTCCCTTCTTCCTGCTGAACCCCCGCTTGGCGGCTGGAACTACAACAGCCACCTAGAGACTAAGACAAGCCCTATGATACAAAGCGAGGGGTTAAGGATGGTGAGAAAGAAAGGAAGAGGCATGGGTCCTTAGTAACCATAAGGAATTGTCACTTTGTCTGTAGCTGCTTACATTCTTACGTAAGAAAAAAATGAACCTCTAAATTTTTTTTTTTTTTAATTTATGGTTGATTGAGACCTTATCCTAGTCCTAAAAGACAGAAGACTGGATTCTGAAATAAAGGATGCTGAGTAGCTCGGTTTTTCTGATGCAGAGACATCCAACTATGCCTCCTTATTTTAACAGAAAACACCTCTGTTGTGTTACTCCTTTCTATCAAAAAGTTCCTGAAGAGGTTACAGAGGGTTCTACCGAATTAAAAACTTAGATTTCTGATTAGATTCCAAGGAAAAGGAAAGAGTAAAAAGAAGAGTTTTATTTCCGCGTCTCTTTCGTTCACTCTGTGCCCCTTTCCCTTCCTCTGACACACCTGAGTCTCTCACGCCAAGAAGTCTCAGTGATGCTCGGTGTGTCAGTTTCACAGCAACAACCTGACACTGGTGCTGTGATGTGTGTGCAGTGCCAAGTTTACTTTCTTGATATGCTCACACTTTCACTTCTCAGTGGGTTTCTCATCTTATTGTAATCAGTTGAGAAGACAGCATAGAGTTAATAGTTAAGAACCAGGCTTTGGAGTCAAACAAACATATTATCAGAATCTAGGCTCCCGCATTTGCTTTACGTGTAAGTGGAGGCAAAATTAATTCAATTTTTCTGTAAAATAGTTTCAAAAATAAAATTTCCATAGAATGCTGTGAGGTTTTTAAACAAGATAATGTTACCTGCATATATTAAGCTCTTATTCAAGAACAGCTGTTATCAATATTATTAAAGCAGAGGTTCTTTCTAAATAAGTGATATTTTTCCCAGAGTGCTTAATTTGATGTTGTATTTGATGCTATTTTTGCTTAGCAAGAGTGATACAAGTCTAACATAAAATGCAACGATAACTAATAGCTTCCTTCTATTTGCCACTACTCTGCAATTTTATAATTTTATTTAACTTTCGGGAAGCTAAGTACTATTTTGTCCGTTCACTTTATTAACTAAACATACGGTTTCATAAGGTTTGCGGTTGGCTTGCTCAAGGTCACACAATAAATGACAGAGCTGGATTCAGAGTGAGACCTGACTTTGGACTCAAGCTTCAGTATTTCTATTGTGGCTGTTAATTTCAACATCAAATTAATTTCTCAGAAACACTGACATTTAGAACTAAGATTTCTTAGCAAGAAACACAGGGAACAGATCTATTTTTTTATAACTTCACTTTTCTGGCAAAAGATGATTTATGAATTACATATACCATCAATAGACATCCCAAGAGATTTTAATGAAAATTCTTTGCATAAAGCATCAAAACTACATGTTAGAATGTGACAGGACAACATTGTCACCACAGACCGGGGTTACAGGGAAGCGCTGAGAGTAAGAAAAGGGTCCCCAAGTGAGGAGGAGGCTGGGAAAGCTGCTGAGAAGTAATTTTGAAAGAATAAAATATGTACCCACAAGTTTAAAAAATCTAAGATGATTCTGGAACCGAGAACAGAATAAAGGTTGGGTTCATGACCGATTTATTTGTATTTCCCTCTGTGAGACCAGGTCCGACGATGCCTCGTGCCAAGGCAGGCCGTTTTCTGGTACTGGGGTCTCTGGCTCTTCCAACAGCATCCGGCATGGTCTATCAATATTTATGAGCAGTTCCCAGTGTTTTGGGAGGTCATTTGTGAATGGGATTTGTTCGTGGGACCTTGAACTTGTTTTTGCAACCAATACTTCCATCTGCTATACTGAGGAATCTTTGGGGGGAGATTTCTCATAGGTACATTTGACAGTTGGCCTCCAAAGTCACTATCTATTCCCCTTTAAGAAAATGTGAATGTGATGTGCAATGGTTGTGCGTGTGAAATATTTGTGTATGTGAGACTGGGAGGAACCTCATTTGACTTTTTATGGGACTGTCAGCAACCATGTGAGGCAGTGTTAAGCTAGCAAATGGTTTTCAGTATTTTTGGAAAATCTGGTCGCACATTAACTTGTATCAATCTGCATATCAAATTATTCAGTCTCATTCTTCAAAGATGTAGAATTAAAATACTTTAAACTACAATACCCACAGCAATTGTATTTAAATTCAAAGTCAACCTCAAGAAATTCAGATAGGAATAACTACTTTGTTTTAAAATTACTGATGTGAAGTAAAATTGCACCTCTCCATAGTTATTCAGTAAATATTAATTGAGTATTTTCTATATTTGGGCACTGTGCTAGGAACTGGGGGACATGACAGTGAAGAAATTTAAAGAAAAAGACACTGATCAGAGAATTACTTCGCTATAAAATTGAAGTTATGAAGGGAAATTGCTTGGTATTATGAGAGAAAATAATTATAGCACATTTGAAAAAAAAAATCACTCCAGCTGCAGTATGGAGAAGTGATAGGTCAGAGGTCACAAGTGGGGGTGGGGCGAGCAGCAAGAGGGCTACTGCTTCTCCAGAAGCAAAATGACGTTAGCTTGGATCGTGGTGGCCAGGGGTACGAGACCATCTTGGTCTCTGAGGGCCAAGAAATCTAGAAAAACTCCTGAGCCTGCTATTCAGTTCCACCACAAAATGGCCTCTCTGGTCTTTCTCGGGACACTTCGTGTCCCCTCCTTGGGCTGGATTCCAGGCCTCAGCCTCACAAGGAACTAGTTATTCCCAGCACGTACCAAGTCATTTCCCTTCACAGGGCCCTTCACACAGCATTTGTTCCCTTCTCCTCCTCTGGTTTGCTTGGTAACATGCTCATCTACTATTTAGTGACACTGGAAGCAGATAACTTCTAAACAATAATTCACGCATTAGATTGGATGCACTTTTTAAGAAGTTTTCTTTATCCACTCATCTACTGAAGGATACTTTGGTTGTTTCCATGTCTTGGCCACCATAAATAAGGAAATAAGGCCATTTGTGATAACATGGATGGATCTTGAAATTATCATGCTAAACGAAATAAGTCAGACAGAAAAAGTCAAGAACCATATGGCTTCACTCATAAGTGGGATATAAAACTGAGAGCAACAAAGGAACAAGACAAACAAAGAAACAAAAACTCATAGAGACTACAGTTTAGTGGTTACCAGAGGCTAAGGGGGGAGGGGAGTGGTCGAAAGGGAAAAGGGGGTCAAAAGGGGGTGGTAGATGAGGGTAAAGGGGTTCAAATATATGGTGATGGAAGGAGAACTGACTGGGGTGGTGAACACACAATAAATTAAAAAAAAAGAAAGAAAGAAAGAAAGAAAGCTACTCTGAAGACTGTTACATAAAGATTTTCCTGGATACATATTCTCATTTCTCTTGTATAAAATTATTAGGGGTGGAATTACTGGTTTCTAAAGTAGATATACGTTTAACTTTTAAAGAGACTGCCGGATTTCCCATAGTTGTGCCATTGTAAACATGTCTGAGTTCTAGTTGCCTTAGGACTTTGTCAACATTTGGAGCCACTGGTGCAGGAGGGGAATGGTATCCCGCTGAGGTTTCAGTATGCATCTGCATGTCCTTTATGACCAGTGACTTTGAACCCTTCAAATATTCTTCCTGCCTATTTGAATATATACTTGAATGAACTTTCTGATCTAGGTTTTTGCCTATTGTAAAAACTGGGTTGCTTATATTTTTCTTATTGAGTTGCACAGTTTCTTTATGTAGTTTAGATAAACTCTTTCCTCAGATATACGTGCTATAAATGGTTTGCCTGACTGGCTTATCCATTTCTTTTCAATGATGTCCTTTGATTAAGAGATGTTTTAAATTTTGATACAGTCAAATTTAGAAGTTTTTTCTTCTGTGATTTGTGTTTATTTCAATTTTTCCTGCTAGGAGCTTTATAAATTTAACTTTCAATCTGAAGTTATAAACCATCTCAAATTAACACTGGTAAATAATGAGAGGTGTGGATGGTTTGGGGGTGGGGGGAGGATCAAAGCTATCCCCACAGACACTTGTATCTAATTGTTACAGCATTACTTACTGAAAAGACAATTCTTTACTCACTGAATCGCTTTCATGCCCTTGAAAGCAATTATGTGTAGGTCTATTTCTGGATATTCATTGATCTATCATAGATCCTTTCACATGACCACAGTGTCTTCATTACAGTGGTTTTATAAATCTGGAAGTCAGTAGAATATTCCAAAATGTTCTTCATTATTAAGATTGTTTTGGCTATTCTATGTTCTCTGACATAAAATATATTTTAGAACCAGATTGTCATTTTGTACAAAAAAAAAGAAAAAAGAAAAGAAAGCCTGCAGGGCTCTTGATTGGAATTAGACTAAATTTACAGATAATTTTGGGAAGAATCGACAACTTTATCAATATTGAATCTCCCAATGCACAGACACGGGGCATCTGCATTCAGATCGGTATTCACGACTTTCTACAAGCAATGTTTCACTAACAGTGGCCAGTCTAGAGGTCTTGAACATTTTTTGTTAAAATTATCCCGAAGAATCCTCACACATCACTGGTGGGAATTGAAAATGGTAAAGCCACACTGAAAAACTGTGGAGCAGTTTCTTACAAAGTTAAGCATAAAGTTACCATTGGATCCAGCAATCCCACTTCTAGATATCTACCCAAGGGGGATGAGAACAAGTCCACACAAAGACCTGCACGTAAACATTCACAGCGGCACTATTCACAGCAGCTAAGAAGTGAAAACAACCCCAGTTACCCACCACCTAGGACATGTGTAAACCAAATGGGGTATACCCACCAATGCAATACCATCCAGCAATAAAAAGGAATGAAATACTAATGAATGCTACACTGTGGATGTATTTCAAAAACGTTCTGCGAAGTGAAAAATATCTGATGTAAAATACAGTTTAATTACCTGTATATGAAATGTCCAGAAAAGGGAAATCTATAAAAATGAAAATGAGACTGATGGTTCCCTAGGGCTGGGACAAGGAAAGGGTACCATTGTGACGGGTAGGAGGAAACTGAATAGAATGATGAAAATACTCCAAAATGGGATCCTTCGAATATTCATTTAAAGAGTGAATTTTATGGCATGTAAGATATATATCAGTAAGTGGTTTGAAAATGATCTAAGTATTTTATATTTTTAATGCTCTTTCTAAGACATTATCTTCCAATTGTTAATGTATAAAAATACATGATTTGTAGACTGACTGTATTACAACTGAGGAACTAACATCAGTTTGAGTGTTTTTTTTTTTTTTAGTGAACCCTTTAGGAGTTTTGAT
Source organism: Rhinolophus ferrumequinum (assembly GCF_004115265.2). Taxonomy (NCBI): domain Eukaryota; kingdom Metazoa; phylum Chordata; class Mammalia; order Chiroptera; family Rhinolophidae; genus Rhinolophus; species Rhinolophus ferrumequinum. Next base: position 68,573,933 of record NC_046297.1, on the reverse strand, counting down.
TATATAATTATGTCATCTGTGAATAAAGATAGTTTTACTTCTTCCTTTTCAATCTGTATGCCTATGATTCATTTTTACTTGCCTTACTGCATTGAATAGGTTTTTTGGTACAAAGCTGAATGTGAGTGTGAGCAAATTTGTCTATTCCCAGTCTTAGCAGGAAGGCATTAAATGTTTCAATTAAGTATGATGTTAGAGTGTGTGTGTGTGTGTGTGTGTGTGTGCGCGCGCGCGCTAAATTTTGTCAAATTTTTTCCTGCATTTATAGAAGTGATAATTTTTCTCCATTACTTATTTAATGTGAATTATATTGATTTATTTTCTTACGTTATATAAATCTTGCATTGCTGAGATAAACTCTACTTGGTCATGATACATTAATCCTTTTATACATTATTATTTTTGGTTGGCTAATATAAGTTGGTAAAAGAATTTGCATCTGTGTCATGAAGGATCTTGGTCTGTAGTTTTTCTCTCGTAATGTCCTTCTCTAGTTTGGGTGTGAGGGTTACTGTAGCCACATTAAAGGCAATGGGGAGTGATCTCATCTTGACTTTGTGTGATACTGTTATTATTTCTTCCTTAAAGGTCTGACAGGATTCATTAGGAAAGCCATTTGAGCCTAGAGTTTTATTTCTGGGAAAGGTTTTTTACGGATATTTCCATTTCATTAATGGATACCAGACAATACGAGTTTTCTAGTCCTTCGTGTGTAAATTTTCACAAATTAGGTTTTTGAAAAGTATTTGTCCACTTTTTCTGAGTTGTAAAATACATTGGAATAAAGTTGGTCATCCTCTCGCTATCCTTTTCTTGTGACCAGAATCTGGAGCAATGTTCCCACTTTAATTCCTAATCGTAATTTCAGTTTTTCTAGTTCTTTTTTCTCACTCGATCAGTCATACTCAGTTTATCAATTTTAACAATTTGATCAAAGAACCAACATTTGCTTCACTGATTTTCTTCATTGTCAGTTTTCAATCTCATTAATTTCTAGTCTTATCTTTATTCTTTCCTTTTTTCTACTACCTTCGGTTTAATTTGTTCTTCCTTGGTAGCTCTTAGGATGACATGTGATTGATTTTACAGCTTCTTTTTTAAATTCCTTTTACTCCTTGCCTTTTTTCCCTCTGTGTGTGTGTGTGCATGTTTGGATCATTTCTCTTCAAGTTCTCTTATAATTTCCTCTATCTTGTACAATCTACTAATAAGCCCACTGAAATAATTATTCATCTCTAATATTGTAATTTTTCATTTCTAGAATTTCTACTTGGCTCTTTCTTCAGTTTCCATCTGCCGAATTCCTATTTGTTCACCCACTTTCTTGATGCTTTGCACAATATCCTTTAGCCTACTTATCAGATACATTTTTAAGATCCTGTCTGACAGTTCTAATATCTGGGCTCTCTGTTCCCTTTGACTATTTACTCTCTTGACTCTGGGTCATATTTTCTTATCTCATAACTTTTTATTAAATGATGGATGCTTATGAAGAAGAACAGAGAGAATAAGATAAATAAGATTTACATATGCAAAGAACTTATCTCTTCTTGTGTCAAGTTCTATTGCTGCATTAGTTTTCTATTTCTGTTGTAACAAATTACTACAAATTTAGCAACTCAAATAACACACATTTCTTATGCTGTATTCTATAGGATAGAAGTCTCACTGGGTTAAAATTGAGGTATTGGCAGGACCGCATTCCTTTCTGGAGGCTCTAGGGGAGAAGCTGTTTCCTGGCCCTTTCCAGTTTCTAGAGGAGCCCACATTCTCTTGCGTGTGACCCCCTTCCTCCACCTTCCACGCCGGCAACAACTGCATCTTTCAGTGCCTTCCTTTCATTGCTACATACACTTCTGACTGCCTCCTGTGTGATTTTTTTAAAGGGCGCTTGTGATTACCATGGGCCCGCCCAGATACTCTAGGATAATCACCCCACATCAAGGTTCTTTATTGAATCACATCTGTAAAGTCCGTTTTGCCATGTAAGGGAATATATGCACAGGTTCTGGGGATTACGTTGTAGATATTTTCGAGAACCATATTTTGCCTACCAAAGATGCTTATAGAACAAGTATCCGTGTGTCTAGGCAAAAGTCTTCTCCTGCTAACTTCATAGTATTAAGTTTGCAAGCTCCTTTAATCATACTGGGATAAATTTTAGATAGGAAGAAGTTATGACAACACATTCTTGAAAAGTTAAAATGTTCTGTTCCAAATTATTCAAAAATATTTTATTCCAGGGCACCCAGTTGGCTCAGTGGTTGGAGCGCGGTGCTCATAACACCAAGGTCGCCGGTTCAATTCCCACATGGGCCAGTGAGCTGTGCCCTCCACAACTAGATTGAAAACAATGACCTGACTTGGAGTTGAGCTGCATCCCCCACAATTAGACTGAAAATAACGACTTGACATGGAGCTGATGGGCCTGGAAAAACACACTGTTCCTCAATATTACCCAATAACAATTTTTAAAAATATATTCCAAAGAGAAATATGAAGTTTTCTATTAGAAGAATTTGAAATTATAAATTCAAATGGAAGGAAACTGTAACTTTAAGGATGCCAGAATACATGAGACTGCCATCAGACGGCTTCTGCACAGACCACTGCTCCCACAGATATCCCCGTAGGCAAACTCCAAGCTTAACCATCTACTGCGTTTCCCCAAAAATAAACCTAGCTGGACAATCAGCTCTAACACTAATCTCTAATCTTTTGGAGCAACAATTAACATAAGACCCGGTTTTATGTTATACAAGACCCAGTCTTATATTAAAATAAGACCGGGTCTTATGTTAATTGTTGCTCCAAAAGATGCGTTAGAGATGACAGTCCGGCTAGGTCTTATTTTCAGGGAAACAACGGTATTTGCTCCATGAAGCTGAATGTGACTGTCATGTTTAGTTATGACTACCACTAGAATTTAAGCACTACGAGGGCAGAGATCTGTATCCTTTCTGTTCACCAATACTTATCAAGTACCTAGGACAGTTCTTGATATACAGTAGGTACTCAATGTTTGCTGAACAAGTCAATGAAGACATTACAGAAATGCCAATAATTTATTTCTTTGGGAAACAAACATTTACTTAGCAACTATCTGATGCTAGGCACTGTGAAAAGTGCTTCTTATATAACACCTCATTTGTATACTAATTACTAATCAAGAACAGCAGTTCTCAACCATGGCTGCCCATCCAAAGGGTCTGCAGAGTTTAAAATTTTTTCAGGTAGCTGCGCTACATCAAGACCCAGATTAAAATAATCAGCAAGCAGGAGACTGAGGGGAGCACCTACTTTTTTCCCCCCTCTCTTTTTAATGCTGTGTAAACGACTTCCATGCTGCCAGAATTGAGAACCATGTCCATTATCACATCAGACTTTTAGGGGCACCAGACTTCTTACGACGTTCCCGATAAAGAAACTTTTAAAACAGATGCAGACTTCTTAAGTGCAATTAATTTAACTGAGAAACACAGACAGATCACTTTTCTGTTCAGTCCTGTACTAGGTGCTGGAGGTATAAAGATGGTGGCAAAAGAGACCCGGGCATTGAGGGGCTCTCGGTGTGAAGAGGAGACAGTGTCTCAGTAGTCCAGGAGGTACTACTGGAGAATAGAGGCAAAAAGAGAGAATTCTGGCACCACAGAAGATTGGCTCAGCACTTGACAGAACATGTAAGGAGTGGGATGTGAGGTGAGGAGACCGGGAAAGCCTCATGAAGGAAGTCACTACTGATTACCGACTCAGGGAGCGGCTGTGCTGATGCAAGCCGTCTGGCAAGGAGGAAAATGTAAAGAAAAGCCAACAATCCTATTTGCACCATTTTGGAAAAGTCTTCCGTAAAAAACTGCATGTCATTTTTTTATAGAAGTATGCCAAATAACGGCATGCCTTTAAAAAGTATATGTGAAGAAAATAATTGAAGGAGCCATGGGAAATTTGATGACACTAAATTTACTCTCATAGTTCATGCTATGAGATCTATTTAATGTGTAATTGAGTAAATTATAAATGAACCACAACTGGACAATTCAATAGAAGTTTAGACGGTAGGAGAAGGTGACTGGACATGAGGCCAGGTCGAGAGAGGTTTCGCTAATGTGATGGTTTCTAACAGACAGAACGGTTCTGTATTAATCCTTTAACTCATTCTATTTCAACGTGAATTGTTATACTTGGTAGGATTACAAACTGCCAAGGCTGAACACTACCCCCGACTCTCAAAAATCCCCTTGTTTTTTAATTTGCCGGACATGCTCTCATCCCTCTGTAATCACATTTTCCTTGATCAGAAACTTGGAACCATCCAAGGAGAAGCACTGCAGTTGTATAACATATGGGATGTAACCATATGTTACATATGTCTTTTCAAAATTTAAAAAATTTGAATCTGTGACACTGAGCCCCAAGGGTTTTAGGTAAAGGGTTACAGAACTTTAATGGGTGCTGATGGCAGCGCTTACCATGCGCCAGGCACGGTTCAAAGTGCTTTCCATATAGTCACTCAGTTAACTTGAGGACAACTCTGTGAGGTAGTCACTGTGATCAGTACCCCCAAAAGCCCAGGTTAAATAACTCGACTGCATTCACACTACTAGCAAACAGCCGAGCGATGACTTAAAGCCAGGCCGTCTGGCTCAGTCAAGGAAAACCCACTTCATTCTCTCTCACTGAGCTGTGATTAGCCTTATCCAACGTACTGTTTCATCTATATTACTTTGGCCAAGTTGATACGCATAGATTTTTTTGTTTGTTTCATATCTAAAATGTCTTATGTCTTTCCCTAAATTTGCTGGGAACCGCCTATCCTTTGTATATTTACACTGTCAAATACTCATTCACTATATACTGTGTTTCCCCGAAAATAAGACTGGATCTTATGTTAATTTTGTATTATATTTATATTATATGTATATATATATATTTATATTATATTAAAGTTTCTCGCGGCCGTACGTAAGGTCAGAACAGGAGGTACAGACAAGCAGTGATGCACAGAGCTCAGGTGGCCGGGGTTCACATGCTGGCTCTCGCACTTCCTCTCCGTGGACCTCCGGAAAGTTCCAAAATAACTGTGCCTCAATGTCCTCGTCTATGAAACGGATAACAATAGGGAGGTACCGTTATAAGGCTGTCAAATGCTGAGAACAGCATGTGGCACCCAGGACATGTGACCTTAGTTAAATTTCTTGATCTTCTACTGCGGAACTTACACCTGCTGTCTCATATAATCATACTCACAAGTCAAATAGCTCTGCCATCGTTTTACAGACGACAAAAGAAGAATCAGAGAAGTGAAGTAACTTGGCCCAAATCATACAGCTGAGGAAGTGATGGAGCTGGGATTCAAATCTAGGGCTGTGGGGTTTCACAGCCCACAGTCTTTTCATTAAATCATGCCACCTAATTTTAAGAGTTGGTAATTATACAAAAAGAATGTCATTTTCTTTCACTAAAAAGAGTGCAGGATTTGTTAAGAAAATTCTTCTAAACATCAATAAAGATACATTTTAAGAATTTATGAAACAGAGAAAAAAACACACAAGGAGATTCATGGAATAGATCTTTACCTAACAGACCTTACGATTCTGTATAAAGATTTAAAACGGGGGGTCTGATAGTCAACACATCCACTTTTCTGGAACCCTGTCACATACTGTATGTTTTAGTAACGAGCTGCGTGGCCTGGTACGTTCAGTGCGGCATCTGTCACCGCTCTGAATGGCTGATCATAACACTGCTGCAGTCTTCTCCATGCTATTAAGCAGATGGCAGCACTAAGTCTAAATGATGTAGTACAAGTCCCTGGCGGACTTTGTTTGCACATACAGCCATTATTCTGCAATTCCTTAGTGATAAATCTCGCGTACTCTCAAGAACATTAAAGAGTGAGCTGACAGTGGCATGCTTCCGCCGTGCCGTGTGCTTCCACACAGGCGGAAAGCATGCGTGAAGGTGTCACGTGGTGACGACGGGTGTCTGGTACTCTACATGTACAGGAATAGGTTTTGTTTCTTACCGTATGCTTTCAAGTTAAGCAAAAGGGCATGGACCCTAAAGAGAACTGGGTGTCAGGCCTGACTTATTAGCTTTGTGACGCTGATCAAGCTCACATTCTTTGAGCATCGGTTTCCGTCTTTGTGAAGTTAAGGACTGACAACCTTACAGAGGTTCGTGGCAATTACGTGGATCGGTAACCACGATATCATCTAACGGAGTAGTAGCTGGGACCTGATAAGTACCCAGTAGATATTTTATTCCTTCCAAGTTTATTAACTTAATGAACCCTTTTTTTCCTATTAGTTTAATGCTAAGGAATTTCCTGATGAAACTATAAAACTTCTTCGCTTATTTCCAATACAGTCGAGGGACCAAGTTTGGTAGGAGGGTGCTGCAAGTCAGGGTGAAGCCCAGACACGGTTCACAGATTCACTGTGTCAGCTTTTGGTTTCCACCGTGACACACAACGGCTGATTCACGTACTAGAGAAACAGACGCCAGGCGCAGTGGCGGCCCAACCTCAGCCCTTCAGGACCCACATGCAGGACTTCTACCACCTGGGCACCCCACCTGCCTGGTTGTGACTTAACGTCACTCTGTACTGATTGTAACTGGAATGCATTCATTGTAACTGAGTTACAGCCATAATATTCATACAATTGTGTGCTGGATATGCTAACTTTTACAATAACTTTAAAAACGCAACATTACTACTGTAAAAAGTCAGCCCTTGTGCCACCCGAAACCATGCTGTGAAACAGCAGTGACAGGTGTGCTCTCTGAAAAACAATGCATACTGCAAAGAGAATGGACTGGGACCAGCAGTGTCACTGAGTGTGTGACTGACTAGGGCACTCGCTGGACCTCTCTGTGTCTGTTTTCTCAGGAGTAAAATGGAGATAATCCGCCTCTTAAGGTGAAAATTAAGACGAGAGGGTGTGTGTGTACATGCCCGTACCCCATACATATCTATCCTAATGCAACAAACACACAACAGTAGACGGTCAACAACGACAATTATCGTCAGAGGTACTTGTTGTGCATGTTAAAGCTTCAGCCTCGGTTCTTCCTTCCTTTTTCCCTTTTAGGTTGGAGCTTCACCTTTTTGCTATAACCCTCACCTTTCTTCTTCTTCTTCTTCTTCTTTTTTTTGGGTCAGTGTTTACGTAACACTGTATTGGAAGTATGTGTATGTCGATACTTTATAGTATTTGTGCTAAGAGGTTCCTGCAGCAAGTAGCCAAAAACTAGGTAAAAGTATATTTGACCACAATTTTAATTAAGGCATGGTTAAGAAACTCTTAATCCAGGCCAAACCTTTACTACTTTTTGAATTCCAAAACCACCAGCCCTAGTACAACACAGTAGTATCTTCCAAGAGATAGTCGTACTGATGTTTAAAGAGTTACATCTTAAATGGAACAAGAGGCCATTGTTTCCAAAGTGAAAATTCCAAATTATGTTCAGCCCGTGGTAGGTCGGCTCTTCAGAAGACATTATTGGACATATAATGCATATAATTATTGCCGACAGAAGGAACAGCAAACCACAGAACAGGCATTTGGCAACATTAATTTTTGTCTCGTTGCTTTCCTTGGAATTGGCACTTGAAAACACCCCAAGAATACTCACAGCTTCTGACAGCTTCCATTACTCTGCCTATTGGGGTCAAGAGGCTTAGGTATTGCTTTGTCACAAAAACAAATTAATGATTTTATATATACAATGGATTATTACTCCACCATACCATGAAATACTACCATTTGCGACAACATGGATGGATCTCGAGATTATTATGCGAAGTGAAATAAGTCACAAAAAATTGAGAACTATATGATTTCCCTCACATATGGGATATAAAACTGACAGCAACAAACAAACAAACAAGACTCATAGACACAGACAACAGTATGGTGGTTACCAAAGGGTAAGGGGGGGAAGGGGTGGTAAAAGAGGGTACTGGGGGGGTCAAATATATGGTGATGGAAGGAGAACTGACTCTTGGTGGTGAACACACAATGTGATATAGAGATGATGTATTATAGAATTGTACACTTGAAACCTATATAATGTTACTCACCAATGTCACCCCAATAAATTTAATAAAAAATTTTAAAAATTTCTTAGCTGGACAACGGTTTTTATTAGAGTGGTGCAAAATTGCGGTTTAAAAGGTTAAAAATAATTGCAAAAACCGCAATTACTTTTGCACCCACCTAATAGAGTCTGACAAAGCCTCGGCTCGGCTCAAGCACTTTGCAGCTGTGCATTCTTAACCATCACAACCCTCAATTTCCATACAAGGAAAACTCAGAATGTGTGGCCATTATGGAAAGAGGAGAGAGTCTGTATAAAGAACACAGGCAGCCATTATTCCTAATTCCTTTTCAGGCAATTTTAAGTGTTTTCCTGAAAATCATAGCGATTTTGGAGGACGAAATTAAATATGTACTTGAAAGTACAGTCAAACCACAAAGTGCTATGGGAAATTAGTATGTCAATATCAAACCCATCTAGAAACTAAGTATTTTCCCCACATAATCATCCACTTACGCTCAGGGGGCTATCAGCACATTTTTGAAATCTTTTTTGTTCTTTCTTTATTATCACTACAGGAATCAAATATTTCTTTGGAGAACTTACAGCTATTCAGAAACACAGACCACAACATTATGATATTTTAAATAAAAATTATATGTAAGGTGTAAACATGATGATTTGACATGGTTATTACCATCAAGCTCACTGCCTTCTCCTCACAGTTACCTGTTTGTGTGTGATGAGAGCACCTTAAACCTACTCTCTCAGCAAATTTCTAGAAGTCAATGCACTATTATACTAACTATAGTCATCATACTGTGAGCTGTGATTGCTAGTAGAATGATAAACAAGGCGGCAAATGAAAATTAATTCCACATAGTTTAGAATGAGATGAATATGTTTACAATGAATTTCCAGGAGTCAAAACCATGATTTCTAAGAAGGCTCAAGTCATGTCAGGGGAGGGGCAGGTCCCTGAGGGCGGAGGCCATTTATCACTTGCTCTTTCTTACTCCCGAGAGCTAGTCAGGAGCTGAGTGTCCACAGGAATTAATCAATAACTATTCTGAGCCCGTGTCTATTAGGAAAATTCCAATATTGTAAAGAATAGTTCCTATTTCTCTGCACAGGCACCGCGTTGACAGCTTGTTCCTCCGTAAATGTGTGAAGTTAGATAAACAACGCTTTGTTTTACACTACAATACCAGCACTATGGAGGTCATTACAAAAATCGATGGGGAAATGAACTATGCCAAATTCTCTATCAGTCTGCAGGGATTCTCACTGGTACTCTAATGTTAACACAGGGTGTATGAAAATTGGGAGAAAAAAAATCCTAAATTGAAAAGCCTCCTGAGAGAGTCCATGGTCTCCGCAACATTTTCATAAAATGATTATGGTTTACGAAGTTTACTAGTCGTTACAAGGAACCTGTCACACACAGCAGATGGTAACTACCCAACAGCCAGCCACACCACCTACTGTCTTGTTCTATTTTCTTTTCAAGGGGGTCTGGCTAATCCAAGTTCATGGAGACTATCGACACTGACCATCTCTGCGGGGAGAACGTCCCCCGCCTCTCTCTTCCCATCCTCCCTGTAAATCGTTTCCTCACACAGTCCTTCCCGATTTACCAGTTCCTGAAAGGAGAAGCAGAAGTAATTTAGAGCTGCAGGGCAGAGGGTGGGAACGAGGGTTTTCTCAGTGCTGACTCCCTTAAATAATGTGCTAACTGCCTCACATAAGCCATCTCAGGTAGTTCCCTGCAGAGAAGACCTGGGGGATGACACACCTCCCCCACCTGATTCACAATGACTGCGGGCTTTCCCATCTCATTCAACCTTCGGGTCGACCCTCTAAAGAAAAAGCTAGGTTACACATTTTACAAACTGAAGCTTAGAAAGGCAAAACAGCCTGCCCAAAGTCACCTAACCAGTACACGTTAAAGGTGGGACCCAAACACAGGTCTGGTCAGACCTGTAACCACTATGGCCCAGGTCACCAAGCGTTTCTGATGACACATGTCCATCAGAAAGAGAACCGTTTTTGAGCTTGTAATTGTAATTGTTTATGTATAAGGTATACTATATAGTATTAAGTTATATCCTACACACATCACGAGATATCAAAACAGAAATTTAAAAAGGATGCTCACCACTGACGCTCTCTCGTTTTCTTTCTGTGTCTAGTGTGTTGACTTGCCTACCCGAGGGCGTGTGTGCCCTGATCCGAGACACTACATAGCCAGGCTTCTAACTCTGCGCTTCCCCAGACAAATTTGTAAGTTAAAGGTCTGTAATAGCTACATACATTTTAAAAAAGTAAGAAGAAAGAGGTGATATTCATTGTAATAAGATGTGTGTTTTAGATTCTTTATTTCATACTAAGTTTGGACTCGACACATTGCAAGTGTTCAACGGCCACATGGGCAGGGGGCTGCCACAGTGGACAGCGCAGTTTTAACTTCTGCTCAGGCCTCCTTCTACTACATCAAGATGTGTCAAAGAACATTCTCAGAGCAGCTTTGTAACATTAAAAAAAAATACCAAGTAAAGAATTCTGCAGTAATACAGAACTATATGAGGTCTGACAATTCAGTTCGTGAACTCATCCTAGAAAAAGTGCTACATACCTCATTGCTGAATATCACTATGGTCACCTTCGAAGCACCTCCCTTGGGAAGCTATGCACTGATCCCAGCACCTAGTCCACCCTTCAAAGCAATTTTGGAACTCTTTTTCTTGAATGGCAATCAGAACTGTCATCATATTACCCTTAATGTCCTAAATGTCATCAAAATGTCTTCCTTTCAATATTCCCTTTATCTTCGGGTAAAGAAAGAAGTCATTGGGGGCCATCAGGTGGGTAGGGAGGGTGTTCCAATACAGTTATTTGTTTACTGGCTAAAAACTCCCTCACAGACAGTGCCGTGTGAGCTGGAGCATTGTTGTGAGGCAAGAGCCATGAATTGTTGGTGAAAAGTTCAGGTCGTCTAACTTTTTCACGCAGACTTTGCAGCACTTCCAAATAGAAAACTTGGTTAACTGTTTGTCCAGCTGGTAATTATTCATAATGAGTAATCCCTCTGAGATCAAAAAAGGTTAGCAACATCATTGCAACAAAGTTTGTGAACTTAATTGTCAGAACTCGTATAACGACAGCATAGAACGTACTTTCAAATTTTGAATTGAGAGAACTATTGAAGTATGGAATTAATTTTGTAAGACCTGAAATGTGAAAATCATGGAATTTTAGACTGCAGAACAATACGTGTTACATGGTATGATCAATTAGCGACGATTAAGGCTCCTCGAGTATAGTGGCAGTAAATGCTATTTGCTGGAAGAATCTAATGTAAAATTGGAGAAACCAAGTTCTTGATTTCGTTCGTCTCAGTGTACAACACCAATAGGCAGCACAGATTACGTTCTTAGGTTTAATTAAGGTAGGCCAGGTCTGCTAAGGCGACACACACCCAGTTCAGATGGAAGCATGATTCCTAAGGGATTCGAAAGCATCTCCAAGTACCAGGTTTTTGAATACTGTAAACAGCACATACTAATAGGAATTAGTTGTAGCAACTGAAATAAAAAAACATTACAAAAGGGGCGCTGAAAGAGGATGGAGCAGGGCACAAAGAGGGTGCTTTGGACTAAGATGGACTTGAACGCTGCTCAGCCTTCCGAGTTTGCATAAGCGATGTAACCTCTCTGAACCTGTATACGAGGGACTGGCATGCTTAAACTTGACTTTTGCAATATTTCAGGGCATGCTGAGAGGAAAGAGAATTTATATGAAGTCCCTGAAGTGGCACCAAGCACACAGGAAAGACACACTACCTGCAGACGACGGTGACTGTGATTTCCTTGCTAATTCCCACTATTTAATCCTAGGGATGATTTGAATATTTGCTGCCCTAACCGGTTTATACTAGATTTCTAATTCTGAGAATATGGTGTTGTGCATCAACCAATGCTAGAAGTGTGCATGTTACGAGCTGAATTGTGGTCCCTCCCGTATGCTGACGCACTAAGCCCCAGCACCTCAGGATGTGACTTCATTTGGAGACAGGCCTTAAAGGGGGATTAAGTTAAAATGAGGCCTTGTGTGGGCCCTGATCCAATCTGCCTGGCGTCCTTATAAGCAAAGACACGTGGATACACAGAGACAGCAGGGATGCGTGCACATGAGGACACACAGCAGGGGCCCCGCGCACCTGCAAGTCCAGGAGAGGCCAAGAGAAACCTGCCAACACCTTGATCTTGAACTTCCAACCTCTATAACCGTGAGAAGAAATTTCTTTGTTTGCGCCACCAGCCTGTGGTATTCTGTCATGGCAACGCCAGCTAACTAACAGTGTTTAACACCATTTCCTCCCACGACTCCACAATGGAGCTGCTTCACTTGTATTTACAACGGAGCAGCCGCGAGCGCTGTGGAGGACGACACGCGCAGTCACCCAGACCGGGGATACACGTTTGGCTCCTTCGCTTCTAAGTTGCATGATCTTAGACAAATTACCTCATTTTTGTGAACCACCGTGTTCTTTTTCTTTAAAAGGACTGATGTCTATTTCACAGGTCATGAGAATTAAATAAATATTCAGAATTCCTAGCAGTGGTTTCTATGTTTGCCAACGTGGGCAATTTTCATACTCTCTCTACTCATTCAGTAAAATGAGTTGTAGCATTGAAAAGCTCACTTCAAAGAAGGTAAGTTGGCTGTCATACAAGATGTTTCTGTAAGTGAGTCTCCCCTGACATTTATAGGGCTTACAATTTATAATGTATCAACCTCTAAATTGGTCTCTGCCTCTAGGTTCACATCCGTCATCTACCTCCATACTGCCATCTAGTTCATTTCTCTGAATCCAAGTCGAAACATGCCATGCCCTTGCATGTAACTCTTCGATGGCTCCCTGATGCTGCCCCAGGTCCCTCCCTGAGTTGGCAACTTGTGCTCATGCCTACATCTCTCTCCTGTGCATCACACCCTTGATTTCTACAACACAACGTGGAATTCTCAGACAACACTTACTGTTCCGTGCACAAAGCTACCAACAAAAACGACCAGTTGAGAGGCAGCCTTTAAAGACCATGTAATTGTTACAAGTTATATAAGAAAAAAAAAAATGACACGAGCAACATGAAAATAAAATTTTATATCTCTGTCAACCTCAGTATGAGAGTTAACACGTAAAAGCATCTGCTCAAAGCTTGCCTGGTATTGTCTGAGTTCAAAAGTGAATTTATGTTTCATCAAAATAACTACATAGTCCATCTTTTTTATGCTTCATAAGCCAATATTTTATTTGGTGTACGCCTATCTTTGTCCTCCACTAAGAAGTAAACATAAAGCAAGAGGTTTATAGGCTTTTAGGAAAACATTCTGAACAGAATAAACACTGATTTCATATACCAATGAACATCAAGGTGTATTATCAGAAGCAGTAACTATAAAACTCTCTTTTGCCTCTGAGAACACATTTATTTCTGGGTAAATATTTATTTACAAAATGAATGGGAACTAACTCATTATTCACGAATAGGAATTGGAAGTTGTTAGCAAACAGGAGCATTGCAGCTCCTGTGTAGGAAAAGGAAATCTCCTACGAATACGATACAAAACTTTTGGAGTTTTCTTCCCCAGGTACTGACAGCGTAAGATATTTACACATTTCAGATGGGATTTTGGACCTTAGGACCTGAAGGACCACAAACTTTTAGACATTATTTCCCCTCAGAACATACTGAACACTTAAATTGTAAGAGCAAATAAAATTGCAATTTTTATTTCCCAAGCCTTATTAAACCTACAGTGAATCTGGGAAGAGTAATACATGCTACTTGGTAGAACAGACAGTGTTGCTACAATTAAAGAAAACAAACAGCAAAGCAGACCAAGTCCAATTCCCCTCACTAGCTGATTATCATTATTCTTTTCCCAGAGTATATAAATACGGAAGGGCACAAATGTCTGTCATGGGGTCTGGTCATAAAGATTGACTCTTACCTTTGGGCTGGGGTGCTATAGCTGTTATCATAGGAATCGTAACTCTGTTCATCATAAGCAGTGCCATATCCATCATCATAGTCCTAAAATATAACAGAAGAATAAAAACATTCAGAGAAGTTTCTAGAAAGAAAGAAGCATTCTTGTTTTAGTGAATCTTTATTAATTCAGCTAGCACTTAACTATGTATCTAATTATAGTGTAAAGAAAAACATAAGAGTGACATCAGTGAAAATGATGGAGTAAGAACCTCCAAAAGCAAAATGCAAAGAGAAACTAGCAAAAACTGTCAGAATCAACATTTTTACAGTTCTGGAAATTAACCAACGGCTTGCAGAGATCTAGGGAGCATTTATTTAATAAAAAAAGAAAGAAAGAAAGAAAGAAAGGCAGAATACTGGTATGAACAGCAAGCTTTGCGATGTTTTAACTTGTTCTATTCTCACCGCTCAGTCCCAGGTGTGCATGAACCTTGAAATCCAACATCCACAATCACTATGGAAACCAGCAAACTAGAGGCCACTGGAAGGGGCAGAAAAGGGTGAGGCCATATAAAAACCCCACTCCCAGAGGGATGTCTTCATTTGACCTGACTTGGAGCTCATCCCGTGCAAAACCCTTTTTCTCTAGGGGTAGTTGAAAAAAATAATCAGAGGCAATTATTTACGATTTCTGCTACCTGAGGTAGTGGGGAAAAAAAAAACTAGAGCAAACAACAGGCTAATAAGAAAAAGTAGGGGAATGAGATGTCTATATGGCCTTTGAAAAGCTCTGACACGTTCCTGGGAATCTAAAAGAGTATGTGCGTGCACAGTGTCAGGTACATGCCCAGGAGACCTGAGAAGGCCCTGAGCTCTTTCGCTCGGCTGACCTGGAGGTTCAGTACAAGAAGGAAAGGCAAACCTAAGGCAGAGTTAGTTGTAGTTGACTGGCTCCAATAGACACCCATAGGCTCTAGACCAGGGGTGTCCAAACTTTTTTCAACATTTTTCACCAAGGGCCATATGCGGTAAAGTACACAAACAGCCGGGCCACTCACTCGAGGTGAAGTACGTATTGCCTCACCTGGTTTATTTAAGTACACTAAATATATTTTTGGAATTTGCTGCAGGCCAATAAAAAATGGATCGCGGGCCGCAGTTGGCCCACAGGCCGCAGTTTGGACACCCCTGGTCTGGACAAAGACTAGGATCTTCCCTGTCCAATCTTTAGCTGATCACTAAAGTAACAGAGAGGAGATGCTTAAGTGGCAACACGTGATAAATACAGACTTTACAAAATTAGTTTGAAAAAGTCACTGAACCAAAATGAAAAGAAAACAGAAATCCTGGGGAAAAAGGAGAATCTGGTTTTCACAGTTGACATACTATATGAAGCATCCTGTTTTAAACAACAACAGCAACAACAACAAAAAAGTGGCATGCAAAGAAAAATGAAAGTATGATCCATACACAAGGAAAAAAGGAATCGATAGCAGCTACCCATTAGGAATCTGAGACATTGGACTTACTAGGCAAAGTCTTTAAATCAATTATTTGAAATATGTTCAAGGAACTCAAGGATAACCTGTGTCTAAAGAACTAATGAAAAGTATGAGAACAATGCCTTACCAAATAAAGGATATTAATATAGGCATAGAAAATACTTTTTTTTAAATACAAAGAAATTCTTGAATTTCAAAGTTAAAAATTAAAAATCTACCAGAGAGCTCCAATAGCAGATATAACTAGATAGAAGAAAGAATCAGTGCTCCTGAAGATAGGAAAATTGATTATCCAGTCTGAGGAAGAGGGGGAAAAAAGAAGAAAATGAACAGCGTTTCAGAGACTCGTGGGACACCATTAAACATGAACATATACGTAATCAGATACCCACAAGGAGGGGAGAGAAAGGAGCAGAAAGATTATTTGAAGAAATAATGGCTAAAATCTTCCCAAAATCTTCCCAAATATGATGAAAAACTTTAATCTACACATCCAAGAAGCTCCACAAATCCAAGTAGGATAAACTCAAAGAAGCCCACATGGAGCTACAACATCTGCAAAATGTTGAAAGATAAAGAGAAAAAAAACAGCAAGAGAGAAAACACTTATCATTTGCAACAGATTCTCAATAAGACCAAAAGCTGATTTCTCAAGAGAGACCACGAAGGCCAGAGGACAATGGGATTCAATATTCCAAATGTCAGAATAAAAAGACTGTCAACTAAGGATTCTATATCCAGCAAAGTATCCTTCAAAAATGGAAAAAATATGATATTCCCAGGTAAACAAAAATGGACAGAATACATCAATAGCAGATATGTGCTACAAGAAATACTAAAAGGAGTTCTTCAGGTGAAGTAAAAGGTCATTAGACAGTAACTTGAATCTACATGAAAAAATAATGAACAGTGATACAGGTAGCTACTTAGGTAAATATAAAAGACAGAATAAATGTATTTTCTGTTGTAACTCTTTTTTCCTCCTATTTTACTTAAAAGACAACTGCATGAAGAAATAATTATAAATCTGTGTTGATGGGCACAGAATGTATAAAACTGTAATTTGTACAACAGTAACAACACAAAGGTAGGAAGGGGGTGAGAATGGACTTATAGAGAAGCAAAAATTTTGTGTACTGTTGACATTAACTTGTATAAATCTGCAAAAGACCAATATAAGCTAATATATAAATTGCAAGCTCCAGGGTAGGCTAAGAAAATATTTTATAATATAAAAAATGTAGAAAAAGAAATGACAATGGAATTAAAGCGGTCCAGTGAAAAATATCTGTTTACCACAAAAGGAGGTAGAAAGGTATAAAAAAGACATTAAGACATACAGAAAACAAATAGCAAAATGACAGATGTAAGTCCTACCTTATCAGTAATTATACCAAATATAAATCGATTAAACATACCAATTAAAAGGCAGAAATTGGCATCATGTTAAAAAAACATGATCCAACCATATGCTATCTACAAGACACACTTTAGATTCAAAGATAAAAAATAAGCTGAAAGAAAAAGGATAGAAGAAGATATACCATGGAAATACCAATCAAAAGAGAACTACCAGAGCTATACTAGTATCAGACAAACTAGACTTAAGATAAAAATTGATACCTGAGAAAAAAGGACATTTATTTACAGTAATAAAAGGGCCAATCTGTCAAGAAGATAAAATCATTATATAAATGTATGCCTATGTATAAACATTTATAACAACAGAGCTCAACATGCATGCAGCAAAAACTGAACTAAACGGAGAAATAGATAATTCAACAATAATATTTAGGGACTTCAAAGTCACACTTCCAATAATAATAATAAAAAACAAAACTAAAAAACATCAAAAAATAGAAGATTTAAACAACAATACTAACCAATTACACCTAAGAGACATTTACAAAATACTCTACCCAACAAAAGTAAGAATACATATTCTTCTCAATTACACATGGAACATTCTTCAGGATAGAACATATATCTATCTTCCCAACTCAAAATTTACTTCAAAGCTAAGTGATCAAAACAGTGAGGTACTAGCAGAGAGATACAGATCTAGAAAACCAGAACTGAGAATACAGAAATAAATCCTTACATTCATGGTCAATTGACTTTCAACAAGGATTCCAAGACAATTCAGTGGTAGACTGAAAAATCTTGTCAGTATATGTTGTGGGAATAAACGGATATCTACATGCAAAGGGATGAAGTTGGACTGTTACCTCACACCATATACACAAATTGGTACAAAATGCATCATACATCTAAGTATACAAGCTAAAATTACAAAACTCTAAGAAGAAAACATAGGTGCAAATCTTTGTGATCTTGGATTAGTTATTAGTTTCTTAGATATGCCAGCAAAAGCACAAACCACTAAAGAAAATATAGATTAAGTGGATTTCATCGAAATTTAAAACTTATGCATCAAAGGACACTAGTAAAAGACAATCCATAGGATGGGAGAAAACATTTGCAAATCACATATCTGATAATGGTCTAGTATTCAGGACATTTAAAGAACTCTTACAACTCAACAATAAAAAGGAAACCCAACAAGAGCAAAAGCCATCCTCCTACTTCTCCTGCAGACAGACTTCAAACTGAGTATGCTCTGCAGTTATGATAACACACACGCTATGGTTATTTTAAAAGTAGTGTAGAATTCAAAAAAAGTCCAGAAAAATAATCACTCTAGAAGAGCACATAGGTATGTTACTCAATGACATTTACATCTGTGGAAGTGTGAATCCTGCCCTAACACTGATTTCTCAGTTTCTGGGGTTAGTCGATTACATAGTGACTTTGGACTTACTGGTATTTAATATTTAAATGAGCTCAGAAATCACATCTAAGTATCTTGGAACATCAGTATTATCGATGCTAATCCATTTAATAATTACCACCAGACCTCTTGAAGTAAAGAAATGTGGTTAAGGGGTAAGAGAAAAGATCTAGACTTAGATGGGCTTCCATAATTCACAATCAGTGATTTTAGGCAGGCCCACTCACGTATCAGAATCTGCTTCTTTACCTGTAAAATGTGACTCCTTGTAAGTATCCTGAAGGGATGAGAAACGACATATACACATGTGTGTGTGTTTCCCAGCAAAATGGCTGACATTAAGAACTTTATGAAAGATAGCTTATATTATTAACTATTACAGTAAAACATTACCCACACACCTTCCTCCTAGATCTCTAAAATGATACACAACGAGGAACATCAAAAGCCATCACATGCAAAGGTATGAGCCCAGTGACTAGTTTCAATGTAATTACCTGATCCTCTTTTTTAAAGGGCACCTACTCAATTTTAGAGTACAATTTATTTGACTTAGGAGCACACAAGTATCTAAATAAGAAGTTAGACTGTGATGCTTTCAGTTTTGTAAAACAAATATTAATATGAAGAAATAGCACTGTCTTTGTAGGATTAAAGCTTATACAATTTATGAATGATGACCTCATTTTTTAAAATGATTTTTCACAAAGAAGAAACTGGGTATTTGTTGAAGAGCTATGTATTCAGTACTTGGGACACAAGACAGGACAGAATATAAAATGAATACTCATTAAATAGGGGCAGAGGAAGAATAAAAGTCAAGAACAGTTAGAATACAATATGCAAGCCACTGGGTTTCTCGCCGTTAACTAAAGGCGGTAACTAATTTGGTCTTCCAACGACTAATGCAAGGTCGGAGAAAGCTGTCAGACAAGATACAAATGAAAAAACAACCAAATAAAATTGAGATGATTTTAGTTATAAGTAGCATAATGCAGATATCACTAATAATTCTAGAAAATTAAGAAATTAAAGGAGCCACTGTTCCTAATGAAATAAGTAAACTTATTAAATTATAATAATTTAATAAAACAATAATTTTATTTTAATAAATTTTGTTAATTTTAATTTATAAATAATAATTGTATTTTATTTTAATAAAATAGTAATTTAATAATTTACACTGTGCCTGGCACACTGCTAGATCTCACAGATGGAGAAGGAGCGTCACAGCCTCGTGGCCTGAGGTGGCGTGGCAGGTGACACACAACTACAGGGAGAATGGTAATGACCAGGTCAAGTGCTGTGGCAAAGGTGGGCCTTCCAGGGGCATGGGATCGCCCGATAAGGGAAGGAAAAGCAGAGGGAAACTTCCCAGAAGTATCCATGTTAGATCTTAGTTTCATAAGCAGAGAAAAGCAAAAGCAGCTGGGAAAAATTCATCAAAGACAAAAATTAGGCAGAATGCACAGCAAGTTCAAAATGATGGCGCAGAGACCTGAGAATGCATCTCATCCCAGGAAGCACACAGCTTACTGGGGGTACACTGCTGGGTGCAAAGGGAGGACGGGGGAGCAATGACCCTGAGAAACCTGCAAACCAGATCCTGGATGACCCAGGTGAGGACGTGGATTTGGATTTAATTGGCATGGTCCACTCCGCGCTTTAGAACTTGTCTGGGGAACTGCGTCTGGAACAGAGAGGGTGAACCTGGAGGGTTAAACCTGCACCTAGGTCACTGCACTGCCTGTTCTTACCAGATGTGGGGCTCATGGTTTCTTCAGTAATTTGTGAGTGGCTTAAAAAGAATATGACTTTACGAAGCTACCAAGTGAAGAATCCTAGTTCTATGCTTATTTAAAGGAATCAAAATTGTAAATGACTGGAACTTTCTTAAATAACTGAAATGTTTTTAAGTACTATACTATTTTAACTCTACACTTAGATATGTCACTCATCCCTTGCTCGATTATTCTGTCAGATGTTACAATGCTAGCAATTTGAATTTTCAAATTGGTTAGGTTACTGAATTATTGACTTCCATATTTTTACATTAAAGATTTTAAAAGACTGAATTTGCAATTCTCACAGGATTTCCTTCACGATGATTTCACAGTTGGATTTGGTTTTGGAGGTGTACCCCTTCTTATCACAAGCATTATTTGTTCAATGGACAACACTTGAAGAATATATGGAAGAGGAAAATTGCGACAGGAGAAAAGGAGGAAAAGAGGAGCGTGACTGCAAATACATGTATAAGTTTCTGGGAGGAAATTCTTGTTGATCATCTGCTATTTTATTTCCAGGTAGGAGAAGAGGTTATTGGCTGAGAACAATGGGGGGAGTTAACTAGTAAGGGACTCAACAGATGGTTAACATGAAGGTTAGAGAGTGGCAAAGCTAGGTAAGGGCCTCTGAACACAAGGCTTTTCTGGCTGAGGGCAGGTGATCTGGGAGTTAGCAGCCCTCTTTTGTTTTTTTCCCCTTAACGCTCTTATCTGCCAGCATTCCCAACTACTGGTTGTTTTTCTTCTTCACATAATTTGACATTATGAAATTACTCTTTAGATTTTCCTGTGGCTAGAGAAGAAACTTTATAAACATAGTAACTGCATTATTTGCTACAAGTTAACATACAACTGAGTGGACTCCTAAGCCTAGTAAAGAAGAGGATGCTAGAGACTTAGTTCAAACACAGAGCGGAGCTTAGGATGCGAGTTTGCCAGAACCCGGGCCGCGAGCTCACCACCTCACTACCAGCGGGGCGGAGACGTTGAACGATTTTCTTCACACTTGAAATCTCTGGGTGTTTTCTCACATTTCTATATTTTCTCCCAGGGAATTCTACTTTGAGACATGGCCCCAGGGTACATGCCGGCCTCGCTTTTCTGCCCTGTGGCCTGTGCCTCAAATGCAACGATTATTTCAGGTCATGCGCTGCTCCCTACAAGTCTCTGTGCCGACACATACGGAACACAAATGCGTCTCCTCTTCTGGGACACACACAGGACCAGAGTGTATCATCCACCGCTATGCCAGCCCTGGACCTAAGCCACACACCTTGGATGCTGTACAGAAACGACTGGCATGACGAAGAGCATGGACTGTGCCACACTTATTCTTTTACACACTTCGTCACAGTGCCTGGGCACAGGGGGGACGAATCCACGTTCGTTCGATTGCTGGGCTGAAAGCCTCCAGAGGAAAAGCTTGCCACATCCCGCTTCCACTGTCCTGCTGTCACCTGCCCTGAGTGTGGGTAGCTCGTCTGGACACCTCCACAGCCATTCCTCAGAGGACCCCACGTGAGGAGACTGGGCAGTAGAAACTGGTTCATTCTAAGCAACCCACTCGGTTTCCTCTGGAAGAAGCCTGATAGGCCTCCCTTATGTTATTAAAATGCCCAGCAAAGATGTCATTATCCCCTCTGTTGCACTTTTAAAACAGGATCCTTACCTGTGAGTGAGGCGGTGGTGGATATACACATCGCCAATAAAATGCTAAGAAACCGTTTCTACACAAACCTCTGAAGGCACCTTTGTCTGCACCGTCAATGCCGCCAGCTTCGCCAGCCACTGTCCTTCCGCATGGACAGTACATCTCTATTTTTTAGCTCCTCAATCTCTGTCATATCTGCCCTTCCTCTACAGTCCCAAGGTGAGCGCATTACATTCACTCCGACATTCTCAGCCAGACTAGCACCCTCTCCTGACTCACTCCCCTGGCTTCTTACTAGTTCCTCATGGGAGCTTCCTCCCCAGTTATCCACTAAAGTGCACTTCTGAGCACCTTGCTGCCCTGCTTGCACACCTCTGCTGTCCACAACTCTCTGGGTTCCTAGGGGATAAGAGCACAGCCCTAAACCTCTCAGTCTTGCCCTTTGCAAGGTACCTGGGGACACTGCACCGCATGCTTCA
Organism: Rhinolophus ferrumequinum; assembly: GCF_004115265.2. Taxonomy (NCBI): domain Eukaryota; kingdom Metazoa; phylum Chordata; class Mammalia; order Chiroptera; family Rhinolophidae; genus Rhinolophus; species Rhinolophus ferrumequinum. The sequence goes on along the minus strand of NC_046297.1, from coordinate 68,551,684 downwards.
GCATCCTGCTAGGGGCCATGAAGCAGCTTCTGATGCAGGCTGGAATTTCTCCACACATGTTCCCTGTGACCTCACCTTTTAGGTCTTCACCAGAAGACTTCAGGCTCAATTATCACGCCCTCCTTTGAGCTTCCGTAACAACTGATAACTTGCATCCACGGTGCCTGCAGTTACTTCCCCAGCTGCTTTCCCTAAGGGTGGGACCAGGCCTTGCCCTCTTGGATGCTCAATGCCTGGCACACAGGAGGCATGCAGTAATGTTTGCTGAATGGATGAATGCATGAATAGATGACAGAACTAATTAAAGAATAAGCGGCAGGAAACAGAGCATAGCTTCTTTAAGATGAATGCTAATCAATGAGACATCGTAGAATAAAATGCAGTATTTATTAAAACAGTACACGTTTTGATAATGAGACCTCACCTGAATTCTTTTGTCAAACATTACTTATCCGTCTTACGTTCCCCGCCCTCAGCAAGAAATTTCCCTTTAGAACCCTGCATATTCTGTTTCTGAAAGCCAGAGCAACGTTGTTAAGAACAATGAACAAAGATGCACAAGAAATAAATGTACTACATTAATACACATTCCTGCCTCATTAAAAAACACTTGCTAATTCATCACGCTACACCTCTGAGTTTTTGGTCTTTGATAAAGAAGATGTCTAAATCGAATTTAAGTGACAGGGTGACCTGGACACTTGAAAGACACTGGGGCTTCAGTAAGGGGAACCATTCTAACACAGGTAGAGAGTCTTCAATGGCCATTCCCGACCTACAAGCTCCAACCAACACATGGCCAAATACCAAAGAAATCTTGCTTTGAAAAGAAGAGATTTTCCAGAATAAAGGAAGCAGCATGACCTATTTAATTCTATTTCTGTCACAAGTAAAATCAAGCATAACATTTAAGCTGAGAAGAACCATTTTAAACAAACAGAAGAATTTACAAAAGACAGTGATTTTACAAAATAATGTTTCAGTTTTAGGTCCTTTTAAAAAGAGACAGTTACCCTACATAAACACCTCACTTTAATTAGGGTGCTATCTGGTCATTTCAAAATGCAAAAAGTTTTCATATATAACACTGTGTTAAAAGTTTACTTAAATCTAGTCTTAGAATGACTGTTTTGAGTTTATAAAACAAAGAGATTAGCTAAAAACAGGCTTTAGAGAAATTCATTTTTGGCTGGGGTTTGGAGTAATAACATCTTTGTCAAGTTCATCACCAAGGACACGAACACATCACAAGTTATTTTCTAATTAAAGACAAAACCACAGTATTACTGATCATTCTAAATAAAAATCATTTCCATAAGCACTTAAATAAAACATCATTAATTCAACAATCAAATCACACCCCCAGGTGTTTACTGATGGCTGTGACGAATACATTTGTGTCAGTCTTTGGATTCTGATGCCTGCGTTCAAATTCCAGCTCTGCCTCTTAGCAGCTGTGTGGCTTTGGGGAAGTCACCTAACCTCCTTGAACCCCCATTTGATAATATGCCAATGGGAATTATAATCCACATCTGGCTACTATTCCCAATGGTTGTGGGCAAATTAAGCGAAACAATGTATGAAAGCTGTTGTCTGGCACAGTTCTTGCCCAATAAAGACAGTTTCATTTTATTTAAAGATCTAGTCCATTTAACACTTTCATGCTATTAGGCCAGAGAAACACTCAGAGCTACTCAGGCTTTTGTCTTTTGTAGAATGTGATACATTCTTAAAACTGTCTAAACTGCAATGTCTGCATTTCCATGGTCGGCAAATACCGGTATTAACTACTGTGGTTTTTAGATACAGAAACGGCCGACCAAGGTTAGCGTTGATCCCATCCACATCCAAACACAGCTTTTAAAAACACGTCTGTGTCAATTATTCATAGAATGCCTTTTCTCTCTCAGTTTGTATCTGCGATAGAATTAGATTTGTTTGGATTTGACAAGGTGTTCAAAAATATAATAAAGGAAAATAAAATAACACACAAGTTAACCCAGAAACCCCACAAACAAGGGAAGGGAAAACTGTAAACAGAAAATAAAATTTAACCAACAATCCCACAAAGATGGGGAAAAGGGGGGATACGTAAATTTTATGAAGCCCATGTTATGTACATCACGCTAAATATTTTTCCATCAATTTTTCCACCTCCCCTGGGAAAGAAGCATGTTGAACACGGACTTTGTGCCAGGCACTCACTGTTCTAAGCAGATACATATGGAATAAACAGTGTTGTCCTCATGGGGCTGACATTCCAGTGGGGAAGCAGAAGGACAAACCAATCACATAGAAATACAGTCTGTAACACAGTCGGAGCGTGGGGGGCTTGAGATCTTAGAGTGGCCAGAGGGGTCCTTAGAGAAAAGAGACTGCACACAAACGTGAAAGGGCTGGCTGTATACATTTCGGAGGAGGGCATTTCAGGCAGGACGCACAGCAAGTACAAAGGTCATGAGAGGAGAGGTGACGGGAGGGAGCCAGCAAGAGAAGCACAGGAGCCAGATGACATGGGGCTTTGGGACTTAAGGGAAACGAGGTGGCTACTGGAGACCTCTGTGCCTCATGGGATTTCTCTGTTGCCCAGGTTTCTGTCTTTCTGCTTCACTGATCTAATTTCCAGTACACTAGCTCTTCCTTTATCGGTGTCTAATCTGCTGTTAAAACCATTTATTTAGTTCTTTTTTATATTTTTCAGTTCTAGAATACCTATGTTTTCTGCATTTTCCAGTTCTCTGTTTAAATCATCAAGCTTATCTTATCTGCTTAATCATCAATCTTATCCTTGACTATAACGAGCTTAGTTCAAGTTTGTCTGCTATCTGAATGTGTGGTCTGTTTCTACAGTTTTCTTAATTTCTTCTTATGGTGCCTCCTCGCATGCCTACAATTTTTGACTGAGTACTTGCAATTATAGAAGGAAAATTCCAGAAATAATTTAAGACCTATGCTGACACATTTCTCCAGGGAGAATTTATATTTGCTTTTCATCATATGTTTGATCTTTTTAGTCAAACAAAAAATAATGCACAGGAAGGTCCAAACCCTAAGTGCACAGCTTAGGGTATTTTCACCAAGTAAGCACAGCTCTGTAACCAGAACCCAGAACAAGAAAGGGACCATCAGCGGTCCCCCGGGAGCTCCCCTTTGGTGTCCTCCCCAAAGTACCCACTGGTCTGACTTCCAACAGGATCGGTGACACTTCCTTCCTTTTGAGCTTTCTATAAATGTGATCAGAGTAGCACCCACTTCACTTGATTACGCTGTGACTCGTCCGTGTCTCCTAAGAGTCCGCCCCTGTCAGTGCTTGAACATGTTAGTCTGTCTGATCAAACGACAACTTGCTTACGTACCGTACCCACTCTGGGGCCGGAAGACAGCGTGCTTCTCCCTAGTTTTGCCTGCATGGCCCTCCCGTGAGCCTTTTGGTGCAGCTGTACACGCACCTCTGTTGAGTAGTTCCCAGGAGCAGAATCGCTGGGGTGTGGCGGAGGCATGTGCTCAGCTTTAACAGGTGGCACCAAACATTTTTCCCGAAGTAGCTGTGCCAACTAACATTCCCGCAACAGCAGATGAGAATTCCGACTGAACCCCATTCCAGCAGCACTTGAATTTATACTTTTAATTTTAATCATTCTGGTGGGTGTGCACAGGACTGGGTGTTATGCTCTTCCTGTAGTAAAATCTGGAGCACTGTTAACAAGAGTCTGTTCTGAAAGAGCCACACTGGTAAACTGCAGAGTCAGGCTTCTGAGTCAACTATTAACATACTTCTGTGTCACTTTTTACATGCCAGGCACTATGTTAAAAAATACTTCCCATATGCTAATTTATCTAAACTTTATAACAAACTCATGTGATAAACCCTAATTATTTCCATTTACAGGTTAGGAGCTGAGACCAAGAGCAGTTAAGCAACTTACCTAAGGTCACACAGCAACTAAAGGCACAGTGAGGATCTGAAACCAGTCAGCCTGGCTCCTGACTTTGCTTGTAACCAGTGTGATATGTCGCCTGTCCCTATACACCTGAGAGTCCGGCCCTGCAGTGTAGTGGACTCCCCAGGATAACGCCACGCTGTGCGGACACGGCCAGATGGCCAGCGACCGGCCACTTACTCCACTGCCTCAGTCCTCACCCAGCCTGATACTGCTTTAGCCCTGACCTCAAGTATCTTTCAAGATTCCATGTCCTGTTATGTACCTCACACTCTGTTCTACCTATAAGCAAAGCGAACAGAATCAAAATAAAAGTATAAAGATGATAATATGCCGTGTCAATGACACACCACCCACAAACCTCGTCCGGCCGCCCCTGCACACACGGACACCGCCCCTATGTCAACGCCTGTACATATCACTGCAGTCTCCACGGAGAACCTTCCAGCTCCTCCTGCCTGAGTCCGCTAGGCCCCTCCCCTGTTTGGTTTAAACGCTGTCTCCTCTAGAAAGTCTTTCCACATCCCATCAAGCACTTAGCCTTTGTCCTTCCTGATTATTCTGTATATAAGTCAACTGCAGGTGTTCTTACTCTGAATAGTACTTGTGTTTTGTTTCCATATCAAGAAATCAAACATTGGTTACTTATTATATGCTGGACCCTGTGGATAAAAAGGCATGGCCCCTATCATCAATAATTTCAAATGTCATGGGAAACAAGGCAAATGAAGGAGTGATCAGGTTGCACTAAGTCCCCTAAACAGGCATGTGCACCCAGATCCCGATAACAGAGAAGGACCACCTGAAATACACAGGGGATTACGGAAGGACCCAGAGTGGGGACGGTGAGTATTCTTTCCGAGGCTCTGCTCTGTTTGAAGGCAATGGCTGAGTTCTATGAATGCTCATTAAATGCTCGAGGAAAACGCCAAAAATACTACGGCAGGTTCTCGTAGGAAAGAAATCCATTAGAAGAGAGAATTACCATCGGTTCTCAAGTTCCCCTCCCTGCCTCAGGCTCATTCGCCTGAGGGATATGACATGTCTGTCACATTGGCTCAGACATAACCACCTAGCTCAGCCACCTTGCATGGGCAGGCCTACTCAGGAAGGCAGTTTGCTTCCCCAGCTTTAATAACAGGGACTCGGAGACCTCCACTCCCTTAATAAACCACTTTGCTTGGTTATTTTGTTTAAAGTAAGGCGAAGGGACACACACACACACACACACACACACACACACACACAGAGAGAAAAACTCCATATTCATAAATTTAAAATCTGAAATTATTTCCTCAAGTTTTACATTTCTAAAGTAGGTCAATCTTTCAAGCATCTAGAAAAGAGAATGACTTGTGAAGCGCCTGATAGACATTTCAAGGAAATTGCACACGGCACTTATTTTTGCTTCTGGTAAAATGGATGTAAAAAATTATAGAACCTTCATCTTTTTATCTAAAATAAAAAGGTGTCCCTAGGCTTTTCAATTCATATTTAAAATGCATTTTCATAAATAACCTTTCCACAATCTGTACTCTGTTTTAATTTAATTTCTCACTATGGAAAACAAGATAATTGAAGCAGTTTAGAGATTAGTTAACTGTCAAAAAATTATGCCAGTAGTCGCTGTGTTGGGAAATTCTGCCATCAGTACGGCCCTTATCTGCACTAAATCCCCAAACTCGTCATGTAATTAAAACTTCAGGTGAGCTCTCAAAAGGAGAAGTATGACTTCACTGAATCTTTAAGCGACATCTAGATTGAAGAATTGCACGTCCATTTAAAAAACATATTTGGTTTTCCCTAAAGGCCATCCCTGATGTTCCTAGTTGTCAGAATTTCAGAAGAGTTCATTCTTATGCCAAAGGAGGAAGTGGTGGTCCCTGTACCGCCATGTTACAGACGAGGATACCACTTAGAGCAACAGTAGCATCGCTTTTACAGCAAGTTTCATTTTTTGTAGCTTTACTGAGCCATGATGCAAAAGAACAGGCAGAAAAGACATGCAGAACCCAAGGTTTAGATTTCTGCTCCTGTTCTAAATTATCTCTTTGACTCTTCGAAACTGGATTAAGTTAAGCAATGGTGGCTGTCCTATGAGGAAATACCCTACAGTAGTTGCAGAAGGATTGGTAAAACCAGTCACCCTTAATCATGTGCCTCTTGCTCTAAGTTTGTATGTATAGCAGCCTCTATGTCTGAAGTGATTAAATAATTGTTCCCATTCATTTGTCAGTTTCTCCGTTTGCAAATACAGGGTTTTGAATTTGTTGAAACTGACTTGTCCTTGTAACACTGGGTCTTGGTTAAGAACATGGGGCCTGGAGCCAGATCCATGGGATCCGGGCTTTGAACGCTAGCTCTGCCTCAGTCAGCCACGTGACTCTGAAAAGTGTACTGATCTCACGGTGTTACTTTCAAGTTGTAATAGATCTGTGTAAAGAGCTGAGAAAAGTGTTTGTGAGGAAGTCCCCAGGTCACAAATTTTTAGGTCACAAAGCACCACCAAACTTCTAAAGAAAGACTCAAAACACTTCTAAAAGTCAACACTGAAATAAATTTGAGCTATGCATACATTGAAGGAAGATTCATAAAAACAAGTAAGAGAATGCGTTTCCATTCCCCTCATTCCAGTTCAAGGTCACGGTGGACGGTGCCTGACCCGGCAGCTCAGGGTGCAAGGGGGGCTCCCGTCCTGGAGAGGACGTCCTTCCATAGCAGGGGTCATACACCCACACACCCACACACACTCAGACCGGGAACAGTTAGACACAATTCACCTCACGTGCACATCTTTGGGGGGTGGGGGGACATTCGAGCACCCCAGGAAAACCCACCCAATGTAGGGAGGATGTGCAATCCCACAGACAGTGGCCCCGGACAGATTTTTTTTTTTTCTTTCCATGAACATTAAAAGGAAATGACCTTGAACAAAAAAACATTATTCGAAGACCTGTTGTAACTGAAAAAGCTTTCATATTCTGATGAACTTGTATGACTTCATCTAGAATGCCCTAACACTTGTACTTATGTTTAAAGGTGATTAAATCATCAGCTCAGCCTCAAAAGCTTAGAATCATTACACAACATTATGATATCAAGGGATATTAGTGAATGGTAAATACTCCTATGAATAGATGGCTGATGCAGTCATAATTAAATGAGTTAGAAAATAATATGATTCGAATTTCTAAGACAATTTGAGTTCACACATCTTGAATAGTAAGTGCGCATTTTTTAAATAAATAGCATTTTTTAAAACAGTTTTCAAAACTTGTTAGAATTCAAAAGATTCACACCCAATCATTTTAGCTTGTTTCCTCTCATTAAAATGTTTGTTTTATTTATTCTGTGACTTTCTTTTTAATATCAAGGTTTCAACTTGATGAAAATAAAGTTTCTTATTAGAAAAATCATTTTTAGGCTGATAGGGGAAACTGAGTAAGTTTCAGAAAACCTCAATCCATTATCACGTTTTCAAGTTGGAAATGAGACTAGGACAACATATGGTCTAACCCACTGATGTGTCAGGTAAAGTGCCATTATCTCCGTTTTGCTCATTTAGAAATTAAGGCCCAAACAGGTTAAATAATTTACACAAAAAAGAAATAGGTGGTGATATTGACAAGAAGTGGGATCAGAAACCACGTATTATGCCTCTCAGAATAATACTCTCTTTACTAATTTGTATTGCCTTTCATATTTATTAGGTCCCTGAATGAGCCATATTATGTCTGCGAAACTTGGCTGAAGATCCCTAATATTATTTCAATACGGTTAACAACAGTGCACATGAAACATGGAAGGACAGAATTAGTTAGGCCACCCTCCGCATGTTTATGTAGTATCTCCAAAATGTCAGGCCCTGTGAGAGGCGCTGGGAAAACTAAGAATTAAGTAAAAAGAGACATAGTTCCTGCCCTAAAGGAATCCACAGTCCACTGGGGACAAAGACAAGTGAGTGGACGTAGAGGTAGGTACCAAGTGTGCCAAAGATGCAACTAGCCATGCCTGATTTGGGCCAGGAAGGCTTCCCGCTGAAAGGATCGATGGTAGAAAGAGCTGGCGTGGACAAAACAAAAGAGGCATTTGAAGAGAACCAACAGCACGTGTAAAGGGACACGGGGTTCACTCCCTGGTGTGTTTAAGGAACTGCAATCGGTGCTGATGGAATGTAGAGTGATAAAGTGTGGAGACGGAGGCTCAGGAGACGGCAGAACAGTCATGAAGATCTTCAGAGGTCACGTAGAAGAATCTCAACTTTACCCTGAAGAGACTGAGATCCTTCTAAAAGTCCACACTGAGTTCTTCTGTTCTGGGGCTCAAGGGGGTGGGGACAGTAGCATTATCAGACATTAGACACCAGAATGTGAATAATACACTATTTAAGGGAAGGAACCCGGGCTAAAGTCTGACTAAAAGTAGAAGTGTGACTAAGTAGGCTATGGCAATTTTCTGTATGTCTGCCCATCCATCCATCCATCCACCCATCCATCCATCCACGCATCCATCCATCCATTCATCTAAACAACCTGTACTTATTAAATGACTACTGTATGATAAGTGGTAGGAATGAAAGTAAACACAGATTTAAAGTTAGGGAGGCGTCAGACACAAAAACAAATATACAAACAAATAACTGCAAACTGCGACAAGTACAGGGGCTATGAGGATATGATCAGAGCCACAACTTGAACACTGGGAGGTGGGTGAGAATGTTTCCTGAGGACAAGCATCATAACTGCTGCAGTTACAATGCAGCTGAAGTGGAGATGCAACTTACTTATGAAGCAGTGAGAAGATGTGGGCTACTGTTTGAATACATGGAATGAAGATGAATGACTGAGACCCTGGGAGCCTGGGATGTGGCAGTCCCATTCACCTTAAGGGAGAGAATGAGGCCCTCTGTGCCGGCTTGATCCACAGCTTTCACAGGCCCGCAGGGCATTTAGGGAGAGATGAACACAGGAAGGTGATACCAGAGAGCTCAGACAGGGATTTAGATCTCATAGTTATTAACATATGTTAGGTGAAATGATGAAAACGAACACGATTTTTCAGAGATAGCAAATAAAACTACCATACTGACTGAGGAGCATGCATCTATTCAGATTGCATGGGCTTTTAGTGTGTGGAGTCGAAAGCAATTTATCAAATACGGTTTTACTTTTGAAATTCATATGTAAATTGGGCTCTGCCAGGAAGCATCAAACATGTCTTTCTGTGTAATTACACCAACATTTTGAATTGTTAAAGTGCTCTCATTGACTGCAGCCTGGGTTACACTGACTAATTTGTCAGTTACTTAATTATTTGTTCATAAAGTAATGAATCGATGTCATTTTGGGAAAGAGGTACTTCTTGTTCTCAAAAAAGAAATGAAAAGTACTATAATTATGTCTAATTTTTCTAAGATAAAAATGGAAAAGGTCCCGATTTGTACTCAAATGGTTGAAAACACATCACTATCTCTTTTCATTTTTGGAAGGAAGCTCATCATGCTGAATTGCTTTGTTTTCTTAGAGTTATTCTTAAAAGATAAGAATTCATGGAAAGAACGAGTAGGTCTCACCAAGGGTGAGCCTATTCTACTCAAATAGCTACTGCGTATGTCGTATGTCCCCTTATAATAACGATCTTCTCAGAATGAAAAAGATTCATTTACTAACTGGGGTTCTTCTCCATGACACACACACAGAGAATATTGTGCGACAGTGACTCGAGGAAGACAGCTGGCTCAGACGACGTCATAAATGATCACACACCTTTACAACTCACCTCGAGAAAAATTAGCCAAATTTCAAGAGGCACGTTTTGACAAGAAAATACCTGCAAATTATCAGGCTTTCTCACTTGAGCTAAGAAAGTACATTCTTACAATGAACATACAACAACAATTTACTAAAAATAATTTTAATGTATACCATTAATTTTATTCTTGGGCCTAAAACTATATTAGAATACTTTCATTTTAATGCACACAATCTGAAGAATATTGAGTACCTTAAGGACTGAAATATGTTACTTTCTCAAAAAAATGCAGGAGTTGTGGCAGGATTTAAAAGAATAGGATTTATCCCATTTTTTTTGTTTAAATAGGCAACTGATATGATTTCTTTTCATTTCTCATTCTGGAAATAATGGCCTCAGGTACTAAATGTTAAAGGAAAGCTAAAATGAAAAGTAAATCGAATTGGTTCTATATAACCAAACAACTTCTACAGAAATAAAACCTTTATCACTATGAATGTATTTCAAGATCTTTAAAAATTATATTTCTGAGTTCCAAAGGAATGACAAGTCTTTTTAAAAGACAGAGATGCTCTGAAATCCTTAAAATAGTGAAAATACTATTTTTATTTTTGCCAATAAATGTGATATTAGTGCTCTGTTTATTATATTGTTTAAATCTTAACCTCATCCCATTCTTCTTAACCGTTCTCAATTTCCACTTACCCACTGAAGGTAGCTTGAAAGCAGAGAATTATTGAATCGCCAGGGACCTGAGAGGTTACTTAACGCAGAGCGCTGCTACCTGCCAGCGCTCCTGACGAGGGCAATACCTGCTGCGTTCTCTCCAAGGATAGAGAGCTTATCATCCCAGCTAGCAGAGCACTGGGGATTTTGTTGTTTTTAATAAAGCACTGTTTGTTCAAGAGAGAACACAGGCCTGGAATTTTGAATCTCCCGTCTGCTCCTTCTTCATCACCCATGAGACTTTAGGCAAGACACTGACTTCCCCAGCCCTCAGCTGCAATGGTACAGTAGGATCATGATACCTGTTGTACCATGTGGCTGGGAGAACGTGACGTAACATAGAGGAGAGGGCCTTGTGGAGAGGAGCTTCTCATGCAATAGTATGTCCTTCTCAACAGTCCATTCGTATACTGAGATGAGACTGACAACCGGTTTCTCTGTGTCCTTCGGGAGCTGCACAGGATCAGTCTTTGATCTCTGTAACAACCTGAAACTGCCCTTGGAGCGCTAGCAGGCAAGGCAAACTAAGGCAAGACACTTTTTCAAATGCCAACTATCCTACTTCTTCCCACCGGACGGTTCCAGTAATGATGGCTTGGAAAAGATGCAGGGTGACCTTCACCAGTAAAACTGACCCAGTCTCCGTGCAGGGAGGTCCAGTCCAGGAAACATTCACTAGATGCTTACAATGTGCCAATCACGATGCCAGTGGCTAGAGATGAATGAGGAGACATAGTGCTTTTCCCTAGAAGTTTCTAATCTAAGAACCAGATATATACTAATGCAATCATAACTAATGATTGCACTACACAGATACATGCTAATAATTAAGTTATACATTAATGTTACGTGAGAGCATTCATTCATTCACTCAGCAAATATTTACCAAAGACCTACTATGTACCACACAGTATGCTAGGTGCTAATCTAAAGGCAAACGGGGAGAGGTTGTCCCTACTCTCATAGAGTTTAGAACCTAATTTATGATTATTCCAGTTCAATGGAATAATTATTTTAGTATATTTTAAGAAGACCAACATCAGCTTTCCCGCCTGTCACATGAATGGACACCCATTTTTTGAGTTTCGGATCCTAGGCTTTCTAAGTTAGATATCTTATAGAGCAACCACCTGACCAAAAATCCTAGAAACAAGCAAGCAAATACATCCTTTTTTAAAAGTTTGGGTTTTCCCCTTCCTAGGCAGAGTAATCTTCAGGATTCCAAACAGTTAGGACCAATGGCCAGTGACTGGGGATATGCCAGAGACTGCAGAGCTGTGTTAGAGGGGCTAGAAGTAGGAAATTCAATTCAAGTTGGGTGAGTGGAGACAGGTGAGGTCAAAAGCGCCTACCTGAGAGGCAGAGCTACTGAGGGTGAACAGCGGAGGACGGTGAGGGGGCTTGTCTCCTCCTCCTGCCAGCTGCCATCCCATCAAGGTTTGTTAGGCCGTGTTGAACTACTGAGGCTTTCCCTGTAACTGTGTAGAGGGCTGACAAAATGCTCGGCCAAGCAGGGAATATCCGTTCTTGGCTATTAATTTTAATAAATGTTCCCAGACATATCATACACAAAATTAAGAGGGAAAATTACAGCACCTGTGATCTCAACTCTTCATGACAGTACTTCAGCTTGGGTAAGGGGACGATGTATCCACGACAGCATTGTGACTGTCCCACCTAAAGCATACTCAGAAAGCAAATGATCATTTTGTGTGTGCGAGCGTTGTTGTCCTAGTTGATGAAACTGCCACACTGCTGCCAAATTAAAATGAAGATGGCAAAAGCGGCCATCTGTGTTTGAAGGCAACGCTGATGAGGCAGGAGTGCTGACCTGTGTTGGAACTGCGGCCACAGTGATGAGTAGCACCTGGAAGAGCGCCAGGTGTGAGCGTGGAACTCACATAATGAAGGCTACGTTTCTCCTTCAGAGCTTTCAAACCTGTCGGCTCCAGAAAGGACACAGGCCTTCCCCATGGCCGCCATCCACTACCCATTGCAATGGGCGGGAAAGGGAGTAAATTAACTCAACACAATTCGTGTGAATCAATTGTTTTAATGCCTTTCCCATCGTTTATCAATAAAAATCAGAGCTACAAATAGAAAAACCAAGTGCCTTGAATTTCCTTTACTTCCCGGACTTTAACCTTTCCAGAATTTTTTGTGTTCATCTAACTGCATGCTAGCCTCACTAAAACATACACACTGAGAAAGAGAACATGTGTGTCATGTTCACATGGTGGGAATTCAGTCAGGCTTTGTTGAGTGGAAATTTAAAGGAATGCATGGAAAGAAGGCAATAAAAAGCTCTTTCTGAAACAGGTGGATATGAAGCCACGGAAGTTAAATGACCCGATCAGACCCTATTGAGGCACAGCATGGCCTCGATCCACGCCACCCACACCCCCTTTCTGATAATTATGGCGACATCATCCAGCCATGTCTTCATTAATTAATCCAAACGTAAGAGAATTCCAAGTACGATGGGGTGGAAGTAAACAGACACTGGGCCTGCCTAAAAGGAATCCAGCAACATTTCCTTTGCTTCCCAGTCCTGCTGGTATTAAGAGACTCGGCATTTGTGGAAGAGCTTAAAGCATGACTACTACTGTCCGTTTGGTACCAACATTAATACATGGAAACACCTCCAACTGTAAGGAATGCAAGAGAAGAGCTAGAGGCCACATCCTTCCCCAACTGCATAGCAAAATGATGAAAGTGAGCTATTATGAGATTTGTTAAGTACAGTTCACCGAGCTCCCAGTATGCACTCTCTGCCAAGACTAAAGAGATCAAAACTATCCATCCTCGTCCTTCCAGAGGTCACAGTCTAGGTGGGGGAGAGAGAGGTGCATGACTGTGGCAATCCTCAATAGGTCAGCTATTATCTCCCCTGAATTTCCTAGTCAAAGCTGACCTCGGTTGAGAAGACGCGTAGGAGAGAGTCAGATGAAGAGAGAAGAGCACAGTAGGCAGAGAAAGCAGCATGCCCAAAGGTCTGGAAGCCTGAGAGGACACAGCAGAATCAAGGAATTACAAAGAGCTCAGTTTGTCCAGGACAAAGACTTTGATTTTCCCAGTGGCTGCAGGTGAAGCAGAAGAGGCCATCTGAGGCCCAGGTGATGTCTGAAACCGTCTGGATACTGTGCAGAGAGGTGCTAAGCACCTAGCAAGAGGCCTTCACTGAAGTAACACATGAAAAACTATTGGTGCCTGCATTTTAGCCCTGTCACTGCTTCCCTTTCTTTGATAAAAGTCATGTCCTCTTTCTTCAATACTTTCAATTACCAACACAAAACATCTATCCGATATTAACGTTCTTCCTTTATGGGAAACTAGTAAGAATCCGAGGCGGGTTGTACTCTTATTAAAAAATCCCTTTTCCCTTCAACGCTCCCACCCCCCTCAGTTTTCACTGTTATATTTCCTTTCTCTTACGTTAAGTAAGTCTATGAGCCATATCAAAGAATTATTGAATGGTAAAATGAAAAGCTGATTTGCATTCATTTTAAAAATTGTGAACTTTTTGTTTTCTTCACTGAAAAGATTTTTCCACTAAGACTCCATATTCAGCAGCAGAGCTTGAGAGGAAAAAACACTTCAGGGTAAAAATAGCTTGGTATAGGTAGGCAATTATTTTTTAAATGATTGAATTACTAACAGGCAATCTGGAGGGAGTATGAAAGAACGTTACATTAAAATCCTATAAGGGCGGGATAACATGTCTCCTTGATCCTAATCTTGAACCTTCCCACCGTCCAAATTCATCTTTCATATCTTAGATTTAAGCTATTTGATGGAAGAGGCTGTTTCTTTTTCATTTTTTTGTACTTCTAGTGCCAGGTACTTATTTAGTACTCAATAAAGGCTGCTGAACTAAGGTGGATTCAGGAACTAAGCAAGGTAAGAGGGGATACTTGGTTACAACACCCAGGGGTATATCTGGATTGGGTCAATCAGATCACCAAAGTCGATGCCTGGGACCTTCACTTACATAATCTCCATAGGCCTCTGGTGTTGGGGGTGGCGGCGGAGGTCTGTATCCAGTTGGGGGGACTCCTCTTGCTCTGGGAGTAAGAAGTCCTCTTCCCCGACTCACTGGCCCTCGGGTGGAAAGCACGCCCCTGGATGTTGGCGTCCCTCTTGGTACCCCAACTCCAATTGGCCGGGCTGTGACTCCTCCCCTTCCCCTGCAAGCAAGAGGGTCAAATTAGCGATATTCATCATCTTTTCTAACACTCCATTGTTCACATACATTTATACCTCAGAAAAATAAATGTTCCATATTTCTGTAAAAAAAAATAATAATAATAAGGAACCCATACACAAAGTAAAAACTAAAGCAAAAGAAAAAATAGGTATCCACCAAAAAAAAAAAAAAGTGAAGTCATTTAGGCAGCTAGTCCAGCAACGATAAGTATGGTCACATCAGAGAAGCCCCAAGACGAGTTCCTGGCTAGGACATGGAGTAGGAAGCTGGGAAGGTGCCAGGCCGGGTCACATCCAACTTTCACTCCGACACAGTGAAGTGGGCCTTATTTTGCTCGTCTATGAACAAGGAAACTGAGGAACAAGAGCGACCTTAAAACTGTCTGAGAACACATAGCTGGCACAGCCAGGAGCCAAAGTACACGCCACCACTCCGTGAGAGAATCAAATACATTTTACAGGACAGATCTATGATCCAGTAATGGAAAACACCATTCTTAATTTAAACAAACAAAATGTTTTCTATCCATGTATTTCTAACATAAAACAGACTCCAAGACAGAGAGGAAGGAAGCAGGCAGCTCTATCAAGAATGGCTCAAGTTAAGAAACAAGCTGGAGAAAATGTGTAAGTCCTATGAAAAAATGAGGGCAGAAAATGCAGCTATACCAGAGAACAAAGGCTCAGCCTGATCCATCTCCCATGGACAATGTCCTCTAAATAAGGTCAGCTGCAGCAGATAACATGCTGCCTACATATCAGTTATCTCCCTCTTCTTTAGTTTAATCAGGACAGCAGATACACAGCAAAAAAAGTCGATTTCCAAAAACAAGAGAAAATTAACAAACTAAAAGCTGGTTCTCTGAAAATAGCAATAAAATTGATAAACCTTTAGGCAGGCTAAAAAAGAAAAGAAAAATCAAATGAAAGAGGGGTCATCACTACTGATCTCAAGGACATTAAAGGATAATGAAGGAAGATGACGAACAACTCTAGACTCACAAACCTGTTAACTTAGATGAACTGGACTAAGCCTTTGAAATACAGAAATGACCAAATCTCACACAAGGAGAATTAAGCTATCTGAATAAATATGTTTATAAAAGAAATGTAGTCAATAATTAATAATCTTCCAAAAAAGAAAGCACTGGGCCCAAATGGTTTCACTGGTGAATTCTGTTGAATGTTACAGGAAGAAGTGATATCCGGTCTCCACAATTTCTTCTAGACAATACAATCAGAGAGATCACTTCCTAACTCATTCTGTGAGGCTGGTCATTGGAAGAGCCTCCTGAAAATTATTTCTACATTACTAGTCCCAGACTGGGACTCACCTGGGCCAGCGGGGAGGACAGATGTGATGGCCTTGGCTTGGCCTTGACCCCTGATGGACACCTGTTGTAGGAGATGCCTCCCAAGATCTTTTTTTCCCTAAGTCTCCCTCTGGGAGTCACAGCTTGCCGAGGGATTGAGCGGCACAGGGCAGCCTGTGGAGGGCGCCATGGAGTTGGCATAGCTGCCCTCTGGCCTCCACAGGATGAGACCTGTGGTCCAAGGGCCACCAAGAACAAGGACCCCTAATAACCACGGTAGATGACGACATTATTAAATTTTTAAAAAGAACTATTAATCAACATCTCTCATAAACACAGATGCAAGAACTCTTCAAAAATAGTAGCACATTGAATCCATCCATGTTTAAACAAGTACATGCCATGACCAAACGGGGCTTACTTCAGATTTCAACATTAGAAAATCAACGTAATCCACCACATCAACAAGGCGTAAGAAGAAAAATAATGTGATCATACAATGGAGAAAAAGCATTTGACAAATTCAAAACCATTCCTGATAACTCTCAGCAAACTAGAAATAGAGGGAAATTTCACCAAGTTGAAAAAGAACACCTACAAAAATAAGAACACCGACAGCTAATATCCTGAATGGTGAGAAACCGAATGTTTTCCCCTTAAGACTGAATGAAGATGAGGCAAGGCTGACTACTCTAACTACTTCTATTCAAATTGTACTGGATGTTCCACCGAATTCAGTAAGACAAGAAAAGGAAATAAAACTTAAAAGATCGTGGAGGAAGAAAAATTTTGTTTGCAGGTGACATCATTTCTACGTAAAACTTCCCAAAGAATCAACCATAACAAAACAACGAACAAAACATTCCTAGAATAAGCACAGAAAGCAAGGTCTTGGAATACAAAGTTAATAAGTCAACTGCTTTCCTATATAATAGCAATGAACAATTGGAATTTGAAATTAAAACACGGTAACACTACTCACTTTGGCAGCACATATACTAAAATTAGAGTGATACACAGATTAGCATGGTCCCTGCTCCAGGATGACATGCAAATTTGTGAAGTGTTTCATACGTTCCTGTGCATGTGTGGGGGCACGGGGTTCATGGGAAATCTCTGTACCTTCCTCTCAATTTTGGTGTGAACCTAAAATTTCTCTAAAAAAAATTAAGTCTTTTCAAAGAATACGCACAAC
Source organism: Rhinolophus ferrumequinum (assembly GCF_004115265.2). NCBI lineage: Eukaryota > Metazoa > Chordata > Mammalia > Chiroptera > Rhinolophidae > Rhinolophus > Rhinolophus ferrumequinum. The sequence goes on along the minus strand of NC_046297.1, from coordinate 68,534,552 downwards.
AACTTTTACTGAAACAACTAAAGAAATGTTTTGGTACAAATCTAAGAAAATATGTACAGAAACTCTATGTAAAAAAAAGTACAAAACTGATTAAACAAATCAAAGGAGAAATATTCCATGCTCATGATTTTAAGTGTCAATATTGTTAAGTTGCCAATTCTACCAAACTTGATGTATAGACTCAATGCAACCCAAATCAAAATCGTAGCAAGCCATTTTATAGATGGACAAACATAGTCTAAAAAATACATAAAAAGGTAAAAGACCCAGAAGAGACAATACAATAGTGAAGAAGAAAAATGTTGGAGAACTCAGAATATCTGATTTCAAGACTTACTTTAAAGCTACAGTAATCAAGACAGTGAGTACTAGTGAAAGACTGGACACACAAATCAATGGAACAAAATAGAGAGCCCAGAAATTGATCCACAGAAATATAGTCAAGTGATCTCTGACAAAGGAGCAAAGACAATTCAATGGAGAAATGATAGTCTTTTCAACAGACGGAGCTGGAATAAATGATATCCGTATGCAAAAAAAAAAAAAAAAAAAAAAGGAAGAAAGATATGAAGAACCTAGATATAGAACTCACATCTTTCACAAAAGTTAACTCAAAAGTGGATTTTAGACCTAAATGTAAAATGTAAAACTTACAGAAGAAAATATAAGAGAAATCTACGTGACCTTGAAAAGTTGGATTTTATTAAAACTAAAGACTTCTACACTGAGAAGAACACTGTTAAGAGACGCAAGAGATAAAGAGACATGCCACAAAAAAGGAGAACGTTTGCAAAACACGTTGTGATAAAATGGCTTCTATCCAAAATATACAAAGAACTTTTAAAACTCAATAATAACACAAACCTAATTAAAAACGGGCAACAGATTTGAACAGACAGCGCACCAACGAAGACACACAGGTGACAAATAATCAAATGAGAAGATGCTCAACATCATTTGTCACTAGGGAAATGCAAATTAAAACATACTTATTAGAATGACTAAAATCAAAACTAACAAAATATACCAATCAATAGAAGAAATAGGTGGAGAAATAGGTATTCTCATTCATTGCCAGTAGACATGCAAAATTGCACAGCCACTTCTGAAACTGTTTGGCAGTTTCTTACAGAGCTGAACATGGTTTTACCATAAAATCCAGCAACTGTATTCCTAGGTAGTTAACCAATGACTTCAAAACTTACTTCCACTCAAAAACCTGCACATAAATGTTTACAGCAGCTTTAATAGCAGCTAAAGTAATCCTTCCATAGGTGAATGGACAAGCAAGCTGAGGGACATCCATACAATGGAATATTACTCAGCAATGAAAAGAAATGGGTTAACAATCCACGAAACAATGTGGATCAGTCTAAACGCATGCTTCTAAGGGAAAGAAGCTGGTCTGAAAAGGCTACAAACTGTGGAACCCCAATTACATGACATATAAGACAAGAAAAAAAACGACAGAGATGTGTTAAAAAAAACAAAAACCTGTGATTGACAAAAGTTCAGGGGAGAAGGGAAAGTTGAATAGATGAAGCAGTAGGAATATTTTAGGGTGACAAAATTGAAATGGTGGCTACATTACACATAGCATTTGTCAAAACCCACAGAATTTTTAAAACACAAAGAGTGAACTTGAATGTATGCAAACTAAAAAAATATACATTGTTTAGGAAATTGAGGTCTCCTAGGATGAAATGCTAAATGTGACAAAACATTTCAACTACGTTAAAAAATGTATAAAACAACTTTACTGAAGGAGTTGGGAGGAAAAGTAAGTAAATTTAGGGATGAGTGAAGTTTGTAAGACTAAAGGCCAACACACCCGTACGTAAGCATTGTTCTAGTTGATACTGTTATTTCCCATAGAGAGGGGTGAGGGTGCAAGCGAACGATTCTGACAGCACTACACGTGTATGCTGCGACTGAATCACCAATGGATGGCGGTTGGTGGGAGCCACACCTCTCATGCTGGAGCGAAGGTCATTGATAAGCAAGGGGAAGAGGCCAGAATAATCAATATGGTGATGGATGGAACTAGAGACATCAATACAAACTCATGATTAGTTTACTATAGTTGCAGATGGTTAAACATAGAAATATGCATAGACATGTCATTATACATGGGTTAGTGTACACTCATATCCATATATGTCTTTGCTCTGTTAAAGGAGGGGGCCTCGAAGCCAGAACACGCCAGGAGTAACAAGCAGAACTAGGACCCAGTTCTCGGTTTCTAACATTGTTCCCCAACAGGAGGAACCAGGGTTCCTTGGAGAAATGGCTGATTCTAGGAATAGAGTAGAAAACATACAAGATAGTACTGGAGCAACTTGTAGTGCCAGAAAATAGGAAAGTACTTAAAAACTTAAAAACAAATTATGGGGGCATGTGAATCGAGCAAAGTGGCCACAGAAAGAACTCCCAATGGCCAAAGCTGAAACACTCTGAACAATTCATATCGGATTTTAACCCAATGCAGAAAATACATATCCATGAGCCCATCCTGATACATATAAATGAGCGAATTAATAAATGAGAGAGAAGAGAAAAATCTTCCAAAGAGTGTATGTAGACATTCCATCCTGGGTGGGGAAGTAACTTTACAGCGGTGAAACCTGACAAATACTGACCCCAGTCAGGCTACCAAGGTAATAGCAACAGTGATGAGTCATGTGGCTAATGTGATGTCGATATCATGTGATGAAAATGACATTTTGAGTTCCTCAAGCACATAACCTCAGGCTAATCATGACAAAAATATTGGAGAAATCCCAAATGACGGACATCTTATAAAAAAAACTGACTAGCACTTCTCAAAACTGTCAAGATCATCAAAAAGAAGCAAAATCTAATAAGACTTTCACCCTTAGATAACTTGTTTTATTCCTTTTAGGAGAATTACAAATCAAGATTTTTGTGTTTTGTTTTTTTTCATGCAAGCCCATAAAAATTGGTACAAAAAACATGGTGGTCAAAACCAAGAACACAGGGTCAGATCTGAATTCAACTCCTGGCTGTGCCTACAGCTTAACTTCTGCCTTCCTCCCAACAGTCAAACTAATCAAAAGTCTGAACTTTCCAAGCCAGTCTTCTCAGTTGTGAAATGGGATATAGAACCCACTTCTTAGTGTTATTGTGAAGGAAAAAAAAATGACATAGGCTATATCAAGTGTTTCTCACATTTCCTACTCTATGCAAATCAACAATTTATACAAATTCCCATCACTCTGAACTGTACTGTCTTATTCATCCTTTTAACCTCCAGTATGTATCTAGAAAAATCTTCAATGTGATTAGAGGAATAAAGTAGTTTCCACTGATAGTGCATCTAACTCATTTGTGACATTTCAGTTCATCTATATATATTCAAACTCATTAAGGCCCCTGCTTCCTTATCTATATCCCACCGGGGCCATCCAAGGTGCTACATGGGCCACAAAATAGTCAATAGGTCCTTTGAATATATAAACTTACGTGTTTCATCAAATTGAAAAACATACATTTATATATTCAAGAAGCTCACAGTTCTTTCCATCATCCTCCACATTGTTAGATTATGTGATCAAAGGAATCATACTAAGGTATCTGCTGTAGAATTTTAGACAAGTCGTATAGATAGCTCCTGACACTTACCTATAAAAGCTCCTTTGACGATTCATTTTTAAGTGTTTGAAATTCCACGGGAATGGTGTTGATCAGGCGTGTTAGTGTGGCTGTAAAACGGGGCTAATGAAATCTAGCTCTTGCAAAATAGCTGTGAGGTTTGCACACAGGATATAAACACACCTAAGCTAGAACAGGCACTAGGTATGTGGTAATTATTATGTAGACTTCTTCGATGCTGCCCTGATACCTTCCTTTCGGCTGCTTGCTGAAGAATGAGGACAGACAGCAGACAGAAGGTACAGCTCACATCAGTCCTCACGTTATACATGTAGCAACAGCACATTTATGTGTATTTTATACATTTAGCACCAGTAACGCAGTCGCGTAGAGTAAGAGTGCACGTATACTGGGATCGATGGGAGGTCTGCGTCTGAAGCAATAACGGCCTGAGGGGTCATTTATTTTCCCTAGAGAATCCCTAATGCATCTGACAACTTTTCTTCATCTCTGTGTTTTTCAGAGAGTGGAGCTTCATCATTTTGAGACTTTTTTCTTGCCAGAGGCTGACAGGTGAATGAGAGTCTCAACAAAAGGAAAAGGCAAACCCAGCCCAAAGTTATAATCCCTCAGAACACACGTAAGAAACTGTCAGAGTGGATGAAGACCGAAACTTCGGAACAGATGTCTCTGGCAGCTCCTGCTCCCAGCACCTGTAGGGACCATGTGAAATGTGGTTCTAGGGCAGTGCTTCTCACACTTCCCTATGTATCCTCACCATTTGGGGACCTTGTAAGGGGCCGAGTCTGAGTCAGAGGTGTTTGTGTGTAGCGGGAGACTGAGATTCTGCATTTCCAACAAGCTCTCAAGTGCTGTTGTTGGTGGTTTAGACCCAGAGGTTACAGACTTGCTATGCAACCTGTTGCTTATCTCTTTTCTTTATTCTGGGAACCATCCAATATTCAGTGTAATTTTTTAAAAATTAGTGAGCAACTGTTTACACTACACAGAGTATAAAATAGAACCAAGGCAATTTGTTTTCTCTCTAACAACTTACAAAGTAGTGAGTAGTGAAACCGTTGACACTATAAGACAGTGTGCGAGAAAGTACAATCTCTTATAAAGCACAAGAGACTCCTCTTTTCATCCAGTGAACTTTTATTCGTCATGGACTTATGGTTCTAGCTGATAGCATACTTTTTACTTTTTTTTAAACTCAAAAACAAAAATAGCAAAATCTTTATCATTCTAACTATCAGCCCTATTTCTTCCTTTAGGGACTGTGAAGCACAAGTCTTCCTCTCTGACAACAATGAAACTGATAACAAAGGAGTTTAAGAGAGATGTGTGATTGGCATAAGGTCCTATATATATCAAGAGACTGATCCAATACCTGCACTATAAGAATTCAACTTTGAGTGTAGGATCACTTTGAGTGATCTGTAAATGAATCACGACACTGTTTGGACTTGAAATGGGACATTAAAAAAATTAAGTAGAGTTTGGATGAGTTCAATTTTCTACCTCTGTGTAATAGATGAGGAAACTGTGGCTTAGGAGGGAAGTTCCCTGAGGCCATACAGTCAGAGCCAGGCTGACTCTTGACCCTCTGATGTTGCCACGGTGTCACACCCTAATTTCAAGCCATAAACAGTCCCCACCCTTTCTGCGGTTGAGCCTCTCTACCTGTGATGACCTCCCTCTGGCATCATTTCTCACCTTCATCCTAAGCCCGTTCATACCCACGGACCGCACTCACATCTATTTGCACCCTTGTTTCTATTTCCGTTTCCCTTTAGGAAATAGGGGACCTTCTCATACCCCAGGTCCCCTATTTAAACCATTCAGTCATAATTACTGATTTCTCTGAATTTCCCTCTAAAACTCCTTGACATCAGGATGATCAATGACTTACGCATCTCTGCAACTTCAATTCCTGTCACAGAATGAGCTCAAGGAAAATGTGCGATATTAAATGACTTAACATCAGAATTAGGCTGATGGATTTTCAAGAGGAAACAAAACATTCAAACTTCTGAAATCCCAGGGTGTGGTGGGGAGAGATTCCCACTGCATCTGTCTCAGCTTCTTGGTGGGTCTTGTCTAATACTAGACGAGGAAGAAATCGGCTGGCATGCCGGGTGTCAAAAACTTTCCCCTAGCTGGCACTGCAGTCTACAGAAGGGCCTGGTACATGTGTCCAGCTTTATGCTGCACTTGACATTGTACATCTAAGTGCTTCTCTTATTTGTCCATCTCTGGCTGGCATTTAAATTACAAGTTCCGGTCAGAAGCTCTCACACCATCTGCAACATTATTTGCCTCGGTTGTTGTCTTCCTAAAGCCTATTAAGGTGCTTTTAAAACAAACCACATATTTTTCTCCTTTTGTCTCCCCTTAACCGACTCCAATGTGGCCGCTCGCTAATACACCATCCATGAGCACTGGGTAAAGAGTAACTGGATGCTGAATGCTGAGGACTGGGGACCTCAAGGCAAGAAAAGCAGAGAAGCTCATTTCCCAGGGAAGCCCTCCAGTATTCTGCCCGCGGCATGGGGCGTACGTGCCAGGTATCAGCACCTAGGTTTTCAGGAAAGGCACGTGCTGCTGACACAGAATGAGAAAGAAGCACAGGAGGCCGACGGTTCTGATGGTTTAGGAGGTAGAACGTCCTGAGAAGGTGAGTCTGGGAGGGAGTCACACAATTTAAATAGCATCCCAATAAAATGCTTTTTAATTGGAAATTTGTCTAGTAGGAGAAGAAATATGTTATCGTTCTCCTATATCCACCTTCACCTTAATAAAGAAAAAAAAGATCTTTCAATATAGCTGGGTGAAACACCGAGGGTGCCAAATATATATATATATATATATGCACATTTTAAGAGACTTAACACTTCGGTCAACGTTGCTCAAGCAGTAGTTCGCCATCATAAGAAGTGTCTGGACACTGATGGAAACCACTTTGAGCACCTCTTGTCATTGCAAAAGTCAAACGTGACTTAATATTCATCTTTTGTTATCGGTGTATATTGAGTATGGCAATTTTAATAGTTTTCCTTTCTTAAAATGTGTACACAGTTTTTTGGCACCCTCTGTATTTATGGCCCATATACTAACTATTCAGTTTTCCTGATAACATTTCTCATAACTTCACACACTCTGAAGGAAAATATTTCAGTCCCAGAAACAACCGCTGGCATCTATGCTATCATTCATAATGCATTTCAAAGAGAGTAAGTACCACGTGCAAATCAATGTGGAGGAGGAAAGGAGGGTGCCAGGGTCCCATGTTCTCCCATGTAGTGCCCAACAGGCAAAGTTAACTGTGGCTTCTCATTGTCTCTCACAGCACAAGCTGAAATACCAGTTTCACAAAGATGTGACATCATGAAACTCAGCAGGGCACAATCTAATGTTGAAACTATAAATGACTACCTCCCACTGACAGTTCCTGCAAGTCCCATGAAATGTGAACCTGTCTCAGGGCAACCCTGTGAGTTTGCTGCAGCACCCCAGCACCTTGGCACAGTGTGGGAAGTGCGATCATAAGATCCAACATGTGGGATAGTCCAAGAAAGAGAAGCGAGAAAGGGCAGGCAAACTATGTAAAGAAACAGTAGCTAAAAATGCCCCCAGTTGGATGAAAGCTGATAAAAGGCCTTGAGTGAGTGGGCCGGCCTAACGTCCTAAGCTAAAACAAAACCACCACATTCAGCACCCAATTCTGGTGAAGACGCATTTATTTACTACTTCGAAAGGCAGATTTTATCTGCTATGTTCACTTTTCTTCCTGCTGCTTCTGGTGTCAAACTCAGGGACAGAGGATGACCCGCTATGTGGGAGAAAGGGCCAGAGAAAGGCCAGGGGACAAATGACACAGAACGAGCCAGCTGTTTTGAAAGGAGCACCCTTGAGGGTTCAAAACTGTCTGGCCCAGATCAGAGCAGCAGGTAAAGCATGGGGGGAAGACCTACTGAGAGAAACAAAACAAAACAAAACGTGAGTTTCCTGGAGTGGCCTCAAGTCCACATCTGTTGCTTCCCTAATTCCCTGTCTGCTGGGGCCTGTGGAAGGAGTTAGGGAGACGACGAGTCACAGCAGTGCTGTCTGGAAGCACTACACAGGGCAGACTGGAAGGATAGAAACGTCCTCGGCTCCTAAATAAAAAATAAAAAAAATAAAAAAATAAACAAACAAACAAACAAAAAAGTCTAAGTTTAGTTCCCTCATTTGACACTGAAAAGATTTTATTGAGGCTGTTATTATGCAGGATTTAGTTTTAGCAGAAAGGTATCCTGAAGGGGTAACAGTGGGGGACATTTGTGAAGATTCCAGGAATAACTTGTTCCTCTGTGAAATTCCAAAGTGGTGACATCCTTGTGACCACAAAGCTAATTCAATCATGTGACAGAAAAGAACTACATTAACAAAAAATACCGTAAATGGTCAACACTGGATCAGAAAGAGCCTCAAGGATCTGCTATTGTACTGCATTCACTCAACAGTTTTTACTGAGTGATTACTGTATGTCAGGTACTGGGGACGCGTACGCGGGCCTTCATGAGTTTACGTTATAATGAGGAGAAAACAGTGAAAAAGTGAACAAATAACAAAGGTAAATTCAGTTTGATGAGTGCTACAAAGTAATGAAGACAGAGTGTTGTGGACCAGTCCTGGACTAGGAGATGTCTGCTTTCAACAGAGCCGTCAGGAAAGGTGCCTGTGTGTCCAGAGAAAGCAGGGCTGAGAGGGTACCACTTAGCTAGATGACTAGAGACCAGGCATTCCCAGGAGAAGGAAGAGTGACACAAAGGATGTGGGAAGAAATGGGCTCTGCCTGTTTAAGGACAGAAAGCCTTTGGACCAGGCTGGCTGGAGTGCTGAAAATGGCAAGGTAGAAAGTCAGAAAGTGGTAGACAGTGCCAGGTGGCGGAAGCGTGTGTCAGGAAGTGTGGGTTTTCTTCTAGCTGCAAAGGAAACTACAAATGATTACCTTACACTGAAGGATTGTAGGCAGGGAGAAGATAAAATCTAATTTAATTTTAAAAGATCATTAAGATTGTAAATAAAAACTGGAAGAGTGGTACGGATTAGATTAGGAAGGATGGAAGAGGTGATTAAAGAAAACCACTAATACACTGATAGAGCTGTCTGACTATAAATGGAGGAAACATTAAAATTGTTGTCACGGTACCCTACTCTAACAACAAAATAAGTCAATTAATCACGCCTACCTGGTTATTGTTTGAGTTGGTACACCTCTTGTACGTAAGGTGGATTTCCCTCGGACAACCGGTACATCTGCATTTTCTGAACCACCATTCAAATATGTTAATTCCTGGAGCTGTGCTTGCCTGATTTCATCATTATAGTCCTACAGAGAAGACGGAAGATGGCGTAATTCATCTCATGTCAAAAATACAAAAGTATTTAGAACAAGAAGCAAACTCTTTTAATAGAAATAAAAAGGGTTATGACAATAGTTTAATTCGTAAAACAAGATTTGAGTTTGTTAAAACAAAAACGTTATCAATAAATTATTGTAAAAAGGAGAAAAAAACACAGTATTTTTTCCCCAAAACTAAAATTTTCTATAATCAGCCATAACTCCTTTCCCCGGGCATGATTTTTCCAAGTGAAACATTTATAATAAAATTAAAATACCATATAACAGAAATATGGGCATTGCTATTTACAACTCAGTTAGTAGTTACTGAATATCTATGATGTGCCACGTAACAGAAAAAAGAGAGGAGCCAGCCATGGTCTCTATAACCAAAGAACTCACGATCTAACAAAGGAAGAAGACACACACACACCACGACAGATTGACTGAAATCAAGAACCATGTGGTCACATTATTTCTGTACATTTCTATTTGGCTAACGACACAAGTAAGGAATTCAACATTTACAAAACTGAATACATCATCTCATCCAAATAGCCAACTGAGAAACTCTGGAAGTTATCTTTGAGTCCTCCCCATTCCTTATACCCCATCTTTCTGCTTGAGTCAAGAAAGATGTGTAATGAATAAATAAAAGTGTGATGCTTTGTGATAAAAGGAAAGTTTAGGTCTAAATGTTCAAAAAGGAAAGTCATCTAACTCAGCTGTGGGGAGTACAAGAAGTGTCTGTACAAGAAGTGTCATCTAAGGATGAGTGAACTAATAACTAGAGGAGGGGCAGCAAAGTATTCCAGACCGCGGGAAAAGCATGTAATAAGACCAAAGAAATGGTGTGCCCGGGGAAAAAGAAAGGAGTGCTACATGGTTGAATTACAAAAACAATTTGAGGTGGGGATTGGGGCTTCAAAGTGGAGGTAAAGCCAAGGTCAAATCATGCAAAGCCTTTAGTCATTTTAAATACAACGTGAAATGTTCAAAATTAAGGGCACTAAAAAGCATTTCATTGTTTTAAAGAGGGGAGTTGCATATTTAGGTTTGTGTTTTGGAAAGATCACTCTAGCATTAGTGTACCTGGATAACAGACTGGAAGCAGAGATCGATAAAGCACCACACCCCAAAACACACACTTCTCAAGTGCACACGGAATATTCTCTAGGCTAGACCACACGCTGGGCCCTAACACAAGCCTCAAAAATGTTTCAAGTACCAAAATCAAACAAAGGACATTCTTTGACCACAATGGAATGAATTAGAAATCCATTAAAGAAGGAAATCAGGGAAGTTCATAAATACGTAGAAATGAAAGCTTTCAGTTTTGTTGATCTTAACTAGCTTTTGATTTCATTGATTCTTCTCTATTTTCTGTTCTCTATTTCACTTATTTCTGGTCTAATGTTTATTATTATTTTTCTTCTTGCTTTGTTTTTTTTCCCTAAAGATGAAAGTTTTGGTTATGCATTTGAAATCCTTTATTTTTTTTTTTAAATATAGGCATTTAAAACTATACATTTTCCTCTAAGCACTGACCAACATGCATCCTGGAAATACTGGTGTGTTGCGTATCCATTTTAATTCATCTCAGGGCATTTTCTGATTTTCCGTGTGGATTTCTATTTTGATCTAATGATTAGTTTGATTATGTTCTTTCATTTCTACATACTTATGAATTTCCCAGATTCTGATTCATATCCTTTTGTTGAAATAAGCCATAATCATAGAGTATAATAGAATTTCTGAGTCCTGTGAGTCCTTTTAGAGAATTGTTAGGCTTGAAGGTGGCTGTGGGAACCCCTAGCCCCAAAATTTATTTGTACACGAAGGCCAGCAATGAGCAGGATTGCTGGGGGCGAGACATTGCTAGAGCGAGGCAAGGGCTCAGGAATGGCTGTGAACACGAACATAACATTAACAGCAGGAGGACAAAGGCTACACGAAGGGGACCAAAAAGTGTACAGGACCCTGAGCAGGATAAGGAAGCAATCGTATTCTGAAAGCCACAGGAAATCAGTGTTGCATTCATTCTGTCAAGCAGCCAAGTCCTAATTCCATGGGATTCACTAACAATAAAGGCATTACTGATTTCAGAAATAGTAATTTTGGCAAAAGAAGGGTGGTTCTGGAATGCATTTCTGTGGGATGAAGAGTAACTGTGAGTAAGTCGCAGACACAGTAAAGGCAGGCAGCTTCTTCCAAAGATGCAGAGAGAAGGGCTGGAGTTTGAGAGAGAAAAGGGTGATTTTATGACAGAAGAAACATAAGCATATCTGCGTTTGAATAAAAGATTTAGGAGAGACATTTTCCCCGAGTTATTTACAATTAAAAATATGAAATAAGTTTAGTAAATTCATTTTAAAAATACACTGTCTCTTCCTTACTTTTCAAAAGCAGAATGCAAAAACATGACTTGAAGCTTGCTAGTAGAGTAAGAAAAATAATAGAAACACCAATCACGAATGACGCTAAAATCCTAATGACCCAACACTCGCAGAGTAGGAGGAAGGAAAGGAAAATGAAGAGAACTTCAAGTCACTAGGATCAGCAGGAAAGGCTCAAGATGAGGAGTCTAGGTTTGACTGTAAATATAGATTCTTTCTCTAACTTATTTAGGGTATTGTGACCTCAGAAGAGTCATCTGAATCTCTCACTCTTTCAGCCTATTACTCCAATGTTCCTTGCAGCATTATTTACGGTGGCCAAGACATGGAAACAACCAAAGTGTCCTTCGATAGATGATTGGATAAAGAAGATGTGGCACATATATACAATGGAATACGAGTCTGCCATAAGAAAAGATGAAATAGTGCCATTTGCAACAACATGGATGAACCTTGAGATTATCATGCTAAGCAAAATAAGTCAGACAGAAAAAGTCGAGGACCATATGTGGGTTTGTGTGGGACATAAAACTGAAAGTGACAAAAGAACAAGACAAACAAATAAAGGAACAACAACTCATAAACACAGACAACAGTTTAGTTGTTAGTAGATGGTAAGGGGGGGAGGGAAATGGGAGAAGAGGGAAAAAGAGGTCAAATATATGGTGATGGAAGGAGAACTGACTCTGGGAGGTGAGCACATAATGCGATATATAGATGATGTGTTATAGAATTGTACACTTGAAACCTTTGCAGTTTTGTTGACTATTGTCACCCAAATAAATTTCAATTAAAAAAACAAAACAAAACCAAAAACTGATACATATGTTCCCTACCATTTTACTAAAAAAATGTGTGAAGATTAATAGGTTATTTGTAAAGCACATTCCAAATAAAATGTGCTACATAAATGCCAAATATCTGCCCTGTTGCAAAGTGGTAGGAGGTGTGACACAAAATTGTATGCAGTTCAAAACAGATTCATGGGAAAATAATTGAACTGAGGCCCTATTCAAAAATTCACAGAGAGCACTACTGAGTTTGTGTTGGAGAACAATGGATTCATGAGGTGATTTTAGTGTCACCAATGGGTTTAGGGCTCGGAGTCCCACAACTTGGACAAGTGACTGTGGTCTTCAATGTTCTTAGCCATGTACCCTCAGCAGTAGTATTCAGTCTCTTTAAAAATCTGTCACCTCAGACATAAAGAAGGAATAATGCCAAGTAATTCACAGGGACACGGTGAGGTCTACTTGCAATGGCGTCCATGAAGCTTTTCACTAGATAACGTGCTACGCAAGTGACAATTCCTGATCAGAATGATCAAGGATTAAAATAAAGGAAAGACTTTAAAGTACAAATGAACTATCAGGAAAAGCTGTACTAACAGGAATGAGGAACTTCTTGATTTCTTCCAAGGCATGCCCCATCCGGGCATACGCTTCCGCTGGCGGGGCAAAAACCTCAATGAGAACATGGAGGTCATCATTGAGGTGGAAGTACTTTGCTTCTCCACTTTTCCTCAACTCTTCTTCCTGCAGAAAGCAAAGCCATGTTTAAGAATGTGTCGTTATAAGAAGAGGAAAAGAAAAGAGAAACTACCCCAGCTTATCTGGCATTTGGTTGTCACAGAAGAGTCAATCAACAGCAAACGCCACCTAAGGAAGAAAGTTTAAAATATAAATCTGATCCCGCAACTCCCAGGCCTTTATGAAAACTCAAAGGCTTCCTGCTGCCTCTGGCCTGGGCGTCTAGCCATCTGCCCTCTGCCCTTCGCTCTGGCTCCCTTTCCTCCTCGGAGTCTCCCTCGCTCAGCCCCCCCAAAAGTGCTGCACAGACCTCTTGGAGTCTCGGACTGGCTAAGCCACCAAGCTCCCTTCCGCACTGGTTTGCTGCGTGCCTGCAGTGCTATTAGAAAGTACTTACCCCCAATCTAAAATAGCTAAAGGACCTCATTGGTTACTTGCCCATTTTCCATTTTGTCTCACTGAGGTGATCAGCGTGGAACTCACACCATGACTGTGTCATTCCGTGCTGTATTCCACTAGTCTAGCCAAGCACGTGGTACAGAGCAGGTGCTCAACAGACACTTATTGAATAAATGACTAAACATCATTCATTCACTTCTATGTTGGTTTGCTACTCATATATCATTCAAAAAGCATTTCTACGTGCCAGGCACTAGACTCTATCTGAGGATAAAACAATGAACAATATGAATGACAGACTTTACTGCATGATTTTACATAATTATGATAAGCATTTTCAACTTTTTTGTTGTTGTCTATACCATGAAATTCAGGGGGGGAATTAGGAGGAAAAAACACCCAGATAATTAAAGGACGACTGATTTTGCTCCATTATCTTTTCCTAGCTAGCTTCCATTAGGGCGGCAGTTACCGAATCTGGGTCTTTGAACAGTCTTAGTTTCCAACATTAAAATCAGACAGATTAAGATGAGTGGGGACCTACATCTAAAGTGATGTCCAAAAGGTACGGACTCTTCCTCACCTCTCCAGAAACACCTACCTCATGAGGGAGAAGCCCAGAACTCCTGGCAACACCGTTTAATTCCAGCATTGGCCTAACGACCAAGGAGGCATAAAAACCTCTGACTTCACCCTTTAAGGCTTCAACTTTTGTTACTTAACTAATTTGAATTCTTACAAAGAAAAGAGGTATCAACATGACGAGGGAATGGGATTCTGAGTCAGATACACCTGAATCTCATCTATGCTGATCACCAGGTGTGTGAGTTTAGACAGATTATATGTAATCAAACATTTCATTTGCAAAATCAGTTGGGTGTTATTAAAGCAGGGCCAGTGAGAAGACGAAAGGACCAGCTTTATGTACACGCCCAGCAAAAGAGATAGTGGATATACCGTCCAGTACACTGCCGTACACTTGGTAGGCACTCAATAAATGCTAGTTTCCTTCACATGTATGGAAAGTGGGTCAGAAAGTGACAGAAAACAAGAAAAATAATTAGAGATGGAACAAATATATGCTACCGTAATATCCTATGCAGTTTCTTTGAAATTTGTCTTGAGTATAGAAAGTACCATTCTTTTTGCCAACTGTAGACCATTCATTGTTCTCATCAGAACATTTTCAATCATTTGGTCTGATACTCTGCCTTTTATAGCTGAAGCTTTATAAACTGGATTCTATGCACAGGAGTTCATCTTTTTTTTTTTTTTTTCCCAGTTCATCTTTGAAAGCATGGACTACTGAAACAGTTCTTATCTTTTTCTAATATGTATCAAAATAATAATTTTAATGAGATCATAATTGTTGATTCCTAGTCAAGCATTTTCATTTCTATCACAAACTTAGGACAGAACAGGGAGGCTTTCTTCTCAAAACCACAGGTGTGACACGATTCCACAGAGGGAGTCGTTGTTCCCAGTCCATTTCATGGTGAATGAGGAGAGGCGACGTGGTGTGTGGGGAAGAACACAGACTTTGACGTCCGGCATTCAAATCTGAAATCCAACCCGGACTGTATAACTTTGGGCAGGTTAATTCCTCCTCACCTGGCAGGGGTGATTTTAAATGGTGGTAACAGAACAGCACCTACTGCTCACAGGGCTGTCGTAGTGAGAAAGGAGTTACTGTAACAGTAATTAGGAGAGATTAGTGATAAAGGAATTATAATAATAAAGACAGAAAAAGTCTTTAGGTTTATGTCTGACATATAATAAGCACTCGGTAAATGATGAATACAGCCATAATGATCATAATAATGATAATTACTATTAAACAACGATAGTATTGATTCTTCGAGTACTCTGTAACATAGAGGATGTAGGTGAAACGCGCAGCATGATGTTTGGCACAAATTGAGGACTCAACAAACCATAGCACTCTGGTGCTTATTACGCCATGTAAACAGCTAGCACACATCAGTCATGACTCCCATAATTTTATCAGTGTAGCAAATACAAGAAGAAAGTGAATTATGTTCACATTGGACTTTAAATAGTGAACACTTTGAAAACCTAAAAGGATGAGATTTTAATACAAAGTAATGGAATCTCTTTAGAAATAAGCACATTATTAACTCAGAATTTCTGTAGACAAACATTAAACTAGTAAAAAGGCTCAAATGTAGTCAGGCAGTGAGGGTCTGATTACAGCACAGCAGATGGGACACCAGTAGTACCTGCGGAAGGCCATCCGGGGGCGGGGCTTCTGGGGTCTGCTCCACTGACAGTGGGTTCAGTGGACTGTAACCCCCAGTGTACGCTATTCCCCCAGTTCCTGGTTGTCTTGATGGAAGATAAATGATCAGCCACTTGGAATCCCCACAGCGATTCACTGACTGATGTGGGCCAGGACATAGAAATGAGCGCATCAGTGACTGGGTGGTAAGCGGTCTCGGAAAGAGGCCCACGTGTGTACGAACAGGGTGCCCCAGGTAACGCGAAGCAGACACTCAGGGACCAGGTAGCCAAGAGGACCGACTGTAGCAGATCCAAAGCACCTCATTCCCCAGCCACCTCTGTTACTCAGGGGACTCATCAACAAAGTGCCCGTGGTGATGCGGAGAGAGCTTACGCGTTACTTCCCAATAGACTTCTCTCAAAAAGGATGACTGGCTACTGCCACGACTGAGTGTCCCATGTGCCACAGCAGAGAACTACCACCAGCCCTTGAAATGACAACGTGATTGATCTGGAAGGACCACCAAGCGCTGATAGCAAGCTGACAATATTTAGGTTCCCTTTCTTTATACGGACAGCCGGGCACTTGCTGTTACTTGGACATGTCATCCAGGTAACGACAGGCCTTCCCCACTTCCTGCTCTCCTGTAAAACTGTCTGGGGATGCCCTGATCCCTGCCACCAAGTGACACCAAACATGCTTCCGACTGACCAACTCCATTAACAACAAGCAAACTAAGCAGCACAATGTCCGTGAGTTTCATCGGTCGTGTCAGGTACCCCATCACCTGACGGCCTTATCGAAGACGTCATCAAAATATGGGGAAGGGTGGGAGGCTCTCCTACAAGATACACATCATTTCTGACCAACTGACCAACATAAGGCTGCATTTTCTCCGACTACCAGAACAGATGAGGCAGGGAATCAAAGTGACATCATTTGAGACAGCAATGCTTAGTGCTAATCTAGCCGTGAATTAGAACCATTTCAAACACCGATTGAAAATTCATTTTAAGGCTCCACCCCAAATAGGTTGGGGACTGGGAATCTGTATTTTTAAACAGCATCCCATGTGAGTCTAATACAAAGCCATGTTTTAACCAAATAATATTATGAACCTCACTAATTAACCCGGAAAAATACACTTAAGTTCTCTGAATCTGTTTTCCTACATATAAAAATTTCTTTTAAAATTATGTTTATCTCCCATCATTTTTCCAATGATAATACAGAGCAATGCATGTAAAACGTCTCACATGGTGCCTGAGTCACAGTGGCTGCTGTTCAATAAACAAATAATGGCTACTTTTATTATGAAAGCTATTACTTAGATAGACTATTTTTTTATTTTTATATATTTGTATATTTTTTTGTGAGGAGGCTGAATTTTGTCTAAATAACTTTCTTCTCTGACACAATCATTGTTCAACATTTCACGGTGCGTGATCATTAAATGTAAATTTGGTTCTTAGTAATACAAATCTTTTAGCAATAAAAGAACAACAAAGTGATAACAGAGAACAACATAAGTGACAACACATTATGAAATGTGAAAATTTCCCTCAGAATTGGCATATTTAAGAAAGTGATCAATAAAAATAAACTCAGTAATTTCAGCTTATTAAAAAAGGAAGCAGTTAATGCGAATACATCCAAGTAGAACAACTATGTGTAAGCAATTATTAAAAAATTCCCAATCAATTTTAACTTGATACAATACATAGAATATCAAATGAAGGGCAGAAAGGGCAAATGCAAGTATGTACTTTATACATTCAACTATGTGAAACACAGGCATAGAAAAAGACCTCAAGGAACTACTCTAAAATGCAGACAATGATGGTAAGACTACAGATAGCTTTTATTTCTTTTCATGATAATTTCGGTATCACTGAACTTTCTGCAAGGTAAAACATATTGCTTCTAGAATCAAAGCCACGGGTACTACTATTTTATTTAATAAACGAATGTAATAGTTATAGATGTAGATTTAAAATACTACCCATTCTGAAATTGGCCAGAGTGCCCCAATTTTCTAAACAGTATCATAAATCCATCATTTTATACTATAATTTGAGATTCTAGTTAGCTTTTATGCAATATGTATTAATAAAATGGGTGATCTAAAAGTACATCATGTAATGACTGAAAAAGTAGCCACTGCCAACAGCATTACCTTTGCCTTGTCTCTCATGGACCCTTTTCCAAGGATGGACATTTTTGTCAAGGTTTCTTCTTGTAAACGCTTCAGAGAATTGCCACGAGGACCCAAAAGTTTCCCCACAAAGTTGAACTAGGAAAAACAAACAGACCAACCAGATTTGTAACATTCATATCTGAAAGTCATTTCTTAACCTTGAGTATTAGGAAACACTGTAGCATACACTACACATCATTGATTAATGACAAATAGTTAAGTTCCTGCTACATGAACCACAAACCATAATAAAAACAAGGCTAAAAATTGCAAAGTTTTTTTTAAAAAAGATATTTATACCAATCACTTCAGTGATGGCTATATTTCAGCTGTAAATGTGGTTAACTTCCTTGACAATTTCCATACAATCAATACCAACCATGAACAGTGCCAGGATTAGAATCCAGGTGAGAAAAACGACATAGAGTGTCCTGCACTGTGCACTCGCCCGGTCATCACGGAGTGTCTGGGTTCTTCTATGGGGTCAGCACTTAAGCCTTGGATGGTCAACCAATGAGCACTGACCTAGATGAGTTCTTACACATTCAGTGGCTGACAAAAGCTTTCCAGCAAAATCCCATCTATTTTCTTCTAAAGAACTAGCTACGGGAACGTGGATACTTTATTCAGCTTAGATGCTCAGGGTTCTTTATTTAACAAGCAGAGCAGAAGTGAATTAATTAAGAGTATGGACTCTGAGGCTAGACAGCCATGGATTTAAAACCTGGCTTTTTCATTGTTCAGCTGGTAACCCCCGGCAGGTTATCTAACCTCTCCACACTTCAGCATCCTCATCTAAAAAATGGGAATGAGAAATGACTATATGACTACCCTCCTGGGGCTGCTCTGAGGATTAAATGGGCCCATATAAATCAATAATTTAGAACGATGTTTGGCACAAAATAGAAACTCAATAAATGTATCTTGAAGGAGAAAATTATTATTAGAAATTTCACACAACTTTTAAAAGCCTTACTATAATTAAGGTAAACCGAGAATACTTCTTGCTATCAAATAGAAAGACAGTCTTGTTTATTACACAAACTGTTCTCCGAGGCAAAATTCTTGATTACAAACTTGTAAAGTTGCTGTTTTGACACCAGCTATCTTTCATGATCTATGCCACCACTGATGTGTTGTTGCTGTTTTTAAGAGAAAAATGTTCTTATTTGTCTAACCTATGATAATTGAAGTAATTTTCCTGAAATATGTACTTTAAAAAAAAATCAAATTTTTTTTTCCTTGCCCACTTTTAATTTTATTGGTCTTCGACAAGACTCAAGTATATATTTTTAACCTTCACATAAAATTATATTTTTGCTTTTGAAAATTTAATTTCAAGTAAATTACTTTTAAAAATATGAAAGGAATACACAGTTGAAAATGCCAAATACTACTACAAGGTGGGGGAAAAATAATCAGCGTCTCAGCCCACCCACCCCTGCCTTTTTCTTGTTCCCCATTTCCTCTCCTTCATCATTTTGGAATTTCTATTTGGATATCGGACCCCCTGAGTTGGGTCTCTAAGCATGTCTTATTTTTCTTCTCTTTTTCTTTCATCTTCTCTTTCTACTTTCTGGGAGCTTTGATTACATTAAGCATCCATAGCTGTTGATTCTTTCATTTCTGCTACCAGCTGTTTAACTACTAGTAGTATTTTCTTATCTTTATTCATTTTAATGGCCTTTTAAAAAACATATGGAAGCAATATAAGTTTTTATATTTCTGAGGATACTTACTAATGATAATGGCCTTTACCCCCCATGTTTGAGACTTGGTCCCTTTCTACAGCAGTGGGCATTCCTCAGACGACTGGTAATCCTCTGCTACATGTTCTTAAAAATTTAGACTGAGGCTTTGAAATGCTGACCGGAAGTTCTGCTTTCATACATAGGATGTAACAATCGGATCTGACAACTCGCTACAATATGGCAGCCCAGTTTTTCCATCAATACCTGCTCAAACCCCAGGATCCGTATTTCTTTTCTCTTGGGCGAGGAGGCATTTTCCGGAAGAGGAATTCCCAGTCTCCTAAGAGGAGGGAGAAGGCTGGCTGCCAGGATTCTGAAAACCCCTCAGAAAGCACACACACCTTTATTTATAAAGGAAGTAATTCCCTCATCTAGTGTGGCATCGCACTGCAGCCCTCGGCTGTATCTACCTGGATCTCAGAGCCGGAGGCTTCTCTGATTCGGCCTCTGCAGGAATCCTTTAGTCTGTTGCGAGGTTAAGAAAGGCAGCCGCCTGGTTGTATCAGCTGGGAACAGCATCCGGTAGGTGGTCTTAACTACTTCCCACACAACCTTTCATCCAAGTCCCCTCTTTTCAGTTCTACCCGGTAAACCCACCTTCTTAGCAAATTCCCGAGTCTCCCCAAGGTCTCCCCACACTAACGAGCACAGTCCTGGTTGACTGTCTCTCCCCCTTTAAGCTCAGGACGCGGCTTTCTCTGATTTCCTATGGCATCACCATTGACCCATTTATTTTGCAGCTACCAAAATTTTACTGACATCATATGCCTATTGTTATCTCACACGCTCATTCTTAGCTTCATGGATTTGTGCCTTTTAAATTCATTTGTATTCATTTTAGAGGGTATCAAGGATAGCATAAAAATGAATTTACGTGGTCAAACAGGCACATTTACATAATATCTTTAATAGTTACACATTCCCCCAATTAATAACTCTTAAGAGACCTTAGAAGTCATCCAGTCCAAACGTCCTATTTTATTCTGAGGAAACTGAAGTCCACAGAGTGATATGATTTACTCAAGGTCACTTGACAAAATCTAAAAACACAGGATTCTATATAAGAAAGAAGAAGATTTTATGTAATTTGAAATGCTTTTAGTTTCCTTTCTCCATTTCACTTCTCTTAGTATTTTGTTCACAAAAAGCATATGAAATACTTTGACAATCGGAAGCCCTTTTAATGCCCTTCTTTGGCCAACCATGTGTCACATGTTAGTTGTATCTCCCTAGTCAAGTGAACCCTCATGAGTCTGGCCCTCATGTACAGCACAGGGATCCTGCTACCTATTGGGGGTGCCTGTCGTATCAATTAAATACAAAAATGCATAAAAATCACCTACCAGAGCAGCCCGTCGACTGTGCAAACTCTAGGCCAAATTAGTAAATAACACATCGATCGACTTGACTATTGTGGAGATATATAATTTTGTGAGAGCAATACCCAGGGTTTACCGAGAACTGACTCCCTTCATCCATGAGGCTCCCAAGGGAGTCACCACACTGAGACAACACAACCATGCCCAGGGCCCCAGGCTGGTCAGGGGGTTGAACTTCGCCTGGAAGTCAGGAGAGCCTGAGGTTTAGAACTGAGCATGGGGACAACCGAATGCCCTCAGAGCTGACTCAGCAGTGGCAGTGTGGTCCAGGGGTCGGGTCCTCAAAGGCAGATCGCATCACCTCCCTGCGGGGGAGGGGGGTCATGTGGAAATATGAAGCATGTTTGGTGGTCACATGATTGTGGGTCCCTCCTGGCACTTGGTGGGCAAAAGCCTAGGGTGTCACTCGTCAACAACGGATGGGACTGCCCTTCACAGTGCAGAAGTGTTCTGTAAAATACCAGGTGTGCCCCGTTAGGAAACCCTTGTAAGAAGAGGGGCCAGAGACTTTCGTTACTATTTCTCAGGCTTAAAGTCCTTTTCCTGTCCTCTCAGTTTTCAAGTTCGGTTCCTCCATGGATTCTATAGCACTCCCTAGTGGCCGGTACTTGCAACAAGAAAAGGCCTATGGAACGCATGAGCTGAGTAGATATTTTGGACTCTAGGTGATATAAAAAATAAGTGGCTTAGGCAGCACAGTTCTCTGAGGTGCCACCAGTTCTGTGAGATGCTGACGGTCCACTCGCTGTGGAGTTGCTGAGGGGGTGTCTCAGGCACTTCCCTTCCCCTCCCTGCCGCGTGCCAGCAGCGTGTCCAGTCCTCAACGTCACTGAATATACCACGATGCGGCTTATAAGAGTCAGTAAGTCCACTGCAGGGTTATCATGAAGATGAAACAGATAAAGTGCTGAGCACAGCGGCAATGCTGCATTTCACCTGAGCCATCAGCTCTGGAAACACCATAAGAAATCCTCACACCCTTTGGCATTCTTGGAAAGGGCTTCCTGCAAAGAACTAATCTTCCCCATGTGACTCGGGTAAAGCCTGCAAGGAGGCCAGCCAGAGGCCCTCCAAATTCCCATTCTTTGCTCCAATAAAGATCAGCTGACCTGTTTGTCCCCACTATCCATCACAAGGTACCCCTTAACCTGACTTGATCAAACTTTAGTTACGTTTCTCCCTGCCTCAGTGACACCTGCAACCTGGGTCAGCATGCAACTCTCCGGAAAGGCACCTGTTTCCAGGGACCAGCCTCGGGGTAAAACATTCTCCGGTTCACTGTCCCATCATGCCACCTCCACCCGTTCCTCCCACTTCCCCACACCTTTCTGGCCTTGTTCACATTTCCCCATGAAAGAAAAGCCCTTTGCTGTGTGACCTCGGCCACTGCGAGAGCTCACGTGCAGAGGCAGCCTCCTGTCGCAACAGCTGCTCTCCCTGCTCTTCCCATAACCCTTTCAAATAGAGTCTCTCTTGACTTAAGTCAGGACTTGGTTTTTATTCGATAACTGTGTTTGCAAGATAGATAGTAAGAACTTCATACATTTTAACTTTCATTTTTATTCATCATTCACGTGTGCATAAATTTGCATAGAAGGTGAAAGTGTTATTTGTAAGACTAATGATTTTTCTCCAGATGCCAATTATCGTATTACAAATATATTACATTACAAATGTTACTATTGTAAATAGAAAACTTTCAAATGATTATGAAGACAGTAAAGCAACATAAAATAAGTATATTTGAGTTTCACTGCATAATGTGTAAGATCCAATAACTACGTTCTTTGTTGGTAAAGACCCAGTGCCTTCTGAACTAGCTGCGTGTAATTGATCTAAACTATATTTGTGACATGACACTGTTCCTTGGGGAACAATTAGAGTTAAGCTGTCATTTCATAAACAACTAAGCGTCCGGAACATGGCACTGTCTCCATTAAAAGGTTTCCCTTAATTGGGTGCTCACCAAGAAGTTGGTCAGCCTAACAAAGAGACGTTCGGTTGACCGCTAACTCACACCAAAACTGAACTTGTAACCTCTTCCTCCGTAGTTTCGAATGTTACTCATCCAAACCATCTCAGCCCAGCCATGGCACTGCCATCCATGCCGGGACTCCAGCAGAAAGCTGACATCCATTCCATGGGGGCAGTGATGAGGCCTTTCTTACCCACTGCTCCAACACCTGTGCACAGAGGGCCTTTAGTAAATGTTCAATGAATTCCATCCTAACAATTTTCTCTCCTAAATATCTCACAGACTTTTCTCCGGTCCCCCCCTCCAACTGTAGTCCAAGGCCATCCTCATCTCTCACCTAGTCCTCTGCAGAAGGCTACCTCTTTCCATCAGCAGAGAGGTCTTAACACAAAGGTGACCTTGTAACATCTAAACTACAACTGTCCAGCCGTCTGAGAATAACCTGCTGTGAAAGGCCCACTCTGATCCAGCCCTTGCCCCCATCTCCAGCCTCGCCACTCTCTCCTGCTTCCGATTTTATGATTCTGGACTTAGTTAAGTTTTTCAAAACCGCCATGTTTCAAGAACTACCCATTTGAGCTCAGACGCAGAGCAAGGAAAAATGATACCCCTCTCACTCTTAAAACAAAAAGAAAGCTGGACGGAATGCAAGTTAATGCTGAAGTCCCAGGGCCAACACTAAGCACACACCTGGTGAGGGCGCAGGCACCTGCAGAGAAACAGACTGCTTCCTGGGGCTGGCTAGCACGAAGCCTTGGAAGGCCCAGAACTAAGAGAGGTGGCCCCTTCAGAAAGGCTTTTTCTGCAGGAATCAAACGCACCTCCCACCCCCAGGTGCTCACACAGAAGGTCCAGGAAGAGTCCTGAAATCCCTGCTTTGCCAGGTGCAGGAGGCGGGCAGGAAAGCAGCCACCACTGAAACCTGCCCAGATCGACCCCCATCTCCCTTTCTGAACAAAAGCCTGCAGGAGGGAGGGAAACAAAACCACTCTGCTCTGCTTTTTAAATACTGACAAAATGAACGCAGCATGTACTTAGTTCTGCGTCTAGCCCTCGGTCCCACTACAACAGTGAGGGAGGTGCACGCACGGTCCAGGTGCCGGGTGGAAAACAGAAACCAACAATGACCAGTGCCTGCGGAGTTTTACGCTTTACTAATAAGAGCCAGATGACAAACAGGTAAAACATACAGGATAACTGATGTCTGATCACTGCAGCAAGCATCCAGTGAGGGGGACAGAAAGTGACAACGCAGAGCATGGCTATTCACAGAGGGGGTGGGCAGCGGCAGGCAAGTTTGGCCTCTGTGATGGTTACCCGTGAGCTGTGTCCTCTGCCAGGATCTGGAATCGGACAATTTCTTGCAATGTGAACAGTGAGTGCAAAAGCCCTCAGGCACCAAGGAGCTTCTGAGGAAAAGGCAGCTGGCCAGCCAGACTCTGGGAAGGACATTACGTCAGGTCAGAAGAGACAGACGCCTCCATTTGGGCCGCACAGGACATCATCCATATTTGGATTTAAGTCTGAGTTAATTTACACTGAAAAAGAACAAACTCAAAGGTACAAAGGACACGCAGGGCCAGGCCCTTCTCATCAGTCTAACAGGCCCAGTGGGTTTCTCCTCCAGGCACTGCCCTCCAGTCTCTGTGCTTCTCCTGCTTTCTCTTGTTGCGCGAACCAAGCGGTATTTTAAGCCATTTCCTTTCATGTTGGGTTCCTGAGAATCAGAGGGAATGTGAATATGTTACTCTGAAATCTTCCTCCACGTCTTAATCCCCTTCTCCATTCTTAATACACTGCATGGCACGCAGTAATGCTCAAAAAAAAAAAAAAAAAAA
The DNA here is from genome assembly GCF_004115265.2 of Rhinolophus ferrumequinum. Lineage (NCBI taxonomy): Eukaryota > Metazoa > Chordata > Mammalia > Chiroptera > Rhinolophidae > Rhinolophus > Rhinolophus ferrumequinum. The sequence goes on along the minus strand of NC_046297.1, from coordinate 68,509,845 downwards.
AGAAAGAAAGAAAGAAAGAAAGAAAGAAAGGAAGAAAGAAAAAGAAAAAAAAATGTAGTGAATCAACAAAAGCAAAAGAATAAATTACTCAACTGTGGGTCCAGGGACCTGGTGTCCTGTCTATTGTTGCTTTATTTTGAGACAGCCACAGCTGTATCAGCAGTATCATAAAATATAAAACACTCTCTGGCACAAGAGGAAAAGAATTTCAAAGCATGAAGTCCTTTCACTGGTGGAGTCCCCATGCTCAGAAGGGTTACGGTGACTTCCTCAATTATCACACGGACTGCTTAATATTCCTTTTATATTAGTTATTTTTCCTTTCAATGCACTTTATGATTTCATAGACAAAATCAAATCCTGGGATAAATCTCATACTTGCTAAAAGCAATTCCCTTTGGTCCATTATGGTCCCTTCTCGTTCTCATTGCCCCCCCCCCCCCCCGCCAAACCCTAAAACCCTAGCCTGCAGCCAACATAGACATGTTACATCATTTTCACACAGCCCCCTCCTCCACTTGGCAATTAGAAAATTAGAGCTAGGCTTGAATGCTATCTTGGTTAACTAGGGCTGCATAACACACTAACCCAAAACTTACGGTCCTGGATAATAACCATTTAATTTATTTGCTCACAATTCAGCAATTTGAGCCCTGGGGGGAATTCCACATGGCAACAGCCAGATGGCCTGGGGCTGCAGGTCCCACTTCAGAGATGGCACATGCCCATGTCTCTTAAGTTGGAGGCGGCTGTCAGCTGGGACCTCAGTTCTTGCTGGTTTCATTGATTCTCTTGCCCCTGGGTATCCGGGGCTTCCTCCTGCCATGGCTGGCCTCAGGGTGATAGGGTGTTTGCATGGCATGGCTTCTGAGATCAGCAAAGCAGAAACTGCCAGTCCTCCCGAAAGCTCGGGCCTGGCACCTTGTCAGCCCTGCTGCACGCTCTCAGTTAAGGGGCGGCAGGGTCCGGACACACTCCAGGGAAGGGCACTTCACACACATGAATGCACGAGGAAGTGGTCACTGGGGACGTGGGGGGCATAATATAATTGTCTACTGCAGACAAAAACGACAAGCAACCGTTTTCAAAAGATTACGTTTCAACAGCCTCAAACATCACAGTCTTTTCTAGTCCCAGCTATCTACCTGCCTGGCTTCTCTCCCCCACATGGAGGCAGGCACCGAGATCTGGGGGCAGAGACCCCCACTTATCCGTCAGTGTACCTCAACAGCTGCCTACAACAGCACCTAGCTTTCACAGGCAAGCGAGGCTTCATGCATCAAAAAGTGAATGACAAAAGCCAACCAAAATCATCTCAGTCACTAGCTAAGATGTCAATTAAAACAAAGCCTCAAATCTGCGACACAGGCACAGAGGAAGGAAGCAGATTTCGGATATCTGGGCTCTCACTGGTCAACAGCATCTTGTACTTGAGCACCTCATAAAAGCTAACTGTTTATCAAAAATGCTTAAAAAGACATCTGAGAAAGACTGTAAAACAATGCAGTTCTGTATGAGATAAACAATGAAAACGTATCTCTATCAAGGTTTCTGAAATAGGATGTGAGAAACAAAAGAGAGGAAAAAAAGAATTAAAAAGAAATATGTTTCGATACAGTATGAAGTTGAGAGCATGTATCTTAAGAGCTAAGAAACTGTCAGGAAGAAGGGATGGGTTAGAGGCAAGCAGCTCCCCCAGCGCACCCCACGGTGATGGCAAACGGGACGGCTCCCTGGAGGTTATGATGGCCAATGTCCCAGGACCTGAGATTAGGCCGTGAGGAAGCATCCCCACGCTCAGGCGCTCACTCGCATCGTGTGTACATAACATGTATACATAAACTATCACACGTGTGTCTATATGTATGTGCGTTATGTGTGTTTGCAGGTGTACATTGATTTTAAAATTCTACACCCGTCCTATCACTGGTTAATATTTGAATATTTACTTAGGGGGAGAAATCCATCATTGACAATACCACATGTACAGACACAGGTGCAGCTGGGGAACATTATTCATCTTGCCACCCCCGACTGGACCACGGTCGCTCTTCCCGGGTTAGGAGGCTGAGCCGGCCCCGGGCCCAAGGAAGGGGCAGCCCCGCGGAGTTCTCGCTCATGTCCACGGCGTTTGTAGCAGACCTTCAGTGCAGTTGCTTTGGGTAAGTTTCACGAAAAGTAGGTAATGTAATCTGTGACCCCATAACCTGGCACGTGCAACAGCTATGTGCCCCCAAAATACTGAGAGCCAATGAGTCATTAAAACCTGGTGACACCTTCCGCATTGTGAATTCCCCTTTATTTAAGGACACTGTCGCAACGTGCTCACAACTGCATGGCACTTACGTGAACCCCGTAAAGGTACTAGCGTTAATCAACGTACTAAATATTGATAAAGTTTAGTTTCTTGAATAAGCACAGGCTGTGGGGCCAGATTTCTGGGATGCAAATGCCTGTTTCTTAATAATTGCGTAGACCTCGAAGCAAGTTATTTAACTTCTCTGTTCTTTAGTTTGTTCATACGTGAACAGGACATAACCATGCCCTCCTCCAAAAGTTCTAAAGATTAAATAAATTAATACACATAAGGTGCTTAGAATGGTGCCTGACACGCAGAACAGCACATGCTACATGTACACATTGAAATAGACGTTCCAGCATATTCTTCTAGCACCCGGATGTACTGTTGTGCATACATCCGTCTTTGGAAAACATCCACCAAGCATTTGCTTTCTAGACTTGACTGGGGAGAAATAATTAAACTTTCAAGGAATGGCTTTGGTTTATAATCTGCACACTCATCTAACGCCTGCCCAAGGGCAAAAATGTGAAGGTCTGTTTGACCTTCTCTGGAAAGGAAAGGCCAGATCACTACTTTTCTCAGCTCCATGGGACATTTCAGGTTCCAGTAATTTCACCACTAACACAGTGATTAGTTGAATAAATCCACCATTTTAGTTGCTATTCGGAATACCGATGTCATGTGAATGACAGCAATGTCACAAATGCCAAACCCCAAGCAGCAGTAAACCTAAGAGCAGGCTTGGGTCCATGGCATTCACACGAAATGGAACAGCCTCCTTAGAAATAAGACACCTGTTTCCTGGGTAGTTGGTGATTGAATCAACCTCTGGGTAAGTGACAATAATTTTTATGCTTCTGACAGTCACCTCTAAAAATAACAATCACTTTTACGTGGCACATTGAATTTCCCAGGAATAAAAGTCATTCCAAAAAGTCATTTAAATCAATCGTTCCTACTTCAGAAAAATAAAAGATCTTTTGTAACGCAGAAGACCTTCTCCTGTATATTCTAATTGTTTATTTATCTCTATGTCGTAAGTTTTTCAGGGCTCCTGCCTGGCTGTATAAAATGCTAAGGCCCAAGTATAGCACCGAAGCCTTTCCAGGCTCGTCACCACCGTTCCAGTGAATGCTACCAACTGCTATTCCTCATAATGACATCGTGCCTAGCCCAATAATTACTCTTCCTTTCCCCTGATCTCTGCTTGTTCACAGCCTGCACTTACTCTTAAGGACTAAATTTAATTCCACCTATAATTCTTTTACCAGAAATAACTCTCCCTCCCACCCTTAACTTTGTGTGGAGTCCCTCCACCTCTCTTGTGTTAATCCAGTCTGCACTCCATATGATTTAGTGAAATTTACTGTTTCTCCTGTTGGGTTATGAATCCCCCTTGAGAGTCATTAGGACACATATTTGATTCATCATTTTCCCTACATAACGGCTTCTCAATAAATACTTGTGGAATTGAAGTTTATTTTACCCCAAATCAAATGGCACTAGTCAACACAGTTTTTATTGATTTTCTTACCTGCAGAAATTATTGCAACATATTAAAACTACAGATAAAAGACTATTATCTAAATTTAGTAGGATGTCAACCACAAATCAGTAAGTATTATTAGTAGTGGTGGAGATTATTTGGTGTTGGTCCATTGATTGTAATTTACCATAGTATCTACTTCTAAATGGTAAACAGCCCAATTTATTGAGATATTAGCAACTCTAAAAATCAATGAAGTATACAGTAACTTTTCCAGGAGATGGTATGAGCAAAATAAATGCACACAGGCATACACAAGTAATAAACTATCTGAAAGAATCTGCCTTATGCACTTTCTAGCTCTATTTGCTCAAGGTTGGATTATATTCTTGCAAGGTGGGGAGGGGTAGATGGCAAAACAAATAAAACAAGCAACGTAGCCCATATAGAAATGAGTTTGAAATTGTTAACTAGAAAATCCCAGACTGCAACAGCTTGGCCGCAAGTGTGGAGAACAGAATTGGGGATCTGAAACTGAGGCAGGAAACTAAACTGGATAAGAGGCTGTTACGGTGGCCCGGGTGAGGGATGACAGCAGTCTACATGAAGGGGTGGCCACGGAATGCAGAGAGAGAGATGGATGAACATTTAGGAATAGAAGTAACCAAATGTATAAATCATAGCAGCTGCACAATGCAGGAGAAGCCAGAAGACAAAAATGAGGCACAGGTTTCAGACGTGGGCACTTAGGGCACACACCGTGCATCAGCCACCGAAATAAGGAACCCAGGCAAAGGGCCAGGTTTGCCAGGAGAGGAGGGATGAGGTCACTGATGGGCACATCAAAGCGTAGATGTGGGTGGGCTGCCCTCGGGGCGGTGCCAGCAGGCAGAGCTGGGCGTAACACAAGTGGGGAAGCTCCTAACCCTGACTTCCTCCCCTTCCGTAACTATGCTTCTCAGGACCAATGTGTGTTACGTGTCCCTTGTTTCATGGAATTAGGTCAATAACTTGTTTTGATAACAGTTCATAGTTTGGTCCATTGTATGAATTTCCGCTGTTCTATTCCACTAGGCTGGGCGTCCTAGAAGAGAAGAATTAAGTTTTAATCCTTTATTCCCTATGTCTAGTGTCAGTATAGTCATGCAGTTTTTATTGATCCAACTTGGTGGTCCTCCAGGGGACCAGTAATTGGTCCAGTAATATTCAAGATATCTAAGCCGGCAATATGTTCAAGGCACTAAAAATGTTTTTACTTTTTGGCTCAGAAACACACTTACGGATCTATCTTTCATCACCCCTCAGAAACTAAGCGGTAATGTGATAAAAGATTTATATATAACAATATTTATCACAGACTTTAATTTCCAAATTCACTGCTCTATGACCAAAGCACATATACAGTACCACTTCTAGTCTTCTGAAAGAAATGAGATTGTGGGGGGGGTCTATACATACCCAAATTTTATAATTATTCATTTGGGGAAATAAAATAGCAGTAATAACAACAAAACCCCCCAAAACAACATGAGTAAATTATTTCAGGAACCCCTCAATATATGCCTGGCTGTTTTTGGAGTCCCCTTAAGAAATCTAAGTTCAAGTGCTACTTTTTGCGTCCAAAATCAGCATGTTTAAGAGAATAAGGAAAAATCACAGCATAAGATGTGAAATCCTTTCACAGTATTTTGAATGTTGTCGTATTTGCAAATACCAACCTAATGTAATGACAGAGGGACTGTGTGACACAGGATCCCGAGAGCCAGAGAAGACCTCTGAGAACAGAACCAAAGTAACTTCTGAAGATGTGTTCCTCTCCTTTGCACTCATCATTTCATTTCCCTCCTCTTTCCATAAGTGATGGCAGAGGATGACCCAGAAGGCAGGCTGTGCGCTGTGCACAATGGGCCCATACGCTTTCCTCGGGTCCTGTGATTCTGAGTGGACTTTCTACCTCATCACAGGGTCCCACGATTTAATGAACACCAGGAGGGACACGCATAGTGACCTATAATAAACACATGTATCTTCAAGGAGTTATATATATATACCAGGCTTCCTTGACGTCAACAAGTTTCAAAATACTCACCAGACAGCCATGTTAATTTTGGTAATGGCACTTATATATGTTTTTTAAAAACTGACATATAACTACATCAGCACTTTATATCTACAGGTAAACTGTCAATTGAACGCGAAAAATAAAAATTATTTTCACATAAATCCTCTGGAAAAAATACTACATGCCTCTGAAAATAAATTAGGAATCGCAGAAAAGGCCATTTGTAACATACTGATATGACTGTCAAATAGTTACTACTTGAGGAAAATTTTAAAGTTGTGATGATGTCTATGGAATAGGCTTCTGCCTAAGCAGTAAATTCATGGGTTTTGAACGGTCTGCAACACACTACAAGGGAAAAATGCAAGCCAAGTTTGAAGTTTTCCCTGAGCTTTAAATCACATTCCAGGCAAGACATGTTTTATAAGTTCTCTCTCTCCAAGACCCTTAATCGAAGAGCGTCTGTGGGACAGCAAATATATATAAATTTAAAATATGCACATAATAGGAAAACACTTAATGTAAGAAACCATGTTGATTAATATAAGGTTACTAAAAATAGTATGTACACATTAGAATGCTTAGAGATGAAAAACAATGACCAAATTAAGAAATTCAATAAATCTAATCTAAACCTATAGAATTTAACTCAGTACAATAAATCTTAAAACAAACAAAAAAAAACATAACTACAGTAGAAAAATATCTCATAAATGAACTTTCTCAGGCATATTTTTCCCTCAAAATAGAAATCATTTTTTATCCTAATTATAAAAGTTACACTCAGTTATTGCTGAAACAATAAAGTACAGAAACATGTAAAGTAGGGGGAAAAAAGACATAATCCTACCCTCCAGAAAATGACTGCTGTTAAGATTCTCGTTTGTTTTGTTTTTTTCCCCCCAAATAATCGTCTAACTGGGATCCTATCTGTTCTACACGTTGGTTTTTCTATTTTATTTAATGATACAAAATAGACATTTTACCACAGCAGTAGAGCATGTGTGTATAACGACACAGAGACCAAATTGATTGAATTTCCTATTACAACTTCCTTTCTACTGGTGCAGAAGCATTCCTCACCCTCGCCGGAGTATACACACGGCGTGGCCTCTCCTGACACAGTTCCCAGCCATTAAACACAAGCTCTGAAATAGCTCAAATACCACTTCCTACTCCAGGTTCACAGCCCCACTGGCCAACCCTACCCCTTTCCTCTGCGCCCTTATCACTTTGTAAATCCTCATAAAACTCTGCACATCTTATTGAAATGAACCTGTTTAGCCAAACAAGATGGCCCCTAATTTCTCAAATGCTCTCTGTCCCACACACACCGCTGCCCTGTCATGACCATGTTGACCTCACCCTGTCTTGCTTCTGACCCTTCCCCAGTTAGCTCCTTCAAGAAGGCCACCTCGGGAAAGCCTTCCTCCTCCTCTTGTCTTCTTAGAGCACTCTAGCATCGAACCTCGCACGCTGCAGTACACACATTACTTTATTCCTCTGCAGGCCCCACAAAACTGAGAGCTTCTTAGGACGAAACAACTTGTCTTCATCACTTTTGTTTTCCCAGCACAATACCGAGCTCAGAGAAGTCCCTCAATAAATGTGAGGTATATAGTGGATGGATAGATTCACGGATGAATGAACCAGTGAATGAAAAAAGATGAATGAATATTCAACCTAAACCACAAGGTGTCTACAGGACCTCAAAGACAGAGCACCTCGTTCCAACACTGAGTTGGCATTGATATTAACTCCATTGTATCTAGTCACTGCTCAGGGCCAAGGAAAATGGTGGAGAACAATGTCCACAGCTTCAAATCTTTTTTTCAAAAAAACCATAAAACAGTGTTTACTTTGAGTCTCACACTTTACAAGCTCAGACGTACAACTCAAGAGAGTGAATATACTTTAGGTTTGAATGCTAAAACACTCGTTCAATGGTGTGCCATTCATAGAGTGCTGAAAGAAGAAAAGAGCAATTATTCAATTAATGGCGATCATTTTATCGGATGCAGTTTCACAAACAGCACTCTGTCTCGCCCCAGAAGCTGAAAGAAGACAGTCAGCATCAATCCACATCAAGCTCTGCCCTCTGCCCACTACTATTCCCAGGGCCAAGCATTGCCAGCTTCTTCCGCTCAGTCTATTAACTGACACCAGCATGAAAGCTTTTTCTTAGAACTGATGGAAGTGCTATATTAGCCTTTTATACAAGGCTGGCTTGAAACTTGCATGCTCAATTATGCTAAACAGAAATATCCTTTTTCAGCATTCGGAAAGCAGTAGATTTCTAAGTAGCATCCTCCAGACATTATAAGTACTTGAAATGGACTCTGTTCTGTTAGACACAGAAATTTTAATTTGTCTTCCCCTACTCTCATCACAGCTGACATTGAAAAACAATATTTGAGATTTTATTTCACATACTTACACACAATAGGCTATTAATTATAGATTAATCATGTACTAGATTATGAACTATTTGAAGACGGGCAGGGTCTGCTCATATTTCCATCTGCTGCATATTGAGCATACAGTGTACTGAGGTTTCCATAAGCCATCCTTTGTTTAGTAGTGACTCTACAAAATGTTCACAACATAGTTTTCTGTTACTAAAAAAGTATATCCTGAATTCTGCAAGTATGGATGAGTAAGCTTCTAACACGCTGAGTGTCTATAGATAGCAATTATGAACTCTTAAACTCTGAACAAAATATAAAAACCAAGCCTATGGAGAATTACCAAAAACAAGGAGACTCTGGAAGGGAGTCAAGACTTGGAAAAAGGCAATGACCTGGGTGAATTTGCTGATTTTAGAGCTTTTTGCCTGAGTAGCAGAGTTGGGGAAACCATAGTGCTGAAATGTAAGGAAGGAATACTAGGAAAGACAAAGTTAGAGTTGGGAGCACAAAATTTTGTGAGTAAAATCTGCCAAAATCTCTGGCTGACCTTTGAATCAGGTATGCCAAAAAATACATGCAAAAGTCAAACTAAGAACTGAACTGAGACCTATAAACAACAGACAAAGTATACAGTCTGAATGCAAAAATATCAACATTCCTCAGAGAAACAGAACGGAACCCAGAGTTTCTACAATATAACACTCACAATGTCTAGTACACAACTCAAAATTACTCAACAGACAAAAAATTGGAAAATGACTCATTATCAAGATAAAGGATTATCAATTCAGGTCAAATCTAAGGTGATTAAGATTTTAGAATTAGAGGCTTAAAGCATCTATTTTAACTTTGGCCAATGACATGATACCTGCAACGAATAAAAAATAGAAAGTTCCAGCAGAGAAAAAAATATTTTTTTACTTCACATACACATATTTATACATAAATCAAATACAAATTCTTCAACAGATCATTGTAACACCAGATAGAAAATTTTTATCTGATGGGCTTAACAGAGAATAAAGACAGCATAAGAAAGATTCAATAAAGTTAAGATACAGCAGTAGAAATTATCCAATCTGAAAAATAAGGGGAGAAAAATCCAACAACTAATAACAAAAGTGAACCGAGCCATCGGAACCTTTTTGAGAGTATCAAAAGGTTGAACATATGTGTAACCGAAGTCTCAAAAGATGGGGAGAGATACGGTCAAAAAAAGCATCTGAAAAAGCAATAGCGGAAATATTATGATGACGTGGACAAATCCCTTGCAAAACACATACAGACAAAAATTTCAAAGAAGATGAAATAGAAAATCTAATTAGTGACATGTCAATTAAACACACTGAACTCATTATCAAATCCCAGGCCCTGATAGCATCACTGGTGAATTCTACAAATGTTGAAGAAGAAATGGCACCAAACTGACACAAATTCCTTGAAAGATAAAACAGGAAAGAAACACTCTGTTCACTTTATGAAACTAACACGTAACACTAACACCAAAATCTGACAAAGGTATTACAGCCAGCATTACGCATGAACATAGATGCATCTGAATCAAAAAACATATAAGAATAATAATAATACGTCATTACCAAGTAGGGTTTAATCCAGGAATCCAAAGTTGGCTTAATTTAGACAAATCAATTAATAACATTCACTGTATTAACAGTATAAAGGAGTAACACCCTGTGTTTATTTCAACAGATAAAACAGCATTTAATAAACATCACCAGCCCATCAGGATCAAAGCAGCAAAACGGAAATAGAAGAGAAATTCCTCTACCTAACAAAGGACAGGGCATCTACAAAAAAATCCTACGGCTCTTACCACTCCTGATGGTAAAATACTGAATGTTTTACCACATGGATTGGGAACGAGGGAAGAATGCCTAACCTCTCCACTTGTATTTGAGTTTTATACTTAACATTTCTGTCAATACAGTAATGCAGGCTAAATAAATAAAAAGCATAGAAATTGGAATGGAAGAAGTAAACTATTTATGCAGATGATATGATTATGTGCATAGCGTATCCTAGAGATTATAAAACAACTTACTAGAACAAGTGAATTTAGCAAGGTAGCAGAATACAAGGTCAACGCACAGAATTTTATACTAGAAGAAAAAACGGGAAAAAAATTAAAATATTCATTTTACAGCAGTGTTGAAAACAAAATACTTAGGAATAAGTTTGTCAGAAGACAAATAAGACCTTTACCCTGAAAAGCACAAAATGTTGCTGATAGAAACTTAAAATCTAAATAGATGGAAAGATATACCATGTTCAAGGAAGGGAAGACTCAATATTGTTACGATGTCAAATCTCCCTAAATTGATCAAAAGATTCAATGCAATGGCAATCATAATCTGGGCAGAATGTTTTGGGAAAATGAATAAAATGATTCTTAAATTTATATGGAATTGCAAAGGACCTGTATCAAAGAAATCCTGAGAAAGAAGGATAAAGTTGAAGGTACTACATTGCTTAACTTCACGTTTTACTGTAAAAAGCTACAGGAATAAAGACAGTACTATACCAGCATAAGGATCCATAAAAGTATTGATCAAGTGCAATGAAAGGGAAAGTGCAGCAATAGACCCTTACTTGCATAGTCATCTGATTTTCATCAAAGGTGCCGGCACAATCAGTGAGAAGGAAACATCTTTCAACAAATGGTACTGGAAAAACTGAATATTCGTATGGAGAAAACAAAAATAAATTTTGACCCTCTATCTCAGAACACACACAAAAATTATTTTGAGATGCATCATAGACCTAAAAGTAAAAATTGTAACGATAAAGCTTTTAGACGAAACACAGAAGACTAATTTTATATCTTATAAAGGACTCTAACATTTCCTTGAGGTTGGCAAAGGTTTCTTAATTGGTAAAAAGTAGTAATCATAAAAGAAAAACCTGATACATTAGACATCATCAAACGTAAAATCTTCTGCTTATCATAGACTCTGTTAAGAAAATAGTAGGCAAGCCATAGACCAGGGGTGTCCAACCATTTTTCAACGTTTTTCACCAAGGGCCACAGGCCGTAAAATACACAAACAGCCGGGCCACTCACTCGAGGTGAAGTACATATTGCCTCACCTGGTTTATTTAAGTAAACTAAATATACTTTTGGAATTTGCTGCAGGCCAATTAACAATGGATCATGGGCCGCAGTTGGCCCGCGGGCCACAGTTTGGACACCCCTGCCATAGACTGAGGCGAATATTCACAAAACATATCTTTCACAAAAGATTTGTATCCAGGGTATACAAAAAAGTTTCTACAACTCAATGATAAGAAGACATAAAACCCATTTAGAAACATGCAGAAGATCTAAAAAGACACTTCACAACAGAAGACTAATGGCCAAGAAGTACATGAAAAAGGACACAAAGTCCTTAATCATCAGGAAAATGCAAATTAACACCACAGGAAATACCAATACACTAGCAGAGTGGCTAAAATTAAAGAGACTGACGACATCAAACAATGATGAAAACATGGACCAAGCACAACTCGCACGCACTGTTCTGGGAAACGTCACAAGGTACAGCCACTTTGGGGAAATCATATGGCAATTTCTTGTAAAACTAAATACACAGCAATTGAAATCCTAGGTATTTACTCAGAAGAAATGAAAACATGGTCGCGCAATGACCTGTTCGAAAATATTCACAGCAATTTAACTTATAATAACCCAAAACTGCCAGGCAATGTATACATTGTGGTTTATTCAGGTAATGGATTATTACTCAGCAATCAAAAGACATGAACTACTGATACATGCAACAGTATGCATGGATCATGTAGATGGACACTCAAAAGACAGAAAAAAGAAAAATAAGGTAAAAGAAGTATCAATTCAGGCCAAACCTCAGATGACCACGATTTTAAAATTAGAGGCTTTAAAGACCCTTTTGTAATTGTGCTCCGTGACACAAAATAATATGTGCAATGAATGAAAAACACGACTCTTTATGTAGAATAATTAGGCGAAATAATATTTTGAACATGTATGTGCTAAACCCTATGCTAAGCATTTAACATAGAAAATCTTATTTAATTCTTAATCCAATCTCTCTTACAAATGAAGAGCCTAAAGAAGAAAGAAGTTAAAAATGTTGTCCAAAGTCACACTGCTAGTATGATTTGTAAGCACAACTTTTTATTTTTTCATTTTTTATTAGTTTCAGGTGTACAAAACAATGCAGTCGGCATGTACACACCCCTCACAAAGTGCTAACCCCTCCCCCAATCTACTACCCCCCTGATATCCTATACAGCTGTTACAATTCCATTGACTCTATTCCCTATGCTGTACTCCACATCCTGTGACTACATATGTACTAAATTATAGTTGACATCGTAAGCATAACTTTTTAGGGCTCCATAACTCACACTAAAGTCAAACAGAAAAAACAGAATCACTAACTAAGCTTTCAATTAACTGTAAAAGTCTGGGTGTTGCGGGGGGAGCTGCCCTAAGGCAAAACACCTCAAGAAAATAGCCAGGGAATATAGACGAAACAGTTACTCCCCTGTGACTAAGCCGGCACACCTGCAGGGGAGACCTCCCTGTCTTACCTTAGGAAACTGTTTCACGGGAATTAACACTTTCTGTCCCAGCTTCATGTTCTTATTGATCACCACATCGATGTACTTTTCTTCGTCCTTTCCTTCTCCTTTTTGAAACTTTTCTATTTCTGTGGAGGGAAAAAAAGAAAAAAAAGATAACCATGCAGTGTATGACTTAACAACTCTAGAGGTTGGGAGTTTTCGGTAGCTCTATTATGGCATGAAATCAAATAGAGAAAACGTGGACTACTAGACTGCGACAATGTTGTCAAGGAATGACATATTTCCCATTTCATCGATAATTCTTCACCAGTACAGTGGGGGAAATGCATGTACCATGTCTCTACAAAGTCAAGTCTCAAGTGCCCATCCTAATGGCAGGGAATGAACGAGCCAACACACACACAAGAACATAAAAATAAGTCCCTGGGGCCTTCTGGAATCCTCGAGAAAGGCTGACCAAAGAGCAAAGAAAAGGCGGAATGGATTCGCAGCTCGGTGTTACAAGGCACTGGCATCTCTATTCAGCACCCTGCCTTGCTCTCCACGGCTTATCCCATCAAGAACGGATGCTTCAGGATGCCAGTAAAAGCGCGAGATGACCTCCCAACCACATCTTCCCTCCTCACAAGTGACAGGGTCAACCATAGGCTCATCCATGTCTCGGCTAATGCACTTTTCTCTACCTGTGACATTATTTTGATGATTTCAATTGCATACGTCTCTAAGATTCAACCACATTAAATGCCACTCTTTATGTGCGACTGTCCCTCTCCTCGATGGGGTCAGCAGGCATGGGAGAATCCATCCCTGCCACCCCGAGACTCACACAGCACTTACGCACAACTCTACTGGAACTCTGCTACACAATGCTTGTGTCGCCAGCACATTTATACTGAAATCCTAACCCCCAACGCTATGGGATTAAGAGACAGGACTTGAGGAAGGTAATTGGATCATAAAATTGGAGCCCTCCCGATGGGATTACTGCCCTTGTAAAGGAGACCCCACAGAGCATTTTCACCCCTTCTGCCATGTGAGGCTACAGCAAGCAGACTGCCATCCATGAACCAGGAAGTGGGCCCTCACCTGACACCAAGTCTACAGGTATATTGGCCTTGGGCTTCCAGCCTCCAGAACTGCGAGAAATACATTTCTGTTGTCTATAAACCACGCAGTTTATGGCATTCTGTTACAGCCCTGAGTGGGCTAAGATACTCTCTCACCGGAACATCAATTGTTCTCTTAGGTAACATCTGTTTCTTCATTCAGAAAACATCTACTAAGCACCTACTATGTGCAAGTTCCAGATCTTGGAAAACATTAGTATACTGTTCCCTCACATTATTGCCCATAGCATTTGGCTGTACAAGACGTAAACAAATAGGTGACTGAATGAATGCCTGCATGGACTGATCCCTCCATAGCCTGACCACAAGATACCTGAGCTCTGAGGAAAAGAGTGAAGACATAAAATGGAGTTGCTACGGTCAAGCTGCTAAATTACTAAAATCAGGTAGGCTGAGGCATGAAAAAATGACTCCATTCTTGTTTTAACTAGCCTGAGAACTTACACTCTTGAATTCTCCAGTTATGCCTGAAAGATGATAGATGGATACATAGACAGACACATAGATGCTAATAGGTATACAGAGATATACAGATATATGAATCCCATAGATAATAACCCTCTGCTAATAAATGGCAAAGGTAGGATTTACCCCCAGGTTTGTCTGACCCCCCCGTTTGGGTTATTTTTTTGTTTTTTTTAAATGTCACATCAGACAGAAAATAAGATTTCCATAGCATCTTAGGATAAATGGAGAGTATGTTTAAAGCTGGAGGCTTCTGACGTTGGGCTTCAGTCACCACTGAAGAATTGGGTGGGCTTTGGTGTCTCTTTTCCATCCACTGACCCCCTCATTATGCTCATTAGCTCTGACTCCCCAACCTTCTTTGCTATATTCAAATGTGAGCCTGATTTCTTTCCCCTGTAGTGATCATCTTGACATATATCATAATAGTGCTGAAAAAAGTCTTACTTACCAAGTGCCAAAATAATTTTTTTTCTTTAACAATGCATGGTTGAAAGTCAGTATATAGGTAGGATGTAATGAAAAATATATTTTAGGTCTTTATCCCCAGTTCCTGGAACAGAGCTCCTAAAACCTTTGGGATTTCCTGAGTGATAGGAGTCCCTTTTGTTATTCATAATAAGCCCCTTTGAACCACATCCCAGTTTATGTTCACTCCTGGAGAAGTGGGGGTCTGGTTGCCAGAAAAATCAACCATGTGATTAGAAGGTTGCAACTTTCAGCACCTGGTACTTCCACCTATCTCTGGGAAGAGGAGAAGCTACATATGGAGTTCAAATCATCAGTGAATAATGATTTAATCAACTATACCCACACAATGAAACTCCATACAAAACTTAAAAAGCAGAGTTGAAATAGCTTCTGGAAATACCTTTAGCATAGTTAGAAGATTCAACAAAATTTGGTATACTGAAACTTCCTAGAAAAAAAGAAAGAAATTTTAATGAACGTATATGTTTGTCAAAATTTAACTACCTATTTTCTTTTCAAGTAACGAGCATTTTATGATATTTGAGAACTTATAACACATGCACAATTTAATACTCGATTCCATAACCAGAATTCAAGATGTTATTCCTTGCATCAGTGACATTTAACATTTGAAGTAACACGTACAGTCATAAAGGTAAGACTTAAAAAATTAGAAAAAAATCTGTACTTTACCATATATTAAAGTTTCAGCTATGCTTATGATTTTTAAAGGGGAAAATAGAAATTAAAAGAAACTATATAAAAAAAGCGAATTTCCTTTCTAGATAAACAGTCAACTTTGCAAATCGTACGTTCTAAAATACCTTTTTGTTACCTAAGTGCACTTTGAATTATGCTGAAATATAAGATTTATTTATTTATTTACTTATTTATTTATTTTTTAAGCCTGAAGTCATATTAAATGTAGGTGGGTCTTCCTTCGTGCACTGGCCCTAACACACCACAGGAACTGGAAGGAGTCCCAAATTCTGTCGCTGGAGTCAAACAGAGCTGGTTTCAATCATGGCCTTTTTGCCCTCTAGCTGTAAAATTCAAAACTGGTCAAAACTTTTATTTTTCTAGGTGCTGTTCAATCGACAATTTTGTATTTTCTACTTGACTGAGGATTTTAAGTAGTTTGATGTTTCCATGAATTGCAATAAATGGCAATGCAAAAACAGGGGGAACTGTACGGTATGACCTATGAAATCTGGAAATAGGTTTCTAATTTTTATGCCTGTCTCTAACAGGGAGTTTCCTCTTCCAAAACCCACAGCTCTGACCTTCCCTAGGGAAGGGGGAAGGCACCTGACACCCCCCAAGGTGGATATAACCCTTTAGCTAATGGGGTTAGCTAATGAAAGCCAACCTGAGAAAAACTCTAATCAGATTCTCAAGGGCAAACACATGGGGAACTGGACTCACTAATGCCCAGATTATGTTTGTTACCAGACAGTTTAATGTACCAACCCCATCCCTCAGCTCAGAAATAATAAGCAAATGGGTGGTCAGGTTTTAGATACTGAAGGGGATCAAAACACTATGTTTCCAAACCATGGACACCAAATTCCTCTCAGCCCAAAAATCTAGTGTCAGTTGCAATGTCTTTTTTGGCTTTTGTTTTTCCCTTTCTTTTTTGTTTTTGCCTTAGCCCACTACAGAGCCTTCTAAGAAAAGGCCACTTACCTTTTTAGCCTACTGACTATATTAAAATCTACTAATGTTCAAAAGGCAGCCAAATAATCTTTGGATTTAATTGAGTTAAATTTCCAACATAAAAAATTTTAATGTGTCAATTTTCATTAAACCTGCTAAAATTCTCTGACAAAATCGAGCACATCTAGACTGATATTTTTCCTTTGTCCGAGCCATACCATTTCTGCGAATTTACCCAACAGATGAAGTACCCAGATAGATGTGAAATACGTACAAAGTTACCCGTTTACAACATGGTCTTTAACAGCAAAACGCTGGGAATCTCTAAATGCCCATCACCCACACAGTAAGAGAGCACTTTACGGGATCAGGAAACCATGGTCTGATAGAAAAAGGTCTCCACCAAATACACTGTTTCATTCACACACATACACAGTGTTAAACAGTATAAGAACATATATTCATATTCACTTGAATATGCACAGAAAATATCTCCCTAATTACATATACGAAACTAATAACAGTGGTTATCTAACTGGCATGGGGGGGAATACAGTGGATATGAAACAGGAATAGAAGAATTTTCACTGTCTCTCTCTTTACGTTGTTTTAAGTTTTTGAACTATGTGAATATTTTACCCTTTAAATTTACAAAAAATTCAATTTTTAAACAGTTACGAAGATTTTTTTTTTTTTTTGAAATGGAATACAATAAAAATGAGTGCATGCTTACATTCTGCATCTTGGCTGAAAAACCCAGAGCTTTATTCTCTCTTGATCATCCATTTTAAGTTCATTACACTATTCTTTCACCGAAACTGAGAGGGGAATTTACCTGCACTGGCTTACCTCACTCGAAGCAACAGATGTGTTTCTAAAAATTCCATGTGAAATGGTTTATTTTGAGAATGCAGTAATATTTTAAATGCAATAGGGTTCACTTGGCGGGGAAGGGAGGACTAGAATCTATCCAAAAATCTATTATTGTGTTATGATACATTGAAGAAATCCTACTAGGTGCTGGGACTAAAATATAGGGGATTTGGGGCATATAAACAGACAAATTTAATACACTGTACACAGTGCTACAGAAAAGGGACTAATAGCTTTGGAATTTAGAAAATGATTCAAAAAGCTGGCAAATACGTGCTGAATTCTGGAAGGGTAGGGAATGAAGTTTGCCAGGCAAAGAAATAAGGAACTAATTCTGCAGTGAAGTAACCCTGTGGAACACGAGTTCACATTCATTCCTCTGATGAGACTGTACAGCTGATACATGGGGTTTTATTAAGATGTCATAACCGATTTGTTTTCCTTTTCCCTTTTAACCATACACAATGAAATAAATCAGACAAGTAATGATGGCAAATCCTGCGATCACAGAGTCAGTCAGTGAACAAGCGTAGACATGAGCTCCCATTGGGTCGTCAACAGGTTTGACGCTTTCTCTACATAGGACCTGACCCTAAGTCCTAGGTTCTAGCAGAAAGACTGAACAGTTTCAAGGTGATAGGTGAGAAAGACCTGGTTCTCTTTGGCCAATGTAGAGAAGAAATGAGGACAAAAACACGAAAAGGCAGGCCAGGTTCTTAATGTCAAAACTGAGATACTAAGTTCAGTAAGGTACTACCAGGAAGGTAACCCAGAGCCACGAGCAGGAGCATGACGTGACGAGGGAGAACCTTAAGGAAAGGCAGTCTGGCAGCCGAGCAGGAAAGGAGATGGACAGAAAGTAGAGAGAGAAAGCGGATTAAAACACAGCTGGATAATAAAACAATCCAGATGAACAACCAGCGAGGCACTAAGCTAGAGGGTTGATCTATATTTGAAACGGACAGAAGATGGATGAGAAAGCTATAAGGACGCTAGCCCGTCACATACGTATGAAGAGAAAGTTTCGGCTACTGCTGATACCCACGCACAGGGACACACCTACGTTCCTCTCCCTCCTTCACTCTCCATCCCATAACCCTGACCTTTCATAGGCTCAAAACCACCATCCTCACCTGCCTGAGGCTTGTGAACTCGTTCTCCAAGATCAAACACATCTGTGGATTTTTTGCTTAGCAATCAATATCCTTCCTTCTCCTTGGTGTCTCTTCCTAAATTTCACTTCCTAGAAAGGCTGTCTTTGCATCCCCAGACTAACTAATCAAAAACCACAGCATTCTACATAGTATGATACTCACCACAGGTGTAACTTCCTACTTAATGTCTGTCTTCTCCAACTGATGGTTAGTTACCCCCTTTAATTCCTTTGCCAGTGCCTGACACGTGGTAAGGGCTCCACAAGCACATGCTGGAAGAACGAACGATGGAAACTACTCACCGTCACCAACAACACACATGCACATGCGTTAACTTTTTCTGTAGTATTTTCACTGCTTTAACTCCCATGATCCTGACGATATTCCAGGAAGGCTCAGCATTATTCACATTCCACATGTGAAACAAGTTAGAAAATATCTTTCTAAAAGTCACACAATTAGCAAACTACATTACCAAGAGTCCAACTCGGGACTCCAATTCCAACACATTCCCAACTTCCCCAGCACTTTCCACCGAAACTCAGAATACGTTGTCTGACTAACAACCCCATCAAGCCTGCACTACACCGTGCTTCTGTAAGGGAAAACAAACGTCCTGTACAAAACAGGTCCAGGAAAGAATGTATTAAGGAGTCAGTGAATCCCTAACTGAGCCTATAAGGAATGTATCCTTTAGTATCAGAAACTGTCAGCTGGGAACCCTGATACTCTGCCGCTCGGCCTATTCCTGGAGCTTCTATGAAAGGAATTAAAAGGGGGTAACTAACAAACAGTCTGCTCTTTCCCTGGGCGAATGATCCAAGGAAGGGGATTCCGGAAGGAGACAGGTGGTATTCAAACTGGGTAATCTGAAAGGAGTTTAATGAAGCGCCTAGATATAAAGGTATGGAGAGCCTAAAACAATAGCAACAAAGAATGGTAAACTGCTCTGGGGTTACTTAGAAAGGGAGAGGTCACGGCCCCAAGGCCTGAAGAATGAAGACACAGGAATGGTGAAGCAAGGGTGCGTGGCCTGGAGAGAGGTCACAGACATCCCCAGAGGGAAGGAGCCAGTCTGTGGTGTCCTAACGGAGGAAGCAAACAGAAGGAGCACTGATCTCACGTATCCCCTCCTGCCCACCTTCCGCTGGTGACCCCACTGGGTAGGCACTGATCCACCTGGAAGCCAGGGGGTGAGAGTGTCTGCTGATCCATTCCTGGAGTCCTCCTTGTCAGCTCCTGGGCTCAGGGCAGCGTAGAGAGGGTAGAAAGAGGAGCCGGCAAGGTAAAACGCAGCTCTGCAGCCCTGCGCCTTTGGTAACCTAATTCTTTTTTTTCCAAGGTTTTTTATTAAAATATAGGTAACATACAATGTTATATGAGTTTCAGGCATATACCATAGTTATTCACCATTTATAGACCTAAAGAAGTGATCACCATGATAAGTCCAGCAACTTATCCGACCATCTGACACGGTACCATGCTATCACAATATTATTGACTATATTCCCCATGTTGTATATTACAGCCCCATGACTTGTAGACTGATTTTTCTTTTTAAAGAGTTTCTGATGCCTCCTTTACATCCAGGAGCTTCCCTTGGAGCTTATCTCCTATGATATTACACAGCAAAATACTGAAAAGTAATGCAATTGTGTTAGAGACCACTTATTACACCAGTACTAAGTAAGTACTATTTTTATTTTGTTGACAATGATTCACCAAGTATAGGACTGCGTGTTTGACTTCAGATCTCTATGTATTCTAATAAATCTATGCTCTCTCACCTCCACTTTGCAAAGTGAGACCCTGAAGATGCAGATGGCAGCAGCTTGCCAAAGCTCAGGCAGGTAGTACTAAGCAGTCAAGATTCACACAGAACTGTATCAACATCAAAGCCCATCTCATTAGCTGTTCAGAGCTATTTAATAAAAATGCATAAAAGGGATAGAAAAGGATAACTGAATACTGCCAATCAGCCTGCACAATAAAGTACCAGGGTGGACAGTGACACAGTAAACAGAGCCCCCCTTCTCGGGGTACCTTGACTCTGTACAAACTTATTAAAGCACAGGACTTAGCCTGGATCCATAATGAAATGAGAAGCCCATGTCAGAATGGTAATACCTACATGCTCAACATTCAGAAATCTATCTCAAAATAATACAACAGCCCAGTTGGAGGATTTAAATTGATTTTAAAAGATATATAAATAGTGTTCACAGCCATTGTAAATTCTATTTGACAGATTACTAAAATGTTACTGCGGCTGCTGGTCCGAAAAGAAATTTTTTAACCTCTAACATGACAAATGTTTTCACTAAGGAATTATTTTATTTAAGCAATCCAAACCTAACTGAACACCTATTAGATTCAAACCAGAGCTGAATACACTAAAACCTGTCCAGACTAGATTGATTCATACAGCTCATGATCTTGCAAATAATCTTCCATAAACAGAAATAAATGGCACAGCAGAACAGAGATGCATATCATTGTCTAATAAGGACAAATAAACTCATCATAAATACACACAAATGTACCATCTAGGAAGCAAGAACAGGCAATACTCTAAATATTAAAAATGCTTGCAAGTGAACTATTTTTATAAAGGCAGAGCAAATATTTGTGCACAAAATATCCTAACTATATATACAACACATAAGATTAAAACATACACACAAGGAAATGACAGTCAAATTCCTTCAGGAAGGAAGAAGGGTTGATAAAGAGGGAAAGGAGAAGGAAGGCATTAATT
This sequence comes from Rhinolophus ferrumequinum, assembly GCF_004115265.2. Taxonomy (NCBI): domain Eukaryota; kingdom Metazoa; phylum Chordata; class Mammalia; order Chiroptera; family Rhinolophidae; genus Rhinolophus; species Rhinolophus ferrumequinum. The sequence goes on along the minus strand of NC_046297.1, from coordinate 68,488,496 downwards.
CTACCCATCATGGATAATTAACAGAATTTTAACAATAATACTGACAGCTGGAGTTTATTTACTATCTTCCAGGTATCTCATCCCTGTAACTGCAGCCAAGTGGATAACGTTCAGAAGGAAATAGCTGCTTAGAGACATCCGGTGACTTGGCTGAGGTCCCACAGCCCCAGCTTCAGGATTCTAACCCCAGGTTATCTGACTCCTAAATCCACTCCCTCCATTGTCTTAGTATTACTATAGTAAAGGGATTTGATTTTGAGTGGGGGAAAAAAGATGCTTTGGATCATTATTTCATTTGGGGGAAACTAACCAAGTTATTGCAAGTTTCAAAAAGATGTTTGTCAAAGTTCTTCAAAAACTGTACCACATTATGCAAATATAGGTCATCATTTTCTTCATACAATGCCTAATTTGTGATGACTTATTTACATGTATGACATCTCATTGTAGAATGAATTTTAAGAATTTGTGAAAGCAAAATGATTCTAGAGAATAAAATCCAGATAATAAAAAAAATTTGAGCGCTACTCAGAATAACTATAAAAATTTTGTCAAATTCTTTAAAAAAAAAAAAAGTGCTTCTAGTGTGCTGGTACCTTAATTTCTCCTTAAATATGCCATTCACCAAACAAAAGGCATTATGGCAGAAAAAGAAACACAAGAATAAGACATGATTGTTCACTGCCTCAATGAAATGAAAGTGTACCGTGTTTCCCTGAAATAAGACCTAGCCAGACCATCAGCTTTAATGTGTCTTTTGGAGCAAAAACTAATATAAGACCCGGTCTTATATTCCATTATATTATGATTGATTTTTAGCTCGACTTGCTCCTTAGGTGTTACATTTCTAACTTTCCGGCCTGCCCTCATCTAGGACTCCCTTTTTATTTTCTCCTTACCCTGGGCTCCCAAACCCAGGACACGCCTCTGTCCACAGGCCCAGATTCTGTTCTTGAGACCTCGCCAGCCAAAGAGGCATTTCCTTGCTTGGCTCTCCCTCTCCCTCTCTGCCCTCCCATGACACACCCTCTTCCCTGGCCAGGATAATGGCTGCAGCAGCGAGATCTGGGGCTTTAGTTGGCTTCAAGTATAATACAAGTCATAAGTCCCACAGATGCTAGAAAAGCACATACTTTTGTGTAATTCGTTAGAAGTATAACAAATACCATGAGCTGAAGTAGCCCCATTACACTTGAAACAGACCAGATCCATTTCAGGCATCACATTAAGGACAACACAAACTTAGTTCCTCCAGAGGAGGCAAACCAGAATGCAGAAAGATTTTGAGGCCCTCTCCTGGGACACAGACAACCTGGGGGAGATGAGTTCATTGTGAGAATATCTATCATTATTATATTATATTAAATTATATTATATATACTATATATGTTATAATATAATATATTATAATATATTACATTTAATATATTATAATACATATAATACAATAATATTATAATAGGTAATATAATATATTAGTAACATATATTATATTATATAAGACCAGGTCTTATATTAATTTTTGCTCCAAGACGCATTAGAACTGATGGTCCGGCTAGGTCTTAGTTTCGGGGAAACACGGTATCATTTAAACCAAGGGAATTGAGCAAAGATCTTGAGAAACGAGTAGGTTACTAAATTTTAGTACAAAATTCTAACAATTTTCAAAATAAACTCTAGTTGCAAAATATTTTTTTTTATAATTTTAAAACCATAAAGACCAAATAATGGAAATCAGAGATGAAATGTTCCTTAAAAGGAGTAGAAGGACTTTAGCAAGTTGAATATTTACCAGCCTATGCCAGACACTCTACAGGAGGCTTTCCACACATTCGGTCCTCAGAAATTCTCAAGAGTGTTACGAAAGGAACTGTCATCCCCCTTTTTCCTTATCCCTAACAAGTGGCAGGGCTAAAGTTTGATTTTGAGATTGTCTGACACTCAAGGGTTTTGCTTCTCCAAAATACCAAACAACTGGCTTCAAAACAAAACAAAACCTTCCAGCTCAACAGGCAACCCTAACAGATTAAATTCCACTTCCAATAAATCAATAGAATTTTATAGGACTAATCAGTCACCTGCCTTCACTGAACGTCTGCTATTTACTGAGGAATGTAGCAGAAGCAAAGGAGGAAGTATAATAAATGTACAGCAATGCAAACTACTTTCCAGCCAGCTGTCAGGCACAATGGTGAAGACGACCAACCATCATGCAGGCTCAGGCTCACCTACCCTGACCAGTCCTAACGGTGACTACTGGTAAATTCCTCTGGTAGTAAGGAAAGTTCTGAAACCAGTTGAAACTGGTTGCAAAGAACGCCTCCGCTTCTACATAAATCACCCAAAAAAAGACAGGCAGGAAGACAGACCTAGCCGACAGAGAAAATGAGGCTAGGAGTTCTTGCCTTTCTAGACAGACCAATCAATCCCTTGGCTATTCGAAAAACTCAAGGTTATTCTTAACAAAACCCAAGGCATTTGTCAAATGAAGATTTGGTGAACCCAAAAACTAAAGAAAGAAAACAGTACCTTAGGTTAATTCAAGATAAGAATGACTTGAGTAACTATTGGAAGGTAGGCTGAGAATAACTACTAAAGATTGAAAGAAGAAAAATCGAATTTTTAGTTATACCTGCCTAAGAGTTAAACCACATTTCTCACTTTTAATTGCAAACATGATTAAGCATACAGCAAAAGACCAGCTATCTTAAACAATTATCAGACTCCAGAGGTCACCAATTAGAACCCTGCAAGGATTTGAATTAAAAAAAGTTTTAAGATTAGTTGAAGTAATGATCCAAGACAGAGATTAGTTTTGGGTAGACTGCACTCGTTATAAAACCCACTTCCTTTGTGTGAAGATTCAATGTCTTTCTCATTTATCCCGCTGGCATTATCACACCTTGAGATAGAAATACGACTGTACTAATGATATTCTATAACAACCATATAATACGAGCATTTTGCTCTGATAAGATTACCAATGAATATTTTCTATTGGTTAGGTATACAATAATACATGGTCAGTGTGACAGACCATTCCAAATGATTTCAAAGCAGGATACAATCATGCTCTGGCTATATATTTATAGGTCAGTTCCATAACCATAATCAGTCATTACATAGCAAAGAGTCAGAGTAATCAGGGAAAATAATCCTAAAGACAGTAAAGCACATTTTTCATATCATGATTATCTAGAGGGTCACTTTTATACAAAGAATCTAAAAATAAATAGCATGATCAAGGATTGCAACTAGATCCCAAAGAACAGATCTACTCTGTTGCTGCTTAAAAGGCCTATCGACAAAACCGTAAGAGATATGCTAGAATAATAAACGTGGCTTAAAAAAACAAATATGCAACTTAATATTAGTACAAACCATACACAATGCCTAAAAATTCCATATTTCCCTCATAACTCAATGTTCTTCTAAGCTACCTGAAAACTGCCAAATAAGCATAAAGCACTTTTTTAAAAAACAAAATACAATTACAACAGAAACGTATATTTTGTCACTCAGATTTAATCATCATAGAAAGTTAAGACACTGACAGAAAACAATCTGAACACACTTTAATAATCACAGCCTTTGAGGACAGGAAACATCTCAACACATACAATTACTGAAAATGAGGACAACTTCCCATCTATTGAAAGCGAGGAAGAGTTACCCATCCCAGGTCACTGTACATATTGCTTCTCCTTCTGAGTCAATGTCCACAGTGGACATTCCCACTGGGGTTTTCTGAACGGGATCTGTCAACTTAGGTACAGAGTTTCACATTCTAGGTCGAGCTGTACATTAAAATCATCCAGGGATCTTACAAAAAAGTAACTGCACGAAGGCCAGGCAATAGCATGCGTTTGTCTTCATTTTGTCCTTCGATCATAAAGTAGTTACTTAAACAATTATGCACTCTAGTGGATTCCACTTGTCAGATCTGCTGACAACGGGCTGATCTCCTCTGAGGCTGAATGTACCGATGACGTGTTACTTGACAGAACTGTGCCACGTGGGCAAATGAGACCCAGTCAAAGGATAAATACAGAGCTTTACTTTGACCAAAACTAATGAAAAGTATCTTAAAGGGTTGATGTCTGAGTGTCTTCTCCTCGCTTGTCTTAACATACTCATAGGAGGTAGGATAATTTGTCGTTCAATTCTACGAACGAGTAACAAACCCAGATGAGAACACTAAGACTAATCACATGGCCTGGAACCCAGAGAAGTGTCCCCTTAGACCAGTTTCCAGAAATCACCAATTTTTACAGCAACAATGGTTGCTGGCCCGCCGAGGAGCCCAACACAGAGAGAGATGCAGTATGTCTGAAGTGTAGCTATTCATGGAGGCTGGAGGCCAGGGAAGATGATTGGGGTAAAAAAAATGTCTAGCAAGGTTCTGTAAGGGAGGAGATACTGGGGGAGAAAGCTAACAAGCAGTCTAAGAAAACCAGCCGAAAAATCTTATCCTAAAGGATGAATGATTCAGAAGAGAATAAAACTCGTATGCAAATACTTTTGTATGTCATAAAAAACCCAGATTCAATTTTGCCAGTAAAAAGGCCAATGACAGAATGAGGACTAAAAGGTAAAGATTCTAGAGAAAGGAGTTCCCACTCAAATGACGGAGCTAAAGATGCCAACAACAGCATTTTCCAAAGATGGAGCGAGCTCCCTTAAAGAGCGTTTCCGTTCATCTGTAGCGTCCTGTGCAGAGCAGGATGGCCTCAGGTGGCAGAATGTTACAGTGAGCGCCTATATACATAAAACCATGTTATTCACCACCACACCCCCAGGACCGAGCTCAGCACCACGGATATATATGCCATGCATTCAGAAATTATTTGTTGAGTGAAGGATGATATTCTTCATGGAAAGGCACAATAAGACTTGGTAGACTTTTAAGAATACCCAAGGTTTCAATTAACTAAAGCAGAAGTCATCTCTCTCTCATTTCCACAAACAGACCATCCATGCCAGTTACTAAGCTATTGTTTCTCAGCCCCATACATGCTGGGCAGGCTTCTGCAAGCCATGCATCCCCTCTGCCGGTGGGTCCCTAATGGCTTCTGCACAGGGGAGCATTGGGAGACTGATGGTGGCTTGCTCCTCCCCATTTTGTGTCCGGTCCCTGGCAGCAAACCAAACTGGGGTTCCCACATTCTGGCAGTGACAGTGACCTCCCCCCCACGCCCAGACCCACACTCACTGCACCTCCACAGCAAGCCAGGACCCCTCCCCAGAGCCCCGAGCCCCTCCCCGAGCATGCATGCTAACAGGCCTTGGTCCCAGCTCCATGGAGAATGTCCTGTAGGTCCCTTCCCTGTTCCTTCAGCCCTGAGGGCGATGGCTCCTACTGTTACTGTCTGTGTCACTTCCTAGTCCCCATTGGCTTCTTCAGTCCCCCAGCACCCGTGTAACACATTCTTTATACGACGTCCCCTGCTAACAACTGGTGTGATCTCCTCTCCCTGACTCGCCCGACTGACCGGCCACCTTGGCAATCCCCTGGAAGTCAAGTGGAAAGTACCTGGGAACCAACAGGCTGCAAGTGGTAAGCACCGTGAACCGGGTACCAGGCTAGGCCTCAGGGAGGGAGCCCACGGGTCCCAGCCACAAACAGGGCAGCAAAGGGCACAGGGGGGCATGGGTGTGGCGGGGTGGGGGGGCGAGCTTGACCTCTGCTAGGGAGCCTCTGGCAGGTCACTTAGCCCCACTGAGCCCTCATTTCTTCCTGTGTAAAAATGGGGGAAAGCCCAGGCTGTGTGACTCAGCCCAGACTCGGGGTTGGGAGCCTCGAAACTAATGGCATCGGCCACTTCTGATTTGATTTTTCTAGTGCAATGTTGCTTGGAAACCCAAATAATTACAGAGTGTTAGAGCCATGATTTATGAATGGTCATAAGGCTTGAAGGCAAAGGGCAGGCCAGCTTTCCTGGGCAGACAGAGTCTCTGACCTGCTGAGTGTACTGTCTGGCTTCCTCAGTCCCAGCGGTGCTTGGGTAGTGGGGAGGGGTACCTGGAGCAAGGCTGCAGCGCTGTGCCTGGGGCAGCCCACCCCACCGGGACATGTCAGAACCATCACCATCAGACTGTACAAAAAACGCACCTATGAAATGACATTAGCATAGGCGCTTGCTATACAATGGAACCATAATGAATATCCCGGAGGCTGAATTGCCTGAGCTAAATTTCTGATTTCCCCTGTGAAAAGGACAGGAAGACAATATAATCTGGGAACAGGCAACCACAGGTGATGTTTACCTTGAGAAGCATACCGACCAACCAGCATTCTAATTTGAGTAGCACAGAGTAACTGTCTATGAATATATAACCATTCAACGCATTATTCAGAGGGAAAGTGTTTATCATCTTAAAACATTTGCTATTCCAAGAACTAATTAAGTTTACAAACTGTGTTGTGAATACCAGAAGGCAGTAAATGTACAAATCATATTGTTAATTATGCCTCTGACAAAGAAAGTGCATTACAGGTATTACATGCAAATACCACAGCCAGCCAAGTCCTTTAAATTCCATGATCTCAAGCTTGGGAACAAATGAAGCCAAAACAGAAGCATAAAATGAATGTAAAATTGAGTTGCTTAGAGGAAAATTCAAAAATAGCCCTAAGTGAATGCTTAACTGGGTTATTTGGTCACCTGTTTTCGCTCATGGCACTCCCAGAACAGCATATTAACCTATAGCCTCCAGACAAGCACAACTGTCTAGCTTTTTGACACCGGCAATACGAGAGTATAAATTAATGATAACATGGTAAGAAGAGTTTAATTAGTGAGATGTGCAGTAATGGAAACTAATAAAAACATGGGTTCAAATTCCAGCCCAGCTCTTACTTAGAGCATGATGCTAGAGAACAAAAAGCAGGTCAGAGGCCTCTCAGCCCCCGTGACTAACAATTAGGCATATTGATACCAACTCCTAGCTGTAGGATTAATGAGAGACCTCAAGTGCCAAGCCTCGATATTTCTGCATATTAATGCAAGCAGAGGCACATAATGAAGAGAAGGCTAATACAAATTTAATGACAATTTTAAATATTAATGTAATTAGAATTAAAGATAAAGATCACCAAAAGTCATAGTATAATAACTCCTGATCCTCTTGAGGTTAGAAAAATGATCAGCTGTGGCAGAGCCACCCATGGAAGGACCCGGGTGTGGTTCAACTAGGACAGTTGGAGCATCAAGTGGGAGGTTCTCAGATGCTTCTGTCCTAACTCACCCCTTGACAATGGTTTATGTGGGTAAGTTCTTAGGTTGGTGCAAAAGTAATCGTGGTTTTTGCAATTATTTTTAACCTTTTAACCACAATTACTTTTGCACCGACCTAATACTTATCCTCTCTGAAACTCGGGTGCATTACCCGACCTCACTTAGCGGAAGTGGAATCACTTGAGACCCTGCAGAAGAAATCGTTCACAGTCTGAAGGAGGTACCCAAACATCAGCGGAGCCACAGCAAGTGCCCCAACACGGCTCCCATCTGGGAGGTAGGAGACGCCGTCCAGGCAGCAGACAGAAGCCTCAGAACCACACGTCACTACCTACGAGGAGCCTGACCGGCTGCAGTGACCTGGGAACCATGGGCGGGGCTTTGGCGAGCTCTCCAGGCTCAGGGCTTCTGAGGAAAAACATGTCTGCTTCCCTCCAAAGAGCAGTGAAGGCAGTTCACTGGATAAAGGAGAGTTTCCCTTTATTCCGAGAACAGCTAGCAGACTGTGCAGATGCACGATCTCCCCAGAAAACTGCTTCTGGAATGATCTCTGAGGCAAACACCAAATTGGACAGTGTGTCATTACAGTACATACAGGTACGTTTCCACGGCACTGTGTGTCCTCTAGGGTATTCCTATCCCAGCCGTACATCTCACAGTCACGCCACGTGTGCACAAGGACTACCCAGAAGCAGCCAAGACCACCGAGACCAATACTGATCAGTAGAACTCTCTGTGCTGATGGAAATACCTGCGCCATCAATGCAGCAGCCACGTGCCCCATGGCTTCTGAGCATCTGAAATGTGGCTGGTGTGACGGAAGATCTCAATGTTTCGTTTTATTTCATTTTAATTAATTAATAAGATTGAAAATTAAATGGCTTCAAGTGGCTAGAAGCTACCACCTCACAGATCTAGAATACAGCCAAAAACTAAGAAAAGAAGTGAAAGGGCATGGGACCAGCAGAAAGAGATGCCCTGAAGCTCAAACACTTATTTTTTCATTCAACAACAATTCCCTGAGTGCCTAAGACATGCTGTCCACGCTCCCTGACACAGTGATGGCTCTGAGCAGGAGTTTCACGGGCCAGACAGCCACACATGGGCTCTGGAGACAGTCAACCTGGGTTCAGTAAATGGTGGGTGCGTTACTGCCTGATACAATGACACTGACCCGGTTCTCAAGAAATACACACACTTCAGGAAAGACTGCACGTGGGTGCTCACAATGCAAAGCATATATTTTAAGCACTTTAAGAAACGTACAAATGCAGTATTATGAAATTTAAAGGAGGCAGTGAACACTTCTCGATCAAAAACTCAAGGGGAACTTTAAAATAAGTGCATTTTAGCTGAGGCTAAATGAATGGGCTTGGATATTTGTATGGGAGCAACTCAGACAAAGCTTCTAGACATACCCATGGGAGTGTCTGCAAAGAATACAGAGCAACAGTGTGCAAAAGCATAAGGTACACGTGGGAGGACCTGGTGACAAGGCTGAAAAGGTGGGCAGACTGGAGAAGGCTGGAAGGACTCGCTAAATCAGCAGTCCTGTGCGACAGGCCTGGAACGCCCAGGCAGGGGGCACCCGGGACAGGGAGACTCACGACGCAGGACAGCCCTGCCCCGGCCTCTTCTCTTGCGTTGCAGTTGGTGGTAAGGTGAAACTGCTTTAATAAACCAAGATGCCACAGAAGGCTACCCAGGAATTAAATATATGATCCAGAAAGTGGTTCCTGAGACCCCCCATGGGCCCTTGTAACTACCCACATCAGAAGAGTGAAGCGATATGAAGTTCAGTCACGTCAAGTGTGCAAGGTGCGCTGGGAAGAATTTCAATGAAAAGACTCACGTTCTACGTTCAGTCTCAGGCCAGAGGCTGAAGACATCAAACGGTGATGAATTACTACACAATAGCACCCCAAAATGTCTTCGTGTGAGCACAAGGTCATTTTACTCTGAGACGAAAAATAGGACATTAAAGGAAATTCTGTTATATGATATTTCTGAAAGAATAAAAACATTCCTACAATACAACTTTTCTGCGAGACAGGAAAAGGACTGATGAGCTACATTTTTGGACAACTGGTAAAACAGATATAAATCTTCCTGAAGGATGGGTACAAATGTATGATTTCCTATTTATTTCCCCCTAATCTACTTCCATCTCAGATCTGTTGAATTTTTTCCCATTTCCTTCAGATGCATTCAGATCTCTTACACATTCTCGATACCTTTTAAGTTTCTCGCTCAATAGCTACATTTGATTTTTCTGGAAATAATTTTTACAACTGATAGAAATGATATATTAAGACAAAAAATTTTGCTGAAAACAAGCACCAGGTCGTGGCTGATATTTTATGTGGACCTTTAAGAGTCTAAATGTCAGGGCATCACGCCCTTATACACGCTCATGAGTCAGCTATCAGGTGTGTGTGCAGAGGCCCTCAATTCTAAGAAAGAAAACAGTACAAAATAAAGGAAAAGGGACTCAGAATTCAGCCAGTGCTGCTTTTGTTTCTGTTTGTCTTATAAATTAAACACCTGTCTGGCCATAAGCTATGCTGGATACAGTTGTAGGAGAGAAGCAGATAGGAGTTAGCATTTATTGAGTACCTACTGAATAGCAGGCAAATAAATGCATTCATCCTTTAGGCACTTTTAAACATGCTGTCTTAATTCTTCTTCCAGGGAGGTCAACAAACACAGGACGGTCTCTGCTGGCAAGAGGTACTGAACCCACCTCTGGTTAAAAGTCTGTGTTTTGGGTACAGGCACCGTATTCCATTTCTCAGGGGGAATATTCAATCCAAATGCCATATACTTAATATCAGCCCCACTAATTCCTGGCGAATCACTGACTCACCGCTACTCTGTCACCTGTACCATAACTGCACCCATCTGTCTTAATCACAGCCAAACGCCTACACTCAGGATAGGGCCTTGCTTATAGCAAGTATTCAACGAAAAAATGAATACCAAAAAAAAAAAAGCCTCAAACAATCATAAAATCTGAGTTCCCTGATGGCTTTTGCCATGAACTAGTTAAGTGACTTTGACCAATGATATAAGTTTTCCATTTCTTCTAGGACCTATTTCCTGAGCTCTTTACTTCTTCCCACCCCAGCCAAGGCCTATAATTGGGAACTAACTGCCTTTTAAGAAGAGTGTGGGGTGACTTCTGTTTCCTGTCCAAACAATTCCTCTTCAGATTGGCCTTTCTTCCTGCCCATTTCAAAACCGACTTCTAGAATCTTCCATCAACCCATGAGGTCCTCAAATCCTTCTGACAAATTCAAGTTTTGTTGGTTACTCAGGGTCCGTTTCTATTCTTTGGAAACAAAGGACTGTGAGTAACACGGTGTGAAATGCAGTCTCTGCCACATAGTAAGTGTCCTAATATTACCTCTTTTCAGCTAACCTTTTACTTAAAAAAGAAAAAAGAAAAAAAAAAAAAAAAAACGGAAAAAAAAAGGATTATAACCAATCTACTACCAGATCCTCAACAATAAACTGCATTTCTCCCGCTGGCTACTGTACTACTTCTCACTGAACTGTTATCTCTTCTTGAAATCCTTTGTCCATGTTTTTAGGACTAAGTCTGACCTACCTTGGAGGCTGAACTGATTTTCCTCAATTAAGCAAAGAGGCAGAATCATTAAATGTGAAAACCTATTAAAAAAAAATCCTGAGGGAATTGCAGGCATTCTATAGTAGTTTTAACTCCACCACAAAACTAACAAAGGTAAACTTTATTTTCAATGTAACAAATATTTTAACTTTGTGACAGTGTAAGAGAGAGAAAAACTCCAACACGGGAGGAGACCATATGAAAGGAAACTGTTTAAAAATATTTCTCACTGCTACCTAATATACAAAGTCTGCCTGATGAAATAGAAATCCAAAGTCCCCTCCCCTGGATAAAAACTCAGGAAGAGAAAGGAAGATAAATGAGTTTAAAAGACTTAGACGTATCGCCTCTCGGCCTTTTGGCTAAGATCAAGTGAAAAGACTTGGATGTTTCCTAAAGTAAAAATTAATAATTTTTTAAAATGCAATGAAAGTAAAAAACTAAGACTGCGTGGATATTGTGTCAGAACAAAAACATGACTTGTGCCTAAATCCTATATCTAAGATTTTGTATCTTCAAAAGAGGAAATTATAATGAAAGACAAGGTCCCAGGTAAGAGTTTCAGCTCCCGTTTTGTATACGTAAAGGGGCTCATACACACAGAGACAGTGCATCCATTAGCTTTAACAGCATCAAGGTGGATCAGAAGAACGACTGATTTAAAAACAGGCAGAAGTGGATTTTAAATTACATGTCCAACACTTAGAAGCTGGGTGACTTTGGTCAAATCTCTGATATGCTATGTCTTTATTGGCAAAATGTAGCAATGACATCTAATATACACGACTGTTGTAAGCAACTAAAACAGAAAATAAATATGAGCAATGCCTCACGGCCGGTAGGTACTTGCATTACCTTTTAATACTGTCATTGCAGTTCATCTGTGTACTTCTGAGTGACACCCCCACCGCCAAGAAGACACTGAAAATGCCACGCTTCCCATCCACAACTGAAATCGCCAGTGGTCTGTGCTAGCGCCCCCTTTTACATGCACCACCAGGTGGCTGCCCACTGCTGCAGGCACCAAAACGGACCTGTGCTTATAGGGCAAGAGAACTAGTAAAGCAAGCCCATTCTAAGCGTAAGCACAATGTATTAGGTCTGCCCCAAAGTTACAACGATCTCCAGTGCTGTCCCGGACAGAGGACCCAGGGGCGCTAGAGACACTGCATTGACGGCAGGTACACAAGTGTCACTGCCGGTCTCCGCCCCACTCCAGACTGTGAGCCTGAAGGCAGGTTTATGTCTTTCTGACGTCCGCATCCTCTACACCTCAGAGTAAATGCTCAATATACTTTAGACGAACAAATGGAAAAATGATTAACGTACGTGTACTGATTATATTCAAAAAGCAGAAGAAGTAAACAGCGAACTTTTACCCATTACTTCCAAATCATTGCCATTCATCTCCTTATTGAATACCTTTTACCTGGCAGGGACTACGCTGGCTGCAGAGTTCTGCCAGAAACAGGAGAGGAAGTTTTGGAGATCGAGACACTTAAAGTAGAGAAGGGAAGGCAGGCATTGGAAGATAATCAGAGCGAAGGGTGCTGAGCGTTCTGACAGGCGGGCACACAGGCTACGGAAGACAGTAGCAGAAGGCTCCCACCGCCGAGTCAGAGACGAGATCCGCAGGCTAAGACCTGTTGAAAAGTTTTCCACACAAGCACTGTGTGCTCGGGTCTGGCTGCTACAAGACCACTCTGGCTGCCCCAGGGAGTAGGAGTGCCGGCTAAGGAGCAAGTCAGCAGGTGACTGGTTCTGGGACACTTCTCAATCATGACTAAAAGCTCTTATTTATCATCCTCCCCGCCCCCTTCCACATCCCCGAAGAGTGGTGTATGCACTCAGGCTTCAAACTCCCGGAGCAATGCAAGATGGGGAGGACATACCCGGTTTTTCTGTCTGAGTTTGTGATCATCTGGAAGCCCACTCACTCATATAGAGCCATGCGACATCCTTAAAGGAACACACCAGAATAGGAACCAAACCACAAACCACAGGGCAGCGTAAAGAAAGGAAAGGGAGTCACATCCAGCCATGGCGATTTAGTGCAACAGGACAAGAATGCTTTCTTCCTCCCCTTTATCATCACATATAAATAAATCATCGGCTGGTGACCCAATTATTAACAGAATAATAATATATTTTGAGAAGTCAGATGGAATAGTACTAAAAGAATAACCAATTTCAAGCCTTACGACCTCAGATAAGTTATTTATCCCTCCAGTTAGACATTCCTCACGTGTCAATGGAGAAAAACCTACTTACTTCTCACTGTTGAAAAAATAAGTTTAATGCATAAGGGGCTGCTGCGAAGCACTGTATCTGACAGAGAGCAGACATCAATCGACGACTGCTGCTCTTACATACACTGACATTAAAGCATGCTGTCCATTCCTGCTGTTGGATCCCTTTATTTGTATGGACTTGACCTAGTAACCGTACGAGTCACGGGTGTTCACTCCCCCGCCCAAGAAAGGAGCTCTCGGGTACGCTGCTTCCTATAGTAACGGGCCGCAAGAGATGCTTCCTTTAAAGGTGATAAGGTGGAATTCACGCAGCAAGTCAACGTTTATAAACCCAAAAGCCTGCACAACAGCCATGAAAATGCAGCGATCAACAAGGGAGAGTTGCCGCTAAGGTCATGAGGTCATGCCTGCTGGGGTGGGAGCCTTCTGGATGCCCACTGATGCCAGCCTCCAAATGGCACCCAGAGCTCAGTCTGGGACTGAGGGAGGAATAACCAAGCTGAAGGTGCCCCTGTGCTCCGGAGACCCGTATGACGTGTAAAATGGTGAGACCTTGTTTGCACTTATCACAAATAATACAAATGGCGGCCACTTAGTGCTCTCCCCACAGGCACAGATGGGAGTGGAATTCATGTTTGCTTGAATCTGGACCCCCTCCGGTGACTGACCCCACCCACAGAACACAGCAGAGTGGCCCTCTGGGACTTCCAAGTCCAGGTCATAAGAAGCACTTCAGGTCCTGCCCGCGCCTCCTGAAATGCTCCCTCTTGGGTCACTCCCTCTGGGAGCCCTGCCCCTGGGCTCTACGAAGCCCAAACATGACGAGGCTGTGGCTGGGCTAGATGGCCGCAGCTGCAGCTAAGCTCCCAGCTGAGCTCCCCGCCGCCACCAGCCGGCATCGCCTGCTGCCTGCGGGAGGGAGCCACCCGGACACCAGCCCACACGAGCCTTCAGATAAGTGCAGCCCGGCCACCATCTGACCGCCCCTGCAGAGACCACGTGAGAACCACCCGGCTGACTCGACTCAGCACCCAGTACTGCGCGAGTTAACAACACACGGTTTTAAACCACTTCAAAGGTGGGGTCGTCTGTTACACAGCAACAGATAACATATATAGGAGACATACAGCAGAGTCTGCCGATCTATAGTACAGGAGTCTTCCCAAGGCAGGCGACTGGCCTCGGGATCAACTAGCCTCCCAAGTTCATCCCGGCGGTTACTTTTTTAAAACCCTGGTACTTGTTTTGAAGAAATGGTTCTGAAGAGTTTCCTTCATTTCACTGACCTATCTGGATCAGCTTTGTCTTTTTCTGCAGGACCTTTCCATTGCCCTGCAGTTTTCCTCCAATTTCTGCTCTCAGGTGCCACACCCATTTTTGTATTTCTACCGACGTATGTATCCACAGTGAGCCGGGCACCTGGGCTCTGTCCCCAACCTGCACAGACCATCTGCATGGAAGGAACACTTTTCTCCATAGCACATATTTACATCTCAAAAGTTTACAAATAAAGTCTTCCACATTTTTCCATTTTATTTTACCCTGCAGCATTTTGGGGTGAACAAGCAAAACGCCATTATCTCCACTTTAAAGACAAGGGGGTAGAAGCTCAGCTCAAAGCAGGGAAGTCATGTATCTGAGGTCACAAGCTCTCCACCTCCAGACACTCACGCAGGAGTGAAGGGAGGGTGAGCATTTCCTTGCAGTAACATTCCCTGGACCAGACCACTGCATTTAACAGAGTGGTCAAGCTCCTACAGCAACAGCTACAAACCCAACGGCAGACCACATATGTCAAAAGTAAGGAACATTTGGTAGACATGTCCGTTTTCAGAGCTGTGCAAGTCATCAAAACAGTCCTTGGCCTTGGACTCCCAGGCATTTCCCCTTCATACAGACATCCAAATACACAGTTCTCCCACCCAAGTAGGAACCCCAATCTTCCCCAGATACAAGGGGTCACTTGTGATGCCTCTGAAGGGAACATGATAAGTGCTCTTTAACTTCGAAACGTTAAAACGCTTCCGCACGTGTCATACAAATGTCCGTAATAAAAATTAACCCTCACAATAAACCTTTTTCAACCTCATGTTGCCCAAGGTCATGCAACGAGTACGTTGCACAGTCAGAAAAGAACTGCCATAAACAAGCAGAGTGCACAAGAAGCGCTCTGAGCGTCAGTGGCTGGAAAACCACAAGAAGCAAGCACTGTAAACAGTGGCAGCGATGTGGAGAACTCAGACAGCGGCTGGGGCCTTAAATACAGACAGCATGAAGCCGAAAAGACAGCGGTGGGGAGTCCAGAGAAGGAACCG
The DNA here is from genome assembly GCF_004115265.2 of Rhinolophus ferrumequinum. NCBI lineage: Eukaryota > Metazoa > Chordata > Mammalia > Chiroptera > Rhinolophidae > Rhinolophus > Rhinolophus ferrumequinum. Next base: position 68,473,060 of record NC_046297.1, on the reverse strand, counting down.
CAAGGGTGTCACCATCACATGCCGGGGAGTCAGTGCGTCCGCCGGTCCCTACACCTGCCTGCTACCTGACCAGCGTGGGGAGAGTCGCGGTGGGCAATAAAACAAACACAGTCCCTGACCGCTTGGGGATTACAGTCTAGCCAGGGAGACAGACTTTGTAAAGGGGTTGGGCAGGGAGGGGTAGACGGAATTACCACAGAATATAAGAAGAAGTCCTTTAACTGCGTTACTAGCTGTAATGCGATCATGATCATTTTAAAACATTAACCATCATAACAGGAGCTGCTTCCGTCCACTGGCTGGGCAGCCCACTCTCTGCAGGAACTTTATGGGGCCTCTACACAGGTATCTCCTTTAATTGTCAGCACACTGGAGAACACTCAAAGAAGCTAAGTAACTGACCTAATACACAGCTAACAATCAGCGCGGCTGGGTTTTTTACCCAGGATGAGCAGGGCAAAATCACTCAACCACTTCCACTCAGAAGACGGTTCCTAAGCACGAGGAGGAAGCGCCCACAGGCCGAGTCGAGCCCATGTCGTCCCACTAAGTGACCTGCCATGCACAGTCAGACCACAATGCTGCCCAGGGGCCTCAATGGAACATGGGCTCTTTCTACGCTCCTGGCGACGGCCAGACTCCCACTTACAGGCAAAATCACTCTATGGCTCAGCAGCCCTGCTTCCTCGTTTGCTCTGTTTCTCTCTACGGTTGAGGAAGGCGTCGTTTTTCAAAAGGATGCTTGGCAGGGGCCTGACACTTGATATCCTTAACTTTCCCTAATCTCCAAATGCTGAATCCAAATAATTTAATCCTTTTTTGAAGTGTTTTTCCTAATAAGCTGAATTTAGAATGGGTCTCCCAACTACTTGTCTCTGCCAGGCTGCAGGATCCATTCCCAATAAGAGAATATTTTCATAGCTCAGTGAGTGAGAGAAACACGATCCCTCCTACAAGCCATCATGTACCTAATGAAGCTGAATATCTGAGAGTTTGGCAATAACAATTAAAAGATCTGAAAAATTCACTCCCCCCTTAGTTCTGTTTTTGAGATCAAAATGGTAAAAGCATGATCAGTATTAGCAAGTGTACAAGTCAATCAAATACATATAATTATATAAATATATATCTTTATATAAAACTATGTTAATAAAAACATATATTACATATAAATACATGTATTTATTTTTTCTGTGTGACAAGGTCCACCAACGCTAAAACAATCCTTTAAGCCTAACATTTAAGGGTAATAAACATTCTTCCAATTACTGTTAGGGCAGCATCCATATTCCATCGATCAATACAGATACTCAGATGCAATTGAGTTCTTCTGCCTCGTTCTGTCTGCCTTCCTTGCAGTAACCCTGCACCCAGAATTCCTCACCATTCCAGAATCTACTGCAGTCTGTCAGGGCTCTGTGACTTTATATGTGCTGTTAGCTTTCCCTCTCTTCTCCTTCAATCCCATTTAGGCTTTAAATCCAGTCTCCATTATACCATTCCTGTGAATGCAGCTATTCCAACCGTCCCTAGGAGTTACGCTCTTCCAGTACTCGGGCCACACTTGATAGTGTGACAGTGGGTAACACTTTATTTTCGTCATGTCTCTTTCATACCTATGTACATCATGAAAGCAGAGTACTGTCTGTATTCCCTGGTCTCCTCTATCCAGGTCTAGGAAGTATCTAATACCACAGGTATTTAGTAAGTTCACTTATTGTACAAACATTTGAAACCCGCTATGTGCTAGGAAATCAACAACGAGCAGGAGGAGACACAACACATGCCCTCTTGGACCATTTACTGTAGTTAATGTTGAATACACTAGCCAACACTGACAGATGATGTCAAATATAAATATACTGAGACATTGCATGTAAATATTTAAATGATTTAAAATGTTGAAACCTTAAAGAGAAACATAAAGGAAAGAATATAGGAAGAATCGTTCCTCCCACAGGTCTAAAGATTCAAGGTGAAAATACTAGAGAGAAGGAAAAAAAAATCATATTATCCAAACGGATTAACTCAAACCATCCTCTTCTACAAAGAGAGAGAAAATAAAAGAATCAAATTGCAATTTCATCAGAGATGCTTTTGACAACAAGATTTGTGTGCAGTATGATTCATGTTTGATCAGATCTGATAACAGTATTTCTGCAAATCACTTTCTGCCACAATAAGCATGCCCATTTATAATGAATATACACCAAATAAGAATGGGTTTTGTTACATAGGTAAACATCAGTTTTATTCAAATTGTGTTCATATATTGAAAACATCAGGGAGACAATACACAAGAGGAACATATCTAAATATGCACAAATTACATATAAATAACTATTAATATTTCTTTCTAACGGAGCTCAGAAAGTCATTCAACTGCACTGGAAAGACCTGGGTTTGAATGTGTTTCTGCCACTTACTTGCCTACCACATAACCCGATGCAAGTTATTTAACCTGTTTTTAAAAATGGAGATAACATCCACCCCACCTACTAGCAAACCTCTAATTTCTGGGAGGAGCCTAAACTTCCCCACTTTCCCCTTCACCCACAAACAGGAGTTCAGGTAAGGACCTAGGGCAAAGGGACTTCTTGTAGACAAAATGAGACTATCACCCATTTAATAACCATTTATCCAAAATGTCCACTGAACATTTTCTAGGTGCCAAGCACCGCTCTGACTGTTGGGTATCAGAGAGAATAACACAAAGACCCTGCCCTCATTGAGCTTATATTCTGCAGAAGGATGATGCTTTAGAGAGAAAAGTAAAGGATTATAAATGGTACTGAAGAGGTACTTGGGCTCACCAACCACTGTTACACTGACCTTTTCTTCTGCTCTGCTTCTCAAACCATGAGGTCACATGTGACGATGGGCCCAGGAGGCCTCTGGACTGTATCGCCACCCTTGGAAAGTTAAGTGGGAACCAAAATGGGGTGCACAAGCCACATTTCTCGGGAATGTCACTCTTTCCTCTCTAGGCCCGGCAGGGTCCAGGGCTGCTTGACTGCTTAGCACAGGTCAAGAACAAAGACACCAGGTAGGCCTCAGAAGCCAAGGCCTTTGGTAGTAATAAAAGGATCCTTGGCTGGTATATCTTTGTAAATTATTTATTTTGAAGGCCTAGGCAAATGAACAAATATAGAAACCAGGATGTCAATCAATTCTGTGTACCTTACAGTGCTATTAAGAGTCTCAAGTGAAGTAACAAGTGAAAATCTTTGGTAAAAGCATTGAAAGTGATTTGCAAATGCCATCATCACTGCCATCATAATCATCACCATCATCACCATCACCACCATCATCACCACCATCACCATCATCATCACCATCGCCATCATCACCACCACCATTATCACCACTGCCACCATCACATCACCATCATCCCACCACCACCATCACATCACCATAACAATCCACCATCACATCGTCATCATCACCATCACCATCATCACCATCATCACCATCACCACCATCACCATCACCATCATCATCATCACCATCACCACCATCACCACCATCACCATCATCACCATAACCACCATCACCATCACCATCATGACCATCATGACCATCATCATCACCATCACCACCATCATCACCATCACCATCACCATCATCACCATCACCATCACCATCATCACCATCACACCATCACCATCATCATCACCATCACCATCATCATCACCATCATCACCATCATCACCACCACCATCACCATCACCACCACCATCACCATCATCACCATCACCATCACCTTCTCCATCATTATTTAGTTGTATCTGTGCTTGATTATGCCAATGGAAAATCACTGAAATTAACTTCACCAAAAAAGATGAAGCTACCATATGAAATCTTACAAAAAATTTAATTTCTTGCAATAGGCAAAAGCAAGAGTTTAGATGAGAACATGGTATTGACCACTAAGTAGGTACCTAAACAGAACGTGAATCCCTCTAATCTCCATGTGAACTAGCCATCAGATCATCTGATGTGACAACAGGAACCCATTCCCGTCATTCACACTGCAGACTTTCGTATCACTAAACCTCTGCTCCTCTGGCTGAAATGCCCTTGTCCACCTGGTAAACAGCTGGCAAACTCTTACTCATCCTGCAAGGTCCAAAGTAAGACGTACCACCTCCATAGTTTTCCTTGTCCCATCCAGTCTAATTCATTGTTCTCTTTCAGTGCTCCCATGGCACTTTCAGCATCCATTCATCCAGTATCTTTTATTGAACACACACCACACGTTGGTCCTGTTACAGGTGCTGGGGGTACAGCAGTGAGCAGACAGCATGCTGCTTACCTGGATTCACACTCCAGTAGGGAAGGATGGGTGGTACATGGATCATATACCAGACAGCAAAGGAGAGCTCTGAACAGAACTGAGCTGGGTAAGGAGCAGAACCGAGAGTGTGGAGGGCATGCTGCATGCACAGCGTGTGCCACACTCTATACAGTCCCACTGGAAACCTAGGAGACTGTAGTTTCTTAGGTCAGGGACTGCGTCGCATTCATCTTCACCCACCCCCAGCCGTTAGCACAGCACCTGACAAATCCAAACAGCAAAATAATAACAGCTAACACTAACAGAACATAACTACCTACCAGGTAATGAATGCTTTACATACGTTAGCATATTTCATCTTCAAAGCAACCCTTTGCGGTAGTATTTTTACTGTAGTCAACATTTTGCCTCCACTGAGAAAATTTAGGGAGTGAGGGGTTAAACTACTTGCCCCAGGGCATCCAGCTAGCAAGCAGGAGTGACAGGACGAATGTAAATCAAAGCAATCTGACTCCAGAGACCTCAGTCTTAATCACTATCCAATACTGTCTTCCAAAATACGGAACACTCAAAGTCATCTTACATCAGACCGAACTGGAATTGTACATCTGTGTTTCTACAGTGTGGGTAAAAATATCCCGTCCTGACCCAGAAACAGAGTGGCAGCAGCCCTGGATAGGGAGCGCCAATGAGGAGGTCTCTGCTGGGTTCAAAGGCTGCAGGTCTCCGCCTCAGGGATGAGACAGGAGCCCAGCTCTCAGGACAGCAGGTGAGCACCGGGACCCAGGGCGGTGGCAGCCAGGCACCGGAACAGGATGCCTGCACAGCAAGGTACACTGACGGATAAAGGAAAAGTTCAAAGTCATGTAAATTCAGAGCTTGAATCTGATCACACACTTTATACTATTTTGTTCCAAAGACTAATTAGCTTCCAAGACATTAAAGTACAGAAAACGCCCTCCTCTCTGTCCCCCAGCAGCCATGACAACGGGGTTTCACTGCACCACAGTCTGACAGCAATTACCAGCCAGTGTGGGAGCTGCGACCACAAACACCTGCACTAATGGCAGCTGAAGGGGTGGACTCGCCACAATCCATCACGCTTTGGGTTTGGGTGCGGTACAACGACGCAACCATAATAATTACTGGTTGAGAAGATGGTGTTCCAGGCAGGTCCAACCATTGTACCACATGTTAGTGTGGGGAGGCGAAGGGTCCATAAAATATAATCAGCAACTTTCAAACATGAGCCAGGTGCAAAGAGGATTTAATCAGTAAACACAACAACTCAAAAGAGGGAAGTCACCAGTGCTGAGCTTTCTTGTTGATGGGTAGGGGATACAGAGAAAGCCAGGGAGGGGAAGAGAGGGAGAAAACCAAGGGTGTCTAGAAATGCTATGAGAGAAGGAAAAAATGTCATCCCCAAACATAAGCACACGGACACAAAGCCACACCTGTTATTTAATGCACAAAATTCTTGTCTCCGTGTTCTGATCGGAAGAGCCTTAGGAAAGCGAAAGGAATAAACATTGATGGGGCACCAACTCTCCACAAATATTTCTTTTACTGCCCAACCTCCCCGTTCACCTCACTGTAACCCAGGCAGTGTTAGCCCATTTTACAGATGAGGAAAGTGATCCAGAGCTGCATGGACTTGCTCAGGGCCTCACAGCTAACGGCTTACCTGGAGAGCCCTCTGATATCTACTCCGCCACACCACGTGTCCACACAATCCGAATCTCAACTAGCAGGCTTTTGCCAGGGCCTAACGCCACTTCTCACCCATTCCAACACACCACACACACACACACACACACACACACACAAAGGGGGAGGGAGGAGAGAGAGAAAGAGAGAGAAGAGAACAAGGTGCACTGGAGGACTCTGGAAGCCTCAGGACAACCAGGCATTATAACAGAGAATTCCCCTTGCAGAAATGGGCCTGGTACCCGAGAGCTCACTTCTACCTCCCCCTCGTCTCTGTATTACGCCGTATAAATCCAACCAGTTCCTCCTTCCCAGGGCAGCCTGTGAAGTGCTTTGTAATTTGATTACAGGCTGTAGATGCAAATCCAAATGCTGCAGTTGCTAGTTAATTTTCTCTAGTCTCTGGACAACTTCAGCCACTGTAAGTTCACACAATCCAACCAGCAACTCTGAACTTGTATAGTAATATCAGGTTGGTGCAAAGGTCATTGCGGTTTCAAAAGTCAAAACAATTGCAAAAAACCGCAACGACTTTTGCACCAACCTAATGTAATACTCAATGACATTATAACATCTTTTTTTCTTAACTTGGTAAAAACCGTCAGGAGACCAGACAAATGTGCTCTTCCAAGAGCTTCTCCAGTTCTGAAAAAAACATTTGTTCTGGCAGCGTGGCCTTTCCTGTTTGGATCATGATGCCGAGTGTCAGAGAACATGCTCTCTGCCCAGCTGCGACGTCAAGGAACGACAAACCCCACCTGAAAGGGACCGTACAGCAGACTGGGAAACGGAACCCAAGTACCCAGTTTTCTGGTTCAGTACATTACGCACCTATTACCAAGCACTCAGAATCGGTGACCTGCTGAGCGTCCACCAAATCAATGCTTTCTACTTGGTCTCTCCCAGAACAGCCACACCTACGCAGAGACAACACAAATGATCCTAAACAGACATTAGCTCACAAGGTGATCTCGAAGGCCCACCTACGCGCATTCACATAAGCTGCTGGCAGAAGCCAACCTGCCCATGTGGGTGAGAGGGCCCTCAGGTGTGCATGAACTGGGACCGATCATCCAACTTCTGGGAGACGGCCCTACAGGGATTAACTGAAGGGGTTCCCTGCAGCTCACTGAGTAAACACTTACTGAAAACCTACTGTGTCCCTGCCTGCGAGGAGCTCTTACCCCCCGTGTGTTGTGTGTGTGTGTGTGTGTGTGTGTGTGGTGTGTGTGTGTGTGTGTAGGGCACCTGGGGAAGAAGGAGACTGCAATCGAGGGTGATAAAGGCTACAGCAGAGATACACACAGTGCTCTGAGAGATCAGAAAAGGACAGACAGAGGATCCAATCCAGAAACCGAGAGTGGCCGGATAAGTGGTTTCCTCTAGGCGGTAAAACCTCAGCTGAATCCCTAAGAATACACATGAGTTAATCACATAAGAGAGAGAAGGGTGTTTGCGTTTTTTTAAAAAAGCAAAACAACAGAACAAAAACAAAACACAGCACAGAGAATGCCTTACAGGAAAGAGCGTGTGGTTCTCATGAATCAGACAAGAAACCCAGTGTGGTTATAACCTCAGGACCAAAGAGGGAGCGACAGGAATGACAGTAGCCAGGTAAGGAAGGCAGAGAACACCATCCTGAGAAACACGATTTCAGCTTGAGGAAACGATGTACTTACTACTAAAAAGCTGTAAGCAAAGGAATGACTTGACTGGATTCGCATCTTTAGAAAGACCTGCATTTTGCACTGCTTACTTTATAAAATACACATCTTGAAGAGAAGAGAACACTGGTGGCAAAGAAACAAATTCAGACTATTGGGCAGACACGGACATAGTGTGAGGACACAGGCTGGACAAATCGCGACTGTTAACCGCACACACTGGCAATGCTCGTTAGTGCAGAACCCGCGAGGTACGTGATGACAGGTGTCCCGTGGAGTAGCACACAGCCATGAAGAACCGTGTCTGCCCTTTGCCCTCCTCCCGCTCGATTCTGCACTCTCTCCCTGGGGGATCCCATCCTTGACCATGGCTTCAAATACAAGGGGATGCATTTTTAGTGAAAGCACGTGTCTGGAAAGACTACATATAACCCTGAACTGCCTAACTCAAAAACTTTTCAACCTGCACTGTTCACACCTCACACGATCTTTCTAAAACACACAGCTAACCACGTCATTCTCCTGCCACCTCCTTCGGTTGTGCTCCAGGAGCCTAAAATACGTTCACGCTCCTTAGCTATCTGTAGCCGCCCCCCATGCCCTGACCCCTGCCTACCCCTCTAGCCCCACTTCTCAATACAGTCCTGCTTTTACCTTACACTCCAGACAGACGGACAGGAGGTGCTTTCACGTCTATCACTCATTCAACAAGCACTGAGTGCCTACTGTGTGTCAGACACAATTCTGTGCACTGGAGCTTCAGCAGGAAGGGAATGAAAGCCCCAGGTCTCAGAAGCTGGCATCTGGTTATATATAGTCTCCAGGTAGTCCTTGAACCTTCCCAACAAGTCTGGGAAGTAGGTAGGATTGTGCCCGTCGTCACAACTAAAGCCCTGGAGTTTAGAGAAGTGAAGGTGTGTGGCAGATCCGAAAAATCTTCAATGGCAGAGGGAGACCCTCAGGTCTGAGTCCCAGACCCAAGGCCTGTGCCCATGTGGCCAGGTGCACAGGCCCGGCACGCCTGCCTGAGAAATGGCAGGTCGCTCCCTAAAACCAGGAGCTGGAAACTCAATCTTCCTTCACGAAAGCATCCTGAGGTTGGGAATGCATTGCTCTAACCCACAGAACAAGAACCAGGGTGGACTGTCTGCTTATTGGACAAACATTTACTGAGGACCTGCTGTCTCCTTGGCCCTGTGCTGGGCGCTGCAGAAGAAATCCAAGGCAGGCCAGATTTCCTGTCTGCAGGAACTGGGATTCTAGGGGGAGAAATGACTCCCAGCAAATCATTATCGTCAACAGTGTGATCAATAGTGACGGACGCAGGAGGATGGGCTGCAGGAAGTGCGGGGAACACAGAGGGTAGGACACAGGGACTCAACTCATCACACAGTGGGCGCCAGGCAGAGTCCCGCAGTCTGCAGGTGCCCCCGACCTAACGCTGGGGAAGGAGACTCCGCGACGTGCGCTGGCTCACTCTGCAGCCCAGGACGTCCCTGGGAGCACACCAGGAGTCACACCTGGGCACCTCTTCCGGATGATGCAGCAGCCCCACGCGGGGCCATGGTACCCTGTATGCTGGTCTTCATCACGGCACTTCCCACCCCGAGCAGAAATGCCTTTTAATGGGCTGCTTTCCCACTGAGCTGAAAACCCTCTAAGCAGAAATCAGGCATTACCCAGCTCGGTTGTCCCAGCACTTGGCCCGGCCCGAGAACAGGATCCTCACTGAATGGAACTGAACACGCTCCTGTCCAGCGGGAAAGACCATGGAGAAATACACACCCTGACAGTCTTCTCTAAAGGCTTTCCCCCCAGAAGTCTAGAGAGCGATTTCCTGAAAGGGTCTAAAAGTCTGAAATCTGACTCGTTGATTCGCTATTCCTATGCCATACTGTTGACTCCCAAGCCTAAAAATGACTTCCGGCTCTGCATCCTTCATTGGAAGTCATGTGGTGCTCTAACAAAGACTGGGGAGCCAAGACTTCACGGACAATTTGCTAAATAAATGCTTCAATAAGAATTATGAGGATCGGCTCCAGGCCGAGTGTTTTGTGCGGGGCTCTAGGAGAAGGAAAGCGGTGTGTTGGCCTCAAGAACTTTGGAGCAAGAGGTAACAAACCTCTTGACAACAACAATACTCCAGGCATTTACACAGATCCTCTCGTGACCATTCCATAGATGAAACCCTGAAGCTCATACAGCTATTAACAAAGTAACACATCCATTGATCCATTCAAGGAGCTAGAAGAAAGTACAAGACAGAATATAATGAACAGGCTGTTAAATTCGGTGGCTTTTTTTTTTCTTGTCCCCTTGTGCTTCTCAATCATTGTAGACCATGTAAATACAGGGCAGGGACTGATGGCTCCCTATTTGCTCTGGATTGACGCTATAGTAAATGACGGACCATGTGTCAATAAGTGGAGAAATTCCTTTCTCCTCCATGTGTGTTTCCGAGGGAGTCAGAGACAGACAGACACCGAAGTGTAATTTCCTTATCACAGTACTTTTCATACTTAACAACAAAGCCATAAACAGTAAAACTCTGTAACCAATGCACACCTTACAGGCACCACAGGACCTGGAGGGTAAAAAGCTGGGTGGGTAAGGAGGCAGCCCGTTCCATCTCCCTTTACTGCCGGAGGAGGACTGCCCACAGAATGCTGGCCTCTCTCTAACACATAACTTGAAAACCACTCGTTTGGCTTCTAGACAAAGGACCGAGCGAAACTCCGTGCAGCTTCTGACAGACGATCAGATGGCCGGCCTGCTTCCACACAGGAAAACTGCTCAGCAACAAGTTTACAATTGATGAATTTGGGGAATAAAAAAAAATGTAAGCAATCAAAGTCGGATTTGCTTCCAAGTCATCGGAGCCGCTTGAAATCGGCTCTGCATGCACCTGTGCTTCAGCTTCTGCTCTTTGCGGTGATCACTCAGGCGCCTGGTCTGTTTCAGCATCCAAGGTGACCTTGGTCACAGCCACGTGCCTCACCAACAGGTGAGGTGCTTCCTGTGAGAACAGGCTCACTCCCTGACAAAACCCATTTCCCACTGCCGTAATGAAGTCCTTTTTTAAGTAAATCAGAGCAATACATTACACTAAAAATACTGTGAGAAAACAAATCTATTCTGAGACACTAAAAGGAGTATAATTTTGAGATTGTTCACCCAGTCGATTGGTACGGGAGTGGGGCCTCTCAACCGAGACCACATGGAGTGAGTTATGCTGGCCCAGCGCAGGGGCCGTGCTGATGGCAGCACGTGACGGCTCCGTCTTGATCAAGAAAAAGGTAGCCATTTTATCACAAGAAAACACTCTCAGGAGCTTTATGAAATTATTTTGTCTCGGCATCACTTTGTATATGTGTATGTCATGCTTTTAAAGGGCTCTTGACTTGCCAATAAGGACCTCAACAAATCGACAAGTCACAAGAAGTCAATACCTAAAAGATCCACTTAAGAGAAATGAATGGTCTGCAGTAGAAAACAGCTAACAGTTGTCATTAAGTCATTCATCCAAATAACTGTGATTGTGTCCCAGTGTGGGAGGCATTGGGGGGCAGAGCGAAGGCCTGGTCCCTGCGCTCCAGAAGCTGAGGGCAGGGCAGGGCAGGCAAGACTGGCTGTTTCTAAACAGTTCTTTGGGGCTGATCATTCGTTTACATAGTATGTGGAGCTGCTTTCTGGCTACAACAGTACAGCTGAGTAGAATGTACAGCCCACAAAATATTTACTATTGGACCTTTCATTTAAAAAAAAAAAAGGCTGGCCTCAGCTTAAGAGTTAACACGAAAACAGGGGCCACACAACACGGACATCCAGTCATGTCCCAGCTCTGTGAGGAAAGGACCTCCCAGAAGTGACACACAGCAGCCCACCTCCTGGTTTCTAAATGCCATTCCATCCTGAAAGAAACCAGGCACCTGGAAGAAATGGCTGATTGCAGGACTGGGCAAAGCCAGCACAGGATGGGCCTGGAACAAAATCTGTTAGAAAGTAAAAAGAACTCTAAAGCACATAGTGTAAGTGTGCCAAGAGGACCCCAGACCCAGGGTGAAGGGGCTCCCAATGGACAAACCTGGACAACTTCAGCATCAACTTCTCTAATGACAGTAAAGGATTATAACAAATAATGAATTAAAGAAGAATCCCTGAACTTATACAGACAGGTGGTAGGTAGCAGGAGGGAGGGAGGGAGAGAAGAAGCAGGAAAGAAGAAAAAAAAAATGAAAATGCTCCTTTTTCAGTAGAATGTCAAACACTAAATGTAGACAGAATGACTGAGGTGGAAAATTACCATTTTACAACCATCATGTAATGACTAACTCAGGGTAAGAATGTTAATGGATACTAAAATGTGTGGGGGAAAGTGTAATGAGGAACAGAGTATTTACATAGTACCAAGGTATCTCCCCACAAAAGTATGAATTTATTACAAAAGGAAAATGGTAACTTTACAGTGGAAATAACCATCACCCCCTTAATAACTAAGCGATCAAATGAATCACCAGTCACGGAACAAAGTGACACTGAGGCCGTGTGCCTCCCGATGGATGCACAGAGAACGACACACCGACTGCTTAGTGGGATTCCTGCCAAAAAGGGAGCGGAACAGAATTTAGGGAAAACATTAGACAACCCAAATGGAACGGCATTCTACAAAAAACTGGCCTGTGTAATATTCATAACTGCATGTCAAGAAAGGCAAAGGGGTACAGAGGCAACTCTTCCCAACGAAGAGACTGAAGACACCTGACCACCAAGTGCAATGTGTGCCCTTGAACTGGACCCTACAAAGACAAGGCTGGAACAACGGGCACAATTAGCAAGTGCACTGTGCATTAGGTAACACTACCGAAACAATCATGAGTTTGCTAATTTTGACCCTTGCTGTCTATAATTACAGTATGTAAGAGAAGGCTCTTATTCTTAGAAAATATACATCAAGACATTTAAGCATTTAGGAGTAAGGGGAGGTAATACACACACACACCTTCTCTCAAATGAGTCATGAAAACACACACGTGCACAGAAAGAATGGTCGAGCAATTGGAGAATCCAGACACATGGGCATACAGGGGCTCTTAGCTCTGTTCTTTTAGCTCTTCTCTGAGTTTAAACATTTTCCAAATAAGTACTTTAATGGAAGAAGAAATAAAGGTCTTAAAATGGGAGAGGCGGGGGAGCCGGGAGCTGGAAAGGGGAAGACAGAAAAACAAATAACCACAATACACCATGACAAGTAGGAATATGAAGATGTTACGGAAACATACGGGAGACTGGAATTACAATCTGGAGGGATTAGAAGTTAAACATCCCTACCCAAGTCCTTTCCCCCGCCTGCAAGGATTTCTGCATTCAGCTAATTCCTCTTTGAACAGACTCAAGAAAGCCCTTCCTGGTCCTGAGATAAGCCAGGGGTCATTCTCCGAGCCCCTGAAAACTCGAGGCATTCTTCTCTTAGCACACGGTTACAACTGCTCCCTCCGTCTGTTTATCTCCCACACTGGATCACAAATTCCTTGATAAAAGAGGATGCCAGTGATGATGACGACACAGGCAACCATTTACCCAGGACTCAGTCCGTGCCAGGCATGACACGAAGTAACTCTTCACACGTATCTCATTTGAACGCCACAAAAACTACACAGGGGCTTGTCTTTTAATTACCATTTTGTGGACATGGAAACTGAGGCTCAGAGGTGTTCATATACCCAACATCACATTGCAAAGAAGTGGCAGAACTGAGATGTGAACTCAAGTTCACCCGACATGAAATGTGTGTCCCTAACTACTCTTTTATTTTATTATTTTTTTTTTTGGCAATAGTCAATCTAATTTCAGTCTCATTTTTAGATTACTGTGGCTTGCACATGGTAGGTAAACAAAAGGTGAGAGGGAGTTTTCTAAGTATTTTGCTTCTCTTTACATTCACTGACGACACCCAAATCGAAAACAAGGGATGAAGGAGGTCCAAGGTGGTAGGAGAAAGCCAGCTCTAAAAAATAAAAAATAAAAAATAAAATAAAAAAGCCCAGCAGATAATATACTGCACTGATAGATAACCAAGAGCTAATGTATGAAATTCAAATATAAAAGATAACATACGAGGAAGAGAAACATAAATGTGTAATAATCTCATATTAAAGATGACAATGATATTCTATATGTTAAAAACTTATAGTGAAACAAAACAAATATAATCACGGTCATTTCCCCCCAAGACAACCTAAGAGGCAGGCGTTACCACCACATGTAGATAAGGGAACACGGGCTCAGAGAAGTAGCTGGCCCCGAACACACAGTTCAATTAAGCAGTGCACATACTCAACAAATATTAATTCAATAAATGAATGAAATGAAGAGACACCTCAATATAAATGTGTAGAGTCTTACGGACTCAATCCCGTATTCAGCCCTGCTAAAATGACTACAAACGGAAGCATGGCTCTGTCCACAATTTCTCCCAGGCTTTGTACCTGGTCCTCATCAAGTCTCTTCACCCACCCGAGTCAATGGACAATGGAAGGCAGGAGGAAGCAGGACCACGGTAGCTTTTGTGACTGTTGTTCGCTTCCTCACATAAATCAGAGAACTGACTTACATGAGGCCTGACAACTAAGTTCGCTAACTCATTCTAGAAAAAGTGCTACATACCTCATTGCTGAATATCACTACGGTCACCTAGTCCACCCATCAGAGCAACTTTGGAACTCTTTTTCTGGAATGGCCATCAGAGCTGTCGTAGTATTACCCTTGATGCGAATGTCATCAACATGTCTTTCTTTCAATATTCCCTTTATCTTCGGGTAAAGAAAGAAGTCACTGGGGGCCAGATCAGGTGGGTAGGGAGGGTGTTCCAATACAGTTATTTGTTTACTGGCTAAAAACTCCCTCACAGGCAGTGCCGTGTGAGCTGGTGCCTTATCGTGATGCAAAAGCCACCATGAATTGGCGAAAAATTCACATCGTTTAACTTTTTCTCGCAGCCTTTTCAGCACTTCCAAACAGTAAACTTGGTTAACTGTTTGTCCAGTTGGTACAAATTCATAATGAATGATCCCTCTGATATCAAAAAAGGTTAGCAACATCATTGCAACAAGTTCGCCAACTTACTTGTCAGACCGTCATATGCCAATGCAAATAATTGTCAGGATTATAATCTTCCCCAACAAAATACACAGATTACAACAGCCGGTTGCCAGAAGTCAGACTATCCTAACACTTTCCTTAGGAAAAGTTTTGCAATTCAATGCTTTTGGAATATTTTTTCCTTAGGGCACAGTCAGCCCTATCCCGTTAGCTACATGACCCTGAACAAGTTTTACCTCCCTCTAACCTCCACCTCTCTATCTGTAGTATGAGAACAACAAAGCAATGTCACGGGGCGGTCACCATGATTAAAGGATGCAAAATGTGAAAAAGAACCTAGCCACAGTGCCTGGCACGCCTTCGACACTCAAGAAATGATGGCTACAAAACCAAAACGAGTCAAGATTTTCTGCAAATACTCATCAAAGAGTATTCCTCTTAAAATATCAGAACTATGAAAAATTAATATCACTGCATGAAAATCAAAAGCAATGCAAGCTTGTGGATTGATCAAGACCAACATTGGTTCAGGAGTAGCTAGCTAGCTAGCAGTGTGGACAGAGGATAACCTAGCTATGCGGAGCGCCATCTAGTGGACAAAGAGCAGAGTACAAACGGCGTAAATCCTGAAATAGATGAAGAACAAGGAAAAACCTCGAGAATGAAAAGTGCCCCTTCTTCTCTCCCTTATAATTTCTCCATGGGAGCTGGAACCAACAGTGACCCCAAATGTAAGATTCACATCAAAAAGAGAGATCAGAAAGGGTATTCTAGCAGTAGAGGCTGACTGCTGACTGCAAAATTATGGAAATGTAAAAAAATTATGGAAATTTAAAGCTTACCAATGCAGAGTAAAATATCTTGTGCTTGTGGAGAGAGGCTGCTGGATGTCCAGACATGCTTTAAGATGCGCAGTCGTAAAACTGTTTGTGGAAGCTTCATTTGTTAATGTAAGCTTCAGGTGCTGCATCTTGAATAGCATAATAAAAATCAGTCAGAGCTGCAGCTAACTCTATACACGATATTAACGAAAAAAAGCTTCCTAAAGAATGAGTTTGTCCTTCAATAGTTCCAGGATTGGAAAACCAAAATCATTCTAGTAACGTAAAATTACTCCCAAGAAATGAAAGTAGACGATTTATGAATTAAAGTCTGGAAAGTGACGCTAATACACACACATCTGTCTCAGGCCATTCTGTAAAGAGAGCAGGTAATGTTTATTAAGCACCCAGTGTTTACAGACGTACAGTGTGTTAGACTCTGTACTTATCTCACATGTAAAACAACCCTACAAAGGAGGTATAAGGTCCCCAATTTTACAGATGGGGAAACTGAGGCTCTGAGAAATGGACCGATACACGATTACAGACTAGATAGTTGTCACTCCCTATCGTCACATGGCCCTTTCTGCACCCGCTCGTCACTTAAGTAAGGCTGTTTGCCGTGTAAGTGCCATCCACCAGACTTTCATGCTGTGTTTGGTCACCAAGCTTCTTCCCCATTTTGTCATACCACCGTCTGTGCCCCTCTGTGCAGTATGCAGACTGCCCTGGTCACAGGTCACCTGTCCAATACCAGGCAATTAATTGTAAGAGCTGCATATCAGAGAATTTCCACGAAGTCAAACACGAAAATGCAGCCACCCTGAAAGCTTCCACCTCTACCTACGGCTCACAGGTGAAGTGTGCAATGTCCTGGAGGTGGGCAGGTAAGAGTCTGAATCCTGGCTTTCCACTTATTAGCAGTCTGACCTTAGGCAAATTATTTGACCTTCTTGTCCTCAGTTTTCTCACCTGTAAAATAAGGTAAAATGGTTTACTCTTTTAAGACTATTAGAAGAATTAAATGAAATAATCAACATAAAGCATCTAACCCCGAAAACGCTCTTGATAAATGGTAACTACTATTATTAGCAATTGCAAGTTAAGTAGTTTATTCAAATACACCTGCCACTTCAGAGAGTCAACACCTCTCTCTGTGTTTTGTATGCTCTTACTACTCTTTTTTAAGCCTATTTTTAGAAGAGTGAGAATTGTGAAACATACCATACATTGACTATAAATCCCTGATTTCATACTTTCAGCCAATCATTTCTGTGATAACCAGAGCAGTAAAATACAAAGAGCTCGGTGCCTCTACGAAGACAGACCGCTAACAGGAATCTGACTTATTAACTTTCTAAACAGCCCATTTTCCTATTTCCTCCTTGACCACTGAAATGTACACAGTTAAAACTCCTTGCCTTGAATGCTTGCTCAAGACTGAGAAGTATTGCTGGAGAGCACAGGGAAAAGGTGAGCTTGCATTTCTGGTAAAACGCATTTTCGGGACCTCTTTTAAAAACCCATCATCACCCGTGGAAATTCCTACCCAGCTTCTGCTACAATGGACCTTTCATTCTGAACGAACGGCAATGTCCATTTCTGTCCTGTGATCTCTTTTCTTAGTGTACCCGTCAAAGTGTGGCAGGCTTGGCTGGAAACTTCAGCCTGACTGCTCAGAGCTGCACACCTGACGGGCAAGTCACCTTCCCTTTGTGAGCCTGAGAGACCTCATTTGAAAAAGCAAAGGAGGCAGGCGGGGGGACTAAAACCCCCTACCTGGCCAGATCATGGGGTGGGGTGGGGGGTAGAAATAATGCACAAGATGCACGTGGTCTAGAAGAGGCCCCGAACTTGGCAGCTTTTAGTATAATCATTACCCCCAACGCCAAGGAACACTCTCCGTCTGTTTTTTCTGGTAAAAAAAATAAAAATGCAAAGCATTCTATCTTCACTCAGTAGGAATGATGGCAACAAGCCAAAGGGCCTTGTGACATCCAATGGCGGCTGGCATCTGCTCTGCCACCTCATTTGCCCCTCTGGCTTTGGGTATCTGCCTGGCTCCTGAGATAGCAGACCAAGTCCTTCAGGTAAGAAGGCTTATCTGGCTTGTGACAATGGCCTCTGAATTTCTGGGTTTGATCTGTCATAAGCAATCCCATTAGGAGTTTAGGGAAGGAGAGCTAATTGTATTAGAGTTCACTGGCTTGATAAGTTCTTCCAGAAAGAACGAAAGTAAATAAACATCTTATTTACAGCAGATCTGACATCATCTTCGCATTAGCTCCCGAGAAAGGCCACGACTGTTCCACCACAGGTAAAGAACATGGGATGTCCTCCTGCTGGTTTAACACTGCCTCTCACTCGGAACAAGCTCTCGTTTGTATATTTGGGAGCTGTTAGAGACTTCCGCCCCACCCCCAATCTGAGTGCTCTAACCTGGTAACGAGCTAGGCTCTTTCCGACTGTTGGACTCCAAATACATGTATTCCTCTTCCTTTATGATAATTAAAACATAATACTGAAAGGATGGTGGGAGTCGAGGATCGGAGTTCGAAAGGGCTACATACCAAGAATTATGAGAGGTGAGGGAGGCACAAAGAGATGTAAGACCCGGCCCTGCCTCCAAGAAGCTCTCTCCCAGGAGGACAGACATCCGAGCACCCCAGAAGGACGGGCACCACACCATCAGAGGGAAACTGGCTGCTGGGAGACTAGAAACTGGACAATAGAGCCCATGGCGGGGAGAAAAGTGGTCAGAGGAGATACCTTAAGAAGGAAGTATAACATTGGATGCTATGAAACTTCTCTTTTAATTCCAACACAGGCTAGAGAGAAAAGAACACACAGCACACACGAGGCCTGCATTTTCATTCTCCTTCTGTCATTAACGGGCTGTCCCATCCCAGTCCTGACCTTTTAACCCTCCGAGGGTCAGTATGACATGAAGAAAGAACAATGGCTTGAACCTCCACCTGGACATTTTACAAGAATGTCACCTTGTAAGTCACTTTAGTTGTTGGCGCCTCGGTGTCTACAACTAAAAAATTACGCTAATAACCTCTACATTTCTGGTCTGTTACCAGTATTGACTTTACAGACATGACCAGGCAGAGAAGCGGCTCGAAAATGTTCCTAGGCTGACTTAGTTAAATCTGAACCATCGAGTAACTAAATATTTCAAAGGAGAGTTGAAGGATAATGAGACATTCCTTAGGAAAGAAAAGGGCGTCTATACACTTAAAACTCACTCTCTAACACACCGGCGCGCACGAGTTTCTCTGGAACAGAGACCATGTTTTCCCCACCCACCTGAGGACTCAGCGCTGAGACCTGGCAGGTAGGGTCTCTAAAGTTGGTAACTAATGTCCAGATCCGAAACACTGTAACTCACAGACCACTTTGAATTGTAACACACTAGAGAAAATTTAGAAACAGTTTCTCTAAAATGTGAGTCATCACATCCATTCCCCCATCAAAACCAAAAGCTGGTAACACTAAGAAATACAATTACAATCTAAATAACCACACCCTCCTCTGGATAAAAGCAGAGAATCTCACATTATAGTGTGAAGGTACCCCACCGTAATATAATTCTGCAATTTTCAGTCTCATTCGTCTCTCTTACTTTATACATCTGACAACAGTCAAGCAAATTAGAAATATTTTCCAAAAGGAGTTCCCCAAAAGGGAAACTTGAAGCCATCAGGTTTTGTTGAACAGAGGTACACGTTGGACAAAGTGACGATCCTCACATTATACATTTTTACCCCTCACGTATAACCTGAGTAATGCTAAGAGTCCTAATATTAGAGAAATTGATGTAATATGAGTATTACATTTTAAAAGACCAACAACAACAACAACAAAAACTTTATCAATTGGAGACAAATGGACCTTCCTCTTGTAACCGACCACTAAATACAACTTGGCCAGTGAACCAGCCACCAATCCATATATTATATCAGATAATTAAAAATACAGGGTTATGTAATCTTATTTAATGGTTACTTGGCTTGTACTGAAAACCATCCAAAGCAATACCAGAGTGCTGATTAAATTATAATGCGTAAGACATTTCTAAAGATGGTTTTTTAGTAGGAGTCAGCACATCCCTACTAGCAAATATAATATGAAACATGGAACGGTACTTTCATCTCCATTAACCTCCTTGGCAAGAAACTACAATGTCAATTCACTCACTCCATAAGCACTTGTGCATGGGGGGCTGGGGATATACCAAAGCCTATTTTCTTTGATTTGATTTCACATCAAGTAAACATTACCCATTACTTTTGGTAAAGAAACAAAAGTATTCAATATTTCAGGGGTGGAGGGAAGGAGAACCAGTTATCCTGAGAAAATAAAAATGAAAGTCAGCAACTAATGCCCACCATAAAACTCAAGCCTGGAAACCTATAAAACGCCCACCTATATGAGTGTGGGAGCCTGTGCCCATGTCACACCACAGCTCAAGTTCTTATTTACAGATTATTAGAAAAAAAGTAATTCAGCTAGGATGTTGATCGACGTGAACAAATACTTATTTTTTTAATAGTGGCAACACCTCATTGATAAACTGTTTCATTATCATAATGTGTTGATTACTAAAGTAATACAGTGGTCACAGGAGGGCTTTAATTCAAAAGTGCCTTGTTGGCCTGAGCATTAAAATCCTGTAGGCTACATCTACCAGGAATGGTTACTTCAGCAAGGAAGACGTCTGGAGAAACACACGAAGAAACTTATTTAGAAAATCAAGTCACCCAGAAGCAAGCATATTAATTACCTGGTTTCTGCACGGTTTTAATTGGCACGTGCAAAGTGTTTTGTTCCACCTTTTGGGGGAGTCACAGGTAGCGATAACAGACCTGAGTCCAAAGGCAATCCATGTCAGTTGCCCCCAGCTTGCATAGCTGAGTCCAAGCTCTCTCCCCTGAGAAATGGAGACATCCATGTGAGCCTCCCAAAGATACAAGCATGAGAACAGAACAGGATAGCAGGCGCCTTAAGGAGCCTTGGAAACTTTAAAATACTATGCAGACATAAGGTAGTGTTAGCATTTGGACCTGCCACCCATTCCACAATACAATGAAGATTCACATTGCAGAACCATCATCTCTGTACAAGTTAGCGCAGGAATATCAACTCTAGTATCGAGATTCAGAGTAACCTCTAAAATAAAACCAGTTTCCTTTAGAGGCAAAGAGTCAAAAATATAGCTAAGAATAAAAACGCTTTCCTCAAGTCAATAATATAAGATGGTTACCAGATTTAAAATCAAAGCTTCCTAATAACCATCCAAATTCAGATTTAAGACACTTTTAGAAATGCACTTGTAATTTTCGAGTTATATAACAGCGTCATTAATATTTTAAACGATAGGACTTTGCATCCTAGATATCAGCCTCTGACTTAAGGGAAAAACGTTTCAGTCTGAAATAATCTAAATTGACATTAATAAGAGCACATGAGTAGCACTTTTATTCCTTCACATAAGGAAGGAGTGAGAAATGTACTTCTTACAAAAATTACATTTTTGATGGAAAAGTAAGGTAATCAGGTTTAACATCTAAAAAAACATTAAATAGCAATACTGTCCAATATCTATTTCAAATAACCAGAGGCCATTAACACTAGTAAAAACACAGAAACCAAAAGAACTTTAAATGTATTAGCAACACAATACTATGGCACACACAAAAAATCTGACTTTTGAAATAACTCATTAAACTTTTAGTTAAACTGTTTCCTTAACTGAGTACAACGTAAGTTTGATTCAGCTTCTCTATGAAGAAAAATTCACTCGATTCTACAGTCCAGAATACTTCTAATGCCACTCATCTCACACAATGTACAAAGAAATTTCTTTCACAGAGATGACAGCCCAGCAGGCAACAAAAGATCTATGTAAATCATAAAGAGCAAGAAGTACAAACCTAACTGTAGGACTGTTCAGAAGGGCATGGGAATAAAATTTAAGAATACATATCCATTACCTTTCCACAAGCCCGTTTTAGTAAAGCAAGCAAGATGAGCCTAAAATTAAAACAAAATGGGAAAGCGCTCTATACTGATGCCTGCTGAACAATTCAAATATCATGCTTCAATTCTTGGAGACAGTGAGTCTCTCCACCACCATCAGTCTGAGGAACTGGTTGTAATCGGCAAACGTCGGAGATTGCTGTTTTAAAATATAGATATCTATGTACAAATAGAATATGTCTGCCTCATTGTTCACTTTCGACAGTGAAAGAGCCAGGGTCAGCGTTAAGACCAGCAGACCCGATTCATCTCGGGGACGACAAACTGTCACTGCACAGAGTGAGCCATGCAAAAGGTAACACGTCTGACCGGATAATGTTTCTGCCATAACCCAGAAGAAAAGCAGACAAGTGGGCCCAAACCCATCGTTATCTGCAACGTGAATTCCAGACACAGGAGGAGAAGAGGTCTGCTCCCGGGAAAGAAGACTTCATTTACCTTCCATCCCAGAAGATTATTCAGGAAGCTGGAGGATGAACAAGCCAGTGGACGCTGTCCCAGGCAGGCACGCCTCCATTCAGCCCTGTGTGCCCCTGTCCTGTAATTCCCAGGACTGTTCAAACCCTGAGCTGGCTGGACTAGTGCTAAAATGGTATGGGCAGCAGACTCCTTGGCCAGTGTTCTGAACCCTGAGCCAGCCACCAATGAGGGTCGCCCACTCAGCTCTTCCCAAAATGAGGACAGGCAAGCCAAAAAGGGGCACTTGTGTCACCTCTTCTCCCCTATGGATCCCTGCAACAGCCAGCCTGCGAGGCTTGGCATGACTTGTGCACCCCCCAGGGAGGGCAGACCGCCCCACCAGGGCTGCTAGAGCCTGGGCATGGAAGAAATACAGACATGAGAGCGGGAACTGGGCTCAGCCACTAGGGCAGCTGGGTCCTGCCCTCCCGGGCTTGGGGTCTGCCCGCAAACCTCCTCCAGGGTCCTCAAACTCTCACTAACAACCCAGCACCTGTTCCCTTTGCATCTTCTGCATTTGGTCTCCTCAAATCCTTCCATTTTCATCCAGCTCTTTCTCCAGTTCTTTAGACTAACCACACTAGTTTCCAGAGCTACCTCCCGATCTTCCCCTCCGATGAGATAATACAACCCCCGCCCCACAAAGTCCCCAGATGTTCGCTGTCCCCCACCCAGAAGTTTCCCTTGGGTGTCCTCCAGTCCCCAAGGATTGCCTTCAAGTGTCATCCCAATGCCCCAGGCTTCTCCTTCCCAAGTCTCCCAAATTCACATCTCTGGCTTTCCCCAGGTGTCCCATATCTCCCAGGTCCCCACCCAAATGCCCCCCCCCCCGATTGCTACCTGGGGCCCTCCTCTCCTCCCCGAGGTCTATTTCCAGCCATCCTCATAGTTCTGCCTCCCAAGCCCGCCGCATCCTACCCGGTGCCGACCCTCCCGTCTCCGAGCCCCCTGGCCGCCACTTCCCGGCCCCCATGGCCTCGGGCGTCAGTTAACGACCGGCGGCGCACACCCTCACCTTGGTTCACCAGCCGCAGAGCGTGTGTGAAGGAGGGGTCCAGGGAGTCCTTCTCCGCCATCAGCTCCGGCAGGTACTTCTCCTCCATGCTCGCGGGCCGCCCGGGCCCCGGACGCGGACTCGACGCGGGCGGGCAGCGGCGGCCCCGCAACTCGCGACCGCGCCCGCGCCCCAGCGGCGCGGAACCCGGGCTGGTCGCCGCGGCCGCGCCAAGCCCGGCGGTCGGCCTGGCGGAGGCGGCACGGGGTGGGAACCGACCGCGCCGCCCGGGTCCCCGGGAGGGGGGGCCGCCCGCTGAGTGCCCCGCGCTGGCGGCCGCGCCTCCCGGATGCGGCCCCCCGCTCCCCAGCAGAGGGCAGCGGGCGCGGGCGGGCTCCAAGCGGGCCCGCGGGCGGACCGGCGGCGCGCTCAGCTAGCCTCCCGCAGTCCCGGGCGAGCCCCGCCAGCCGCCGCCGGCGCCCCGCTCCGCCGCGACCCGCACTCCGCTCTCCCTCCCCGCGCTCTTAGCCGCCGCGCCGGGCCGTGCCCCTCCCATCCCACCCGTCCCCCCCCGCCCTCCTTCGCCGCCTCCCTCCTCTCCTTCTCTTTATCCCCCCCCCTTCTCCCCCTTTTCTCCTCCTCCTCCTTACCTGCCTCTCCTACTTCGCTCTTTCCGCTTTATTTTCTTCCTTTCTTCCTCCCCCCTTTCCGCGCTCTCCTCCAGCCCTGGGGACGTTGGGAGAGCCCCGCGATGCTGTTACAGCATTGCCAGGGGCAGAGACCGACAAACTGAGGCCCAGAGAGGTCAAGCGGCCGGTCCAAGGTCACCCAGCGAGCAACCCCGGTGGGAGAGCTGTGCAGTGGTACCCGCGGGTCAGGGGTCAGAATGGGGGAGAAGAAGGGAGGGGAGCGCAAGCTCGCCCCAGCGCGCGCAGGGGAAAGGCAGCCGGGCGAACCGCCCTGCTCTTTAAGGCTCCCAGGACTTGCCTAACTTATTTCGCTTTGCTGTCCCCTCCTGTTTGCAAGGAAAAAACGCAGGCTCGCGGTCCCCGCTGGGCGCCGGGCTGTGAGCGCCTTCCCCAGACCCTCGCTGGCAGGTCGATTACATAAAAAAGCGCGTGTCCTTCAGGGCGTCTTTGTCATCCCGAGTTGCCATCGGGTTGTCATTCTCTTCGTCCATAAGGCGGCTGTGCCTGGATTGGGGACGCCACAGCGCATCCCCTCGCGGGGAGAGTCCCTGGGAAGCACGTGGATGCTGGTGTGCTCTGTCCCTCGCCTCCCCCTCTCTCAGGCCGTCTTCAGACTTCCTGAGCTTGTGGAGTAACCATCCCCCAGGAGGCCAAGGAGCCTGTCCTGCTTTCCCCTACCAAACCCCCACATCAAGTCCTGGCTTCAATGTCACCTTCCCTGGACAGCCTTCCAAGGTTCCCACGGACCCCCCCCCCCCCGCCCCTCCGGCCCCAGCCAGCAAAGCTGGTCAGAGCTCTATGCACCCACCAGGGCTGGTAAGCCCTCATTTACAGAAAGCTGTCATTCTGTTTTCATCAGACCATGGGCATCTCACCGCAGGGGCTGGAATTTTGTTTTGCAGGGAGGATCTTCAGCACCTGTGCGTTGGGGCAGGAATGGGGGCACCAGAAATGTCTGCTGGAAGAATAAGCCAGTGGCATGCCACTCCTCTGGCAAGCTGCGGGGGGCTGAGCCGTCCTCCCAGTCCCCCAGGCAACCCAATGATGCAAATAGAGACCACTCTTCAACCACAGATGCTGAGAGTGGAGATCAAGGAGCTCTGAGCTGCTCTGAGTCTCAGTCCCCAGTGCCCAACTGCCCTCACTCTCAGACACCCCACGCCCTGCTCCACCCCTAGACTGACCTGGCTCCCACCTAAGGTGCCATTTCAGAGTCCCCCGTAAGAATTTTCTCTCTGTCGTCTTTGGTCTAAACGTGCAAGAGGCAGTCAAATCGGAAGGTTAAATGTGTGGCCTCTGGGACAGACAGCCTGAATGTGAAATCATGGCTCTGCTGCTCACTAGCTGTGTATCTTGGGCAAATTACTTTTCTGTGCCTCGGTTTCCTCATCTGAAAGTGGGGATGATAGTAGAACCCCTTTCATAAGAGAATCATGAAAATGGAACACATCAACGCGCAATGAAATCCCCCAAACAGTTTCCAGCACATTGGAAATGCTTGGTGGTCTTTGTTGGGTTCCTCAGCTCCCACCCTTCCCCCCCCCACCCCCCACATGACTGCTTTCCAGGTCTCTCGAACCTCTCCTTCCCCTGGGTTGAAGCTTCCAGGGCATTTAGCAAACCCTACCCCTTGGGGTCCTCCCTGCTGGACAGTCTGCGTTGCCCCAGCAGACTGATGAAAGGCCTGGAACAACATGACTCTTTCTGACATGGGGCCGAGCGGAGCTGCTTGGACAGCAACATGGATGGCTGCAGTTCCAGCTCCTCTCTGACTCCCTGTACGACCTCAGCTATTTAACCTGTCTGAGCTTTGGAGACACATCTTCAAAACCAGGGTTATGCCAGCAGTCCTGGAGGGCAGTTGGAAGGATTTGTGGGGAAACGTTTTCCCCTGTCACTTCAGAATGGAAGGCATATACCTCTGGCTTATATGCCTACAACACAGGAATTACATTCTAGGATTTGAGTTTCTGACAGCACCTTGTAAAGAGAGGAAGAGGACAGTGTCTGGGACGTGGATGAGCCCCAGGAGACGAGAATGGGGACCAGATGCTCAGGTGAACCCCTCTCCACTTGATCTTACACTCTCCTTTCCATTCGGAACTTCGGTCCCAGTGACGGTCCAAACCTTGAGTAATCACTGTTTTAATTAAACATTTACTAAGTGCCAGGCATGATGCCAGGGGCTTTCATTCACGATTTTCAGTTTTCTCCACACCTTGTAGGGAAGGTATTATTCATCACCACTTACCCATGAGGACACCGAGGCTCAGAGCAGTGTGATACTTTACTTAAGGCCCACAGCTGTCAGCAAGGGATCCCAGGCCCACGGACTCGCCTCCTGAGTTCTGCCCTCCCAGGTAGCAATCTGACACTGGTGACTGGCTCCATCCCCCGCCTTCATCTAAACAGTTGGCAGAGACGTCTCGCCAACAGCTGGGGAGGAGGGCTGTGCACCAGAACATCGACAGCAAAGGCACTGAATCCTCTGCTCTCCCCTCCTTGTCACAGAACCTTCCAAGAGGGCAGGTACCCAGCACCATGAGCGCCCATGTGGGCCCCCCAGGGAGGAAGGAGATGAATGTCTCTGTGAGATGCTCAGGCAATGTCCCCACCCACCAACCTGGCTGAGCTGCTGACTGGCGGCACCTCTGCGCCTTCCTGCAGACTCTCTGATTTTCATGCCATGGCCATCCTGTGAGCCCTTTGAAGATGAGCAAATCGGGTTGGGGAAAGGCGGTCGTTTTCCTACAAGCAGCACCTCCACTCAGGTCTTCTGACTTCCAGACCAGAGGCACATACCAGTACTCACTGAGCACAAACCACGTGCAGGGGCTGCCCTGGGTACGTACAAGGGGCGAGCTATGGACAACACAGGCTTCTTCACAGCCACTCCTGCCCAGGACCACTGGGCCACTGCATGGTTTGCACCTGCCCTGGATGGGAGGTCCTCAGCTGCAATAAGAAAGTGGCTGCCCTTCCTCCTGAGAACCACAGGCCAGGGATTCAACTCAAACCCCAGAGGCAGAGGACACTTCCCAAAGCAACCTCACTCGGTGTCACGCAGCTCTCTCAGGAACCACTCTGCCGCACAGCAAGTCCCTTAGCCCCAGCCCAGTACCACCATGACACTGTCTGTCAGAATCCCCACCTGTCTCCTCTCACCACCCGCCCTGCCCGGAAGAGAGGACAAACGCATGCCTTCCCCCCCCCGCCTTCGTGACACCAACTACAGTAGGTCAGACCCTCCTGCAAAAACTCAGTGTCATCAGAATATACCAACATGGAGGGGGTGTGTCTCTGAGGCAGTTGTCATGTTTGTACAAATTGCTGCTCACATTACAAGCTTCCTATTCCTTTTGTTTAGAAAGGAGAGCCCCACCCCAGTTACCCCAGACCCTGCAGTGTCATGGGGGCTAAAGTGCCAATCTGACTGGACCGAGGGCCCGAGAGAGCTCTGCTTGGCCCCCGGTTCTCCTACTCCCTAGCTATGTGATCTTGAGTCAGCTACTTGATGTTTCTGAGCGTGGAGAGAGAAAATACCTGCCTCCCACGGTCATTGCCAGGTTTAAACTGAAGCGTTGAGCTAGCTCATCATCGGCCCCAAGTGACTGCATGTAAAGCTTCTGACTCTCCCTGCCCCCTCTGGGCTGCACACATTGTTTGCGCTCCTTTTCACACTTAGCACAACAGGGTCTGGGCGTCTGTGGACCCCACTGCCTCCAGAATGTTTTCAGAGCCTGCTCACCTCCACAGCCCCAGTGCCCAGCCAGGCAGTCAGTGAACAGCAAGCATCCAGCACTCGTTCAAGCCCATTTCTCCCAAACTGCTGTCCCCCAATAGCACTGCTTCCCAGGAACCAGAGACAAATGAGTTTGTCATGTAAGACAAGCACAAAAAGATGGCACAGCCTGACCTGGAAATTAGTCATTTCTGTGTCAGGGAGAAAGATACCAAGAGGTTCACGCTGATGCCTGGCTCCAGTCAGTGACAGCAGGAAATGCGTGTTCCAACCTTGAGTCTGACTAGAAAGGCTTCACACGTGGAAGAGGACACAGAGAAACGCTTCAAAGTCGGGAGCCTTCACTGAGGACCAGTTGGTCTGTTAGCAGTTCTCTTCTGTTTCACTCAACCAACCTCCAAACACCTCCTGCATTCAACATATGGAAGGAAATACAGCTGGAAGGAAGCACAGAGATCAGCTCGCTCACAAGTCACTAGTTTTTAGAGGTGAAGAAACTGTTGCTCAAGACACTTAAGTGACCCACAGGTAATAACTGTGTAATTGCATTTGTGTGCGTGCCCACGTGCACACACACACAGACACACACACACACACACACACACTCCTCCCATGTCTAAGGATGGATGGAAGCGGACCTTTCAGCCCAGTCACTCACATACCTGAAGGCACCTATCCTGTCTCTGTATCCATGTTCCCTACAAGTTTATTCCCTTGTCTCGTTATTAAGGATGGAAACTCCAGCCAACTCATCTTTCACCAAGAAGGGAGCCATCCTGGCACTAGCAGCTAATAAAACCACAGATATTGCGCATACACCCCCTTGTGGCCACGTGTGGAAATGCATGCCCCCAAAAGTTCATGTTGAACCAGACTGATAACCACTTGGGTTGGACCTGGTTGCCACCAAAAGGGAATCTCAATTACGATTTCAACTCTTTCCCAGGAGAGAGGATCGTGAAGTATTATCTTAGGTGAGAGAGAATGAAAAAGGCAGAAAGTGAATAAAAGGGGAAAAAGGAAGAATGTGAGGGAGGGAGGAAAACACAAAAAGAACAAAAGAAAAGGAAGAGAAAGAAAAATACATATAGAGTAGGAAGACAGAGCAAGAGAATAAGGAAAGCATAAAGGAGGGGGCTGCTTCTCTATGCTAAGGCTTTCTCTATTTCAAAGACAAACACTCAAGATAACAGTAATGGTAAATAATAAGAACTGACAGGCCCATGGTTGGCTGGCCATGCTGTAGCAATCGTGTGGGTACAGGTAAGCCAGGGCGGATGGGGGACAGGGAACCCAGAGTTGACCCCATGACTTGGTAATCCTTCCAGAACCTAAATCTTGCTGGATCTCTATTTCTGAGCTTGTAAAAGGATAGCTAACAGCAGTTGTTCTCTTCCTATTTTATTGAGGAAATGCTGGAAAGTGCTCTGAGTTCCCAGATGTAACCATCATTGAAATGTGTTTTATTATTTTCCTATATGCAGCAGCCCTCCATCCTCTGCTTCCCAGACTAAAAGGTGATATGCGACGCTGGGCTGCCAAAAGACTTGATATATTTCAACAATGCATCAAGTTGTCATGACCTCTGGTGCTTTGTAAGATGCTGTGATTTGAAAGGTGCTGTTGCAACGTAAAACATGATTGCCACAGCAGTAGGGAGGTCCGTGCCCATCTCCTCACCCCGTTATTCTTGTCAGGATGCACGGAGGCACAAAACAATTCCGCCCACATTAGCAGCATGCTTTACAATAAAACTGCACATGTCTGAGTTTGGCAGAACGGTCGCAAACAAAATAGTTTTGGAAGTGTCAAGTTACCGTAGTGTCCAAACAGCTACCCCGGGGGTGATGGCATTTTTAGAGTCCACTGCAAATGTAAACACATCCAGGTCCCATGTAAAAATGCCAGCTTGTGTTTTTCTGGAGTTAGACAATGAAGAGATCATCTTAACAGAAATGGCTGTGAAAGAAGCATGGACCTGAAATGGAAGTTGTGTGCTCACGTACAGTGAGTTCCATGAGGAGACAGTTCTTCTCCAAACAAAAGGAACTTTTGTCGGTAACCCATCTGTGGTCTTCCTGTGTCTCCATGGATTTCCTTCTTTGGGTTCTGTATAACAGGACACTAGCCTGCCCACACCCTGAGCCCTCAGCACTACCCTGTCTGGATTTATACCGGGCGACACATCACACCTCACAGTCCCGTGCTTGTTGGTGACGGGATGGTGTAGAGTCCCAGGGACACTCAGGTATTCTTGATGGATGGGTCCAGCCACAGATGGCAGCTGGTACGTGGGAAAGTTCCCACTTCCTCTGCCAAATCTTATCCTTTAAATCAATTATCTCCAGTCGTCCAAGCCACACTCTGCTGGTAATAGGTCTGCAAGGCTGCAGCAACTTACACACACAAACGATCGGTGCTCAGTTCTACGTGTTACGTTTCCCGGGAGCACATGCTGCCTGAAGCACAAGCTGAAGCGCCAAATAGCTGTGGGCCTGCCCCTGATCAGCTGGGTGCTTTGTGCAAAGCGGCCTCTTCCGGCCTTTCTCTCCCCACCTATGGAATGAAGGCAACACCACTCCCCACAAACGGGTCCTTTAAGAGCCCCATGAGATAAACAGACGTAAAACATGAAGCACTGAGCCCACAGAATGGGCGGGGCAGCCACAGACCACAGGCATGTGTGAGCTGCATGTGTGATTTTAAATTTTCTGGTAGCCACATTAACAAGGTGAAAAGAGACAGGTGAAGTTCATTTTAGCAAGATTGCTTATTTAACCCTGTATATCCAGAATACGTCAACCTGTCATCAATAACTTAAAAATATTAATAACATAGTTTACATTCCCTCTCTCTCTTTTTTTTAATATGGAGTCTTTGAAATCTGATATGTGTGTTTTGTACCCACAGCCCATCTCAATCCGGATGCCAAAACTTTAACGGTTCAAGTAAAATGTGGTCCTACCCAAATTATAAAACGACAAAGTTGCATCTAATGGAAAAAAAGCTTACACTGCTTCCATTTTTTAGATATAAATCAATTGATTAAAATTAAACACATTAAAATGGTTCTTCACTAATGCTAGCCCCAATTCAAGTGCCCACTAGCCACATGGGGCTAGTGGCTATGGTATCGGGCCGTACAGTGACAGAATATGTCCCCAGCTGTCAATGACTTCCCAAACAGTTGTCTCCTGGTCCTACCCCACATGGAGTCCAAAACAGGCTGCCCAGGGCTGGTGCCGTGGCTACAGGATGTCACCAGAGTGACAGGCTCCTTCAATCTTGCTGCTTCATCAACCTTAGAGTGACAGAAAAGGTCCTCCCCATTCCACACTGGGCATCCGACCTCACTCCAGGTAGGTCGGAGAAAGGTGAGAGGGGAGGGGTTAAAGGGGAAAAGCTCATCACTGGCTTGGTCTGCTCACTTCTGAGGGCGTTTGCTTGGAAGCCCCATCTAATGGCTTCTGCTTAAGTGTCATGGAGCAGAGCTGAATCGTGCACGGTCACCCTTATCTGCACCAGGCAGAGCCCCCTTCTTCTTACAGGCACAAAAGATGTTTCTTTGGGTTCAGCTACAGCTTGGAGATCTTTCTTGGGATGCTGACTTCCATTGTCTGGTCTCCTTACTCTGTCCCTGCTCGTCATGGTGCAGGGACAGATGTACTACCAAGGTCAAAATCACCCATCACAGTGACAACCTTGTTTGTTCTTGGAGAGTGGCTTAAAGTCTAAGCCTCCCTTTCATCATACAATGGGGCAATCACAGCGACACTTGCTAGGCCACTTGTGAGGATGAACTGAGCTAATGCATGCAGACACATAGAAAGGGCTCAAAAACTTTTTATTCTGAGTTTTCTTTTCTCATGCTGGAGTGCTTGTTGTGTTTTCTTTTGTCCACCCCATTTGTTAATACATTGCTCAGAATCCTGTCAGGAAACAAATGATGCACTGAAAAGGAGTCATGACAGGGTTTCATGAAGAGACTATTTACAAGGTATGTGTGAGGCAAAGGGAAACAAAAGGAACCGAAGCAGTCTGGGGCAAGAGTGGGAAGCCTTGCCAGTCTGAAGAGGCAAGGGGGAGAGCAGGCCGAGAACCTGCCCGAGACGAAGGGTAGGGGAAGACTTGCAACAGCGGCTGTGGCTGCAGGTAGAGAACGCAGCCCCTGCCAAACAGCGGAGTGACACAGAGCGAGCCAGGGCACTACACACCTTGACTCTTCCACCTCCCATCTCCATGTCCATGGGCTGAGTCCAAACAGAAGCCAGAGGTTGGGGAAGCCCAATTGATGCGATTCCTAGAGGTCAACCTCCCAGGGTAGAGAACGGTGTTGAAAGGGATGGGGAGAGGGTCCAGTGGGCAACAGAAGAATGACCAAACCCCTTTGCAATGCACTAGAAGAAAGGATTTCACCTCAAATGTGTGGAGCAGACCTACTGGGTTTCCACTGTGGTTAATTCTGTTTTCTGCGTGGGGTGTCTGGGATCCCCGTTCAGGTTACATGTACGCATGGCTTCTGGTTCAGAGTCTGGTCCATCATGTTGACTCCACAAGTTCTGGAGTCACTTACTCAGAATTTCACATCAGGCTTCTCCCACTCACTAGCCAGTGACCCAGCACAAGCTAAGAGGGCACCTTGAATCACGCTTTCTAATCTGTATCACGGGAGGACCCACGCTTGTCCCACTGCCTAGTTGCGACCGTCTGAAATGCCACATGTTCTCTATGCCTTTGCTACTCTGTGGAAGCTGAAGACACAGCGGCTGAGAGCGCAGGTTCTAGAGATAGAATGTACGGATTCAGACCTCAGCTCTGCCACTTTAAACCCCGTGTCCTTGGACTAGGTCCTCAACTGTTTAGTGTCTCAGAATTCTCCTCCACAAAAGGAGGAAAATTGTCCCCACCACACAAGGCTGTTGCGAGAATTAAATGATCTGTTCCATGAAACATGATCAGAACACTGTGCAGCACTTGCCAATAGCCTGTGATAAGTAAAGCATCGAGATGCAGACTATGTGCTCCCTCCATCATGAACGAACTCCCGGCCTCATCCTTCCAGCAACAGAAGCACAAGGAAGATCAGCACCAAGAGCGTGGACAGCGCCCTCGCGGGACTGAGACGAAGGAGGGCGGAACTTCTTCCTTTACCCTGCAAAGGTAGTAACAGAGGCGATTGTTTTGGGCATCTCAGCAGGAAAAAAATTTATAACAAGGCTTATGAGAGGTGGATCCCTGTCCCCAGGAAAAGCAACATCAGCACAGAAGCCACCACCCCACGCTTCTGCCCAGGAAATACCTAGACTTAGTTCATGTATAGGGCTGCTAAGTACAGTGGTTAAGATCATAACATAATCTAAAAAGCCAGCTTCTCTCTAGCTGTGTGACCTTGGGCTAGTTACTCAACCGCTCTGAGCCTCAGTTTCCTCACTTGTAAAAATGGGATTATACCCTGAAATCTATGTAACTTTACTAACAATTGTCACCCCAATAAACTTTAATTTAAAAAAATGGAATTATATAGTAGCACCTACATTGTTGAGTTGTTATGAGGATGAAATTAGTTAATATTTGAAAGTACTTAGAACAGGGCCAGACATATAACAGGTATTTTATATATGTTTCTTGAATAAATAGAATCATCTTGGTCCCATAAATAAATTCTGACCAGTCAATTTCTTCAGTGTTGGCTACTGACTGGTCTGAGACATTGCCCTCCCTTGGGACTGAGAGCAAATCGAAACTGTGTTTATCTGTCCATGAAAAAAAAGAAAATGCTTAAGTCAGCAAAATCGAGAGGTCCATTCACAGACACAAGTCATTGAGCTCCGCTGTTCAGCATGCTACAGCCTAAGAATGATTTTTTCCCCCTTTTGAACAAAAGAAAGCTCTGCCAATACTTCCCCATCACCAACAACAGAACTAGCAGATGGAAAATGAAATCTTTACTCCTTCCCTTACTAGCTCGTATGTGTGACTTGGTCAAGTCATTTCCCCTTTCTTAGAGCCTCCATTTTCTCATCTGTGAAATGGGGATAATAATTTCTACGGAAAATATCCCTTCAGGCACACAATAGTTACTTAGTAAATGGAAGTGGTTTCCTTCTACGTTTTGTCTTTAAAAGTCTATGGACAACGAGGAAGTCTGGGAGACAGCCTTGGAAGGCTGTATTTCACAGGTGGCATCTGTTACTTAAGCTTTAAGGAATTTGAAACCAATGTGCAACAGTTTGTCTTTTTGTTTTTTGGTTTTTTTTAACTAAGTAATACACAGTGATGCTTCTTGCCTGTGCCAATCAAAAGGAGGCTCTGTTGTTTTACTTTGAATGAAAGAAGGGGGGAGACCTCAGAAGCGTGATGGAAAGAACATAGACTTTGGAACCAGCTTTTCAACTCCAAGATGTGTGATAGTCTTTAGCAAGTGACTTAAATTGTCTCTTTTCTTTCTTTCTTTTTTAATATTAAAGTGTTTTTTAATTTCTGAAGAGTCAAAACCACTGACTTAAGTTCTCTTAGCTCAGGTTCCTCAATTGTAGATATCTACCTTTCAGAAATATTGAGATTGATTAATATTACACACGTAAATTGGCTGGCACACTAGGTAGGGGCTCAGTAAATGGTAACTGTTACAGTAAATTGATGTCCCTCTTCAAATAAAATTAAGCTTCTCATCAAATCAAACCAAAAAAAAAAAATCCACAGAAATCGCCTCTTTCGCTGATGGTTTATTTGCTAGATTTCCTAAAATGTAAGGAAGGACAGAATATTATGCTCCAAGAAATAATGCCACTTCTGCTGAAGAAGCTAAGTTGTAATGACACGAGGACAATTCACGTCAAGGAAAGTCCATGCAGATGCTTAATGCTAAGAAGTTGCATCTCAAGAGGTCTTTAAAATTAACTGAGAATCTGAGGCTGTGTGGGCACCGGCTGTGTTAGACATTGAACAGTTTCTCCACGATGTCAACTTTGCTTTTATGACAGGACCCTCGGATTAGCCTAAGAGCCCTTATACCAAATGAATCTCTGAGTAAAGGACTTTTGTGGCCTTATTTTGCATGTGCGTCTTTGACTTTCATAAAATAGTTGTCTCTTGTCTTCCAAACAGCTTTAATTTTCTTCTTCTTCCCGCAGCCCCCTGGTCTCATTCTCCGTCAGTGTCCTCTCTCATTGAGCAACCTCTCCATTATTCCACAGACCTGGATACCACCACCCTCTCCTTCAGCCCCACCGTGACTCTGCCAGAATTCCTATTGATTTCCATCCTAAACATCTCAAAGCCCCCACTTCTGTCTCCTTTCCCTGTCTTCTCCACAGTCGTCTGCCCTCTGGGTTCCCTCTTGTCCACGATCTTCACTGAACCCAGACTCATCTCAAACGACGCATGCCTGCTCCTTTCTTCCTCACTGGGAACCTGTCCATGGTCTCCACTGCCACTGGTTCAGATCAAGGCTAAAATCCTTCATCCAGCCAACAAGACCAGTTCCATTTGGCCCTGCCCACTTTGCCAGTCGCTTCTCACTCCAGCCAAACTGATCTTGGGGCTTGGGGAAATGTACCATAAATGCATTGAATGGGTGCTCCGGAACCTCCAATGGTCCCCTTTGCTCTGGCATCGAAGTTTAACATTCCTCTGACTCGGACTACTAACCCATTTACTCATTTTTTTGTCTTTTTGTTTGTTTGGTTTTTACCCCTTTTCTATCACTTCCTCTCCTCCTCTTGGCACTCAGAGCCCAACAGCTCTTCCGTGGCTGGCCTGTCTCCATGGGGTGAAAGAGGTGGTTTAAGTTCTGGTCCTTCCACCACAACTTCATGGTGGTGAAGTAGGAAAGAATCCACTGACCTTTTACAACCTCAATCCAGCAGCCTATCACACACACACACACCACACACCACACCACACACACACACTCACTCACTGCTCCCAAACTATAGCACCTAAGCCAGTACCTGGACTGTCAATCAATAAATCCTTGTGGTCAGAGACACAGCAGCTGTTTCTAAACACAATTCATCACCAGCTGATAACCCTTTTGTGTTATTTGTCTGTGGTATTCATTTCCTTATTGACTCAGTGTTTAGTGAGTGTATGTATATAACGTGTCAGTTACTTTTTCCGGCTTGGGAACAGGGTCCCTGCCCTCAGAAGGCCTAGGGTCTAGAAGAAAAGACAGACATGCCACCTTCCAGCGCTGTGACCGTGAGTCGGTTAAGTAACCTCCCTGTGTCCCAGTTCCATTATCATCTATAAGATGAAAATATTAATGTCACCTGCACAGTGTTGTTAATGAAATAACATAGCGTATGTCAATTGCTCGAGCTGACTTTGTAAGACTGACATGAGATGCGATGAGATCATCTAAGAAAAGGGCTTGACTACGATCCGGCTAATACATGTATTCAAGAAATGACAGCTTTGTACCATTCCAACGTGAACAGGGAGTGGGAATTGCGCATTGTAACCAGTTCTCCAAAGGGAAAAGGACTCCTGCTGTGGTAAAGAATGACGCAGGGGACGCACCTGGTGGAGTGGTCAGGGGACAGCCCTCCGAAGAGGTAAGTGTGAGGACATAAAGGGGTCAGTAACGAGCATCACAGAGGCAGGGCGTGCCAGGCTGAGTGGAAGGCCAGAACCCACACGGGTCTTCTAGCCACGCGGACCTGGTCCACATGGCTTCTCTGCCACTCCCTGAGTCTCAGGGGAGTCACATCCCCCGTCTGAGGCTCAGCTTTCAATTCTGCAGAATGAAAATCGCAGTGTCCATAATGAAGAGAATGAAGGGAAGCCCAAGGAAGAAGCTACTGTCCGTGCAGAAGATTTTCAGTAACATGGAAGTGACCACACAGAGAGGTTCATGCAAAGCCGGCAGGTAGCAAGTACCATGGTGTCCCTGCTCCCCTATGCTAAGTAGCTTCCAAAATTAATAACTGCCCCCTGTTCACATAACCAGTAAGTCAGGTTTCAAAGCCACGCTAACCTAACTGCAAACGCTGGGTCCCTCCCTTTTCACCGCTCTGTCAAATCCAGAATCATCATGGAGCTAACATGTGGGTGGAACACTTATTCTAACCCAGGCCTTTTTCATGAATTTTCTCTTTAGTCCTCATAGTATTTCAGTAAAGAGGATTCTATCCTTTCCCCCTCGTTTTACAGGGGAGAGGGAACATAAGGATGTGGCCGCGTGTCCAGCGTGTCCAGGAGGAGGTGGCCCAGATGTCCTCAGCCTGTCCTCAGGCCCCTGCCCCATGCATGGACTTCCTTGGGGGTGGAGGGATTCTCCTGTGTTCTCAGGATCCCTCCATCTGTCAGGCTCAATCCTACTCTTGGTTAGTGTTCACCTCTTTCAGGAAGGTTCTGGATTGTTCCAGGCCATAGTGATCTGAACTGATCTGGATAAAAACAGGACCTCGGCCAACTTTAGTCCTAGATCCCCTCTTGCTATTTTGTGACCGATTTACCTTTTCAAGAGGCTGAACGTGTGCCTGCCTCTTTCCCTCATTTTCTTCCTTCTTGTCTTCTCTCCATCCTTCCTCCTCTTCCATTCTTTTTCCTTTCCTCTCCTTTTGTGCACTGCGCAGGTCTGGGAACGTGCTAAATCTGCAGGTCCTGACAACACTGGCCAAGAGGGATGGGAAACCGAGGAGAAAAAGTGATTGCAGTGATCCTGCCATGAGTGAACTGCGTTATGTCTTCCCAGCTGGAAGTGC
Source organism: Rhinolophus ferrumequinum (assembly GCF_004115265.2). Taxonomy (NCBI): domain Eukaryota; kingdom Metazoa; phylum Chordata; class Mammalia; order Chiroptera; family Rhinolophidae; genus Rhinolophus; species Rhinolophus ferrumequinum. The sequence continues at coordinate 68,435,834 of NC_046297.1, read as the reverse complement.
TGTCTGAATAATCTCTGAATTAAGACAGCACTTTTCTTGAGGAAGCCATATTTTCTGAACGAAGAATTAGGACACATTCTGAGAAGGAAGTTGAGGAGATGTGAAAAGGCCAACACATTGGAATTGTTAGGATTGGGGTGGTAGTTGAAATTAGATTTTTTTTGCAGAGTCTACCAAAGGATATTATCATTCCTATTTCACAGATAAAGAGATTGAGGCCAAAGGTCATTCGGCTTCTAAGCCACTGGAGACGCTGAACTAAATGGTGACACTCTTTTCTCCTGAAAATCATCACTATATGTGTTTATATCTTGTCTTCCCAGGTCCATTGCAAGCCTCCCATGGTCTACGTAACTGATCATTTGAGCTTCGGTCTGCATATGACTTATCCCTGTCATATTTCAGGCTCCATCTCATACTCTGAACCTCTGCTGTCAAAATATTCATCTCATGATAATGAAATTGCCTATGTCCATGTCCCTGGCCCCCAGGGCTGTGAGCTGCATGACACCTTGTCTGTTTCACGAGTGTTCTACATTGCAAAGGCTCATGTTTCCTGTTCCCCAACCGTCCTCCCTCCTAGGGCTCCCCAGTTCATACCGGAGAACTCATCCTGATGACACACCCTTCCTGGACCGGGCAGGTGCCCGTCCACTGGACTCCAAGCACCGGGCTTCTTCATGGTATGGCAGCCAGCTGGGCACCCATCTCGCCTGGGGGCTGTGTTTTCCTGAGGCCGTAGGTGCTCAATTTTAGCTGGAGAGATGAACAAATGACTCATCTCTGTGGCAGCTATGAATTTGTAACAAGTTATTCCATATAATCAGTTTAGAAAAATACATTTTAATATGTGCTACTTAAGCCATCTGCATACATTTCATATCCAACACATTCATACTGGGCTGCTTTGTTCTGAGATGTGGTAGTTTCTGGTTAGAGAAAATAAAAATTTTTAAAAACACTGGTTATAGAGAACCAGGTTCAGCATTTAGGGGAAAAAATGTCTAAAACTATTATTTGGAGAATTATTTAGAGACATTATCTAGAGAATTTGGAGGAGGGGAGGGCTTCAGATATTGAACATGCTTTTCCTCTCCTAATGAAAAGCATCAAGTTTCTGGGTTTTAGCAGCTAAGAGTGTGAAAAAAAGTGTTAAATTACTTAATAGTTTGTCACATATCAGGTCTAAAAAGCCAATTACATGAAATTTAAAAAAAAAAATCCACATCCATTTCAATAAAATTGAAATCTATATGAACCAAAAAAACTCCTGTGCATTTTTGTTGTTGGTGTTGGTTTTATTCCCGTAACTGGTATTCACAAAATCCAGGTTATGGTCTCTACCTCCAGGAGGATCAGACTATGTTCCAGTTGTTCACTCATTTATCCACTCAGCAAATGGCTGAGCGCCGCGTGCAGGGCACTGGGGGCAACAGCGAGGTGGCTGTGGCCTCAGGGGGTGATGGCGTCTGCTCCTTCCCTGGGGAAGACATATATTAAACAAATATGCTCAGACACCAATATGGAAATTACAAATGGCGACACATGCTGTGAATGAAGAACAGTGGGCGGGTGGTCAGGAAAGTGACAGGCTAGACTAGGTCACTTTGTGCTGAGTTTTACAGGTGCAGAGATGGAGTCCTAGCGTTTAAAAGTCTTGTCGAAGGCCAAGGACAGACTTGAGGCAGAACTCAGGTCTGCCAAACTCAGAACTCCGAACTCTGTCCAAAGCCCGAGTTTTCTCCACTAGCTCAATGTGTGCAGGTCACAGCATTGCCACGCATAGTTGGTTCATCTTTACGAAAGTGGAATAAGGCTCACTTATCGCTAAGGTCTTTCTACCTTTCTATCTCTCACAGTCTGATCTTATTTGATTAAATCTGCTCAAACAGACACCCTTTGAATATTTCTTTCTGTTTTCTGATTCTGTTATGAATCATTGACGAAAACCAATTATAGTAATTCCACTAGGGGAATTATTATCACCCCCCTACTTTTTAAAATGTTTCTCGTAATGTCTGAAAACTGCTTTCTTCTTACATAATTTAACTCTGAAATGGAACTATGTGTTAACATGTACAGACACAAAAAGATTGAAAATCCACGGGGGTGAAATTGGGAGGAAAGAGAATATATCCAGATAATCCAGGCTTGTTTTAATAGCCGTGTAATCAGAATCTATATGCAAAAGACATTTTCTGAAATAGTCCAAAATAATCTATATTTCATTAGATGGTAGTGTCAATTGAACAAAGTCTTGTCACAGAATATGTTCACTGCAATTTGCAATTAATTAAGCAAAGGGACAAATTATATTTAAAGATCTGTCGAAAGGATATCAACACCATTATTTTTCTAATACAAAGTACTTTTCCCATAATGCATCTGACCCCCTCTTTTTTCCCTCCTTAGTACTTGATTACAAAGAAATTCTTTAAATAGGCAGAGTCCTCATCACAGAAATTTAGTTATGTATGGAATGTGTCACAGGTCCCCAAATACTGTGTTCTCTGAGATTTCACCACGTGGTTTTTCTTTCTAGCCAAGGCTTTGCTTAAAATTGAACAGAAATTCTCGGTGGAAGCAACACATTTTCTATCTCTTCCTCCCTCTCTTCTTCCTTTCCTTTCATCCCTTCATTCTTCAGTCCCTATCTCCCTCTGCCCTGAAATACTAAAAGATCTCAACATTTCTGGTTGAAGTAGGACTAGGGACCAGTGGCAACCTCGCCCGTCTCTTGTCTACTCAGAGCCAGCAAAGCACCTGTAGGCTCAGGATGACTCTGGGACCCCCAGTCACCCAGACAATAGGACAGCCATGGCAGTGGGTGTTTTCCTCACCCCTGCATGTTACATGGAACAGTGCCTGATGCCCTCCGATGGCTCCAACAATGAAGCCAACTGAACTGAATTAAATCGAGACCGGCTGGCTGAGAATTAGGGAACTTGAATCTGGTTCTACCATGCTCTGCTGGCCAACGAGGAAATATTAATTCAAGTGGGAATAAGGTTTTTCTTTTCGTGGTCGATGAAAAGTGTTGGGGACACATGGGTTCAAATCCTGACTTTGATTCAGGGTGGTGGTGGGACTTTAGGCAAATCATCTAACTCTCATCGCCGCCGTTTCTTCATCTTAAAAGAAGGATAATAATACTTCATTGGAATCCTGGGAGGATCATAGATAAGACCATAATCGGGTCTCCTCCGGGGTCGGACCCATGGTAGGTGTCTAAGGCATGATTGCAATCAGTGAGAGTATTGTCACTGCCACCACGTGGAGCATAGAGTAGTAATGTGAGACTTGGCATTAATCTCTACCACCTTTGCAAATAAACAAAATCCCACCAGCATATGTGTTACGCAACTGCTCCAGCTGCATGTGTTTGCTACTACCATGTTTTCCTGAAAATAAGACCAACCCCGAAAATAAGCCCCAGTTAAGATCATCAGCCAGACGGACGCATTTAGTATGTTATGACGATGTTCCAGAAGAAGATGATATGACTGTATTTGAATAAATGTAGATTGTTGTACATGAAAAAAATAAGACATCTCCTGAAAATACACCCTAATGTGTCTTTTGGAGCAAAAATTAATATAAGACCCGGTCTTATTTTCAGGGAAATACGGTATGTAGGATACAAGGAAGGACTCAGGGCTCCAGACCTTGGGAAGTAACGATTACATTTGAACAGACCCTTTAATCCATCTCATTACTCGGTAACAAATTGGGCCAGCTACAAGCTGCCCTGGATGCAATGCAAAGAAGGCCTTACCCAGTTATTCAATGTCCTACCTTCTCTGTCTGCAACACTGGAGAAGAAATAAAAACAATAGCTTCCTTTTCTTCATGGCCCATTGCCAAACGAGAAAGGCCAAGAAACTCACCACCTAGCTTCCCATTTTCTTACAGCTGTAAAATCTACCGTCAAGGTGATTGCAGCTTTGTGCAAAATACTGGCTGAATTAGGGAGCAAAGCTTTCTGCAAATCCACTGTGTTTTTAAATGCCTACGTTAAGAAAATGAATGAGTGAGTAGATAGACTACATAATTATGGCCTTTTCTTCTTCATTTTCAAGTCCACAGGCTCATCACTCATCAATTACCCATCCAGCTAACATTAATTAAGCACCTCCTATGTGTCAGGCACCATGCAAGGTGCTTTACCAAAATATTACCAATCCATACACCAAACCTGTAAGATAGTTATAATTATTCCCATTGCACAAATGGTGAAACTGAGGAATAAGTGTTTAAAATGTGTTTACACCATTAGTAAGAGACAGAGCCCAGTTACAATTCCAAACCAGTACTCGTGTAAATAACAACTGTCATATTTATTATGAAGAATAAGGGAATAGCCGTCTAAAACTTCAGCTTCTGTGGTTTTTCTCATTTCATTTTGATGATGAGTCCTTTTTCCTGTTGCACAGGCCGAACACCTGTTTCCTCTTAGAAGCTACACCCAATCCATTGAAAAATCATGTTGTCTTTTCCTCCAAAATCAATCCAGAATTGACCATATCTCACGACCATCTCTGGACTCGCAGCGAACTACTGCGCGGCTCCACAAACTGGGCACCAGAGTGCATTCTCATCCCTGCCACCAGGGGGAGCGTTTGTAAACAGGCGCCACATTGGTCCATGTCTCTGGGAGTCAAGAAAACAGACCTGACTAGGCCTACATGGTCCTTCCAGACAGGGCCCTCCATTTCCTCCCTGGTACCCACTCCTACCATCCCACGCCCTGCTCACTGCACTCCAGCCACAGCCTCTGCTGTCCGTACTCTCCTGCCCCTGGCATTTGCACAAGAAACCTTGATTATATATGTAGCTTACTTTTTTGTTGTACTATTCAATGTCTTTCCTCCCCCTCCAGAATGAGATTAGCATTTTTCATCTTCTCTGTTCTCTGTTGTATTCCTGTGCTGGTCACATAGTAGGTGCTCAATAAACATATGTTGAATAAAGGTCAGCTTGGGGTGCTGTCCAAAGGCATCGAGATGTTATTATGGCCAAGACATTCAGGAAAATCTGAATCTCAATCCAGACCATAGACATCTTTCCCAGTGACATCTATTAGGAAGATGTATGCACAAGAAACAATCCAAAGCAAAAACTAATGTAACGTGCTATTGCCAGCTGACCTGAGCTCCAACCCCCAAAGGGGCTCTCTGGTAAGATGGGCTAGGCCAGGTGGCCTCAAGTGGGGACTTAGAGGTCTCTACCAACCCCCAAATCAGATTTCCAATCTTATCACCCTTGACTATCACCTGGAAGTCAAGGAAAGGGGCTTCTTACTACTTCTACTGTGTAAGAGAAGAGAGGCTGAGAGGATCCCATTCAGTAGGGAAGAGAGAGAAGACAGAGGGCCACACTAACGTCCTGCCCTCTAGGGGGCAGTGAATCAACAACGTGGAATCGGACCATTCCAGACCTTCTCCCTGAAAGAGGGGTGGGGCAGAACAGAGACCCCACCCCTCCTTTGGTCCCGGACGCCATACTTTGTGCACACTATTTTTACTGCTTTGGGATACATTATGGAAATCTAACCATTTTCCTGTGTCACTAAAAACTATATAAGCATCATGTGAAGCAGCTGTTGAATATTCCATCCTACGGGGTCAGAGGCAGAGGGGCGCCTCCTTATAACACTGATTCCCTTGGTCCATCACCCCTCATTAGGTTACCTGCTTCTCAAAATAGATGCTGGCTCACATCCATCTCTGTGTTCCCAGCGTCTATTATAGTGCCTGCTGGCACCAAGGGACTAACAAATGTTTGTTGAATGAACAAATTAATGGAGATGTTTTTGCATATAAAACATGATATGTTGCTTAAAAATTCAATTTGTGCGCAGCTTTACAGATGCGCATCTGTTTGAATAGCTGGTTATTTTAATTACATTCCGCTTTTTCTGTGTGGCATTTATGAAGTGGACGGTGGCAGTAATATAATTAAACTAATCAGTGTCGAAAGCTAGATAGGCGTATCCAAGGTAGACGTGGAGCCTCGCTTCTGTGATATGGTTACCGCTATTCAGGACAGATTAAGAGATGGCATGGTCCAATGAGACAATCAGGTTCCTCGGACAAACCCTCAAGTTTGAATCCTAGCTCTGTCCCTCGCTAATTCTGTGAACTCGGACAAGAATCAAATTCTTCTTCTGTTACATGAGAAAAGTAATACCCACTGGCTAGGATGTGAGGTTTATGAGTGATGGTGTCCGTATGTAAGTGGCATATTCAGTAGGATTACTCTAATTTCAGGTGATGTCATCCTTGAATCCAAACCTTTAAGCAACATGAATTGGAGGTGAAGACAGGTAAGTTGCTTTAGGCAGCAGCTCCCGAGCACCATGAATAACGGGAGACCTGACTCTCCTTGGCTTGAATCCAAACCCCAGGACCCAGTGTTCATCTAGATTCAATATGAAGTCTGATCTCAAACACTGAAACAATGTTTCGTATGGGCCCATCATGCCACTGAGTTCTGCCATAATCTGTTTTCAGATCTGCTGAAGTTTTCTTTCTGATTTTATCAGCAATTATTTCAAATGAAATCGGCACCAGACAATCGGATTACTGAATCGTTGACTCTCACATCCTGGTCGATGGTGAAAAGCAAATGAAATTTTTGCCAGTTACGTGTCAACAACTCCATGTTGCCAGGGAAAAGAAGCTTTGTCCCAAAGAGATGGAGTGGGGAAGGATCTGAACGGATGAGAAGCCTGGATTCGAGCTCCGGCTACAAGCATCGCTTGTAAGACAGGACTTGAGAGTTTTTACAAACCAGCTCCATCGTGTTTTCACAGTACATACTCATCTCGATCAAACTCCCCATCATTAACAATAATTTATGCTCAGATTCTCAATGTCAGTCCTTTAAGACAACATTTTAGCATGCCTTATTTTCCACACAATTCTTCAAGGAGCATAAGTCAAATGAAGGGGACGGACGTTAGGGTCAGACAGAGAAACAGATTTAATTCTCACTCCAGCACAAAGTTGCTTTATCTGAAGATAGAAATTATAAGACATCCTGGTAAACTTGTTATGAAAAGTAAGAGAGAGAGTAATATATAGGAACAGCTCAGTCAGCGCCCAGTCCCTCTTTTACAGAGGCAGCTCATCTATCATATTTAGTCAATGTGCTAAATAATATTTTTGTTGGATCCTAGATGGGATAGGATGCATTATTTTTCTCAATTATTTGCTTTTTTCCCCTGTTAGAAGATAATACGTCCTCACTATTGCCTGGATGTTTGAATATGAAAACACATGGAATGAACCTGAATTCAATCTGTAGCAGTGAATAAATCATCGTTAACTCACAGAGGTTTGGCGGTAGGGGGTTTGTTTGTTAACACAGCAAACACTGACTAATACACAATGCGCTTGGGGTAGAAAATTGAAGGAGACAGACACTGTTTCCTGCCTCACGGAAGTTGCAACCCGAGGAGAAACACAGCTATTACGCAAGTACTTACAATAAATTGGTCAAGGCTCCCTGAGAGGCAGGGGAGGGGCTACGGGAGTTTATAGCAGGAGACCTCAGCCCACGTATGGGGTCAGTAGCCACAAATGAGGCTGCAGGCCTACACGGTTTCTTGTCTAAGAGCTGGGGGGTGGTAGGTAAAAGAATAGCCTCTCAAAGATACCCAGTCCCCCAGAATCTGTGACTGCATATGTTATAAAGCAAGGAGATTGCCAATAGAATTAAGATTGATAATTAGCATACCTTACAAGAAAGAAATCATCCTGGATTGTCCGGGGGGCCCAAAGCAATGATAGGGTCCTTTGACGTGGAAGAGGTGGGGCCAAGTGTGACTGTCAGAGTGAGAGAAAGATTGGAAGATGCTAGGATGCTGGCGTTGAAGATGAGGGAAGTGGCCAGAAGCCAAGGAATGCAGCTGCTCTCGAAGCTATAAAGACAAGGGACTGGATTCTCCCCTCCAGCCTCTACAGAGGGACGCAGTCCTGCTGACACTTTGATTTTTGCCCGGTGGGACCCATTTCAGACTCCTGACCCTCCGGCACTGTAAGATAATAAGTTTGCATTGTTTTAAGCCACTAGGTTTGTGGTAATGAAACTCCTACAGCTCTCTGGGTCTCCAGAGCCTTCTGCTCCTGTGGAATTACTTCCTACCTCCTCTTCCCTGTGCTCTCATTTTCCCTGAGCCCCTCCAGAATGAGCATTTTCATTCCCCTTCAACACCAACGCCACAGGGGTCAGAGGAGCCACGCGGGTCCAACCCATCGGCTCATGTGCAGTTTCTGCTCGTGGAGCCCCGGGAGATTCACTGGGTGTGGGAGGAGCAAGGACAGCAGAAGTCACCTAGTCCCTCCCTTCGTGTGACAGGTGGGGGACTAAAGTTGAAAGAACGGGGGAAACTTGCCTGAAGTGCAGAGCAGAGGGGAACTTGACTAGACGCCAGTCTCCCGACACCCGATGAGAGCGCCTTCTTCTGGAAGCGACACAAACCAGGTTCATGCCCAGGGGCAGCTCACTCTGCAAAGCCAGTCAAGGTGCAATGTGACAGTGAGTCCCTGAAGAGGACAGGGGGATGGGGGACAGGGCGGGGACGATTCAGACACTGCCTTCCTCTGTCTGAAGGGTGGCGGGTGGCAGATAAATGGCTTCAGAGCCCTGGAAATGTGGCACACATCTTTTGCAAAGGAACTCCAGCAGAGACTGGTAGGGTGCCACCCAGAGGGAGGAGCCTTGCCCGAGCGAGCTGGCAGCAAGGTCCCTTCCAACCCTGAGCTCCCTGCCTTGGTGAACAGTGGTGTGGGAAGGTCACACTCCCCAACAGCACCCGTGAAGCTTAGACTTGTCTCTTCCCCTGAACCTCCCCACCCTCCCTTTTGCCAAACCAGCAGGAGCAGCTTTCAATGTCTTGCTTTGTCACTCTGGTCTTTGTACCTTTCCCCCTCCATTCCAGGCTGTTGGGAGATAAATTCGTCTTACTTCAAAATGCCCGACACTCCCTCAGTGGCTGTTGGGTGAAAGGCACCTCACAGGGCTGAGCTCATTTGTGAGCAGCCCTCTGTGAGCTTCAGATCCAGCTGGCAGGGCAGCAGCCAGACCCTCCTGCAGCTTCCCGTCACCCTGCCGCCCCACTCCCTACCTTTCTCTTTATAGAAAAAAGGCTCACTGTGGCCCAGTTACTGTGGGGCTGGGACAAAACTCTGATCATTGTACCTGGGCTCCAAAAGCTTGTTTCCCCGCCTCTGAAGATCCTCAAATCAGCCTGGAGACCTCTGTTGTGTTTCCGCCAGGGACCAGGCAGTGTTTAGGACCTGGAGGGTTTCACAGAGAACGTGAAATTAGCGTCCACCTCCACCCTTCAGGGGCCCTGGCCAACTCCCCCTTCCCCCCAAATACCTGTAATGCATTTACCATCTTTGACTTACCTCTGGAAAATAACAATTCTGGCCTTACGATCTTGTTTTTCTCTAAGAGAAGTTCTTTTCTGGGGTAGAAGGAGGGAGCTGGTGGTGATAATGGCACATGTGGTACTCCCCAGAAGCCACAGCAAATTTCAATACAGAGTGCCCTCGCTTTTCACTCTCCATGGAGGACCCAACTTGGAAAGAAGGTCGCTGTCCCCACTTTATTTCAGTGTGCGTGTTTGCTGTTTCGTGCTGGGGCCTTTCCTGATGTGTAATTTTCCTCCCTCTCTTCCTGTGTTGCCTGCAGGAGAGAAATGAAGACACAGACAGGAGGACACAGCAGGGCCCCCATTCCTCCTTATTCCAAAACAAAGTCTCTGGTGGGAGGGGAGATCTTTTCAGATTTGTCAATGGCAACTGAAAAAAAAGTCTCAGTGGGTCAGGAGGCATGCGAATAGGATTCAGGAGTAAAAAAGAAGAAAATGATTTTTTTCTCTCAGATGTTTGGAATAATAAATAAATCAATAAATAAACAAACAACAAATAAATAACTTGGGCTTCCTAGTTTTTTGTGTTTTTTTTTTAATGTAAGACAGGAGGTGGGGGAGGGGTGAAGTTACCTGAGACCTGGATATTTTAAATTTTATTTAGAAATTACATTTTGTTTTAGGACACTGTTCTTTTCAAGGTATTATCCCAGACAATTATAACATAGCCATCTTTCCTGCTTCCTTAAGATCACACGGGGGTGGGAGGGTTTCCATCTTCATACTAGGCCTCAGTTTATGCTGTTTCTTTAGTCTCAGTGGGAAGGTGGAGGCACAGAGGTTGTTGAATGAATGTCTTGGTACTGGCAATATTGGTTCACATGTGTACAAGAACTGTCCATTTTCTAAAGGAGGAAAGTGAGGCTCAGAGAGGGTAAACACCTCACCCAGGCTGAAACCCTGAATGAATGAATGAATGAATGAATGAACTGGGTCTAAGCATGCTCTGTCCAGTGTGCACGTCAGCACTTCCTCCAGAATCACAGCTGCCCTGGCTCGGTCTACTGAGAACCTCCTCACAGCCGCCCAGCAGCTCCAGGCTCACTTCTCTAACTGCCTTTCACAACAGTAATCCAAGCTTAACAGGTTTACAAGGAAACTCTTGATTCTCTCTCCCTGATCATCTCTGAGTCCAAAATAGACGCTCCCCCAGTGCTACAGTTATTTACTGCTGTGGAACAAACTATCTCGAAATTTAATGCTGTAAAACAGCTATCATTTTATTATATCTTATGATTTGGGGCTCAGGAATTCGAGCAGGACTCAGCTGAGGGACGCTGCTCTTCCATGTGTCTTTGAACTCCATCACTAGTCGGCGTTCAGTTGGCAGATCTGGAGGGCCCGTCATATGTCCGGTGCTTGGTGGGCATAGCTGGAAGCCTGAGTTCAACGGGACTGTTGGCTGGAGTGTATCCATACGTGATCTATCCAGGATGGTGGTCTCAAGACAGTCAAACTTCCTACATGGCCATTGCGATGGTCTCCTCACATAGATTCCCCAAAGGGTTGAGTCGAATTCCCCCTCCTTGAATATGGGCTGGCTTTAGTGCCTTGCTTCTAATGAATGGAAGTGATGCTGTGTGACATCTGGGGCTAGGTGAGACAAGGTGATACAGGTTTTACTTGACTCACTCTCTCAGGAAGGGCCTTGAAGTCCTGAGCCAATACATACTAGCCTCGCAACTCTGATGCTGTCATGCTAGAGAGAACAGGTAGATTACACAGAGTTAGGGATATCCCAAGGGCCTGGCTGCTCCAGTCCCCGGATGTCTTTTTCCAGCCAAGTCTCCCCATCTGTGAGGGAGAGAAGCTTCAGGTCAGTCCAGCCGCTAACCTTTGACTCACCAGCATGGCCAAGTGGAAACGAGCATTATGAGCTTTCTTCACACTGTCTTGTAAAATTTCTTCAGGATCCATGAGCGTAATGAGTGGCTGCTTTTTAACACCACACAAATTTTGTGCAACTTGTTTTGCAGCCATAATAATTGGAATAGTAGCAATCCAGGGACCTAAGAGTGTGTGTGCACCAATTAAGAAGAAGGTCACTTCCTGTTCTTCTATAGCCTGGCCTGGGACATCATATCCACATCTGCTATACTCTTTTGCTCATTCCAGGGGAGGACATTCCAGGGGAGAGGACATAGAAGTCATTTCTTGAAGGCAGGGGGGTACAATTTGCAGCCATATTTTAATAATCCTCCACAGTGTTCATCATCTTGACAAATGACAGCTGCTTCTATACCCAGCTGTTCAAGCCAAAAACCTGGAACTCATTCTTCATCCCTCCCTCTTCCTCACCTCCATATCCAACCCACCAGCAATCAGCAAATCTGGGTGAGTCTTCCTCCAAAATATTTGCAAATCCCTCTCTCTCTCTCTCCTCTCTCCTCCTCTCCTCCTCTCTCCCTCTCTCCTCTCTCTCTCTCCCTCTCTCTCTCTCTCTCTCCTCTCTCTCTCTCTCTCTCTCTCTCGCCCTCTCCCCGCCTACTGCACTAGTCAGAGCCATCACCATCTCTTGCATGGGGTATGTCCACAGCTTCTGGACAGAACCTCTGTTCCTCCCTTGTTCCTATACAATATCCTCCACATATCACCAGAGGGATCTTTAAAAAAATATGTATGAATTGGATGCTATCAGACTTTCAGTGTCTTTCCACTGTAGCTACAAGGATGTGTTGCCTCTGTTCCTTGCTTACATCTCTGATCCCATGTCATGTCCCCTCTCCTCCTCCACCTCCTGATGTTCATGACAAGCTCTTTCCCACCCCAGGGCCATTTTGCATATTGTTTCTTTGCCAGGAATCCTTTTCTTTTCTTTCTTTCTTTCTTTTTCTTTTTCTTTTTTTTCCCTTCTAGGTTCTTTGTGTGTCTGTCTCCTTCTTGCCCTTTAGGTTCAGGGCTTAAATGTCACCATCTTAGTAAGACCTGCCCTCAGCACACTAGCTGCTAAGAATGTCAACCTCCCCTTCCCATAATTCTCTCCCTCAGCATCTTGTTCTTGCTGTTGTTTATGTAGTCGGACTGAAATGTACACGCGACAAGTCGAAGTGCAAAAATGGGAGCTTAACTTTTTTTTTCTCTGTCGATGATTTCATCTTGCTCTAGAGCCCTCCTTGTTCCAGCTGTTGGAGACAGTAATGGGTAGTGGGTGGTAGGGAGAATATAAATTCAGTCTCTTCCTAACTAAAACATCTAAAACAGCCTATTTCGGTTAAATTCAGTCTCTCTTGGGAAAATACCCATCCATTCTAAGTCCAAACTCTCTCAGAACTATTCCTCTCCATGTTTCATTATTCTCCTCTCACCATTCATTTCCCCAGATACTGTCTAGGTGCGCAGGGACACTTTTGTCTTCTCCTATATTGGAAGAAGGTAGCCTCTTTGTACTTCCTGACCTGATGTGGCTGCTGTGGTGTGGTCAGTTTGGTCCAATACCCGGGTCACCAATGTGTGTGTCCTACTGTCCTCTTCATAGATTCCAGTTTCCTTTTAAAAGAATAGGGACAAATGAGATTCACATCTCAAAGGCTACAGGGCACTTTAAAAAAATCACCTTTTTTCTTTTCTTTCTTTTTAACTTCCTCTCTTGACTTCTATTCTCCCACTTTCTTCTTGACAGAATCAGGGAGAACCAGCTGAAAGCTTCATCTGCAGGTTGACACTGGAGGAGGATGACTGACAGATAACTGACACTCTCCAAGGCTTATTTCAAGGGTAGCAAAGGACAAAGACTGTTCAGAAATTAAGGTCATACTTGTGGATGCAATAGTGTCCTACTAGAAAGGAGGGTGGGGCAGTGCCTCAGTCACCGGGAGAGCTGGAAACAGGACAGAGCTAGGGGGTTTGGGACGTGGGCTGTGCCTGTAAGGATGAAGCAGAATCTAATGTACATGGTGCCCAGGATGAGTATGGGGGGCCGGGGGGGCTCCTACTCTCTCAAGATGAACAGGACACCAGATTTGGGCTGCTTTCTGTGGGAGTGGGTTGGGATTACCCCACAGAGACCAGAGCCAGTGTCCAGCGCACAAGTAGAGTAAAGGACACTCTGCAGCTGAAAGCAGCATTCCGAGAGAGGAAAGTCAGACCTTAGACAGCAGGAAGGTAGTAGAGAGGGCAGGCAAGAGGGGTTCAGAGATCAGCTTAGTGGTGGGGCTGGGAGAGTGGCCTCACACCTTACTGAGTTCAGGGTCATTCTTTGGGCCGTAACTGGGGACCTTCTTGTAGGTGAAGGGGGTGGCCTCACTCACTCTCACCCTTTTCTGCATTTTTTTTTTTTTTTTTTACTGAGTAAAGGCTTTAAAAGTACTTAAACTCTGAGTACTGTAACAACAACAGGAACGGTTCATATTATTATCTTGTTTTCTCCAAAGTGGAACAAGGAGAGAGCCAGACCCTCAGGAAAGGAAGCTGGTTTCCAGTTGTTAAAGAACTTCTTCCTGGATCCTTCAAAGAAAAGAATCACATCTTAAGATCTGAGAAAAGCCAGACACAAAACTGACTGTTGGAAAGCCAGAGCCGTGAGAGGAGGCAGCTCAGCCCCGCTGCGGGAGGGGAAATTACATGTTGAAGAAATGGTGGGAGTTGCAGAATATCAGAGCTCAAAAGGACCTACAAGGTGACCTGTGCCCCAAGTTTTCAACTGAATCCCCCAGAGCAAGGGTGACATGGGGCTGCCTGGTGCGGTGGCTCTGGCTATCTCTCAGACCTTGTTTCTATCACAACCTAAACATGTCCACTTCTACATGTTTTAACTATTTAGAAATTTAGCCTTATTTATTAGGGAGTGTTTCTTTTTTAAAAAATTATATTTGTTGGTTGACATTAGTTAATAAATTATATAGGCTTCAAGTGTACAATTCTATAATACGTGATCTATATATCGCATTGTGTGTTCACCACCCAGAGTCAGTTCTCCTTCTGTCACCATATATTTGACCCCCTTTACTCTCTTCTATTACCTCCGTTCCCTCTTACCCTCTGGTAACCACTAAACCGTTATCTGTGTCTGTGAGCTTTTATTTGTTTGTCTTGTTCGTATGCTGCTTTCAGTTTTATATCCCACATATGAGTGAAATCGACTTTTGCATTCTTTGCATTGGATTTCTGCATAAGATTGTGCTTGAAAAGTGGGGTCTGCTGTTGCTGCATGAAACTTGCTAAGCACTGCTCTGCTCCGATCCGCCTGTGTGCAGGGGAGGAAAGGAAGCCCTCCCTCAAGAGAGCAACCCACCCCAAAGCACACAGCTGGTTTGAGGCAGAAAAGGGACTTGAACCTGGCACCGGCCCATAGTACCCAGAACAGAATAACGCCACGAGTCCACTCCAGTAAGAATCTGTTTCCCCCTTTGGCAATGGAGGTGTTTCCTGAGTCAGAGCAAGTCACCAGAGCCAGGAAGGACTTGCCACCCCATCTCCGCTGGGTGCCATATCTGATTAGCAGCTCCAGGACAGGACCTGGCTGCTTCAATTGTTCATTATCTCAGCTAAGGAAGGCTTGACAGGGAGAGAAAAACACCTCTTCATACATTTGCATCAAAATGCACTCCAGCCTTGTACCCCAGATCTGCCTTTGTCAGCCCAGCAGCTCCATTACCAACTTTCTAGAAACCTGGCAGTCCCACACCTCATTGCACATGCCCACCTAGGCTCTGTAACATTTTCTAGGCTGGTGACATTCAGAGAAGTGAGGCAAGAACAACGTGCCACTTGGGCCACAGGTGAGCCTTTCATTTCTCATCTTTGCTAGTGACCCACTTTAGGTGTGGGTGAAGGTCGGGTGAGGGAGGGGCTGCCAAGCAAGATGTCGGGTGCTGCCCCAGGCATTCCCCACACATCTCTCATCCGATCCTCCTGATGACCCTGGGAAGCGAGTATCTATTAGAATAGGTGAGCCTCTGCTATAGGAATGCGTAAACCTTGAAATCTCAGCAGCTTCTCACAATGCAAGTTTATGGGTCATGCAAATCCTGGCTGGACTGCAAAGCAGACGCATTGCAGGGTCTTCAGTCTCTTGGCTGTAGCTAAGTCTCTCCTAGTACAGCCAATATCAAATTCACCTTGCTACCTCTAGGATGATTCTTTCCTCCTTAGTTAGGGTCGAGAAAACAGAAGATACTCTTAGTTTTCCTATTAATGAAACTTTTACTCTAGTTCATAAAAAATAATACAGTGGCCCCATGATGCCAAGGGAACCTAGATTACAAAGCATCCTACACTGTGAATGAAATTAAAGAATATCCCACTGGAATTCCTCTCTTTTTCTTACTGAGGAGAGATTAGAAGTCTCATTTCACCCCACCACAAATATAGCTGTTTCATGAAAAATAACAATACTGATTTCATTCATGACATGTTAAGAGGGTGAGAAAGAAATACTTGAAAAACAAATATGTGGTTTAGTAGGTTTGGTAAAACTTTTATTATTAGCTATAAATAATCAGGTTTAATGAAGCAATCCAGCTCCTACAAAAGTATAAGTGATCATTAAAACAGCAGACAAACAGTCCTGCTCACAGAAGGCCTGATGGAATGAAAACAGTAATTATGACGCCAAAAATATTGTTAAGTGTTAAAATTGACACCAGGAAAATGAAACACTTTGCTTAATTTTTGATAACATTACATGTTGAGACATGACATGCCTGGTATTTCGATTGACACAAAACCGTGTTTTTCTGCTCAAACACGTTTCATACTTTCACACTCGGCTTTGCAATATGATTGCCTGAAGTTTGGCCTCGCTCCAGCTGATTGCAGAATACCACGGGTCCAAGTTACAGTACATTACCTAACTCAAGAATTTTGTTTTGCTGCTGTTCTTCCTTTTAAATGCAAGTCTAATAGTGTGATTTGGAATACCAATCTAAAAATGTCAGCTCTCTTCCCAACACAATCCCCATGCTTAGGGGCAGAAAGCATAACTCAGGACCCACGAAGAGCTGGGGGACCGTGTTTTACACAGCGCTCAGCTGACATCTGACCCTGTGCAAGCAATATGTAAAGTGAGACCATTTGACATTTTGTCTGATATTTTTGGACAATCGAAACATTGCCTAGGAATGGTTTGCAATTTCAGGTTTAACACACTCCCTGTAATATATGCAGGTTTCTACAAACAAAAGACACCCCACAGATTTCAGCAGGTCATCAGTCTGCAAGAGCCCTCTGCTCAGAGCGCTGAGATCAGCACCATTGGAACAAAGCAGCCTGTCCTTTTAAGAAAAATCCCTCTATAGAAAGGCTGTAATTTCCCTTTTACAAAGGAACCTTTTTCCAAGCACGTAAAGTGACAGTTTGTTCAGGGTGACGTCCGCTTTCATTCTACCAAGGTTGTATCTGATTACAATATAAGACAGATGAAGGGGACACCGTTCTGGGCAAAGAAGGAAAAAAGTTTAGTCTTGGGTCACTTGCAAACATGGTTCTTCTCTTTTATGGGCAATGTTTTCAAGAACTTTCTGGGGTGCTTCTCCTGTGTCACCCTGAAAAGATCAGTCTGGGCTATATTTTCAGGTGCTTGTATGTGCCTATTGGACGTTGGCCCCCAGGGGTGAATGCTGGGCTGGGAGGGTGATCTCCTCCCGGAAAACAAGGAAGCAGAACAGGAGCTCAGCACACACAGGGCCTGCACCACCTCCTTCCATCTCTAGGTCATTTGGTCATGGGAGCCTGAATTGGCCCGCCGTTTAAATCCTACCAGAGTTGATGTGATTTCTGAAGGGGCTCCACAGACGATAAAGAAAAGTGCCTTTGTGTTCACTGGAGACTGAGAACCGTGGTGGGAAAGAGTTCAACAGAGCTGGCTTTTAAAACCTGGCTGCACTGCTTGCTCACACTTGTAAGCATTCTGTGTTATTTGCACTCGTTTTCGCTCATCAGCTCGCTAAGCCTCACTTTCATTCGATGCCGCACAGGGTCGTCAAGAGCTAAATGAGATGACATACGTCATTCTCTGGTCACAGCGACCAGGGCATAGTACAGGTTCAAGAAATGTCAGGGGTGATGACTATTCATAGTGACAGTACTTTGAAGAAGCAGAAAAAGCCCTGGACGCTCTCGCCTCCCTGAGAACTGCGGGAGGAAGATAGTTTCGTGTAATAGAAATGGCACGGACGTGGGACTCACACTGGTATCCTGTTCCCGGTTCTGCGACCTTAGCCAGATCCCTTTATCTTTCTGTCATCGAGTTTCCCACGTATTGCAATGGAGATACTACCATCTCCTTCTACTGCCAGGGCCATAGGATGATCCATAAACACTGCATGAATGCAGGGGTGAGGTAACACACGCAAAGCACTTGCTTTAAAAATGTCACATCTCAATGGGTAACTCTGCTCCCCTCAGCTCTACCTGGAAAGTACAGCCCAGCCCCACTGATACACCTTTGTCCAAACCCTCAGCCCCCGCTGGGAGCAGTGAACACCCCCAGATGTCCCCGTACTCAACACTGCCATTCCTTCCCTGCCGGCAGTCTGCAGGTGTCTTCCTAAAAGATGGAGTAAATCATGCTGCCCGCCTGCTGGAACCTTCCAACAAGTCACCACTGATCTCAGAGTGAGTCCGTGGTCCCGCCCTGGCCAGGTCGCCGGCTGCCCACCCAACCTCGTCTTCTGCGGCCCTTCCCTCCACTCACCCCGACCGACAGCATCATCATCCTTGCTGTTCCTCTGGCAAATCAAGGACTTGGCTGTCCCCTCTGCCTGGTCCTTTCTTTACCCAGATCTTTCCTGGCTCCCCTTTTTTGTAATTTTACCTTTTTTCTGGTCTGTGTCCTTCACCAGACTAAACCTCTCTGAGATCAGGTGCCCTGTGTGTACCAGCCACCCTTGTGTCACCAGAGCCTAGCACAGGTCCCGGACTATAGGGGCTTCATGCTGGCTTAATGCATGTGGGTTTGTTCTCATGTGCCAGATATGGGTTAAGGGGTCCGAGATTCAGAGAAGAATGGCTCTTCTGTTCTCAAAACAGAGAGATATTAAAAAAAGGAATAAGCTTAGAATATTATGGGAGGACAAAGGAAAGACAAAGGCATCCTAATAAAATGGGGTGATGGTAGGGTGGGGGCAGAGTCTTCCCAGGGTGGCCAAAAAGACCTGAGTCCCAAAGATCACGTCCCAAATCACAGTGCCTCCTCAAACTGCCGTAGCAGGTCCAAATGGATCACACGTGACAGGGCTCTGTAAACAAATGCTTGAGACTAGTTATCACTGTTGCTAGTAACCTCGCTATCAGGCTGTACATCCGCCCTTGCTCCTCTGAGCTCAGAGCCTGTCAGGAAGGTTTGTTGCAAACACCGAACCTTCAGACTCTAACCTCAAGCCTCTCCATTCACGAGGAGACTGTCGGTGGTGGGTACAAAGAGCGGAGGAGCTAGCCGTGGGCACAGCCCTGGGAAATAGCTGCTGTTTGTCCAAGACGGAGGATTCCCACCGTCTGAGCACTCCAGTCCCTCACAGTGTCGGCAGGGGAGATGCTGGTGAGAGGTTCTCAAGGAAAAACACAAGAAGAACTGCTGTTAAAAAATATTGTGACACGTTATATGGAGCACTGAGGGATATTCCTGAGTTTCTCAAGAGTGAGGCAATCGTTCCCACTGTCATAAAAGTGCCTTGGCAAGCAAGGACGGTACATGTAATAAAAGCAGGGGAAATGTTGTCTGAGCTCATGAAGGAGGAGGGCGATTGTGTAGTTACAGTCCTTCATAAAATCTGTCAACACAGGAGAAGGAGAGAAATTGAGTCAGCCGACGATGCCTCCATCACGCCTGCTAACCTAGACAAGATCGGTCGGCTGAAAAACAACAGGGCCGTGTCATTATTCTAGTGAATACAGGTGGGCTTTGGGGGAGTGGCCTGTCATTTTATATTCATCACAAGACATATCCCAAGAGTAGAAATCTTACTGGACTAGGGTCAAGAGACCTGGGCTCTGGGTCTACTTTTTCCTGAGTCACTGTGTGGCCTGAGATAGGCACTCAAGGTATTAGTTAGATAATTAACTCGAGGTGCTGTAACAAATAACTCCCTAATGTTGGTATCTTAACACATTAAATGTTTATATCTCTCTGGCATCGCCATGCAGTGTGGGTCAGCAGCGGGCTCTGCTCCACGTAGTCATTCAGGGACCCAGGCTAATGGACGTACTGCCATTTTTTAGCACATGATTCTCAACATCACCCTAGGTATTAACCTCCAACCTGGAGGTGGGAAAGAGAGAAAGGGTGTGGAGAACCACAGGGGACACTAGGGGTCTGGGAACTTGTAAACTAAAATGATACATTATCTCTTCTCCCTGATGTACCGTGGAGGGGCAGGGACAGGGATTCCACAGTAGAACCTGCCATTCACGAAAGGAGAGCAAAGAAGGCACATCATAGTTGCTGATCCAAAGTAAGGTGGGGATCCTGCAGTGCAGGCATTGTGAGGCTCCCTGGCCCTAGCACAGGGGTCGTCCCTGGATTTTCATTCTGCTCTTTGGGCAGAACTACAGCGCCCATTTCCCTCAGTGGTCCTGGCTTTAGCCTCTGGGGGATTTTTCCTTGCTCATTCTCTTCCAGGACGACATCTGAAGTAGGTGTTGGGTAGAAGCTCTCCTGGGAAGCTGTACAGATTTTGGGGCCGGCTGTTTGCTTATGGAAGGTCAGAGGACCAAGAGTTGCTTTGAGTCTCAAGTCATCCAGGATCTTTTTAGTCTGAAATTGCAGTTTCTTGGGTAATATAGTTCTCCTAAAACCTTAGTAGACTTTTGATCTTTTTGCTTCCAGTCAATTCTGTGAGCCAATAGCCATACCCAAAAACGTTTCCTGGATATAGTTTTCATATCGACTTTATTTCTTTGCTTCCTCACCTCCATGCCTTTCTCTCTCAACTGTATGGTATGTGACTGTGCCAGGGTTAAGTGGGAAGACCACATTCTTAATCAGATCTCTGTTGCAAGGTTTGTTTGCTTATTTAAATAAAAACTTCCTAAATTTTATTTTCTACCATCTGGAGTCTAGAATCAGTCAGTTTTTCTGCTACTTCAAGGGTCCACATTTCTGGATTCTCTCTATTCCCTTCCATTCTTGCTAATAAGCTAGCTAATGGCCCCCTGGGTGCATCTTGTTTTTGTAATGCCTTGTCACACAGCCAGTATTTGCCAAACACGCCCAGTATTCGATTTTCCACCGGAGATGAGGCCATTACCACCTTCAGATCGAACTTGAACTCACATCAGATGTCCTGTTTCTTGGATCCATCCCTGTACTGAATACCGATATGCTTCTGAATATACTAAAGAGGATGTGTTTCAGGAAAAGAGAAATCCCTCCAGGTCTTCTGAGCAGGAAGGGATTTAGTATAGGCAATTAGAATCTTGCTTAGTCATTGTAAGTGCAGGGGAGGAAAGGTCAAGAGGAAAGGTCAAGGAATCCACTGAACCCTCATCCAACCCCTCAGAGGGGGAATTAGACGTTAAATTATAACTGTGTTTACTTATTTAAAATGAGGATGCAAATTACATAAGCAGAAGTTCTGGAATACCCTGAGATTGTACAGCTGGGCAACCTAGTATGATCTGGTGGTTACCAGAGGCTGCAGGGAAGAAGAAATGGGGAGATTTTGTTAAATGGGTGTAGAGTTTAAGTTTTGGAAAATAAAAAAAATTAGGAGATAAATATTGGTGATTGTTGCACACGAATGTGACTGTATACTTAAGACTGGTTAAAATGCTAACTTTTATGTTATGTATATTTTACCACAATTTTTTTTTTTAAAAAATGGACAAAAGATCTCAACAGATATCTCACCAAAGAAGATATACAGATGGCAAACACACATGTGGAAGGATGATCAATGCCATTTATTATTAGGGAATTTCAAATTCAATCAACAGATGCTACTACATACCTATTAGAGTGGTTAAAATCCAATAAAAACCTAACAATACCAAGTTCTGGCAGCAAGCATACCTACCACCCAGAGCTTGGTTGCTAATACCATTCTCCAACAAAAGAACCACGATTCCTTGGAGAAATAGATGATTCTAAGACAGCGGCACAAAATATGCAAAATGAACCTTATAATGTCAGAAAGTAAGGAAGTGTTAAAAAAAAAAAAAAGCCACATTGATGGAGGAGAATCTATCAATGAGACACAAGAGCCAAACAAAAGAACTCCAAATAGACAAAGCAGGAACAATTCAAGCAAAAAAATTAAAGTACTACTGGATTATAACCCAAAATATAAAGTAAATATTTATGGGTCCATACTGATATAAATAAATAGTTGAATAAATTAATAAGTGGGGGAGAATAGACAAGTTTTCAGTGCAGAAGAATTCCCAATAATTGATATAGATAAATAATTTTGTGCCCCTACTCCTTAAGTGTGGGTTGTGCCTAGGTGACTGTCTTCTTAAAAGGACAATATGGAAAGGGGACAGAAAAGAGTAACTTTTCAGTGGCGAAACCTTACAAGTACTATCTCGGCCAGCGGGTTAAGTTGACCTCGACAGTCATGAGTCATGTTGATTTCATGTACTCTTGATACAATCTGATGAATATGGACCTTTTCCTCTCTGGATTTCCACCCCAAAATCAATACCCCTAGTCTGACCATGAGAAAAATATCAAATTGCAGTTAAAAGACATTCTACAAAATACCTCAACAGCACACATCAAAACTGTCATGGTCATCAAAAGCAAGAAAGTGTCACAGCCAAGAGAAGTCTAAGGGGCCATGAAGACTAAGAGTGATGTGATGTCCTAGGTGGGATTCTAGAAGAGAAAAAGGTCACTAGGTAAGGACTAAGGGAATATTAATAAAGTATGGACTTTACTTAATGATAATGTTACAATATTGCTTTAATTGTAATAATGAACTATACTCTTGTGAGATATTAGTACTGGGGGAAATCAGGTGTGGGGTGTATGGGAATTCTCTGTATTTCTTTACAATTTTTCTATAAATCTAAAACTCTAAATTTAGAAGTTCAATTAAAAAGTGACAAAAATAGCTTATGTTTCAACACAATAATGTTGAAGTGATAAAATTATTGGAATAAATGATTATAAATATTTTTATCAAGAATATATAAACAACCTTTTTTTTTAATCATTAAGAAAGTCAAGAAGTATAATAGAAAATGGGCTAAGTCACGGAAGAAACATATATGGCCAATAAACATGGAAAAATACTTAACTTCTCCAAATACTAAAGAAATTCAAATAAAAATACATTAACATTTTTCACTTCCTAGTTTGGCAAAGATTAAATACTAATAATCCTGAGCCAAGGAGATGTGTGGTGATGAGAACTTTCATACAATGTTGATGGGAAATAAACTGGCAAAGACTTTTTAAAAGGAAATTTGACAATAGCTATCAAAATTTAAAATGTATGCTTGGCCCAAGAGTCCTACTGCGCTGAAAAATCCAAAATGAATATTCATTCTTGGTCTCACAAGCATGTTCATGCTAGGATATTAGCTAGAAATTTCTTTTTAACATTGAGAAGTGGAAACAACCTACATGCCCACTAAAATGGAAGTGATCAAACAATTCTCAGCACATTGAAGAAAAACTGTCTATCCATTCACAAAGGGTTAGGCACTGCGTGGACCTATTCCTAAGAAATATTTTAAGAGAAAACAGCAGTTTGCACAACCATGATTATGTTATTTTCTCCTGTGTGTGTATACACAGATTCATATGTGTTTAAGGGCTTAGAAAAAGAACCGGTGGAACATGCATACAACAATAGGTCAGATGCATCTTTTTTGCAGGGGGAAGGATAAGCGGGACTTTCTTGCCTTTTTCTATATATTCTGGTATTTCTGGAATTTTTTCCCAGTGAAAATGTACTCATATGTTTTGTGATATTAAGGAAAAAAGTAAACTACCGTAGAAGGAAGGATGGAAGGCGGGCCAGGTCATCGTGCATTTCATCCTCTTTGAACAGTCATCCCAGAGACTCTCCTTCAATCAGCCCTTTCCAGCCAAGGTTTTACAAGTCATAAAGGTCTGAAGCACAATTGACTTTTGTTATTATGGTTTACCAGAACGGTTGACAATTCAGCTTCAAAAGTATATTTCAGAGACCAATAGTGACACTTATTTAAAAAGACAACATCTCCCCAGATCTGGAGATTTGTGTATATGGGAGCTCGCACACCACACATGACACACCTCAATGTGCTGCTGGCAATGGTAACACAAACCACAATGGAGTGTCAGATTTCAGAAAAGCCCCAATTATCAGAAGGTTGTTTTTGAGGCAAGTTCTGTATGTGCACACACAGGTTTGTTCTGTTTTGTTGCTGACGTTGTTACATAGGCTTTCTGCTGTTACAGCTCATTGTATTAACAGGTATTCTTCTAAGGGGCTGTGCTGGATGTATCAGTCAGCGAATGCTGCATAATAAACCTTCCCGGAACGCGGTGGCTTAAAACAACACGCATTTCATTTTCTCATGAGCCTGTGGATTAGCTGGGCAGTGGTGCTGAGCTGAGCCAGGTGCACGGACTCCGGCATGAGTCTTCCATCAGGTGACAAGTCATCTGGAGACTTTATGTCGAGGATAGAGTAGCCAGATTTAGCAAATAAAAATACAGGATGCTCAGATAAGTTTGAATTTCAGATAAGCAACAAATAATTTTCCATATAAGTTATGTCCCACACAATTATTTGTCCCACGCAGCCCGAATCTACCACGTCCTCAGGTAGACTGACTGGCAATCTTCCTGTTTCTCGCATCCCGCCAGAAAGCTGGCTGTAAAGTAAAACTCTGCATAAAGACTTCCAACTTCCCGGTGGACACAGTAAGTCACACGGCTGAGCTCATCGTGGGAATGGGAGGGAGCCACGAGTTACAAGGCAAAGCTCACGGGTTCAGGGAGGTCATTTAATAGAGCCATTGAAGTGACATGCACAAGAGACTCCTGGAAACTGCATCCAAGGATTCACAAAATCATAGCAAAGAACGAGTCCACCTCTGAATATCAGGCAGCTCTAAAGAATGAGCCTTTTGTACCGAGCCCAGTGCCTGCTACGGAGTCAGGAACACATAAATGTGTATGACTTGCGCTTCAGGCTGAGTCTAAATGGGATCTGTTTTTGGATCAAATTGTTTTTCGAGACACTCCTTAAAGAAACACCCAGGAGTAAATGGCAGCTCCCTAGGTGCTGAGATGGGTGTACAAAGGGGGGTAGACTGAAGTGTCAGCTCTTAGTACCCAAAGGGGATCCCCACCTCCAGCCACTTGCAAACAGGTTTTGCCATTAACAGACTGCATATTCTTTGCAAGTCATATGACATCTCAGGGAATTAGTTTTACTCTGTAAAATGAGGTGCATGGATAGGACCAGAGGCTTCCCAACTTTTGTTCATTGCAATCACAGTCTTTGACAAATGCTTGCATGGAAGGACACTCCATGCCAGGGTATTAAAGCAGCATTCTGCTTAGACTAAGTGAACATGGAGAAGACGTGATGGGCTCCATCATGATCCTCAAAGCACACCTGGAAGTTTGTGGACCAGATGGTGTCTCTATTCCCTTAGAATATCGTGAATTATAGAACTGACATACTAGAAGGGACTCTGATCTGACAGTATGTCCTAAAAAATTCTCCTGGTCTGTGGGGAGATGAGAAAGAAGGGCAAAAGCAGAATAGTTGTTGTGAATGGCACTCTCAACCCTGGAGTTGTGCAGTGCACAACCTGGGCAATTGTTCACAGCAGTCCTGAATGGGCTGTGCATTTGTCTAAGGTCCCCACCTTGCCTGTTTTACAGGGAGTGTCCTTGATCTGATGTTGAGTTCTTCCTCCTTGTGGGGGAGAGGCGGCGGTGGTGATGGTGGTTTGAGGGAATGCTGTAATACCCTTTCTTTGTGATATTATATGGTAGTTTTAAATTTTATTTTTATGTTCTCACTTTGCAAAACACAAAATTAACCACTCTCTGCTTATCTTCAAAATATTCTTCAAATTTTTACTGGTACATCAAATTCCAAAGTTTGGGAGCCCCTGGGTCGGATGTAGTCTCCTCCCTGCACTCAGCATCCCTGCTGTAGGGCAATCAGGCTCAGCAGCTTCCTAGGCATAGACAGTGAGCTAATTCTACCCGTTATGATGAACAGAAACCAGCCTGGTTCTTGACTGCACTTCAGAACCAATCGGAGAAGGGGTGGGATACATTTATCGTAAAAAGATCTTGACCCTGAATGGGGGAGAGCCTTGATTCTGATTCTAGCCTAAGTAGGTCACACAACTGGCCCTCAGCATACAAGTTAAACAGCAAGAAAAAGACCAGCCACTGCTGACTCACAAGCATCTGCTGAGGTTCAAAGATACTGATGAATTGAAACTAATGCCCACTGAAAGCAAAGCATCCTAGAAATGTAAGTTAGGACCCGATTGTCAAAAACAGCAATGATGATAACGTTGAGATCGTCACTCTTTGGGTCCTGCCTTCAGACTCCAGGGTCGCCTGCTGCGGGAAGCCCCTGGGGAGCGGCTCTCTGCTGACCGTGAGCAGGGTCTGTGATCGGGCCATGTCTGCCTCTGAGACCCACTCTGCGCCCTTGGCTGTCCCCCTTCAAAGTCAAATGTTAATATGCCTGGCTCCTTTGTGCTCCTCGTTAATAGAAGTCCTCGTCTTTCAGCAGTGGCCTTCTCTGCTGTCATCGGAAAGGGACATGTGGGGACGTTTCGCATTACTTCAAGTGACAGCCTAGAAGCGCGTCCCTCCCCTCACTGGCCTTGGATTCACTTTCTGGTGAGAACAGCTCTGCACGTGAGCATCAGACATTGCCCCTTATAGCTCCCTCCTCCATCACACAGCCCTGGGACATAAAAACGTTGCAAACAAATAAAAGAACCAAATGGCGATAGTGACAAAGGCCGATTACCGTGTCCCAAGCTCAGTGCTAAGGGTCTGCATTAACTTCTTTCATTTTACATCATTACCCCTGCTTTACAGATGAGGAAATGAGATACCCTGAGATCAAGTTCAGATGCTAAAAAGCGCCCTTGAGTCCAACAGTGGGGACTTCACCCACTAACTATATTATGATGCCTCATAAAAAAAAAAAAAAAAAAAGGTGAAGGATCCTGAAATGGATCAAGTGTACATGTCCTCTCGATCCTCCTGGCCCTGCCTCATCACGTCTCACTGTGCCCTGAACGCACTTACCTGCTTCACCCGGGGTCTCTGCGTGTGCTTTTCCCTTTGTCTGGAGAATACCTGTTCAATTTCGCCTGGATACATTCTAATCACCCTCAGGGCTCAGCTCAAAGGTCCCTTCCTCCAGGCAGCTTCCGTGAACACTTCCTCCTCTGAGTTCCCACAGCCTCCTGAGCTTTGTGTTTCATGCCTTCCCACAGTACTCTGTCTTTGTCTGGGGGCATGTTGTCACGACTAGACTCTAGAGCCAGACTCCCTGAAATTGAATCCTGGCTCTGCAGCTTGCTGGCTGTGTGACCTTGCGGAGTTGACCTAAACCTCTTTACCTCTGTTTATTTTTAAATCTGTAAGATGGAGCTGATGATGTTGTACGGATTAAATAAATCCATTTCAGTAAAGCACTTAGAACAGTGCCTGGCACACAGTAAGGATTTTACACCTAAACTCCAAATGCCTGTAGACCTGGGACCACATCTTATTTTCAAATCCCTACTGCTGATATAGTGCCTGGCATATAGTAGGTGCTCAGTAAACATTGGTAGACCGAATGAATATGTGAGCAAACAACTCTAGGAAGAAGGCACAGGCACACCTAATGGACCAGAAAAAGTTCCTCCCAAGGATAGAAGAGGGATGCAGAGTAAAAATGTCCCAGTTGAGTCCCAAGCTTGGGGGGTGGGGTGGGAAGAGCAGCGGCACTGCTGTGGAAGAAGTAATAATAATACACATTCGTACAATCCTGGGGGCAGAAAGGAATGGGCGTTGAAGACCAACCCGGTGTGGGAAGAACACAGGGCTGCTCCACTGTCGCCAGCTGGGTGGCCGTAGGCCAGCTATGACTTCCTGCACACTCAAGTGCCCCCATCTGCCAAGTGGGGGATAGGACCTGACAGTTGATATGGACTGATTATTTGTCTCCCCCAAATTCACAAGTTGAAAGCTTAACCGACAATGTGATGGTATTTGGAGGTGGGCCTTTGGGAGGTGAGTAGGTCGTGGGGGCAGAGCCCTGGTCTGATGGGATTAACACCCAAGGAAAGGCCAAGTGAGCAGAAGGCAAGCAGGAGGAGGTCCACGAGCCAGGCAGAGAGTCCTCACTAGAACCCGATCATGCTGGCACCCTGATTACACACTTCCGGCCTCCAGAACTGTGAGAAAATACATTTTGGTTGTGTAAGCCCCCAGTCCATGGTAATCTGTTATGCCCGAGTGGGCTAAAGAAGCAGTCCAGCCTCTCTTGTCTTTCTATAACTTGCTTTATTCTCTCAGCAGCATGCTCGGAGACGTGCCTGCGTCCCCACTTGTCTGTCAGGACGTTTGCTTTATCTTCTGTGTGGTATTTCATTGACACGGTCCCTTATGGAAGGACAGGTAGCGAGTTTCCTAGACGTTCGCTTTCCCAAAGCCCGTAACAGTGAACCTGTGCGTGCACGTCTTCTCTGCCCACACTGAGTGTCCGAGGGGATGGCGGGGAAAGGCTTATGCACACACTCTATTAGAGGTGGCCCAGGGGCTCTGCAAAGCCGGTCACACCAATTTATACTCCCGAGCCAGGAGGTGTGGAGGACATCTCTGCACACCGATCTTCCGTGAATTTATCATCTCCTCCCTTCCGCATAACTGTCATGCATGCTGGGAGGAGGCACAGCACCCTGGGACCTCGCAAGGATGCAGCTGTACGTTAAGAGTGATGCTGTTTGCCCGAGCCCAGAGAAGGACAGTTTCTGAAGGACAGTCGTGACGAACAAAAACACCTTTGTGGCAGGCTCTGCCGGTAACCAATCCACTGTTACTCTGCTGGGCAGGTCCTCACCTTTCCGTGCCTCGGCAAGTCAGCCAGTTTTTGTTTTAACTGAGCACTGGGAGCTGTATGAGGTGGAAGGGGTTGGAAACCAGTTGATGACACTGTCACCGAATCCCTCTGACGTGCCAGCCATTGCAGAACGCCGGTGGGCGCACAGATGAGACCATCTCCGCATAATTCCTCCCAGTAGGACTCATAGATCAGTTCGATTAATTCTAGAGGTTGATGGTTGCTGATTGGTCGCTCAGAGAAGCCATCAGAAACTCCGGGCTCCTTTGCCTCTCCATTCCACCATCAGTCTTTTCATGTTCGTGCCTGGCACTCCATGGTTGCAACGTGGAGGGGACAGTTCCAGTCATCGGCATATTTAAGGCAATAGAAGGGGAGCAGAAGAAATTCCAAATGCTGATGTTCCTTTTCTGAGGAAAGCAAAGCTTTTTCAAAAACCCCTCGCAGTCTTCCCCTTACATCGTACTGGCCGGCACACCTCATTGTCACTCCTAGCTAGAAGGGAGTCTGGGGGTGTAGCTGGCACTCCAGTCTCCACAATGGAAGGTGGTGAGGGAAAATGGGGTGGGGTGGGAACAGCCATGGGGCTAATCAGACTACAATGCCTGCTATATAAGCTCTAATAGCATCTGAGCTTTTTCTCTGCCGCATTTGGAGATGATTTGTGTTAATTTTTAAATACTAGACACTCAGCCTCCACATTCACACACTTGCAAGCACAGTGCGACCAAAATTAGGTGGTTAACGAATGTCTTCTGTGAGTTACGGCACCTTTCTGCGATCTTCCTACTCAGATCCCATGACCCACTCACTCCTTCCCTGTACTTCTCATTAGCTCCCCCTTATGGCTACCTCCCAAATGCACCCATCACTCTCCCACTGGCCCTCTACTTACTCCAGTCTACCCCCACCCCCAGGACAATCACCTGTGACCCTTTGATGGCGAGGTGGGGTGGACTGTGGCTGGTCTAGCCAGACACCCTGAAGAGCTGGAAAGGAGACTTGCTCTGTCTGAGCTTGGCTGGGTCCAGAGGAAGCTGGGAGAGGTGCAGTCTGGAGTTTGGGGGAGCACAGACTCAAAATGATTTTTTTGGAGATCGGGAGAGGGAGCTGTCAGAATTGAGGATCTAGCCTGTGATTGCACCGTCATGAGTTTAGGTTTAAATACAGAAGCTGGTCAACGACTGGCTAGAGGTTTGGGGCAAGAACACTGTTTCTACTTTGCAGGCCAGTGATTGTTGGAGCAAGTGGGGAATCAACCTGGGGTAGAGGCCAGAAACAGTCCAGAGGGCACTGGATGTGGACTCTGCTCTGTGGGGCTTACGATAAATGACAAAAAGACTAACCAGTGATAACAGTGCAAGGAGGGCCACGATGGCAACCCCAGTGTGCTCCAGCACCCATGGGAGCACGATCCTTTGGCAATCACTGGTATTGATCCTTGGACAGAGGGACCAGGAAGTGCAGGGCCCTGGAAACTTGGGGACCAGAAGCTGTGTAACAAGTAGAATTCAAGGTGAGGAGCCCCCACTGTCAGTGTGCTTCTCCAGCTCTTCTGTCTTGGAATATGCTGAGTATCCTGTCATGCACTATCCTGACCTGCACTGCCATCTCTGTTCAGAGACATTAGAATTGTGGTAAAGCCTCAGTGAGACAGTGTAGCGCAGATATTGACAAGCTGATCACTCTCTTCCCTCCATGTGAAGACACATCAAGAAGACAGCTATCTGCAAACCAAGAAGAGGACCCTCACCAGACACTGAATCTGCTGGCACCTTGACCTTGGACTTTGCAGCCACCAGAACTGTGAGAAAGAAATGTCTGTTGTTTAAGCCCCCAAGTCTCTGGTACTTTTGTCATAGCAGCCCAAAGTGACTAATACAGACGCTATAATACACAGACACTAGCAAGTGCTGGTGAGGATGTGGAAAAATTGGAACCCTCATACATTGCTGGTGGGAATGCAAAATGGTGCATTCACTTTGTAAAACAGTTTGGCGGTTCTTCAAATAGTTAAACATAGAGTTAGCATATGACTCAGCAATGGTACTCTTACTTATATAATCAAAAGAATTGAAAACAAGTACATGAATGTTCACGGCAGTATTGTCCATAATAGCCCCAAAGTGGAAACGACCCAATCGATGAATGGATAAACAAATGCGCTACATCCATACAGAAACATTATATTCAGCCATAGAACGGAATGAGTAATGGTATCATATAGATAAACTTCATAAATGTTATACTAATTAAAAGAAGCCAGACACAGAAGGCCACAGAGTTTATGATTCCATTTATACATCCTGCCTCAAATAGGTAAATATATAGAGCTCTTAAGCAGATTAGTGATTGTCAGAGGCTGGGGAGGAGAAATTGGGACTGACTGCTAATAGGAGGTAACAAGTTTCTTAAAGAGGGGTGGAAATGCTCTAGAATTAGTTAGTGGTGATGGCTGCACAAGTCTCTGAATATACTAAAAGCCAGTGAATTGTACGTTTTGAAAGGATGAATTTCATGGCATGTAAATTATATCTTAATAATGACAATTATAATAATAAGGATAATGTAGGACAGAGTTTCCTTAAATCCTGGCTTTGGTAAACTTTCAATGTTTCAAAATAATTGTTTTTTTTTCCAAATGTTGCTAATTAAGATGTTAAATTAATAAAATAAAATAAAAACCTCTCTATTTCCACCATAATTTTTTTGAAGTGATTTCCTACATCAGAAAATGGAAAGGACATACATTTAAAATAAAACTCAATTCTTTACATCGACTACACTTGATTAGCTTTATGAAAAACACACGGCATCCATTCATTCCTTCCAAAAATGCTGATGGAGAATTTCGCCTCCCTCTGGCACTGCACTTGACTTTGGCAGGCCAATCGTCAGCAGGAACCCACAGGTACAATGTCTGACCCTCATCAGCTCTGATTGGCAGGGACCCCCTGTGCCTTGCCAGCTGGGGCATATTTTGACACTTACCCTTCACGCTGGGTGTTCAGAGGTGAACAAAATAAACATGGTCCTTTCCTCATGGAAAAGACAGGCTTCTAGGGAGACATACACATCATTCTATCGTTAAGATTTTGGTAAGCGCTCTGAGAAATAGGAACAATGGAGGTTGCACTTACGGTGGTAAGAAGAGAGAGCTCTCAGATGCCTTCTTTTCCTCATTTCACCTCGGACAGGTGACAACTGTCCGATCTGCACTGGTCCGGATCTGGGAAACAGTAGGGTAGGTGAAAAGGCGCCATGAAAAACGTGCGAAGTGACAAGTGTTAGATGAGAATGTAGGGTTTCAACTGAAGTTGTTTGCACTAAAACGCCGAGGCGTCTGTTTGTCCCGTGCCGCCTGCAGTGAAATCCTTCCACCTAAGGAGCCAATCTGTTGGGAACAGTTGGATGAGAAGGTACGATCTGTGAGCTTGTTACGCTTCTTGCCACTCTCTCAGGGAAACCAAGGGACCTTGCCTAGCAGGCGTCACTTCTCTCGTCCTGCATCTTCCAGGCAGATGAGGTGTTCCTCCAGGAGACCACGGGAAGACGGCGAGGAAGGAGCGCCGACAGATCGCCTCCCCAACCCCAAGAACATTGGGGGCGTCCACTGCTCTACCAGCGAGTTTTCTTTCCTGTCAGCCCCTCTCTTGACTACAGCGACCTGAGCTCTCCTCTGATGGCCAGTGAGCCTGGGCTGGGCCTGGGTTAACCAGCTCAAAGGAAAATTAGCTTTCTCTGAGCTGGGGCCCTGGCCGAGGGTTGCTCCCTGAGCCAAGGAGAAAGCCAAGAGCTGCGCAGGTGAACCAACGTCGAGTCTGCAAGGCAAGCTGGTCTCAGTTTTGTTCCGCGCAGAAGGCCTCCGCTCTTTAGGTGGGAGGGTCAAAGGCTGAATCAAGAAATGGGAAGTGGATGGATCTCATCCTCATTTTACAGAGGATTAAGTAAAGTAACCCTCTACCCAGTAATCCTTGTGGACCTGATATAAGTCAGCAAAAACACTGGTTGTCACTCAAAAAAACATCAAATACAAATAACCAAACTTGATCCTTTGTCCAAATTAAAAAGGCAATTCTTTAGGCCTCAGGGTGGGTAAACTATAGCCCTTGGACCAAAGCCGACTCACAGCCAGTTTTGTAAAGGGTGCTATGGAGACCCAGCACACCCACTCACACATGCAGTATCTACGGCACAGACCATATGGCTTGCAAAGCCTGAAATATTTACTATCTGGCCTTTCATAGCGCAAGTTTGCCAACTCCTGCTCTAGGCCTTTGGTGCACTTAGGTTTATCTGCCCAGATATGTTGCATTCATTCATGCAACACATGCTAGTTGAAAGCTTACTATGGAATGTGCTTGGGGCTGGGAAGGGAGCGCTAGAAGAGGCAGTTTTTGCCTTCAGAGAGGTCTTGGTTATTGCTAGCTAGGTGGTGATGACCATGAAAATGGTAAGCAGAGCAGGCTGCGGCACCAAGCTCCCAAGTGGACACCTAGGCCAGGTGGGTGTGGTGGGAGGTGTGGGTGGGCTTTGTGGATGGTGGATGATTCCCGAGAATAAGCAGCAGGCCTGCCTCTTTACCCCTCAGTTGGGCCTGGTCCTGGACTGGAGTTCAAAGGTCACGAGACATTCACACCACAACAGTAACCCTCCCCAGCATTGACCTTTATGAGCTAAAAGTTCCTCTGTCTCCTCTTGTTCTCATAAACTTTGTACATGCCCAAAAGCAGGACATGTGGAGAGGAAGGGAGAAAGGGGGGGAAAAATCCATATTTAGTATTTAATTTCTTTATCTCCTGGATTTTGTATATTATTATGAGATTTTTAATTAAAAGCTTATCTCAGATTCAATTTCTCTATTAAATGGCATAGAGGGAGATGGGAAGGATGAAAAAGATGACTTATGTTTACGAAGATACGGGTTTCATTAACTATTCCCTTTTCAGCTAAAAGGGTAACACATCACACATGAGCCTGCAGTGCAAGGCCCTGGCCCTCAGGATTCTGGCCGCTTCCTAAGGAGAGGTCAGTGTGCAAATGAAAGGAGTAGGACTGGTAAGTACTTTGAAAGAAAAGAAGGAAATCCTCAGCACTGCTGCCCGCCTGTGAGCCCCGCTGGGGTGACCGCCGGGTCGCCCTGCCCCATCTGCCATCCTGGGTCCTGCCCTCCTGTATGTGTGAGGCCGCCTGGGGGTTCCCACTGGAGCTCTAGCCCATCCCATACTGGGGTGGAACCTCTCACTCACCTAGGTTTTCACTGGACATGTCTCTACTGGGTACTTAACTCTGGAAGCACCGACCTTTCTGGGTCACTGCCTTTCTGAAAAGAGGGTCAACCCACCTTCATATTCTGCAGGAAGAACATCTCCGCAGGGACTGGCCCCAGATTCAGTGGCCCGTGGCCATTCCTGGGCCCTCTCACTAAGCAGATGTCAGCCTTCCCTTCCACAACAGCCGGGTGAGACGCTGAGGACATCTCCCTCTATGGCACAGAGTCCCCTCTGTGTCCTAACTGTGGAGGTGTCCCCTCTGATTTCAGGTTTGCTCTTTACAGAGAAAGCCAAGTCCTCCCTAGAGGTGCCACCCGCTTCTCATATGCCTTGGCCTTGTGCTGTGTCTGCCAGCAGGACAATTCCATCAGAACAGAATTGTCCAAACGCCATGCACGACGCTCAGCCGGTGAGCGTGTTCTCGGATTGCCTGACTCTGCTGTACTATGTGTGCGACGTTGGCGATCTATTAGGGGTTAATGGCAGGTTCTCTTACAGCCGGAGATGGTGGTCAGGATCACATGTCATCTCTGAATCTCCAGGGTCTTAGTCCCTGACAGTCAGTGAGACAATGATCACACAGACCCCATATACACATACCACAGAACAAATGAGAAATGTTAAATTCTAATATACACAAAGAATGAAACCTTTCTCTAGGAAATACAAGTTGCAGACACTCAGCTCTGCTCATGATACAAGCAGCTTTTCATGAAGAGTCAGCGAGTTTCCAGGATCCAGAGCAACTTACAATTCTCAACTGGAGAAGAAGGTCTTTGCTCTAAGTGTGCGTAGATATGGGCAGCAAGAAAGGAAGGGGTGAGTTTGAAGGGCAGCGCTCCTCTTTTCCTACCTGAAAGGGGATATTCCTACGACAAAAGTTCAGACTGCTCCGAAGGTGAATTCAGTTGTCCGCCTTTTCTAACAGAGAGGGTTTCTCAAAGCTTTGAAATAAGAGACTTCAAAGACCTTCGGATGATGATTTAGTTGAAGATCAATAAATAGACAGATGTCTCTTCTCCCGACCCTTATACCACAGCCTCTGTGACATGGGGCTTCCTCCCGCCACCAGCCTAAAAGCGGGAGTTCCACTCTGCCAGGTGGAAGGAGGCAGGTGGAGGTTGGGCTTCCCCTGCCTCGGTCAGTTCAGGTGCCGTAACAGAATATCATAGACTGGGGGGCTTAAGCAACAAATACCTATTTCTCACTGTTCCAGAGGCTGGAGTCTGAGCTCAGGGTACCGGTATGGTCGGCTTAGGGAATGCCTCTTCCTGGCTTACCGATGAGCACCTGCTTTTGTGTCCCCACATGGTGTGGGGAGAGAGAGAGCACTGGCTGCTCTCTTTCATCCTCTTACAAGAGCCCCAGTTCCCTCATATCAACTTAATTGCCTCCCAAAGACCCCACCACCAAATACCATTGCACTGGGGATTAGGGCTTCAACATAGGGATTTTAGGGGGACACAAGCACCCCTACTTGATATTACTCAGGGGATCTCTCTCTCTCTCTCTCTCTCTCTCTCTCTCTTTCTCTCTCTCTCTCTCTCTCTCTTTCTCTCTCTCTCTCCCATCCCATTCTCTTTCTCTCTGTATATGTATGTAACCACGTCTGTGAAGGCGAGCAAACTGAATATAAATTTCATCAAGCATCCAGATGTTTTCAGAAATCTGTCATCGCATTCTTGATTGAAAGACATTTTCGCCTAACACCTGGTCTTCGTTGCTGTATGCACTCAGGGTAAGACAAACCACATGTGTAGAACTGGGAGGGAACATTTTGGTTCTAACCCATTGAGCCAATTCAAGATTCTCTGCTACATAGAAAGCGTCAGACCCCTTTGTGTCCTGGTCATGTGCTCCTGCCCTCATCCCTCGTCCCGGCCCCGGGCAGGGGGATGGTGCCATACAGAATGAATGCCCCTCCTGCTGGTGCTTCTGTCAACTCACGTCATGCATCTTTCTCATGGATTCTGATGCCCTGGTGCTGGGGTGATTCTACTCAGTGAGCTCCCCAACCTGGAAATGCAGGGGTGTCAATGCCCAGAGGCGCAACTCTCCACAGTGGGGGATCCTATTTCTCCTGGTTGGTCTTTGGGTGAGAAGGGATATTCTGGGCACCCTTCAGAAGTGCCCAGGCAGGACGCAGCCACAGATGCCCACAGCAGCAGGCCCAATAGCTCACTCTTATGTTGGCTTTTCCTCGAGAAAATTGAAGGCGCTGAAACATTAAATAATTATCTAATTGTAGTAGTAAAAGTACCAGGATTCAAACTCAGGGTCTCCTTTTCGTGCAGTGTTCTTCCTTCTGTGCCTTTAGCAAAAACCAATATTATTAATATATTAATAAGATTAATATTAGTGCTCCCAACACCCCATTACTGAGCATGTGCCAGCCGTGAAGCCCAGCGCTTTCTGTATGTCATTACTCTAATTCTCATATGAACCCCATGAGGAGAAGTGTATTACACCATTTGAAAGATTAAGTACACAGGTGGGAAGATGCTTGCAAAACTAGAATGTAGAGAGTCTGGGACTCAGGTCTGTTTGTCTGCAGAATCTTGCATATTTTACTTTTCATCCAGAAAGTCTTTTTTAATTTACTGATTACAGTTTGACCATTACCGAGATCCACTATGGGACACTGCTGCTCTTCTCCTACTACAAACAATTGTTTCATTGTTTATTGCATTTACACACGTGGGTTATAATCACAGTGTGTTTACTACATGTCAGGCCCTTTGTTTTGTGTTTCCCTGAAGTATTCTTTTACTCCATGGCAGCTCTAAGAGATAAGTTCTATGATGAGCCAAATTTAACAGATGCAAAAAACTGAAATTCAGGGTGTTTGAGTCACTTGCCCAAGGTCATCTCGGAATCCAAACCATAGCTCTTCGTCCACTGTTTTGCACTGCCCCGTTCAGAAGTTGCTCACATTGAAAGGAACCCCAACAATGGAGTCTCTGGGTCAAGAGCGGAAGACCAGATCCAGGAATATGATCACCGTGGAGTACACAAAGGATGCGGCTACGACTTATCCATTTGCATATGACAGACTGTGCTTTCTGTGTCATCACTGTGCCACTCCCGCTTCCATCCGATGCTCTGTCTCCACCCCTTCCATTTCCCTGTGTCCCATTGTTTGGGTCCACACTAGCAGGGATTGTTCCCGAGAGCACCTGGTTGGTGAATTTTATTATGTAGATAGTAGTAGTTGGAGTTGACATTATTAGAAGAGAAACATATTTTCTAGATGGAGCACTTTTCTGATGGTTGATCAAAGAGAATTACAGAATTGTGAAAATAAGACCTCTGGCCATTTCACCGTGTTGACAAGTTTTCAGGCACGATTGATGGCTCTGTCTGGACCCAGCACATACACGCGCCAATCCTGTAAATTCTTTTATAGCCCATATATCTTGATTAAATCACAGACACTATTGATAGACGTGGCAAGCAAACAGCAAGCACAAAGGCTCGGTGAACGGAGCACGCCCAGGGAAGTCATTTGAGCTGACGTAAGTGAATTAGGCAGATGTCTCACGACAGGGAGTGTCCCTGATGGGCCATCCTGCCTGGAAACTAAAACACGGGTCTGGGAACTTCCAGAGGCCTCAGAAGACTTGCGAGGCAAGTGGAACTGCATGGTTCAAGGAGTGCCAGGGGGACGCTCAGCTCCAACGTGTCCCCCATTCACTCTGGCTCTCGGGCCTCTATGCACCAAACAGCCATGGAGAGCCCACCCTGTACTTGATTCTGTACGAGGCCTGGCGGGCTGCACAGCTGGAGAAGCAAAGACCAAACCTGGTCGTATCACAGGGACACGATAGAGATGCTGGTAGAGAAACCTGGCAAGCTTTGCTCAGGTGATGAGCAAAGTGCCTTGAAGAATAACCAGGATTGAACAAAGAGAGAGGGGTGGAAGGGCGTTCCAGGTGGAGGGAACCGCATGCAAGGCTTGGGGAACGTGAGTGTCCTGGATGAGGCTGAGACAGGAAGGCAGGAGCGAGGTCGTATGGGCTGGGGGGTATCCCAAGAAATGGGAACTTTGTGAAACAGGACTGCCTTTTTTAACCTCCTTTATACCCACAAACATTAAAACGGCATGTCCACCTCTAAGGCTGTTGGAAATTGCAAGATAAATTATGCATTGTTACTAAAATAAAATGGAAGCAACAGTGCGAGGCATGGTTTTGATTTCAGACATTGTTTTGGAAACAATTGTTTTGAGACCCACTGAGGGTTTTGAGCAGAAACAGATGTGCACGGTAGGGCTCTCTGAACGGGACTGGAGGAAGCTCCTGCCGTCAGCCATCCAGCCCAAAACGACTGTGCTGATTGGATCCCTCCACGTTCGTATGTGGAAACCTAACGCCTAATGTGACAGTGTTAGGAGGTGGGGCCTGTGGGAGGGGATTAGGCCATGAGGGTGGAGGTCTCATGAATGGGAGGAGTGTCCTTATAAAAGAGACTTCAGAGAGCTCCCTCGCCCCTTCTACCACATGGGGACAGAGTGAGAAGATGGCCACCTATGAACCAAACAGTGGATCTTCCCTCACCAGACACCGAAGCTGCTGGAGCCATTATCTTGGGCTTCTCAGCCTGCAGAACGGTGAGAAATGAATGTTTCCGGTTTATAACCTCCCCAGTTTGTGGCGTTTTTGTTATAGCAGCTGGAACAGACTAAGACATTACAGCAACAAAAGAGACAGAAATGAGAGAAGCTGGCTTGGTGAGGCTGGTGGGGACAGAGTGCCTGAGCTGAGACTACCACACATCAAGGTCTGATCTCAGGTTAGCTCCATCCTTAAACTTCTTAGATGCTCCCTTTTAAAACGGAGTTTACACAGAGCTCCTCCAGTCATAGACGGGACTGATGGGCACTAAACAAATCACAGTGAAAACCAAATACCCACTGATTCAGATATACGAGAAAACTTGCTTCCAGTCCAGGAATCCAGACGACAGGTAGAGTTGTGGGTCCTGGCCTTTTTTCCTTTCTCTCTCCAGGAAGAAGATGATCACTGGAAAATAAATTATTCTCAGGAATTTGTTTGCTGGACATTCATCCATTCAGCCAATGTTTATTGCAGAGGGAACTGTGTAGTGTGTGTGTGTGTGTGTGTGTGTGTGTGACATAGCATACACCAGGATAGTAAAAGCAGAACACTTGCATTATAGTTAGCCGTGGTCGAGTGGGGGAGACAAACACGTCACTAGGAACCGAGTACCAGAAAGCAGTGTTAGAATACAAGGAGGCTCTAGCAGGCCAGAGAAGAAGGCAATCCCTGCGCCTGTTTTCTAGAAACCGTATTTCTCTTGGGAATTGGTCACAGCTGATTTCTGGTACAACCCTTGGCAAGAAGTGGTAGTGTTTTCAAATGAAGTCCTTAATGAAAATCCAATAGCAAGGGATTTCCAGTGAAGCAGATAATAGGGGACACGTATGCTCGATGACCAAGTGTGTTCCTCAGCACCGCTGCCTGTATCAGTCTGCCAGGGCTGCAGTTACAAAATATCACAAACTGCGCAGTTTAAACAATAGAAGTGCATTTCCTCACAGTTCTGGAGGAGAGAAGTCTATGCGGGTGGCAAATCGGGTTTCTTCTGAGGCTTCTCTCCTTGGCTTGGCGATGTGTTCTCACATGACCTTTCCTCCGGGTATGTCTGTGTCCTAGCTTCTTCTTACAAAGACACTAGTCACATTGGATCAGGGCCCACCCCAGTGACCTCATTTAATTTTAATTACTTTTGAAGCTCCTATCTCCAAATACAGCCACCTTCTGAGGTACCAGGGTTAGAAATTCAACGTATGAATTTGGTGGGGGGGCCGGGGAGGGGACACACAGTTCGAGCTCTTCCAAGAGCCATCCTGTGTGCATGCTGAAGCTGAAGATGGGGAAATATGACAGCAGGATCACTGCTCTGACGGGACCAGAATCAGGACGTGTGTGAAAAGACAAGCAAAGCAGTGATATAAAACTTCCTGTAAAGGGGTGCTGCTCAGGGTGCCGTGATTGACAGCTGTGTAGACCATGAGCGGGTTTAATGCTGTGTCGTCCTGCGTCATGGCTGCCGTAGCCTGGAATCCGGGGGACTGGCTGTGGGAGGAGGTGCAGCTTCAGAGGCAGCAGGATCCCCACGTTGACCTTGGGCAATCTCGTTAAGTCGTGACTCTTAGTCAGTTATTGTTGTAAGATGCCTGTAATTTCAGTGTTGTAGTCACGTCACCTCCCTGGACAATGGGCAGAAACTATCAAGGCAGGCGGAGACCACAGGGATGCCTGTGCCAGTTGAGTTGTCGTCTTATTAAGTGAACATGAAGTAAACTGAAAACTAGAGTTTTTTTACATACTTCTTCTAAGTTCTACCTGCTCTAGGCTTTACAATCATATTCTGGGACTCACTTTCTCTTCCATCTTTTCCTTTCTTCCGGAACCTACTATGGACAGGCATTAGGATAAGCAACCTTCTAGCATTTACAACATCTTCAATGGGATACTATTCAGCTTCTTATTTCTATATTCCTTGATGCAGAACAATGGGCATATTTGCTTTCCTATAACTCTCAGCCATTGGTCCTTGTTCTGCCACATGAGAAACTGGAGTCCAGAGTGTTACCATATCACCACCCTGCAGAACGTGAAGTAAAATGTCATGTTCTGCTAGCATCGTTGCACAGATCCTTCCTTCCAAGGCCTCCTGCCCCTTCCTCCTCCCTCCCGACCATCCTTTCTTCATTTTTCTATCAGTCCTTTCTCAAATATTGACTCAACCAAGCAGAGTCGGTGCCAGAAATTCACACTGCAATGTCTAATAACATTTCATTAAACCAGAAGTCCATGAGGGCGGGAACCAAGTCTAGCTTGTTTGCCACTATCCCCAGAGACCAGTACAGCGCCTGACCCATAAAGGGCCTTAGTCAATATCCTTTCATGGGAGACAGGAAAGAAGACAGGCAGGCAGGTGATGTCTGCCCTCAGAGAGCTTCCTATATGGTA
Organism: Rhinolophus ferrumequinum; assembly: GCF_004115265.2. Classification (NCBI taxonomy): domain Eukaryota; kingdom Metazoa; phylum Chordata; class Mammalia; order Chiroptera; family Rhinolophidae; genus Rhinolophus; species Rhinolophus ferrumequinum. Next base: position 68,395,147 of record NC_046297.1, on the reverse strand, counting down.
AGGAAACGGAATGGGAACGGTCAACTTCTATGCAGTTAAAGTGAGGGTTGTATCCGGGATAGCAGCGCACTGTGGAATGGACACTGAAATCTGCCTGGGAGGTAAGAAAGGGCTTTGCACACGAGGTCACTCTTGGACTGATTTGATGGATAACTGAAGGTTTGCCAGAAGGAAAAGTGGGATTTCAGCAACAGAGGTAAACGTACAGAAACAGAGGCTTGCGACGACATCAAATAACAAGGGAACCACTCGCCCTTCAGTGTTACCTGCCTGGCACACTCCAGAGGCCCCAGACACCAGACGTACGGAGGGCCAGTTGTCAAGTTGAGTTGTTTTGATTCCAAAGGCAGGAGAGGATCAAGACAAAGCAAGTTGAAGCCCCACTAGACTGTGATCTGTTAATGACTTGTTATTCGCGATTCTTCCATTTACAGAAGCCCAGTCAACCACACAGCTACTGAGAAACGCATCATAGAGCAGCAAGTGAAAAAATAATTGCATGTTCCTGAAACTGCTTGGTGGTTATCGCTGAAATATCAGATCATTCCAATGAATTACTCGGTAATGTAACTTTTCTTTTTTAATTTCACGATAATGTTCCAATTTACAAGTCACAAAACTCCTGACATCCCTGTGGTCCCAGCAGAGGGGATATTTTAAGGAGTTTTGACAATATAATTATGGTTATTAGGTGGATATTTGTTTCTCATCAACTAAATAATAACACCTTGTGCCGAAAATCTAGGATTCTTGGAAGAATCTCAAAGCGCTTTACTGACAGCATTATTTTTCGGGGGGGAGGGGATCTCAAAGGACCCCAGGTGTAGGTGCTCACATCCCAGGTCGAGGGTGAAGTCAGTGGTGGGCAAAGGAGATCCTGGGCCTGAGTGTAGCACTGAGGTGGAGCAGGTGGTGAGATTCTATCAGCGTCACCTCGCTAAAGGGCCTGGCGGCTGGGGGGCAGGTCCCAGGATCAGAGACACTCAGGCATGACATTCTGGCTCCAAAAAGGTCAGGATTTGGGCCCCTACTATTTCTGGGAGGCCAGTCCCTAGAGCCTGACTCCAGTATACCAGCGAGGTAAGTCCCCATAAGAGTGCCGTGTCCCAAGACCTGAGTTTGGGGCACAAGTGAATGCCTGATATGTCTGTCACGTGGGCAGTAAAACAAACAAACAAACAAACAAAATAACTCCTATTTAAAGTGCATAGCTCCATTAGCAATTAAAGTAACATTAAATAAAAGTAACTTCTAATTTCCGACTGAACACTGAACACCTATTGAATAAACAGCAACAAACAAAGGTTGTCCAGAATGGAAAGAAACACAATCTTACACTGCTCGATTATCCTGGAGAAAGGCGATATGCACCCAGATCTGTAAGACTATTTTCTTTGGTTTATGTCGCTTGGGATTGCTTCAAATGAAATTAAATCAATAAAGGTCTGAGTACATTGCTTGGCACTTAGTAGGCCAGCAAGGAAACTATGTGTTCTTTCCTTGGGGTAATGCCTAAGCTTGGTCTTCCTAGAAAAACAGCTGAGGCACAGCCTGGGGGCAAATGGTTTGTGGGGGATACGAATACCAGAATAGTGAGAGGCAGGTGTTTGAAAATGTAAGTTTTGTTATTATTCAGGGATGGTGAGGCCAACAGATGAGGAGATGGTTGCCATGGTTTGCTACTCACAGTTCCCAAGAAGGTGGGGGAAGGGGGGACCACACCATGCAATGTAGGGCTGGTCAGGATACAGAAGGAATGGGGGGACGTGGGGACAGGAGTCTTTATTGTGGTTTCTATGGGAAGGAGCAGGTGAGGTATGGTATGCAGGTTTAGGATTGGCTACTTTGAATAATTTCCCTGGGCTCTGGGGCATCAGGGCTGTCTTTGCTTGTCTGGCACCTGGCCCTGGGGTGATTCCGGCAGGTGGATAATGGACTTGAGTATAAGAATCCAACAGAGTGAAGAAGGTGGTGGGTGTGGGCTCAGGATTGGTTCGTTTGCATATGAAAGACGTGTTCACTACAGATGAGTCATTTACTTGTATGTCTAGAAATTGGCCGACCATCCAGGGTCAACAAGCTCCCAGATGTCAAAGCATCAGAAACACATGGTTAATAATACAGCAAGAACGTGGGAAATAAGGTAAGAAAGATGGAGAGGGAAGTGCAAAGTGGCACATTACTGAGGCAGCTATATTTTCACAAAAAAAATGCAGCTGGATTGATTTTCAGACACTGCAGATGGGAACCGCTTACTGGGGTGGGAAAAAGAAGGATTCCTTTGCTAGCACTGTCCCATCTCCCATCACTCCTTCTGTAAGGGCTACCCACTGGGTAGCAAGTTCCCTGCAGTCCAGTCACATCACAGAGGCACCACGGGTGGAGGGCAAGAGGCTGAAAGACAGGAAACACATGACATCTGCTCCGGGTCTAAATGCCCCAAATGAAAAAGAAGCTGCTGTGGGTTGAATTGTTATTCCCCCAAAATTCATATGTCGAAGTGCAACCCCCAGTACCTCAGAATGTGACCACATTGGGAGATGGGGTCTCTAAAGAGGTCATTATGTTAAAGGGGGGACCTTAATGTGACTGGTGTCCTTCTGAGAGGAGATTAGGACAGTAACGGGTACAGAGGGAAGAGACAGGAAGGAGACGGCCATCTTCAAGCCAAGGAGAGAGGGCTCAGAAGAAACCGATCTTGCCAACACCTTGACCTTGGACTTCCAGGTTCCAAAGCTATGAGAAAATCAGTTTCTGTTGTTTAAGCCTCCCAGTCTATGGGACTTTGTTATGGCAGCCCTAGCAAACTAAGACAGAAGCCATTGTACAAAGTTGTTCACAAGCTATGCAATTTACAACAGCAGACTTTGGCAAGGATAACCACAGAGAAAATTTGGTTCAGCAAACTAATGAACCAATATACAGCCATTAAAATAAAAATTCTCTAGAGGAAATACACAATTGCATGCACTCAGTGATGGTGAGTAAAGCAGACAGAAGGGAGAATAAAAACTACATGCTGATTACAACTAGATAAAATAGAAATTTATATGTTCACAAAGAATAGGGACGATTTTGGAATGATGGAGAGTAATTTTTTTTGCCTACAATTTTTTAAAATTTGACTAACTATATAGTACTACAATTAAATAAATATACATTATTCTCATTTAAAAAGTTTTTTCTTGGATCCTTTTTCTCCACATAATTTACACAGGAGAAAACTCTGCTGGATTGTCACATAAACTTACTGGGTCTCCCTTGCTCATGTGAAAAATAAAACGTTGGTGTGTTGAGAAGGATTCAGAGGCTCTATCTAGATTTAGCAGGCCAACAATTTTCTGTGAGCACCATAAGAGGGGGAAATGGCAGCACATATCTGCTCCAGGTGGTTTCCTAAGGCCTGTTCAGATTTTACTCAGTGATTCTAGGATAACATCAGTGAGTCTTCTCAGGTTAGAGGACAATTGAGTCCGATGCTGCATTTTGGCTACGTAAATAAAGAGAGGGCGTTTCCAGTGTGTGTCACAGACTGGCATGCACCCTTGCTCTAAGGCAGAGTCGGGCCCTGGTCCTTGGATCAGCCACCTTGACGGCCAGAATAAATAACCTGCAGACTTTTCATTAACTGGACTTTCCTCCTCATTCAGATTTAGATTTTTCCTCTCTCCCGGATTAGTACATCTGTCACCAGGCTTCGGTTGTTTCCTGGTTAACCTTATTCAGCTTAGCTCACATTCCCTAAACAAAAGTCAATCATGTAAAAACGAACGAACATGCAGAGCTGAAATCTCACACCTAACTCTCCCGTAAAGGTGTTTCGTGAGTTATGTGAAACCATCAGTCATCAGCGCAACCATTGCTGTAGCCTCTGCTGTTTGCAAAGCATTTCGCCATGTGTCTGATCCTCATGCATCAACCTCCGAGAAAGGCGGGTACAGTCAACTCATCATTCCCAATGTACAGAGGGCTTTGTGAGTCCCCTGGGATCACAAAACTGCATTCTTTAACTGGGCTTGACTATGGCTGACTCCAGCCCAGTATTAGACCCGGTGAGTTCCTTATGAAGTTTAGAATTGACCGGGTTCACACTCAGAGGGAAGCATCCGGTCTTATGCCTGTTTGGGCATTCCTTCATTGATTCAGAAACTCTACAGGGCATCTCCTATGCCTTCAGTCTGGAGGCGTTGCGGGACTAGGGCTTCATCAGGAAGTGAGACCTTTCACTGCCGAACCTGATGCAGTTCTGGGTCAAGAAGGACAAGAAGGTCCCCTGCCTGGGAAGGATGTCGGCGCCCTTGCTGTGGAGAGGTGAGGACTGAGATGGTGGGTGCGGCTGAGGCGGCTCTGCCAGCTCACAGTGCCGCCGAGTGTTTAGCAGAGTTGTCTGGAGTTCAGGTAGAGATCAGAGTCTCACCCTCTGGTTTCACTGTGGCTCTAAGAGAAGGGCTTTCCCCAACGTGCCCCGTTTGTGAATGACAGACACAGGACCCATCCCAGGGCTCTGACACGAGGCTGTCACATGCTTACATGCCCTTGTGGGCGTCTCTCATCCCTGTGAGGTTCCTTTGTACAGGTGTGAATGTTGAGGCTCAGAGAGCGCGAACCTTTGCCGAGGGCATACCTCGGGAAGTGGCACAGCCAAGATGGGAACCTGCAGCTTTCAGCTTCAAAGCCTGCCCCCCCCCCCCACCATGCGGGCCTGACAGCAACATCACCGTTTGTTAAAGCGAGGATGGACGTGAAAAACCTAGAATGGGAGAATTCATTAATTTGGAGAAATGGGACCTAGGGAAGTAACGTCCCTCATTAACCCCTCCCTCCCCTCCGTCCCTCCCTTTCTCACTCACGTCTTTCCCTCTCTCCCTCCCTGCATTTACTGAACATCTGCCCTGGGGTAGGAGGATAAAAAAGACACTGCCCCTGGCCCAAGGAGCTCACATCTAGCAGAGGAACTAAGACACAGGCACACACACAGTAGCTTTTGGGCAGATACGGTCAGCGCCATGAGAGAGAGGGGGAAGGAAATGGGATGGGCGGCTGTCTGCTCCAGGAAAATCCTGCCCCATTTGGGAATCAGTGGGAAGCGGGAAACGAAATTGAGTCCTGGATCTACAGGTAGCCAGGTCACAGTCTCAGCGTTTCACCTGTTGTGACTTAACTACATCTCTTTATCTCTCTGAGCTTTAGTCACTGAAAAAAAAATATCTTTTGAGCATTTATTGTATATCAGGCAGTGAGCAAGACAGAGGTAATCCATCGGACAGGAAAGACAAGTGCGAGAAGGTTACAGTGCCTGCTTTCTGAAGTCCTAGGAGGGCAGACCTCATCTGGGGATGAGGAAGGTTCTCGGTGGTGTGTGTGCTGAGACCCGAGGATCCCTGAGGTCAGGTCGGGGTGGGACAGGGAAGGTGGCTGGTAGTGGCCGAAGAAGGTTCAGGCAGATAGAAGACCCGAAGCCCAAGGAAACCCGGTCCATTCCGGGTACATTCAGGGACTGAAAGCAGCCTGCTGGCGGGGGCTTAGCGGACAGGCATTTGTAAAAGGGAACTAGTCGCTCGTCTCATGGAGCTAGGACATTATCTGAGAGCATGTGTGAAAGAAAGAACCTGTACACACTTTTAGCATTTATTGGATACTAACTGTGGGCATTATTTTTTTTCTCCACATTTCAATGAGAGTTCCTGGAGTGCGTGCTAATTAGAATAAAAGGTTAGGCTGTTGTAGCAAACAGACGCAATTACACACCTCAGTTTCTCTGTCACAGAGCAGTAGTGAGGTGAGCCGGCCAGGGGCACCGGGCGGCCCAGCCCACAGGTGTCTCAGGGGCCCTTCCAGTCGGTGGCTCCACCTTTCCTTAGCACACTGGTATCTGAGTGGCTGACTGTCACAGAGGGTCAACCAGTGAGAAGGGGCCCACGGCAGACACTGCAGCAGCATCTGATGGCCAGCAGTTTATGTGGGAGGCAAAGAAAACAATCGTGGGGAGTGGAGAAGGCAGACAGGGAAGGCAAGGCGGTGATACCGGGGAGTGTCGTGCACACATCATCAGTGTGCCTAGCACAGCTCCTCCCACGGGGAAGTCACCCCTCAGGCTCCTGAGGGACGCACCTGGGAGCTCTCACACTCCAGGGGAGGCCCAGGGCCGCTGGGGTTGATACACCAGCTCCCAACCGTCATCAGCTGGGAGCTACTCCCAGGCACACAGACTTTGTCTTCCATGTCAGCGACGAAGAGGGCTCCAGCACAAGAGATGTCCCTCGAGAAAAGAAATACAGATGCTGGCGGTTGGAAGTGAGACCAGGGCAGAGGTATGGGCAGGGCTCTGACAGCATGGGCCACACGGGGCACGTAGCAGGGCTGGCAAGAAAGGGGAGGCCGGAACCGTGGCCCCAGCTTTACGTCCCTGAGTGTGAGTCTAGGTCACAATGAACGCGCAATAAATGGTTACGGACTGAACGAGTAAATACATGGTTGATGAGCATATCACTATGTCCTGTGATGATTTACCTACTCTTAGGATGGAAGAGGGCGAACGTCTATAGCCATGGCCACAGCTACTTCTCTCTCTCTCTCACGTGTGCGCTCTCTCTCTCTTTCTCTCTATTTCTACCTCCATCTCTCTATCTCTACCTCTTTCTCTGTCTTTATCTCTATCTCTTTCTCTATGTCTTTCTCTATCTATCTGCATCTGCATCTGTATATATCTATACCTACGCTGAGACCTAGACTTATACCTGGATAGGCATATATAGGTCTAAACGTAGATAAATAAATAGATGAATGTCGATACATAGGCATCTCTGGAACTCTGTCAGGCACTATATGTATATTATTTAGTTTAATTTTCACAGCAGTATTGGGGAAAGTGAATTTCCCTGCCTTTACTAATGTGGAAACTGAGACAAAGCAGCTTCGCACATTAGTTAGAACACAGCGGCCAGCACAGCTTGGTGGGGCCACTAAGTGGGGGCTCTTCTGACAGCTTCTCTCCCCCCAACCCTTCCTGCAATAGCCAGACCACTGAGCGGATCAGAGTCCTGAGAAATTCTCTTGTGAAAATTCTCCACACCTGATATTGCTCCCAGAGACCTGGTGCAGTGAGGCTCACAACTGACTTGTCAACCTTGACAGACAGACAGCATTTGCTAAAATCCCAGCTGGAAGAAGAAAACAGGTTATATAATGTGCTGACTACATTTCTAAGCAGCCATCTAATTAAAATAGGTCAACAGCACAATTCTGATTAAAGAATGCAGTACGAAAAGTGTGTCTACTGGAATGAATCAAGAATAAATGAAGGGAATGAAGATTTATTGCAGAGAGAGAGAAACAAAGAGAGAGAGAGAGAGAGAGAGAGAGAGAGAGAGAGAGAGAGAGAGAAACTATTCAAAGAAGAAGGTCTGATGTTAGAGAGTTATTTGAAGCCATGGGTATCTGCTGGCATATTCATAAAAGGTTTTGACGATAAAAAAAAAATAGCATTACTTTTTCCTAAAGGTTGAAAGAGCAATTAAGAGGAAAGCAATTCCTATTTAGTAAAATGAAAGTACAAGATCCATTTCACATAAGACCCAGAGAAAGACGAGTCTGGTTTGTCATAGAGTCACATGGGTTGCGTGTTGGAAATTGAAGGCTCTTCTTGACCCCGAGAAAGGCTTTCCCCAGCGGAAGCAGGTGGGGATGGGCCAAGCCCTAAAGAAGCAGCACTGTAGGAGGGTTTGCCCAGGAGGCACGTTCACGTAGGCCATACAAGAGGATTCCCAAAATCCAAGTAGTGTTTATTGTCCACATCCCCTTTTCCAGACCTCATGCTAGATGCTTTCAAATGCATAGCTTCATTTACATAAATCATATTAACAACCCTATCAGGTAAGCATCATTATCCCAATTTTAAGTAAACTGAAGCTCAGAGAAGTTGGTGGTTATTTATGGTAGACTCCAAAGATTGCCACCTCTAAATCCTGAAACCTGTGCGTATCCCCCAATACGGCAGAAAAGGACTTTGAAACCGTGGTTAGTTAGGGATCTTGAGAAGGGGAGATTATCCTGGGTTATCGGGCTGGGCCTGAAATGTACTCATGAGGGTCCTTCTAAGAGGGACTCAGAGGGACATGTGACCACAGGAGAAGACGCTGTGAGGACTGAAGCAAGAGGCCACATGCTGGCTTTGAAAAGGGAGGAGGGGACCAGGAGCCGAGAGGTACGGGACTGTGCAGCTCTAGAAGCTGGAGGAGTCAGGACAACAGATGTCAGCCCTTCTGACTGATTCATACTTCTGACCTCCAGACCTGCACCAGAACCGAGGTGTCTTGTTTCAAACCACCGAGTTTGTGGTAATTTGTCACATCAGCCATCGGACACTAATACAAGTGTCTTATCCAAGGACACGCAGACAGGAAATAGGAGAGTAGAGCTTGGAGGCCAGGTCTTTGGATCCCAAATCTAGCTCTGCTCCTACGCCAGCTACTGCTTTCTCCCCTGTGCCCCTGTCACTGGCACCACGCAGATCTCCACACAGCTTCTGCTCTCTCACGGCGATTCCTGAGCTGTGTGTCAGAAATCCTGGGCCTCTTGGGACTGCCAGATGGCTCCGTTGGTTAGAGAGCAAGCTCTCAACAACAAGGTTGCCAGTTCGATTCCCGCATGGGATGGAGGGCTGTGCCCCCCACAACTAAAGATTGAAAACGGCAACTGGACTTGGAGCTGAGCTGTGTGCCCTCCACAACTAGATTGAAGGACAATGACTTGGAGCTGATGGGCCCTGGAGAAGCACACTGTCCCCCAATATTTCCCAACTAAAAATTAAAAAAAAAAAAAGAAATCCTGGGCCCCTTGAAATCAAATGCAGAGTCCCTGGGCCCGGAGACTAGAGAGGGGCCCTAAAAGTCCCTATTTTTTAAATAGGTGAATTTGAGGCAGCTTCGTGATCCAATTTGGAAATCATCGCCCTAGCACTTTTGTATTTCTAAAATGCATGTTATATACACATTAATAGAGCAACAACACAAAGGCAGCATGTATCTTCCTTTCGAACGCATGGGCACTTGGTAGGAGCTCAGGCTTTTGGAGAGACTACTGTGTGGGAGGCACGTGCTACCTAACTGCTTTCATGCCACTCCTGCAGGGGAGGCGCTGTTATCTGTCTAGTCCCAATGAAGAAACCAGGGCTCATTCAGGGGACTGGTGACAAAGTCAAACTCAATATAGGCTCCTCTGAGCTCTACTCGTCCCCATCCTTGGGCCTGTCCTAAGAGTCCAGTGTCAGCAAGAATCCCTCAAGTCTGTTTAGCCAGAATCTCCACCCTCAATATCTGGTCACCCTTGGTACCTGACCTCCTTTCTCGTCCTCAGCATCCCACAGGTAGTATCTGATCACCTGACCTGCCTCCAGCAAGAATCCTGTTAGGCTGATTAGCAAGAATTACCTTACTTCTCTTAGTAATTTCCATCCACTGTCTCCTGGCCCCTTTGGCTATAAAACCCCACTTTTCCTTATTACAGTCAGAGACGAGCCCAATCTCTCTCCCCTGCTGCAGACCTCCATCACGGTGGTCCCTAAAGCTACTGTTAGTCTTGAACAAAGTCTGCCCTTACCATTTTAACAAATGAATACTTTTTTGTTAACACTTGCTGTATTTGTTTCCTGTGGCTGCTGTAACAATGTATCACGAACTGGGGAGAGGAAAACAACAAAATGTATTGGCTCACGGTTCTGGAGGCTAGGAGTCCTGAATGGAGGTGTGAGTGGGGCCGTGCCCCTGCTGAAACCTCTAAGGGAGAAGCAAACCTTGCTTCTATAACACCGGTTGCCAGCAATCCTTGGCATTCCTTGGCTTGTAGATACACCCCTCTGATCTCTGCCTCTGTTGTCACATGGTCACCTTTTCCCTGTGTACATTTGTGTCTCTTCTCCATTTCTTATAAGGACACCAGCCATAGAATTGAAGGCCCATCCAGATTCAGCACGACTTCATCTTCATTTAACTAATTGCATTGGTGGCCACCTTATTTTCAAATAAGGTCATACCGAGGTACTGGGGTTTAGGACTTTGATGTATCTTTTGGGGGGACACAATTCAATGCATAACTCTTAGACCAACGCCATTTAGCTAGTAAATGGCAGTGATTGGGCTCAAATACACATCTCGCTCCCTTCACCAGATTTGAGGGAGTCTGCATATGAATAAGTGTGTGAATAAGGCTCATTGCTGAAAAGAATTGGGGAGGCACAGAAAAGGGAGTTCTTGCACTTCTAAGCCCCCAAGTACCTTCACTTGGCTCCACTGAGCTCAATCAGACAGAAGTCACATTCGCAACTCTTATCCCATTCCAGGCGGCTCAGACCGTTCATTTTCACTGCATTCAGCACAAAATTATTCTCCAATGTGCAGAAGAGGGGGCTTTTCATTGAAATGGATTGGTGTCTACCTGGGAGCTGTTATGTCTGCTGCCCTTTTGGATGATCTCTGCTGTAAATTAACTATTCCTATCGTTGGCCCATTTTTCTTCGATTGGGTTATTGGCATTTTTGTTATTCATTTGCAAAAATTCTTTCTATATTAACCTTTCCTATCCTGGGAGTTGCAAATATTTCCCCCAATCTATCATTTATTTTGACTTTGTTCTATACTCTCTTGTCAAGTCACCATTCCCCAAGCCCACTCAGTTTCCGAAAGACAGAGGTAGGAAACTCTCTCTGCACACAGAGCTCTGAGCAGACTTGCTCACTAACTTTGGGTGGAGGTAGACGTGGTCTGAGGAAAGGATACAGACCATGGTGAATGGCTGAACTGGGTGGTCAGAGACCTACAAGGAACATGGTCAGGAGCCTGAAGACAAAGAAGTCCAGGGGAGAGGCATGCAGATAGACTCATAGGAGTGGATACAAACGGCATTCGTCCTGTTTGTTCTGTCAGCATCACTCCCAGAAAAACCTCTTGGGCATTTCTTTTCCCCCACCAAAACTACAACTTTTGGCTCTGCTGGACTAGTGTCTCAGTTTCCAAGAGAAGGGTGTTTCTGCCAGGCAATCCATGAAAGGTTCTACAAAACCTAAAGTTCTGATTGCTCCCTGGTTCTGTGGGGCTCTGCATGCCTGCTGGTAGACCAGAAGGCAGAAAAAAAAGTTACTATACATCGAGGAGTACACAACCTGAGGTGCTGGGGCCAGTATTTACCATGGGAGCGCAGAGGTGTAAGTACCTCAGCACTTTCACTGAAGTGCTTCTTGGTGTTTCCATGCCCATCTGTAATGTGAACAGACAATTCATTAACCACGGCGTGACAAAGGTATTGTAACCAGGGGCTCAGATCCCTCAGTGAGGAAGCTCTGAGTTAACCCACTGGAAAAGCAACTTACACCAGCAGAAGTATTGGCCAGGCCGAGGACAACCTTGAATGAGTGGTACAGGTAAGAGAGGAGAAATATCCAGAACACCACCTTGCGGAGTCGGTGATAGAACAAAGTGGACCTAACATGCGGCAAGAGCGGCTCTGAGAGGGGCAAACGGTGCCCTGCAGCAGGTGCCGGCTCATATCCCCTTAGCTCAGAGGTCGCGTGAAGCTCTACGGACACCTCTCATCCATACAAAAACTTCTTCCTCTAGCCTCTGCACCTGTGCCCGAGAGCTGCCTTTGTTAGGCTCGAGCTGACGATAACCGTCAGGAAGTTAAAGTCCCCAGGGGCCACCGTCAAGTAGTGACAGGCAGGAGTCTGTAAGATGCGTCCTACCCATGCCCAGAGGAGCTCCAGCAGGCTGTGCCCGGAAGCCAGCTGCAGCAACATACGCTTTACTGCCTTCCTCCGTTCTGTCTCCCGATCGCATTCCATCGCTGCTTCCCTGGGCCTCCTTCCACGTAAACGACATGCTCCAAGTCCTCGTCTTAGGGTATGTTTGGGGGGTGGGGGGGTAGTCCCAGCTAAGACATGCAGCCAATGGACAATAGAGACTAGTTCATCTCCTATACAGGTGAGAGGCATTTATTCAAGTTCATTTATGATGTAGAAAGTAAAACAAATTGATTACCTTTCGGATGCTACCAAATTCCAAACCATAAACAGTATTGGAGAGGCTAAAAGAACAGAGAAGAGTGTGAGGTTCTGGAAGCAAATGAGATGAGATTTAATATAGATAAATGTAAGCTAATGCACCTGGGGAAAATCATAATCAGCATTAGTGTAAAGTGGAAACTGAAACTTGGGGAACAATCATGCCATCAAAAGGCGGGGTTAACGATGTCTAATGCATGGTGAATTGAGAAGTGTGCTCCTTAATAGAAAAACCAAGGTCACCGTCTTTCAGGGTGCAGATGAAATATGATCAGACATTGTCATGTCATTCTAGGACCTTTCCTGAGACAGAGCTAGAAATCAAAGCTGGGTTGGTCCAGGGGGTGTGGGGCAGCAAAGTTAGGCATGAGACATGGGATTCAATGGAGTCTGGGGGGACTTCTGTGACATGGGGCTGCGGTCAAAAGCTGCGGAAGCAGACCCCTTCAGACGGGACATGGTGATTAAGAGCAGAGGTCAGCAGCAGGCTCGCAACCAGGCAGGGTTCCGGGCAGCAGATACGTGGCACCTGGGATCTGAGGTCACTGGCTTGACACTGGAGTCTCCACTCACTGAGCATCAGAGGAATGAATCCCAGGCAGATGCTGACCTCCCTCCCCGAGGGGCGTCAGGGTCTGCAGGGAAGGTGCCTCAAGACACGGAGCCAACAGACAGGTACCGTGGACACAGCCAGGAGCTGTCATTCCATATGCTGCCTCGCGTCAGATGAGATTCTAGGCTGCGAGTAAGAGAACGCTGGACACAGCGGCTTACATACGTATGCACCTGGCGTTTTTCATGGAACGGGGTGTCGGGGGTTCCCTTTTGCTGGCACTGGAGAGGAAACAGGGATGCCATGTGTTTATTTCTCTTTCTTTTGATGAAAAAGTGTGTGTGTGCTGGGTAAAAGGAAGGACAAGAACCAATGCACAGAAATGTGTAAAAGAATCATGTGTGTAGCAGTCACTTTTAAGAAACTACCCAATGTATGTCCCCGTTTGCCTTGGTAATCGAAGCCCAGTTTGGTTTGGAAGCATGTGATTATTCATTTTTCACAGCATCCATTGCAGCTAGGAGTGGCCAGGTCACAGGTTTTGATCTAAGAAAATTAATCAGATGTCTTTCCTCTGGTAATGTTGTGCGTGTGTGTGCGTGTGTGCGTGTGTGTGTGTGTGTGTGTGTTCTCTAATGAGAGAGAAACACATGGCATCGCTATTTCCCCTACCCCTTCTTCCTGCTTTAAACAAGAGCACACCGCCTAACGCGGTGGCAGCCATCTGTGATCACGAAGAAAAGACCAAGATGAGCTCAGAGACCGGCGCCCTTCAGGTGTCACCTATTCAGACGGGCCTCCCTGCCCACCTTCACGTCCATAGACCCATCCCACTCCACTTTACCTCTTCCTTTGTTTACTTCCTTCATATAATTTATTTCAACCCCACTGATTCTAATCTTCAGTATACTCGTGCATGGTTTCTGTCTCCCATTAAAATACAGAGCGGGCCAAAAAGATGAATACACATTTCAAGAAAGGAAAAACTGTATTAAAATTGTCCTACTCGATATATACCAATAAGAAAACATGAATGCAAGTCACATTTGGTTTCTGCAATGACAAGAGGTGCTCAAAGTGGTTCCCATCAGAGTCCACACACTTCTGATGACGGCGAACTACTGCTTGAGCCACGTTGACCCAAGTGTCCACCAGGATACATTTTTTTGGCACCCCCGGTATATGCAGCACTTGAAGCCAGGGCTGGTACTAGGCCAGAGTAGAGGCTCAGTAAATATATGTTAAATACTCGAACCCCTAGAGGGCTGGAGCTCTCAGTCCTAAGGTCCGTCCTTCCTGGTTCAGCGCCCAGGATTAGGTGCCTTAGCTGGAAGCTGGGCTTTGATGTCTGCCTTTGCCAGTGCACAGCTGGGGACCTCTAGGTTTCTGTCCTAACAGTGAGGGCAGGGGGACCCGATCCCCTGAAGGGGTCTTTTTAACCAAGTAACAATACACGGGTCTCTAACATCTCTAGGTTTTTCTTCTGATTGCTGAGTTTTAAAAAGTTTAAAATTATGACGTCCCCATCAGTAATAAATTTTATATCATGACTCCCTGTGTGTACCTGGTCAGGAATTGTATGGTCTAACATTAAAAAAAAAAAAAATTGAAAAGCTAAGACGTTCTCAGGACCTATTAATGATTTGTAACATAAAGTTGGAGAAACTGTGAGTTAAGATTTTGTCCCATGTAATCCCCTATTAAACTATATCTTGCCTAGAAAAATATTTTCATTAATGCTAATAACCAGTATAATAATATATTATTACGTAACATATAAGATGCTATATAATAATATAATTAAAGAATTAATCTAACATGTATACAGCTCTTCAGAGCACACAGAATATCATTACACAGAGGACCTCATTTCTTTATGGTGTCAGCTCTTTAATGGAAATAAACCCAGTTCTCTTTTAAGAAAACTAGCCCAGAGGGCAAATAATAGACCTAAGACACCACTTTAAAAGCTAGTGCCAGAGCCAGGGCTCAAACCAGAATTTTAAATTTGTTCAGCCCTCTTTCTCCTCCTTATGTGCCAATTAAGTATGCTACTGATTCAGATGAATCATTTCTCTTCCTCTGGCTATCGTCTCTCTCTGCAGTAGCATCCGCTCCAGCTCAGCTCATTTCACAATAAGCTCTTAAGTTGGAACAGAGCCTCAGAAAGAACCAACAAATCCGTGTGGGCCTGTTGCAGATGAGCAGGAAGACCTGACAAAGCTTGTTACACGGAGTGCAAGCCAGGCTCTGTCACGCTCGGTTGTGTGGCCTTGAAAAAGTTAATTGACTTCTCTGGGCCTCAGTGTACTCATCTGTACATTGGGGATGATTCCAATTGCTCTGCCAACTTCAGGGGCTTGTTGTGAAAACGCTTGTGGAGATCCCTGGGCAGTTGAAGGCTCCAGATTTTTCCATGGCTCTTCCCTCTGCCAGGGATGCCTGCCCTTCCACTTGGCACACACTAGACACCCCCCAGACCCCATTCACATGTCTCCTCTGGGGCAGAACTAATCAGCCCCTTCTTGCACCCTGTGGCATGTTATTCTTCCTTTGATTCCAGCTCTTTCCACGTCCCAGTCATAGGTGCTTCTCACACGTGACAGAGTACTTGCATATAGCGGGTGGTCCGTGATTCACGTAGAAGCAGTATTCATCGGACTCTGCGTTCCAGACCTCGGTTGTGCTCTACGTAGTTGTTGAAGAGCGAGCTGAAATGCCTGGGCAGGTATCAGATTCCTCATCTATCAATCTGGGCAGGAATCGGAACACACTCTTCAGGGAGAGTGTTACATGATGGGGCTTCTCCTAGGGGTTTGGTGACTCTCGATGGGACCCATATGGATGGCGTCCCTGCGGGAAATGTCGCTCATCCCCACACAAGGCTGCATGAGGGATGGATTGTGGTATTACCAGGGGAATTCCGTCACCAGGTGGACTGCACACAGTGCGCTGCCCAGGGAGGCCACCATCTGGGGACACAGAAAGGGCAGGTGTTTTGCTGGTAAAAACCTACAAAACGCAGAGATGATTACTCTGATGCTGTTTCCTGAGAGGCAGGGATCACACTGCCGGCAGCGTGGAGGACTCGTTAGGCGACAGTAAGTGAAGCTGGGATAAGAATGAGGGCTCTGGAGTCAGAGCGGCCTGGGTTAGGGCCGGTCCATTCTCTCCCCTCCTTCTCCTTCCCTCCCTCCCCAACATTCATGAGTCCCTGCTCCATGCTGGTTATAAGTACCAAGTTCTTGCTCCTCATAGGGCTTACCCTCTAGGAGAAGAATTCAAATAACAGGTATGTAAGAAACAATACAATAACTCCAGATGGAGGTCACTACTATGAAGAAAGTAGGACAAGGGGGAAACAGACATGCAAAGCCGCGCTGTGTGTTGAGTCCCAGCTCTGTCCCTTACCAGCCATGTGCCCTTGGGCACATGTCTTCCCCTCTTTGCGTTCACAGAATAAGAATAAACATACACATGTCCAAGAGCGGTTGTGGAGATCACAAGGGATAATGTATATTATGTCAAGTGTACCGCGTGACAGGTCGGCACTATATCAACAGCCGTTATTAGTAAGATTAATGCAGATCAGTGTATCCATGAGATGAGGTTAGTCGTCCTGAGAAGATTATGCTTATGGAAGTTTACTTTTCAAACAGGATGGAGTCAGCCATGCAGACAGGGAGGAAGTATTTGCGACTCCCCTCCCCGCTGCCCTGCAAATGTCAGACTTCACTTTTGACTTCACTTAAAACACAGTAGGTTAAGGGGTCAGACACTTGCATAAAAACTTTCCTATTTTTTTCTTTTTCCCTTCCACATCATTGCTGTAGAATACTTCTGTTGCACTCCCCTGTTTTTCTTCTGTACATCCTTTCAAGGTATTAGCTAAGAATCCAGACCGCCTGGTATATAAAAGTTAAAGCAAAACAACATCTTTAAACGCCAGAGAAGCTGGTCTTGTTTCCAGAAAGTGCCAGGTGATCAGAAATACGTGGGATTTCATGTGGAAGTGCTGATTACATCTGAAATCTGAAACACGAGACCTAGGGCAAGGCTTCATGAGCCAGGAGAGGCCAGACCTGGCTTCTTGGAGGAGGCTGGAGACTTCCTCCTTCTGCCAACGGGGGTCTTGTTTCCACCAGCTTCTCCCACTGCCCAGGCTTTTACAGCCAACATGAAAGCATCTGCCTACCTCCCTCAGATGGTTAAATTATGAAATGTACTGAAAAGTACAGAGCATGCTAAAAAATAGAAAGCCCTGCATCCAGATATTTTCTTCATAAATTATTAAAAAGTAAAATAAATACAAAATGGAAGCCCCTCCATTCAATTCTCCTTTTCTCCCGAGGTAATCAGAATCCAAAACTTGTGCACAGATTATCAAACCTTGTTTTTCAGGTTTTGACTATACATATATAGCTCCATAAACAATACATATATTTGTTTTGTGTATAATAAAGCACTTTCATAGGTTTGTAGGGGTTTATACATGGCTCTTTTTGTAATTTTCTTTTCTCATTCACCATGATGTTGATGAAACGCCTTGTTCATTCATTTTAATTGTTGAGGGAGTAATTTCATTTCACAGGCACATCACAATTTATCCATTTATCTGTTGATGGATTGGAGTGTTCTTTTCTTTCTTTCATTCTTTCTTTTCACTTGTTGTTGCAAAGGATGCCGGCTTCTCCACCCTGGGCGTGAAGGCTGCTGCACTTGCCCAGTTCCCCGCAGGGCACTTTGACCAGTGGAGTAGCAGCTCTGTGCAGTGTCTCGCCTTCAACACTAGCAGATATTATCCAACCGCTTTCCTAAGTGATTTCCCCAAGTTACATCGCCCACAGTGATTATGAAAGTTCTCGTTTCTCCACAGTCTACAATTATTAGGTCGTTACTAGTCTGATGAGTGGGAAGCATATCTCCTTGTTTTATAGTTTCAATTTTCTGATTTCTGGTAGGGTGTGTCCTTTTCCAGATGCCCACTTGGCAAAGTCGCCCTGGTTGGGGTTTTATCACATGCCGCCAAACGTCATTGCTAAGGGAGGGGCATTTTTGACACGTTAACTGGCTTGCCAGGAAACACCTTGGGACTCAGAAAGAGGGAACTGGGGGAGGAAGTAAAGAAAAGAGGAGTGGGTATCTCAAAGGACAAACTACATCAGCTTCTCGGTTTTGCCCAGGGATCGAAGTAATCTTCTAATACAATTTAATACTTAATTGTCCTAAATCAAGCTTAACAAAACTGTGCCGCCCAAATTTGGATCATTTCTACTTCTCACCTGGGGCTCTTCCCAACCACTCTCCTCTATGTGGGATGCTCGAAGGAACTCTCTGAGCTCAGGCATCTTGCCCAAGACTTCTCGAGAGCCAGTCTGGACTTAGGGACCTCTATGCAATTCAATCATGAAAATATTTATCAAGTGCCTGCCACAAACAACACACTGTGTTTCCATCCAATGCAATGGATTCCCCTTCAAGGGCCAATTAACAAAGTGATTAGAGAAAGAACAGATGTGTCAGTACCCACCTTTCTTTCCCGAGGGTCCCCAAACTTCAAGAGGTGATAGTTTCTTCTCTGCTCCTCCCCAGCCAGAGCTGACCTTAAAGCCCCACCAGCTGAGTCACAGGAGAGGTCCCAGATGTAGCTTTCTGCCCTGACCACCTGGCCACATCTTTGCCTGAGGCCCCTTCAGGTGCCATCCTGCCTCTCTGCACGTCATCAGGAGAGCTCCTGCCATCGATTTCAACTGCATTTGGGCATTAAAAACACACAGATGGCATTGTGGTTCCAGGCTAATTGCAGCATATTTATCTGATAAGCGAATCTCATTATGTGCTCATCAAACGATTATGGAAACAAGGGATGGCTCCATTCTTGTGACTGTCAGGTCTGGTTAATAAAAATGGTGGCGGGGGAACCTAAAGAGAGGACAATCGCTAAGCTGAGAGCGGCCTTGGGACCAGGAGGCAGGAGGTAAAAAGGAAGGAGTACTTCCAGGCAATGGGTTAGGACGGCTCCAGGCCCGACTGACTGAATCTGCCCCAGAGAAGTTCTCGGTCTACTCAGGCCAGGTGCGAACCCACGACAGGGCAAAGAGTGCCTGCCAGTCTCTGGCCTGTCCTCCCCTTGCACTTGGCGTTCTGCGATAGTGACCGTGCTCAGATGGGCTTTGCTCTTGGGCCCTGGGGCACTGCACTGTGTTTGGAGTGGTTCCCATCGCTCCCTGGGCTTCTCCCCATGGGGCCCGAAACAATCTAGAGGGTAAGGACATAGGCTGAAGACAGACGACGCAGGTCCAATCCCAGGTCCACTAGCTATTAGCCATTGCCTTACACGGATGACCTGACCCCTCAGCTTGCATCATAGGAAAACAGGAATAGCAGAGGTATTTGATGCACGTGGCTCCCGGGAGGTCGTGATGAGATGCTGCTCGCAGAGCCCGTCTCACGGGGCCTGATGCCACACAAGCTCTCAGTCAATGTCGACTCCCTCACGGTCACAGCCGTGGAGCCAGTTTTTGCCAGGTAACTTCTTTGTGGACTGTAAGTTCCATGAGAGCAGAGACCCTGATCACAGAATATCCCAATACCACGCACATATGCTGCTTAATGAACTTGTGTTGAATGCGTACATTGGGATAGAGTCTGTGAGGCCAGTGAGGCAGGGTGAAAAAACACCCGGAGATTCAACAACAATATCACAGATTCTGTTGACGTCCTTAATTATCCGAGGAAACTGAGCCTCGGAGAGGTTGAATGGCACACGGAGGGTTTCATGGCTGGGGCCTGTTGGTTCTGAAGCTCATTCACTCATTTGTTTATTCATGGGTTCATCCACCTTTGGCATGTGCTCTGGTCTCTGTCTGCAGGCAGCCCTCTCCTAAAGGGGGTCCAGACCTCCACTGCACAATGTGACAAGTCCACGGGGGGCCGGGGAGGGGCATACATGATGTGACTGGAACACGGAGACTGAGGGGGAGGCTACAACATCTGGACATTTTATATAAATGGAATCAGACAACACGTGGCCTTTGTGAATGGCCTCTTTGATCTAGCAGAATGTTTTCAGGGACCATCCGTGGTGTGGCATGCATCAGTGTTTCATTCTTTTTTAGGATCGGATAATCGTCCATTGTGTGGAGAGACCACATTTACTTGTCTATTCATTCATCAGTTGGGTTCTTTCCACCTTTTCACTATTATGAACAACACTGCTACAAATAATGTGTGTATGAGTTTATGTGTCGGCATATTTTCATTTCTCTTGGGTATGCGTGTAGGAGCAAATTGCTGGGAAAAATATTAACTCTGTTTCTCTCTTGGAGGACCTGCCAGGCAGGTTCCCAAAGGGGCTGCACCATCGTGCTTTCTCTCCAGCAGTGTATGAAGATTCCGTTTTCTCCACATCCTTGCCAACACTTGTTATTATCTGACTTTCTGATCCAGGCATCCCAGCGAGTGAGAAGTGGCATCTCACTGAGGTGTTGGTCTGCACTTTCCCAAGGACTAATGACATCGAGCATCTTTTCACGTGCTTATTGACCATTTGTATGTCTTTGGAGAAAAGTTTACATAGGTCCTTTACCCATTGTTATTTGTCTTTACCCATTGTTATTTGGGTTATTTGTCTTTTCATCAGGGAACTGCAAGAGCTCTTTATATGCTTGATTTAATGTTCATTCAATTTGCTAATCAGTGAGGTTGGCCGTTTTCCACACATGCAATCACTGGTTACAGGAAGTGACGGGTTTAGACGGCAGCACGATGGGGAGCATATCTTAGGCAACACCAAGCAAAGATGTGTGTCGATGTGGGCATTACAGAGAAATACTCACTCAATGATTCCTTCATCTAAGAAAATGTGTGACCATATTTCCTCTTCCATTATGAACTACATTATGACAGGAAATAATGCGCATGACAGAAAGAGCCTCTGTCTTCATAAAACAGACCGCCTGGAGGGCTGAGATTAATAAACAATCAGTGCTTGTGAGTTGGGGGATGTGCCATGCTAGAAGCAAACAGGACACAGAGTTAGGCAACACTGCAGAGGGATCTCATTTCAAAAGTGAGCCAGGTTGGGTGCCCCAACGCTGAGCCCGAGAGGAGCATTTGTATTATGAAGCATTCTCAGGGGAACCTGGTGTTGGGGTGAGGAAATGGGTCAGTGGGACAGGGACAGGCAGGAAACCAAGCAAGTGAGTGAATTCAAGCAGTGTCCCAAGGAGGGGACAGTGGCTCACTCCACAGGGGGCTCAGGAGACAGTGTAGGGCAGAATTCCCTGTCTGCGGGGTGCTGGGGAACGGAGCGGCAACTCAGGGAGAGCAGTGAAAGAGAATAAGCAGGGACACCCTGACCCGCATCCTCCCACCCTGACCTGGGGCAGGAAGGGGCTGGAGGGGGGGCGGGGGGGAGTCTCCTGTGCCTCCTGGAGCTCTTGCAGAAAAGATTCTCAAGTGCATGGGTGCAACTGAACAGACACAGTTATAAATAAAGTGACAGATACCATAGCAACAGGGGAAGCAAAATAAAATACATCATCTTCTTGCAAAGGCCAGAACCTACGCTATATACACGACTGAGCGTCTCCTCGCTCTTCCCATGGCTTTCCTACACAAACATTTCAGACTTCACATGCAACAGGCCTGTCTCCTCAAAACGATACAGAATTTACACATATCTATTTCTGTGCTCAAGTGTTTAGTTATATAAAGTGTGCCTCTGGCACTGTATATACAGATATGTATTAGACTATAGAGGTACATATTATAAGTCTGCAAAGTACTAAGATATATGGATATAGGTTCTGGGGCAGAGTTCTCTTTTCCAAAGATGGCAATAGCAATACCTCCCAACCCATATGTTTGTCTGTAACGAGATTTTGACCCTCCTCTTTTTGACCCAGGGGGTCTTCTCCCGCTGAATCAGGACAGGCTTATTACTACTTCACGCAATAGAAAGTGAAGCTATGTGAGTCCCGTGGATAAGTTAGGAAAAGCCAGGCAGCTTCTACTGGTTTCTCTTGGGACACTGGCTCTAGGGGAAGCCAGCATCATGTAAAAAGTCCAGTCACCCTGAGGGGACCATGCTGAGAGACCGTGTACGGGGCCTCGATCAAGAGTCCCAGATGACCTTAGCTTTACAACCACACATGCCAAGGTGCCAGACACATGAGGGGAGCTATGTGGGATGTTTCAACCAGTCAAGTTCCGAGAATGACCCCAGGTGATGCTACCGAGAATAAAGCACCAGCTGAACCCTGTCCAAATTTGGGACCCACTGGATGTATGACACGAAATAAAATGGTTACGGTTAAAACCACTATGTTTGGGGTAGTGACACCTCACCGGATAACTGGAACAGGTACCCACAGAAATATCAAAATAGCCACCATTTGCCAAGCACCCAGCATGTGCCATGCCCTCTGCTTACTCGGGAGATTCAGCACCTCGTTTCATCCTCAAGTCAACACCATAACGGAAGAGGAGCAATCTCTACATTTTAGGTGAGGAAACTCAGGCTGGGGGCTTCAGGAACTTGTCCAAGGTCTCAGGCAAGAGCCGGAGTGGGAGCTGGGTCCCCTGGTGGTAGAGTCCTCACTCCTAACCATTCCTGAGATTTGATTGGCACGTCCTTTTAGCCTTTTCCTAAGCAGACTCATACTTTTTAAACATTTTTCAGAGAAATCGGATTCCATTATGCACACTCCTATGTAACGTGACATTTTCATTTAACATTTTTTCCGAGTCAATACGTACAGATCCATATTATCACTGTAATGGCCGAGGCCCAGGGTGTCAGGTAGGTTTACCCCAGTGCATTTAACCAACCCTCCTAGGCGTGGATATTTATGTTTGTTTGAGTTATGCCTTTAATGTTACAAATAATATTTTGGTGAGCTGCTTTGAACCTATGTCTTTGTGCCCTATTATAGTTATTTTCCTAGTACAAATTCCCACACATCAATAGATGGAGCTCTGTAAAGTTAGTGCTTAAATTTCTATAATCATATATATGGGTTCCTTCCTGTTTATCCTGGCCCTTGACGACATGGAGTTTCTCCATTGTTGTTGTTGTTGTGTGTGTGTGTGTGTGTGTGTGTGTGTTAACATAAATAGTATTGTAAAAAATTTACTGGGGTGACATCGGTTAATAAAATTCTATAGGTTTCATGTGTACAATTCTATAATACATCATGTATATATCACATTGTGTGTTCACCACCCAGAGTCAGTTCTCCTTCCGTCACCATATATTTGACCCCCTTTACCCTCTTCTACCATTCCCCCTCCCTCCTTACCATCTGGTAACCATTAAACTATTGTCTGTGTCTATGAGTTTTTGCTTGTTTGTTTTTCTTGTTCCATGGTTGTTGTCAGTTTTATATCCTACATATGAGTGAAGTCATACTGTTCTCGACTTTTTCTGTCTGATTTATTTCGCTCAGCATGATAATCTCAAGATCTGTCCATGTTGTAGCAAATGGCAGTGTTTCATCTTTTCTTGTGGCCGAGTAATATTCCATTGTACGTATGAACCACATCTTCTTCATTGTTTTTAATTTCTGCCATCAGCACCCTTTCAATGTTGGTTGAAACGTCCTGTGTGTTTGGTTTCAGTGTTAGAGTGGAGACCTCATCCTTTGTTCTTTGTAGTGTTAAAACTCACCTTTCAGGAAAGGCCTCAGGTGAAACGGGTACAGGTCTGAACTCCGAGTCAGAGTGAGATAGGGTTAAATCTCAGCTCTGCCTCCTTTTATTGTGGCCCTGGGACAAGTCATTTGACCTTTCTGAGCCAGTTTCCTTATCTGTAAAATGGGGATAAAATAGAAACTTCGCATAGGACTTGCATGAGGATTTTATAGGACGGTGCCAATAAAGCACGTAGCCTCATATATGACACAAAGCTAAATTATTATGTAATGTTATATCGTGTCGGAGGAATGCCGTTCAACCTTTCAGAGCATAGAGTTTCTCAAGTTGTAGGGATTAAATAAAAAGTGGTATCTGGGTGTAGAAGCAGGTGGGCCAAGCAGTGGCCCCCGAGTTGCACTTTCCCTGATGTCCATTCATAATTCCCGACACTCGCTAAGCCACCGTTGGGGTCCGAGGCGGCAATAGCACACGCCACCGCCTCAGTTTATAATTGCTTGCAAATTGGAAAATTACAAAATTATATGAGTTTTATTATGGAAACATCAGGGTGTGAGAATGGATACTGGTTGTGTGAGCATACCTGGGCTCCTGATCCATCTCCCTTTGAACTGAACTTGGCCACCCCCAACGGTAGGGCAGGTGGCACAAGGGCATGGGATGCCGGTGCCCCCTCCCTCAGTCTCCCTGGTTGGTTGAGTCTCTCTTCCTCTCTTGGAAAGGGAAACTGAGGCGCGGGAGGGCAGCTGGAAGTGGAAGCTTACGGTGACAGGTCTTTTTGACATTCACATTGAGACCTCCCCCACCCTGTCATGGGTGGATGCAGCAGCAGTCTAGGTCTCTGCAATCAGAAGTCATGACTGGGCGCGTGGATCAGTGTGGGAGCGACTGATTCTGAGGGTGTGGGCTGGCTGGTCCCCCCTGGCCAGCAGGGCCATTTTAAGGTCTAACCTTCATACATTGGTGCCTCTGTAACCCACATGGAACTGAGTCACTTTTCCTAGTTTCAGTCCTGGCTTACAGTCCTCACTGAGACACACAGTCAAAGAAGGAAAAATGTATTCCTCCCACTGTCGACTAAAAAGCCCCTCAATGGAAGCTCTGCCTAGAAGGCTCTCCTCGACCGGTGAGGATCGCCTCATTGGACTTGGCTAAGTCAGAGCCAGCCAGCAACACCTGAGGAGGACTCGCTAATGTCTGGGTCCAATGTTATGTAACAGTCATTCGAGCAGCCACCGTAGCAAATGCTCCAAACCACAGGTGGACACCCGGCAAACGGACAGCTTCCTGATTTCGCTGGCCATGGCAGAAGCAATGTCTCTGCAGTATTTTGGCTCCTAGTGACAATTCCATGCCCATCTCTGAAGGTTCCAGGCAAACCCTTTAATATATGGGATCTTAAGGTGCGCAAAAAATAACACCTGTGTATCCTCGGAGTTTGGAACAAATCAAGAAATGATACATAGGAGTCAGAGAAATGGAAATACAATATCGCATCGGTAATGGGACTGGCTGCTTGGAGATTGTGGTTTAGATGTGCGGCTACAACCTGAGCTTCCGACCCCCACACCTCCGCCACACTGAATGTGGTGGGCTGGATCTGCCAGCCTCTCCACTGCAGGGTGAGGCATCTGCTACTTCTCTGAGTTGGTCACGTGCAGAAAACACGGGTCTCCTGGGGCTGCCAGGAGGCTCAGTGGCTTCTCCCTTCCTGAGTGCCCTAGTGGAAGGGCTTGGGTTTGGGGGAGTTAGAAAGATGCCGCCAGTAGAAACTCAGAGAATGGGAGTAAGTGTTCCCAACTTCAGTCCCAAGTGACTGCTGTTCTGTCTTCAATGCTTTAGTTTATGCTGACTAGAACTCCAGTTTTATGCTCAGAACTCAGCTGAGTCACAAAGGAATGTTCCCCAAACCTCCAAAAAAATAGTAAGTTGAGCAACAGGCAGAGAAACAGAATTCAGGAAGTATATGTAAACTTTCTGACCTACCCACCTGGACTTGCGCTCAAACTGCGGGCCTCCTTTCTTGGGCTGTTTCTGCCAGGGAGGTGCGTGCACGCTGGCTCCAAAGCATCGGTACATCTGCCTGGGAACTCGAGAGGATGGAGAAACCTGGGGGGGAAGCAGTCATACAGAACAGGGTTAGAGGCCCAGAGCTCAGAGTCAGGGAGAGCTGGAGTGGGGTCTCATCAGGATGACAACCGGGGCGGAAGACGAGTGGGAGAAGGGGTTCAGCCTGATGACTCAAACGTCTGCTGTAGCAGAAGGCTTGCTTCCATTGGCCAGGACGGACTTCATAGTGGGTTTTTGGACTGGTTTAGAGAATCTTTGTTTTATAGATGAGAAAATGGAAACCTGTAGAGGTAAAGGAAGTTGGCCAAGGCCACACAGTGGCTGAGCTAGGTAGGATTTGAACCTTTGTCTCCTGACTCCTAAGGCCTCGCTCATTAGTAACAGGGTGCATCTTTTGACCAAATCTGGCAAAGCCCCCCTGACTCTTCCGTATCATTGCATCACACATTGAGGAGTAGGGGCAGCCTTGCTCTCCTGAAATGCCCCAAAATTCACGTGCAAATCATCTCCCAGCCAGACCCTGAGAAGCATTAGATGCTCTTAAAGAACACACACATATACACAAATACGCCCCTCTGTTTGTAGTAGGTAAGAATCCTTCTGGCATGAGCTAAAAGGGATAAACAAATATATGACAGAGAACGTCATCAGTAATGGGAAAACAAATCCTAAGTTGGATTGAAGAAGAACAAAATCTTAGAACGGAAAGCAAAACCACTTGAAGAAAATGTCATAAAAACAGCATCCGCCCACTGCTGGCTGTTTCCACTCTGCTTCCCTGTCAGCTCCGGCCAGCTGGTACCTCAGCTCCACCTGCCGCAGCTTCGAGGCCCTGTTTGCAATCTGGCAGATTCAGCACTCAGCCCCTCAGCCCTGCACCCAGGAGACTGTAAGTCCTCGACACAGCTCTTCCCTGAGGGACCCTCCTTGTCATTCTGTCTTCAGCTGAAATATCATGTCCTCTGAGTGGACATCACTGCTTGTCCAGAAACATTCTAGGACACTGTGTTCTCCAGAGTTTTTCTGGAGGGGGTTGCCTGGATGAAGTGGTAATCCCCAGGAGCTAACATAACCCCCCACCCCATGTCAGGTACTTTTTCATTCTGGACACTGGTGCTGCAATAGTATGAATGGGTTGATCTCACACCATTTTCACATACATCCTGATGGGCAGCCCCTGGCCCATGATGCACTGACATAGGCTTGGAACTGGATGAACATTTGTGCTCGTGAGTATTAACTGCTTCACTTCAACCCAGAGAGAGAGGCTCCACGTGGTCTGCTCCAACTGTGACCCCGCTAGAGGCTCAGAAGACATACTGATTTTTGACCCAGTGTTGAGAGACACAGATCAGATGTTTGATGGCAGTTGCAAAATTCCAAAAGACGACATCAGCATGTAATTATGGACTCATTAGCAAGATTATATTTAATAGGGAAATCAGAGGGAAAGGGGGGGTCAGATACATGGTGATGGAAGAACTGACTCTGGGTGGTGAACTCAATGCAATATATAGATGATGTATTATTGAATTGTACACCTGACACCTATATAATTTTACTAATCAATGTCACCCGAATAAATACAATAAAACATTTTTAAAATAGGGAAATACAGGTAACCCAGTGTGCTGAATTATTATAGGCACAAAAAAAAAAAATCAATGGCACAGGTAAGGGGGCAGGAGAGACCTGGTTTCACAGCAACTCAAATGTGAAGAATTTGAAAAAAATTGAAAATCTTAGAGGTTGGACACGTTTTTCAAAAATTTAACTAATGTACATCTCTACCAGCCTTCGGACTTTTGACCTAGTAATCCATTTCTAGAACATTCTCCTAAGTAAATAATAATAGACCTTGACAGAGATATATGCATATAAAAGTATTACATTAGTGCAGCATTAAAGTAGTGAAAAATAGAAATAATGTTAATTTCTAGTAATTTAAATATTCAGTGGGATAGTATGCATTCATTAAATGTCATATTTGCAAAGCATTTAATGACAGAGCATAATCTTTCCATTTTACAATGCTGTCTAACTCGAGTTGTAGCTCTAATGACAATATTTAGGTTTCGTGGGAAAACTGTGGGGAAAATTAAGGGGTAAATCACACCAGTGAGTCAATCACTTTCTCAGTCTCTGTATGAGATCAAACACTGAAGCATCCACGTGTCTCTGAAGGAGGTGAGGCGAGGAAAGCGCATTTGAGGGTAAATGGAGTTTGGGATCAAGCCTCCGCCACCTGGACAGGATACCATCTGTCTCACATAAATGGTGGACCAACCACACCATTTCCATAGTCAGTGCCCCCCCCCCCAGGGAAAAAGATGCTCTGTCTGAGGCATCATCTTCTTGATAGGTAGTCCTCAAATCTCCACACTGTAGAAATCACTTAAGAAGCCGTCAGTTTTCTAGACACTGTTATTTGTAGCTTGCAGAGCGCATCAATAAAGTGCTGCTCCCGCGATCCGCCCTCCCCTTCCCCCAGCATCCGTCATCAACACCAGTGCAAACCAAGTCCCCCACTTTTCCCCCGGTCTCTCCCATGGTCATCTGCAGGCCTGCTTATGGAGAAGGAGCTTAAGATGGTGAACTCCCATTGCAGGCTCAGCTTCAATCCTCAGGCACGTAAGGTAAATGGAGTTTGAGAAGGCATCCAACCTCAATGAGCCTTAATGAACCTGGAGCAAGGTTCATTAGGAAATACATTCAGCCCCAGGACCATGCCTACAGTCCCAAGAATCAAGATATTTTGAAGGTAAAAGAGAAAGCTTTACAGTCATCTATTTTGAGGCTGGTTAAGAAACGTTTGAGGAATAGTTAAGAGCAGAAGCTTGGGTCATGCTAGAACTTGTTTGAACCCAAGCTCTAATAACCAGGCCTAATAACCAGGCATCATCTTATTATTAGAGAGGAAATTGCAGGGCCTTTAGAATCAACTAGGCTTGAGTTCAAATCCTTATTCTGTTTATTAGTCTTGTTTCAATGTGTGTCATATACTGAATGTCCAGAAACTTGGTTTTCCCACCTATGAAATAGGGATAAAAACAAGCCCTCCCTTTTTCCAGGATCATCACTTTTCTGCACCATTTTTCTGTCCATCTCTACTATCACACTTATCTGTACCCCATTATCTCAGGTCTCAATTTCTGGCAAAACCCAAGAAATCATTAACTTCATATTCATTCACCCCACAGTCACTTACTGAATACCTGCCATGTGTCAGGCATTGTGTTCAGTGCTGGAGATAAAAGAGGAATCAGGCACTGGTCCTTTCCTGTATGGCTGACAGCTGTGTAAATCAACAGGTAGAAGGACAGAAGTGTGGACATGCAGAGTGGGACAAAAGAAAGCGAGGGGACAGGGGTAGTTATCCTAGGCACGATGGGAAGCCACCAAAATGCCCAAAGGAAGGAGTGATAGGATCAGATTTGCATTCCAGATACATCAGTTGGCTGCTGTGAGAAGGGTGGGCTGGCAATCCATTTCTCGTAGGGAAAAAAGGAAAGGAAGCCACACAGATGAAGGCCAAGCTCGGAGCAGGAGTAACTGGATGACCGTCTCTGAGCGTTGACACGTCTGACAAACCTCCAGTTCTGTTGAGTGTGATGTGTGCACAGATGTGTGCACAGATGTGTGCATGTACGTGTGTATACCTATGGAACAGAGATGCCACAGAGTTTAGTTGAGGACGCTCTGCATTTGAGACAATCAATCACGTAGCCTGAATTGGGAGCTGACGCCCAGAATGGAGTCACAAATCTGTGAGTCACCAGGATAGAGACATAGGTGGATCCATGAGAGTGGGTAAGACCAACTAGAGTAGACGAGAATAAAGAAGCAGGAACCACAGAGAGCTGGAGATAGAGAGGCTGACTCGTGATGAAACCCAATTCCTGGCTTTGACCTGTCCCCGATCACGTCCATTAGAGCATCCTCAGATGATCCAGTAGATCTCTGGTCCCCAGCCCTGGTAACAGTGGAGGAAGGGAACAGAAGAATGAGCAAAGAGTGCACATTGCTGAGGACGGTTATTTCCACAAGGTTCCGAGGGATGAGATTCAGAGATTTACATCACTTTTTCAAAGCATAAGAGCAATTACTGCCAGTCTCAGGGCCTCCACCTAAGGCTCCATCATCCCAGTCCAGGGAGACTTCCTCCCTCTGGCTTCTGACTGTGCTCCTTGCTATAGATTCAGGGTAGGGGGTGGGAGTTTAAGGAGGAATGGCTCACAGGACATACCTGGGCACGTGGTATCTGCCTGAAGGTCTGGGAGGAAAGTTCTTGGGAAAAGTTTGCATCTTGGCTCCACTTCTTGCTTTTTCAGTATGACTCAATTTTGGTGAGAAATAAGTGTTTTGGCTGCTCCTCAAGAACAGAGCCTGTTGTTGACGAGGACTTGGGACACTGTTCTCTCCTTCTCTCTGAAGACCCGCTGTCCTCTCTCCCCAAATCTGTCTCCTCTGGCTTGGGAAAGAACACTAAGCCCAACACGTATGTGTGAGATAAGTGGTGCTGTGTCTGTGAAAGCCAGCCATCTGCAGGAGGCCAGACCTGCCAACTTGTCACCCGGCGGGGAAATCCATTCCATGGCCTCCTCACTTACAAGTTGGAAGTTCTCTTTTTTCTGATTAAGCTTTCTGGGGTTTGTGACCAAGGCAGCCATATGTGTCAAATTCGAGTTAAAAATTCCGATCTCAAAAATTAATCCGTTTGTGTGACAGCTGAATATTTACTAAGGACCTCACACAGCTCAGGGGTAAGAACCCTTATAAGGGAGGACTTTCCCCTCAGGGGTTTTAAAGTTAATGGTGTCTGCCGCCATCCCAGAGAGATTCTGGGATCACCCGAGCAGCTCGTTGAAATGAAGATTCTGGTACAAGAAGGTCTGGGGTTGGCCTGAGACTCTTCATTTCCTGTAAGGTGACGCTGACGCAGCTGCCCTGTAGACCACACTTCGAGTAGCAAGGCTCTACGTTAGACTATCCTACCACCTGGAATATAGTCTCCTTCGGTGTCTGCTCAGAGAACGAATTCAAGACTCACCTTAAGTATCCCCTGAATCTCAAAGACCTTCGAGATTCTTAACGTCTCATGCCATTTCCTCGCCCTCTCCGTAGAAGTGACCACACCTTTCTAGGTGCCCTTACATGAACTGGCACAGCCCCTGGTCTCCTCTCCTCCCAGCCCCTGTCGCCTTGAAATCCAGATGAGTTCCAGCTTCCTTTTGCATCTCCTCCCTAGTCAGCACCCATAACCATTTATTGACTGAATGTAGGACTCACCCACCCTACTCACCTAGTTTTATCATTATTATTATTTTATAATTGTCATGGTTATCTCTTTACTGTCTGTTTCCTCCCACTTGAATGTAAATTCCAAAAAGAAAGGGATTTTTATCTTTTTGTTCATTGCTCTATTCCCAGTGGCCTGGCACATGGTATATGCACAATAAATAATTGTTGAAAGAATGAATGAATGAGTGTCAGACGAGGAACCGTGTCCAATGTAAGGAAATGTGTAACCATGGATGGTCAGGCACTTGTCATTTATTGAACAGGGAGAGACAGGTAGTTTAGTGAGAGTGGGAAATTAGGAAATCAGGCAAAAAGAGGAATGTGGGCCCACCTGTCATGTTGAGAGCTGTACACATAGTGTCTGGCACATAGTAGGTTCTCAGTATTCCTTAAACAATAATTCTAGTGACCTTCTAATCAGTCTTCTCTGCTTCACTATAAGCCTTCAAAACTTCTATAAACCTCAAGCTTAATACACGTACACTGACCATCCCTCCATCCAGCCATAGAGTTTGGGAAATGTTCAACAATAAAGTTGTTTTTTTTTTCTCTCTCTCTTATTAAGTAGGTGAGTCTGATGATCTTTGTTTAGTTGTTAAGCACAGAATAATGTATATAAGAAATCACTCTCTCTTTGCTGAGTGCAAAATATAAGTTCCCAGATCAATCAGACGCACGTGGTGTAAAGGGCAAGGATACAGACACAGTTCCACGCTTGCCTACCAATTCCCATCGGCCTGAGCGGAGACATACATATCCTGGTTTGTTGTGATTCAGTCAGTCAGAATTGCAATACCTTGCTGACGGCCCACTTCTTCTTGGTGTTTTCCTGGGCAAAGTGGGAGGAGCGGGGAATCAGAGAAAGAAAAGAGTATTAACTCCCCAGGCAGACCCCACGTAGGGCCCAGTTGAGAGTCGGTATTCACTAGATGGTTCTACAGAGACCTGCCAGAAATAGGATTGGAGGTAATAAGGCTGGACAAGGCTTAGCCATACAATCATTCTGTATTGCTCACTGGTCCAAAATTGTTCCCTGAGAAGTGCTTTCCAGTTACTTGTCCACATTTCTATGGTCTTAACAGATTGCTCCAGGGTAGAAAATAGCTTGACTTCCCCAAGCTCTGACAGCTCTAACTCGTCCTCGTTAATCCTTTTGTAGCCTGTGTGGTTTCCAGAGGGAAACACACTTGTCTGGCTGTCTGGTTCAGTGGCTGAGGTCCCCACGATCGCCCAAGAGGCTGTACTCTGGGAATCATAATGAGCCGAGTGGCTGGAGGCAGAGGCGTTCACTTCTCATGGGTGCTTAGCCTTTGGACAACCACAAAGCCAGGCTGCCGGGGTCTCCGACGCACAGACCAGTCCATGCAGCTTCACCCCCAGAAGCTGGAAGCCCAGGGACGAGGTAAGGCAGAGGAACATTGACCGAGGCTTGCTGGGGTAAGGATTATGCATCTTCCAGCGGCAGCCCTACCTCCATCCCTCCCCTTTGACACCATTCGCAGATGTCTTCCTGTATTTCCTAAAAATTCCTAAAATCTTTAATAAAAAAAAAAATTGTCTGATCATTTTGACTGCTGAGACAGAGAAGCTGAAAGCTTGCCCTTGCTCCATCACTGACCAGCTGATGAAGCTCAGCTAAGTCCCTTCACCAGGCGATACCTCAGCTCATCTCTACGATCAGAAGGGACATAGGTGAGTGATTACAAGTATGGACTCTGCGTTCAGGCCGGCTCTGCTTCTTAGCAGCCAGATGACCTCTGGAAGTTTTTCAATCTGTTTTCCCGTTTGCAAATGGGCATCTCCATAGTACCTACCTCATTAGGTTGTAAAAATTAAATGTATCGATATGTGTAAAGTGCTTAGAACAGTGCCTGGCACATGGTAAGTGTGACATAAACATTTGCTATTTAAGGTTCCTCCTAGATTTGAAGGGTGATATTCGTGGATATTTTTGGCTGCCCACCCAGCCTCCATTTCCCAACAGCCCCCCAAAGTTCCTTTGGAGAAATACCCTCAAATTCTCCACTGCATGACAATGGAGGACTATTGCAGACCACGCTGGATCTACTCCAATGTCAAGGAAACAAATCATTAAATGAATTTGCTAAAAATAAATTTAACAAATAATAATTGGCCAAAGCATTCTGGGTGAACTGGAAAAAAAAAAAAATCCCCTGCACTGTTTTATCAGTTGTTTCTGATGATGCTGTCATATGGGCCACATCAGAAAAGATCTGCCTTCTGTTCCCATCAGTAGTCTCTCTTTGTTACGGTTTCAAGTGAAAAAAACAAAACAAAAACAACACATCAAGCCAATAGCTAGACATGCAGTTTTTCTGGGAGGCAGCATGATGGTCTCTTTCATTCATAAAGCAATTTACAGAGAGACTCCATGCTCATTCACTGATTGTATTGTCATGACAACATTAAGGAGTCCCATTGTCAGGACAAACATATGGAGCCTCTGGATGATAAACTGAGATTCTTTGAAGCCTAGTGACCCGATCTCACTAGAGGGCAGCAATAAAGCCAGAATCTGTCAACACAGCTTCTGGTCCAGTGGAGACCTCTCTCCTTTTTGAGATAAGTTCTCTAATCGGTTTCTGAGAAACCTACGCCCTCCTGGTTCTCCTCCTACACCATGACTGTGGCCTCTCCAGACCCATGGCTGGATCCTGTTCTTTCTCTAAACTCCTCTGCTCTTATCACTCTTCTCCATGTATACTTTCCTATTAGATAAGCTCACTTAGTCCGACGGCTTTGCATGGTGTCTACTTTCTGGCTGATGTTACTTATAGTCAGGATTGTCATTAGAAAATAAATTGCAGGATGGAAAGATTTCAACTGTTCTATTCAATTCTGTATCCGTGGAATCTAGAACAGTGCCTGGATTTCCTTTCCTTTGAATATATGCCCAGAAATGAGATTGTTGGATCGCGTGGTAGTTACATTTTTAATATTTTGAGGAAACTCAATACTGTTTTCCATAATGGCTGTGCCAGTTTACATTCCCTCCAATAGTGTACACCAACAGTTGTTAAGTTGTTATTGTTTGTCTTTTTTATTATATATAGATAATATTTGATTATATATAAATATATATACATGTATTTGATTATATATGTAATTATTATTAGTCATCCTTAAAAAATAAGGAAACCCTGTCATTTGCAACAACATGGATGGACCTGGAGAACATTATGCTAAGTGACATAAGCCAAATATAGAAAGACAAATCCTGCATGATCTCTCTTGAATGTGGAATCTCCAAAGGCAGAACTCGTGAGAGCAGAGCATGAAAGGGTGATTTCCAGGGGCTGGAGGAGAGGGACATGGGGAGATGTCGGTCAGAGGGTACAAAGGTTTGGTCGTGCAGGCCGAGTAAGTTCTGGAGATCTGAGGTACAGCGTGGTGACTATGCTTGTTGATATTGTGCTGTATTCTTGGAATTTGCTACAGAGTAGATCTTAGCAAAGTATTCTCACCACACACACACACACACACACACACACACACGGTAACTGTGTGACATGATGGACACGTTAACTAGTGTATACATATATCAAAACCACATTGTATACCTTAAATATGTACAATTTTTATTTGTCAATTATACCATAATAAAGCTGGAAAATAAAACAGTCCTTGGAACTTAATAGACATTCAATAATAAATGTGTGAAGAGTGAATAAATACATCACTTCCAATACGAAGCGCTTGCTTCAAAATGCACTGTTTCTGAGATTGGCCGAGTAGAGCGAGACTTCTCACCCACAGCAGGTTTACCTGGTTTACCTTTGGGGCTGGATGACTCTCTGTGCAGATCGTGAGCGCGGTGGTACACTTAGCAGCGTCCCTGGCTTCTACCTACCAGCAGAAACCCCCATTGTGACAACCAAACATCTCTCCAGCCACTGCAAAACAGCCCTGGGAGGGCAAACTTACCCCTGATTGAGATCCATGGGGGAGTGGAAAGATCAGTTTGCTATTCAGAAAAGATCAGGGCTCCAGTTTCAACTGCGTGACAAGTTACGAACATGTAGTAGTTAGGATCTAAGATCTTTCCTGTTTCTAAACATCTCTGAGCAGACCTGATTGATATTGAAGGGTTCTTCCATTCTTCAGAGTCTACGGTTAGAAGATCAGGCTATATTTCTCTAAATATCAGTCAATGACATTTAAGTGCATGTGTTTGGGGGACGGGGATGGTCCTGGAAAGGTGTGTTCGTGATAAGGACGAGGCAGGGAAGTGCTGCCTTTTCTCCTTCAGGGCGGCCCCCTCCTCAATCTCACCTGTCCTCAACTATTCACTCAACTGGCATGACAGGTCCCCGGGGCTCCCACAGGCTGTTCCCCTCCAGTTCAGCCTCAGCGATGCTGAAAGTCAGATCACTTTTATTTCCCCTTCAGGAGTCTAGACGAGCCCTGAAGGAAAAGTTCAAGCTTCTTAGCACAGCTGATAAGGCCCCAGGTGTTCTGTCTCCTGCCTCCCTCTCCAGCGACAGCTTCCACTTTCACCCTTTCAATCTATATTTATTGAGCACCTCTCCATTCCAGACATTCTTCTAGGCTACCTCCATAATTGTAAAATGTGTTCCTGCCCCTACCTTATAATGTGGTAGGGTTAGACATACCATAAACAACCAATCACACAGACATCTATCTATCTATCTATCACCATCATCACCATCAATCATCATCATCTATTAACAATAGTTAACATCTATGAAGCACTAATGATCAAGGTATTATTTTAAATGCAAATCAAAACCACAGTGAGATACCACCTCACACCTGTTAGAAGGGCGATTATCAACAAGACAAATAATAACAAGTGTTGAAGAAGTTGTGGAGAAAAAGAAACCCTCGTACACTGTTGGTGGGAATGTGAATTGGTGCAGTCACTATGGAAAACAGTATGACAGTTCCTCAAAACATTAAGACTAGAGGCACTAAATGACCCAACATTCCCTCTTCTGAGTATCTACCCCAAATCGGAAAACATTTATCTGTAAAGATATATGTACCCCTGTGTTCATTGCAGCATTATTTACGGTGACCAAGACATGGAAACAACCAAAGTGTCCTTTGATAGACGACTGGGTACAGAGTAAATATTTTCAGCCTCAGATCAGTTTTAATTATTACCAGATCAGCAATCTGAAAGCGTCTAGTGATGTCTTTTCCCCAGTGCAATACATTCCGCCTTCCCATCCCTTCCCTCCTTCGCTCTTTCCTTCCTAATCATCCCTTGGAGATGATGTGAATTCCGCCTTTGTTTCCTCCATGCCGGACACTATGCCTGTTGCTCATCCTTCAAAACTCAGTTTGGGGCCCCCCTACCAAAGGCCCTTCCTGAACCCAAGAAGGTTGAGTAGGGTCCCCTTCTTTCTGCTGCCACTGTTTTCTGTGAGAACCGATTGCGAGACCAGAGTGGAAAGGTCTGTTCTTCCTCCCATGAGGCTGTGCACTCCCTGAGAGCAGGGTGGCTATGGAGGGTTTGATACAGGGCCTGTGCGTGCAGGCGACATAGGTGCTCAATAGGTATCTGTTTTACCTATAAGTACATGGAATTCAGGAAGGAATCACAACGGATGCTATAGACGAAAGGGCTCGATTATACAACTCTTAAGTTCTCTTGCAACCTGAGATTCTGAGAGATGGTCCAAGTTCTGTACATTCTGTGGTTATTAATTAGAGGAGCCTGCAAGCCAAATGCCCCTTTGCAGAGCATAACTCTTGTCATAGTGGACATCTCTGACACATCTCTTTACTGAAGACTCATGTAGAATCTCTGATTTTGGCAGACTCTTTATTACCCTGGTCTTCCAAAATATCAGGATCTCTATTTTAGCAGAGCACGTGGCCACCCAGAGTACAGTCTGTATCTTTACCCTCTCTTTCAGCCAGAGGTAGCCAATAAGAAATTAACAGGAATGTTACATGACATTTACCCTTATGTCCTTTAATATAGGAGGCATTCCCCCTCACTTAGCTCTCCCCTGTCTCAGTTCTGCTGCCTGGAACATCTATCCATCCATGTAGGGAAGTATCTACTCAGACAAGAGCCATGAAAAAGGGATGGCGGGTCAGCAAGCGTGGGGGTTGAGTCTCTAGCAGCTGGGAATTCTTACTGGCCTTGGAATGCTTACCTCCAGACCGAAAGGAGGGACAGAAAAATACCTCAATCTTGTTTAAGACATTGCTACTTTGGTTCTGTTACATGCAGGTGTATCTAGTCTAGATCAGTACACAGAAACACAGATCATAGAAACACAGATTGGCAGAGGCATATGGGACTTCAGAGCTAACCTACTCCAATGTTTCACCCCTGTATCCTTCAGATTGTATCATTGCTATTGATTTATCTCAAGTTTATTGATATTTTCTTCCATCATCTCTAACATATTGTCATTAAGTAACTTTTAAGTATTACAATTTTTAGTTCTTTTTTAATAGTTTTCACTTCTCTGCTGAGATTCCTTATCTTTTTTTATCATTTGGTCTACCTTCCCCTTTACATCCTTGAATGTATTTATAAAGTCTGCTAATTCCGATGTATGGGTCATCTTGGGGCCAGTACCTACTGACCTATTTTTCTATAGATTATGGATCATGATTTCCTACTTCTTTACATGTTTATCAATTTTTTAATATATGTTGTCCATTTAAAAAGATATAGGAAATTTGGATCACGTTGTCTTCTTTTAAAGAGTATTTTTTGTTGTTGTTTCAGGGGTATTAAATTATGGGAGACCCTCTCAACTTTCCAGGCCTAGTTTTCTACTTTGTTAAGGCTGGTGTGTTTTCATTTTCTCCCTTGTCTTAGGGATTGACCCTTGCTTGGCCTTTCTGAGGTCTTAACTGGATGCTCGAGGGGCTCAGTGAGGTCCAATGCCTCCCCATTCTTCATGACCTCTACGATTGTCCTTCAGTTTTCAGCCCACAACAGCTGTTCCCTCTTAGAGTCTGTGGAGTCTTGCTTTGCACATGCAGGGGGACCCCCCCCCCCGCTACATACAACTTGCCATGTGTCCCTTGCAGCTCCCACCTCTTTGTTGGGAAGCACTAACAAGCAGAGAGCCATGTCAAACATGAGTTTCATCTTGTGTGATTCTCTTTTCTTAAGGATCAGTCCTATGCAGCTTGGTGACCAATGGCCGAAAACAGTTGCTTCATATACTTTACGTAGTTTTATCATTATTTTGGGCCGAAAGGTAAGTTTATATTTACTACTCTGTTGTGGCAGAGCCAGAGTTACTTTTGATCTCTTGACCTGACATTAGCTTCCTGTGTGACCTTGGTCAAATTAACTCATCTTCTGTGTTTCAGTTTGTTTATTTAAAAACGAAGATCATAATACTTAGACCATATGCTCAGTGACGACAGCTACCTTGATTATTATGCTAATTTGTGAATCTCCAATGACAACACAATGCCTAGCATTTGAAAGCACTCAGCATGTTTATACTGTAACTATATTCACTCATTACATTCTTCATTCAAGAAATGTTAATAAGTGAACACCTACCTCACAGAGATGTTGTGAAAAATAAGTTATATCATTTATGTAATATGGCCAGTACAAAACTTGGCCCAAAGTAAGGATCCAGGACATTATAGATACTTAAAAGAAATAATGGCTCAATATAATTATATTTCTAGCTCCCAGGGACAATAGATATCCCATTTAAGAAATAAAAATAAGTAGTATTTTAGGGAAAAAGCTTCAGTGGCCTCACGTTAGAACCTCACTGAATACCTATGAACGCCACCGTTGATATAAAAGGTGTGGGGTCAGCTCATCCTCACTGCTGATTCCGCACCTGGAACATTCGTGTGCCCTGCTCTCTCGGTTTGTTAGGCAGAGCAGTGTCTGGCTGACTCATTGGCTGACCAGTGGGTGTCAGGGCTTTCCCCCGCCGGGGTGGACAGGCCGGCTGTGCTCTGACTTGGCTGAATTTCTGCGGCACTCCCTCAGGATGACGTCACTGCCTATACTGATGAGCTCTGCATTCACGTTGCTTGTAAACAGCCATGATTTCTGACCCAGCATAAACTACAACATCATGGGGAGGCTGGGGGAGTGGGGGACAGGTGGAAGCCAGATCTATGACGCTCCGGGGTGAGGTACAAGCCTCTTTCCTACCAATTCCATGGCCACCCAATTAATAGTCTCTTGAATGCATTCTGATGTCCTTTCCAAAGTGCTTCACAAAGGTGACCTCATTTGACCCTCACGGTATCCCCTGAATGGATAAAGGGCACAATTGCTTGTCCCTATTTTACAGACGAGGAAACAGAGCCTGAGAGAGATAATGTGATTTGGCCAAGGCCATACAGCGAGGAAGCATGGGTGCTAGGTTTGGAATCCTCGTAGCACAGGACAAGGATTATTTTTCCATGATCTAGAAACAATGGTTTTCCATCCCTTTATCTCAACATTAGTCATTTTAGGGTGCATTTCGAAAAGGGAGGCATATGTTTCTGGATGCAGCACGTCTTTCTGACTCCACACAGAGTCTTAGCACTTCTGAGTTCAATGAGACCTTAGGTAACAACAGGTCCCGCTGCCACTTTCTGTAAATATGAAATGGAATCTCGGGATGGTTGACCCACCCACTGGAGCTCGACAGCAAATTCTTAGCACAACCTGAGGCACCATTCCTCATCTTTCTCTCTCACCACGCCGATTGGTAAAAGCCTTCTGGCCTCTGGCTTCATGGAATCAAAGAAATCAAGACAATGACAGCTTTGGGCCCAACTCTACTCAGAGGCCGTGGATCAGTGTGACATGTCACCCTCAGAGAGAGCCGTTACGAAGTAGGTGC
This sequence comes from Rhinolophus ferrumequinum, assembly GCF_004115265.2. Taxonomy (NCBI): domain Eukaryota; kingdom Metazoa; phylum Chordata; class Mammalia; order Chiroptera; family Rhinolophidae; genus Rhinolophus; species Rhinolophus ferrumequinum. The sequence goes on along the minus strand of NC_046297.1, from coordinate 68,355,684 downwards.
TTTGAGACACCCAATCAGTACCGTGGTTTTGTTAGTTTCTTTAACCTTAAGCCGAGTCAAGCTGTATTGATTAGAACCAGTTGGGAAATGAATTACGGAGGCTGATCTATAAAGAAATTCAATCTGGAGATGGAACAAACTATCGTCAGGTTTCCTTATTAGGCACTGCGCACCAGCAGCTAAATAAAGCAAACAAACAGACACACACACAAAGGGCAAACTTTTTCAGGCGACGAAAATGACACTGTGTTTGGGGAATACAGGTCCAGCTAATACCGTTGTAATGGACCATTTTTTAATAACCAACAAATCGATTTCTCTCTCACAATGCTTCCGAGAAGCGAGAATAAGAAGGGACTGTATTAACAATGAGCGATGGAAATAAAATTAAGCCCCTCGCACGGTCTTTTCAGCATCCATAAGATGGGAGTGCAATTCCGTCAGAAACTGCATTCTACAAAGAATCCAAAATGGTTACCTCATTTCATTAGGAGGAGAAGAGTGGGAGAGGGGGGGTCTTCTGGGGGGGGAAGCCAGTAAACGGATCGAAGGCTCCATTTCAAAAATTGCTTAGCAAAAGCGATTTTAATTGCTGCCTTTGTTATAAAAGATTAAAGGTAGTTATGCCCCTATGTACCGCCTTTTAAGCAATCTATATGTTCCTGAATAGTTCTGTGCAAGTCAAATTTTGGTAAATCAAATCCAATTTTAAATGCCCTCAGAGAACTTGCTGTTTCAAGGAGCCTCTTTGGTGAATCCTTTTTACAAAAGGCCTAAAACCATCCTCTAATTTATTGGCTTCGTAGGTTTAATTTTTTTTAGATGATGGGAAGTCAGAATTTTGTCCCCTCTCCCATATTCAGAAGAGAAATGCTTGAAAATAGAATGGGAAAAAAATGCCTTCATGACGTAATATAAGCACTAATGGGACCTCCTATGACAGGTTAATTTAGTAAATGCGGAGATTACTCTTGTATCTTCTGCGTTTGCAGCTGTGACGTTGAGCAGTGGTGACTACTTTTTAGCATTGGGACAACGAAGCTCTAAGAAAGAACCCAAAAGGGTTACTTGGAAGGAGCTTTCGGAATTCTCTCGTCTAACCTTCAAAACAGATTTCTCTTTGCAGCCTTCCAGAATGATAACTACTTAGGCTCTGCTTAGACGCTGCTTGAATGTGCCGTGATATCCATTCATAAACTGATTCACTAAATATTTGCTGAGCATTAGCTATGTGGGGCACCAGGTGCTGCGTGAATAGGAGGCGCAAACTAGACACAACGCCCGTGTTCTATAGAATCTAATTTACCTGGCAGGGCAGGTGGCAAATAAGTAGTAGCACAAACATCGCACACATCCCAGTTCTGATAAACATCATGAAGGTTAAACCTAAATGCTATGAAATTGATCAGGCAAAAGGGACCTGAGGAAGTTGCATTTAATCTAAGACCTAGGGGATGAACAAAGGCTGAGGCAAAGGGGACAAACTGGAGGACACAGGGTGTGGGGCTGACACAATTCAACTTGCTCTTTGAAATGAACGCTCTGGCGGCTATGTGAAAAATGGACTGGAACAGGGCAAGAATGGAGACACACAGACCTGTAGTTGGGGTGAAAGATGGAGGCTTAGGCCAAGATGCTGGACGTGGCTGGAGATAAGGGGGTGGCCCTGAGAACAACAGGTGGTGGGATCACCAAGACTGGGTGATGGGCTGTATTTGGGGGTGAAGTGATGCCGACAGTCAGGGGGACCTCTGCATTTCTGGATTGGGAAAACGGAAAGAGGGTGATGCCAGCTACTGAAATTGAGAGCATGGGAGGAAGAGCGGATAGGGGAGAAGGGATATAGTGTAATCGATCTGGGCGCATTGAGCTAGAGGGCAGGTCAGGGGAGCTGTCAAACAGGGGGTTCAGTAGCTGGGTCTGGGACTCGATGACCCACCAGTCTGGCAGACTATGACCGTCCTGCAGTGAGGCCAGCACACAACAACCCCAACACTGGCTGCGGCTCAAGGATAAAGCTTCAATTTCTAAAGAAACAAAGTCTTTAGGGACGGATATACCAGGCCAGCAGCCACAACCATAACTGGCACATATGTATGACCTTGACAGGAACTGAGTGATAAGAACGGGGACCCAGATCATGGGAATACAACGGAGGCTTCATTATCCGTGTTACCCCTCAATGTGTATCGCTTCTCTTGGATTACTGAGATAATGAGCGCAGTAGCCAGGAGACTCTTTTGACCGTTGACACCAACCAGCACTGTGGTAAGAGGCAGTGTGGTAACAAGCTCAGTGCTCAGCAGTCAACGTCTACACATGTTCAAACTCCAAGTCCGCTTGACCACCAGAGAGCGGCACACAATATGCCAGGCAGGTGCAACTCTTCACAGAACTTCCTACATATGCGACATTAGGTGGCTAATGCCTTTGTGTGGAGGAATGAGAAAAGAGAGCTGGGATCGAGTTCTGTATTGTTTATCGCATCGTGGGATTCAGCTATGTTTATGTCTCGGCGTGTTCTCTAGTAGTCTTATTTCCTTCTATGCGGTCTTGAAATACCAAGGTCTAAGTCAATAGCTCATCAGAAAGGAAACTTGGTATTAGTCCATTTCTTCCAGATGCACATGACAGAACTGAAGCTGTAATTATTTGACTGGGATTAGGAATAGAGCCATAGACACAAGTAGGCAAATGAGTCAGTCCTGGGACTCCATCACTTGGCGGAAAAGGGTCCTCCTTCCTCCAAATCGCCAATGTGATAGGACCTAAGACTGGAACTGTTGGTGGGCGCCTTTTCCATCACTTAGTGAGAGGGTATCTGTCAGTGAAGCCAACAGGGGGAAATGCAGAGAACTGGACAAGGGAGTGAAGAGAAGCAGAGTCAATGCAGAGAGACCGATACCTTGGGCCTCATTTGAAAGCCCTGATTTAGCGATTTCTAAACTGTATCTACTTTTGGTTTTCAATTTGCATAGTCCCGTATAGTCTGTTTTCCAGCTAAACAAGCTCAGGTCGAAGATTTTGTCACTTGAAACTGACAAGCCTTCTGACCAATTCCATGCCAGTGACTTGATTACTCTTTAGTCGTGTGCCCGTCCCTTGGAGACGTCCTTGTCTGATTTTCAGGGCATGGCGTGTACAGATTATGTGCTCACACTGAGGCTTAGAGGTGGAGAAGGATGGGTTACTGCTCATACAAGTGACATTCCCAAACTGAATGACAGGGGAAGGGAGAAGGACGAGGTAAGAGAAAAGATGCCATTCCCAGGACTCTGGCAATGAGGGAATGTGGAGCCGATGCTCTTACCCAATCAGCTGCCTTTGTCTGCAGGGACCAGGGATTGTTCTCAAACACTGTACTATCTCCCTAGAGATTAGAACACCCAGGTTCTAGACCAGGCTATCTAGACCAAAGGGAGCACAGAGTGCCACCAAACAGGTAAAGATTTTCCAGGTGCCAAAAGGCCCTGTTTGGGGCATAGGAAACACAGGACGGATTGTTTAGGTAGATGTGAAGCATCAAAGGCAGACTTTTGCATCAGTGGTCTGATCTCCAGAAAGGATGCCATGTATATTTGTCTGTCCCCTTTGAAGTTCCACAACAACCTGAACTGAGCCAAAAAAAAAAAAACCCAAAAAACAAAACAAACAAACAAAAAAACCCAGAGATATACTAACTGAATAATAACTTTTGCTAGCCTTTCTCAGAACCCTGGAGGCAGGATCGGCTCCTGAGGCTCGTGCCAGGTCTGTATGTTTAGGGGGAGGGGAGTAGCCCACAGCCATTGCTGTGGTGGAAAGAAGGGAGGCAGAGGCTGGCAGTCCGGTAACACGTGGCAGAGGACACAGAGAACCAGTCTCTTGGAGTCCCAAACTACAGTTCATGTCATGCTTTGGGTGTCCCATCAGCCTGCTGTTTTGCCCTGTTGTGGTGGTCCTTTGTACATCGTTAATCGTGAAGAATGCGAAAAATAACAACCACTGTAGGAAAGCCAGCACTAACGCCAAGTTCTCCAATACATCGTGTCCCCCTTCCTTTCTGCCTCTTGTCTTTTATCACATCTTACCGGATCTATTTCTGTCTATGGGGAGTTAGCAGGAAGAGCACATATTGTACAGAGAGCGGGGTGTTAAATTTATGCAAAGAAAGGAATGTGTTATGGCAAAAATTATTTATTGCATGGCGTCTCCCTGGAGGGTTGGTCTCTTGTTAGAGTTTTAAGGACAGCAGCTCTATATCTGTCACCTGGCAGAGCCACAGTCCTGCCCGCCTCCTGCTGTCAGTGCCAAGAGCACATGTAAAGTCGTGATGCAAACCTGCCACCTTTGGGAGGCACGATCTTGTCCAATGCCAAGTGTCTGGCCTCGTAGCCATTTGTGTTCTGCGAGGAGGGAGGCTTCTGCCAGTGAGAAGGAGGAAACACAGGCACGGAAAGGTGTTGGATATCCTGGATTTGGGCCACATTGTGGCAAAGCAACGACGTGAACTAGTGGGACATTTTATTGAGCTCTGAGCATTTTAGAAGGTGGGATGCTTCCAGGTAGGGTGTAGCATCAAGAGTCCATCAGACCTAAAGCTGGACCCTGCTTCTTCCATCACTAGCTGGGATGTCAGGAAGAGCTGGTTGGCATCTGTGAGGCTTCATCTTCTAGACCACGAAATGGGAACACTAATCTGCATTGTGCGGTAAGGAGTAGTGAAATAAGTACATGCCCAATAGTAGGTGCTAGAATAACATTCGTTTTGTCATTCCTTTTTATGAATTAAATATTAGTTTAGTATTTTTCCAAGATGCTCTGTTCCTCGGATCGTATGGGTGGTTTTCCCTAGTATAGGATGACAGATGCTCGGGAGGCAAGGAACAGCTTCTTTTTTACTTTCTTTTAGCAGATGTTGCTTGTTGATGATGCCACGCTTTCTTAAGGATCCCTCAGGATCCTTCTCAACACAGCCCTCAAGGAGGTACGTGTAAAAAAACAGAACTGACCTATAAAGTAAAATATTTTTTCCATCGGTGATCCAGATCACGTCCATAAATTACGCTGTTGGTAACCGCACCGAGGATACACAGATGGTTTTAACAGACATTGAATGCACAACTGGACCTGCAGGTGCTTGGAGGACACGGCGCTTCTGAAAGATGTGCCAACATAGTCTTATCCTTGCTTCAAATGGTGAATCCCACAATTTCTATCTCACTCTCGGACATTTATGGCCCACAGCATATGTTCTTAAGACTAGAAAGGGGTCAACTCACGCTCAGCTTCTCCTACGGACCCAGGGAACAGAGCTACACAGGGAGGCAGCGTGTGCATTCGAGGTCAAGAGCTGAGCTTTATAGCCAGACAGCCTCTGCCATGCACGAGCTGTGTGAATCTGGCTCAGTTATTCAGCTTCCTGAGCCTCAGTTTCCCCATCTGTACATCTGCCCATGAGTACAATGATAACTGCCCCCGGGGCTGTGGTGAGGGTGGTAAGAGATGATGCCAGTAAACGGGAGCATAGCCACGTGCTTATATTTACCAGCTGTTGTTATTATTATTGTTGTTGTTGTTGTTAACTAGTCCATATTCAGAGAAGGCAGACTCCAACAGATTCAAAACCATGTCATAGGAGAACAGAAAAGGAATTCCAGACTTAGCTGATAAGTCTGGGATACGCTTTCTGATAAGCCTGTTTGACTCCAGAACACATTTCTCCCCAAATACCAAGAATGACTGACTTTCAGAAGACTCTGTATTATAACCCTGTGTAATACTGGAAACAAGTACTTGTTCAGTTTTGTTGGAATACTCCAATTGTTAAGGAGCTTAGTACTGACCGGGGCAGTCATTTCTATTTTTAGACCGTTTTCATCGACAGAAAATTGTTTTGCATATTGAAAGGGGATGTTTCATCTACCCACTGGCATTGCCTCTATCGCACAAGGTTATAAAGAAAACATCTTCCCTTGGTTAACTCGTGCTGCAGTAACAAATGACGCCCGGATTTCAGTGGCTTACAACAAACACCTTTTTCTTGTTGTTCTTATCAGCTCCAAGCGAACTGAGTCTCTGCTCATTGATCTTGTTCATTCCAGGGCATGGGCGGCAGGAACGTCCTCCATCTTGGTTTTGGAGCCAAGGAGAAAGTGTGGAGGAGCCACACGTGGCTCCTAAAGCTCAGCTGTGGCCATCACCACTTTCTCTCATGTTTTATTGGTCCAAGGAAGTCACATGACCCGGACGATTTTCAAAGAGGATGAGAAGGTATGATCCTTCCATGGAGAGGGTAGCCAATATCTGGGAGCTATAATACAGTCAACCGTAGAGTCAAGGGATTTGGGTCTGAGGATCTTTATTACTAACAATAAGATATAGAAGGGATGTATGTAGTAGTGGAGAAACAAGGGAGGTCAGGTAAGTGGCAGAGAAGCACTGACGTTTTCTATAAAGGCTCTGGAATCGTAAAGGTGAGTGGGCTTTCCTCTCCATGAGAATGAATTCCACACCCTCACCTGTGTTTCCCAGAATCCCCTTTGCTACCGTGTTTCCCCGAAAATAAGACCTAGCTGGACCATCAGCTCTAATGTGTCTTTTGGAGCAAAAATTAATATAAGACCTGGTCTTATTTTAACATAAGACTGGGTATAATTAATATAATATAATATAATATAATATAATATAATATAATATAATATAATATAATATAATATACCAGGTCTAATGTAATGTAATGTAATGTAATATAATACCGGGTCTTCTATTAATTTTTGCTCCAAAAGACGCATTAGAGCTAATGGTCCAGCTAGGTCTTATTTTCAGGGAAACACGGTATGTGGTTCTGGTTTCGAGTTGGCCAAGAGAGGAAGTTGAGGGTGGACAGAACGCAGAGCCATTACTACCAGCGGGCGGTCATTGGTATACATGGCAGTGAACAGGCGCACAGAAGGCCGGCGGGCCCCACCCGTCCACGCTCTCCTCTGCAAACAGCTCATCTTCCCAGCTGACCATGACCCAGGCACCTGGCTACTGCTCACAGGAACAACCATTATACAACTTTGACAGCTCGCCAGAGGTGACAGCTCCCAGAGACCTCTCCTGAGCTCCCACTTCGCACACAGCTCCACTTTGGGGACCTGACGTGCTTGTGATTTGGGGTGTCCCAGCAAGCTCCGATGTGTCCACCACGCCTGCGCTTTAGTGACTGTTTCTCTCATCCTTCAACTCCCTCCTTCCAGACACCCACTTGCCAGCACCTCCCACATGTGTGTAAGGTCTAACTCCTATAATAAATCCTCATTTCCATACTCCTTGCAGTGACTCTCCTTCCCTTACTAAACCCGGGAAGGCACGCCTGGCCCACAAAGCTCCAAGGAGTTAGGGCTCAGGCTGCCTCCAGCCTCCCTCTGAGCCATTTCCCCAGGCTCCCTCCACCCCATTTTCCCCAGAACACGCCAAGTTCTTTGCCAGCTTAAAGTCCTTCATGTTGATATTATCTTTTTATTTTATTTTTTTTTGAGCATCCCTTGGGCTTGTTCCATTGAGAACAAGAAGACGGCAGGATGGAGACAAGAGTTTGGCAAGAGAAGGGACACTTCTTTTCCTCCTTCAGATTTCAGCCTAAATGTCTCATCCTCATGAGGGCCTTCTTAATCCCCATTTATAGGATTTCTCCTATTTGCTATCACAGCACTCTGTTTCTTTCCTATCACTTACGTGCCTGTCTGCATTATTCTGTTTATGTGTGTGCTTTCATTGTTCGTTTCCATGCACCAGAATGTGAGATCCATGCAGACACGTGCCGTTCACCTTTGTATGAGTGACTAGCACAATGTCCAACAGAGGAAGACTCCCCAAAAATGTCTGTTGATTAAATGACTAAATGAACTGATCTGGGCCACTGAGCCAGCTCCTAGTGTCACGGGATGTTGCTGCCATCTTAGTTGTGATGTGAGTGGTGATTCCAGTGGTGGGATAGGTGGGTAGACTTGGGCCAGAATCCCTTCACTTTTCTACCTTATGGTTTTCATGGGCTGAGCTCACAAAGCAGAAAAAAAAATGTTTCATTAAGAAAGGTAAGGGATTTAGGAGGAAAGAGCTGCATTGTTCTAGATGACAGAGGTAAGATGGATTTGAAGGACCTGGTAACATATGGCCGAGAAGAGAGAGGATCCAGGGAGCCTGGGCAGAGTGGGAGGAAACAGGAGAGGGAAAGGGCTCCCAGGGATCCCGTGGAGAAGGGAATTTGGGAAAGATAAATGCTTAACAGGGGATACATATATTTTCGTAATTTTGCTGAGGGCGGTGCTATGTAAATTTTCTCCATTCCATAATTGTCAGTTACTCCACATTGCTCACTAATGCTTTGGTACAAGTGGATTCTTTAGGGGAAATTGAACAGCTGTTGGAGTCTGCAGCCAGGTGGGTAATGAGATAAACTCAGAGACAGTACATGTGGGCAGTGGAGATTTGAAGGATGGACTTCTCACTGACATATGGTTTACACCCCATAATACTGTGTACTGGGGAGAAATCTGGAGAAAGCTCACACTGACACACATTGAGATTTCTGCTCTAACAATATGCCAAAGAAAACAAATTAATGAAGGCTACGCAATACTTTCCCAGTCTAAGCATCCTAGTTACTTTGCATCTCTGAACCGGAAGAAGCCTGAAAGGTGGGAGTCATCAGATCCCGATGGGAAGAGTAAGAACCAAAGACTCTTTTTCCTTACCATGGTTACTGGTGCCCACAACTTCCTGATGGTCCTTCTGAGACTGATGTTTCAGGGAGAGTACAAATGATAGCTTGGAAAGTGTTGTGCATTCTTAGAATCCAGATGCCATATTAAAAAGGCTTGGTCTAGATTCCTGATTGATGAGAGACCATCTGGAGAGAAAGAGACACCTGGCAGAGATGAAGTGAGGCTCCCAGCTAATAGCCAGCACCAAGGCCCCAGACATGAGTGAGGCTGTCTTGGATACTCCAGCCCCAGTCAGGCTGCCTGAGCTGACAACATGTGGAGCAGAGATGAACCATCTCTGCTGAGCCCAGCTTGAACTCCTGACCCACAGAAGCACGGGCAAAAACATGGCTGATGTTTTATGCAACTAAAACAAAAAAATTACACAATGACACAACAAATGCCATAAGGTCATATATGCTTTTTCCCTACACATCGTTTGTTGTTCTGAATTCCTTCTGATCAACTCATTTTGCTCTCCTTTGCCTCTTGTCCTTTGAGCGGAGGGCTCTGAAAAGTTCACTGGCAATCAAGTGTTCTGTTCAGTGAGGGCATGATTAATCAGGAGTTTACAGGTTCCTCCTGATAATGAACTCGAGGAAATTGAAATAACAAAATACCAACTCCAGAGAGGTGACCTAGATTGTGAAACCAGCTGCTGGCCAGGTCTCTCCCCTCTTTCCTCCAGAGGATAATTAGCACGGAGAGCTGTGATGTGCCCTTCATACAAGGATGCCAGGCAAAAACGTTCCTCAAGACGTCACAGAGGAGGTAGTCTCCAAGGAAGTCCAATTAAAAAATGTGTTTGGTTGTAAAAGCAGCCACGATTTAGCCATTAAGAGGCCTGTCAACACTTATGACTTTGTCTTCACAGTGTATTCTGCATCGGGAGGACTGCTCATTGCACCGAGGACTTCGGGTTGTAGGTGACCTTCAGGTGAAAATGCCGTGAGATGGATGGCTCATGGTGAGGACATTTGGGGCAGCAATTCTAAGCCTGAAGGAAGCACACGAAGGAGGCAGTGATGGGGTGAGTGGAAAATGCGATTACCAGAGTGCTTTAACACAGAGAAGCCTGTTTTCATAGAATTAAAAAGCATGTTTGCACTGGAAGGAATTTTTAATTGATTCAGGGATGCTCAGGCCACCTCTGGCGTGGTTTCTTGAAGTAAAGTGTTGAGAAAGATGCTGAGGTACAATCTGAGCTTGGTGGAGGCAGTGCTTTGACTGAATGACGACGACCTGTCTTTGCAACAAGAGGAATCCATGCTATGCATGTACCATGTTGTATCCTGTCCCGACGCGTTACAAATGGGCAAACAGAAGCCTCGTTTGTGGGAAGGACCTGTTGAATGTCATGGGGAATTAGTGGGAGGGCCGGATCTTGCCTGAAGGATCCTTCTTGATTTGTCGCGTACTATTTTCTCCATTCCCGTTTACCATGGGGTTCAGATTCGTGACCTTGCACTTGCCTATTACACTGAGACTGACAGCCTTGGCTTTGACATATGGCACATTTTAAGGACTTTGGCTCGGAATCTCTCCTCAAGTGCTGGAACTCAATCTTGGTTACCGTCTTGCGTGGTCAGAACCTCATCAGGTTCTTGAAAAGGGAATTTGGACAAGTCTCTATTTGAGGCTATTTCATCTACACGATTAGATTTAATATTTTTGGAAGCATCTTTATAATCTCCAGATGAGTCAAGAATAGATGCTACATTCTTATCTCTAGATGTATTTGATATGTCACCTATAGGAGTCAGAGAGGTTCAAAGATCGGAAATGCTGTAGGTTGAACGGCTTCGATTCAAGTGCTCTGTTTCTCTTTCACAAAATGATGGGCTCAGCTATTAGCTGCCACCACATGGAAGGACTAGACCCAGAGTGTGAGGAGATTAAACTAGTATCTGATTTGTCAGGGACTCCAGGCAAAATTTGGAGAAGGAAATATTCTTGCCACTTTTCTAGTCTGAGCTCTGAACAACCAAGCCAATCCAACTGACATTTCTCCTCTGGGCTGTTGACTTACTCTGACCCTTTGGGAACTGCTTCTCATTATAGATGGAAATACTGTGGCTGAGGAGGGGACACCCTCCAGCCGCTGACCTGCGAGCTTCCTTCCTTAAGAAGGTCATCTCTCCTTTCTCCAAACGTCTTCAGCTTGTCTGCTCTCACACTCTCATTTAAGCTTTTGTAACATATTGGTTTTCAGTCCTGACACACAGATTCTCTCTCTCTCTCTCTCTGTCTCTCTCTCTCTCTCTCTCTCTCTCTCTCTCTCTCTCTCTCACACACACACTCACACATACACACATGCACAGCACACATGGGCATACACACGCATACACATTCGGCGTGTTTGTGTGTGTAGGGATGCTGCTACATAGAGAATGTTAAAAACTACATAGACTAAAATATCTCCATTCAGTCTCTACTTCATTACTGTTTCATTTATTTAGAGCACGTGTCACCAGTTTTTGTGGGTGTTATGACAGGGGTCATCAGGATAAGGACAGGCAGACAGCGAGAGAACATGCACGTCAGCTGGTATGAACCAGGTAAAGGCAGCAGAGCTACTCAGGGTGGGTCTCTGAGCAGCCTTGCGACGGGTCTGAGGGACCTTATTAGCTTCAACACCCAGATTGGGTCTAAACAGTTCAGTTAACCAAAAAGAAACCTAGGCTCGGGAGTCTGTCACTTGTCCCCCGTCGCACACCTGTGGCAAAGCCAGGACTAGGAGCAGATTGTTTGAATCCCATCAGAGTGGTCCTCCCCATGTCCACCATCTCGACCTCTTCTCAGGATTGAAATGTAACTAACGTGCGGTAAAGTTCCCCTACAGTCAATCATTCCATAATGGATGGTTACTAATTGTGATCACATGAATGGAGGTGTGAGATTAACATCAAGTTACTACCGTGTTTCCCCGAAAATAAGACCTAGCTGGACCATCAGCTCTAATGCGTCTTTTGGAGCAAAAATTAATATAAGACCTGGTCTTATTTTAACACAAGACCAGGTATAGTATAATATAATATAATTAATATAATGTAATATAATATAATTAATATAATTAATGTAATAATATAATATATACTATAATATAATATAATATAATACTGGGTCTTATATTAATTTTTGCTCCAAAAGATGCATTAGAGCTGATAGCCGGCTAGGTCTTATTTTCGGGGAAACACGGTAACTGTATGAGAAACTGAGTTACGTGTTATGAGTTAAATATTTATGGTGATTAAATTACCACAGTAACAAGTTGGAGGCTGCTAACAGCCAGCAGATTCCCGAAGTGTGTCCTACCAGACGTTCCACAGAAAGAGGGTTCTGTGGTCAAATATACATATTCTAAGAAGCTCCTGGAAGTTCGCCACACCCATGAGTATATTAAAAGACTGAGAAATACTGCAGGAAAGAAATCTGTTTGTTTCTATGTTTTTATTTGCCCACCAAACCGTCTTTTGGGGATATCGCCTCTTAAAAGTCAGGGAAAGCGATGGTGAGACAAACTTTGTAGCATATCAGTAACAAGTTATGAACCCACCGTAGGAATGCAGGTAAAAACAACCTGGGGCTGTCTGGGGCCCCTGTGGCTGTGGGTTTTAAAAGGAGTCCATTAGGCCCAAAACAACACATTACAGAGAGAAGGGTGGGCTGTGAGCAGCAGGAGGTCTTAGCACCTTTCTTCTGCTTCAGCCAGCAAGGTTCAGCTTTGCTCTGCTCTGGATGTTGAGATTCTGCATAAAACATTCATCTGTTTATTCAGCAAATACTTAGTGAACACCCACTGCGTGTTAGCCCAATTTGAGGTACTTGGGATAAATCCGTGACCAGAAGAAGTGAGATCTTGACTTCATGGAACTTGGTGTAGGAGGACGAGATGATGGATAATAAACGTGATAAACAAGAAAATCGCAGAGTCTGTTCAAAAACAATAAGCTCTATGGGGAATAAAACAAGCCGGGGTGGGGGACTATAGGAGGAGATGCAGGGGTGCACACTGATGCTCTAAGTAAGGATGGAGGGGAGCCTCGCTGAGGTGATACCTGAGCAGAGGATGGAGGAGGGGAGAGAACAGCCAGTGCAAAGGCCCTGGGGCAAAGTGAAGAGCTGATGAGAGAGTGCAGAGAGGTATCAGAGAGGTCAGAAGGGGCCAGTGGCCAGGGATGGGCCTACGTTTGTGTTCTGAAGGGGGCTCGAGAGCACAGCAAAACCGGATGAGCATGGAAAAGAGAACGGGTCACTTATTGATTGTAACCCATGATGTATCCATCAGGATCCAAGCAAGATCACAGAAATTACTTATTTAGTATCCACAGAGGGAATTTCATGTAGGGCATAAATGACATCACTGATGGGAGAATTGGGACAAAACGAAAGTTTGGGACCTCAATGGGCAAGGGCAGGAAGCCACGCTCATCAGCGGGCTGGAGGAACAGAGCAGGGAGGCGTGTACTGCAGCACAGCGGCTGGGCCCACCTGGCAAGGCCGACTCTACGTACAAAAACCTGAAAGTGCAGAGGAGACTTCTGGAAAGAGCTGGAAGCACCGAGGAGATGCAGCCTCTGCCGGCTCCTTTCCTTCTGCCCTTTAATCTCCTGCCAATGGCTTCCATTGGCCACACTCTGCCTGGAAAATACCACGCGGGGGTAAGCAGTGAGCAGCGCATAATAGGGTATTCCTGTGATCTCTAACAAACGTCGTAATCTTTGTGGCCTATCGTCCTCCAGCCAGGGTGGTCTGGCAAGTAGAAATAACCGTGAAAGAACAAGGATTTGCATATTGGAGAGCCCGAGTGGGGCTGTACAACTTAGCAGCGGTATTAGGGCACTGCCTACTCTTCCAGGGTCTTGGTTAGTATACCGGCTACCGAGAAGACAGGTATCCCTCTCTTGCAGAGCGATTTTGAGACTCAGTGAGATCCTTTGGGGAGAGCACAGGACCTGGACTGAATAAATGATTATTCTCTTGGTTTCTTTTCCCCACTAATAGCACCAGCCAGAATAAACAGAGGACAGCCAGGTTCTTCTCAGACAAAATCACTTCCTTCGTTTAAAATTCTTGAACAATGAAGAGAGGAAAGAAGGAACCAGGGAGGCAGGAAAGGAAAGATGGAAAAAGCTAGGAGACATCGTTCTTGACATTTTAGCCACACAGATCAAATTTAACTGGTCTATCAATTGCTATATTCCAATACCCTCTGTGTCCCCCGGGTTAATTTGTACTGGATGGAACCCACGCTTTGTGCTGGAAGGAGCAGAATTCAAGTCTCAGCCCTGCTCTAGTAAATGTAAGTGTGTGACCTTTCGTGCATTCTCTGACCTTGAGTTTCCATACTTACATCTGTAGATGTTTCTTCCTTAGGTTCCTGTGCAAATTGAAAAGGTATATGTTCAAGTGCTTTGTAAAGATGGATAAAAATATAAGGGATTAATCATAATTTCCATTGCTATCACTATTACCATTTTGGACCTTGATTCTCACTCCTTCTTCCTTTGTCTTCTGGGATGCTCCCCGCTTTGCACAGAAAAGCTCATTCATTAGGCACTGAAGATAATTCCCATATGGACAGAGGAGGCAAAGCTTCCAGGTCGGCTAAATTAGAAACGTTTAAATTTTTCATCTATTCCCTTGTCTGCTCTCTGGTCAATAGCTTATTCTGACAACTTCATTACCTCCTAATTACTCTAAGTTCCTTTGCTCATTTTCTGTGTGTGATAAAAAGCCCGCCCAAGAACGGGATCTGACGCCCCGAGCCACTCGATTCCTGACTGACAATCAAAGCTTCCCCGCTCCCTTGAAAGGGATTTTCTGTTGCACTGTTAGGATTATACTTGCAAGAGCCCTTCTGGTGCCTTGTTTGATGATCTCTAGCTTTCCTTTCCTGCACGCTTCCCTTTGCACTACAAGATTGAGCGATAAGACCCATCTCTTTCTCTCTAGTCAGGGCTGATTTATCCTCTGCCTATAAATCTTTGAGCAGCCCTGCAAGAAGCCGTTATCAGATGTGCCTTAATCTTTGTACTACTCATTTCTTAAGAAATTTTAATCTATTGGGCTTTAATTATATGTCCCTTAGAAAGTGCCAGTCTTTTCTTAGCCAGGCGCTTTATTCTTGCAATTTGATCATCATGTTCATTTTAGTTTCTCATGAGGCTGCATCAGGCAATGGGCGGTGGTAGGGACCTCCCAGGTCACCCAGCCTGCCGGGGTGCCCAGACCTGGCAGCTTATGCTAACCCAGGGCTGCTTGTTAAAAATACAGATTTCCAGCCAACTCTAATAAACAGTGGAGCTCCGGCAAGTGTCTAAGAAGCCACACAGGTGATTCTAATGAACAGGCAGCTGAAGGAACCACATAGCTAGTCCATGGATTTCAAGTCACAGATGGCTTCAGTGTAGAAGGAAAGAGCAAAGAATTTGGAATTTGGGGCGACATACGTTTAAATACTGTACCCTCTTCATACCAAGGGAGCATCCTGGGGCATGTTCCTTACCCTCTGCAGCCTCGATTTCCTAACATGTAAAGTGGGGGTCACTGTGCTTTACAGAACAGTTTTGAGGCTTAAAATGGGAAAACATACATAAGACACTCAGCATAGCACCGACATCTGATAGGATTTTGATCCCTTTCTCTTTTCTTAGGGTCCCGATTATTTTCAATACTGCGCAGTCTAATAAAAACCATGTCTTTATTCTTAACTAATGCATCCGTGGTCATCACTCACGCAGCCCCTCATTTAATCCTCACGCCAACAACCACTCTGACTATCTCTGACTATCTCCAGTTGTCAAATGAGGAAAAACATATATATAGTTACGTGACGCTATATAAAACCCGGCAACTCTCGCGGTGGAGTTGGAATGTGACTACAGAAGGCCTGACTCCTCAAATGCTCTCCTCTGGCAGATGATGCTTTTATCACATTCCTTCCCTACTTGCTGGAACCGGGGACTAGTCTGTGACAAGCATGGAGCTGCTGTGCTCTGTTTAAGTAGATGCTGACTCCCACAGGCAGGACAGGCCTCACACGGCCCTGAGAGCGAGGGCCTCCTTAAATGTGGAGCCCTGGAGCCTCTGCTAACCCCCCTGCTCTGGCCCCAGCGGGGTCCACTAGGGAGGAAGAAATAACTGGAGAGGTGAGAAGGCTGAGAACGGCTGGCCTCTTCTCCGGTCTTCCCTCCCAAAGGGACATGAAGTGGGGCCATTTACTCCCTGAGGTAGGGAAGAGCCTGAGGGAGCTGATGGAAGAACAGACACCTAGGAGTTCAAAGAAGCATCTGGATTATGGCCTCCATGCCCCCCCAACACACACACACACACACACACACACACACACACACACACTTTGGACCAAGATCTAGTGCTTTCATTTGCTTGGAAAAAAATGACCCTTCCCCTACTCACCCTGACTGATTCTCCAAACAAGCCAGAGGATGGAGGGGAAACTGAGGCAGGAGGGACTCTCAGCTGGGAACCAACAGGTATAGCTGTGGGAAAAGTAAACTACGAGAGGGGCGTTGGGACAACAGAGTCCTGACTTCAGACCTCCTACCTCAGTATGACCTGGGGGCAGCATGTTGAATCCTTATTCGTGAGAATGGCATCCATAATGATATTTTAGAGATGGCAAAACTAAGGATCAGAAGGAAGGTCTGTTTAGAACTAGAACAGAAGGGGTTAAAAATGAGCATTGATCAAGTACCTACTATGTGCCATGTAATAGTTTCTACAATAGTTAATGGTATTTAATTATCACAGGAAACCTGTGAGGTCAGTAAAAGTATATTCTTTCTACAGGTGTGACGGGACACTGAGTTGTAAAGAAAATGCTGAATTTGCTTGATATTTCTTCCCATCATGGCACATAGATTTCAGCTTCTGGCTGCTGATCAGTGGCTCCCAGGTGCCTGGTGCTGAGAACACTGAGATGGCATCTGGGGTTGATTAGTCATGTCTGCCCCGGGGTTGGCTGGCAGCGGAAGCATGCATGCCATCCCTGCACCACAATCCTCTCCCGGAAACTAACCCACTCCCGTGGACCAGCAAGGGTTAGGTCCAGAGCAGGAACACGATGTCTTCTGAAATAACACCCCACGCCTGTATCACTCTTCCACATTGTTCAGTTCATGCTTTTCACAAACTCTGTCGTAGGCATTTCTGCAATGCCTGCCATTAACAAAGCTGTGATGCATTATCTGAACGCATTATCTGAACGGATCCATGTACCTGAACTGACTGCATAGTGCAGGAGGTGACGGGGACTCTGGCCCATGTTCACAGATGAAGAAACCAGGCCAGTAGTGAAGCGAGGACTCAGAACCAGAATTGGGATCTCCACTTGGGGTTCTGGCACGAAAGCACGCTAAGGGAGAAGGGGAGGGCGGGGGAAGGAGTGACAGTTGTTCCAGGGGGAGGCTGTGAAGAAAGAAATCGCCTCCGGTCTGTTTGCTCACACTTCCCTCCAAATAAGGGCTGTGTGTCAGCACATAAACAACTAAATAAATTGCCTCTGGCAGGCCCAGGATGGAGTACTTTGCGAGGGAACTTCCCTGCTGAACTTCTTGGTCTCCTAGAGGATCAGAGGGGTAGAATGTGCAGGGAAAGAACCTGAGTTGGGAAGAGAGGCCAGCATGGACCCAGGGGCTAACCTGACCTTTTCAGAGAAGCTCATTCCCCTTTGCCTGTCCTCCCCTCCCCTCCTGCTCATTGATGCTTGATCCTGAACAAGCTTTTAAGTTCACATGGAAAGAAACTGAAGATGCCAACATCCCCAAAAGGCAGGCCTGGAAGGGTCTGCTTCATACTAAGGTGTAAATGACTGATAGAAACAACTTACATCTGAAGCGCCTCATTTATCATTAGGAGAAAAATGACATGTGCACAGCACGGGGCTCAGCACCCGCCAGGCAGGCATTCCACACCCTAAGGAATTTACAAATGCAGGGAGCAGGCCATGGGTACATCCTCTCCTCTGTGCTCCCACGGCCCTGTGTATGGGGTTGTAAAGTCGCACATGTCAAACTGTCCCCTGAGCACTCCCTCTGTGCTGGTTGCTGTGGACACGCATAAGGCGAGGCTCTGCTCTACTCGGAGCTCACCATCTTGCCTGGGAGATGGAGAAGGAAAACTAGCACTGGAGTCCAGTGTGAGAGATGAACTAACTAAAGGACACAGCACGAATGTAGGAGGGGAGGACAAACCTGCCTGGAAAAGGTGCATAGGGCTTCAGAGGGGAAGAGACCCCTGACAGAACCGTCTCAGGACGAGGGCAAGGTGCATACAGGCAAGGGAGAGGGCAAACGTGAGAAACTGGCTAAGAACAGCTCCCGTGAAGATCTGAGCTGTCTGTTTTTAAATCAAGAAAGGAGTGTGTGTGTGTGTGTGTGTGTGTGTGTGTGTGTGTGTGTGTGTGGCCAGAATATAAAATCATGAGGAGGAGACTAACAGGAAGCGAGGCTGGTGAAGAAGACAAGCTCATGATGGGATCTGTTTAAGTCTCCAAGTTTGAGGCTGGAGGTCATAGGGAACCACTAAAGGTTTGTAAGCAGAGGGCTGGAAAGATACCATGTGAGTTTTTCCTCTGGCTGAGGAGAGTGGCTGGGAGTGTGGCAAACCAGGCTATATTGTCCCCAACTCCTCACTTTGTCCTTGTATTACAAGTATTCCATATTCACACCGTTTGCCACGCCATTTTGCAGGGCCTACCACTAGAGCGGGGCTTCTTGTTTCCTAACCTGGATACTAATAACATTTTGTAGCAGATCACTCTTTGCTGTGGACTATTGTGTGCGTTGTAGAATGTTTAGCTGTGTCCTTGGTCTCCCTTTTTTCCTACTCCAGTGGACTCTGTATGACCTCTTGGAGCTTGTCCAGGTGAAGGGTTATAAACCAGCGGTTCATGGACTGAGTCGTGCCATATACATATACATATATATATATAAATATATATAAAATGAGAGAGAGAGAGAGAGAGAGAGAGAGAGAGAGAGAGAGAGAGAGAGAGAGAGACACAATATAGCTTACACAAATGGATTTCCTTGAACAAAAAAGCAGATGATCTGGCCACGGTGGCCCCAAGTTCCACAAGGGATTCACCGTCTGGCACAGAAGGCATGTGTATATACAAGTCTGTGTATATGTGTGTGCACACGTGTGTATACAAATGCTGGGGGCATTTTTCAAAAAGGCTTTCTGAAAACCTGAGATGCAAGGTAAATCTTGCTTTCCTCTTGAGTCCATCCGCTTCCCTTATCTTTTCCACCATGATTTAGTCTTAGCCATCATTTCCTCTCCTGGGACAACAGCAAGAGTGTTGTAAATAATTCCCCATTTCCTATTACCGCAACCCCCAATGCATTCATCACACAGAAGACGAAGTGATATTTTAAACACCAGCCTAAGCCACTTCCTTGATTAAAATCCCACTGCAGGATCAGAAAACCCAGACTCGGAACCACGTCCCGCAGAGCTTTTCACGACCAGTCCCCTGCCCACTTCCCTGCCTCCCGGGCTCATTAGCACCATCTTCTCCTTCCTCATCGTGCCCCAACCACAATGGCCGTCTTTCTCTTCCTCAGACATGTCAGACTCGCCCCTCCTTTGCCTGGGACACATTCCCTCCAATGATGCCTGAGGACAATTCCTGATTCCCCTAGAGGAGGACACCCTTAGATTCTGCCTCATAGCTCCACTTACATTTCTTCATTGTACCAAATAAGTGCCATAACTACACATACACGAGTGTCGTATTTCTGTGGTTACGTGAGCAATGTCTGTCTTCCCACTGTATTTATTGCAAGCTACAACGAAGCCATATTTGTCTTGTCCATTGTTGTACTGTGATGCTTAGGGCAGTGCCTAGCACTTAGTAGGTGCTCAGCATTTGTTGAATGATTAGATGAATGAGGAGATGTTGGCTAGGTGGAAGGTGAGGGGAACTACATCCCAGGTAGAGCAATACGATGTGCAAAGGCATGGAGGCACCCAATTACAGTCCTTTCTCGATGATCAGCTGAGCTCCAATGTCCTACAATGGCCTTGGGATCTTAGATGAACGCGACTAGATGGGATCTCAGAGGATCTCTGCTTTGACGGTTCCACATAGTTAGTGTGGAAACTGGAGTTCAGAGAGGGTGAAACGCCAGGCCAGCCCCAGGTCAGGGCCAGGAGCCTGCTCTCCTAGTTCTTGGCTTGGTGTTTCTCATGAACCCTCACCACCTTGGGGGAGGAGGAAATAAATCTTTTTAGCTGTAAGTTGCTGTAAGCAACCTCTCCGGAGGCTCAGCAAGCCACAGAGAAGATATGTTTCCAGAAAACAATTTTTGTCTGAAAAGAGGAAAACAACAAAGACCTTAAGAGAGAAATAAACTTGAGTGTTGAGTGTTTGACTAAGAGAGAATTAAAGGAAAACCCCCGCTTGCCAGGGAGAAAAGAAGGGAGTACGAAGGCACTAGGTAGGGTAGGTGAGGAAAGTAAGACAGAACAAGACAAGTAGATGTTTAGTCAAGAATTCCTATGGTTGTAACCAGGTCAACATCCTTTTCAGAAACCATCCATGGTTCCCCATTGCTTGGAGGATAAGATTTGAAAACAACAGAATACAAGAGCTAGAAACATGTCTAATTGGTACATATATAGCTCAAGCCATCATTTAATTTAAAAATATTGTTTTTAAAGTGTCTAAAGAAGTATGTAGTTGTTATAGAGAAATTTAAATCCTACCTAAATAAAAATGTAAAATGTGCCTTCGCCCACTTCAACCCACTCCCTTCCCCCAAAAAACTACTACTAATGGTTGGGCGTGATCCTTACAGAAAATTGTCAATGGAAGTGGAAGGTCAAAGAGAGTTAACGGAAGGTTCTATACAGGTTTTATAGCTGCAAATAAAGAGTAGCTACCAAACAAAACCCACAAAAATAGCCAAAGGTCCTCTTTTTTGCAGAAAGGTACAGAAGAGTCTATATTTTCTAATACAATGGTGCTCACTTGTATACAGTGAAGGGCAAAGCTGCACAGTCCTTAGAGAGTAACTGGTACAGGGCTCCCTGAGGGTTGGTACATGGGTGAATTGGCACCCAAGTTTTTGATGCAATGACACAGGAATGGACTTTTTATGTTCACAGTTATTTGTTTATTTTAATAAGTATACTCAATATTTGTTTTTGGTGTTTTTCTTTTTCGCTATTCACCTTTCAATCTCCCTTCCGACTAGCAACTCCCTACCGGGGAATCTCCCATTTTGAGTTGTCCGGGGGTCTCTGGCTGCCTCAGGAAGTTGAAGAGACTGCACTTTCATTGTCCCCATCCCTGTCCTAAGGTAGGCAGGGTGTAGATGTGACTTGGGTTTGGCCAAGCACATATTCTCGCCAGGATTGTTAATTCTGAGCAGGTGAGGCAGAGTGGTGGCTGGGGGATGGCTGATGGTCTCATCTATGCCATGGCCCTGGTATGGTGGTGGCATTTTGCAGAGACCAGGGTGGTTGTGCTGTAGGGCTTCTGCCTGGTCAATCAGAGCCTCCTTGATCCCTACCGCCTTCAAGCCCGACCTTCCAACCTTCTGAAAATTACCTGAGGCCCCAGTATCCCTCCGATAAAAACTTGCATTTCTCAAGATGGCTGGAATTATTTTTAATGGCTTTCTCCCATGGACCTTCTAACTGATACAATGTGAAAACATGTAATTAGCAAATGAAACCCATGATTTTATGGATATTATTCCTTAGGAAATAGGCAAGCCTTTCAATCGGATGGATTTAAGTTAAATTAAAAGAAAAACATGAAATGAGAAAACAAGTAGCGTGTGGGTACATTAAACGGCGATGATTAGGAAGGCAGTGAACTGGTTCACTCCCCTTTGTTCACAGAACAGAAATGTGGTTGCCAGAGAGGAGAGGGGACAACCCAAAGGTCCCCTAGTGGCTCTGCAGAGACCTGAACCAGAATCAGGTGCCCTGGCTGTAGGTCAGTATCACGACATCCCGCTCACATGTGAGGGACAGCACCCAGTTTCCACACTCAGGGTCCTTCTCCATCACACAGCAGGAGTATGTTGGGTGCTAAATCCTCAGGTGCCTTGGTCAGCAGCCAGCATTTTCACTTTTAATGACTTTGTAAAGACAAACTTATTTTTCACTGTGCTTTTTTTTTTTCTTTTTTTCTTTTTTTTGTCCTTGAACTTGGTACCAACAAGCCTGACAGCATGGTACACACATACCACATATGTCCTGTCTTTCTCTGAGTCATCCACTGCTGGGAATAAGACCCACTCACCACACAGAAATACTTAACAGATTAATTCTGAGGGCTTCATTCCTCAGGAAACAGCACAGCCCAGCAGTGACGCCCCTGCAAAGTAACACGGAGCCCCCTCTGACCTGGGCTCGTTGGGAGAAACGTGGTTTGTCTGAAGCCATTGCATTGACGTGACTGAGGAGTGCAATAATTAGTCTGGCCAGGGAATCAAGTCCTGTTTCCTTCACATTTTAAAAATTAAATCTTGAAATAATTTCCCAGAAGAAGCCAACAGAGGCCTATCCCTTTACATTAACGACCAATTGAAGCAGTGCCCAGGAGCCCTTCTCCGTTCTCATTCGTGTCAGTTACAGCATCACGACCCAGAGGGAAGTGAAAATGGTCCACGCGGGAGGGAGGCAGGTCTTCATGGTGGAAAAGGGAAGAACCTGGAGTGGGAAAGTCCTGAGTTCTAACCTTAGCTGCTGAGGGGGGAGGAAAGTGGAAAACAGAATGGCTCTGCAGGCAGAGGTACAGCACGTGGGGAGCCACGGAACACGAGACCGTGTGGAGAGACTAGAGAACTACAGGAAAGGGAGGTATGTCTGGAGAGCATACAGGGGTGTCTGGCAGCATGAAGGAAGGCCACATTTGATGCGAAAGAGATTGGTTTTATCTGGTAGCTGGTGTGCTGTAATGGACAGATCACATCCTCCTGTACCGGAGGTCCAGCTCTGCCACTTTCTGACTGTGAACTTGGGCTAACAAGACTTTTGTATAGTTGTGCAGATTCAAGATGTGTCTAAACATGGTGGCACCATGTCTGGCTCGGGGACGTTCTGCTGTAAAGAGCTGCTTTTCTTAGGGAATGAGTGGTCATTTAAAGGGTTTATTGTGGTGGTGAAATATCACCTTGTAGATGCACAGAGCACTGATTCACGAAACTCCCCAGAAAGGCAACCAGGTCAGCAGGTCCTTGTGTTTTACTGGACAATCAAGAGCCTAAGGTAGGGCAGTAGATCGGGGGAGAGGAAAGGAGAGGAGAGATTCATGCAAGAGGTATTTGTAAAGCCAAAGCTCCGGGACCTGGGGCTCCTTGTAAGCAGTGGGCAGAGGACTGGGTGGATTCGAGCAGTAGAAGAGTTGAAAATGATTACCAGGTTTTGGCTTGGATGACGGGTTGATAGTTGTGCCCCCACCGAAGATGGAGAATGACAGAAGATTTTGTATGGAAGAGGTTGGCTGTTAATTTAGATAGAAGTCCAGTCAAAACCGAAAGTAAAAATATAATCAAATTGTTGTACTATTTATCTACACTTGGTCAAAATCTAGATATTTGTAAATATGTTTCAACGCATCATAATGAAAGAACACTGGATTTGGATTTAGGAGACCAGGCCTGTAGTCTCTGTCTACCCAATACTTGCTGTGTAATTTTAGGAAAATTACCAAACCCCTCTGAGCTTCGGTTTCCTAATCTGTAGAGACAGTGGTAATCACTCCTGCCACCCCCACCCACCCACCCACAGTGCACAAGGTGAAGAGATTCTCAGGAGCCACTTGTACAGGACCTCGGTCCCTAGAGCCTCAGACCCTCCCAGACATGGGTCAGCTTTGTAATTCTGTGGGTCACGAATGCTCCTGTGTTTGAAAAGGCAGGTGTTCCAAAGGCTGCTGGATGCCTTCCACGACAGGGCACTTAGAGACTCTGGAGGAGGGAACGTGAGCTCCCAGTGGGAACACACAACACTCCCCGCCATCTGCCTGAGGCGGAGGCATATGGAGACTATGTCCTGTCCTCTGCAGGAACTGGCACCATCCAGAAGGGACGGAACAAGATCTGTTCCCCTCAACCCTGCGAGAAATGCCGCCAACAGTTTGCTTCGGGCTTTACTGACGCCAAGATGAGAAGGATTATGGGAATTTTCATAGGAAAGATGGAGGGAAATAAATATGGAAGCATGGAAAGAAGCAGGGAGGGAGAGAGGAAGGGAGGGACTCTGACCAGGAACCCGACCTCCATGCCCTCACTTGTTTAGTGATCAGCACTAGTACTAATAAGTGTAGTCAGGGCTCGTACTAGTGGCCCCCCTTTAATCTACTTGCACCTGTTCATGCTTCATGGTTCGATGCAGGTGGAGTCTCTCTGGGGAGTCATTCCTAACCTCGGCCAGGTGAGGCGGTCCCCACGGATGCGCCCATAGTACTCTCTGCCTCCCTCAGTGTACTCCCTTCCTTGTACGGCGACAATCTATTTCTGTGCCCACCTCCCTCACAGACCGGAAGATCGTATTATTATCACCACCATGGCCACCAGCTCCGGCTAACGGACAAGACTGCTGAAACTCAGAGACATTAAGTAACTTCCCTACGGTCACAGAGCCAGCATGTGGCAGATCCAAGAGTGAAACCGCCTTCCCCAGGTCTCATTCCAAAGCTTTTAATTTTTCCCATTTCAAGCTGTTTTCTAGGACAAATAGATTTCTAAAGTACCCCTATAGGAAATGTGTTTTCTCTAAAATGAACCTCAAGCTGGACACTCAGGAGTGGTCCCAAGGGTCTTGGGGCAATGGAATATTCAGCCTTTCAGAGAGAATGATCTTATAATTCACAAGTTTGCCTTTCAATTAACTGAGGACTGTGGCTCTTTATTTAATGGTATTTCTACATAATCAAATTTCGGCTGCAGGTTAATGGACCCATGGGGAGTTATTGCTGCTTCAGCTACAAAAGCATTCAGCAGCATTCCCAGATTATTGGTGGTTAATGGAATCACCCAGCTGTTTTGACTCTCTCCCAATCCTGCATGAGGTGACCCTAGAGAAGGGGACAAAAACAGAGAGAGTGGGACTCACTTTTAGGTCCCTGGAACTTGCTGAGCAATCCTTCTGCAGCCCCACGGCCACACTTGATTCTAGCTCCTAGAAAACCACGTGCTCATAGCCAGACCCAGCACGTCCCATACCGTTCCTTATTGGTGTAAAAACATTCGCAGAGCACTTAGCACGTCCAAGGTACCATGTAGCAGTGCTGGAGTCACAGAGCTGGATCAAGCATGGCGTGACGTTAGAAACCACTCGCTGGGACAATCACTATGATCGGAGCTGCAGCCTCCTCCAACGTCACATGTGCTTTCATCATGGTGCTTCCCGCTGTTCACTTATCCCTCCAAATGACACTGACTGTGAATCTTCTGCACTGACAGGTGCTTTCCTGATAACACCTTCTAATGGTTCCAACCTCATAGGAGCTTATGCTCACATAAGGGACACAGATAAATTCATAGGCAAGGACAGCTCGTGGTGGTGAGTCATCAACGGGGGAAGTATTGAGGACCACGAGAACACAAAGGAGCCATTTCTGCCCGGGAGTGGGGAGTCAGGAAGGTCTTCCTAGAGGATTTCCGGGCTTCATCTGAGCTTAGATCCGACAGGACTAGGTGTGAGCCAGGAGAATTAGCAGACAGGTGGGGAGGAGCATGGTTTTAGTCAGAGGGACCAGCATTGCAGGGTGAGAAAGAGTAAGTCACACCGGGGAAAGCATGGTGGTTAAGGTGCCCTGTGTGATTTCAGAGTGTAGATAAGTAGAGAGTGGGGAGGCTGGATAAACGGGTACGTGTGGAGCATGAAGGTGAAGGGCCTGGCCAGCCTGCAGAAGAGACTGGACTTCATCCTGCAGACGATAGAGAGCATGCAGAGGTTCTCACAGGTACGTGACCTGAGCAGATTTGGGTTTTTGACAAATTGTCTGGCTGCCCTACACAGACTTGATCTGGGCATCGGAAAATCGGAGGCTGGAGCAACTGGACCAAAATGGTGACCGGAGCTCCTGAGGAAGCAGTCAAGATGGAGAGAGGGGGACCAAGCCGAGGGGAAACTGGGAATAAGTGCCCACAGAACTTAACATCAGAGGTGAGATGAGTTCATGTAACTAAACATTTGACTTTTAGAAAAACACAAACTACAAAGTCAACTTCAGCCCACCTCAAGCCCAGGTTTCCATTTTTTGTGGATTGGTCCCACCTCAGTTAATGGGGTTGTTCTGTATTGGAATACTAGATCAAAGCCATCCCATTCAAAATTGTATAAACTTAATAATATTTAAAGAAGAAAGAATTTGGGAGTCTAATAGATGGCTTTGATTGAAGGCTTTGGGATGGTTCAGGATCCAGTATGTCACAGGAAACTTTCCCCAAATGATGACAAAGTAAATGAGTGATCTGACTTTAAAGTGAGCAGAGCTGAATTTTCACAGTTTTATTAAATTACGCTCCACTGATGGAGTATTTTATTTGCTTTAGAAAGGGAAAACAAGATACTGGTTCCTGAAAGGCAAGGGGAGGTAAAGACTGGTGGCCTTTTGCATAGCATTCCCTTTGTGAAGTGGCCTCCGCTGTACAGATGCTACAGGAAGCAGAATGGCTTACACGTTTTTTACAGTACGAGAAGTCTTCACTCTGGGGAAGACGATGTCTCACGTTTTCTGAAAATCACACCCAAGCTTTTGTGCCGCAAATGTGTGAGCAGAAGTGGAAGGATCCGTTGTCTGGAGGCTGGCCGGCATGGTTTGGAATCTGCTTTCACCTAAACCAGCAGCGCAAGTTGGGGAAATAACTTAATCTTTCTAGCATGTTGTCTTATGTGCGAAACGAGGGTGGTGACAGTAACCGATCTCGCGGGGCAACTGCAATGTTCAGATGAGAACATTCTCTCCTCACTCCCCTGACACTGGTCCTCGGGGTGAGGAGAATACATCCTGCCCTGCCTACTTCCCAGGTGTCCAGCTCCCGGGAAGCTGAGCCTCAGAGGGGAAAGTGTCCTAGGTCACAAAACAGACTGGCAGCAGAGTGGGCGATAAGGCTGGGGTATCCTAAAGCCAGCCCCACCCCCCCCTCCATTGTGCCACACCAAGCTCAGAAAGCACTGGGCCGTGAGTTCAGAACCCGTCACACACCGATAGTCGTTGAGAACGTCCCTTGCGACACCCCCAACTCAGCTGGAAGCAACTCAGACTCTGGGAACCCAGGTTCTTGGTGATGGGATCCCACCCCCCTAGGGAGCCCTATTAACTGGAAAGTTCCCTTGCTGGCTTTCCTTCACCCCAAAGAGTCCCACACTGGCTCTCGGGAAACACTCTCAACACCTGCATAGCAGGGTTCCCTCACAGCAGGGTGTCCCAGGTTCCCCCCAAAGCAGCACAGCAGCCCTTCTCTGCCCTCTGCATTTCTGCATTTCCTGATTAGGAATCAGACTCAACCGAAGGGACACACTTCAGACCTCTTGGAAAGATTTCATTGAAGACGCTTACAAACCTTCACTGGCCCCCAAAATACAAAGCCATCTCTGAAGAATTCACCTTGATAATATCCCTCCTTCCATTCTTCAGTGAGGAAGAGGTCCCGAAGCCCTCAGAGAGGTCTTCTGACATTTCCTTTGCAAATCCCAAACGTGGGGATCTGGTTTTGAGTTGCTCACCCCTTACTTCATGGTGCTTATTAGAGCGTTTGGTTTTTACATCTTATTACAGATTCGTATCAAGAAGATTTGTTTGCCAAGAAGAACCTTTATTTTTCCTCCTTTGGGTCTCTCATCCAAATGTTCCGTGCCTTTATGAGTTTATTACTCAGTCTCTAAGACATATTTTCTAAATCACAAGATGCAATGACTCATGCCTGGTCTGGACTATCACTGAAGCCCATAAAATACAGACGGCCATACTAAAGTAAGTCTGGATATTCTAGAATTCCAGGTAGAGGGAATAGAGATTCAGAATAGAGAGACGATTTTGTGTGCTAAGAATTAAGGAGAGTGACTTTTGCATTATTCTGCAAAGAGGGTGACTAGATCTACGTAAAAGTACTTGGAAAAATTAAAGTGAGACATGGAATTGTTCAGTGAGCTGGCAGGAGTTCCACATACAGCATGTCACCTAATCCTCAAAACCAGTCTGCATGGTTCCTGACTAGCAGTCATTCTCCAGATTCCGATTAGATGTTACTTTCTCTAAGAAGGCTTTCTTGACCCCAGACAATATTAAATGTCCCTGCTCTATTCTCCCAGAGCAAATTGTACTTGAGTACGTATCATCATTAGTTAGCTAAATGAAAACAGGGCTCACAAGTATCTTTGTTATCATTTATCCTAATGGCCTTGTGTAAAATTAGCCATAGCAAATCTTTGATAAATGTTTCACCTATGTATTAGATAGCATAGGTTAGATTATGCTGCAGCAACAAACAACGCCCAAATCTAAGCAGCTAAACACAGCTAAGGCTAAGTGCTCAGTCATGCAAAGCCCCAGGATATTCAGGAGGGGGCACATCTAGGTCAGAAACTCGCGTGGACAGCTCTTCCACGGCCCGCCTTCACCCAAGCCATCTTCAAGGGCTCTGAGCTCCGTCTATCGCTGTAACCTCGATTTAGCTAAAACCATGGTTGCCCCATCTACACTTAAATCTCCTCTCACCCCATAAGCATAAAAACAAACAAACAAACAAAAAAAACAAGCTATCACACATATAGCACCCAAACTACCTCCTCCTCTGCCACATCAATTAAAACCTGGAAGAGAAAGGTAGTTGTTTTGTTTGTTTTTGTTTGTTTGCTTTAAGTATTCTTTCCAAAGGCTATTCAAAGGGACAAAGAAGAGGAATAAATCACATATACCCATGCCCACACCTGAATTATTTCTTTAAGCATCTTTTTCTTTTCTCAAACGTTCCTTTCTTAAGGCAGCTGACATCTCTGTCCATTGGAACCATCTTCCCACTGCATAACGCATCCGCCTATATACCCTGTACCTCGCTCAGCCAAACAAAGAGACCGGCTGCACCTGGGCTTGCCCTGGGCCACTGAAATGCCTCAGACAATGCCAGGTACATTTGGGTGGTGGGTGAGGTCACGGGTGGAGGTGGGGTCAAGGCAGGTTTGTGGCCAAGGTGCTTTGACCACTCGCTCTTTTTAGGACACCACAGCATGGCTGCTCTGGCTTTTCCTTTCCTGGGTGTTTTGGCCCCTGTAACCTTGTCCTAGAATTGGCCAGCGGGGCCAAAGCTACAGAAAGACTGTTTCCCACTTCCCTAGAAACAGGCTTCCTGAAAGGGAAAGAGTAAAAAGGACACATTCCCTCTGACTTTGACCTCATAGGAAAACGAGTTCCCATCATAGCACATGCCCGAGAAATACCTGCTTCTTCTCCCTCCTTCTCTGAAAGCAACATATTGCCAATAATTTTACCAATTCAATAAATGAAAATGCTCTCAGTTCCTCAGACGCTGGCCCTACTAACAAGCTGCATTCTCTCTTTTATCTGTTTTCCTCACTCAAGCACTGCACACACGTCCCTGTCCATAATCAAAAATGCATGAGCATGCAACACCCAATGTTATTCCTGATGTGCAAGTTGCGATCTAGAATTAAGTACACCTTGGCGTTCTCAAAAGTCATGCTCCCTTGCTATTAACTAGAGGAATGAAACTAAACGATAAATGAAAACCAGCTGCCAAATGTATATATGATAAGGCATTAATTCCATAAGCACATGATAATTTGGGATTATATGGGCCAGAGACAGACATCCCTGCAAACCTTCAAGAAAGCAAAGAGGACAGGAAAAACAGAATACATTCGGAGAGATAAAATTAAATGGCATTTCATTGCACAGGGCAAAGAATAAATTCAGAATGGGCACATCCGTCTTCAAGGACTTCAAAGGAGACAATAAAAAATAAACAAATAAAAATCTATATCCACTTACAAGCATCAAGACATTAAAAAGTCCAGCAGAAAAAAAAAATTACCATCTCTTTTCTCAGCAATAACAAACTCAATTCTCGGGCAGTTCTGTGCAGGAAAGCTGCCACCTCTTGCATTTTGCATGAGGGACACATTTTCAAAAAACTGTGTCACCTAGTTATTGCCTAATTTCACTTGGTGACACCCCATCTTGCCACTCCGCCCATGCAGCCAGTACTGAATGTAGAAATTAGTGTGAAAATTGGAGTCAGAGCTAATCTTCATCAGGAGAAACTTGTGGGTAACACACGATAGGTCAGGGGTGGGGACAGAGGTTGGGGGATGCGGGGTGGTCCACAGCACTGGCCTCACCTACAAAGAGCTGCCAGCTCATCTGGACAGCAGGGCATGCTGGGACTATTTCTGTCCATTGTCTCTCTTCTAGTGCCTCAACCCGTGTCCTCTTAGCCATCCCTATGGCTCCTTGAATCAAATGTGTTATTATGGAGACTCTCTGGACGGCCCCAGGTAGGAACAATAGGAAGAATCCTTAGGGGAGAACGCGAAAGCTCAGTGGAAGGAATATGACTGACTCTGGGCTTTGAAAGTGTTTCCAGCAGACACATTTTATTTCCTAAGGAATAAGTAATTGTTTCCCTTTCCTAAATTGGTCATACATGTGTGTACATCAGCAGATGATAAACGCAAAACAGGAAAGAGCAATAAAACACTGTTAAATCGTGCTTCTGTGGCAGACACTGCTGGCTGCCAAACCAGTGACAATGCTCCTTGGCCTTCCTGGTCCCAGCAAAGCCCACCTCTCCTGATGGGGGAGGAAAGTGCTAGATCCTTTCCACCGAGCTTTCCTTGCAGGGAGGGGTGTCTACCAGAATCAGTCAGGGCTACTGAGACATAAACAGGACTTGGCTGTGTTTGGGGGAGCCTTCCAGAAAGCACTCTTTCTGTTCCATGATACAAACAGATTAACAAAACCAGCAAACAAAAAACACTCTGCCCCCTTTTCCTTCTAGCATTGCCATCTTCGGACCACCAGTGGTGATATGATTTGTGCCCTGAGCAAGTCAGCGCAGAGCGAAAGGAACACTGGGTTCTGGACGGCTAAACTGTTGAGCTACTGAATCAGGGCTGGAACCACCTGTTTCAGTAACGAGATACCTCGTTACTGAAAAAAACAAACAATCAAAAACCTATTGTTTAAGTCATGTTTAGCTGGATAGTCTGTTATTTTCAGCTAAAGCACCCTGATTGCTAAAACTGTTTGATGAGTTAACCGTTGCTTTGGTCACCATGATATTCTGTTGTATATCACGGGAAAAACTGATGTGCTCATTTTCCAGAGAGACGATGAGGAAGGAAGATAGGCTTTTTGTTGGACCTGAAGGGACTGAGTCCTATCTCAGCTACTTTCTCGTGTGTGACCTTGAGCAAGTATTCCATCCTGAAACTCAGTTTCCTCAGCTATAATCTGAAGCACGTAAGTGTCAGGGCTTACTCTAACTCACTGTGGAACTGAATGGGAGAAGGCACGTAAGGACCGAGTCTGGCACGCGGCAAGAACTCCATTTCCGCTGTGCCATCATTTCTGTCCTCCACTTGTGAGCGAGGTGGACGATCTTTAGTTGCTTTGACACTGGCTAGCTCTTGTTTTCTGTTAGAAAGAGGTAAGGACCACCTGCCTGGTCCTCCCAGCCAAGGAAGCAGCCTTCTTGGAGAGACTGGAGGGCGATGGATAGAAGTTACGTTCCACTTTCAAAACATCACAAGAAGTCCGCCCTACTCTGGATCCTGTCGCTCTGCTGACCTTATTTCTCAGCACTGTTTAAAAATGACTCAATGCACCAACCATTCTTGCCTCATAAGTAAATCCACCGACTCTGGGGTTCTCCATGCATTTTCCCAGGCTGTCCCAGGCACGCTCCACCATCTGGCTGACTTCTGCTTCTTCTTCAAGGTGCAGTTCAGCCATCCCCTCCCAGGAGCCTTGGAGCCTCCTCATTCTCACCTGACATCTCTCTAGGTCAGGTGCCCCTTTGCTACTCGCTCCACACACTTGCTGAGGGCCCCATCACAGACTGTTTCACAGATTTGTCTCCCTTGCTCCACGCACCTTGCATATATTAAGTGGTAACTAAATGTTGGTTGAATGATAACACGCCCATTAAAAAACTCAGATTAAACTCAGTGAGAACTAAAGATTATTCCATGCAGTCGTATGCTTAGCCTAAGAACATTATGTCTATCTGTGTGTGTGTGTGTATGTGAGATAAACCTGATGTGTTTATTATGTCCTTCATAGTTCTTTCTGGGAAACTTCTGCTTTATTGCTGTAAGGAGAATAGGCTGCCACCACCTTAGTTGAGTGAAATTGTGTGAAAAACACAACATATGTTTAGAAATTGAAAAAAAAATACAATTAATAATTCATGAGTCAAAGCTGAAATCATAATTGAAATCTGGAAGTAAATGATGTAAAGGTACTACATATTAAAACTTGAGTAATAAAATTAAAAGCATAATTAGAGGGAAATATATTGTCTTAAATGTATGCATCAGAAAAAAATGAAATCTTAAGATGATACATATTTAATTGAGGAGTTGGGAAAAAAGCAGAATAAACTGAAAGAAACTTAAAAAGATAATATCAAAATAAAAAATCAATTAAATAGAAAATAAGGACACTATAAAAATGTTTGTTTTTTAAAAAGTAGCTCATTGAAAAGGTTCACAATATAGGTCTCTGACAAGAGAAGACACAAGCAAAGTTAAGAACAACAAAGTTACATAGCTAGTTTCAGGAGAAATTTTAGCAAGCGTTAAACAATGTGGTGAATAGTATTATGACAATGATTTTTATAACTAGGATGAAATTAATACTTTCAGAAAAATAAAAATTACCAAAATTGACTCAAGAAGAAATAGAAACCCTGCATTGACCATTCAGTAAATTAAATTAGTGGTCAAAAAAATCTGTCCCTTCCTCCCAAAAAAGCAACAAGCACAAAATAATTTCCAGTTATCCTAAACCCTAGGAATGGAAAATTCCTAGCGTATGCAAGCTCTTCCAGAGACTATAAAGAGGGAAACTAGCTGACAGTAAAGGGTAAAAATAAGCAAATAAAACAAAACAAAAGAAAACAACAAAACCATCTTCTCTTTCTGGATGGACAGATTTGACTGTGGGTTAACCCTGGGTATCTGATAAAGGTGGCAGGTCAGCTCTGTTCCAGGTATCGTAACTTATGGTTAAGAAAGGAAAAAAACAAAAGCCCACGATCGGTGAACTGCATCACCCCTGGAAGGACTGTAGATAGGACTATACATACCTGACAGGAAGCTATACATTTAAACTTCCTGTGTGGGGTGGACATGTAACTGGGCACGTTCCTTCAGTGTGACCTGGTGTCAGGAGCAACCTATTCAGATCTAGAATATAAATATCTAGTTGAAACTAAGACCACTGCTGGTGGGTATTGCAAGATGCAAATCATCAGGCAAAATAAAAGAGTTATTTGGTAAACACGATACCAAATAGATGAGGATAATAGTGAAAAAGAAAATTACTGGCAATAGCGCTTTGGACAGTGATACAAATATACTAATATTGGCAAATTGACTCCAGCAAGGTATTTTTATACACACACACACCCCAAAAATGGAAGACTAATTCAATATGAGAAAAACTTATTGATCAAATTTATCACATTCATGGATTAAGAAGCAAAGACCAGATGATGAACACTGGTGGTTAACACCTCAGCCGTTCCTACCCTCCCCCCTCTGGCCTCCACTAAACTGGCTGTGGCTCTTTCTGCAAACGGTGCTCTATATAGATCGATGAAAGAGAAAGGAGAGCCCAGAAAGAAAGTCACCAATGTATTGCGACTTTAAAACTAGACTGGAACTACAAATCAATGGAAAAGCACTGTTCAATTAATGGTACTGGGTAATTGATTACTATATGGAAAACAATCAAATTAGATCTCGACCTCCCATCATTAGATCTTTCCTACACAAAAGCAAATTGAAGGTGAATTAAAACAAATCTTAAAATGTAAAAATAATAGAAAAACTTTGCTACGTCGGGGCTGGGTAAGATTTTTTTAATAAGACCAAAACAACCCACCATTGCTCATTATAGAAAATGGCAATGAATATAATCATATTTGTGCAAAATGCAACACACAAAATATTACCATGTATGTAAATTGCAAAAACACACAGGCGTGTGCATGGAAACATGCATGTGAGTACAATGTGCAAAGCAGGCACAGGAAGGTTCCTTCCCAACTGCAGGATGATGAGAACACATGCCCCTGGGGGAGGGCAGGGGTTGGAAGCAGTAAGAGGGCCTCACCTCTACCTCTATGCCGTCCCAGTTTTCAAAAGCTCTCAGGCAATTAAAATGTTAACCTCTGTGAATTGTGTGATGGCTCCATGGTTGTCCTAACAATACTATCTATAATTTTTGGAATATTTGAAATTTTCTACAATAAAAAAATAACACAACGAAATGCTTGTCCTTCCCTTGTATCATAACTCCCCATAGCAACCTGGAGAAAGTTAGTTACATGCATGGACACACAAACGCACCCACTCACACACTCAGTCCTACTCTTGACTCCAGGCTTTGGTCTACGTCGTCCCTTCTGTGTGGACTATTCCACCACTCCTTGTCAGTTAATTCCTAAGCATCCTTTAAGCCCATGCCCCGCCAATGGCCACCTTGCTTGGAAGCCTCCCTTGGTCCCCTGAAGGCTGCTCCTCTTTGTTCCCATATCATGCGTGCTTGCGTGGTTGCTGCACCCACGGTGATATGTTGCCCGTGTATCACCCACGAGACAACCAAGCCCTAGTGCAGTGAATGAATTTTATTTGCCTTCATGTTTTTAGTACCTAGCTGCTCTGGGCACTTAGTGGACATCCACTAGATTTCCCTTGGTTGAAGACTAGACCTTTTGCAAATAGACAGCCAGGAAAAGTTGACTAAGTATGTAAGTACCCCAAGATGTTCATTTTTCCTGGAGTACACAGCAGAGGTCTTACTTTTAGACTTGCATTTGGTTCATCTTTATTGCGGTTCATGGACAGTGTACGGAATTTGGGAAGAGACGATCCTGTATTCTAACCCTCCTTCTCATTACTAACTGTAGTGCTTTGGCCAAGTCCTAACGTAGCTTCTTGGGCGTCAGAAATGAGGATAGTGACACCATTCTGCAGAGTTGTTATATAAGGGTTCTATGACATAAAATATACACGAGCTTGCTGCAGCTGGTAAATGTTATAAATCATTACACTAGGCATGGCTCATGGTCAAAGCAGGCTGGTGAGTGGACACAAGGTCTAATGATGAGGAGTCGAGAGCTCTGTGAAGAACAGATCCAAGAGGTGGGTTCTGAGCAGTTTTGTAGAAAGACCTTTATGTTAGAGAAAAACCCAAAGGATTTCCAGACCAAGGAAAGGACATTTGCATACGTCTGCTTGCTGGAAGCCAAGGACCTTACACAGATTTAGTTCTCTCTTCTTCACTAAGTGTATTTGTAGGCAGCTTTGCCTTTGGGAGGGCGTAGGAGCCAACGAACGGCCATGATGTCTCTGCTAGACTCCATGGGTGGTGGGCAACCATCTGCTGAAGCCAGAGTGAGAAATGTGGGGGGTCACCCAGAGGCAACAGGCTGTACTGGGGGAGAGCAGGCCTTGGTGTGGAGCAGGAGGGCTTTAGCTCTGAGCCCCATTCATTCCTTCTTCATAAAATGGAAACGAGTTGTCTTATGTAGCTTTTGGGAGGACCAGAGATCACATGTTTGAGGAACCAAACACAGCGCCTGGCCCTGGCAGGGCTGAATCATTGGGACCTATTAGGATTACCTCCACTACTGCCACAGCACAGTTGACAGCATATGGTTCCAACGTACATGGTTTCCGAGTCCCGTCTACTTAAAAAATGGCAGCCTCAAGTGTAGCCTGCCCCAGTGCTTGACTCTGGAGCTGAAGCACTTCACAACGATTAGCGTGTCTCAGAATTTCTACAGAGCTTTTTAAAAAGCCCAGCTGATTCGAACCCTTCCCCCCACCCCAGACCTACTGAACCAGAGTCTCTGAAGTAGAACCCGTTCTCTTTTTCTAACCTTGTAACAAAGGCAATGCCAGTACATGGCCAGGATGAGAACCAGCAGACTGAGGTACCACCTTTCCAGGCTCCCCTGTGGGAAGGTGAGTATCACTAGCACAGGCAAAAATTAAGGCAGAAGCAGCTTTTCACACCTGGAATGAATTCATTGACAGGATTATCAGTTATCAGTCAAGGGAAGCCATAGGAGACTCCCGAGATGTGTTAGAGGGAGGGCGGAAGCTGACACTCTTCACCTATGACATACAATGATTAAAGTGACCGTGTTTCACGGAGTGGTTGAAAGACTGAGTTATATGACATGCAGTTGCTCGATACATTAATTCTCCTTGCAGGGGATGGGTGAGCGGGGCATGGATGGTGGGAGGGCGGGGACAAGAGTGCAGGCAGGACATGCCTCTGGATGGTGGGTGGACCTGCCTGGCTTGTGTGGAGGTGGGAGCTTTGCATAGCAGGTTCGTCTACAGGTGTGTTAGGCAGTGGCGTCCACCGGAGGCTATGGAGCCTGCGTGGAGGAGAGAAAGGCAGGAAACAGGCATAGAGATATGAGGCAGCCTTAAATAGGGACAGAACTGCCCTTCAGCAGCTACCCGAGCCTTTGTGTTCTCACAAAGCCGAGCCCCCCGACCCCCACCCTTGATGACTGTCTTGGTTTCCTAGGCCTGCCCTAACAAACCCACAAAGGGTGGCTTACAATAACAAAACTGTACTTTGTCATCGTTCTGAAGACCGAAGGTCCAAACTCAAGGTGTTGGCAGGGTCATGCCCCCGTGAAGACGCAAGGGAAGGACCTGCTCCACGCTTCTCTTCCAGCTCCTGGTGGCCACTGACACTTGGCAAGCCTGGGTTTCTAGACGCATGCCTCCGATCTCTGCCTCTGCCACCATGTGGCTTCTCTCTATGTCTGTGTCTTCACATGGACTGCCCATAAGGACACCGCTCACTGGATTTAGGACCCATCCTAATCCAATATGACCTCCTCCTAACAAATTGCATCTGCCAGGACCCTGTTCCCAAATAACATCACGCTCTGAGGTTCTGGGTGGACGTGACTTTTTGTAGAGCACTATTTAACCCAAAACAGTGATGGTGATCATGAAAATCCTCATGATTTTCTCCTGCGTGCTGCATCTGGACTGAGATATTAATCTCTGGCTGGGATTTTCACTGCACATAATAACCGGTCAGTTACACATCTATGTCTCCTACTAAATTGTGAGCTCTTGAGGGCAGAGCCCATTTTTCTGTACTGTTTTTTATCCTCACGCCTTTCACTAGCCAACATGTAGCAGAGGGCCAGGTTTGTGACTGGCATTCAGTAAATGTGTGTGAAATTTAACTGATTTACAATCATACTTTTTTGCAAGACTAGCCACTGAGATCTTCACACTTGAAGAGATTAGAATCCACGAGAATATCTGAAGGTCTGGTCTGTTGCTCACATATGAGGTGACCCTGGGCCAATCATTTCACCATTCTGACCTCAGTTTCCCACTATAAGTGGGGGCTTTGGACCACCGTCCCAATATCCCTTCACCTTCTAAGCTCCCTTATCTCTAAAATTGCATGGGTCACACTCAGTCAGAATCGAGATTAGAGAGAAGCAGCAAAGAACCGCGTAGGAGACTGGCCCTAAAGTGCATCCAACAGCTTCCAATTCACCATGACAAGGCTTTTCCCCATCTAAACAGATGTGTCTGCCTCTTGGGTGAGAAGCCAATCCCCCTCACCTGGCAGGCTGTGAGCACAGTGCTGAAATTCCTGGGGAAGATTGTCAAGGGTGCCGGAGAGCAACGATAAACACAGTCTTTCCGCTCCAACCCTTCATTTAGGTCCACTTTCTCTTTGACTCTCAATGGGTAACAGCAGACTTTGGGGTATCTTGCTGCGGAGGTGCTTGGCAAATCATGAAAGAGCACGGACTCCCCAGGGAGGATATTTTCCCTCATATCAGAATCTTCCAAAACAGCAGGAGGAGAGAATTGCCAATGGGCATCCAATCAGCTCCTCTCCCGCGGAGAAGATACAGGGGACAGAATTCTCACCTTCAGGCTCCACAAGATTGTCAGCCTTGAGGATGACAACTTCTTTCCGAAGGAAGACTGGTCTCAGACGCCATATTCTCCAAGAAGCCTTTTCTGGGCCCCCCTCCGCATCCCCAAGGCTGAGCCCCTCTTCTCTGTGTTTCCGTGATTCCTGTGCTGCTTTCGAAGCTGCTCTTGACACACTGGGTTGAAATTTTCCCCTGAGACTCCGAACCCCGTAAACTCTGTGCAATAAAATCCTGTTTGCCATTCCAGACCACTCTCCATCCATCTCAATTTGGATTTTCCAGCAAAGAGATCTTGGGACAAGGTCTAAAAGGTAGGTGATGCATTTGGAAGGTGACCCCAGGAAGCATATGTGAGGAAAGGGAAAAGTGAGAAAAGAGAGCAGGGAAAGGCCAACAGGAGGGTGAGGTAACAGCTGGAGCCTACCCCACAGTGGCCCTCTGAACCCCCGAGGAATGAAGTGAAGGGTTGGCCCGCTGAGGGTTGATTGCAACTCTGCAGCATTTACCTGTGGACTCTTCTCTGTAGGGGTTGGAAGTTTCCCTTGGGGGCGCTAAATGCCCTACATTTTGGGGCTGCCCCGCCTATAGGCAGGCTGGGTAGCTCACATGAGGGCAGAAGAAGCACTAGACAGGGAAACAGAAGTAGGCCACACACAGGACAGCAAGGGGTGCTAGAGAGAGAGGTCAGGGTGTTTCCAGGCTCCCTGGGCCAGAGGACCCTGTACCATCAGAAGTCACATCTCCTGCTGAGTGGTGCTCTCCACACGGCTCTCTCTGCCTGCGATCTGGGCTTCCTGTCCCATCTGGGGGAAGTAATCCCTCAGCATTACCAGCTCTAGCCTCCTGCTCCTTTCATTCGTTGTGGGTTTTCCTACAGCCCGCCCACACGTCTATACATAGAACCTTTATTTCCCTGCCGCACACACACCCATTGTGTGTGTCTCTTGTCCTTCCTGCCAGGAGGGACCTGTCACAGCCCTGCTGTAGTCATCTAAGCCAGCATCCTTCTCATCTCTGCTTTCCCTGGCAGTGGTAGGAGGGGCACGGGCTGCTTCTCCTCTGGGTCTGTCTCTTATTCCTGGTTCCGTCATCCTGCTTTGGTTTCTTGGCTGAACTTTCCACAGTTCTCTGTGGGTTCTCTTCCCCTTCCGTTAGTCCCCAAAAGGTGGGCTCCATGGCCAGCTCTTGCTGACAGTTAGATCAACAGAGGGGTTTACCCTGCAGAGCCACAAACAACCCAGAGTTTGAAATTCGGTGTCCCTCTCCTTAAAGCTCCTGCCGCCCCCTCCCCAAGGGGAGTTCTCACAGTAGCTTCTGTGTGGGCTCCAGCTTGCGTGGCCTCACTCGCTTCATTACTGTTTCTTCCAGTCCCTCAATTCCCAGTGATTTTTGTCTGGGGAACCATTCAACTGTCACTTATTTAACTTCTTTCCTCTGATGTGAAGGTCTCCACTCCCACCACCTCTGTCTGAGGGGACCATTAACAGATTTTCCCACCCAGGGGAGTTTCTCTTACAGCCCTCTTTACCAGGATGAAGCCTGGTGCCGTCCATGCACATGACGGGCTCAGCCCCTGCACCTTCAGCCCGCTGCCGGCCCCGCACGCCCTGCACGGGTGCTGCGGGGTTCACCTGAATTGTTGTATTGAGCAAAGTTTTCTCTGGACACAGAACTCCCAACAAAGGAGGAGGCAGTGATGGATCCTGGGATGCCTGCAAGGAGGTGCCAGGCCAATCCAAAAGCGTCTCTTGAAACCACCACGATGGCAGAAAGTCCCCAGCCAGGCAAGAAAAAAGAAGCTGGTCTCTGGCATGTGTAGGGAGGGTTGTGAGGTGAAGAAATGGATCACTGAGGGACATTCAGGGACTGTGCGTGTGACGTGGGGGAAGGTGGCCATGGAGCTGACATACCATGTGTCCCTGGAGGGGCCATGCTAGGAACTGCACACAGGTCACCTCTAGTCTCACAAGGGACCCTTTTGCAAGTCACCGTATACTCATTACACGGATGAGTCCACTGAGCTTGACCCAGATTCTGAGTAACTTACTCAGGTTCATAGCCAGGAATTGGCAGAGCGGGGACTCAGCCCAGGTAGCCCCGAGGCCCGGCTCTCATGCTGACAATGTACTGCTCCATCGGAGACCGTGATTTGGAGAAGTAACAGCAAGCAATTCGATCAAACAGGGAGTGGATTAGGCAAAAGCCAGCGTAGGACAAAGCTCAGAATCACTGGGTCTGAGTCTCGGCCCCAACATTGCACTCTGGGGGGGGGGGGGGGGGGGGGCAGGTAGCGTTATGCTGGGAAATTACCAAGAAGACAAAACATGAGTTCTGGAGCAGAAGCCAAGGAGAAGTCACCTGAGGTCAGGCCCCCAGGAACCGTGAAATCCGCAGCAAGTCAGGCAGGGACTCGTAGAAGCACACCTATTGGTGTCACGGAGACCTGGGGTTCCTGGATTGGCCCCTAAAAAGCTGACCACTCATTTGGGTCAGCTGCTTCACCTGTCTGAGTCTCAGCATCCATGTGGAAGAAACATGGATACTAATACCCAGCTTACCGTCTCACCTGCTTTTGGCCCCGTAACAGCTGGACCCAGCTAACTTACACTCAAGTAGGTGCTTTCTTTGTGGTCACAGGTTTACTACTCACACCAGCTCTGTAGGGACACAGACCTAGGGCCACAGCCCAAAAGCTTTCCTGCCTTTGTCTGTGCTGGGCCTGTCCCCACTTGTCCTGGATGGTGAGCTCAGTCACTGGTTGTCACGTGTCCGAGCCCAGAGTTCCCTGACAGCAGACCCCAAGACGAAGACTGATGGGTAAGTGGCTTATGTGCAATGCAAGCAAGGACACGGGCAGGAGACAAGGGGGTGGGGGAAAAGGGGCACCTGTGCCTAGCTGAGTCAAGTTGACAGGAATCAAACAAGGATGTATTATGAAGGTGGCCACTGATGGCAACTTGGGCTCCAGCTGTGGGGCACTGGAGAAGCTTGCAGAAAGCATCTCAGAAGTGGCAGATGCATGCGTGCCCAGAGAGTCCACCCTGCAGGCAGACAAGTCCAGGACAGAAGGAAACAGACACAGGGCAGGTGCCAAAGTAAGGTGCTCTCCGGTCACACCTGTGTAAAGCTGGCAAAACCACAGCTGGAGGAGCAGGTGAGGCACAGGAGCTGGACGAGAGGGTCCAAGACCCCCTCGCATTTCAGTTCCGCTTCTCCTGTGCCCTTGGATTTCCTTTTAGGCCCTGACAAACCTGCCCGAGTTCCTGCCCTACCCGAGTTCCTGCCACTGATCCCGGCTTCTTTCATGTATTCATCATTCAGTAAATACGTGTTCACGGCGCGCTGGGAGCCAGGCGCAGAGCTGTGACCGAGTCTGGTCTCCACACTGCGCAGGCTCTGTCCTTGCCCTCCTGACTTTCCTGCAGTCGCTGTACTGAGGCCCCGCATCCTGAGCTGTGCTCAGAGGGAATTCCTCACGTTCGTCCTTGGCCTCGTCCTTGGCCCCATGAGTCTGTCTGCCCCTAACCCCAGCCTCCTGGCCCCCGGAGCAAAGGGGGCGGGGATTTCTGCACCTCACAGTCTTTTCAAACTTAAGGGCTGCAAAGTAATTTCTCCTAGAGTGTGTTCCAAGTCACAATGAGGTGATGAGATGAAAAGGGAGACGGGCACCTTGCAGCCCAGGAAGCTCAGGAAACACTAATAGCATCACACTGAACACTGTGGAAATGCTTCTCTACCAGACAGTGGGGCCTGGGAGGCCCCAGAGCTACTCTGAATTCACACCCAAAAAACTGGTCCAATTTTATTGGCTCCAATACTTTATGGACATCGGGAGAAGGAGGCGTAAGAGGAGTTTCGAAGAGCGAGTACAGTATTTCACAGTAACGTTCGGGATGTTCATTCCACCTCCCTCGTGCGAGGACTGGCCTTTCTGCTCTGTGGATTTGGGCTCGGGCTGAGGGAATGTGAGTAGAAGGGACGGTGCCCCTTCTGAGCATGAACTTGCAACACCATTGCCTGGTCTGACTCGGACTTGTCTGCTCTTCTCCTCAGTCTCAGGAGGGACCTGTTCACGTGGGGGCTGCTCCGTTAGCCCGGATCCCAGAATGAGAAGCCACGTGGAACCCACGTGGAGTACAGCTAAGCGGTCACCGTCAAAGCACAGCTTCCAACATGTGATGAGATCCAGAAATAAATGTCTGTTGTTGTCAGCAGCTAAGATTTGGGGGCCATTTGTCACTCAGCAAAGCTGTCTAATACAGTGTGAGTACTTCACCTTTTAACAGGGGCAAAGCAATGACTACGATTTTAAACCAAATATCAAGGGAGATTTCCTGAGGGTCTCTTGGAATTAACAGGTCTTGGGGAAAACCACTGCTTCAGTTGGGACCCTAAATAATCAAACTTTTCCCTCCAGTGAGAGAAATAATATTTAGTGTCCCTTTCTCCTAGGAAGCTGTGCATGCATTTTCTCAGC
Source organism: Rhinolophus ferrumequinum (assembly GCF_004115265.2). Classification (NCBI taxonomy): domain Eukaryota; kingdom Metazoa; phylum Chordata; class Mammalia; order Chiroptera; family Rhinolophidae; genus Rhinolophus; species Rhinolophus ferrumequinum. The sequence continues at coordinate 68,313,298 of NC_046297.1, read as the reverse complement.
TTACCTTCTTAAGAAAACAATGCAGGAAGCAGTCTATGCCCATTTATAGAAGGGACTTAGGTTTAATTGGCTTGTCTGGAGTCATACAAAGGATGGCCAGGATTTGAAGTAGCTCCAGAATTCAGACAAAATCTGTACATTACATCATGCATTTGTCAGCTACTGGTGCAAACAAAGGCTTCCTTTGAGAGCTTGTAATGAGCTATATTCAGTACAAAAGGCATTTCCTTTCTGACACCATTAAAATATTTCTCACCAAACAATTTAGTAAAAGTAATTTTCCTTATTCCCCCAAATTATTGAAAATATTTCCCCCAACCAAAATGAAAAAAACTTTCATTTTTTAAAAAATATAACTGAGTACTTTCCCATGGATGTATTGTTGAAACGAGGCTCTCTGAATTCTATCCAACAGAGAAATAAGTGTCTTTGAGACTCTCCCAGTGATCCCTGGAAACACCCACTCATGGAGAAATTCCGCTGACTGATGCCAGCCTTGACTCTAGTCTTTTAAAAGACACCCCTCTGACCCTCTGTTGAAAGGGGTCTCGGCCAATCAATAAAGATTCACTGGAAGGCTTTCCTGTGCCAAACACTGTGCTGGGTCCAGACCAAACCAGCACCTTACATACATTGTCCCGTTTCACCCTCACAAATATACCGCAGACTACCGTAAATCCCATTTCACTAAGGAACCCAGCATTATGATGTTTAGAGAGCTGGAGTTACTTCCTGAAAGCCGGGTTGGGATTCTAACCCAGGTTGGAGTGGCTTTCATCACCCCATTTGTGTATTCTATTTTATAAGGTCTTCTGTGGGGTACTGCTTGATGAGGACACTGAAGGCCACTCGACAGAGTAAACCCCGCCTGCTATCTCTGTCATGCCCATGCCTGCTGGCTAAGTTGCCCCTTGGCTACTGTCTGGGAACTTGGTTTCGAGAGGGTGCCCACCATCCCTGAACTGATAAGAGCGACACACCGTGCCCAAGCGGTTTGTACAAACAATGTGGTTTATGCGGAACACCTGCTTCCTGTCAGGCCGTCTAGAATTTTGGCACCAGGCAGAGGGTGCCCACGTGACCAGACCCGAGCAGAAACCCCAGCACCGAGCTTCTAATGAACTTCTCCAGTAGACAACACTTCACACGTGCTGGAGGAATTATGCGTGTTCTGTGTGAGTCCACCGGGAGGGGCCTCATGGGAGCGTGTGCCTGGCTCCCTCACGCTTTGCTCCATGCACCTTTTCCCTGTGTTGATTCTGCTCTGTAGTCTTTCCTGGAATAAGTCATAGGTGTGAGTAAGACCAGACGTGGAGTCCTGGGAATGAGTTCTTCCAGGGAATCACCTGTCTGTTGTACCCCACTCTACAAAGAAGGAAACTTGGGCTTGGACGCATGATGCAATTTTCCCAAAGTCACAGAGCTAGATGTGGAATGAAGACCAGGATGAAAAAAAAAATCACCTTTTTAATCATTATACCAAACCGAGTCACAAAGCACTGTGATATAAGCCATGTAGCCAAACAGTAATGAATATTTGTAGGAGAACGTCTTTATCTTTGTTTAGTACTATCTTTTAAGCACATCTCCGCCATCGGGATAAGTTTCACATCTGGGGAATGATGGGATAATGCGTTCCTGAGTGTCTGTCTAGTATGTGGTGACTGGAAAGCACCTGGAGCCCAGGTATTGGGTTTTGTTGTTCCGTAGCTCAAGGTGACCCAGCTGATCAGAATTAGAGCAGAACCTCAGACCGGCCCCACTGACCGTGGTACCACCATCTCCCTCATACCTCACTGCTCCGCCCCCTGGAAAAACTGTATTATTATTATCGCAAGCAAATGGCCCAAATTTTGTCCTGAAATTGCTCCAGGAGGTAGGGCACTCAAAGAGACACTGCTGCAGCAGCTGACCTTTAGCTAGTCTCCTCCACATGCGACCCAATCAGGCATAATGAGCTTCGAACAAGGCTTAGAATTGTTTTTCTCTCGGCCTTTCTTTTCCCCCAACATTTATCGGCATTTAAGCAGAAGGCTGTTTTTCCTTCTGCACTTATTTATATTTAGCCTGCACATCCTGTTAATTACAGAGCAGTTACAGGAGAATTAGGGACACTATATATAAATTTGCCATTTATGCAAATTGCAAAAGAGAGAACAAAGAAAAATTAGCTTAATTAGCGTAATTGCTAAAAAAGCGGGAGGTGAGGCAAACACAGCTTTCATCAAAGAAGAGGAAGAGGAAATCTCCAGGAAATGGGGACCCAAATCAGCACAGGTTGGAGGGCTGTGACCTTTCAGGACCTGAAGACCTTGCGGAGGCCCTGGGAGGACAGGAGGCCATGGACAGGGCAGAGAAGACTCATTATAAAAATGTCGCGTGGATGCCTAAGGAATGAAAGAAAACCCTTGCACTTGGACAGTTGTTGTGTGTGTGTGAGTGTGGGCACCTGAGGTGGAGTGGGAGCGAGAGTAAACGGTCTCCTCGCGTCATCTGTCCTGCAGACATGTTACAAAGTGCCTACTAAGTGTTGGGGATTGTTCAGATGCTGGGGATACAAAACTGAGTGTCACGCCGTCAGTGCCCTCATGGGGCCGGGGAGTCAGAAATAAAGAAGCAATCAACCATTGACATGTTGAAAGCAAAACAGAAGGGCCTGAAGGATAGGGTTTTTGGATTTAGCAAACAAAAACATAGGATGCTGAGTTACATTTCAATTTTTGAGAAACCGCAAATGTGTTTTAGTGTAAGTCCACCCCATGAAATATTTGGGACAGACTTACGCTACAGAGAGGTAATGGGCTGTTCCTCTGATATTCAAATTAATTGGACATTCTGTATTTTTTTGTTTTTCTGGCATCCTGTCCGGAAGAATACTGGAGAGTCCTCCCTGTTGCTCCCCCAGACCACAGAGAAATCCAGGGCTTCTTCCGAAAGCAGAGAACTGTTTTCTGGCCCACGTGCACATCCCTCCAGGCTGACATTATATCAGTGAAGAGGTGGAGAGAAAGAGAGAAGCTGTGAGTGAAACGAAGCTGGGGCATCACGGGTCCAGGGGAGGCCAAAGAACCCTGGGCTGCTGGTTTCTGCAGTCACCCCCCACCACCCCCCGTCTTAGCCCAGCTCCCAGGTCTTCAGGAAAACTACCCGCCACATAATGGCTGTGTACACAGGGCAGGCTGTGCGCCCACAAAGGGGCAAATGCGCGGTGCCCTATTGTAAGGTTTTGCACATCCAAACTCACTGCATCTTCACAACCACCCCCCTGAGGCAGGTTACATAGTCCCCATGTCACAGATGCAGAGACAGGCACAGAAGCGAGGGGACTCCAGTGAAAGTGGCTAATAAGCCCCAGCGCTGGAATTGAACCCAGGCATCTGGCTCCGGAGAACCTTCTTTGATCTGCCTTCCTTTCTTCCTTAGGGATTTCTTTTACAAGAAAGAGAGACACAAATAGCTAAACGCAAAAAAACCCAAAAAAAAAACGTTTGGGGCGGTTGGATCAGTTGGCACACAGGTGGTTTCCTAGAGCGAGGGTTTTCCCACAACAAGGGTCTTTCACTGCTAAACCCGGACCAGCTGCAGGCAAACTGGAACTCTGGTCAGCCTATGGTGGAGTGGCTTTCAAAACGCTTAGCACGATGCATGGCAAACGGTACGTTTCACAAAGAGGTAGCGACTACTACTGCCAGTCTTCCATGTGCCCCGATTTCTCCATCTGTACATGGAAGATACTAGAACTCACATCATGGAGTTTTGTGAAGATTAAAAGATGAGGTGTGCCATGTGCTTCATACATGGTAAACACTTAAGAGTAGTCATTACTGTGATGGTGGTGGCCAGGATTATGGTGATGATGATGAAGAAAAAACAGGCTGAAGTGAAACGCACAAGTAATTAGTAAAGGAACTGGGGTGTAAAACCACGCTGGGCTGTCTCCAAGGTTGTTGGTTTTTCTTTGGTGCCATGTGATAAGCAAATTCGAGGAATGATTAGCTGATGATGTGGAATTTGAACCAAGCCTTGAAGGATGAATTGCACTGGGCATTTATTCATTAATTGATTTTATCAAGCAGTATTTATGAAACACCATCAGATTATGGAAACTGGCAGGCTGGGAAGCAGGAAGCCCCCCTAGACAGAGAGAGGTTTAATTCTTGATGAACTTGGTTTAATTCTTCCCACCCTACTTCCAGGTCACAGTGAATATTCACACATGCGAAGCTCCTTGAGGAGGTAAGCCCACTCTGTAAAACCTGAGGGAAAACTTGACGTCTAATTAGAATGTCTCCTTGTTTATCAGCTTTGAACCAAGCAGGATGATTTCTCACACAGTCGTCAGGCCCTGTGTCCATGGGCATGTCACCCCACCTTCATTCCAGCCTGGCACTCACAGGTGATGTTCAAATTCCATGCCACCAGATAATAACACACCCAGAGAGGCTGATGACAAGTAAACACTGTGTCTATTTTCAGCCTCTGTGCCATGCGTTTTGGCAGATCTTCACTCTGAAATTCAAGCTAGCCTCTGAGCGCTCCTTCAAGAATAAATATCCTTTGGAAAGGCTCCTTTTACAAATGCAAATAGACAACAGATTCACTGCGATTTGAAGCTGATGCCCAAGAGGCCTCCAGGGAGCTCCTGATTAGCAAGCCCTTTGATGACACACAGAGGCCCCTTCAGCACAGTGTCCTGTCCATGGAGGCAGCTCCAAGCTGGCAGGAGAGCAGGGGTGGGAGGCTGCCCTCCCAGACGCTGAGTCTGAACGGGTCACCAGAAAGGAGTCTGTTTCAACAACAACTCTTTCAAGGGTCAGTCCATTTCCGGTAAGCCTGAGAAATATGGGCAAAACCAGGCGGGTCGACAATAAAAGGATGAGCAGGCAAACATTGGAATTCCTCAACAGAACGTGGTCAGAGAGCTGTGCAAGTTCATGCCGTCCCTCCAACCTCTCAGCCCTGACGGCCTGAGAACAGACATGGGTCAGGTCCTCAGACCACGTGCTCTGAGATAGACCAGCTCCAGGTGTCCGCAGAGCTACTAGTGCAATAGAGAGTCTCACCCAACAGAGGCTCGAAGGCCTGAAAAGCCTTCTCCAGAGGCTGGGAAGGACCCTGGGAGAGATTTGCATTCCCGGAGTCTGGATCCTTCTCAAGATGCCCAAGAACGAAGACCCGAGACTCAAGACTCCCTCAGTGTTCTTAGATACCTTGAGGCGTAAGCCAAAAAGTCAAGATTGGTTGACAAATCCAAAGAACAAACATAGGCTACAAGGGAGGCGCCAGGTTTCATCCACAAAATGAAATGAAAAGAGCAAGCTGGGGAGGCAACCGGGAGGGTCCTGGGTTCTGGCACCCATGGGTCTGAGGTATTTGGGAAGGTGCAGGGACGGGGACACACGGCCGGATGGAAGATGCATCACTAAGATAGAGACTTGGCAACTTCAAGGACAAGAGTTCCAGTGAGGCCCTCTCTGCTTCCCACTGATTCATTCATTCATTCATTCATTCTCTCATTTATTGTAACCAATCACTTTGTTTTAGACACTCGTCATTCAACCAGTCAACTAATTCAGACACACATATTCAGTAAGTCATCTGATCCTTGAATCTACCCTCAGTCATTCATTCTCTCATTCACTTATTCATGACTCAGTCTTTCAGTCAACAACTTAGTCAGTCACTTGTCATTTAGCCTTTCATCCATTAATTAATTTATTCAACACATTCGGTCCTGGATAGTCATTTGACTCTTTTACTCATTCATTCATTTATCCAGTTAGCCCTTGCTTCTGTCAATCAATTAGTCATGAAGCAATTTAAAATGGCTACTCAGCTCTATCTTTTACAGATGAAGACAGTGAGGCTTAGAGGTTAGATAAACTACCCACCCCCCACCATCCTGTTAGCGAGTGGCCTGGTGGGATTTGAACCCAATCTGAGGTCCCGTCCCCTGCACCACACTGTCTAGGCAGAGTTCCTTAGCCACGCAGCGTTTTCTTCTGCCAGAACCCTTCCCCAAGCACACAGAAGAGTGTTCTTGTACTCTCTGGGTCCTTTCTTCACGTTCTTCTCCCCAGAAACACTCTCTTTCACCTCAGTTCTCTGTCTCTGGAAACCTTAACCTCCTGATTCCAAACCTCCCCTCACCCCCAGCCCGTCTTGTGGTTGAATTTCAAAACACTAATTAAGGTTCCATCATTTCCCTGAGTTGCAAATGATTTTGCCCCCAAACTGTTGAGATCAGTCAAGAATGAAGACAAGGCTCTTGGTTTCTATAAAATGGGCTTGTGATTGCTCTTCTTCATCCTGGTTTCCCCAGAACAAGGGGGAGAGGAACAACAAACTATGTCTTCCCTCATCCTTGATGGATACATTTGAGCATCTCACTGGGTTTACAGGCAGGTGAGCTAATGACAGAACCGCTTTCTGGTGACCCGAGAAATGTCCCCATCCTCTACTCAAGAAGTGACAGCCAGTGGCCTGAAGAGACCACCTGCTGGGCTCCCAGTTCCTAGCCATAGGGTCTACTTGCTTCTCTGAACTCTGGGCCACCTTACTTGACAAATGGCTCATCTTACAGATAATTGTCCTCTTGGCATGATTTCAGCCCCAATTTGTACTTAATATTAACATGCCCTTAAGCTACTCTCTTTGGAGGTTGGCAGGGATGGATTTATGCCCCAGGGGTATGAGTGTGAATGCTGATGAATAGATGAATACAAATGCCATATGACTTCATAATTTTCACACGCACAGCCCTACTGCACGACACTCCTTAGCAAGAGCTGGAGTTCTGCCGAATTGTGTAGGCAGTCGAGGGGGAGGATGACAGAATGAGTGAGGCTTGTCCCCCAGACTCCTCTCTAGCTCACCTCATCTCCTGGGTCAAAATTAACTCTTCTCTCTGCTGCTCTCTGGAAGTGTTTCATTTATATTGCTGTCTATATCTACAACAATAGCTATTAGTTCTGGACTGTAAAAAGGTTTTCCTTGTTGATTTTACCCACTTTTCACACTCATATTATGACCATGGCCAGAAAGTAACCAGTAACCAGAAATATATAAGTGAAATACCAGAACCTCTTGTGTTCCTGAATACCTGAGCCATTTCCAGGTTATACGCCCACACACCCATGTGCACACACACTACTAACTTAGTGAGTACAGTAAAATATTGTGGGGAACAAATCTGAAGGTCCTACGGGAGCAACGGCAACATATGGTAACCTTCTCTGATAAAACTCTCTCTTATGTCTATAATCAGAATAGATCCCTCCATTTTGGGAAAAGAAAATCACTTCTCATCTGTTCCTAAGCATAGAAGTGTCCTTAAAACAAGTTTACTCTTCTGTTTCCCCTCTTTTTTTTTTTTTTAAATCACCATTCTCTTAGTCTCCTAGGCTGAAAATTGTTAATTCTATTTGATTTTTCTGCCTCCTCTGTCCCCAATATATAATGAAATACCAACTTCAGTCAATTCTTCGAGTCCCAGGTCCCTCCCTACGTCCAACCCCTTCTCTCCCATGTGTCCATGCATGCACACACACCTACATGTACCTATCCTTCTGTCCGTCCATCTATTCATCCACACACACCATTTCCCACCTCTTCCGTCACGAGCTGTGAAACCCTGGAGGGCCAATGTTTGACTTGGACTTCAAAATATAGGAGAAATGACTTTCCTGTGGGCTGGGATAGGACCCTCTCCAAGCTCAGCCCACCCCCAAAATGAGAAGAGCTGCAGTGCGTGAAGTTTTTGACTTATATATCACCAATGGCAAGCACTGGCAGGAAATTCAGGATCAGCTACTTCTTTCATGTATTTTGAATTCTTTCTCAGTATCACCAATATTGTAGCCTGAGTTCAGCGTCAAGAAGGAAGCAATGGAAGAAGGACCTCCATCTGCTCACAAGACTTCCCTGTGGTCTCCCTAAGTTGCTTCAAGTTGTGCTTTCAAGTTGATTCTGGTTCTTCGCAGTCGATTCTGATTCTTTCCCTAGATAAACTCTGATCAAACGGCTGAGGATTTCAGAGGTTCAGAGTGTGGCTGCAAGCATGGTGATTCGTGGAGTCCATCAACGAAGAAATGAAGAGAGTGGGGTCCTTAACACCGGGAGGTTCTTATACCATCTTCCTGGATTGATCTTGAGCCCATCGCCTCATTCATTCATTCAACAAACAACTTCTTGAATACCTCATGCACACAAGGCACGGTCATAGTAATGAGGGCACAGTGATGAATAAAACAGCAGACCAGTCCTCAGGCAGCTTCTAGTATAGCATTGAAAAAAAAAAAAAAGGAAGAGATGAATGTTAGCACAGAATGAAGAGTTCAGTGCTGGGATAAGGGATAAATGAAGAGCTTGACAGGACAGAGGGGGACGAGCATGAACCCGAAAGGAATCAATAAGGCAGGTGAGGGAGGAGAGGCCGCATTCCTGGAAAGGCGGGGATAGAAGGAGCAAGGTTCAGAGGCTGGAAGAAGTATGGCAGGTTCAAGACCTTCAAGATGTGAAATGGACAAGTGTCACGTGTTGAGCTGGGGGGCTGGGGGTTGCCACAGGCCAGAGTGTGGTGAGCACTGGTTGCCATGCTAAGATATTTGGACTTTATCCCAAGGATAATCAAGAGCTAGTCAAGCAGTTCCAAGGAGAATTGAGGAAGTTTCTAAGGCCAATGTTAAACAAAGTTTCACTGGCAACGTGTTATCCCAGCTACTGAGACTTGAATAGCACACATGAATTCTTCTCAATGTGAGAACCCTAGAGAATCCCAGGTTGGCCAAAGGGCAACGCTGGACCAAAAAGGTACACAGGGAGGTCCTCCTGAACTGGGAGTGTCCTGTAGGCACATTCAGCATTGCGATTCCAACACGGACATTCCACCCACAAACATACAGATGTGCCTGGCATCATGCCAGCTGCTGTGAGGGACAAAACAATGAAGCACCTATGATACAGCCCTGCCCTTAGGGGGCAAGCAAATGGAAAGTGACATCAAAGCGTCAGCATTTCTCCAGGTTGCCTGTTCTGTGCCTCTTCTCCGTTCACTGTCAATTCCCCACCGTTCAATTAATTCTGGGTCTGGTTCCAGGCACCTCAGTGGTTGCTGATCGCAGCCGGAGCCACTTAAGCACTTGAGCTGCCTCAGATCTTCCGGCTGCACAGAGCTCTCCGTTTTAATGATCTTTCAGCTGCAACGATGTCTCAAGCACACTCACACGCACAGAGGTACTAATGGGGTAATGGCTGGGGGCGTTTGGAGGATTCGGAACACATTCTCTGAAGGCACAGAGCTTCCTAACTTGAGAAAACGGATTACAACGGTCCATTTGCCGTGTTTCCATCCGGAACGGTATACGCTGCATTTGAGCATCTCGATCATTTCCTCAGCTGGGTTCCTCTTTTCTTATGTGTTTGTTTCACTTTCCCCTGAAGCGTGTTCCCTTTACTTGGGTCTAGGGGTCTAACCTCTTTTATTGGTCTTCCTCTGTGGTCTTTATTATGTCTCAGGATGCAGCAACTTCTTTCTTCTCAAACTTAGCATGCTTTTTCTGTCCGTAGTTCTGACATGTCTCAGCAAGCTCTGGCCTTTGGTGGGTGGTATAAAAGCGGACGTGTCCCCTGGTCATTGCCATTGCCAGTGGGACTAGGTGGATTGGGATTAGAGAACGGAGGTGAAGGCAGGTTAACCGGGGTGGTTCACAGGTTATAAGACATGATATGGCAGAGTTGGAAAGCACAGAAATAATTGAATCCAAGGCTTTCGTTTCTCAGATAAGGAAACTAAAGTTAAATGCATGGCCAATATCACATTGCAGTATCACAAGCTGCCTGCATTTGGACCCTTAGCGTATGACCCCTCCTGTTTTACAAGAGCACAAAGTCCAGAATGTCTGATAATCAGAGGTGTGTCTCCCACTCACTACATTGCCGTTTGGCAACTGGAAGAAAAACTAGAAATGGAAAAACTTCCAGTTGAATTGGAAACTTGGAACTTGAACTTTGAGTGGGCTGTAGTTTTGGCAAAAGACATTTTTCTGTCCCCAGGATTTCATTATGTCTCATTTTTCTGATTGTTGCCAAGATGGGATGAACTTGTTTTGTTTGTTCCTCAGTGAGAACATAGATTTCTTAGAAGATTTGGTTGCAGGGCACAGCTGAGCCATTAACGACAGGAGGTGGGAAAACAAGAGTTGGCAGGTCTACAGCGTCACAGGATTCAGAGCATTGCCACACACTTTAGCTCATTGGTGCTTGGCAGCAGCTCTGCGAGGAGAGAAAATTGGCAGGGTCCCCCCTATTGTACAGACGACCAGACCTCTTCCAGGACCACTGCTCAGAGAATGACTCCCCTGCCATCAGACTGGGCAAGCCAGAATCTACAAGTCCTTGGTATCTCTCTTCCCTCACCAAGCCATATCAAAGCCCTGGCAATTTTATCTTTGGAGTATTTCTCCCATTCGTCCACCACCTCATGCTACTTCTTCAGCTACCATCTTGGTTCAAACCGTGATCACCGCTCAGGTAAACAGTGCAATGCTCCTTTCACCCGACTCCCAGCTCGGCCTCCTCCTAGCTTTTCTCCACAAAGCAGCCAGTGAGATCATTTCAAGATGTAAGCCTATCTATGTCATGTCTCTGCTTAAAATACTGAAGTGGCTTCTCGTGTTTGAGATCACTGCAAATGTGGTAACATGGCCTACAACGCCAGTGAGGTCTGGCTCCTTTTTTCTTCTGGATATCTTTCACCATCGTTTGCTGTACCCTCTCTGCCCAGTAAGCACCAGGCTCCCTCCAGCCACAGGACCTGTGCACAGGCTGATCCCTCTGCATGGAGGTTCTTTCCTGCCATCTTCACCTAGTCAATTTCTCCATCCTGCCGATGTCCGTTCAATTGCCACTTCCTCATGGACGCCTTCCCAGCTAGCCCTGGTTAGGTCAAAGCTCCCCATGACACACTCTAAGAGACTAAGGACCTCCCCAACCCAATCATGTATCAGAGGTGCAAGCATGTATTTCATTATGGCAATCGTATGATTATATATATTTTATGTATGTTTTATACGGTATAATAGATATACCTCATATATAGATTATATCTAATAGATTATTATACCTAATTATATATACTTGTATCTATTATCTATAAGTTCTATGTGGACAGGGTCAAGATGCCCTATAAACTGCTTAGAACACAGAAAGTGTTCAATAAATATTTGATAAATGAATAGATTGAGAGATGAATGGATGAATACATAAATGAGGGATCTGAAGTTTGCAGATTTATCACTCAAGGTCACTCAGTCAGAACACGTTTCAGAAGCCTCCCCAGTCCTCGTGTAGGATTTTTCTAACTGTGTGCCCAGTGTTCCCAGCAGCTGTGGATTTTGCTCTGGAGAATTTTCCCTAGCCTCACTGATACAGGTCCCATCAAATTCAGACTTTCCTCTTTCATCACAATTCAAAACAGACCCATACCTCACTCTGAGCAGGTACTGTTCATATGTAGCTGAGGGCACCAGGGCCTTCAGACCACATGGTGGCATGAATCACAAGCGTGGGACACCTCATCGGGATCTTGGGGAGGCGGAGTGCCATTGAAGCATCCCTCACTCATTCTATGAAGCACCTGCTTGCCTTCTCTCCTTGAAGGAGGAATTCTGACCCAGGAGTGGCAACACCACCAGTTGTACGAGTCACATACTATCTCTAGTCCTCGGAGCTTTGCCCTTGGGCTGACCTTCCACACGTTAGCTGCTTCCAGGAGTTATCCTTGGACACCTGGCCTTCCAACTAGTCTCTAGAGCATTGGGCGGGGACTACTGGTGACTAGGATTTCCCTGCCAAAGCCTTCATGAATAACCATTTCTATTGGTGTATTTACAGCTCTGTTTCTCTGACCCAGCCCCTGAATCTGCTTGATTTCCATACATCCTGCAAAACTGAGCACACGCATCACCTCCAGGCAGGCTCTCCCTGCTCTTATCACACGGAACCAATCACTCCCTCCATCTCTCACTTATCTGAACCACACAGGACTAGCTTTGAATACTGCAGGTTTCTATGCTGGTGCTTTTTATGCTGAGTAGGTATATATAAGGGACAACTCATTACCATTTTAATTTGCATTTATCTGATTAACTCAATCAACCCATCATATATTCACTGGCCTTTCAGGTTGCTATATTTTCTAATTACTTATTTATATTCTTTTCCCACAATTCAAGGAAAAAGTCAGGGGTGCCTGATATTTTTTTTGCTGATTTTCAGAATTTAGATATTAAAAATAAAATTGTCAGTTACATACTTTGAAAATATATTCTCTCACTCTTACGAGTCTTTTTTTTGTCACTTTGGCTATCGTTTCACTCATTGAACAGCAATCTTTTACGTGATGAAGTCAAATTCATTTATTTTTCCTTTTATAGTACCTTTCATGGATTTTTAAAGAAATCATTCTCCACATCCACATCTTGAAGACAATGTCCCACGTTTTTCTACATTTGTAGTTCCGCCTTCCATATTTAGGTTTTATGAAAACAAGCTTTCTGTGTGGTATAAGATAGGGATCTAATTTCATTTTATAATGTATAATGAGCCAATTCTCTCAACACCCTTTATTAAATAAGTCGTCCTTTTAACACAGACTTGATTCCACCTTTATCATATGCTGGATGCTTTAAATACTAATGATTTTCTCATCACTCACTGAAAGTGGGTGACTGGAGGTTGAAAGAACTTCTCTAGCTGTATGTTTTCGGGTTTCTCAGCAACAGGAAAGTCAAGTACTCTCCCTTTCCTTTGGCGTTGGTGGCATCTTGTTCTGCTGGTTTTCCTGCTACATCCCTGGCCATTTCTTAGTCTTCTTTCCTGGTTTCCTCTTCTCTTTCCAGCCTCTAAATGTTGGACTATCCTAGGACTCAGTCTTTTGTCAACTTCTCTTCCTCACCGACACCTTCTTCCTAAGGAATCTCCCCAACTCCTGTGACTTTAAATGCTACCTATATACAGATGGATTTTCAAACTTGTATCTGCAGAAAGAATTTCTTCATGGACCTCTAGACCCATACAGACACTATCTACTTCATATCTCCATGTAGATGTCTAATTCATCTCTCACTTATCTGAACCATACAGGATTCTATTCACTGATTCCCAAAGCTGCTCCTACCCTAGACTTGCCCATTTTAGTAAGCATCACAGCCCTCCTACTATGTGCTCAACCCAAATTCTAGGGATGATCTTGTGTTTGTCCTTTTTCTTCACCTCCCACATCCAGTTGGAAGGCTCTGTTAATATCCCTCCTAAACGTCTCCCAATCCACACACTTCTGTTCATTTTCACTAATATATCTCATCTAAGTCACCAGCACCTCTTACCTGGGTTAGCAAAGTAATCTAACTGGCCTCCCTGCTTCTAAACTTGTTTCCTTATAATCAATTCTAGAAACAGTAGTCAATCTGATCCACGAAAAATGAGACAATATTATCATTCCTTGGTTCAAAACCCTAGAGTGACTTCTGACAAAGACTCCCACCTTGACGAAACTTTAGTCACATCCCTCTCAGTCTTCTTCTTGACGAGACTTGGACCTTAACCTGCTGCCCTGTTTGGCCTGCAGAACCCAGGTATATCAAAGAATTATTCTAAGTCAATTTAGTGAGAATTCCCCGAACCCTTGAGGTTTGATCAAATTCCTCATCTGTCATCCCTGATAGCTAAGTCCTTGACCTGCCTTTAGCAATAATTCTTTTAAGCCAGTTTAGCAAGAATCTCCCTACGCCTGATGTCGAATCATGTTCTTAGTAGTTTTCCATCCATTGAACCATACACTCTGTTCATTGGCTCTAAATCCCCAGCAATCTCTGTTGTATTTGGAGTTGATGTCAGAGCTACACTAACGTCTCTCTCCCTTGCTGCAATAGCTCAAATAAAATCTGTGTCATCATTTTTAACGAGTGCTCAGTTCAAAATTTTTCTTTTTGATTTCTTATTACATGCAGAATAAAACTCAATTTATTAACCTGGATATCATCTCCACTTGCTCTCCCTCTCTGCCACAAGCTCCAACCACACCGGCCTTCTTTTGGCTCCTCACACATGTCCAGTCCTTCTCACCACGGGCCTTTGTGCTGGCGCTTCCCTTTGCCTGGCCCTTCTTGCACATATTCTCTCCTGATAGACTCCCTCTTGTGATTTAGACCTCAGTCTAAACATCATGGCTCCAGAAAGGTCCATTCTGATCACCCAAGATAAAGTAATCACCTCTGCTTATTCCACCCCATCACTCTTTTAATTCTGTACAGCAGGGGTTGGAAAACTTCAGCCCGCAGGCCAAGTCTTGCCTCCACCTATCTTTGTAAATTGAGTTTCGCTGAGTTGTAAGGTGGTATGTTCTACAACACAATGTGGCAACTGGAGCAATGATGCCGTGAACTCGGACAATTTACACCCACCTCCCTCAGCATCGGTTTTCTCCTCTGCTAAGTGGGGATTATAATAATTACTGTCCTAGGCGCTTGGTCACAACAGGTGTGAAAGCTACTTCAAAAATAATGACGTGTCGGGCACATGTGAGCTCTTGCTTGTTATTAATTAGAAAACAACACAAGTCTGTCTGCCGTGAAGAACTAAATTGGGCCCCGTCAAGTAATGGTCTGGGGAGTGCTGGCAGGAAGTCAGTGGCTGTGCCCCTTCCGTGACAACTAATGAGTGTGGCTTGGTCCTCAGCCACAGCCTGCCCTGGACGACTCAAGCCAGAGAAGGTGAAATGGGCTGGATTGTTCGGTACCAGCTTGGGGCAACTCACTTGGGAGAAGTGGAGAGGGGAATGGCACCCCAGGAGTGCAGTGGGAGGGGGACCATGATATGGAGAGGCAAGGGCTTTCCCAGAGATACTAGTGCGGTGCCTGTCACATCTGACACTTAACTAATTGGATTGAGAGGCAAACAAGAAAGGTTTCAGCGTTTGATAAATTAATCAGCAAGGGCGGCAGCAAACTGCCCACTCATATCATTAATTAGACATCCTGAAAAGGCAAGGGGAAGGCTTTTTTAAAGTGTTGATGCTGCAGCTTTTTTTTTTTTCCTTTTCTTTTTAATTGATGGGCCAGGACTTTGATCAGATGTCAGCAGGCGGAGAAGAAAACATCTTCACTGTCAGATCCTCATCCAGCTGTTGCCAGGCCCCGGAGAAACGGGCAACGTACTCTGAGCAATTCCCAGGAGACCTGGTACTGAGCTCAAACACAATCAAAGTATCAAATTGACATCCGTACACATCGCAATCCCAGGAAACGAGAAAGTTTTAATCCAAGAATGCCATGTAACGGGATAACTTCCGGTTAGGCATCTTGACCAGTCATGAAGTTTCCGTCTTTAAAAAAAGGCAGCTTACAGTCACGGGAATGAGGTCTGGGGGCCCCCAAGCTGTTACTGTGACTTCAGGTTCCATTACAGGCTTCCCTTTCTTCTGTCTTCTCATCAGGGCTGTTTTGAACAGTGTCTGAAGCTTTTCCTAGTCTCCAAAGAACCTCAGAGACGCCACAAGGAGAAAAGCCAATTTCTTTAAAACTAAGAGCTTAAAAGAAAGGACAGAAAGAAATCTGTAGGCTTGGCAGGCGAGGGGCTGTCTGAGAATCTCTGCTGGTCCCTTGGCCCCGTCCACTGCGAGGATGGGCCCGCCACTTAACAAGGCCCGGAGGCAGTGTTACAGGGCACGCAGAGTCAGGGGGAAGTGTCGTGCCCATGCTTTCAGCTACACTCCCAGGCCTGCCATGAAGTGTGGCAGGTTTAGCATTTCTCACTTCAGATGAGTCTGGAAGAGTACCGGGCGCCTTCATCCACCCCTCCCACCGCCTTCACTCATCGCCTTTAAGCCAATGAACAAGACAAGGTCAGCATGTCCCAGCTTTCTGACAGAGCCCTATTTACCTTGCAGACATGACAACGGAATTTAGGGAAGCCTGGGGGCAGCACTGTCATCCAGACCCGCAGCCTTGTCTCCCACCTGCCCCTGCATCATTCCACTAGGACCCAAAGCACCTGGCCAGGCTGGGTTGTGAGGAACTGAGTTTCACCAGGGAAAGGCTTTACTAAAGCAGGCTGCTGTGATCTGTGGCAGAATCTCTAGCACACGGGCCTGGTTTCCCCTTCCAGCAACTTCCTACAGGTCCTTCTCCCCAGCTTGGGTCAGACGCCCCAGATGGACATTCCACATCCTTCTCTCATAGCTGGTCTGATTACTTGTCTGCCAGGCCCCTAGGACTCTGAGCCACTTGCAGGCAAAGGCTGTGTCTTTCTCAGCCCTAGCCCTCCTGCCCAATGCAATGCCAGGCATGGAAGGGCTTTCCAGGTCACTGCAGGGGGGCAGGGAGCACACAGGTTTTGCAGGCTGGCAGTTACTTAAGCAACCTGAGCTTCGTTTTGTCTGTCATTACAATAAGGATAATATATCATTTGGGGGGCGGCTATTGTAGGGAGAAAAGGTGATAATGTCCTCAACCTGCTTAGCAAGCTGGAGAGCCTCCTTCATGGCAGCTGCCTAAGAAGTTCTGTCCAAAGTGTTCAACGTGATGTTCACAGCGACAGGAAGTTGTTTCTTGCCATGGTACGTCATCACATCACCTAGAACTGAATTATAGATTTCATAACCAGGACAACTGGCATAAACTGGTTTGAGAAAAAACACAGCTGACTCTTAATAAGCACAAAACACACTCGGTGATAACACAATGTCTGCGCGTACTAGGACGTGGTCCACTCTCTGTACCTACTGTCCAGTGCATGGGGGGCTTTGAAGGTAGGATTTCTATGGGGGGAGGGTATTACAGTAGCAAGAACAGAAGCCGGTGAGTACCTGGCTCCTAGGACTCACTAATTGGCGATTATTATGTGATTATTAATTACTTTTATTATTACCATGGTTAGTGTTTGGGTTCTGGTTCAAATGGGGTCTCCCAGCAGACCCCTGGCCACTTCTCATTTAAGAGTTTCTCATATTAAGAAGAGGGGAAAACACCAATACAGGCTTAAAGAAATTGTGGCCTGTTTTAAACGTTCACTTTGAATAAATTAACGCTTTTAGCATACACAACCACAAAGCAATATAATTATGATTTACACAATTTATTTTAAAACATCAGTTTGGAGTGTACTCCAGGCCTCAAGGAGTTTTAACATTTATTTGAGGAAACTGACTTCTGTCAGCCCCCTCAAGACCTCACTGTGAATGCCGACTAAGCACAATTTGGAGAAAAGGCTACATTTGAGGTCTTTTGTGATTATGAGGTCTGAGACAGATGTGTCTGCTTCCATCACCAGACCCTGGGGTGGATGCTCCCTCTTACCCTCCATCTGGTATGGGCTCTCTCTCTCTCTCTCTCTCTCTCTCTCTCTCTCTCTCTCTCTCTCTCTCTCTCTCTCTCACACACACACACACACACACACACACAGCTCCATCTTTGTCCTAGGAGCTCATCCTTGCTTTAATATTAAACACAGCAAGCCCGGATACAAGTTGTTCCCCTTTCACGAAATCAAATTAAACTTTCATGAAGGCTTATGAGTTTCTCCGTGTGGCTGCCCCTCAGCTTATCTCTGTGGGCTCCAGCACTGAGCAAGCAACTAGCTGGAGGTGATGTTTGCAACGGTAGTGTTTACTGATTTCCATCAGAGGTTTCTCCCGCAACATCTTCACCTGAGCCACGCGCCCTAACTTCTTAAAATTGGCTTCCTTTGCTCAGACCGACTTTACTTCTTGTAGAACTGTCTTTGGGGAGCAAATTAGCTTGTCATAGATTCCAAACGTATGAGCTAAATTCTCCCCTCAGTTTCTAACATGCTGCATTCCCCCTCCTTCCTCACTCCTCCCCCCAAAAAATAGGAGGTGCTGGCACTGATGTCTTTGTCACTTGAAATGCCTCCCTGTTCCTGCTGCTTCCCTCCCCCACTCTGCAGTCCAGGGAACATTCATGTAGCACCAGAACTTGTCATTGCCCAAAAGACATCACTAACAAATGCCAGAAAGTGAAAAGCAAAGCCAACCGTTTCTCAGGACTCAGCATCACAAAACTAGTGCGATACAAGGTCACTAAGAAAGCACAAAATTTGCCTGAACGCCAAAGCTGGGCAAATAATTAAAATTATAAACCTGCTCCTACGCTAGGAAAGCCCAGGCAGCATGAGGACAATTAAACAACAAACTACTGGGTGACCAGATTTGAGAAGAGTGGAGATTCATGGGACATATGCACTTAGGACACAGCTATGAGCTACTTGGATCAATGGAAACTGTCACAGAACACTTGCATGGGACCCTGAGAGAGAGTCCTATGTAAACAGTATCAAGTATTAACCCAGGGCAAAACCATTAAAAGGCAGACTGTCCTGGAACACGAGACAGACTGAATCAGGAAGATGATACATATTCAATACAGAAGCAAATCACTGAAGAAGGCTGTTCCGGCAGGAAAGGACCAAGGTACTTTCCTTGGTCACACCTGACAAGGAATTTTACCAATTCCTCAATGAGAAAGAATTACAGTTAGCTGTGTGTGTGTGTGTGTGTGTGTGTGTGTGTGTGTGTGTACTCGCCATAGAGTACATAGGTCAGGCTATGTCTTTCTTAATGAATCCTCATGCCATCCAGTTGCAAGAACACTTATACTTCTCAAGAATCTTAAAATGCTTTATAACCTTTGACTCGGAAATATCCTTTACAGAGGTCCACGTTTGTGGAAAAGTCTGTAATGTGGAGCCCAGATTTCTGCACAAGATTCTCAAAGTAGTTTTACAAATAAAAACTGGAAATACCATAACTGTCCAATAATAGAGAACTTTTTGTGGCATGTATACAATAGAAACCTTCAAAATGACACATACAGTGGGGAAAAAGCCATATTTTAAAATATCCATAATCTCACCAAGTTCGCATGTATGAGATGTGGGAAAGTGCTTTGGAAATTGCAAAGCCTCCTGCACATGTCAGGAACAGTTCTGACTGTGATATGATGGTCAGAAATCAGTTGGATGGCTAAGAAGAGTGGGTGGTTCTGAAAAGAAAGCCACCGAGTGTGGCAGAAGGAGAACTGGGTGCCCATTTGTGCCCACTCAGCTGGTGTTTTTACGGAGCTGGCTCTGTTCTCTAAGGAGCCCTAATAGAGAACAAACTCTAGAGAATGGTGACAGGGGACAAGTTACCTAAGTGGGCCTGAGAGTAACGAATGAGGCTGTGAATACAAGGATACTTAAGAAATGAGCAGCACACAAGGGCAGCACAGGGAGCACCAAGCAGCATCCAAAGAGGAAAGAGAGCTTAAGAGATGGGAACCAAATTAGGGGCAAAGAGCAACCAGGAAAGGAGCACCAAAATATTCCAAAGGCAAACTGGGACATAGAATGAAATCATTATTGCCATTATTTTTGTTAAATGCTATGATCTCCCTACACACACACACACACACACACACACACACACAACGTGCCATAACACCATCCGTGATACAGCACCTGCTGTAACGACCACGTCTGACATAGGGATTGCTGGCGATTGGCATGAACACAGTAGCTAGGAGTCACGATCAGGTCAGTAACTCAAACTGTAAATCCAGCTTTCTTGCCAGAAGGATTTTCACGTGCCCTTTGATCAGAAAAAGTGAGAGGCTGAAGTCACCGTTTTCTACGCACATTTTTGCCTTGGCTACTGGGAAACACAGCTACGTGTAGAACTCAGTTGCAATCCCATGTGTTGGACTTTGCATATATTACAATGGCCATAAGTGTCTTTAATGACTTTCTGTATCTCCTTAGACCTTAGCTTGGGAGGTAGAGACTGTCTGACTCCTCCACCCCCGTTTCTTCTATACCGATACAATGATCGATGACTGTTGAAAGTTCTGATCAGTGAATGAATCTCAATCTATGTTCCTAGTCCAGTTCTTTCTCATCTCTGAAATTATTTCTGGACTTCCTTTCAGTGTAAACATGCTTGTTTTTAAGGTGCAAACTGCCTCTTTTTTAAAAAAAAAATAGGTGAGTCTAAGTTACAAACGGAGCACAAAAAGGAAGGGCGGAAAGAGGGAAAAGAGGGAGGGAGGGAGACTAAGAGCTAGACTCTTCCTTCAGTTGCTGATGCTTTAATCATAGACTCGTACTAAAGAGTCAGATGTGACCCTCAAGCCCTCAGTTTTCTCATTCATAAATGAGGTCACTATAATGATATCAACAAGGCAATATTATCAATGTAAGCAATACCCGTTATGTTTGTAAATTCTCTGGTAATTGAAGTGTTTACCCTAGCTCGTTACTTTAGTTCTGAAGAAAAAAAACTCCACAACAGTAAACATAATCACATTATCTGAGTCAGGATGAAAGGATGATTGCCAGTGCCCAGACTCCAGCAGCCTTCAGGAAGTTTCTGCAGTTATATCAAGTACTTCTTTTAAATCAGTTCCCTTATGTTGATTGTCACAAAGCAAAGTTCCCCAGAGAAGACACATGTCAAAACACAAAAAAAAGGTGTGTTCAGGCTACTGTCACTGCTTATAAGTGAAACAAAATTCAAGTAGGTTGCCAAACAATGTGAAGATGTCAAACATGAGGAGGAAATGGTGGCGATTCCTGCGTGAGAAGGTCATGTTCTATTGCCCAAAGCAGAATCATGGGAGTGGGAAGAAGGGCACAGACAAACCGGTTTGGGCATTTTCAAAAAGTAGACTTCAGTTTTACAAAGGCTCTTCATTAAAACATGACCATGTCCAAGCTCTCAGGGAGAAAGGAGAACAGAGACACAACAAAGATGGCGGGGGAGTCAGAAAGGAATTTTCTCGGCTACACACCAGGAGTTTGGAATGAAATTAGCCCTTTCCTTCCACAGAGGTAAGTTTGGGAATCACAGCGTGGCAGGAGCTTTCTCAGCCTAGAAACATGATTCCCGGTGGGAAAGGAGTGTTAGAGGGAACAACGTCCCCAGTGAACCTATGAGAACACTCACAAATATTTTTACCTTCACAAAAATACACAAAAAAATATGTAAAAATAAATAAATAAATAACAAAAAATAAATAAATAAACAATGACATTTCTTTTATTTGTTTCTAATGAATCTATACTATTCCAAACCTTTATTTGCTAAAAATTTTCAGTGATTTCATATTCTTAAATTTCAATAAAATGTTCAAAAACGCTCTGGCTTTCTTGCAGGCAACACTCTCATGAAGAAGCCCTTCTCTTTACCTCTCTCCGCAAGCCCTGCCCTCGTAGGCTATAATACCCAATGCATTTTTCAATGTATACCTTGAGTTTCTGTCTCTGCCTCGCAGGTCCCACCACGGTTCCAGACATGCAAAATAATTTGGATGCTTGTCACGGACAGTGGATTGAAAAACAATTTGGAGATGTCAAAATCCATGGGAAATAATGTCATGTAATTTTGTCTGAGGAAATAACTTTCCATGCTAAAAACAAAGTGAAACCACACCTTTATTTGCTAAATTGTCATGATTGAGCTGTTATTTTGCAAACTTTCTAACATCCTTTGACAAAAATTATCCTCAAAAGGAGTAACTCACAAATCAAGCTATTGAAACTTAAATCCTTGAACTCATGGAAAAAGTGGACCTGAGTTTAGTTAGGTGGTAAAGTGGTCCAGTGATGATTCCCTACTCAACAGCTTAATATAAAAGCAGACATTTGAAGCATCTGAAGCTATAAATGTAGCTTCAAAAACACAAGAATGGGCTGTCCAAAAAAAAAAATTGGAATTTCTACCCCATGGGTCATTGATCTTTTTTTTTTTTTTTTTTTTGCAAGGCACAATTTAGAGATCAAATCCAGGTTGTCTGCCTTTAAACCCTATGCCCTATATTGACGTTTGGGAACGTAGATCTTTGAAGACAAATCTATATTTTATATTGCATTTCCTTAGTTTCAAGATCCATATGGAACTCAAATACACTAAAATATGCCTCTGAAATTGAGGAAATAAGGCCAATGATCCACCCGAGCCGACAGAGCAGGCCATGCACCTCTGTCTCTGGGTATCTGTGAGTGAGTGCTGCTCCTCTGCTTAGAGTCTCCTCCTCTCTTCATGCACTTGGCGAACTCCTACGCGTCCCTCAAGAGGCAGCTCAACCCTCAGCTCCTCTAAGACGGCTTCAATGCCCTTTTCCAAAACTTACTTTATACCTTGTGTGGCTTCCTACACAGCCGTTGGTTTATATGTAGGCTCTCTCCCCTAAACTGCAAACCCTGTGAGCTCAAGGAAGACTTCTTACCTCTCTCATCCCAGTCGAGCACACAGTATGTATGGCACACAGTAGGTATTCAAATCACGTTTGTTAAAATCAAGTGCTAACAGTGGACTTTCATATAAATGACCTCAACATATCCTCACTGACTCCAGCTATAAGGTTGGGGTCACATGATCCCTGCTTTTACCTGAGGACACTGAAGCTCAGAGAGTTGAGTGACTCGTCCCAGATGAGAGCCGGTAAGGGACAGAGCCAGAGATCAAATCCAAGTCTTCCGACTTCAGCCACCAAGCTCCCTTCCATTGAGCCACGCTGTCCCTGCCAATATGCCATAGCCTCTGTCCCTCGGCCCGGCACATTTCACAGCGAGTGAGATGTGGCGTCACAGGGCACTCAATTCCCAAGACGACTTCACACGGAAGGGGCCATGGAGGAATAACGTGAGGTGTCTCCACCTCGCAGACAGAACAAGCAGTCCCACGATGGAGACTTTATCAATTAAGGGGGGCAGACGAAGTTTTAAGGTGGAGTAAATCTGTGGGGGGTTAAAGCAGCCTACATCTTGGGCTGCTAGCAAGACAGCGGATCTGTCAGACGACTCTGTGTCTGCCTGTCCATCCACAGCCAGGTCAATGCATGTGTGTCATATGCTGGAGCAAAGTACGTGTGGATGAACTGTGCTTCTGCGCGTGCATAAGGAGTGTGTGAAAGCTTGTGTGTGTGACAGCGCGTGGACATGAGGCTGCCTCTGTATTCGTGTGTGTACTAATATGTCTCTGTGTTACCTGTGCTGGTACATAGGAGTTGAAGTATATAATAGGATAGGTAATCTCTTGCTGCTGCAACAAATGAACTTCAAAATCTCAGGGCCTTAACTTTATGTATGTGAAGGCCAGTCAGGCCAGGGATTCTTTGGCACATTCCCTTTCCAGATGCCCCTATCTTAGGACGCTACCATCTCAAGATACAACTTGCAGACTTTCTGCAGCAAGGGCAGAAACAACAGGCGTGCCGGACGGCATGGTTTTGAAAGGTCAAGCCTGAAAGTAGCTTATAATTTCTATATATCCCATTGACCAAGATGCAGGCCGTGACCCTGATTTAATTGCAGAGAAGACTGAGAAATGTAGTCCTCTGTGTACCAAGGCACAGGAAAATGAAATGGGATTTGGAGTCCACCTAGTATTGTCTCGGCCACACTGTGTTGCGGCTTCCTTTTGTACGACCACCCATGCCCACCAAAAAAACAAAACGAAACAAATTATTCAAACAGCTGAGCTATGCATTCTATTTGAGAATGAAAATGATGTGTGGGACATACTTGGCACATAGTAGCTTCTCAGTATATGGGAATTTTCTTCTCCTTTTCAGATCTTTCACATGTTATTTGTTAGAAATTTGAGGATGCAATTTTGTGCGCAAATATAACCCATACTACTTCCCGTTAAGCATTCTGAAGATGGATGGTACTTAGGAAAAATAACAATAACGATAGGAGTAACAACAACAACAAACAACAGCTCTAGGTCCAAAGCTGGACTGGAGATGAGGGCCCAGGTGGAGCCTCCTGCTCACACTCCAGATGTTGACCTTGGGAACTACCTCGGGGCCCAGGAGCTGCTTCTCCAGAGAAGGCTCATTGCCACGGAGGTGACTGTAAGACGTCATCATCCCCAAATCACCAACTGACAAGAAAGAAAAGAGTGAGCGACAGGCTCATAGCGCCTTTCAGTGCAATGGCTATGTCTACCAGTAAAATGGGGTCCGCTGGAGAGTCCCATCTCTGAATATGCGTGTTAGTTACTCTCCGTCCGTGGCAGGAGGGTTAGGGGGGCACCAGACAGAGGAGGGTGTACCCGGGCATGTTAGCAGGAGACCCCTTACTCTTTCATGGGCCAAAGGAGGAAGGTGGTGGGTGGGCAAGGTTAAGACTTCTCGACCATTGTTCCTCTCCTATGGCTTAATTAACAGGCGACATTCCCAGAAGCTGGGGGAGAGGCACTTCAGCCCCCAAAATGGGATCTGGACAAAGAAATGAGACAGGTTTTAAGGGGTGGGCAGTGAATGAGTGTTTCCTTCCTTCTTTCCTTCCTTTCTCCTTCCCTCCCTCCCTCCTTCCCCCCTCTTCCTTCTCTCCCTCTTTCCCTCCCTTCCTCCATACTTTCTTTCTCTCATTTTCTATTTCTTTTGTTTATTTATTTAGCTTTCACATGTATGCGGGACCTGTATATGGAGAGAGTGGGTAGGTCACTGCGTATACAAAACGGAAATTCAGAGCAGAGATCCTGGGTAGAGATAAAAACTGGGAACTTCCCCAAAACAAAGAATACGACAACCATGCGTTAATCCCCCACCCAGCGTTAATACATGCTAACATTTCTCCCACGTAAAATGCAGAACGCCCCAAAATTCAGTGCCCCCTTTACTGCTTTGACTCAGTCATCGTCTGAGGCGCCTCTGGCTTCCTCAGGGATGACAGAGTCATGGTCACAGGCACGGCCCCCACTCTCTTTCTTCCCCTCTCTCTGCTTCCGATTGCCCCTCACCCAGGAACAATATTAGGAAGACATCGCAAGTAACAGTTTTGTATCAAAAAATACACATTTCTGGAGAAAGAATTAAGAGTGCCAAGAAATGGAGTGGTTGTTTCTGCCATCTGCCTATCAGTCTGAAAAACACTGCTTTGTAAGAACAAGGAAATTTGGGCAAAACTCTTGATTTTGAAAAGGGGCAGTTATTTACCCAATTTAACTGACAAGCAGAAAATGTGTCAGGAGGTAGAAGCTAGGCAGGGTTATGACCTGGCAGACATCACATGAAACAACCTGATAATAGCAAGAATCTGTCAGCACAGCCCTGGCTGGAGTGTAAAGAGACATGGAAGGCCTACGAGCTAATGGATCTTAAAGGAGAACAGAGAAGAGCGTGGGCAAAGAAGACGGAGGGAGAGGACGAGTCAATTGGCCTCTGACCTTGATGATTCTGAGTCTGAAGAGGATTCAACAGAACAAAGCAGCTGGTAGTTCAAGTTGGGTCTTTAATTGCTTTCTCCACAAAGCTTCCCAAGGGCTGGGTTAGAAGAATTTTTCCGTGGAGGCTGAGGACGTTCTGCGGGGTTAGTAGGAAGTGCACACACCTTGGAGTGCCACGTCCTCGGTCTGACTCAGAGCCTGGCCTCATGAGCTGGGGGCGCCCGGGGAAGAATTTCCAGCCCCAATCCTCATTCAGTTTATCAAAGCCTATCGAGCCCCATTTAATCAACAACACACTTTGTCTCTAACCCAAATTCTTGCCAGGAAATGTAACATTCAACTTTCTACTCTCTAATTCTTTTCCAAATCCTAGTAACAAGAAATAATATTTACGGATGATTGCCTAGGAGACGTAGTTCATCCAATCGTGTAGACTGGGGGTTGGCAAGCTTCTTCCGGAAAGGGCCAGAGAGCAAATAGTTTCGTTTGGACAGACCCTTTGGTTTTATACTTTTCCGTTGCAGATACTCACCATTGCTGCTGTATCTAGAAAGCACCCATAGGCGATAAGGAAACAAATGTGTGTGGCCAGAGCCGTTTCCATATCGTGCCCAGATGCCTCCTGAGAGATTAAACGAGACTCCTATCCCTTCTTTCCAAACTTCAAAGTTAAGGCTACCCATTGAATGGACTCAATCAATCCTGACCCAGAGCCATGGGAGAAAAAAGCAGGCCCTGAAACATAAGCGCCCTGAAGGTTCGGAGGGTCCTGGACCAGTCCATGGAGGCAGGACAGTGAACACTAAGCGAGGGGATGGAGACCAGTGCTTGTCTTTGGCTTGAGCTAGCTCGCATTGGACCCCGTGTCTCGAATCAAGAAGAATCCTAACCAAATCATCTTACTACAAACACCAATGATACACAGTATTAACCTTATTTCACAGGCGAAGAAACGAAGGTGCAGAAAAGTGGTCGACACTCCCCAAGACACACTGTCCTCAAACACACCCCACACTCCAGGTTCTGTGCGCTGCTGGCTGGACTGTGCTTTTTCTCCCCAGGCCCAAGCCATGTATTTTTCCAGAATCCATTTGAGGATATACCCCTTTTATTCTCCCAATACTGATACAGACAGGTCTCACCTGGCCAGAACTCACCAGGTGGCAGGGGGTGGGGAGGGAAAGCTGAAAACACAATGTCTGAAGGTGGTCTCCTCTAGAATTAATCCCGTGGAATACTAATAGGAGTTAGACACGAACAGTTTCCAGAAACAATTGGTTTGGGAAATTCTACATTAAAATTCAACAGTTAAGAAAGTGAATTTTGGCACCAGATGGAACTAGGTTTGAGTCCTAGCTTGGCTATGTATTAGCTTCGTGACTTTGTACAAACTATTTAAGCTCTTTGTGACTCAGTTTCTTCATCCACAAAATAGGAATGCTGTTACTATCTGCCGGTGTCAAGTACTAATACTGTAAGTGTGCTATGTGGGAAACGATTCAATAGGAATTCAATAGGATTCAAAGGAATGAGATGCTTCCAGAAGTCCCTGGAAAGGCTGGAGGAGAAAAATTCTAGACTGAACATCCAGGAGTGACTCCCAGAAGAAAAAGAAAATGGAAATGACTTGCTGGGAAGCAACAACCTCTGCCCCAGGCAGGAAAGTGAGCAAGCCTAGGGCCATGCGTGACAAACCTTGGGAGCCACCAGTGCCGTCGCTGCACTGGCCCAGACATTACAAAGTCAGACCACTCTCTGTGACCACCACAGCTGCCACTCTGTACCTCCAAATGGCAGCTGGACGTCGGCGTCCCCACAACCATGCCCGCACACAAGGAACTTGGCTCCATCTTCACTTCTTCCTTCCCCATCTCACCACGAGGCATCTTGCTGGTGGCACTTTTCTTCACCCAGAATCCCATGTGTAAGAGGGTGTGGATGATGCCATTTCCGAGTCCCAACCTCTGCATTTCAGGAAGAGACACAAAGAAGGGCATATCGATGCCAGGTACCAATTGACTGTCCAGCCCTCCATGCCATGAGTTTCTATGAGAGCAAGGGAGACACCACATGCAAAGCAGTGGCTAGGACACTGGGCCCCACGGGGCTGTTACTGCTGCTGCTACTGTCACCTGCTGCAGGACTTGTCAGCGCCTTTTGCTGACACAGACGTTCTCTGTCTCTGATAGTAAGAATTGTGTAACGGAGTGTGCTTCCATTTTGTTTTCTCAGCCAAGCGGCACATTTTACATTCAATTATAGCACGTGCATACGTCCTTATGCCTTTCACATTTGTGTAATTTTTACCTTTGGAGCTTTGTACCCTGATTTCTACTCCATCCCTTTTCATGTTTCTTTACGCCTTAGCTTATATACAGTAAATATGTTCTGGAAAGGCACTTAAAATTCTTTATGGCAGGCAACCTGGTGTAAAGAAAAACACTTATTCGGTGAGTTTTTAAATCACTTGGGCATCAAGGGCATGACTTCTAACGATGGAAATCCAGAATGAAGGTGATATGTTGAATAGGAGTTCCTTTCCCACATTGGTCAAATATACTCCATGGTTTCCCACGGGCGTGGCCTCAGGTCAGCTCTGAATTGTCCTCTATGTGGTGGGGGTAGGAAGAGGGGGGACACTGTCCAAGGCACACAGTCTCCCAATTTTGCCCCCAGGCAGCCCTGACAGACACAGCCTTGTCTTTACCTTTGGGGTCGCTCTTTTCCTTGTCAGGCAGAGAAAGTCTTTATTTCTGCTTTGACTTTGGTGAAAACCTTAGCATCTTTTCCTGAGCTAGCAAAATGGCAGAGTTCCTGCCTTTAGATTACGAAAACGTGTCCAGTGAGACCAAAACTCCCGCCCAGCTCTCGGGCTGGGTCGTTGCACCCCACCTCCACAGCAGGCGAGAACGTCCTGAAAACCCTCCAAAGCATCAGGGCTCCCAGGTTTCCTGCAAGGTGACATTTCTACAGACGCAAACCTGATGAAGAATGAGGGAGTCGATTCCTGCTCTGCCAGTGCGGGCCCCTCTGTAATCAGGGTCCCGCGAGCACTTCCTGATGCTTGCAGCTCTGGGGCTCCAACTGAATCTAAAATTCCTCAGCCCGTTTACACCCCACCTCCACTTTCGGTGCTGTCGTATGTTTCCTCTTTATAAACCATAAGAGTAAATGCATAATGGTGTACGTTTTTATTCTGGATCGTGTATTAGAGGTAAACTACTAGATCCCAGAATCACAGTAATCCATGTACATGTGAGGACCTATTGTAAATACTTGTCGGCACCATGCTACACACTTCGGGCATGTGGCCTAACGCTGGCCAGAACGCTGCCTGCCGGGCACAGGCTGGGCTCTACGTACACTCCTTGCACCACAGACATCTCTGCCGCAAGCAAGCGTTTTCGCTGCAAACATTTTCGCCACATAACTAACTGGCTGTAAGGCAATTTTGCCTTGCAAACAGATAAAGTCACAACAAATAAAAGGGGGGCATTAAAGGGACATAATGAAATGTTAAAAATGAAAAACAAAATTAAAAAGACTTTATTTTAAATGTGTGTAGATTCATGGGAATCCTGCACAAATAACTGATTTATTTTGTGGACTGAACCTAAGTACTTATCTTCGTTCTATGGGAAATGTGGGTTCAACTCTGCGTTCCCAGAGAGAACCCTTGGCCTCCCTTTCTCTTCCCAATGTAGAGGGTTTCAAAATAAGAAACCAACCCTTGGGGTAAATCCTCATCTTCTGGAAGAAATGTTAACTATTTTCAGACCACCAGCATGTCTACTCCTCACTGTGTCGACCACTATGAGGGCCGGCTGACATTATATATAAAAATGGGAGTAACTGAGAACTTCCTCAATGGAGAAATGAAAGCAAGCGGCTGGGGGCTGAGAGGGTAGTGTGGGAAGAAGAGGAGGCTAGTGCAGGCCTGTGGCATGAGGAGAGTGCGGTCCTGCATGCACACACACACCTGCATGCACAAAACCGCACACACCTGCATGCACACACATGCACACACCTGCATGCACACACGCACACCTGCATGCACACGCATGCACACACCTGCATGCACACACACACCTGCATGCACAAACGCACACACCTGCATGCACACACATACCTGCATGCACGCACACACCTGCATGCACACACATTCACACACCTGCATGCACACACACACCTGCATGTGCACACACCTGCATGCACACACACGCACACACATGCATGACACACACATGCACACACACACTTGCATGCATACACACACACCTGCATGCACACACACACCTGCATGTGCACACACCTGCATGCACACACGCACACACCTGCATGACACACACATGCACACACACACTTGCATGCATGCACACACACACCTGCATGCATACACACACCTGCATGCACACACGCACACACCTGCATGCACACACACACACCTGCATGCGCACACACATACCTGCATGCATACATGCTCATGGCAATCTGCTTAATTTCACCACTTAACATGCTGCACCAAGTCCATTTCATAGTAGGATTGAAAGCAAAGAACCCCCCCCCCCGCCCCCGCAATGCCTGGGGTTCAGTCACAGCTAATGAATGTTAGCAAACCAAGTGGAGGTAATCTGATGAGTTTGATTTTAGTTAAGGTAATTTGATAAATTATTTTGTGTGTCTATGTTCCTACAAGTTGATAGCTGGAACAGGTGGTTCCCACTGACAATTGCAGTCAAGATTTTGGTGCCCAAAGAGGGTAGATGAGGCCCTTTCCTGACTCTTAGGGAATAAATGTGTGTGTCTGCCCAAAATTCACATATTGAAGCCCTAACCCCCCCGATGTGATATTTGGAGATGGGGCCTTAGGGAGGTGAGTAGGTTTAGACGAGATCGTAAGAGTGGGGTCCTCGTGAGGGATTAGTGTCCTTATAAAAAGAGAAAGAGACTAGATATCTATCTGTATCCATATCTATATCTGTCTCTGTATCTCCCTTCCCTTTTCTCCGTCCTCCCCTCTCCCCCTCCCTCTCTCTGCCATGTGAGGACACAGCATGAAGGCAGCAAGCCATGAAGACAGCCCTCACCAGACACTAAATCTGCCAGCACCTCGATCTTGGAATTTCCAGCCTCCAGAACTATGAGAAGTAAACTGTTTTTAAGCCACCCAGTCTATGGTATTTTGTTAGAGCAGCCTGAGATGGCTGAGGCACTAACCATGGACTAAAAGATATGAAATGTGCTCAGCTTCATTAGTCATCAGGAGATTCAAATTACAATTATAATGTAATATCACTAAAACCTACAAAAATGGCTACAACTAAACTGATGGGGAATAACAAGTGTTAGGAAAAAGAGCTCAGCAGTGAGAATGGCCATTCACTGCTGGCAGGACCGTATCAGTCCAACCACCTTGGAAATCTGTCCGGCAGTATTGACTGGAGGCAAATCAATGCCCACCCAGGACGAGCAACCTCACTCCTAGGCATGAATCCCGCAGAACTCCATACATATCTTTACCAAGAAACAAAGTATTCACAGTAGCACTATTTGTAAGAGCCACAAACTGAAAACAACCCAAATACCCATCAATGGAGAATGGGCAAACTGTGGCATAATCATAAAATAGAAAACGATCAACCATGAGAACAAACAACCTACAACCACACGTGAGAACGTGGAACGGCACCAACACGACGCTGAGCCAAAGGGTCTGCTTTATTTCCCTTCTCTAATCAGGAAAACCAGGTTAGGCTGTTGGAGACCAGGGCAGGGGTCACTCTGGCGGGGGCACCAGAGACTTCCTGGTGCAGGTATGTTCGGTTTCTGGATCTGGGTTCTGGCTACGGAGGTATGTTCAGGTTGCAAAGATGCATCCAGTTTGTACTCTTATATTACATGCCTTTTTCTATACGTGTATTTCAACATAACATTTAAAAGTCATATTCCTTTCTGGGGAAGGATCTTTCTAAGCACGAGGGGCCCATGGATAATAAGTTGATGGAGACTTCACTGGCCAACGGGAATGGTGCGCTCTACAAATGGCTGTGCCCCTGGCTAGGTGACTTCACTTCCGTACCTCAGCTTCTTCATGGGGACAATATCTAAAACTATCTATACATGCTCCTTGGAAAAGCCAAAATGAAAGTTCATTACTGGAGGATGTGAAGGAATTCTAAATAGAAATAAGTTCGTAAGGGGGAA
Source organism: Rhinolophus ferrumequinum (assembly GCF_004115265.2). Lineage (NCBI taxonomy): Eukaryota > Metazoa > Chordata > Mammalia > Chiroptera > Rhinolophidae > Rhinolophus > Rhinolophus ferrumequinum. The sequence continues at coordinate 68,281,866 of NC_046297.1, read as the reverse complement.
AAATGCAAGTTCAATTTGAAACATTCTCTCCTGGGGGATTCTCCAGGGGCTCATGAATTTGAGAAACCCTCCCTCTTAATGCTCTCAGATCTTCCCAACTCCATCAGGCGACCTTGGCTCTTGGCACAGGGGCCTGGAAGGCATATCTAGCTCCATCCTCCTTGATTCCTTGATGTCACCTGAGCTGCATTCCAAGCCTTTTACTGATGACTATTCTAACCCCTTAATCGTCCTCCCTTCCCCTCAATCAATCCATTAGTTCTCTTGTGAACACTGGCACTCATGAATATTTCTCCTTGCTTACTGGACCTCTGAAGGCTGGAAGTGAACATAGTTCTTGCCAGCAATTAGCCCCCTGAGGTTTCTAGGACTGAATCAGTCTCCTCCACGAGGTGTAGAGTGCTCAAGCTTTGCATCACTCATCCTTGGGAAGTTTCCAGAACTTCTCATCAATGAACCCCGGGCGCTTCCACATCACCCTGGCTCCTGGGGCCTGTTCATATTGTTGTCGGTAAACAAGAATCGGCTGAAATTTCAGACCATCTTTTCTCTCACTGAGCTGCTAAGAATGCTACCTCGTGTATTTTAAAGACACAAATTCAACTTCTGTACTTTGGGGTCTCCTGGATCTGTGTGTAACTATTATACGTTGAATACAATAAAGACAACAGTAAAAACTATATCAATAATACATATTTTAAGTCAGAACCTATGCTGTGAATGTAAGATTTCCATGGGTCACGGTTCCTGATATTCACAGCTGGTCTGTGCTAGTAATAAAACTTTCAGAAAAGCTGGTCAGAGCTCTTCTCATCCATCCATCCATCCATCAGCGCATTCATTAATACCCCAAACATCTGTCTGTCATGTGTCATGTGTCAAGTGCTGGGATAGGCATTGGGATTCAGAAATGAGTGAACTTCAGTCCTGAAATTAAGGCGCTCATGCTTTGCTGGGGACAGGCATCGATTCCCTAGTGCACATGGTGAGAGCTTCATCAGGGATGGGACAGGCTGAGGGGACTCAGGAGAAGTCGGATGGTGTGCTTCTGACTTGTCTGGGGTTGAGATAAGGCCAGAAGATGAGGGCAAGCGTCACAGGGCAGGTGACATTACAACTGGGCTCCAGTGCTTCAGGAGGAGAGGGCTGGCTGGGAAAGAGTGGAAAGCACCTCAGACAGAGGGGAACCCCTCAGCAAAGGGTGGGAATGCATCATCGCGCCTGGGGGGAGGGGCTTGCAATCTAATGGCAGGCAATCACATCTGACCTGGGGCCAAAGGAAACAGAGAACGGAGACCCCTGGGAAGCGGGGTGGAGGCTGCGTTGGCAGGGAAGGTGTCTGAGTTTCTTGATGAGGCACCTCACGTGTATTCTGAACGCCACGGGGTTTTAAGCGGGAGACTACATGGTCGCGTGTGCCTTTTTGAAAATGTGAACAAGTGGTTGTGTGGAGAATGAAATGGATGCGAGAGAGACCTGGACAGGGGGTCCTTGAGATTGTCCAGGTCCTGTATGATGCAGACTTACCAGACCAGAGGAGGGGGGAGGGAATTGTGTCCCCCAAAAACATCAGTTGAGGTCCTAACTCTGAGTACCTAAAAATGTGACCTTGTTTGGAAATGGGCATTTTGCACATGAAATTTGTTCAGACGAGTTCATACTGGATTAAATTTAGTGTGGATTAAATCCGGCAGCCAAGATCCAATGCCTGTCCTTGTAAGAAAGCCACATAACAATGGAGACAGAGACCGCAGTGATGCGTCTACCAGCCAAGGAACACCCAGACTTCTGGGGACCCCCAGGAGCCAGGGGAACGGCATGGGGCAGCCCTCCAGAAGGAACCAAGCTTGTGGACACCTAGGTTTTGGACATCCAGCATCCAGAACTGAAAGGCAATCATTTCTTTTTGTTTTAAGCCACCCAGTGTGTGGTACATTGTTATGGCAGCCACAGGAAATGAATACGTGGAGAGAGCAAGAACAAAACCTAGTACCCAACAGGATGGGAGCTGCGGTGGGGAAAGGTGGAGTCAGGGAGAGAGATGAGGGCAGGGGATGCCTCGGTTTACGGCTTGAGAAGTGGTGGAATCATTCCACTTATTAAGATTCAAAAAACAGTCGGAGAGTTTGGTTGGAGGAGGAAAAAGTACACTTGGCTTTTTAATGTGGAGCCAAGGAGCCCAGAAGGCCGGGGATAATTGACTGGGCTTCGGGGTGTGGAAGAACTGAGGTTATTATGCTTCCAAGATGATGGTATGTGGTTTTCTTGTCTTTCTTCCACACCCTGCTCCAGACCTTTCTTGGAGCAGGACACTTATCACCTGCCTCCAACCCGAGTGGGGCACCTGGCCAACACCAAGCTAGGCCAACGGAATAAAGTCTCTAGTTAGCCTAAAAGACACAGACGCTGTCACCTTTACGCTGCCAGTCACACAGCAACAGGCGGTCAGTGTGAACAGGAAAAGTTTGTTGGGCCAATGTTTTGCTCTGAGGCTAGACCAGCCTCCTTCCTCCCCACTGTGGAGCCCACTGAATTGGGCCCTGCTGTTTGCTCCCTCTTCCTGCCCCAGATGTAACTTGTTCAGACGAATTCATGCTGGATATTCAGACGAGTTCATACCCTGATTTTCAGGTGGGCACAGGCTGCCCAACGTGAAGACTACGTTCCTCAGACTATGTTGCCATGCAGCCAGGCGACTGAATTCTGACCACAAAGACGCCTTCTGGAACTGCCAGAAAGATCCTCAAAGGAAGACCCTGTGCCCTTCTAAGCCCCGCCTTCTCCCGGCTGGCTGGCAAGCAGCGTGATGGCTAGAATGCAATGAGAGCTAAATAATTGAGCAGAAAAAGACTTTATGCAAATGAATCGTGGAGTGGGTTGAAGAAACAGGCTCCAGGCTTGGCTTGTAGGAGCAGGCCCGTGCCAGCTGGGGACTGATCTGAAGAGAGCATGGCTGCTGCCAGCACAGCAGAGAGACAGAGACCCTGTCCTGGCCTCGGTGGCTTGTGCTGCTGGTGAAAGTCCAGCTTGGGTGGGTTGAATGGACTGGCCATGTCCCAAACACATGCCTGGGGCCAGGCTCTAAGGGAGCCTTGGAAGGTGACCTCTGGTTTTGACCTTGAGAAGGTGGGACTAGTAATCCCTGCCGATTAGGTCTTTCTTCTTGGAGACACTGGTCATTCCCCGGGACATGACGATAATGCTACCTCTTCTGAAATGTGTTCCTTTCTTTGTATTTCTATATTTGGGTCTGTCTGGGTGGGAATGTCTGTCTTAGACAAGGTTCCCTTAAAGCAAGCCCTGAGATGAGGATTTGTATACAAGCGATCACTTATGGGGGCTCCAGGGAGAAATAAGTGGGAGGTAAGGCAGTGGGACGTGGCGGGCGCCAAACCAGGGTGTGATTCCAGGTCAAGTGCTGACAGCATAGATTCATGGTCGTCCCAAACTGAGACCAAGGAGCTGGGCTCTCTTGCCCCCAAAACCTTCAGTCATGGTCACAGACCAGGGGCGACGAAATGCCCAGGCCTTCCAATCCCCTGAGCACGGGGACGCAAAGAGACTTCAGTGGCGCAAGGGCTATTCTCTGTGGAATGGCAGGTCCTGGCTGAGGGAGGGGACCACGGCACGGTATAGGGATCCTGGGGCATCTGGGCGGAACACCCAAGTGTACAGTACATACGAAAAAGGCACATGTATTCACCCATGCCTGCATCCATTCATTCATTCACTTACTCACGTCTGTGTTCATTCATTCATTCACTCGAGTCTTCTCCAATGGGCTGTGGATTCCACAGGGGCAGGAACCAGGTCCCTCTCATCACTAAACCACTGCGGGTGCCCCCTACCCTCCAAGGAAGTCATGGCGGAAAGGTGATTACACTGAGCGTCCTGCAGCCAGAGCCTCTTCCCCTAGGTTTCCCCGCTTACCATCACCCAGGGGCAGCCACCAAATCATACTGTGATTAGGCTGGATTCTTTAGGCCAAGAGACAGAGGAAAAAAAAAATGAACAACTTGAACAGACTTCTAGGCAACCCCCCAACTGATTCATTAGTGAGAGAAGCAGACCCTGCTCCCAGAACCCAGCACTGCCCAATGGGAGGAAGAAGAGCCGGGGGCACTCGTCATGAAGGGATGGCCAAGGCTGGGCTAGGTAGGGCATCTGGAAGCCGAATGGCCGAGGAGACAGCAGGGCGCCAGGGCCTCTCGGATCCTGAGGCTGCGGGCACAGCCTCCCTCAGGGACCTTGGCTGGAACAGGTGCGCTGCCAGGAGAGGCCACTGGGGCGGAGACGAGGGAGGAACGGGAAAGAACACAGAGCAAGGAGAAGCGCAGCACAGAGAGGAGACGGCAGCTACAGGTCAGGGTTGTGAGTCAATCTGTTTTACAGGGGTTGTTTATGAATACTCGCCACGTAAATCTAAAGTCATTTTGAAGACTGCCTGAGCCCAGTATATAAACAGCCAAGCGTGGATTAGTCCCCGAAATTTCAATTCTCTTTTCTTTATTTCATCCTCTTTACACAAACTATCCCTGGGAGCACATATCCACGCCGTGAATTCACTGAGCCCTTCACCCTGTCACAGCCTGGAATCTCACACGCCCAGCGGGAACTTTCACAAATGCCGTGTCTACCCAAGTGATAATACAAATAAGGAATAAGGACTCTACCACTACTGAATGGTGTCCGTGTGCTACTTAATCTCGTCAAATGCCTAAAATTCCCCTGTAAGGTAGACATCACTATTCCCAAATGAAGGAAACTGCTATCACAGATGAAGACACGAAAGTTCATCACGGTCTAGAAAATGACTGAGACCCCCCAGCTCTTGGAACTTTATAGAGGTTTGTCTTAATTGCCTTCTTAAAATACCTTCTACAACTTCCAGTTGCCTGTAAGATAAAGCCAAAACTACTCATGACGAACCCAAACCCTGCTAGCAAAATCTATCTTCTATCTAACTTCCAACATTTTCAATGCACAACACCCTCTGCCTGCCCCAATCCTATACACCGCATTCTCCAGTCATTGAATCGTCTCCCTCCCTAAACACACCCCTGTACTTCCGCACTCCTGTTTTTCTTTCTTTCTTTCTTTCTTCTCTTTAATGCTGTATTTCTACCTGGGATGTCTAGTACTGCTCTCAACTTCTCACTTTTAAAGGCCACTACACATCAATTAGAGTGATGCTTCTGAAAGTGTGATCTACCTGAATTCACCTGGGATGCTTACCACCAGTGTAGGTCTGCGGCGGCTCTCCAGATTTAATTATCCAGATTTTTACAAGTCAGTTTGGGAATCTGCTGGTTACACATTCCCCAGTGACTATTACACTCAACACAACTCGGGACCCAACTTCAGTAGATTCTAAGATCCAAGAGGACCTCTTACGCCTAGCACGAGGCACGGAGCCTGACCCCTAGAAGACCCGAAATATGTGGGAAACCTTTACACTGAGCAGCCAGAGCTCATTAGCCACAAACGGGTTTAAGCGCAACTATTGGATGGATAGGCAGATGGGTCACGGGTGGACAAATAGATGTCACTGCCTGATACTGCTAAAAAGTCACCGACCCTCCATGCTCAGTGGCAACAGTCACACGCTTCTGGTGCTGCCAACACTTCCTCGGTTGGATAATGGGAGCTGGGTGCCTCCCTGAGCACGTGACCTTGTCCTTCTCTTAATCCCAACACTTCCCAGGTCCTGGCTCAGAGTTATTGCTCACTAAATGTGCAATGAACTAAAGCAGTCACCAATAAACTACTAACTGAACAGATGAACACACGAATGAGGAGGGATCTGGGTGAAGAAGGAACAAATGTGGGTAGTTAGGTGGGAACGAGAATCCTGAGACCTGCCGTTTTCTGCATTTGGCAAAAGAAAAGAACTTCTTTCTCTGCCCAGTCCCCAGGGCTGGGAGCAGAGGGAGCTGCCATATGGGGACATGAGGACGGGATGTCTCTGGGAAAAACAGATTTACAACTGGGTGTCCGGGACGCACTGGCAGCAGGGTGGTCTTGGCAGTGCCCAGCTCCGCCCACCAGCACCATGAGAAGCTGTGCTTTCAGGAAGTGGAGTTCCAGGGCTTCAGAAGGCAGACTGTGGTAACGGGGAAAATGCATGAGCTTTGCAACCATCGTTGCTGGGTCAGAATCCAGCCACTCCGCTCACCAGCGCTGTGCTCTGGGGTCTCTGCCTTCTCACCTGTATAAACGAGCCCAGGACGTCCTCCGACTAGCTTTCGCACATTTTCCTTCGGTTAGAATGGCCATGCACCCTCGTCTTGCTCACCAAAGTCCCCAAAGATGCCTGTTATCCTGGCGAAATTATAAATAAGACCTCCTTTTCGTCTTGAAGGTGCCCCAACTTGGAGAGCAAATTATATGGTCAGCTCTCCTTGGGCTCACTCTTCTGCATCCCATCTTCAAGTTTCTGAAGTGAGTAACCACCGTTCTACTGAGTCTGGTCTTTTACCTAAGCATCTCCCATTTAGGCCGGACGGCAAGCAGTGGTTCAGAGCACAGGCTTTGGTGTTAACAGTTCCGAGGCCAAATTCAGTCTCCTCTCTTTAGTGGCGAAGCCCCAGTTTCATTGTCACACGGGGATAACAATGCTCCCCTCTCACCATCATTAGGATTAAATGAAAGGGCACCTAGTACGGAGCCGGCCACGATAAATGCGCTCTCTCTCTCTCTCTCTCTCTCTCTCTCTCTCTCTCTCTCTCTCTCTCTCTCTCTCTCTTAACCTTCCATCCCTTTCTCATTCTCTCCCTCTCTCTCTTCATCTTTTCTTTCCTTGGAGGAAGCAGATCAAACTAGAAAGTCCCCTGAGATCTCAAACTAAATGATAGCACATCTGGAGAGTCCTGAACATTTAGGGACGGTTCTGGGCATGACTTAAAGCAAATTTTAATATTTCCTCAAAATATCAATGGACTTACAGAGAACAGCTTATGTTCCCATAATACAAGATCTTAGTACCAGACGGAAAAGGAGTTAACCCTGATTTTGGCAAGGGCCTAAATACCTCTCTTTTTCCTTCCAGACTCAGAACTGGGAGGATTTAAGGCATCTTGTCCCTCACAACAGGCTACACACAGAGAAAAAGGCAGAAAAAGTGACGGGCGAGGTCAATCCTGACAGTATTGTCTGATGGCTTGGATCCAGCTGTGCCTGAATCCAGCCATTATATCTTACTGTTATGTCAGCTAATAAGTTCTTTGTTAGCTTATGTTCATCTGTTTGTTTGTTTGGCACTTTCCACAAAAAGAGTTCTTACTAATAAGGTAAGCTGGGGAGGCAGAGACAGAGTCCAGGTGATTACAGAGTAGGTACAGCCATGTGTCCTGGGACCAATACATTCGCTTTCAGGTGACTTTTGTCCCTGATCTATCATGGGGTGGAGAAGGGCCAGATATATTTTAATGAGTAGGGGCAACAGACACCAGCAGGTGATGGGGCATATCAAAGACACTGCCTGGGCCACGAGAGATCCAGAAAATTTCTCAGCATGCTGTAGTTCAGCTTTCCAGAGCAGCTCTCGGGAAAGAAATAATTATAAAAGCATCATGCTTTTGAACCAGCAGCAGCACCCAGCACTGAGTTGTCATTTTTGACACAGGTAGAAGAAAAAGAGAGTGTGAAAGTGATGCTTGTTGCTGGAACGTACGCAGGGTGGGGGGGATGTGGAAGGAAATAGAGGGCTGCCAGCCAAGGAACCCAACTGGGCTGTTCTCGGGAATTCCACCAACCCCTGCTTCCTATGTACTTTACCCAACCTGCACCATGAGACTCCGGATACAATGGACCACAGCAGGAAGGGGTCAGTGGGGACCGAGCACTCGGGGACTCGGTCAGACAGACCTTTCTCCAAACCCAGCCGCCTACATGCCATGGAACCCCAGACATGTTACCGAGCCTCTCAAAGCCTTTGCTTCATCCACTCCAAAATACAGCTACCATCCACCTAGCCCTTGTGGGACCATTTTAAGACCAGAAAAGACGGTTCTTAAGGTAGTTCCTGGCCAGTAGTGAGCATCTAACAAGCCATCTTAAAGGTTCTTAGTTACCATCACTGTCAAATACCGAGAAACGCTAGGCTTATAATGTTAAGTGAAAAACAAATCAGGGCTAACATTATTTTCAGACAGTTTGATCATCACTATGGAAAACTAACAAAGAAAACTGGAAACCAAAAGTCACAAATGAATAAGTTCCTTGTGTTCATTCTCACCTGTCTCTAATTCCAGAGCAACATGCCTGACTTTTCATTGCGAGGCTCCTGCCAAATGACTTTGTTTTACTAATGTTTTCATCAACTTTTCAATGTCCAGACATTTGCTGTCATCTCTCATCTTCTGTTGTCACCTCTCCTGTTTTTCCTTTTTGTGGGTTTATGTGTTTGTTATTTCTTTACTTTCCTGTTAAAATAGTTTAGGGAGGGAAGAAGGTAGGTGCCTAGGTTCCAACCACTGAGAGAAAGCCTGGGGGGTTTGCTCCCCCCGGTCCACGGTCCGCCGCACTCTCTCATCCGTCTCCCAGGTCCGTGTGAGTACGAGGTGCTGCACAGTGGGATTTTAGGTTGTTCATGGTGAGGTGGGGAGGGAAATGGGGAAAAGGGCATCTGCCTGGAAGTACTCACCGCACAAGATAGGGAACTTGGGATCAGAGAGGTTAGTGACTTACCAAGGTCACACAGCTCCTACACTTATATTCTCCCTTAGCCCACAGCACTTTAAAAACATTACCTTCTCCAGGTCCCAGAAATTGTCAAGATGTATTTTTGAAACACACCAACTACAAAGTTCATTTTCCTGATAACTCAGTAGTGTTCCCCTCTATCAAATGAGGATACTAATCACCGCCCTGCCATCCTTGCAGAGGGTTGGGAGGGTCCAAAGTCAAGGTGGTTTGGGTGGCCTTGTGTCAAAAATAAAGCGACTCATGTTGCAGTGGCCATGGGTGCATTCTGCCATCATCGCAATGGTTGCTGTTGGGCAACTGTTTGGCCCACATGTAGTGCGCTTCGGGCAGCAACAAGTTACCTGAAAGGGTGTCAACTTCTACTGGACAAGGGAAGGAGGGTCGGCAAGATTGAGTGAGGAGACCCTGAACTCTGAGCTCACACATGCAGGGGCTCAGACCCCAGCTTTGCCTCTCCCTAGCTATGTGACCTTGGCCAAATCACATACGCTTTCCTGAGCCTGCATTTGCTTATCTGCAAACTGGGGAGAGTAAGACCTACCTTCTAGAGATACTGGGAGCTGTATAGAAAATCATACTCTCCGAGCACCGCACACAGAGCCAGCAGGTGACATCCCCTTTCCTCAGGTCTCCCTTTCCCTGATTCAGTCAGTGAAGTTCGCTAACACCCCCTCAGGCAGACCCTGCATGTTGGAGATGAGAATAAAACCTTAGCGTCGAAAGAGTCATAAGGCCCAGGGAAGAGGACATTTGCATTAAAAAAACACAATATTTTTTTCATTAATTTTTCTAATAAAACCAAAGCCCTGAGGAAAAGTGAAAGGAAATAGCTCCACTAACCCAATAGCGCGCGGTCTTCAGTGGGTTTCATAAGCCTTGAAGTGTAGGAAGGACAGAATATTAGACCGAAGCCCATCATCAGCAATAATGAGCGTCACGAACCCGTGGACTCAACTGCAGCCAGAGAACTCACATAGACTAAAGGGAGACAGAGGAACACCGACCGCGTGACTTGTGAGGGACAGAGGAGGGAACCAGAGGAAGCTATGGGCTGTCCTTGCCCGCTGCTTTGGATTCATTCCTACCACTGCCTTGCTGACCGCCTCACCCTGCCGGAATCACCGAGCTCATTTGTCCCAGAACACGTCGTGGTCTTTCATGCCTCGTGCCCTTGCACAGTGTTCTCTGCCTGCAGCGTCCTACCCTTTACCCTGACTCCTCCTCGGACGTCCTTTCTCATCTGCAAAAGCTCTTGGTCTAGCACCTCCTCTAGGATTTAGCCAACAACTCTCCCAGGTTCTCAGCTTCTCCCCAGCACTTTGTACTCACCTCTGTCACAGGATTTACCGCAGTGCATTTTCCTGTTGGTTTACATACGGTTCCCCCACTTGATTTTGGTTTCCTTGGGGGAAGGACCTGCCTCCCATTCATTGGTTTTATGTCCTCCCAGCATGCTAGTCAATGACCTAGTATATGACAGGGGCTCAAAATTGTGTGTTGAGAGAATAAATAAATGAATGAAAGAATAAGTGAACTGAGCAAGCATGACCATCAAAATCAACACAGTCATCTTTCTTTTAAATGATTTTTCCCTGGCTTCCTAGGTGGCAGGAGGACCCCAGTATCCTAGGGTAGCACCTCAGCCTCCAGCAGGAGGCCAGGAGAGCAAGGAAGGCCGATCCCCGGAGTTCATGCTAATTTAAATTTAACATTTAGAGAGATACACTTATTATGCCTTTGATATTTGTGAAGGCATTTCTTGTACTCTGGTAGCATGAGGTTCTGGCAAAGTTCAACGGATAGAGTCAGTGTATTGAATCAGATATTGGAAGGGGCTTTCCATTCAGCTCCAGATAAAGACCAAATATTGATTTGAAGGGAAAAAAAAAAAATGTTTTGCCATTTTCCTGAGAAAAAAATAGAAGTTGTGAAGATTTCTCCTACCTGGGGGGAATACATCTAATCCTGAGCCCATGGTGTTTGGTGTTGGGGTGGAACAAGTCCTGGGGATTTTTATCTGCTTCCCCATCTGCAAGAGTAGATGAGCTGAGTGGATGTGTGGTAACCACAGGAGCACCAGAAAGGCCACTTAAGTGTCTGCCTGGTGTCTGAGCTTCCAGCACTTGAGAGTCCTTCATTTGGAGAGAGAGCATGGGTCTAGAGACAGAACACATGAATCCGAAGACAGAGGGATGAATTGCATCTGAGCCGCCTGCTGGCTGTGCTAACTGGGCCTCTTGGATTCGGTTTCCTCTCCTGGAAAATGTGAGTGATGATAACACCCTTACCACAGGACCTGACTATGTGAATGCGAAAATGCACATAAGAGCATTTTGTCAATGGTGAAAAATCAATTCCGATGGCTGTTAGCTAGCATTTTGAATTATTTCTTTGATATTCACAGAAGTTCTGGAGAGAGTAAGCTTTCCGTTTTCGCCTTTTACAAAAAAGAAAACCGAAGCTCAGCGAGGTAATTAACCTGCCCTTTGCCACCCTGTGAAATTTTGTGGTTGTTCCTACTGTTGATGTTACTGAATGTGATCATTACATTTCTGAGAATTCCCTATGAACGACAAATGTCACCATTCTAGTTACCTTGGGTTTTTCTTCAGTCCTTGGCTCTCTGGCTTAATTTAGCATTCCTCAATTTTTATTAACAATTGAACCAAAAGAATCATAAAATCCTTCTGCATCTACTATGAAAGTACTATTGAATGTATTGTTTATTACATCATTAAAAGGCTCTTATATACAGTATCAGGTAATAAATTCCTTTTAGAATGTCATGGCAGGAAATAAGTTTGTACTTCTTTAATAACTGGTATCCTTTCTTGTAACAAATAATAAAAGTATTTCAGTTCATCACATTTTTCTCTTTTTTCTCTGCCATTAAAAAGTGTCTAGTCCCAAATTTACTATTAAGTGACTCAACATGTTATCCATTCATTTTTTTTTTATTCATTAACCAAAATTTTAATTTCATTCGTTAATTGCCCTCTGTGCCAAGCACTGTTCAAGGGGCGGCAATGGAAGAAAAAAGTATATGAATGACTGTTCTTACATCTTATATTTTGTGTGAATACACATAAATAATAAGTATATATATATCAGTATGTCAAATACTGATAAACACTATACAGGAAAAATGAAGAGAGGAGAAACAAGAAGTATCAAAATAGAGAAGGGAAGGAATGAGGATGCTGATTTTACAGGGTGTCAGGAAAGGTGTAATAAAGGAGGTGACATTTCTTCCATTTCCAGCTATAGTCAAGCTAGCTTGTATCAGACCAACCTTCTCCCTGAGGACAACCAGAAAACTTAGATAAATGCTTTAAAAAATAATAATAATTCTGTTTGAAGGAATTGGAGAGCTACTCAACTTCAAGTGCCAAGATCCCAAGAGAAGAAAAACACAAAGAAGTGAGCCCTACATTCCATCTCAACTTGAGGCATTTGATGGTTAGTAAATGGTGACCAAGAGGCTAAGAAGCCAAGAAGAGACTGTGCTAAGAGACTAAAATTTCAGTTATCTCAAAGGACTGAAGAGACAACAATTGTAATTCAAGGCATGTGAAGGAGAAGGGGACATGTAAATACGACAGGTTTTCCATTTTGACCACCAGTTCTGAACCCCAGGAATAAGGGCAAAAAAAATTACCAATTTTCACGAAAACTGAAGACATAGTTTCAACTCAGCTCAGTCCCAGACTGGTTCATTATTATCCTGCTAAATTCCTGCCAGAAGAAGATAACTTCATCCCAGAGTATCAGGTTCATTCTAGATTTTTTTCAGTGAAAATTATTAGGCATACCAGGAGACAGAAATAAATAAACATATCAAGCCACAGACTCTTACACAAAGATCTGAAATAGTTGAGAAAGGAGCCAGGGAGATATTTAGGGAGAGAATACTCCAGGCATAGGAAACAGTAAGGGCAAACATCTCAAGGCTAGGATTCCAATTTGACCAGTGTGAGTGAACAAGTGGGAAAGTAGCAAATTAGGTCACAGGGCTGAAAGGGCAAGATCAAGTATTGTAGGGCCCTTTAACATCTTTGACTTTTATTCAATACAATATGGTTAACCATTTTCTCAAAAAAAAAAAAAAAGAAGAAGAAGAAGACCAAAATGTGACTTGTTTTTCAAAATTAGCCAATTACCATGAAAAGAACAAGTTTCTCATTATTCCTTACGTTAGTTTCTATTGCTGTATAACAATTGCCACAAACTCAATGGCTTAAAACAATACACCTTTATGACCTCACAGTTCTGTAGGTCAGAATTGCAGGCAGGCTCAGGTGGGTTCTCTGCCGAGGGTCAAACAAAGCTGAAATTCAGGCAAGGGCCAGACTGGGATGTCATCAGGAGTCTGTTGCAAAGTCCATTCAGTTTACTGGCTGAATTCAGTCCCTTGTGATTATAGGACTGAGGTCCCCATTTCCTTGCTGGCTGTCACTCTCAGCTCCTAAAGTTTGCAGACATTCCTTGGTATGCGACCGTCCCCCTCTATCTTCAAAGCCAGCAATGGCACATGGAATTTCCTCATGCTTCAAATCTTTGAATGACTCCTCTGGCACAACTGGGAGAAAACTTTCTGCTTTTAAAGGGCCTGATTGATTCAGTAAGGCCAACCCAGATAATGGCCATATCTTAGAGTCAACTGATTCGTGACATTAATTACATCTGCAAAATCCTTTCACAACAGTACCTAGATTGATGTTTGATTGAATAACCAGGAGACAGAAAGTTTGGAGGGACAACTTTAGAATTCTGCCCACATTCTTATTTTGAAAATAAAAGAATATGAGAGGGGAGGTTGTGACCTGCCCAATATCACATTACTAATTAGGATTGCTCGTGCTTTTTCCTACTGATTAAAGTATTGAGGATAGACTGGGTAGGGAAGGAAAGCAGGAAAAAAGAAACCAGTTAGAGTTCTATTACATTAACCCAGGGAGAGATGATTGTGGCTTCGATTAGGGTGGTAATAGTGGAGACTGTGAGAAGCAATTAGTTCTGGATATATTCTAAAGGTATAGTCAACAACTGGATTGGATGTGGCATCAGAAAGTCAGTGCCCAGACAACTCCAAGGTTTTAGGTCTTAGCAAACAGAAGGACTTTTGCTGAGAATACATTTACTAAGTTTGGGAAGTCTGGAGGATGAACAGCTTTGTTGGAGGAAGATCTGATTTTAGACTTGTTAAATTAAGACGTCTCTTAGGCATTCAAATGAGATGTCTAGTAGTATATAAATTCAGAGTTGAAGGGAAGTTGTCAGTGGATAGATGGTATTTAAAACTCTAAGGCTAGATGAGATCACAAGAAGAATATAAGTATAGTTAAAGAAGAAAAGAGGCCCAGAAACTGAACCCTGGAGTATAAAACACTGGGATCTCCAAAAAAAAAAAAAAAAAGAGTTTATACCCACACTCAGGGCTTTCTCCACAGACCTCCACTGGGTGTTCACAGGAGAAATTAGACAAAAGGGCAAGACACAGGAGAAAGTGCCTCCATGGTGGCATGAAGGAAGGGGGGCAGCTCCCTGTGGGAAAGGCATAAAATTCTACCCAGACTCTGATCCTCTGTGAACAAAAGCTGAGTGAAAAGATAACATATCCATGGCTCCAAGGCACAAGTGAAGACCCCATGCTACTTGGGGAGGATTAAAGAATTAACTTTCTATTCTGGGCCCAGGTCCTGTCCCAATACAATTGGAAGTCCCTGACCACTAAGGGACAAGATGAAAACTCTTTCATACAGAGAACCGCCAAAGTCACAGGCAGCACTGGGCTGTCATGGTAAGAAAGGCAATTTCTGTGAGAAAGCCAGGAACACAGGGCCTGCCTAAGACGAAGAGTGGACCTAGACAGGAGGAGAGCCCACCACCACCCACCAACAGCCTGATAAACACCGAGTAACAAATGTAGCACTGTGGAAAAGACAAGAGCATAGGAAGACATGTCCTCCTTGGATAAGCATGCAGAGAAGTCCAATATCTGAGGATACAGCAGAAACATTGAGAAAAACCTTCTAGCATCTCAGATGCCATAGAAGTATAAAGGGACACTAGAAGAATTTGAGACCACTTGTGCCCTGACGGTAACCATAGCAACAACTCCTGACTAGATCCAAATTGAAGTAGAAAAGTGAGAGAACACAATATTTCAAACATTTAAAGAGATAATCACCAACAATTTTCCCAAAATAGTGAAAAACATCAAATCACAGATCTAACAAATGCATAGAAGTCCCAAAAGATACCTTAAACACACATACACACACACACACACACACACACACACACACACACACACACACACTTATCACATTCACACTGATGGAAACCAAAGAGAAAGAGAAAGATAAATTACATAAAGAAGCAAATATAAAATATAGCAACTTGTCACCAGAAACTGTGAAAGCCAGAAGACAATGGGTAGCACCTTTAAAGTACTGAATGGGAAAAAAATAAAACAAAAAAAAACACTGTTAACCCAAAATTCTATACCTAGCAAAAATATTTTCAAAAGCAAAAGTGAAATAAAAACTTCTTCATAAAAAATAAAAGGTAAAAGATTTCATTACCAATAAATTTGTACTATAAGAAATGTTACAGGAAATTCATCATACAGAAAAAATTCATCATACAGAAAAAATATGGTACCAGACATAAATTTGGATATATACAAAGAAATGAAGGCAAATAAAAATGTTTTCCCAATTTTAATAGCTCTAAAAGATGACTGGTTGTCAAAGCAAAATTAGTAGCAATGTACTGTGTGTTTATAGTACACATAAAAGTTAAATATATGACAAAACCAGCACAAAATAGGAGACATGTGCATCCATATGCTCATTGCAGCATTGTTTACAATGGCCAAGAGGTGGAGGCAGTCTGAGTGTTTGCCAACAGATGAATGGATAAAGAGGAGGTGGTGCATATATACAATGGACTACTTCTCAGCTATGGAAGGGAATGGGTTCTTGCCACCTGTGGCAGCATGGATGGACCTGCAGGGTATTGTGCTGAGCAGAGTTATATCAGACAGAGAAAGACAGATGCAATGTGATTTTGCTTATATGTGGAATCTAAAGAACAAATAAACAAACAAAACAGAAACAAACTTATAGATACAGAGAACATTTTGATGGTTGCCAGACGGGAGGGGGTTTAGAAATGGGTGAAAAGGCGGAACGGATTAAGAAGTACAAATTGGTTGTTACACAGTAGTCATGGGAATATAGGGTATTGCTCAAGAAATACAGTCAATAATACAATAACAACTATATATGGTGTCAGATGGATACTAGATTTCTCAGGGTGATAGATGGGAGAGAGGTTGGCGGGGGCAGAGTAAAAAAGGTGAAGGCATTAAAAGTACAAATTGGTAGTTAAACAATAGTCGTGGGGATGTAAAGTAAAGCACAGGGAATGTAGTCAGTGATATGGCAATAACTATGTATAGTACCAGGTGGGTACTAGTCAGGAGAATCATTACTTAAATTATATAAATGTCTAACCACTATGCTCTACACCTGAAATTAACATAAAACAATATTGAATAGTAATTGAAAAATTAAAAAGGGGGAAAAAGGTGAAGGGGAATAAGAGGTTCAAATCTCCAGGTATAAAACAAGTCATGGGGATGATGTAATGTACAGCATGGGGAATATAGTCAATAATATTGTGATAGCATGGTACGGTGTCAGACGGTTGCTGGACTTATCATGGTGGTCACTTCTTTAGGTTTATAAATGTTGAATAATTATGGTGTCTACTTGAAACTGATATAATATTGTATGTTACTTATATTTCAATAACAATCTTATTAAATAAATAAATGCAGGACCCAACTATATGCTATGTACAAGAAACTCTTTTTCAAAATGAATACGTATATTAAAGTAAAAGGATAAAAAATATATACCATACAAACACAAAAGAAAGCTCGAGTGGCCATATTAATACCAGACAAACATCAGATAAATATCTGACAAATATCAATGTCAAAGCAAAAAAAAATATCGGGGATAAAAAGGGACATTATGTCATGATAAAAGGTGAATTGTAAATGTGTACACACTTAGCAAGAGTTTTGTTTGTTTTAACAGAAAGAAGGGCCAGGAGCTGGAGAAGAATTTAGGTTTATGGTGGCAAAATGACAGCATATTTTCAGGCCAATGGGAGTGATCCAATTGAAAAGGGAAAACTGATGGCTCGGGAAATAAGAGGAAGAAGCTGTGAAACGGCGTCCTTGAATACGTAAAAGGGTACGTTGTCCAGGGAACCAGTGTTCACAACACTCCCAGCACAGGGAGGGGAAAAACCAAAGATGTCGCTCCTTAGGATGGGCAGGAGTCTTTCTCTCTTATCTTGCCCACGGGTCCCTACGTGGTATCTCCTTTCAATATTATTATTGTGTAAGAAACTTTCATTTTAAACCACTTCAAATTATTTGGTTGGGGGGACTTGGAATATACCAAGTCTGACAATTCAGGTCGCAAACTTGTTGCAACGATGTTGTTAACCTTTTTTGGTATCAGAGGGATTATTCATTATGAATTTGTACCAACTGGACAAACAGTTAACCAAGTTTGTTATTTGGAAGTGCTGAAAAGGCTGCGTGAAAAAGTTAGACGACCTGAACTTTTCGCCAACAATTCATGGCTCTTGCATCACGACAATGCACCAGCTCACACGGCACTGTCTGGGAGGGAGTTTTTAGCCAGTAAACAAATAACTGTATCGGAACACCCTCCTACTCACCTGATCTGGCCCCCAATGACTTCTTTCTTTGCCTTGAGGATAAAGGAAATACTGAAAGGAAGACATTTTGATGACATTCAGGACATCAAGGGTAATACGACGACCGCTCTGATAAGCATTACAGAAAAGAGTTCCAAAATTGCTTTGCAGGGTGGACTAGGCACAGGTGTCAGTGCACAGCTTCCCAAGGGGAGCACTTGGAAGGTGACCACAGTGATATTCAGCAGTGAGGGATGTAGCACTTCTTCTAGGATGAGATTGAGAGCTTAATTATCCGACCTCACATAAATCCATGAATTGTTCAGCTTAACCACTCACACTGCACATTCTGAGAGACTTGGGCATGGATCAGGTAACTCTGGTGAAGGAGAGAGGAGAAGGATGGGTCTAAAGGACAGTTCACTCCTCAGAAAATAGACTCACGCTTTCTGTGGAGAGGAGGGAGGCCTGACAGCGTCCTGGGCAACCAGGAAGCTGTGGAACACTTTGGGGGGGGGTGGTTCCGATTAGCAAGCAGCCCCTGAGTTCCTACTACGTTCCAAGCACAATAAATAAGCAGACTGCCCAATGGGTAAGAAATTGTCAGACCAAAGAACGGCCCGAAAAGAGGCAATGGTTAGCACAGGACAATCTCTCTGTTCCTGTGTGGTGAGCTGAAAAATTGGGGCAAAAATACATTCTTTCCTATGTCACAAGGCCTTTCTGAATATCATCTGAAAATTGTTAGCTGCAAAGCCTTGCAGAGAAATCTGTTATTTTGTGGGATGAAATGACAGCTGAGGCTGCTCCCCACCCTGACTTCTAAGTTTCCATGATTATATGAGAGCTAGGCAATCTGACTGAAAAGAGAGCCTTAGAGTCTCTAATATGAATGTGGCTTTCGGGTCTGGATGGGATGAAAGATCTCTGCCCTCGGATCTTCCCTGGGGCTGACTACTATTTCTCAATTATATGTCAACTCCAATACCAACTCCTTAGAGAGGCTTTCCTGAATTATCCAGTCTAAAATATCCCCCACCCTCACCCCAGCCACTTTTTAGCTTCATAAAATGCATCGCTATATAAAACGATATACACATTTGTATCTGGTGCTTCTCTGTGGTCCGTGTACCTCCCGTGTTATAAAGAAAGCTTCCTGTAAGCAGGGCATCTGTCTGTCTTCCTTACGGGTATGAGTGAATAAATGAATGAACAAATGAAATGAAAGACAGAGCACAGGCTTTGGAGTAAGACAGACCTGGATTCAAACCTAGTTAACTGGGTGACCTTGGGAGAGTTACCGAGTTTCTATTAGCCTCAATTTCCTTATCACTAAAATGCAAATAATAATTCCCACCTCAGGGTTATGGCACAGATGAAAACAAATGCAATCAGAGTATGTAAAGTACCTGATACTCTTAACAAATAAAAGCTCTACCTTCACTTCTGAGGACATACGCAGTCAGCCAAAGGAAAGGAAATCAAAAGGGGCTTCCGTTGTGCCCTCCTATGTGTAGGCAGGCTCTGGAGCAGCTGAAGCGCACGTGAGAGCCGGGGTGGAGATGGCAGTTCTGATGCAGCCCAGCTGTCTCACCAGTCCCTTGCCCTTTCTCTTCTTTGGATGAGTGGGACTCCATCTGTGGGCCTCCCTGAACTGCACCATGTTTTGGGGGTGGTATCAAAAAGCCTTGCCATTTCAGGACCTCCGCAGTGAGCTCCTGGGACCAACGTCACCCACCTCTGAGAAGCAGCACGCCCAGGCTACCTGACCATTCTCCTTCCTCTCCTCTTCCTCATCTGCTCCACCCAGCTGGCCTCGTCCCCGACCAGCTGGCCTCTCGAGCCAGAGGGTGCCACCTAAAGTTCCTCAGACCTTTTCCAAAGTCTGGGACAAAGGCAAAGAGGGAAGGACGCAGAGTCAGATGGGCTTGCTCAGTCTTGTTCATTGCTCAAACAGTTAACTTGCCCAATGTTCCATGCTGTAAATGAGGGGGGCAGAATTCTAACTCAGGTGCAACTGGCCCCAAGACTCTAGTCCCTGGCCGTACCCTGCTGCCTGTCTCGGTGGATAAACAGAAATTCCTGGTACGCAGCACAGGGGCAGTGAATATTTAATGGCAGGAAATGGATGGATGGATGGATGGATAGATGGATATAAGGAAGGGAGAGAAAGAGGGGGAAAGGAAGGAAGAGTAGAAAAGATGAGAGATATTTGAGCCTAAGATCTGAAAAAAACATTGACTGCTTATCACAGAGTCAGATGCTTGCTCAGAACTGAGACGTGACGGATGCACGTTATCAGAAACCTTTGTCCCTCAGCAGTCCTACCCCGGCTGTGACAAGGCCACCCTGATTCCCCACGTGAACAGCTCTTCGCCTTACTCCTCTCTGTCCTCTTCTATTCCAAGGACGCCTCAAGCCCTTCCCTACACCGGGGTTTCATGAAATGTGTAATTCATCCCAGAGGCATTTTTCTCTCGTCCTGGGTCTTCAGAGGTCCTGATAAATGACTGAAGTTCAAAGTGAGGCAGGAGGGAGATGTTTTCCCAGTGGCCCTAGATGTGTCCCTTCAAAGGACTTCCTTTTCTTTCTGCCTGTCTTTGTCTAACTTAAGGAAGAACGAAGTAGGGCAGTTTGTCATTGGACTGGCTCTCGCTGTATGGTTGACAATAACACAGAAAGAAGTTGAGTGACACCCTGCTGGATGCTGCCCTTTCTCAGGAGGCTGACTGCAAATAAGGTGAGACCACATAGTCCATCCGCGATGGCAGCAGGAGAGAGACACACAGTAGAAAGGACGTAGCATATCCTTCACTCCGGGTCTATAGGACAACAGATGTGCTGGGTCTTTTTTCTTCAGAATTAACCCCAAAGGCCTGAGGAGTCAAAGAGAAGCTCCGAGACTCCAGGGATACAAAGAGTGAAGCAAAAAGACTACGAGGCTGAGAACGGGGAGACCTGGGGCCCCGTGCCGCATGGACTTGGGTAAGTCACTTCTATCTGAGACTCAGATATGATGACTCATAATTTTCCATTGTGAACAGTGAATGGCCTTCTATGGCTGCTTCCTGCCCTTGAATCCTGGAACTGATGGGTCTTTGAAAGTTCCTGGGTCTATTATCAATCCTGCGATCGGAGGAGTGACAGGGAGCACCGTGAATCTAGGGGGGTTCTCACTCCATTGGGGTCCTTGTGCCCGTGGGCATGGTTCTGTATAAGGATACAGGCCAACAGACTCTTACCAGACATGGGAGCTGCCAGCTAACTTAGCCTCCACAGAGGTCAACCAGCAGCTGGAAGCCCTATCCCCAAAACTTAATACATGGGGCTCTCACGACCCTTCCCCTCCCTGCTCTGCCAGGCTGATCTCCTGCTATTTCTGTCTTATCCTTCATTTTACATTCTAACACCACTGAACTTGCAGGTGACACCCACACTCGGTGTTCTCTGCCAGTTCTCAGTACTGCCTCCTTCATCCTTCTCTGCTTAAAACATCTTTCCACCTCCTTTCCTTGACCAATGCTTATTCAACCATCAAAGGTCTGCTCACATGTCGCCCTCGCCCACGAAGCCTTACCTTGCCCTGCCCCTGAATCCAGAAGAGACTGCATGCCTCTCCGTCAGAGGTTAGTATAACAAACAGGCCCAGTCTAGGCATTTGGAACATAAAGCCGACTGTGCTTAGGGAATCGATGGAAGTGTCAGAGGAGCAAGCTCCAGGCATAACACCACCACTCGCCTGACCCTGCTCTAAAGGGAAGGGGGTGTGGGGGGCTGCCACACTCCTTGTGTCTTCCCAGCCTAGGCCCCGAGGCTGGCTTGGGAATCGTGAGTGGGCTTCCACCAGGACCATTCCCTCACTCGACATGCTGGGGATTGACACAAGGAGGTGTCCCCTACCTCCACCAATAACAACGCTTCCTGGAAACATGTGCCCCGGAGAAGAGCCCTGGTGACCCCAACCCTTCCAGATGGTAAGGAGGAATAAAACAATGGCAATATTTCTGGAAACCTGGCAAAGAAATGGAGATATCTTAAAATAAAGGATTCTCACTGGGGATGGCTTCCCAGACATCCTCTTAACCACTCCTAGGGTTATTTAAAACAAGTATGAGGAACTCACAGCATCAAAGACCCTGCTTATGCCTGAATTACCTGTAGGATGTCCAGGACAGGAACTCTTCCTCCTGCGGAAGTCCATACCATTTATGGACAGCTCTCTTAGGCTGAGCCGTAATTTCTATGAAAGAAGGGTCCTTCCTTATTCACCATTATATTCCCAGAATTTAGAATGGCAAATGGTACATAGTAACTGCTCAAAAAATACTTGTTGAATAAATGAACGAATGCATGAAAACTGTACTCTGGTCATTTCCATCCATGTGTCATTGAGTCCACACCAAAGTCAGGGCTATCTGTCTTCGACGGTCTGTTTGAGAACACACTGGGATTTCCTTGGCTAAATGTCATGGCCTGGGATCCCCCCCCAAGCGGATCCTGAGACAAAGGCTTCTGTGCATTTAATTTATGGTGAGAAGAGGTGCCATAAGAATATTTGAAACAACGTGGGTTGTTGTGAACCACTTTTTCTACTGTAAACATGATGAAATTTAGGTACAAAATGAGTCATTTCAGTGAAAAGTTAGTGGCCCCGTGGAGATGTGCTCAATGTGTAAAACACACAGCCTTCAAAGACTGAGTGCAACACAGGAATGCAAAGTATCTCATCCTTTTATACTGACTACATGGTGAAACGATGATATTTTGTATATGATGGACATACATTAGTAGCCTACATTATTAAAATGAATTTTGCCTATTTGTTTTTGCTTTTTTTTTAATATGGCTGCTATAAAATTTGAAATTACATATGTCACTTGCATTGCCCTTTGGTTGGGCAGTGCTGTTCTCTACTATTAGATCCCGAAAAGCTCAAGCTTGTTTTATGTGTATTTGTCTCCCCAGGGCCCAGCTGGGAGCTGGGGGTTCGGGCGTGGGGTGGGGGGGCCGGTTCTGAGAAAAGGCTCCAGGGACGCTCCCTGTGACTTTCCCCACGGCCCGAATCTCAGACCGGCCTTCTCACTTCCAGTATCTTCCAGCGGCATCCAATCTTCTCTGGAATAATAGCAGCACAGGGCTCTGCCAGCCAGCAGCTGACTACCTGGAAGGCACTGCTATTTATGGAGGATGCCATCCGTGGGAAGGAATAGTCCCTCCGAACTCTCAGAAGAGTTTGCCTTTCGATTATAACCCCGCCTGGCTAGGAAGATGAAGGCCAATTTATGAGTAATTTTTAGGCCATCCAATGTACAGTCGGGAGCGCTGAAATTCCGATCCGTTCTCCCCCAGGAGGCTGGGCACAGCTTGCAAAGTCAAAAGTGGGCTTTTACACGAGGAAAAATAATTAGCTTCCCTGTAAACAGGCTCCAAGGAGAAAACAGTGCACAGGGCCTTCTGCAGGAGGGAGGGCTGAGGCAGACACTTGGAGGGGGAGGGGGGGAGGGCGGGGAAGGGGGAGGGTCTCAGAAGTTAACATAAGCAACCCTTTCAAGGGACTTTGGTGGGAGTTGCTTGGAGAGTAGATTTCCAGCTCATTCTCTTACTCCCTCACTGGTCATTTCTGAACATTGCTCAGTGCCAATTGAGAAAAATTACAAAATAAAACCCATCTTTTGAGAATACCCTCAAAATCTGAATTCTTTTGGTTCAGAGGCATTGACTTGTAATCCCTGGTCTCCACGCGAGGACTCAAATATAGATAGCCTCCTGTCTCTTCCTTTTCATCAAAATCATGGCCAGTATATTTCAGTGAAAGAAACAACTTGGCAGGAAGTAACTCGTCCTCCACTCTGATCAGATGGGCAGCCCTTGCCTGGTTGGTGGGACTCACTGACAGCCACAGCCAATGCAAAAGCACCAGACTCTAAGTCTAGAGACTGTGGCACAGAAGTCTGTTACCACATCTGGAAATGCAACGTTTTTAAGAATTGGTGGAACTTCCTGGCATCTCTGAGACACCATTATGTGGGTGTTGCCCTTCTCATCTTATCTTTTGTGCTGCCTAACTCACAGGCTCATGTGTGGGCAAGCACACCCACATATACCTTATTATTTATGAAGCACTGTACAGTTTGCATGCTACTTACCCTAGAAATCATCATTATAACGTTGTTCAGAAACTGCCATGATTATGTCTCGCCTCAGATGAAGAAACTGAGGCTCAGAAAGGTTTATAGACTTAGTCAGGTCTAAATGCAGGTTATCTAGCATCCAGGCTTGGGACTGCTTCCGGGTATAACAGCCTTTCTTCAACATTCATTCAACGAACACCCACTGCGTGTCTACTAGTATTAACAAGTATGTGCCTGCCACGTGCTATGTGTTTTCCATATGTTAGCTCATTTATTCCTCAAGCAACTGCATGAAGTATGTAAATCTCAGGAAAGTTCATCAGACTTCCGCTAAGGACAGAGGACTGAAACGAGCTTTTGTCTTCTCCCCATCTTAGCAGTCTACTAAAATAACAATGAATGACATTTTGGGAAGGTTATTATGAGTCAGCTATCTACATGTCAAGTTTTAATTTCTTCACCTGGAACGTCTCTTTTAATGGTGGCAAAATACTACAAAGAAAGTCTCATTATTATTTCCATTTTACATATTTTTAAAAAAAACTGAGGCAGAGAGATACTAAATAGCTTGTCCAAAGATACATCCTGTACCACAAAACTCTGGAGAAGTCCAGGACTTGAGAGTATAGATAAGACTGATAGGGAAATGGAACCAGGCTCACCAACATAGAAGCCTGGAGCAGGGGAATTAGCTGAAAAACGGGGCCCCAAATAGTTTCCGCTTCTTCCCAGCCACACCTTCTGTGAGCAGAGCACTGTCGGCCAGGTGTGTTACCTGCCTTAATAACCTCACACCTTCCCTTCCGATAGAACATCTGAGCCCTCCTTTTAAAGGAAGGCATTTAAAGGAAGTGACTCCTCTCAAAGGATCCTTAATTGGCAATTTGGAATTCTTCAAGCATAACAGCTGAAAATACAAGGAGCTGCGGAAATAAGGAAGAGACATAGCGATGAGGCCTAATATTTTACTCACAGATTATATCACATTTTCAAACACCACAATAAAGACAAGTCTCTAAAAGCTTCAAGAGAAGACCTCTCAGTTTAAGACGGCACAATAAATATAGGTGTGCTACCTTCTCCTTCTAAAACTATTCCCCAATAACAAGAATAATTAGAAAAAAGCAATGCACTTTATCTTCAATGAAACGAAGAAACATCTCACCACTATATGGGAAAATGGACCACAGAAGGAGGAAAGCAATTGACTTAACAGAGAGAACATTTCAACCCTAAGCAGCTACATAGGCAGGAATGAACCCACTTTGTTCCCCATCCAGGAACAGAGAAAGGCTTAGAAACCCAGAGTACCTGGTATCAAAAATAGTGGGGGGGGGAAGGGGGGAGGAGGGGGCTGCTGAACACAGAAGAGTGGTTGAAAAGTTGGAATTATAGCAATTTAGAGTCCCCACGTCCCCATTCTAACCCCTGTTTTACCCTCCAGGACACAGAGGTTTATATTCCTGAAGTACCGAGTTGAATATTGAGTCTATACTTCGCTGAAAACATGTTAAAAGTAAAAGTCTATATATGTGAGTGAGGTTGGGGGCGGGGGCGTTTCACAGCCCCATGATTTGAGGATCTTTCTGTAGAAAAAGGCACCAGGAAAAGACCTGCAAATCTCTCATGAAAATGTCATCTGGCTTCTACTGCCCAGGAGTGCAGCACAGAAGGGCATTCAGGCCTGGTATCTGGTTTTAAGCATCTGACTCATTACTCATTAATATGAACAGACACTTGAGAGTTACGAAAGCTGTCTAAACAAAGAGCAAAGAATACAGAGGCAACAGAATTAATCAGAGAGCATAAAAACTTCAAAGAAAATATAATTAATAGCCTCAGAAAAATAATGTGGGATATTATAATCCATAAAACAAGAAAAAATGCAATCATGAGAAAATACATTCTGAGAATAAGTGAGAGTTCTTGAAAATTAAAAATATGATGACTCAATTTTTTTTTTAATTCAAAATAAGTGCTTGACACTAAAGTCAAGAAAATTTCCCAGAAAGTCGAATACAATGATAAGCAATGGAGAATAGAAAAGGAAAGACAAGAAAATTAGACGATCAATCCAGAAAGTTGAACATCCTCCTAATAAGTTTTCAGAGAGATCAGAGGAAATAGAAGGGAGGAAATTATCACAGAAAAAAAGGCAAGAACATTTCCTAGAATGGAAGTACCTAAGTTCTCTCTGAGTAATAAGTGAAAAAAAGAATTTCAAAAGTCCAAAGTCCCACAGGAAAACACACCACTGTGAAATTTCAGAACAAAAGAAATTACATAAAAAGGAGTGGGAATCTGAATGGCAATGGGTTTCTCCATGGGAACACAGGGAGCTAAGGAAATGGAGCAATGAATTCAAAATCCTAAGGGAGATCCTTTGCACCTTAGCCCAGCAGAAGCGCTCCTAAGTGACAGGGCATCTAGGATGGGGCGAGGAGGTGGCTGACGAGTAATAGCTATGTCCCTGGTCCATCTGCAAGACAGGGGGCTGCTGGGCATCCCACTGACCACTGCATGGATGAAGTAAATGTGCGGTGGGAAGCCAAGAGATCCAGGCCGAGGAAGAGTGTACCGTAACAGACGCTGGCGGTGTGCTCCCCAGATCCTCATTACCGGCAGTGATCAGCTCACAGCTGCATCCTCCTAGAGAGATTCGCCTTCAGCTGGCAATACCTGGGAGAGGATGCCACGTCCCCCAGCACCCAGGGGCAGACCCCAGCCAAGGACCAACTGATCCAGAGACGCTGGTCTCCAGGAGAAGCAGGTCTGGGGCACGGCAGACCTCGCCCTGGGATCGGCTGAGGCCAGATGTCAGCTGGAACCACCTGCCCAGATCCTTCCCCTGCCCCGTCCTCTTCCCTTACTTGCTGGCAGTTTTTTCCCAGAGACCACTTTCTCAGTAAATGACTGGCATAAGAATGCTTCATAGGTTCTACTTCTAGAGAATTCTAAGAAATGTGGCCTACATCAAGGACTTTCAAAACTATACATGACACTGCGATAACAATAATATGTTTTTTTTTTTTAATAGAAGCTTCTGAAGAACATTAGAAAAAAAGGAGCTGCGTATTCGTTTCCTAAGGCTGCCATGACAAAGTACCACAAGCTTTTGGACCACATGCCCCCACCACCACCAGCTGCAACTACAGACCGACAAATCGTTACGACCAGTATTTGGTTAATCAGGAGATGATCTTTCAGTGAACTGATCAACCATCGAGTTTGGATTCAGTGAATAGATTTTCAATGGGATGAACTAGGGACATGTGTTGCCCTTTTAATCATTTGGAGTTTACAGAACTCTTGGATGGATGTGGCCATTTTGCAGAAGGAGCCAGAAGGTTTCTTGGAGGAAAACACGGAAAATTTCCATCCCATCTAAAAATGAAAAGTTAAAGAAACCTGTTGGCTTGAAATGGGACAGTCCCAGCCAATGTCTTCTGACAGGTAAGGACCACAAGGACCCAAGAAAAGGTACCCACTGTGAGCATGAGGGCAGAAAGGACTGGACTGATGTCATGAGCAGAGCCCAGAGGGGAAGAGGACAGGTACTTGTCTGGCCCAGAGTGTGGCTAAACAGGGAGGCCACTCCAGACCCTGGCATCATTCTAGCTCCCCTGGGGAGCACACCCCAATGACTCCGGTGGAGATCTGGACCAGCCAGGCAGCCATCAGAAGAGGGGGTGCGAGTTCCCGTTGACAGCACCTTCTGGCAACGACTGAAGAAGCAGCTGGAGCTCTGACTTGCCAGACCTCCCTCTGCCTGAAGTTCACAGGCAAACCTGATCTCATGGGATCATGCAACCCCCCCCCCCCAGGCTTAACTCTGGAGACTTCTAAAGGCATCTATAAGTGATCTGAGAAGTTTGGGGGAATCTCATGCTTAAATTATTTGCAAAAGTAAGGGGATGTATCTGCCTGCACCCCAGCTGGTGACTCAAGCCAAACTCTTCCCATGAAGAATGGAGTCCACATAAAGAATTGTCCTGCAACGGTCTGCTATATGTGACAGATGAACGGAGGAAAGATGCACAACAGATTTCTGTTGTTTTGCTTTAGAAACACGAGTGGAAATGATAACTAGTCCCTATACTCCGTTTCTATTGAGGAGAGAAGATGAAACTTGTGAAGACAGGGAACTAAAGAATAAAATGGGGAGATCCTTGAACTTGGGGTAAAAAAAAAACCACTTGGTGGCACAATGATAACACCCCTGGTGATATTTGTCGAACTCCGGTCCTTTGCAAACAACCTTTACAATTCTTGTCATATCTCCATATTATGCCACCTATACTAATTTTTACTTTATGTATTAATTGGCTCACTTTTTTACTGTTTACCAACTTTCTTTAAAAGAGACTCTATATCATGGATTTTATGTGGCGGTTACTATTCTTCCAATTGCCACTAAATTTTAAATGTCCATTTGTGAGCACCAGAAACCATCTTAAATACCACCTCTGGCATGTGTCCCACACTGTGAGAAACACGGGATGACACAAAGAAAATACAGAGCATCAGACAATCATGTGTTCAAATCCCCATCCTGCTCACAGACCTGCCCCCTGCATGACACTATGAACTTGACCTGTCTGGGGCCCAGTTTCTTCACCTGTATAATGGGGTGTGACTGACACGTGTTGCCCTTTCTGCCTGGCCCACTCTCCAGGAATCGCTGCGTCCCCCCACCCAACAGGGGGTTGAAAGCAGTCAGTTTTGTTACAATACCTCCCTCCAGCTGCAGCTGATTGGTCCCTTTTCCTGGGACCGATTTTGAATTGAAACAGAGAGAAAGGTCTGTTGAGTG
This sequence comes from Rhinolophus ferrumequinum, assembly GCF_004115265.2. Lineage (NCBI taxonomy): Eukaryota > Metazoa > Chordata > Mammalia > Chiroptera > Rhinolophidae > Rhinolophus > Rhinolophus ferrumequinum. Next base: position 68,253,468 of record NC_046297.1, on the reverse strand, counting down.
GCTGAATGCAGGACATATAAACTCACAGCAGCCAGGCTGCTACCATTTGTTTGTTTGTTTGTTTGTTTTGTTTTGTTTTAGTGTGGTGCAGGGCAGTTTATCGAGAAAGACAGGGAGAGAGAGGAAGAGAGAGAGAGAGAGACAGAGACAGAGGTACTCAAAGAGGAACAGACGGAGCCCCAGTTTGCAGGCTGTGGATTGAGAACCTCTCTCAAGTTTGTAATTCTTGCTCTTGAGTTGCCTGAGACACTCTCTCATCTTAATAATAAACCTCCCACAACGTCTGAGGTTTAAATTAGTTTGACTTAATTTCTACTCCTTGCATGCAGAGAGCTAAAGCTAACACAGGGGGTTCAATAACTTCCATCCGGCTTCTTTGAAGATTCAGTGAGAAGATATAAAAGGGGTTCACAGTGGGCTCCCAAGAAGAGACACGTATTACTCTCTCTGTGACATTCCGTATACATCTGCTTCCCCTCCACCCTTTCTACCTCTTCAGGACCGAAGAGGAAACAGCTAACAGAGGTGAGAGGAGATAGTAACAGAAGAGCAGGCTGTGGGTAAGAAACCTGGGACCCTGTGAAGAGACAGGTAGGATGTGTGACAAAGCCCATGATGGCAAGCTGCTAATGAGCTGCCCGGTATTATCACACAGGAGGTGCCAAGCCTTTGTGTCTGTCCTCATTACACTTTCTAGAGGACGTGCCATGGAGTGTGAAGGCATGGAACCAAAGGCAGGTTTGGCTCCAACACCCATTGGCTCTGCCTCTCCAGCATCCCAGCTTCGTTTGCTTATTGAACAAACTAGCCAATTCCCACCAGGGTCCAGGAGCCTGGTGAATGCCAGTGACAGAAACAATGTATCTCCAAGCAGCAGATGCAAAGTAAGTGCCCAGGAAAGGTTGCTTTCCTCCCTCCCTACCTCCCTCCCTCCCTCCCTCCTTCCTTCCTTCCTTCCTTCCCCCTCCCTCTTTCCTTCCTTCTTTCCCTCCTCCCCCCTCCCCTCCTGCTGTGAGTTGCAGAGAATGTCTGGGCTTGGGGTGATGGGTCACTTAGGGGACACAGAGGGGACTGGGAGGCTCCCACTGCTTTCTCTGCCTAGGTAAGCATCGCCAGGGTGGGGAAGAGCCAGGGCCTGTCCTCCATGGGGCCACGGCCTTGTGCCCTCTGTTCCCACTCTGCCCCGGTCTGTGTGTGGATGGCTCCTTATCCTCCGGCTGTAGCTAGAACTCAGCTCCCTCTGTGAAACCCCCCACTCATGTTCGCGGACGGTGTCATGCTGAGCAATGACAGATTGATGTGTTCGCTCACGTGTCGAATCCCTCCTCCTGCACACGTTTGGATGTTTCTCGGATGGCCCTCCCCCACCAGCCCCCAGGGAAGCATTGTGTGCCCTGCTTCCCCGTTCGCCCTGTGGCCTGCTGTCTGGCTCACCTCTTCTCCCTCCCCTACAGCCGGCAGGCTGACATCCCACTGTGCCTGCAGCTGCAGCCATCCCAGGCAGGACTGGGGGGGGGGGGGCAAAGGGGCAGCTGGATGTCTCCCCAGATCCGCCCACCTCCGTCTGGCTGACCCTCTGGAGTCTCTTCTCAGCACCCCCTGTCCCATGTCCACACCCAGAGCCTGGTGCCCTGGGATGGGCTGTCCCACAGCCACCACCTAAGAGTAGAAGGCTCTGTCACACCCCACCAAAGGCTCACTGGGCACTCCTCTCTATTGCTCAGGACTTGCCCAAACGGGGGGTGGGGGGGACCTCTGCAGGAGGGTGCCCCAGTGTAAATACTGCGGCCTAAGGAAGCTAAGCTAGACGTCCAAGGTCCCAGCGAGCCGGCGACGGCGCACAGAGGCAGAGCCCGCAGCCTTGCGGTCTTCCTCCTGCCATGTTGTCGCTCGCACAGACCAGCCCTGAAACCCACTCAAGACGCCGCTGGTGCAGGGCTGCATGTGGGCTGCAGCTGTAACGCCTGTGGGGTGGGATTGTAGGGTGTCTTTGTGTGGATTCTCCCACAGGCAGACCCTGAAACGGGGGTTCGAGGGCAACTAGTTTCTTGGGAAATGCAAGAAACAGAGGTACCGGAAGGAGTGCGGGAATGATTGGGGGAGGGGAGGCGGCCAGTACATAGAGCGTATTAAACGGGTACCCAGTGGGCGACCCCGGCAGCTCCTGGGGTGGGCATGGGATGGTGGCTTAAGGCCTCCAGGAAACTCTGGGAAATGGCACAAATCACACGCTCAGAAATAGTGCACCTGAGGGGCCAGTGAGCTCTGACAGTTGAGAGTGAGGCTCCCTCCAGGTGGGTGAGGCCCGATACTTCAGGCCTTCTGTGGTTCCAGTCAAATATCCCTGGGAGCTCTCAGGGGGCCTGAGGTATTCACCTCCTGAGACGGCGCTAACAGAGTACCACAAAGCTGGTGACTTAAAACGATGCAAAATTACTGTCTGCCCGCTCTGGACATCACAACTCCAAAATGTGTGACACTGGACTAAAGTCCAAGTGTGGGCAGGGCTGCGTTCTTTCTGGAGGCTCTGGGGGAGAACCCACCCGTTGTCCTTCCTGGCTTCTGGAAGCTGCCGCCATTCCCTGGCTTATGGCCCCTTCCTCCATCTTCAAACCCAGCAATGTAGCATTCTCTCTCTCTCTCTCTCTCTCTCTCTCTCTCTCTCTCTCTCTCTCTCCACTCCTTCTCCCTCCCTCCCACCCTCTCCCTCTCTTTCACCTCAGCGTTTATCATCCCATCTCCGTCTCTCACTCAGCTCTCATCTCCTGCCTCCCTCTCACAAGGACCCTTGTGATAACATGGGGTTTACTCCAATAATCCTGGATAATCTCCCCATCTCGAGACTTAATCACATCCGCAAAGCCCTTTGGCCATGTAGGGTCACATAGTCACAGGTTCTAGGGATTAGCATCCACACCTCTCATGGAGGCCAGAATACCGCTTACCACACCCGACTTCTGGAAGAGAATATGGAGACTTGGCCATAACCCCGCAGCTCACACCTAGGCCATCTAGAGCCCAAGTGTTTCCATCCCAAGTCCATGCCCTCACTACTGAGTGGCTGCTCCCTACGGTTCACAGAACACATTTCTCACAGTGACTCTGCAAACCCTCAGGGGAGGGACAAGCGTGTGCTATATATACCCAGCTGCTTATACTGGGTGTGAAATGGCTCTGAATCTATCTTCAAGTACACTTTCCCACAGGAGTGTGGCAGGGCTGGGGGAGGGCTGTGGAGAAGGTGGGGAGGAGTGAGAACCTCAGAGAAGGGTACCAGGAAGGTGCCAGTGACCTCGGAGCCTGACACGGGCTGGGGTGCTGGGCACCGGCTCATGGGCATCCTCCTTTATCCGCTTCCCTAAGAAACATGTATTGACCGTTTACACGATGCTAAACCGCATGTGATGGGCCCAGCCTTACGCCCTGAGACAAGAGGAAAATGCCCCGGGCTCTCCCCTTCCCATGCTGTGGCCGCAAGATTGTTACTTCATTTTGGGATCCTCACTTGTCTCATCTATAAAATGATGAAATGAATCTTCACCCTCTGAATGTCACAATGTCTCTCGTCCAGCCTCTTTCCATGTACTATGTTCACAATTGTGAACCCAGAACCACTTATAGAGCCTCAATAAAAACATGTTTGATGAAGAGCAAGGATGTTTATGAATGTGTAAGGTTTAGTCTGATGCCAAAAGGTGAAATCCAAAAGATTTTGGAAGCAGTGAAGTCCATACACGGACTATATGAGTCGGAATAAAGTCAGCCAAGTGGTAGCCTGGGGATAACTACCGTGCTTCCCCAAAAATAAGACCTAACCAGAAAATAAGCCCTAGCATGATTTTTTAGGATGACATCCCCTGAACATAAGCCCTAATGCGCCTTTTGGAGCAAAAATTAATATAAGACTTGGTCTTATTCTCGGGGAAACACAGTAGTCATAGTTTCACTGCTGTTATTACTGCTACTATTTTATTAGTATTTTCCAAGACCATTACATTTTTCAAAATGTTTTCACAGATTCTGTGCATTTCCCCCAGAAAAATCCCCTCGTGGCTTCCTGAAACCCACACTGCCAGGGAGTGCCCACAGACCAGCTCCAGGCTCCAGGAGACAGAGGCGGCGGCTTTACCCCCCAGCTGCCTTCCCCACAGGCATCCTGTTGACGTCACCACATATCTTCGTTCCCATCACATAGAACTGCCTGGCTTTCCTCTAGAGCAGGAGTGTCCAAATGTTTTTCAACGTTTTTTACCAAGGGCCATATGCGGTAGAATACACAAACAGCCGGGCCACTCACTCGAGGTGAAGTACGTATTGCCTCACCTGGTTTATTTAAGTAAACTAAATATATTTGTGGAATTTGCTGCGGGCCAATTAACAATGGATCGCGGGCCGCAGTGTGGACACCCCTGCTCTAGTGGGTCCTGTCATGCCCACTACGGACCTCAGCTTTACTCTTTCTCCAGGAGAACACTTCACACAGCCTTCTTCACCTAACTCTCACCCCTGCCCCAAGCCAACCCAAGCTCTACCTTCTCTGAGAGGGACCCCCCAGATCCCTCAGCCCAATACTGTTCTCCATCTTGGCTGCTCTCCTGGGGAGCTTTAAAACAAACACTCACACTCGGGCTCAGCAGAGACAACGAGTGAATTGATCTGGGAAGGGACCTGGACACTGTATTTTTACAAACTCCCCAGGTGACTCTCATATGCAGCCTGGGTTGAGAACCACTGTGTTTCCCCCAAAATAAGACCCAGCCGGACCATCAGCTCTAATGCATCTTTTGGAGCAAAAATTAATATAAGACCCGGTATTATATTATATTATATTATATTATATTATATTATATTATATCATATCATATCATATCATATCATATTATATTACATTACATTACATTATATTACATTATATTATATTAAAGACCCAGTCTTATAGTAAAATAAGACCGCGTCTTATATTAATGTTTGCTCCAAAGGACGCATTAGAGCCGATTGTCTGGCTAGGTCTTATTTTCCAGGAAACAGGGTATCTGCACCCCTGTTTTAAGTGCTTGTCCCCTGTGCTCCCCCACCTTATACTCTGTACTGAAATTCTCTGTTCCTTTCTCGGGCTCCCCTCCCCAGCGGAGGGCCCCGCAGGCTCTGCCCTCACACCCGGTGTTTCCCGTTTCCCTCGCACCCCCCTGTGCTTGGCTCACCAGGCTTGCGGTCAGGCTGCCGTCCCCCGGTGGGAACCTTCTCCCCCCACCCTCCTGGCTCTCTGAGCCTCATTTTCCAGGCACTTCTAAATGCAGCCAAGATGACAGGGCCGCTCGGCGGCATCTTTCTGGGGCATTTGTCCTTCTATCTCCACTCGCTCACGCAGGCCCTGACACTCGGGCTCTCCAGCACTTAGAAGATGGGTATTGCCGGAAGCACTTCAGTGAAGTGCTAGAAAACCCCTGGAAACCACTCCCCCGAAGAAGCCACCCCCTCCGGAGCTGACCTGGCTGCAGAGCAAAGGCCTGTGGCTGAGGAGAGCTGTGCTCCCTCCTCTGAGCGGGGACCCTGCAGGCCTCAAGGCCAAGGGCTGCGGGGCTCTCCCTGCCAAGCACATCCAACCCCTCGCATCCGTCATGCTCTGCCGTTCCAGGTTTGGTTCACGTTCCTTTCCATACTTGACTCAATCTTGAGGGGCAGCGACTGTCATCCAGATAAAGAGATCAGAGTCTGTCAGAGACCGTCCCGTCTCAGCTTGGCCTGTGCAGGCCATAGTAACACAGGCAAGGGGATAACAACCCGAGAAGAGAGAACTACCGCAGAGTGATGGCCTACTGTGTGTGCTATTTCTGAAACTCACAGACACCCTGGAAGGTTGTCATTATTATCCCCGGTTTAAGTCAGGCAGCCAGAACGCAGGGAAGTAAAGCGACCTGACCGAACCCTGTGGACGGCGACAGACTGGCCTGAGAGGTGGGCTGTGTCGGACACACCTGCACCCTTTCTGCTTCCCGGCACAGCCTCCGGGGCCTCCACAGCTGGCCTGGGTGGGGGTGGCAGTGGAGAAGACGCACAACCGTGGGCTGATCCAAATGAATGGCTGGCCACAGACACAAAGTAGAAAAGCACCCCAGACAGTCTGGGTTCAGCTGCTTAAAATAGACCGAGAAATTCTTTGGCTAATGCGTAGTCACAGCAGGGATGAATGCAGCTCTGATCCTTGGGGGTAATTTATACTCGACGAGCCCCTATTAGAGGAAATTTCTCAAATGCATACGTGCACAGGGCTCCTTAGGGACTTTCATAAAAGCCTGATACAGGGAGAAGAAAGGGAGCATGGGGCCATGACACCGGCCCAGAATAACCCGGCAAGGCGGCCTTTGGGGACAGGTGAAGCCGGCCAAGACCTGCGGGGCTCTACCTGCCAGCAGAGCTGTCACTCTTCCTGGTCCCATTTATCACAGAAGGGAAGCGGCAGGGGTAGACAACAAAGGAGCTGGGTTCTCCTGAAATCCCAGAACTGTAGAGCAGAAGGGACCCTGGAGATCATCTGGGTAAGCCTCCTCTGCCCCCCACTGCTGGGTAGATGGGGAAACTGAGGCCTGGAGAGGCAGAAGCTCACTGCCGAGTGCATGTCTTCTTCCCACTTCTGGAGACATCCGAGCACCATGCAGCTCTGTCCCATCTTCCCTCTCCTGGCTCTTACTCCCGTCTCCTTCCCTCACCCACGCCAATCCCAATTTCTCACTCTGGGAAGGAAGATTTCCCTCATGCATCTGTCCATGTTCCTGTTCATTCACTCATTCAGGAAGGATGAACTGACCAACTTCTGACCAGGTGCAGTCAGTGTTCAGCTCTGGAAAGTGCAGTTATGTCACGTGTGGCACATTACCTCCGAGAACTCAGTCTGGTGAGCAAGGCAAAGTTATAAACGATGGCTTCAGAAACTTCCGAGTTTTCTTCTGGCTCTTCTGGTCCAGTGAATCTGCCTCACTTGAACCGGTGACAATAATGACAACCTTCCAGGGTGTCTGTGAGTTTCAGAAACAGCACACACAGCAGGCCATCCCTCGGCGGTAGTCCTCTCTCCTCCGTGTTGTTATCCCCTCGCCTGTGTTACTATGACCGAAGCTGAGGATGGCTGCTGGAAACAAAGTCATTCGGTGTGGGAAAGATCCAGAAAAGTTTCAGCTTCAGGTGCACGTTCCATGGCTAAAAGTAGAACTAATTAATATTCTGAATGCATTAATGAGGTCTCTGAAATCAAATAAAGAAAAAATGCTACTGTACAGTCAGTCATCAAAGGTGTGCTGTACCAAGCTAAGGACTTTCTGGGAAAGAAACCAAGGCATGACTACCCACACTGCCACCACTTCAAACTCGAGTCAGGCTGTTTTTTAAAATCAGAAATTATAATTATAGACTTGTCTTGCAAGCAGGCAGAGCCTTTCTCCTGAGAAGTTCAGAAATGTTGCTATTCCAGGGACTCAGGGGGAAGGAGCCCACTTGGGCCCCCAGCCCTGGGATAGAGGACCCCCCCTTTCCCATGGTGGACATGGGACACCAAGGCACAGGGACACTGATTTGTGGCCCAATCCCTAACTCAGGGCCCGACATGACCACCACTCACACCACACAGCACCTTGCAGTTCACAAATCCCTTTCACAGATTTTACCTCCCATGGAAATCGCACCAATTTCGAAGGGTGGGCCAAGCAGGAAAAGGAGCACCATGCCTGCTCGACAACTGAGGGCCAGAGCTGACAGTTAGGACAGACATGCCTGAAATCACAAAGCCAAACCGCTCTCCACACTGGCTCCCACAGCTGTGGTCAGAGAAGGTCTTGGGTCGCCCTCCACTTATTCCATTTCTGGATATCGCATCGCCCCAAATACACCAGAAGCCCCTTGAAGACATGGGTTTTGGGAACAGAGACGACTCTTGAGTGTAAGATCCATGCTTAATATATCATTATTGCCTAGTGACAATATATTAATCAGTGAGTTATTTTAAGTTTATCACAACCTATGATTACTCCTTATGGCAAACCTGTGAGTCAATCACTACTATTATCCCCATTTTACGGATGAAGAAACTAAGCGTTAGAAAGTATAAGCATCTTGACCCCAGGACTCAGGTAGTAAATGGCAAATCTGAGACAATGCCGGGTGTGACTCCAGCTCCTTCCATTCAATTGTGTCTGCTTATTTATGCGTTCACTCAACCAACACTCGGGTGCCGAGCCAACAGCAGGTGGACAGACTATGGATCTGTGATTGCTGCTGTCTATCTGGCCATCACTCATCTGATCCAAACACCCCTGTGTGGACTCAGCCACATGAAACAAAACAGGTGCACAGTGCTTCGTGCAGCCAGTGCACTGGCGCCCCAGTACCTTCCATCTGCTTGATTTCTAATCTTTGTGAATATGCGTTACCTTTGTCCCCAATTCCTGTTTGCTGAAAAGGGTGTCCCTACATCTTTGCAGGCAGCTTCTCTGACGTCCAGCCAGCTGCCGCAGCTAAGGTGGCTTTGCATGGAAAAGGGGGAAAGCATCAGGCTGGAATTCACACACCTGGGTCCTGTTTTCCTTCAACTGAGTGGTTCAACTGAGCACGTGTGGGTCCTCGAGCCAGTGGCTTCTCATCACCTGGACACCCTCATTTATAAAGTGAGAAGTGGGATGAAGAACTTTATCTGATAAGACCAAATACACGAATCCTTTTGAAATACCGAAAATCGATTTTTGATTTGTGTTTTATCGTGGTAGTGTAATAGCATAACATAATAACAAAAAATTGACCATTTAAACCATGTTTAAGAGTACGATTCGGTGTCACTAAGTATATTCACAATGTCGTGCAACAGTCACCACTATCTATTTTCAGAACAGAAAGGATGTAGCCATTAAACACTAATCCCTCTCCCCCACTTCCTCCTCAGCCCTGGTAACTAGTGTTCAGCTTTCTGTCTCTTTGAACTTCATCTAAATGGAATCATACAGAGTTGGTCCTTTTGCATCTGGCTTACTTCACTTAGCATAACCAAGAATCACTTTGTGATGCAAAAATAAACCCATCAGTAACCATCTGTTCCAATGTCCCATACATATGAGCAGAACTCTAGAACAATGAGCGTTTCCACAGGCTTATCTCCTTTGTCACTCACAACATTACACCCTCTGAACCAATGAGGAAAATGGGATGAGAAAGTTTAAAGACTTTGGCCAGATCCTCTGTCCACAGATCCTCTGACTCAAATTCACGGGTCTTTCTAATTCACTTCTGAGGCTGGAAGTGGCGAGAAAACCTCAGTGACCTGGATAAAGCCCCGTGGACCCTGACATGACCCAGGTCACAAGGCTCTGGCAGACCAGGGAAATGCTATTCAGCCGTCAGCATCAAAAGAAATAGAGCCCAATCCCAGGCCCCTCACCCACCCACCCATTATTTCCTCTGAAAAGACTGGGGTGCTGGACTCACCACGGACTTCCTGGAACCAGAGCCCTGTGTTTCCACTTCCCTATCTCCAAAGGGGGCCGGAGAAAACTCGCTTCCCCTGCATTTCCCAAAGTCGGTGAACCTGAGAGTCTAAAGGCCACCGGAAATGATAGGCGGTTCTGGTCTGGCATAGAGTCATGGAAAGAACATGGATGCGTCAGAGTCCCAGCTGAGCCACTGTCAGGTCAGATGACCTCTCTGGGATTTACTCCCATCTGATATTTCTTAAGCCCGTCTATATGCCAGCACGGTGCTAGGTGCCAGGGTGCCGAGATGTAAGGGAGACACACCCACAGCCTCATGGTGATTCAAACCTTGTGGGTGGAAGGGAAGATGCAATAGAAGACAGGTGAACACCAGTAAGGCATGTGGCAGATGGTCAGCACCCAGTACTTCATCGTGTTCTACCTAATGTACTCGCTTGGCAAACATACCTGAGTAAGTGCCACGGGGTTAAGCAGGGCTTTGGCCCTCCTGACATGTGGGCCACCTAATCCCTGCTTACAAATGGGGTGGGGGCTGTCCTGTGCACTGCAGGACGTTTAGACACATCCCTGGGCCTCTGCTCACTAGATGTCAGTCACCCGCGTACCAAGTTCTAACGCCGAAACTATTCCCAGGCATCGCCCAGTGTCCCTGGGGGACACAGCTGCCCCAGGTAAGAAGCTCTGGTTTAACTATGCCAGGTACTGGGCTACACAGCTGAATGGGAGCTCCCCGTGTGAGGGCACAGACACGAGGACGAAGACTTCCACTAGGCAGGTGTGTGAGCCCGAGAACAGCCGTCACGTGAGGTCATCTGCGTGTAAGACAGAGGGCTCTGGCTGAACTGGGGGGAACAACTGGTAAGGAGTGGGGTGAGGAGGTTGCCAGGGTCCTGGGGGAGAGGACGGGGCCTGAGCCAGGACACGGCGGTACAGTGGACAGGCAGGGTCGGGCCGAGAGAGCTCCGGGGCAGAGCGGACAGGAAGGAGGGGAGGGAACGGACCCTGCAGACGAGCTGAGCAGGACTTGAACAGGGGCAAGGAGCGGCAGGTGAGGCCGTCGCTGTAACTCACACGCCATGAACAGGTCTAGAGAGGCACGGGCTCTCCCGGGTCCCTTTCCTGTCTGACACGCATTACGCAGAAGCCCAGGTACTTAAACCAAGCTCTCTCCCTCCCACTCTCCTGCTCCTTCTGCCTTCCCTTGTTGCACAAGTCTCTCCACAGAGGAGAAAAGAGAAGCCCAAGTTCTCCTTGGGCCCCAGGAGGCTTAAGCCGGGGGCCCTGCCTGCTCCGTGCCCTCCCACCAGGAAGGCTCACAGAGCCTCCTCCACCTAAAGGGTGTGGGGGCTGCTGAGCAGATAATGAGCTCATGTGCCAAAGGGAGCAGTGCCACGTCTCCCAGGGCGAGGGCTAAGGCCCACAGGGCTCACGGGGGAAGGAGGCTGAGCCAGACTGACAGCTCCCCTGGCATCCTCCTCTCATCACACCAACCCCACCGCCCCCGCCCTGGCAGTCTTGGTCTTTTAACTGTGCATTTTGCAGCTAAAACAGGAGACCCCTGCAGGTTTGAAAGTGAAGGTTTCATCCCTGACTTAGGCTGCCCCCAGTTTCCTTTGCTCCAGCTTCCGCCCTGTCTCAACACTGAAACGATCAAAATGTATGTTTTCTCTGTCCAGTTGGCCCCTGACCCTTTCAGGTCAGTCCACCCACTCACACCACAGAGCCTGCCTGACCATGAAAATGCAGCCATGAATCACCGCCGGGTTCCAATAATTACAGCGAGGTGAGGAGCACATTCTCTAAAAACAGCGTCCATATAACTACGTGATTTAAAATACCATGTTGTTCAGACTGCAGTGCTATTAAGATAACCCTGAAAAGATGACAGACTGAGCGACAGGAAAGCAAGACCCTGAGGTAGAGGGAGAATCTAGGCATGAAATGGCACATGTGCCACCTGTCCTGAAACGTCTCCCTACAAATGATGAAGGTACACATTGGTCAGGGCCTTGGCAGGAAAGCGACGGCACATACAAGGTGGTCCCATGAACGTTTAATAATGGAACCATGTGTAAGAAGGAAGCTGAGGAACGGAAGGGCTGGCAAAAGCTGGGCGTGGTTACCATCCCACGGGTCCCAAGAGGCTTAGCTGCTCTGCGTTGCCCTGTTAGGTGGGAAGAGGCAAAAGGTGATGCCGGCAGAGGAAGAAATGATGAAGAAAGATGTGAATGAAAGAAATGGAGGTTAATTGATCATCTTGTATGTGTCAGGAACCATTATAGGCACGGGCTCCCCTATATTCTCTTACATCTTGGACCGCCCCACCAGCACCAAGTAGCAATGACAATTCTGGGGCGGCTAGCATAAGGGAAAGAGAAAAGACATTTCAGGGAGTAACCGATTTGATCTTTTGGTCCCTTGGCTTACAAACCTCTGCCCGCATCCGTTCGGCCAGGACCCCATTCTATGGCCCCTCATTTCACAGAAGGCTAGGATATGCAGAGCGGTTCATATACATTTTTTCGCATCTTCTCTGCCATGCATCCTTCCATCCTTGTGCTCTTTCCAAAGCATAGCAGTCACCATTTCCCTCTCGTGTTCATAATTTGGTGCTATACCCCCATCCCATCACAGTTTATTGTGATATAATGGGTACTGTTTCCATTCGCTTGTCCCTCTTCTTCCAGATGTCTTTTCCTTCGTAAACAAACATTCTTGCCTAACCCATCTTTATCCTCTTTCCTTTAGCCCAGAAAACCATTACCATGACAAGAAATAGTTTTACAACTTTAATGTGTTCTGAGAACATTTTTTAAAAATGAGGTCTCAGGTACTGCCCAGGAGTCTGAATTTTAAAACGTATAGGTAGGTGGTGGTATATTAACCACATTTCTAAAGCACTGATGTAAGCCAACCATCAACATCCACTTTAGAAAAGGAATCAAGGTTCAGAAGACACCGATGGAGCACGGTGCCAAAGTCCAGCCTTAAACACAAGCTGGTTTGTCTCAAAAACCAAAACTTCTCTAAATAAACTTAGGAATGACATCGTAACCCACTGTGGGAACAGGGACTTAAGGACAATGATGGCATCAGGATCATCTCTGATTTTGTCCATAGTCCTTTCCATGCCTCGCTAGCCTTCTCTGTCAGGTCCAACATCTCAGACCTCACTGAAGTCTCAGTGACAGGATGGGAGGCAGCACACACAGGAAGAAGGCTGAACAACTCTTCACTGAATCCTGGTTCAACTCAGAGAAAGACTCTTACTCTCCTGGGTTCAGATGTAACACCTCAGTCAAGGGTCCCTTTTAATCATTCGTCTATGTGTCTGGCTTCCCTAGTGGACCACGAGCTCCTCCATGGCAAGAATCAGCTCTTGTTCTTCTCTTCATCCATGGCCTACGTGTGTTTGGAGTGAGTCTCAGCCTGGCTCCTAAAGGGCCTATGGCACAAAGAATGGAAAGGAACAAGCAAGGACTGCCAAGACTTGTACTAGATTCAGACCATTGGAATTGGACCCATAACTTATACCTTCCTTCAACACTCTCAGTGTCTACACTGTGCCAAGTACCGTACCAGGCCTGAAGATGCAGTGACAAATGAACCACATCCCTGCTCTCAGACAGCTCGTGGTTGGGCCCCGGGGCTTCCTGAATGACCCACAGGATGCCAACAATTCCACATTCCTTCCCTCCATGCCTTCCTTCCCAGACCCTTAGATACACACTTGCATCTTTTATTCCAGAAAGCAGGAAGCCGTGTCCATAGAAACTCAAAGATGACCATGGTTCGCGCTAATCTTTGATTGACAGAATCTGGGGTCTTCCTACTACAGTGTCGTTTCCAACAATCTACTACCATAATCTTAGTTTCTCCATGTAGATAAAAAGGTAGAGTTGGACCAAGGAAAATCTGAGGCTTCTTCCAGCTTTAAAATGCTGTGCAGATCCCCCCATTGAATGTCATGCAGAGGCCATCTTATTAATTCAAACCTAGAGAAGAAACCCTCCTAAGTATAGGATTATTTGTCATTTGCAGGAAGAACTGAACAGAACTCAAGCTGTTCAACTTCTCTTCCTCTTGGCCAAGCACGATTTCCTTGCAAAAGTTTTGGGAGGGATTTTTTTAAGCTTCCAAAGACACTCTAAAGACTTTTTGGACATTGATGTGTACTTGTATACCATATGGTTGGAATTTTATGAGAAAGTCAGAAACAGACAGAATGAGCCGCTGGTGCCATACACCCAGTAATCTAGACAGTTCCAAGAAAATGGTTGGTTCCAAAGTGCCAAAAAATAACTGGGGGCAGAATAGGCATAACCAACTGGGCAGAGGAGAATGAAAGTCTGAAAGCCTGATGCAGCGGATTTTATGCAAAACAAACCACCCCAAAACTTTGTGGCTTAAATCAACAACCATTTACTTAGCTAGTAATTCTGTGGGTCAGCCATTTGGGTCATGGTACCTGGATGGTTTCTGTGGTCTTGGCTGGACTTTCTCTTCAGCAAGGGTTTGTCTACAGTGGCTCAACTGAACTCCATGGGGCTGTCACGGACCACAGCCCGCGACTGCACAAATGTTGGTGACAGGCATCCCAAGAGAGCAAGTTCCCACGAGCGGATGCTTCTCAAGCCTCACGGTGCTATTGTCCCATTGGCCAAACAAATCATGTAGAACACTCCAGATTTACAGGGTGGAGAAAGACTTCACTTCTTAATGGGAGGGACTAAAAACAAAAGTCACGTAAATGTGAAGACACAGAGAGGGGAAATTTGGGGGGACCAGCTTTACCATCGACCACACTCAGACATGTGGAAATTGGTATAAAGTTACTGAGATTTCACTGTGAAAAGTGAAGACTTGGGCTAGGGGAGAGTATGCTGGAAGAAATAGAAGGTTCACAAAACATGATCGCTTTTTTAAAGTACTTGAAGATGTCATGGGTAAGAAGAATTCCATGTGTCAACAGGTTCAGACCGAAATATGATGAATGGCACAAGTCACATGATTCACACGACACAAAAGAAAATTTGAACCATCAGAGCTTCCCGTTGTAGTTAAGGAGAAGAGGAGCCAAGACAACACCTCCGATCAATCCGATAATATAACACTTTCCATTTAATGCTCTCAAAAGTGCATTCCCTTCCATGTTGCAAAGATGAGGAAGTCAGCCTCCGATCTAGGATTTAAACCCGTATTTCTTTGATACCAAAAGCAATGCTTTCCTGACACCATATCATGCTGCTTTTAAGGCTCTTTCAGGATCACACTCAGTAAGTTAGTACAATTACTGCCATTTTACAGATAAAATCTGAAGCTCAAGAATCAAATCCAGGCCTATCTAAAAGAACAAAATCAGTACTTTTTCTCCTATGCTACACTCCCTCTTAAAGGAGTAGGTGTGGAGAGCCTCCCAAGCAGTATGAAAGTGGGTGGTAGAGATCGTTTTTATGGAGTTAGCTTTCCACAATGTGAGCCCCATTTTACCAGAGTTGGTGCATGAGAAATGCTGGCCATTCCCAAATGAATTAGATCTGGTCATTCGTGCTATTAACTTTAAAAGGCTTTAGCATATCCTTAAAACTTTATTATAGAAAATGTAACACACATGTGAAAATAAAGCAAAAGGTGTAATGAACCCCCGTACAGCCATCAGCCAGCTTCAGCAGTTTTCAACATATGGTCAATCTTGTTTCTTGCCAGATTTCTAAGCAATAAATCCCAAACCTATGGTTGATAAGGAGCTGCTTCTGCCTCCCCGAAATTAACAGCCACGGAGTGTTGGATCAGGAAGGGCCCAATCTGGTGAACTGGTTTTTAAGGGAGAAGGCTAAGATCAAGAAATAGGACTGCACTTGCTCCCAGTCCCACACAGAGTAGAAGAAAAGGAAGGATTAGGACCAGCGTCTCCCGGCTCCAAGCTCAGAGCCAGCCGTCTTCCCTAGACCAGCCTCCTCCAAAGCATCAGAATGCTTGCTTGGTGTCCACTCACTCCCTAAGCAGCCACTGTGACCTCCAGAGGAGAAAGAGGTCAGTGCAAATCGGATTTGGCCTCCATCCAGCAGGCTCAATGGACTTTGTCAGCCATGCCCTCCTCTGACCTTCTTACTCTTTCAAGGGTAATTAACCAGTCAAATGGGTTCCCTCTGCTGGGCCTTGGCCTCCAAATAATCAGAACACCTCTTCAAAGTGCTGGTGACCAAAGCACTCCTGGGAGGTCCCAGCCCGTCCTCCTCCAAAGTCACATCCTTCACCAACTCAGCTTTCCCTCTTGGAAAACTTGGTGCCTCACAAAGATAGAAGGCTTGGGAAGAGGCAACAGACTTCCTAGAGATCCCTCTGCCCCTTGATTCCGGCAGCACATTTCCTGGTAAGAAATTACCTGCTCCCCAGGGTGAATGCAAGTAACTAGGGGGTTATATAGTGCATGGGCATGGTGTACAATGGTCCTTCTCAACTTGGGAACCCCAGGAGACACCTGGCGGCTTGCTGGGCGGTGTCGGAATCCATGCGGTTTGCATCTCCTGCACAAGAACATCCGTTTCACAGCAAGCACCAAAGCTAGAAGGTCTAGAGTGTGACGCCGGTGGCGGGTGCAGGGCTAAGCACTGTCCATGCATTACTCCTCGGAACCCTCATTGTGACCCTGGGAGGACGGTGTCTCTGTTCTCTCCACTGTGAAGAAACGGAAGCACAGAGAGGTAAAGCAACTTCTTGAAAATCATGCAGCTATAAGTTGCAAGGAGTATTAACAAGACTTAGAAGTTTTCAGATGATGTGTAAACTTAAATAGAGGTAATCACATGGTTATTACTGAAGCCAAAAATATGAGAGTTGAGCAGAGAAAAAATATGAGACAGTATGTATTCAAGCCCTTGACTTGAGTCCAGACGGAAATGCTGAAGGAATTTAGGACAGTAAAAAGAACGATAAAATTCATCAGAGAGGACTTCTGGGACAATATCTGGAGAGTAACTATATTTACAAAACCTTTTCTCAGCTCCTCTCTCATCTTGGCAATAGCCCTCAATGTGGGGAATTTTCATAACCCCCGTTTCACAGAGGAAGAAACTGAGGTTCGTAAGGGATACGTGACTTGCCTCATATCTAAGTAGGCATTAGGACGAACTCAAAATCCTGGGCCTTTTCCAGTCCATCCCAAGAGACCTAATTTCGAATCGGAAAGTATGTTCCTGCTTGTTGACAGGGTAGCCCACGAAAGCCCACGATGATGGGTGGCTGCAGTGACCACACGGTCTGCTTTGTCTAGGACAGTCCTGGGGTACACCTGTGTCCTGTTGTAGTTAGTAACAGTGCCCTCTTCCATTTTCAAGAATCCCCGTTTGGATGAAAAAATTAGAAAGCCGCCCTAACTCTGAGCAACCCTTTCCTAGTGGCTGTATCTGCAGAGGGGAGCAGGAAGTTTCTGCAAGCTTCCCTCCTCCTACAAACAATGCTGGAGAGTGGTTACAAAGGGGTGAGAGCTACGGGGGAGTCTAATTTAGGACAACACGTAGAGAGAAATTTTCTCATTTATTCCTCCCACGCTCACCTCCAGCCCCGCCTGACAGCGGTAGAAGCGACTGCTCTCTGAGAAGAAGGTTCAGAAAGAAGGGGAATAAGAAAAGGGGAGAAGAAGAAGCAGAACAGGCTGTTTGCCCTTCCCTGGCTACACGTCTGAATACGTTAAACATTTGGGAGTTAAGATTCTCACAGCAAATCACCTGGGCCCCTCTCTATTACTAAGGTGACCCAGATTTCTCCAACTTTCAGACCGTTTTACACGTCATTCCCAGTGTCGCTCTAAAAAATCAATGACAACTTCTCCGAGATGTGTTTCCCAACACAGGTCCCTTGCTCAGGCAGACAGTTAAGGAAACTGGAGAGAGCAAATCAAGATGACTCTGAAGTCCCAGGGCAGCCATTGTAAGGGACAAACCCCATTCCTCAGGGCACAGGCTCGGGAAAGTCAAGTGCAAGGGAGTGAAAAGAGCAAGGTCTCAGGTCAGGCAGCCCTGGGGTTGAATCCTGGCCCTGTCACAACCAGTTGTGTGCTGCACCCACCGATACTATTTTTTCTGCCCAAGGTAGGAAGACCCACGTGGCTGTGCTGGGCCTGGAGGCTGGAGCTCCCGGAAGTCTCACGGTGCAGGCTGGCACTCTATCTGATCAGAAATGCAGGTCGTCACTGAGCTCCCTTCTAACTTCATCAGAAACGAACAGGGGTTAATAACATCTTCCCAAATACTATTTGTAGAAAGCATTGCAGATTCAGAGGTCTCCAGTGCTGTGAACAGAAGTCAGACAAGTCCTCCTTCCCTGCTCATAGGAGGGAGGCAGGAGGAAACAAGGGCTTTTCTCCCTTCTTCTAGATGTACAGAGTGGGGACCAAACTCTAGTCAGGTTACGGTTAGGGAGGTCCACAGGTGCAAGGCTTTGAAATCAGGCAGATTAGTGGTCCAGCTGGTGGCTGCAGACGCTCAGGTGGCCATTTGAAGCTCCCTTTGCCTCATCTCCTGGTCTATAAGGCGGAGACAATACCCACTTGATACCGGTGCTGTGAAAAGTAGGTAAGATGATTGTAAACATTAGGTAATGTGTTGACCAAATCGGGCAATATAGTTGCCTCAAAGAAGTGAGCAGAGCGAACACGTGTGCTGCCCATAAAAACTCCCACGCAACCCCCCACTCCTCTCTCGCGCCCGTCTTCTGCCCGAAGCACTCAGGGCAGCCTGGAAGCTCTGCGGCTTGGGCCTCTGACTACATGGCACAGGGGGCCAGCCATACTCATGGGATGAGGGAAAAAAGTCCATCTCTGGATAGAAGCAAGATCACATTGTGAGAGGTAGAGAATCGGGGCCATTATTTAATCAACCTACAGCATAGCAGCTATTGTCACCTTCACTATAATGCTGTCACAAACAGATGGTGATGACAGCCAGGATTCAATTCCAGATCTGCTTAATGTCAAAATCAGAGTCCTTTTTAGGATACCACATTACTACTTTAAGGAAAACAAAAACAGCTTTGATGAAGCCCATAAAACAATCTTGATGCAAACTTCCTGAAGTCTGCAGATGGACAAAAAAATATCTGTTCTTCCCCCTCATTATCCAAGGCATCTTCAAGGTTGCTGAAGAAGTGGGAGCAACTTCATTTTGCTACTTTCCAGGATTAGTTCATCAGATGTGCCGGCACCTCCCTAATTAGTTATAATTAGATGCATGGTTCATGTAAGGTCACGACACACCCAAAAGTTGAGTAATTTAAGACGGGTCCCCAGCCATAAAAAAGAATGAAATCTTGCCATCTGCAGCAGCCTGGATGGACCTAAAGGGTATTTAGCTGAGTGGAGTAATTCAGACAGAGAAAGACAAATGCCATATAATTGCACTTATATGTGGGATCTAAAGGAAAACATAAATGAACAAACAACGCAGAAAGAGACTCATCGATACAGACAACATTTTGAGGATTGCCAGAGGGGAGGGGGTTGGGTGCTAAGGGAGAAGGGATTAGAAATAGAAATGGGAGTTACAAAATTTTCATGGAGATGTAGGGTACAGCATAAGAAATATAGTCAGTATTTGTAATAACTATGTAGGGTGTCAGACGGGCACTAGATTTATTGGGGTGATCACCTCATAAGTTATATAAATGTCTAATCATTATGTTGTACACCTGAAACTACTATGATATTGTATGTCAATTGCAATTGAAAATATATATATATATATATTTCCAGAATATATATATGTGTGTGTGTATATATATTTTTTTTTTAAAGGATCCAGGAGTTAGTGGCAACAAAGCCAACTTCATGGTTACCGGGGTGATGGCTATTCTGCCTCTACCTGGCTGTCAGGTAGCTGACTTTGAATTCTAAACATAGGCTGATCTTGGCAGAAAAGCAGCAACCCCCATGCATTCCGTGGGTCTTAGGCCTCTTCGTGGTGGGGATTGTAATTTCCTTCACTTTCCGGGAGTGAGTGGCCCTGGTTGGCATTAAAATAAAGAGGTTTCTCCACTTCTCTGGCCAGAGAAGCCTCTTCAGACGCTTCGGGCATTTCTTGAATCTCCCACCTTTGCCCAACTCTGAGCCTCACCATCAGAGAACACGTGACTTAGAAGGACTTGTTTCGTCTTCTTCTCTAGTTCTACCATTTTATAGGAGGGACAATTGAAGTCCCAAGATGATAGGCTATTTATCCAAGATTATCAAGCTCGTGAGCAGCAGAGCCAAGGCCAGGCCCTGGATGAAGATGCCGCAGCATCTTCATACAGAAAAGGCATGATCTTCACTTTCAGCCTGATCCAAATTCCAATCACAGCTCCACTAGTGATGCTGTGTGACCTTAGACAGATACTCAACCTCTCTAGGCCTTAGTTTGCTCATCTTTTAAAAAGGCCTAATTTATCTTCCTGATAGGGTCACTGTGGTATTGAAATGGCATAACATATGTAAAGTACCTACCAGACTTTCTGGCACCGAGTAGGTGCTCAATGGAAAATAACTAATACAGGATTCACAGAGCCAGCGCGGGAACGGAGGGGACGATGTGATATTTTCAAAGTAACACTAGACAAGAATGGCTTTTACTGAAATCCATTCCCGAGACGAGCCTCTCCGACAGAACGTGCGTTCCACAGAGAGCAGGCGCTTGGTCTCTGATTCGCTGCTGTATTCCCAGGGCCTGGATATGGAGGACAGGAATTATTGCTGTAACCCGTGGAAGGATTACTCACAGGCCACTGGAGTAATGGATTGTGCCTGTGTGGTTCTTTGCTTTCCAGGGGGTAGGTTAGAAACTCAAAAGCCGTGCCACCAGTAACGCTCCCTCTCCCACCTTCATTGAAACCACAGTTCTGTCATCCACGGCAAGTGTCTTGGAATGTGTTACTCTCTTCCAGGCTCCATTTTCTATTTACATGATGGGAAATGACAACAGTGTCCCTTCAAAAGGTTGGTATGAGTAACAGATGCACAGCGTAGAGCCTCGCACCGAATGGGGCTCCATCGATGGGAGCTCAACTCAGAAATGAACACAGCACCGTGTCCGAGTCTGCCCCAAGGCAAGCGTGAGGCTCGCGTCTCTGCTATGTCCCCTCTGGAATTAAGGATGAAAGGAACCGCATCATTGATGGCGCTTCCTCATCTGCCTTGGCCAGCAGGCGGCGAATATGCCAATTCATGGCCCCACTTTAATGATTCCTTGGGATCCCCAGGTTTTCACACTTACACACACTCGCAACCGTGTCTCTCCTTTTTCTTTGTTTTCCTTTTCTCTTTTACTGTATTAATTGATGGAAGACCTCAAATACTTTGCGAAAATCGGTACTAATCAATCAATAATCCCATGTATAATCCTTTCAACAACCCCGGAAGGAAAGCATCATTATGTCCATTTTATACATGTAGTGAACAGTCTCAGCGAGGTTAAGTGACCTGCGCAAGGTCTCCCGAGTGAAATTCAGACCCGTGTCCATCTGAGCCCAGGGCCCATTCTCTCTCCGCACACCAGGCCCCTCTCACTGGGATCCCTGGGTCCTCCGCTCTCCTTGACTCTGTTGGCCTTCTCCTCTCTGCACAAAACCACTGCTGCGTTTAGGATTATCTCCTGGGGGTAAATTCTCAGCAACGAGTTATGGCGTCAAAGGCTATGAACACATTTACAGCTCTTGCCCAGACGCTGTGTAAAGGCATGTGATCATGTCCCAAGGCCCAAGAGGAAAAGGGATCTGTGAGACCAAAGACAGGACCAGAACTGCAGCCAGGCCCTCCACTCAGAGCCTCCTACTGTTCCTAAAATCCGTGGCTGCCTCCCACACATGGAGCGCTTGAAGGACAGTGCTGCTCCCCCTTTCCTGAAAACCTCCCAGCCAATATCAGGGCGTTGTACTGTGTTTCCCCGAAAATAAGACCTAGCCGGACAATCAGCTCTAATGCATCCTTTGGAGCAAAAATTAATATAAGACCCGGTCTTATTTTATATTATGTTAGATAAGGTGGACCCCAGCTTTTACTCTCCTTCCCTGGGTTCTGGGGGACCAGATGTCTCTGCTGGCCAGGGACAGTCCTGATTTACCCTTGTTATGTTGGAGGGACAATGAATGGTTCCCTCCCTTTATTTCACTTACTGGTTTGGCTAAGCCATGTGATCACTCATCTGATGGGTAGCCCTGTATTCGGGGTTTTGATGAAGAGACAGAGTCATGTCAAAAGCTTGAATTCCAGATTCGGAGTTTCACAGTTTGGTCACTCGGTAGCTGGGTGCCCCTGGGCAAATTCCTTGATCTCCATGAATTTCAGGTTCCTCATCTACTAGGTGAAGGCAAACAGGCCCCACCTCATAGGGTCATTGTGAAGGTGAGAGGGGTAGAAATGCGTGCCTGACACAGAGCACGTGCACCATAATCATGAATCATTAGTGATATTAGTTCTCTGGGAAAAATAATTACTCACAATGGTTTTGGAGACACATGGTGGCAGGCTCAACCCATCAAAAAGTTCAAAAGGTAAAGAACTCCACTGCCTCATAAATAAATAGAGGGTCACCTTTAAACATACAGTCGGAGGGGGCTTCGGGCTTCTCTTGGTCACTATAGATGCCAACCGAGAATGTTGACAGCAGTGAAATTTCACCCTCAGCTTCCTTCACAGAGTTACTGCGGACGACTGCTGGAGATTGGTGTCATGCCTTCCACCACGCATGTGCGAACTATTTGCAGGTGGTCAGCCCTGGATGGAAGACTGCACAGGCGGTGTTTAACATGGAGTGTCACAATGCTCGCAGGATGAACTTCCTCGACCTTCGCTAGTTATGCCTTGGCATCTGCATACACCCCTAGAGCTCCAGAATGACAGTGGAAAAGCGCTCTGCCTAGACACCACTCTCACTTCACACTTGAGGTATCCAGGGCACAGAGAGGTTAAGAAATGTGCTGGAGGTCACACAGCAAGGTCACGGGAGAGGAGGACTTGGGGCCTCTTGCTTGTGGCTGTTCTTGTTCCTGCTCCACCAAGCTTTGCGAAATTCTACTCAAATGGGTCTGTTAAGGCATACTGACTCTTCCTCATGCCCCTTCCCAGATTGGCCTGGCCATGGTTTGCCTCTAGGAAGGTTACCTGGCACCAATCACATTCTTGGAGAATGAAAGAGAAGATCCCATCTTCAGTCAAAAGAGGCTGAGTGCTCCTCACCAGCTTTACAGTAGCCACCATGCTGTGAACACACTCCCCTGGCTCGAGCAACCAAGCCCTCTGCAGCCGTGGCGCCCATGTCAAGTGGCCCGACCCACCGGGGCCCCACGTCATGTCTTACATCACCAGCCCCATGCCTCAGGTGCAGAGTTTCCCTGCCAACACTAAGGGGCAAGACACCTGACAGCAGTTTCCGTACTCACTGGCTCCCCCAGCAGAGCCCACCAGAGGCAGGCTGGCGGGGAGTGCCGTCGGCTCAGGCCCACTCAATGCTGCCACTGCTGTGATGGGCCTTGCTTTCCAGGGGGCTGCCAAGAGGGCCAGGTAACACACCTGAGAGGATGGAAGGGTCCCATCCCATTGGATGACATTTGAACACTGAGACATGGGAGGTAGGAAGGAGCAGGCATTAAACTCCTTTCCCTTTCTCTCCCGAACAGACAGACGCTCCAAGACACCGTGTCTCCAGGGGGCCTCTTCAGTGATGTCCTGCATTACCCAGCAGATGCCTGTGTTTGTCGTGAAGCTGCAGGCAGATCCGTAAGGTCACACCTTACGTTTGTTCCCTCCCCTGCGTCTCTTACCAGTCTGGCTTCTCTGAGGTCTTACCTAGCAACAGAGCCTGAACACATACATTTTCCCTCAGGCTCTGTGTCCTAAGAAATCCATGCTAAGACAAAGACAAATTGTAGAAGAAGCACCTCTGGCCTCTAGGTCATGGGTCACAGAAAGGCTGGGCGACCCCAAATGATGCAGTGTGATCACGTGACGGCAGGGGTGGTTCTGCCTCATCCACTGAAATTCCCCAAGCTTCTAGAATCAGTGCCTGGAGACAGCAGTGGTCATTAACACTCGCAGGAAGGGCAAGCAATACCGTAAATTTGTACAGGGCTTTCGAGTTGAAGACGTGCTTCTCCGTACAAGATCGTCCCGTGATTCCCAGGGCACCCCTGCGAGGGGTGGGTAAACAGTGTGTCGCCCTGTTTGACTCTAAGGAGACTGCGTTTCCGAGCTGGGCCAAGGTCCCAGAGCTGCCGAGTAAGTCAGCCTAACTTGCAAACTTGAACAAAAGCTTCTGGAGTATCCTTTCTGGATTCTTTCATTCTATTAGTTATCAGGGTCTACGAACAGGCAAGAGTTTGGGAGAAATCAGTCCAACAAAGCAGATATTAAAGATTGAGCAGTCCTATAGTCTGAATTCCAGAGAAGGCCTCAAATTCCATCAGACGGAGAGGTCGGCTCCGGGCAGCAGAGGAGGAGGTGATGACGTCACTGCTCCTGTGGCCACGTGTCCTTCTGTCCAGAGGTGCTGTCCGGTGTTAAGAGAAGGGGAAATGTGAGTCTACCCATGTGGCAATGGACGCCTGAGAGTGACGAGGGAGACACAGTGAAGATGATGCTTCAGTTTATGAATCGTTCCCACCTCGTGTACTACTTACGATCACGTGCGAGCGAGTGAGTAGAGTCGCTTTTGCTGCATAACAAACCAACTCACAACTTGCTGCCCTAAAACAACAACTATGTTTTGAGCTCCAGATCCTGCAGTAGGCGGCGTGGACCGGGCTTAGCTTAGTGGCTCCTGGGGCCTGACTGGGCTCCCTTGTTCACACACGGTCTGCAGAATCAGCGGGGAGCTGGCTGGCCTAGGACAGCTGCGTCCGGGATAACACGGCTCTGCTCCCCAAGGGCTCTCAATCTCCAGCAGGGTTCCCGGGGCTTAATCTCACCCTGGATGGGGCGTCCAAAAGAACCAGCACAAACCTGCAAGTCTTCCTGAACTTTAAGCTCCCAGCTGACATACTGTCACTTCCACTGCATTCTATTAGCAAAAGCAAGTCAAAACCTTGCCCCTACTCGGGGGAGGGGAGGGAACAGAGTCCCATGTTGAAAGAAAAAGTGGCAAAGTCACATTTCAAAGCACATGAATATGCAGGAGTGTGACCAATAGTGACCATTTTGCGTTCTACCACATGATGTCATTCGGGTGTTATTACTGAGGAAACTGAGGCTCCCAGAGGTGAATGATTTGCCCAGGGCCACAGAGCACAAGACTAGGAGTGCTGGAACAGAAATCCAGGACGCTGCCCGCTAAATTCAGAGTAGCGAATCCTGCTCAGCTCTCTGGAGGATCCCCAAAACCACCAAGGGGGGGCCCTTACCTGAAGACACTCAGGGTTGAGTAGGGGAGAAAAGCTAAGCAGAAACCCAAGGTCCAGTGTGAGAAAGGCCCGCAGAGAGATGCCAGAGCTCCCGGGGGAGGCAGACATCAAAGGCTTTCTACAATAAACTCTGATCTCTAACAAGAAAGCGAGTATGGATCACTTCAACAGTCACACTCGCACAGAAGGCAGCTTTGTGCTTGGGTGTCTGAGACTCCATGGGAGGGGAGCTTATAAGTAGGTGCAAAATCGTGGGAGGGAAAGAAGTCACATCCTCAGAGATAAATGTGTGTCGCTCCAAAGTTGGGAACTGGACCTAGAGGGTTATCGCTTGGTTTAGTTTAGCTTTTCTTTTGACTTTTGTGCTGAAGCCATCAAGACCAATATTGAAATTTAGAAGTAATTTCTGCCTTCCAAGCTGGAGAGTTGAATTTTTCTGGGCAAAATGCCCCCTTGTTCTGGAAGGATCTGCACAAATTTGCTAGTTTAAGTAGTTGCCGACCCATTGTTCTCAGGAAAACACCCCTTAGCACTGTCAAGAATCCAGGAGTCACTTGGGGTGGCCTCTGTGACTCAGGGATATCTGGAGGTCCTGAGGAGAGGTTGGTTGGAAGTTTGGGGAGCTTTCTCCTGCCTTGTCGGGACGGCCAGGAACTAGTTGGGAAATGGCAGCAATAGGAGACCAGAAGGTAGGGTTTAGGACTCCAAGAATAGTCACCTGTGGCAGCCGTGGGGATGCTGTGTGGCATGTCACGGGGGTCACCCAGGAAAGAGATGTCCCCTCCCTCAGTGAGGCCAGCATGGGGACCTGTGCTGATCAGCCTCGAGGAGAACTGCGTCCTGACGGCGAGCTTGTGAGTCCTTGGCTGAGATCCCAGCCCCACAAGGAAGGATGAGGAGCTCGTGCAATAACTTCGTTATACAGGAGAGGACCATGGTATTTCATAGTCAGAGACTGGCGAGACTTGGGCCGTTTGACACACATGGCTCTAGCAGAACACCCAAAACATAATCGGTATTCCATGGGAGTGTGCTGCATTAACTAATTAGCTAAAGTAATACATGAATAAATAAGAAGCCATCAGGAGGAGAGAAACCTCTTTACTTAACGAGGAGTGATGCACCCAGAGACTCAAGTAGACTAGCTCTTTCTCTCAGCTTCTACCAGCTTTTTCCTCAGCGGGCTCTCCCTTCCTGGTGGCAAGATGGCCAAGAGTAGCACTACCACCCCCTTCCAGCATCCCAGCGACATCTTGCTGCATCTATGTGGCATCTATTGTTTCCCATGTCTACTCCTGAACCAACCACGGTGGCCACCGTAAGAGATGCCGCCACGAGCCTGGATACACAGGAACTACAGGTGGATTTAATTCCAGCAGCAACAGCAACAACAAGCAGGGGGCAGGGACAGTGGCTCTCCAAGAAAAACTCAGAGGTCCCTGCAGGAAGAAGAGTGTATGGATGCTAGAGAGGCAAAGCAGAAATGTCCACTGTCAAATGCACGACCCCGGGTTACTTAATTAGCCCTCCTAAACCTCAGTTTCTTGTGGACAAAAAGATAATTACAGGGAGAACCTCGCTGAGTTTTTTTGTGCTATTTAAAAGAGATAACGTGTAAAAAGCCTGGATGGTGTCGGAAGGAGAGCGTGAAGCAAAGGAGTTCCATGAAATAACTTCCTTCCTTTCAGATTTAGTTGCATTTTTATTATGCAGGGATTTACTCCTCTTTCTTTATAGCAACTTGCCAGTAATATCATTATTATGACACAAATGTGCCTTCTTCTGAATAAAACCATGTATCATCGCCTGCCAAGTTCAGAAGCATCCAAGGTTAGCAGACTTCTTTAGCGTAGACCACAAGATGGCCAAAAACAGAGGATCAGGAAACTTCCACAGGCCTTGAAGAGCAGTCCAAGTTATAAAAAGAATGTTCATGTTTAAAAATTAAATGTTTGGTTTAAATATTTAATTGTTCCATTTTCCCCCCAGCCCGGTTGTTAATTCAGTACTAAAACAGAAGAGGACTTGATTTACAGCTCCTGACATTGGCCTCCAGGGTTTTCTGAGTAGGAGCTCTCAATTCTGTCTTCAGGGTAACGACCCTGTTAACCTGTTAATAGGTCAGTGCTTTCTCAGCCTCTACTCTATTCCAGTCATCGGAAGAGGTGCTGTATGTGTGTCAACCCATTTCCTCTTAACCTGAACGCTGCCAAGAAACCACCATCCCCATTTTACAGGTGAGAAGACTAAGGCTCGGAGAAGTTGTGTGAGTTTGACCAAGATGACCCCGCCAGCCTGTGAGGCAGTGAGAAGTGGGATATTAATCCAGAGTCTGTATCATTTCCACTGACAGTCACAGGTCAGGAAATCAGCTTCTAAACGCATCAGGATAAAGGACAGCACCTTCCCTGGGGCGCCCCCTTCAGCCTCCTCACAGGTTTCTCTAAGGATTTACAGGCATCTGATTAGGGTCCAACAAGGTGCTTGCAAAAGATGAAAGATTGTAAGATCAAAATGAGTTCCTGATATAAATCCAGCACAGCGACAACAGTCATTTTGAAATAGCACTTAAAGACACCTCATCAGGAGAGTAATGAGATATTTATTGTTTTTAAGATTTACTGGCACTCTAATAAATGCCAGAATTGACATCCATCGGTGTGGGTGTAGGATTCTGCCAGAATGATAAGCCTGAACATTTCTCTTAGCATTTATGAAGAAACATGAGTGCAGGTTGCAGCTGACAGGATGTACTCTGTCTGGTTTGTCCGTGGGTCCTTGTCGGGGGAACTTCTGCCAACTTCAGAGTTTTCAATGTCAGTCCAAGAAGGGACCTGATAACTCTTCTCAACTCGCCATTTATTGCACAGAGGGTAAAATGAGGACCAGAGAAGGGAAGTAACTTGCCCAAGGCCACACAGCAAGTTGCTGGTGAATGGTGACCTCTAACCTGGGATCCCTGGCTCCTTGGGCAGAATTCTTTCAACTCTGCCATGTGCTTCTGGAATATGCACTTCCAAGTGCATATGCCTTAAACACCTCCTGTGTTTGGTTGCATTTTTCAAATATGAAGGGTTTCTTCCAAGCCCTTCAAAAACAAAGTATTTTCCGGTAAAGACTGATTGACAAGAAACTGCAAGTAGATGCTGACACAGGCCAGAGAGGAGGTGGCGGGAGTGAGGTCTCTTAGCAGAATAATAAGAGTAGTCAGATGCAGCTGGTGGTTCACCTTGGGAAAAGGCAGTCCAAGGACCACACCTGAGGGATGACAGCTGTCCCAGGGGGTCTCTGCCGCTCCAGCACCCAAAGAGGAGACAACTGGTTAGCTGGTGGCTGCCATGGCCACATACAAAGGGAGTGCCCAAAAGTCTGCCCCAGCAAGGCCTAAAGACTCACATATGGATTCGTGCAAGGATGTCCTAGAGTAATGGATGTTTTCACTCCCATCTCACACACGTGTGCTTATGCACGCACACACACGCGTGCACACACACACACAAACGCCAAGCTGAAGGAAGGGAATGAGGGAATTATACTGAAGCCTGAATTAGAGCCACTTAAGCAAGATTTCTCAGTCTTAGCACTATGAACGTTGGGACCCGATAATTCTTTGTTGGGAGGCCAGTTGTGTGCCCTACAGGATGTATAGCAGCACCCTGGTGTCTACCCACTAGAGGCCAGCACCACCCCCCCCCCACTCAACCGTGACAACCAAAAGCATGATCAACTGTACCCCCACCTCTGCTGAGAACCACGGATCTAAAGTGAGGATGGGATTTCATTTCATAGGGTCAGTCTCAGTATCCTGCAAATGTTGTTTTGATAGCACCTTCTATTTGACTAGAATAGTAACAGTACTCAATGCTTACTTTTAGCTCCCTTAATAAGGAACCATATATTGTTTTTCAAATTACATATTTTAAGGCAAATGCAAACTAGTCCCATGGGTAACAGTGCCTCTGAGAAGTTTGGCAGTTTGAACCATCTGGTCATCCCTGAGTTACAGCCACCGGTTTGGTGCTAACACACATTTTGTCTGAGAGAAAAGCAAATAAGCCACAATTCAAAGATGTCCAAGGGCTGTTTCAAGAGATCCCTGCCTATCCACTCGATGACTGAAATACTAGGCTGATTATCAGAATCTCCTGAGAAAGCTCTGTAAAGATACCCTTTCGTAGGTCCTGTTTGTGCTTTCCAAGGGATGAAGCCCTGGAATCTGCATTTTTTTAAAAATCTCCTGGAGATTGCAATGATTAGACAGGGGACTGAAGCACTGCCAGAGCTGGCAGTCTCTATTCTTATTAAAAATGAAAATGGTCCTGGTCTGACCATTCCCCGTTACTGTAGCAGTGGGTAATTCTTTGATGCATAGATTAACACGGGTATTTCCTGCGATATTGCATGATGTCCAGATTTCTTCACTTATCCAGGGTCACCTTATAAACACAATTTGAGAAACAAGTTTTCTAAGTCCATGTCTGAACAGCTAAAACCGGTCAATGATTTCCCCTCACACAATGAATTGTCACGCTCTAAACAACAAAGAGGGTGGCCGGCCCCGGCCCCTTACTCAGGTAGTCCTTGGAACTCTGCCAAACGCTGCTGTCAGGGAGAAAACACCGAAAGGATATCAGATTTCCTGAGCTTCTCTAGTCCTTGCCCTGCCACTCACAAGCTGCCTAACTTAGGCAAATCACTTCAGTTCTCTGGGTCTCAGTTTCCTCATCTGGAAAATCAAATTAAATAAAGATGGCTAAAACAAAACTAAGCCTTAAATGGATTCTCCCCACGTTGTTCTCCCCACGTTGTCTCTTGCTAATGGACCCATGTTATACCCAGGATGGCCGGATGCCAGGCCCAGGTCATGATCCACGATGACTCCCAGGATCCTTTTCCAGATACTCATTTTCCCAGAATCCCTTGCAGCTACAGGTGGCCACCTCTTCCAGTTCTAATGAAGGAAACATAAAGTCTGGAAGCTTTTGATTTCTTGGTGAAAGCAACAGACAGGAGAGAAAAGCTAACTAGCTCTGCCCCTTTACTCTGCCTCAATTGTATTCACGATCCCTGGAGCAGCTGCAGACATCTTGGGAAAGTCAGGCAGCAACAGCATGAAGAGCAGGCGAAGGATGGTCGAGGCAAAAGATAGAAAGAGCCAGAGTCCTTGATAGCAGGGTTAAACTGACTGACCAACCCCAAAAATGCCTCCCTCAGGACCTCTTATTAAATAAACATTACGCATCCTTTTGGTTAAAGCAACTATTGGCCGAGGATTCTGTAAAGCTGTACAAATGCCAACCTGTGTTTGTTTCACTTGGGGCTGGAACTGTGTCCATTGCTGTGATCGTGGTGATTATCTCCTACTGATTGAAACTCGTATCAGTAGCTACGTGTGTCTTTGAGTAATAAGAAGTGGTCAGATGAATTGCTTTGTAATAAACGCAGTTTGGCAGACAGAAATCTTTCCTACAATATGGAGCTCCTGAGTGAAGAGGAGAACTATTATAAAGAAAGATTTGGTGCTGAAAAGAGAAAAGTAAGCTACCATGCCTGGGCCAGGTACTCTGTGGGTCATATGCATTTGTTTTTGAGCACTTCCTCTGTGCCTGGCACTAATGGATTGAGGGGTTCAGGAAGGATCCCCTTTGAGGAAGCAACATTTCAGCGGACACCTAGGGTGTAAATAAAAGAGCCTGGGATGGAGAAGGAAGTAGAAAGTTCCAGAGAGACGGGGAAGAATTATGTCCAGTCCTCAAGACGATTCTGTGCTATACGCATGAAAAAAGATTATTGTTTCCATTTGTGTCAGTCAGTATAGGCTAGGTTATGCCGTGGTAACAAGCAACCCAGAGAACTTTAAAGGTTCAAAGCCCCAGAGGGTCAAATGCACTTTTGCATACATGTCATGGGTCAAAGAAAACCACATGGTCACGAGTGTAAATCCCTCTTCAGGAAGGGACACCAAATGCGGGTGATCGTGATATATTCTATGCGCCCAGTGTACAGGTGAAAAAGCAGAGGTTTAAAGGGATTATTTGTTCAAAGTCCCAAAGCTAGGGGGTGGCAGAGAAGGGATGTGAAATGAGGGTTTCTAACTCTAAATCTAGAGAACTTTTCACTACGGCCAGGGATGGGATGCCTGGAAATGCCATAGCAGATAGTGGGTGTCCACAGAGGACACTGCACAAACAGGGAACCACAGTGTCCTTGCAGAGGCGTTTCCTTCTAGCCAGCTTGGCCGGCAGAGCTGAGTCTGGGCTCCCCAGCCCTGCTCTTACTGTTCTGAGACATACGACTCTTCTTAAATCTGCTGCTTTAAAACTTCAAGACATGTGCGGGTCTGTGCTGCCAAGATGGGCTCCCCGCCTCCTCCACAGACACCATCTTCTTGGAACAACAGGTTCCCGGTTTTCCCAGCACAGAAGGCGGCTGTCACCACTTCAGCTTGTTGCCAGTACAGTTGCTGGCTTCTCACCTCCTCGGAGATGAGCTACTGCTTCAGCTTCTTAGATCCTAGCAGCATCTTCTTGGTCCCTGTCCCTGACCCAAGTCCAAGACCAGGTAAGAGTCACGTGTACTTTAGACACCTGTGAGGTTACCAGCCAGGATCTTGGCTAATCTCCACAACTGTGGTGGTAAGTCGTTTCCTCCTCCAAATGTCGTAAAGTGTAACCAAAATACGGAAGGAGCCCCTGTTAAACCTTTAGTGAGCCTTTTAAGATAGCATGAAGGACATTAAAAAGCAATTTACATAAATTCTGTCACTGAAATGAACTTAACCTTGAAACTGCATCCAATTGGTCAGCAAATTCTGATGGCTGTGCCTTCAAATTACATCCAGTCTGACCACTTGTCTCCACCCCCACCAAACCATGGGTCCAGGCCACATCATCTCTCCAGCAGAGGCCTGCAACGCAATGGCTTCCCACCTGGACCCATTTCTTCCTGTCTTTGCCCCCTCTAGTGAATTCTCCATATGGACTCAAATCACTGGTCATAGCAAGTCACTGGTCTGCTGCAAACCTCCCCGAGGTCCCATCTCCCTCACAGTAGAAGCTAAAGTCACAGAACAGCCCGCTGGCCTCTTGCGGTTCGTCCCCGTGGGCTGTCTGGCCTCCTCTCCCGACACCCTCTTCTCAGTCTCACACCCCGGCCACACTGGCCTTATGGCTGTCCTTGAACAGTCCAGGTACTGCCTGTGTCAGGGACAACACATTGCCATTCCTCTTTCTGGAACATTCTACCCAGTGCACAGCACATTCCATTACCACTACGCCTTTGTCCTCTGTGTGTGTGGGGGGGAGGGTCCCTGTCCCCCTTACTTAAAACTGAACCACTGCCCCCACCAGCCCTTCCCTACACTCCATACCCTGTTTCTGCTTTATTTTTCTCCATAGCACTTGTCACCATCCAACAAAGACAATGTCTGTTGTTATGTCGTTTACTACCTGTCCTACTCACTTGAAAAAAAGCCCTATGAGCAGGGCTGTGTGTCCCTTTTTGTTCACTGCTGTAACAACACCATTCAAGGAACAGTGCCTGGCATACGGAAGGAGCTCAGTCAATATTTGTTGAATAAAGGACGCTGTGACAGCGTAATGGCAGTCAACTTAACGATGAACCTTCCTGAGCCTGGAAAGAAACAGCACTGCAAGCTCGCCAGCAATGAGAAGCACAGGCTTTGCTGGGGAACGGAGCTGGGTTTGAATCCTGACTCTGCCACTGGCTGCCTCTGACTCTATAGGCAAGCGCCTAATCCACAGAGCCCCCTTTTCTCTGTAAAATGAGACCCCATTTCACAAGGCTTTTTGGGAGGAATAAATGAGATCATGCCCCACAGTGTCTGGCCCAGACACACATTTGGGAACTGGTGGCAGCCATTCTTTATTATTGCATGGTGTGTGGAGGTGCCACACGGCCGAGGTGAGCCGGGAGGAGGCCACCTGCCGCTCGTTCGCCAGCCAAGCGTTTGCTCGGGCAAGCCGGTCTCGCAGCCCATGAAATTCAAATTTCGCCAAAGTTACAAATGATCCCATGACATGGATCTGCAGAGGCTTGGTCACATAGTCAAAATCACAAGGTTTAGCGTCAAACATCAAGGTTTCCTGAAATATTAATTAATATTGGAAGGAGAAGTAACCCAGCGGAAAATGAGGAGAAAGACTTGGGGGACACTTAGAATCCACTGGCAAGGGCCACACAGAATGTCCATTTCTAACCTCCCTGCACAGCCTACCATGACCATCCTGCAGGGCCTGGGCTGGGTGAGGTCCACCAGGCCCACAACCCTCAGCGCGAGCAGGGGTCTCCCGGAACCGTGCCCCCTGGGTGCCCGGCTAGCCTCTAGGCCCAGCAGGCAAAGACTCACGGCGAGACTGAATAGAGCGCTGCGAGTGTGCCTCTCCCAGGTCCCCAGTGGGGATGATAAAAAACACGCGCTCTGTCTAATCGCTCACCTTTCTTTTGTTTACGCCTGCATACTCTTAGGGTGCAAGAAGCCTGCATTCCATCCCAGCTCCCAGGGTACGATGGATTTGCAGTCACCACTCAACCTTAGATTGGCCACATTTGCAACACCTGCCCCTGACCAGGACAGATGGGGAGCAGAGAGCCCCAACCCCAAGGCTGTGTCTATCCTGTTGCGGCCACGTCGGGGTTTTCAGAGGCACAACTGGGGCCATAAGGTGAGTGTCCAGGTCAGAGTGAGGCTGACGGGATGTGCACGGGCTTTAGAGCCAAATGCCCCTCACCAGCGCTGGGTTTGTAGACAAACTTAGCAGCTTCCATTTCCTCACGAGGAAAGGCAGAGCTAAACAGCGTTCAGGGCTGTTATGAAGAACAGAAACAGTGTACACAAGAGCCCGGTACAGAGGTGGCCACTGACGAGTAGTAGCACTTTTATTACCTTCTAAAATATCCCTCATTCCCTCTGTCCTCCATCTCTTACCCGGACTAGAGAAGAATCCACACAATGGGCTCCCTGCCTGAGTCTTACCCCAGTGCAGCCAAAGAGACGCTGCCTATAACCTAGACACAGCGTGCCACTTCCCTGAGTAAATCCCCACAACATTTTCAGAGGAACTCGCTGGACGCGTAAATACGAAGAGGTGCGCACTGAGAGAAGGCAGAACAGAGCTGGCGGAAGCCAGGCTTCTGAATACTTCCCAAAGACTAATCTTAATGGGCCACCACAACATGCTGCCGTCCTACCTTCTTCCGCAGATTCTTTGATTCCACCAGCAGCCACTCAGCTCTCCGCCCGAGGGAGATGCTGTGCCAGGTGTTGAGCATGCAGAAGTGAAGACAGTAAATTCCCTGTCGCCACACTGTGACAGTCTACTCAGAGAGGTCCACAGGTAAACGTCCAGGTACCCTGAGGCATCACACCTGTAGCAGAGAAGAAGCACAGAGGAGGGGTGGTCAACCCACCCCAGGTGGGCAGGAAGTGTCTTGGGGGACGCACTGCTCCGTGGCTGTGGCTAACGTAAGCCCCTCCTTGAGAAAGCAGAAGAGTCATCATAAAGGGGAGCCTTCCTGCAAGAAAAGACTCAGCTTTTAGTTATAGGGCACCTAGGAGGCGAATCACTCAGATTAAGAGTGCTTGTTATCCAGAGGCTGTGCTGTCAAATATTTTAGGATACGCGGATAAGGAAATGTAACCAAATAAAGCCTCTGCCCTACATGTTGATTGATTGAAAGCAGGATTTCACCATGTTCTGCTATTGATCCAACGTAGAAAATGTGGTCCATGGCTTTCCTTTCACTTTCACGGTAAAGAGAGATCGTTGCTGAGCTCTTAGTTGCAAGAAACAGAAGCATGGTCTGACTGATACAGCAAGGAAGCAGTGACTTAAAGGATTGGAGGCGCATACTAATTACAAAGGGAAAAACAGTATCTTTACAGTAGAGAAACCTGGCCATCCCCACCTTAACAAGTCAACCAAGGAACATCATGAGTAATGGGACAAATCGCTGTCACGTGCGTCCTGACACGAGGCACTGGGGAGGACACGACAGCACGTCTGTGGTGTTCCCACGGATAGTGCAGGACGAGACTATACTTGCGAGGAAACCCAAACGGAGGCACCTTCTACAAAACCGAATACCTGTCAGCACTCTCAACAAGTCAAGTCGTGGTAGAACACAATGCTGAGGAACCATCCCAGATTGAAGGAGACTAAAGATACACGACAACTAAGTGTGATGCATGTTCCTAGACTGGACCGGGGACCAGAAGGTAATGTTGCTTCCTTTTGCGCTAAAGAACATTAGTGGTTCAAGCGGCACAGTCTGATTAAGGTCTGTAGATTGGGATGACAGATCTGTAGCAATGTGAATTTCCTGAGTTTGATCATCGTATTAAGGGTGAGATTAGAAAAAGTAGAGTGGACAGGGGTACCTCAGCGTCGGGCAGGGAGAGCAAGGAGCCAGACGAGCTTCAGCTTCCCAAAGCAACATCCTTAATGGCCCGGGTAAGGATACTGGCACTGGAGAATATGAGATGTACCAGTTTGTGCAGTGCTGGGAATTTATGGCATCCGGTGCAAGGGGCTTCTACACCAGGAAGCTGACCTGCTCCCAAGACCCTTCCAAGCCTGGGTGCTTCTGCCACCACCTTCTGCGGCAAAAAGCGTCACGGCAGGAGTGCGAGTTCTCCTGTGGCTCTCTCTCGTGCAGGAGCTAATGATCAGCACAACTTGTTAAAAGCACAGATGGTCTGAATCCTAGCTGCAAGGGAGGCTTTGAATTTGAGATTTCTGGTTTCAACCTCGGTGACAGGAAACTCAGATGACAGAAAACCCACCGAAACAGAGAGGGTGCTGGGCAATCAGAAAACCTGACCAATATTCACCAGAAAGGCAAGGACTCTTTTATGGTCAAATTATTTGATTACAGAGTCAGTCTTTACCCACTTATCTTGTAAATCTTCATGTTTGTATGGCTGTCAAAGTTTGTAAAACACACGTTAGCTTACTTTGGAAAGTCATAAAATATGGCTAAGGTAAGAGGCACTGCTGGTTCATAAATTCTTCTTACTGTTATTCATTTTGGGTACAACAGAACTCAAGCTCACGCAGTTTAAAATAAATTCTTTTTTCTTCCTCTTTAGGTGTTTGTTCTCCAAGCACTATAAAATCTATCAGTGGTTGAGATTTTTGAGGCTTTTGAAGTGGACCTTACAATTCATTGTCTTCTTTCTGCAGAAGTTTACAATATGCTCGAATCAAATAAAAATGCTTTTGGCCATTTCTAAATGGACAGCAGTGGTGAGTCTTGTCCATATTTCAAAACGCTAGAGCTGTGAAGAGACAGATGAATAGGTGTTTCTACACAGAGCGTACAGGGCGGCCAGCGGTTCTAAAGCCCAGTGTTGCTCCAAATCGCCCACCGTGTTTGCTAAAACCCTGACTCCTGAGCTGATTCAGCAGAAACGTGCTGAGATCTGGCTTCTGCACAACCAGCAACGTCCCCAGGTTGTTTCCAGGCGATGGTGCACAGATCACACTTGGAGAAACTCTGGAGGAAGGGGCCGGGGTGTAGCATGGGTAAAGGCAAGGGGGTGGGGATCACTCTGGTGTCTTCAAGGAATGGCAAGCAGTTCACAATGGGGTGCCAGGAAGTGACACTGACGACACAGCTGGGGAGGAACCGGGAGCCTCCACAGGTCTGACAAAAGTGGCCTTCCACAGAAAAAGGATGGAAAAGGTATTTGGAAACTCCGTGTTGACCGGTGTCAGTGAGGCGGTCTATAAAAGCACACCTGCTGGGCTTCTGCAGGTCTCTTTTGAAATATTTATTTATTTATGCGTGTATTGATTTCCACCACCTTTAGTACTGACCAGCCCTCATCTTTCATTCCCCAGAACAAAGACTGATATTCTCACTCCAACAGCCTCTCCTCTGGTATCCTGCCTTTTGTCCTGAGAAGGAAGCAAGGTGCTTTTGTGCCCAGCTCCATCCCATGAGAGGTGGGAGAGGTGGGGTCTCTGCTCCATCCAGGGCACACAGCCCCTCCCCCAACAGTTCAGATCCCAGATCCTGGGCCGTTTCTTTTTTGCTCTTCAATCCCCACATTGTGAAGGAAATGTATTCAGCTTATTCTGAATCAAAAGCCTCTCTCCCGTGCAGCCCTCTGCGACTCTCTTTTCCTGGATCGATGGGATTAGTAATGGCTGATTTAATTAGTCCAGTTGCAGCCCCGCTTTATTACTTTCTAGTTTACAATGAAATAATGGAGAGCAAGCAGAAGGGATTTGTCATTATCTAAGGAAGCGATGAGGCTGAGAGGAAGCCAATTCGGCTGCAGCCCTTGCCCCAAGGCAGACCGGGGAAGACACGGCCTCTCCAAGAAACTCAGCATGTGTGACAGTGTGTGGAGTCTAGCGGGCAGCTGGGACCAACCGGCCTGGACCTCAGTGTCCCTAACAATCACCCAGGGGACCAGAGTGGAAGATCTGCCTCTGCCGCTTTCGGCGTGACCATGGACAGGCCGCTGACTTTGCTCTCTGAGCCTCCAGGCCTGACTCTGCACTTGAATCCCCTCTGCAGAATTTCTGTGTCAGGACACCAGGTGCCAGCCAGTGACGTGGTTCCTTGGGATGGTGTCCAGAGGGTTCTGGGGCACAGTGGCACTGAGAACCCCTGCACTGGATATATGCCGCCCTTGGTCCCAATGGACCATCTGAATTCATTCCCGATGATCACCCTGCTGCAGAGAAATTCTCAGCGGTACCCAAATGCCACATCTCTCTCATCCCCAAATTCTACAAGTGCTGTGGCCCACACTGAGGATTTCCTCTTCCCCCGCCACCCTCGCTCCTTTCTCCACCTGGCAAACTCACTGTCACTATAAAAGGCTGTAAACAAGTACGACCACCTCACCCTGATTGTCGGAGGCAGAGCCTGTCACCCTGCTGCTTTGCACACGGAGCGTTTTGTACAGCCCTTCCTCGGTGCACACAGTTACTTACACAGTTATTTATGCATTCTTCAAGTCTTCGCCCCAACTAGATAATGAGATCCTTGGACTTATTATATTCTGTTTACCTCTGTGTCGCCAGAGCCCAGAAAAGTGTCTGTCACCACAGGGGGTATTCAAAACATGTATGTTGGATGAAAGAATCAATCAGTCAGTCAATCAGTCAATTCTGAGCCAATCTCATTGTCATGTACGCCCAGCTCTCCGTTTAGGAATGGCAGAATGTATAGTTGTCTGAGTAATGTGATTTCAGGGAGATCGATAACTCTCTCCACAACCTGAGCCAGCTTCCCTCAAATCCCATTATAGTGCATGGAATTCTCCCTGTTAGTTCACTTATTTAATTCAACCACTATTGATTGTGACAAGTACTGTACCAGATAAACTTGAAATGGTGGTAGTCGGACCCTGCCTTGCATGCCCGTCTGAGCAAAGCTTCGGAGGAGCTCCTCCTTAGATGGAAGGAGACACTTCATCAAGGATGGTTTTTAGTAAGAGCTTCCAGCTCTTGGGGAATCGGTGGCCTTATTCTCTGAGAGAAGGACCAAGCCCCGGAGAAGATGGAGTGGATGGAAAGAGATAAGGAGTTCACTCACTTCAGTCCTGCTTCTTCTAGTTGGCTCTCACTCCAGGTGGCTCATTCCTTGTGGGTTTTGCAAGTTTGAACATTAGCTCCTACTTCTAGGAAATTTATCCGTGGGAATTATTGGAAGCCTGGGTTAAATGTGAGTTCCTCCAGAAATAATGTACATTCCTTTATACCATGTTCTTGGAAGTTCTACTAACCCAGAGCTATTTTAAACTAATTTCTTGGCTTCAAATGTTGTTGGACTACCGATACAAGGTGAATTAAAGCTGCAAATCCTTGTGAAGGCTGATTTCCCAAACTTCCTTATGGGGTTGATTTGTACCTTATTTCTACTGCATTTATTTAATTCTACTGCATTGTGTTTAATTCTATTTTATCTAAATGTATTGATAGTTGTCTTATGCCGAACATATGGGAAATAGATAATGTTCCACGTGCACTTACAAAGTGTGTGTATCTTGCTGTTGTTGTATGGAGTGTTTTCTAGAAGTCAGCTAGGTCAGGTTAGTTAACAGTATTGCTGATTTTCTGTTTATTAGATTTTCTATTAGCTATTGAAAGGGATACTAAAGTCCTCGATGATCATTGCTGAATTGTCTATTTCTCCTTCCAATCGTTTCAGGTTTGGAATTCTGTTGTTAGGAGTATTTGTTTATAATTTTTATAGCTTCCTAATGAATTGACCTTTTCATCATTAAAATGTTCCTCTTTGTCTCTAGTAACATTTTTTACTTTAAAGTCAATTTTTTTCCGATGTTAGTATAAGCCATTCCAGCTCTCCTGCAGTTATTGTTTGGATGGCATATCTTTTTTTGTTTTTTAATCTTTTTACATTCAACCTACTTGTGTCTTTGGGTCTGAAGTGTTTATTTTCTAGACAGCACATACTTGGATCTGTTTTCATTTTTTTTCTTTTTTCCCTGTCTTACAATCTTTGCCTTCTAATTGAAATGTTTAACGGAATAATTGATGTGGTTGGATTTAGTTTGTCCATTGGATGTTTTTTCCTACATCACACGTCATTTTTGTTGATATTTTCTAAACTTTTCTTTTTTTGTCAATTCAGCTCAGAGTCACCCCCACATGGAAGGCTTCCCTGGCACAGCTCTCAGTCTAGCCTATGAGCCTGAACAAATTGTTAGCCTTTCCCTGGTTCCCCACGGCCAACGCAGAAACAACACTGGGCTTTGAGCTCCTCA
The DNA here is from genome assembly GCF_004115265.2 of Rhinolophus ferrumequinum. Lineage (NCBI taxonomy): Eukaryota > Metazoa > Chordata > Mammalia > Chiroptera > Rhinolophidae > Rhinolophus > Rhinolophus ferrumequinum. The sequence goes on along the minus strand of NC_046297.1, from coordinate 68,213,868 downwards.
AGCACAGCAGCCATTTTTCTCCACCTCTACATCCTCACGTGGAGACTGGCACGTAAAGGAGTTCAGTAAATGCTTATTTCGGAGTAAAGAGGTTAAGGGAATAGACAATTACATTTCTGTGTGCTAAGTGCTAAGAAGAAAAAAGCACAATGGACCTAAGGACCCCAAGGGAGGAGGGGTTTAACTTAGTGTCGGGGCAGACTTCCTTGGACTCAAGAGATGAATGGGGTTAGTCTATCAGGGAGGAGGGAGTAGTATACCAGGGAGATGGAGCTCATGCAGTGTTTCCCAGAGCAGGGAGTATGGGCCTCCATGGAAGATCATTTTGGGTGGTTTAGGAGGAATCTTTATTTTTATTTCAATAGTTATAAATTTATTTTCATGTGAATTCGAAAACAAAATATACACATACATATGTGTTTAATACATCAAACCCATGATTTCACACCTATTGTAGTTCTGCTTTTTAAGTAACAGTAAATCTTAAAAATAAATATCAACTAAATAGTGGTACAGGTGGTATGTGAAAATGGTAAAATTGTGAAGGTGATATATGAATGCCTAGAGTTTTGGGAACACTAAGCTAAGGCAGGGAGATGTGAAACAGCATGGGATAGGAAGATGCGATAGGCAATTTAAACTGGCAGCATTATAAACTAGATGCGGGGAAGGCTCTGGATGTTTTGGAAGAGACCACATCGCGCACGTCTGCAAACACCTGCCAAACAGCTTGAGGTTTCTCCTGAGGACAGAATATCAGGGAGAGAACAGAGTCAGGGGAGCTTGTCAGGCTTTGGGTTTGAGCAAATGGGACACTCACTCCCACCCTTCAGAAGTCTGGAGAAATGCCTGCCAGCTCAGTCGGAGATGTGAGCCAAGATAAATGTACAAGGATTCTCAGAGTAGCGTCATCTATTACGGTAAAACTACAAACAAGCTAAAGGTGGGACAAAAGACTAAGTACACTATAGCAGATCCATGCATGAAGGTTGTAGCCATCAACATCATTTTTAAGAATATACAATGACAGTGGAGAAATGTTCACATATAAAAATCCAGATACAAGTCTGCATATCCATCGCGATATATATATATATATTCATTATAGGAAAAAATCAGAAGGAATTACATACACGCAAACATACACATCAGTGGTTATATCTGGTGATATGCTTACAAAGTTTTAAATAACTGTCAGTAATTTCTAAAATTTCTACCACAAAGAGTATTTTAATTTTAATTTTATTTATTTGTATTCAGGGAGAAAGTTATTTTCAAAAAGAAAATGATGTTTTCACCGAGATGGTGCTGAAAGTGAGGAAAGAAGCCGTTGTCCCTCCTAAAACTGAAGCCAAAGGACAGGCCCTGAAGGGCAAGAAGGTGGGCTGGAAGGCGTCCACTCAACAACAAAATCCCCACCAGTCCCCCACATCCCAGCAGGTAAGACAGCGCGGCTCTCAAGGCAGCCCAAATCTAAAAGACACCACGACCAGCAGGAAGATGCTCAGCAGCCACTATTCCATCATCAAACACCGCTGTCCGTGGAGTCAGGCATGAAGATCAAAGACAGCTACATGCACATGTTCACTGGAGACGTCAGGCCAATAAGCACCCGATCAAACACGCAGTGACAAAGCTCGATGAACTTGACTGGCCAAGGTCAACTCCCTGATTGGTTCTGATGGGGTGGAGAGAACGATGTTCAACTGAGGTAGTAAAGAGAAGTATGTTCGATCGACTCCTGACTACGACGCTGCCGATGTTACCACCAAAACTGGGATCATGTAGCCTTGGTTTAGTCACCATCCAACAAAGAAAAAGGAAGCCACTGAGCCTGTCTGCTGCTCCCCTGTAATAATCTCCCCAGGAGACAGAAAGAAGAAAGGATCTTGTGACTAACTTTAAAAATCAGGATGTGTTCAAATTCCGTTTTCCAGTCACTCCCCTTTTGTCTCCTGCCAGCTGAGTGCTAAGGCGAGGAGCTGGGCTTTTGTTCCTGTAATCCGGGGCTTATCTTTATCAATAATGGTTTGTCAGAGCTACTTCTGAATCAAAACTGGGGCCACGGAACAGGAGGGTTTCTGATCAGGCTCCCCTGCTTGCCCTGCACAAATGAACTTTCAAAGGGGGCCAGAGAGAGAAAATGAAAATGCAATACATGGGGGAAAACTGTACACTGCAGCTATTTATTGTAATGATCTGATCCTGGTGAAGCAATGCAATAAAATGGAGATAAGGCTTGTATTTCTCTTATTTAATGCTATCCTTTGCTTCCTCGTTCATCAGTTGAATCATAGAATTTCAGGATTGAGAGTGGTCCTCGAGTGCATGTGGTCCAATCCTTGCATTTTACAGGAGGGACACTGTAGCCCAGCTCTGGGTTGGTTAAGGATTTAGCAAAAGAAGGAGCACAAAGGCCAGAATGAGGCGAATGCTTGGGACGTAGTGAAAAATATGATGTGGTTTGAAATTACGCAGAATGCCAATATTTCTTAGCCATGGAAACGTCAATAAGCGTCTTATTGACACCAAGACTCAACTCCACAAACGGAAATGGGAACGGCAGCACCCATTGAGTGAATGTCTGGAAAATACCCAGCAAGCCCTGGGCATGTGGTCACGTCTCTATGAGCCACTCGCTGTACAACGCATGTCACGCATGCGTCGCGTATCACTACACGCTGAACAGGAAGTTGGAGTCGCTTTTATCATCCCCTTTGTTACAGACCAAGAAGGCAACGTTACCAAGCTGGGAAGCGACAGAGTCAAAATTCAGACCTAATTCACAAATTCAGGAAATGGAACTGCTAAACACTATTCTACCCTGACCACCTCAATACGTCTTACTTCTTTACACTTTTATAATGAGTAGTGAAAGCACCACAAAAACTGACAGGTGCTCAAAATTTAAGGACTTACTATTATTTTTTTCTTACACAACCAAAGTGGTTGGGGTTTTTCTCAGGTTCAAAGTCAATCTGAATCAGCGGGTTCATCTCTGCAATGCTTTCTTTGCTAAGTGACAACTCGGGCTCATTTCAAGTGGTTTCGAAAGGTCGTTTGGTTCTCCTTCTGACCATCCAGATCACGTGATTGCCTGGGCATAGGCACACACAGGACCCATGAGGTCTTGTGCATGAAGTGGTAACCCTGACTCTTAGAGACAACCGACTGTCAGATGAGGTGTCAGGAGCCCCGCAATCCTACCACTTGGCGCCACTGCTTTTAACCCTCAAGGCCACAGACACGATCGCTGACCATGCTGAACTTCGATTTCTGCATCCGTAAAATTAAAACTGATATTCAAAGGAGGACAGATGCATCCTAGCCAGGGACTGTCAAATTTAGTTGGGAAGTTCAAGACCTCCTCACCCAGGAGTCCTAAGTGCAAATGACCATGGGGCTAGGCGGATAACAGAAATGAGTGAAACAGACTCAGGGTTATACAATAGGGAGTGCTGAGGTCTGTGGAGAACGAAGGACTCACTGACAGAACTGTTGAGTTCCAGCTTTGTGCTGAAATGTGGGCCCAGGACTTCTAGATTTCTCCCATTACCAACAAAAGGCAGACAGTTCATGTTTTATGAAACCAATTCTAAGTTTTAAATGTTGCAAATTCACTCAAATTGTTTTGGGTACTTTTTGGCCAAACAGACACTTCTGATGGCTGGATCTGGCCTTTAACCCATGGTTCACGACCTTTGATTCTAACGCATCTCCCTCCCATCCCTGACGAAGACACTGAGGTTCTGTAAGGTGAATGGAGTGGCTTGTCACCACCAGAGCCAGAATCCAAGTGGTCTGTCAGCTCGTTCCAGCTCTCTCTCCCATAGTACCTCGCTGCTTCTCCTCTGATTCTCTGGAGTGGACTGGAAAAGGGAGATTGTGTATTCAACATAGTCAGAAGCAAAACTCAGGCCCCCCACCTTCCACCCTGGCAGAGGCATTTGGCCAGGGCTCAGGGCCCAGAAGAGATGATTCGCTTCCTGGTCTTTGGACTGTGGGGGACGGAAATTCTGGGCTCATAGCACAGGTTCGTAGATTTCATTGTTTCAGACGCTGATGTATCTACATATTCATAAGTCTCAATCATTATTGCATTAATGCCCACAACCTCCTGTCTATTTTCTGAGGTGTGACCATTTTTTAATCTGCAAAGAATGTCCCCAAAATGGCTGTGCTCCTTTCTCTCACAAACAGATATGCTGTTGCTAAGAGAACCAGCTTCAGAAACCAGAACCATGGAGAATAAAAGGCATCAGGTTATGCAGAAACAATTACACCAAGCCCCTAATTGGATTACCAGCAGTCCAAAATTCAGCTTAAAGAAATTATTTATTCCAAACCCATGAAAAAATAAAGCACAAGTCGTTTCTTACCTGTCTTTCCCCGCAAAGGGGAGAAAAAGGTTCTTTTTGCAATGTGTGGGAGAGTTTCTATTAATAAGGCAGAAAACAAATTCTTGGAGGAAAAATATTACATACATTCACACGACCCATTGGTGGGTTTTCTTCCATTATTAAAAGTTTTGTGGTGTTTTTTTTTTTAATTGGAGAGAACAAGTAATTTAAATCTCTATTGAAAGCTCAGTTTTATTTATGCATTAAGCCCTGCAAGAAATCATCCGATCCTTTTCAAATATCACAATGACTTCTTGTCTCCTGTGAAACACCAGACCTTCCAGTTGAGGCAGCATGAATTCCAGACGATCCACGTGCCAGGCCCTGTGCTGGGTCATGAGTTGAGCAGGGTTGACGAGTGAGCCCTCAAGGTCCTCACGGGTCTTCTGAGCTCAGACCCGAGGTGTGAAGAAGCCAACACCAAACCAGCTCATCCCAGCATGAGGCAACGCGTGTGGGTCTGGATGTCTACATCAAGTGCTGTGGAAGCAGGGATCAAATCCCCAGGGAGACCAATGGGGACCCCGAGGCCCAAAGTTACGAGGACAAACTGCCCTCAGTGCATCTCAGCGAATGTCTGCCCTGTAGCCTCCTGGGAAGGGCTGGGGCCCATGGAAGCCAGGGCCAGTGGCGGCTGGGGCTGAGAAAACAGGCTCAAAGAGTTCCTGGCTACCCACAAAAGGCACAGAAAATGTAGGCAGGTCGGAATCGGGAGTGGGATCCGCGCCTCCAATGTTCCCGCTATTCCTACTGCACCCTGCAGCTGCAGCTGAGCAGTTTCCTGCAAGCCCCGCGCAGCCTGAAGTCACTGTGGAGAGCAAGAGTGTAGGCTAAGAGGCCTCAGAGAGCACCAGTCCCTGGGACATTTCCAATCAGCAGTGTCCCCTCCTTCCAGCACACAGGCCTGGGGACTGCTTATCAGCCAGTCCAGCAGCACCGGTGGAAACTCTCCTTTGTGCCAACTTATTAGAGCGACACTCAGACATGTGCAGACACAAACGCCTCCCCAGGACATTTTAATTCAATTATTTATTTCCAACCTTCGCCTCCTCCTCCCTCTTTACAAATATCAACACCAACCCACCCCTAGATCTCTTAAAGAGTGGGGAGTGGACCAACTCTGAAGTGACAAATGTATTTGAATCCCAACTTTGCATTTCATTAACATCTCAGGGATGGAGGTCTCCCAGCTATAAAATGGGATTTATCCATTCAACACACATTTATTGAGCGCCTGTAAGCGCCAGACACACAGAATCCACGTTCTGCAAAACCACCTTAGTCCCTGTCTCATTGAATCCACAATCTAGCCGCAAAGAAAAGCAATGAAATCATCCACTGCCGTCAATTTAATAAGCATTCAGTCAGAAGCAGTACAATTCTTAGAGCCAGGAGGGAGTTCTGATCCTCACCCAGGTTGTTGAAAGCAGGTCATGTACCTCCAACGTCTGAGAGCATTTTGGAATAAGTGTCATCAAGATATCAAGGCGCCATGGAAGGAGGATAGGCTTTAGATTCAGACAAGACCAGGTGTCACCAATTACAGTACTAGATATACTACCTTTTCTTGTCTGTAAAATGGGTTATATTAGCAAGACCTACCTCCCAAGTTTGGTTCCATTTTTGTATGTTTTTGAGAATTAAATGAGATAATGTCTGTTCCAAATCTGGCAAGTAGGAGGTGTTCAAGTCATTCCTGTCTTGTGTCCATGACAACACCAGTGCAAACGACACCACCGGCACCAAATTGCCAGGCCTGGGTATGCAGTGCTCGGTATGGGGACACCCATGTCACTGAGTCACTGCTCCTCCTTTAATCAGTCCCTTGTAAGTGTCGCAAACCCAGTAATGTGCAGGAAACAGAATGACGCCAAAAAGGCAGCACATAAAAAAAAAAAACAACAGGAATCCACTTCCAGCCACAACCAGGAAGCCAAATTCCTGTGTGGCTCTGGGCCTCTCTGGGCAATTTAATTTTCACCCTCCAACACCATATCTGCTCTGATCGTCCCACGGTACTTACTGTTGTCAAGATCAGAATCCGGGGAAACAAGGGAATGACAAGCTGTGGAAAGCCATGCAGGTGGACGTGACTAAGGCTCTCATAACTGCCGCGGTTATTATTGGTCAGACCTGGGTCACATTCTGCAGTGGAGTTTGTCATCAATCCCAGTGATGAAGTGCTGATGAACGGAGTCAGCCCCACTTCCCACTGTGGGTATAAGGGACCGACCACGGTCCTCTTAATCAGAACGACCAGGATTATAACCCCGCCTCGGTCACGGTCCGCTGTGGGGCCTCCATGACATTCATGAACCTCTCTGAGTCTCCATTTCCTCATCTGCAAAATGGGGAAGAGAATACATTCTCTACACAGTGTTCTGAGTAAAAGGGACAGATCAGGTCAAGTGCCTGCAGTACCGCAGGAGCTCCACAAACGTGTGAATCTGGGGAGGTGGCATTAGCTTCCATGCCTGCCCCTCGGGAAGCCTGAGCCCAGCTTCTCAGTGAGCTCACAGGGCCTCACATTTCCTGACCCAGGAACCGGATCCTCTCTGGGGAAGCTGCTCTCTGAGATCCTGCCAGGGTCCCACAGGCTCGGCCACCCACCTCGTCAGCAGCCCCTCCCTCATCCCCACACCTGCCCCTTCAGTCCTCCTATCCCACCTCAGAAAGGGGCTTTCCCTTCTCCCGTCTAAGACTAGCCCCTCAGCCCATGCCCTCAGGGCTGACCTGTCCAAGTCAGTTCCGTCTTCTCTCTCTGGCTCGTCCTCACCTCCCAGGGATGTAGCAGACACCCTGTGGAAGGCCCTCCCTCTGCTGACCAGCCTCAGGGGGTCCCTCCTACTTCCACCTCCTTCCAGCTCCCTCTGTCACACCTCAGTCTCACTTGCTGCTAATGACAAAACCTACTTTTTCCCTCTCAGCCTAATTCCTTTGGGCTTGTACCGCCAGGCAGTTCCCTTGTGTCTCCACCCTTCCCCCCTTTCACACCCCCTCCCCCAGTCATGATGCTCAAATTCCTTTAACTCCAGGAAGCCGTGGGCTGGCCCTGACCACTCACTCCCCAACACACACCCAGCAGTGCTAGAGATGAGAGAGGACAACCCTTGTTGTCACACCCAGTGGTCACTTCCCAGGACTCTCCTCCTCAAACGCCACAGGGCTCTTCTGCCCTGAAACTCTCCCCTCTGGCCTCCTCCTAGCTCTCTGCTTCTCTGGATTCAATTTTCAGGTTCTCTCCTCTTCCCCCTCTACAGTTCCCCATGCCCCATAAGGCCACCCGACTAATCAGTGGACAATTCCTGATGGCTCTGCTTGTTCCGTATCTGTTGTAGTTTCCACAAGAAGCAGCTAACAAATGAAGATTATTCACTCTTGAAAAAGTCATCAAAAACCTCGTATGGGACTGGACATACGCCAGCACAGTGGAGAATTCTAATGTGAATGGCCTTTAAGGAGGTGGATGGAGGGTACACAGTTTCAAGCCCAGAGGCAAGGCTCGCCCCACCCCCACCCCGTTCACCCCCCCCCCACACTGCCCCAGTGATCGCCAGTCATTTTCAGACAGGCGGAGAGGCTGCTCTCCAAGGTCCTGGTGTGTTCGGGTGCCCAGCAATGGTTCCCACATGCATTTGTACTGGGATGCAGACTTTCGTGCAGCTGCTGCCTGCTGTATTTGCAAAAACTATCAGCTTCACCATCAATCCCCAAGCTTGTATGGTCTCTGAATTATTTAACACTACATTCCAAGAGGCTGTGAATAATGGAATGGGGTGTAAATAATCTTATCTCTGTCTCTACATGCAGAGATTGTGAAGGGACACCTAAAGAAGCTCTATTCTGCCAGCATCTTACAACACCTGTGCATGATTAAAAGCCAGACCAAATGCCCCCTAGATAACTGCCATTCATTCCCTAGTGGGGGGAAGACATGAGCAAGAGCGTCATCGTACTTCCCATGTGGAGAGAAGCAATTATGTATCAGGCCTCATGTTGAAATGCCTCTAGAATAATCACATCACTGCTTTAGAGTTGCATAGAGCCTGAAAGATTACCCAGTTCTTTCACATGTCTTGTACCACAGGCAGGGTGCTTTCCTAATTGACAGGCGGACACTCAGCCCCAGGGAGATTACCTTACAAATACAGTTAGAACACAAAAGAAACAAGCCTGGGGTCCAGGTCTTGTGACTTACCTCCCAGCATTCTTTCTTCTCCACCTTTCCAGCTGGCTAATGGGTCATCAGGCAAGCATGCATTCTTTTCTCTCAGTCATCATGCAGTGTTAATGGGACCTCCCTACATACTGGGTTTCTCTTCGTTTCAGGTAGATTTTTGTGTGGGCATAGGGGATTCCTGTGTGTTTTAAGCCCTACACTGAGGTGTGGTGCTGTCAGTGAGCAGACCCCAAAGCACTATGGTGTGGTGGAAACAAGCTTTGGACCAGGAATCAAGACATCTAGGAATGTCTGATTCTGCCTCTACTACCTGTACGATCTTGGAGAAGTCTCATCAACTCTGAGCATCTGATTTCTTCTTCAATAAAATTAAATAAATAACAGTTTACCCCACAGGGTTGCTGTGTGACTAAAATAGAACCATGTGAGTTAGTGGAAGTGTTATCCTCATTTATTAGCTGATGTCCCTAGGATTGCCAGGGGTGACCCATGAAGATAAGTATTCATTGGACGTGTAGAAATATGGGAGAATTTGTGATCTTCCCAGACGCAAAGGGCCAACATAGGGACAGAAATACGATGCTTCAAGCCTATTCACAAGAATAGTCCATGTCAACCAAAAATCTCCCATTGTGAACATTCCAAGTCTCCCCTCAATTTCAAAATCTCCCATCATAAAAACCCACCTCCCTTGATAAGGATGGAGAATAGGTCAGAAATGAGAAACACCGCACTGCAATCTTCACCCTCATTCCAGAAGTGTTTGTCCTCAAAGGTCTTCCTTCTCTTTGGAGCTCTGAATCCCTTGTGACAACTGTCACCTACCTATGCTCCCTTAAAGGACCATGTGAATCTGTGTGTCTTGGGTCCTTCCTCATGTCCACCTTAAGTGGACACCTAACTACCAATATCACATTGGTATCAACCAGGAGGCAGGGGAACAGATTTTAAGGTAATTAAGGAAAGCAGGTTATGATAGGGAGATTCTATTAAAAATAATAATAATAAGGAAACCCAGTATGACAGAGAGTTGAAATATCACCTAATTGGGAGAACAATGGGGAAGAACTATTAACCAGAATAGATTTAATTCCAGACACCCCACTGCTTAAGTGTCAAGACCAGAATAGTTTCCCCAACTCTGATCAATGATTCTACTTCCTCCCCAACCCTGGGAAAGAGCTTTGAGGTAGGATAAAGGATTATACTAAATGTAAGGCTCATTCTACTTGTTCTCACCCTGTCACCTTTTCTCTTCCCAGTTTTATGACAACCACCGAATTGTAATTATATCGCTGATACTTGTGTAAGCATCCTGAAGGAAGAAAATGTGCCTTCTTTTTTCTTTATTTACTCCATAATTTGCTGGACCTCTCCACACAGGCAGTCCACAGACAGCTTTAAGTCAAAATGTCTAAAAGTGAGTTCCTTACCTGCCCCCTGAGATGTGTTCTTCCTCCTAATCCCTCATGTCAATTGGTGGCACTGAAAACACCCTCCTCACCAAACGAGAAGGTAAAGAGTTACCCCTGACCCCCTCTACTCCTCCATGCCCCAGGTCCATCAACCCGAAATCTGATTCGTTTTTGCCTTAGTCTTTTCATTAATTCCTTGATATCTGCTGAGTTTCTTTTATGTGCCATACATTCTTCTACCTCTGGGGAAATTGGGGACACAATGGACATAATGTCTGTCCTCGGGGTTCAAATCCAGCTCCCTTACTATCTCAGGCTAATTACCTATCCTCTGTGTGGCTTAGGGTCCTCATCTGAAAAACGGAGATAAAGATAGTGCCCACCTCCGGACAGGTGAGTGAATACACAAAGTGGGGTATACACACAGGAAAATATTATTCAGCCTTAAAAAAGGACATTCTGACACCTGCGACAACATGGATGAACCTTGAGGACATTATGTAAAGTCAAATAGGTTAGTCATAAAAGGACAGATATTGTATGATTCCACGTACACGAGATTTCTAAAGTAGGCAAACTCATAGAAACAGAAAGTAGTATTTTCCAGGAGCTGGGGGAAGGGAGGAAAGAGGAGTCGGTCAACGGCTATAGAGTTTCAGTTTTGCAAGCCGAAAAGGTCCTAGAGCTCTGTTGCACAACCGCGTGGATATGCTTAAGACTACTGAGCTCTATACTTAAAAATGGTGAGGATGGCATATTTTGTATTACGTGTTTTTCACCACAATTAAAACTGTTTAAAAAGTAATCTGAAAAAATAATGCCTGACTCATAGGGTTGCTACGAAGGTTAAATATGTGAGATAATATGTGTAAAGTACTTAGAGCATAATGAGTGTTCACAGCAAGTGCCATATGTGTGTGCTATCGTGTGGATCCCAAGTGTAAAAAGTGGTGCTAAGAGATATGGGCTCATCCCGGTACCCTAGAGACCTTACACGTACCCCCTTAAACCAGGCAGACAAAGCCTCATACCACAGCTAATCCGAGTCTTGGCAGAAAACTCACGATCCTTCCAGAACATGAGAGGATGGCAGGCTTCTAAAGAGCGACTACAAACTCATCTCCAGTCCCTCCTGAGATAGTTTCTCACGATCTCTCCGGTGTGTTCAGGTATGAGGCTTTACACACACACACACACACACACACGGGCAGGGGGTGGGAGTATAAGAGGCTGTAGAACCACACAGCTGCACTCAGCACGAGAGGTCCCACATTTGTGTTGCCCCCATAGCTGTGGTATTCTCCTTTTTGGGGTGTGGGACGAGGATCTGCGAGCTGGTGTCTTGGCTCTTCTTCCTTTCACTGTCTATGCAAGTAATAAGCTGTCGCCATCTAAACGTGGTTTGCTGTATCTTTACCAGACAGATCTGTTGGGCCCTGGCCTTGCGCTTAACAAAGAGGAAACTGCTTCGTGCAATTAACAGGATAACAGATGGACTGGCCACGTTAGAAGGCCCAGGAGAGGCACTGCCCTGACTGGCCCCGCAGTTAGTCCGTCGGCAAACACTATCATTTCCTCCTTTAAATATATACCAGCTGGTCTCTCTGCCTCCCGTCGGTCTCCCGTTTTGTCTAGGTTCCTCAGAGGAACCCGGGATCTTTTAAATATATGAAGACAGTCGTGTCGCTCCCCTGCTTCTTGCTTTTCAAAGACTTCCAACCATATCAGAGGAAGGCCATACTCATCAGTGACCTGTAAGACCACTGGACCTTCTGGACCCGCCCACGGCCTCCCTCTTCAATGTCAGCTGAGACGAGCCCTCTCACCAAGTAGGCTGGTATCACACGGGCCTCCCCTAAGTCATGAAACACGACAGGGTCTTTTGCACCCCAGAACTTTTGCACATGCTACTCTTTCCTCTTTTCTGAGATGAGGATATGGCCGAAGACAAAATCCTGCAGAGGAACCCCACGCGCACACACACACACACACACACACACACACACACAAATATATACAAAGGAAAAACTGTATTAAAATTGTAATACTCAATATAGATCGATAACAAAAGATGAATACAGGTCACGTGTGTACATTTTTCGGTATCCCTGGTATATACAGAGAGAGAGAGAGAGAGAGAGAGAGAGAGAATGAGAGAGAGAGAGCAAGAGAAATATATATATAGAGAGAGAAATACAGAGAGAGAGAGAGAGAGACAGCTTCCCAGTCTGGAAAAACAGCACTGATATAACTAGTGCAGGAAAGCCTACACCAACATATCCCCCCAGGGAAGTATATCCATTTATAATTTTCTTCCATTTAGAAGAGGATGCGTGGGGGGCTTGTTTAAACCCTTTCCTTTAACAAAAGCCACTGCAGAGTGTGTTCTTACAGGTGTAGACAGCTCTGCTCTTCCAGGTCCCTTGGGAGCTGCCAGAGGAAGCTTGCTGCTGCCTGAGATGCCTTCTTCTCTGAGTTGTCAGTCCTACTGCTTTTGAGCAGCCTTTCTGAGAGGGGGAGGGAGGAAGAGGAGGTGGCTTTGTGGTATTCAAAGTGAGAAAAGGAAGCCTTAATTATCCAGAGACTGGGCCAGTCCCACTACCTCGAAGAAGACACAAAGACGTCCAGGTGGAGGCGAGGAGCAAGGAGGCCAGCCCAGGGGGTCCTGGGGCTTGAGGAGAGGGGTGAAGGCGATCACGTTCCTGCTCCACAGCCTCTCCCAGGGCAGGGAGCCCCTTGATGAGGCCATAAGGCAGAGCCAACACCACCACCCCAGCTGGGAGGTACGACTTCGCTACCATTCCAGTCTGGATTTGAATCCAGGCCCCACCACCTTCCAACTGCATGGCCCAAGGCAACTAGCCTCACCAAAACCCACTTTCCCATCTAAAAACGGAAACGGCAATCCCAGCCTCACAGGGGTGTTGAGACAATGAAACGAGGTCGAGCGTGCACGAAGCCTAGATGAGCATAGATGGTTTTAAACGTCAGTTCCGCGTCTCCTGTTACTTCCTCGTGGCAGAGCAGCCATCTGGACCCAAAGGAAAACGCAGTGGAAGAAAACAAGATACTGCACGTGACCGTACTTTGAGGTGAGTAAAACTCCAATGTGCAAAGTGTAATCACCATTATTACTATTGAAGAAAACAAAATGAAAAACAACAGGTATTACAGAGAGGGAAATTGTAGTGCCGGGAGCCTGCTGTGTGAGTGCCTGCACGTGGACACAGCTCCCCAGAGCGTCTGAAGCAAGTTCACACAGTTTCTCATCTGACCCTCAGACACTATCCGTGTTCCAGCATTTCCTCCACCTCACAAATGAGGCTCCAATAGCACAGTGGCTCTCCCAGACAGCCCCGGCGAGGACTCAGGAAGGTTGCACATCAGCCCCCCGTTCCTGGAGTTATTTGGCATCGGACACAAGGCCCTTGATGATTTTTCTCAAAGATGCACAAATAGTCCTAATGTGCCTCAAATTCCATCTCCCCGTGGGCTCATGCCCGGAATTTCACTATCAGAGTTTTGATTCTTGGACCTGCACCCCCTGTAGAGTCACACTTGAAGCTGTTATCTCAAAGCTTCTACATTTTCATTTGAATGACACTATCAGTTTCTTCATCTATAACACAAAGGTAACGCCATGATATTGGGGGCTTAGAATGAAGACATACAATTGCATAACGCATGTGCAAAGGCTCTAGAGAGAGGGCTACGGGGACTTGAGGCATTGCTCTTGTCACCACAACCATTTCACTGGAGAGACTCTGCAGGGCTGGCGGCCAGCGCCGCCTCCACTCCTTCTGGCGTGTGGGCAGTGAGGCTGAGTCAACTTAGAGAACCAGTGACAAGACTTTCTACTGAAGGGACAGACACAGAGTGACCCGTTCACATAACCAAAGTCTCAACATAAGTTTTTCGGGACTGGTTAAGTCACAGCTCAGTGATTTTATCAAGGACCCAAGGGCTCCCCATGTTTCCAGAGTACCATCCTGGGTCTGATGGCATGTCCCTCCGACTAGCTACCCTCGTGGTCACCAGATGGCTCAACATCATTAGGAATGAGGGAAATGCGAATTAGTACCACAATGAGATGCCCCTACACACCTATTCAAATGGAGAACGTTTTTCAGATCGACCATACCAAGCGTTGGTAAAGATGTGGAGGTCCTGGAATTTTTGTACGCTGCTAGTGGAAATGCAAATGGTACACTACTTTGGAAAAAAGTTGGCAATTTCTTGAAAAGTGAAACACGTACCCACCATATAACCCAGCCATTCCATTCCGAGGTATTTACCCAAGAGAAGAAATGAAAGCATATGTTCACACAAAAACCTGTATATAAATGTTCAGAGCACCTTCACCAGTCACAGACCAAAACTGGAAACAGCCCAATGTCCATTACGAGCTGAATGGAGAAACAAATGGCGGTGCATTCATACAACCAAGGGTCGCTCCGCAACGAACAGGAGTGAAGTACTGACACACTCAACAACATGGATGAATCTCAAAGTAACTGCATGAAAGAAACCAGGCAAAACTGTGTACGTACTGTGTGACTTGTTTATATAAAAAGTGAGGAAATGTACAAATATGTAGTGACAGAAAGTCAGCCAGTGGTTGCCAGAAACAAGATGGCAGGAAGGGGCAGGAGAGAAAAATGGGGCACGAGGAAATTCAGGGGGTGATTAACATGTTTACTATCTTGATTGTGATGATATAGGTTCATGGTGTATACATATGCCGCAATTTACCAAATTATGTGCTTTCAATATGTACGGTTTACTGTGTGTCAATTAAACCTCTGTAAAGCTCTTTAAAAAAGAAAAAGCTACATGCGCAGCATGGGGCATGGAAAAACAACAGCAAATGTAGAAGTCACCATCACTTGGAAAAACCCAGTGAAATATTTTGGTGACAGACCAAAGGACACCTCTTTAGAGCCCATAAGGTTTGTGTTCGGTCATGCATTTGTGATCGTAGCCCTGACTTACTGAGTGCCTACTATGTGCCACTCACGTGCTAGATGCTGCCCTCGCGGCCCAGATGCCAGCAGAGGAAGCTGGCGACAAACAACAAAATGGCATCCGTGCCCAAAACCATTACGCCCGCGGGCCCTACTCACTGACCGGTTTTGCTTCTTTGAATCTCAACTTTTCTCGAGGTGACCATCCATTCCCCTTTGAGAACACATCCTTCCTTTTTAATGATTTTCTATTATAAGCTCCTGTCAGGAAAGATTTTACGATGCGCTGTCTCTTCACGTTCTACATTAACTTAGAGGACACTCGACCATCGTGCTCTGGGTTCGTCAATCACCCCGGCTGTGCCCTTTTGTATCCACCTTGCCTCCCGTTAACAACCCCGGAGCGAGCACGTTACAGCAAAACGATCGTGCGTTTCCGTGTCAGACACACCTGGATCCCACCCCATCGCCCCTCTGTGCTGTCTATACAACCTTGGGAAGGTAACAAGCCTCCTTCCCCTTCCATTTCCCGTCCATATCATGAGGTTTCCATTATCCACGGGGATGATCTGTAACTTCCAGGATGTGAGGGTAGGTAAGAGACGACACATGTAAAGAACCAAGTGCAGTGCCTGACACGTAGTAGGTGCTCAGTAAATCGAAACTGTCGATCTAATGATTCAAATCCACGCTCTGTGATTCATTAGCATTGTGTCCTGGGCAGTCATGCTGCTGCTTCCGTTACTCCTTTTTTGAAATGTGAGGATTACAATGTTTATTTCACAGGCTCCTGGTACATCGGCCGCACCATGCAAGTCGCATTGGAGAGTCATTACTTACCGTGTTTCCCCAAAAATAAGACCTAGCCAGACAATCAGCTCTAATGCGTCTTTTGAAGCAAAAATTAATATAAGACCCAGTCTTATTTTACTATAAGACCAGGTACAACATAATATAGTATAGTATAATAATATAATGTAACATAATATAGTATAGTATAATATAATATAATACTGGGTCTTATTTTACTATAAGACCCGGTCTTACATTAATTTTTGCTCCAAAAGACGCACTATAGCTGATGGTCCAGCTAGGTCTTATTTTCGGGGAAACGCGGTAGCACAAACCGAGCGTTTGCTAAGTGCCAGGCAATGTGCTTGGTGTTGGTGCAGCAGAGATGGAAAAAAGAAAGACACAGTCCCCAAGAGCTCAGAAAGTGTGAGCAGCACATTGTACTGTAGTTAGGAAGCAGAAAGTTCTGGAGGATATGGGAGGATGCCGAGGCACCGCCCCCAGTCTGGCTAAGATGAAAAACCACAAAAAGCTTCCTGGACGGTATACGAGCTGAGTCAAGGCTGAAAGACTTAGTAGGGCTTATCCAAGTGTCGGGGAAAAGAGATGTTTTCCAGGCAGACGGAGCTGCCATACTAAGGACCTGAGGTTAGTAAGCACGGCCGGTGCTGAGCCGGGGGTGCAAGGCGAGCCCCCTGCCTGACCACAGAGGGCCCCGGGCACAGGCGCGTCGCCCTTCCCAGCTCTTGCCCACGCCACCGCCTCCTCCGCCAGCAGCGAGCGTGTGGTTCCACTTGCTGCAGAACGTCAGCCCTTTCATCATTTCTGAGCTGACCCTAGTGTGAGCATTCCCCAGATGGGACACCCCCCCTCCCGCCAGGCCCCCCAAAGCGACTCTCTGCCTCTGGCGCTAACAGAGCCTGGTGACAATTACAGGGTAAGAGTGACCGTCACCGTGGAGCTTTCAGATCAGTGCTATTGTCTTTAGGTAACATTCATGCCTCCTTTTGGCCTCCGCAGCCTTACGACTTCCGGCTGCTGATTAGTCACCAGGTGTTATTTCTGCTGAAGAGGCTGGGGCAGGAAAAACATGCTGGGTGGCTTTCTTCTGTTCCCTCTCCCGCCCTTTTGCGAAGCTGTCCCCTGTTCCCCACCCCAGAGCCCTGAAATGGCTGATTCCCTGTGACAAATTGGGAAAGAAAGGAGAGAGGCAGCTCACCGGGTGGAACCACTGTGCCTGCTCAGAAGTTTGTGGCGATTTGTTACACGCGATAGGAAACTGACACAGGTTCTCAGGTGGTAATGGACTTGATGTTTAGACGGGGGAGGGAGGGAGGGAGCCAGGAAGGAAGAGCGAAGGCCAGAGGGAAGAAAGCACGAGAGAAGGCAAGCACGATATGAGATGACGTCAGCGGAAGGCAGGGCCCAGCTCATGTCAAGACTTCTTAGGCACAGCCAATCCTTTACATGTCATTGGGACTCACCGGAGGGCTGAAGTTGGTGAGTGATGAAAGCTGACATATTTTTAAAGAGCACTCGGTCTGCTGTATAAAGAATAGATTCTAGAAGGCGATACGGCAACCTAGAGACCAGTTGGAAAACTTGTAATCGTTGAAGGGAGTCATGGTGGAAGTTGGGGCCTTGTAGCAGCAGGGGAGATGGGGAGAGGTGGAGAGATTCAGAACCTCTCCTGGGGATGGCGCCCACAGGTCTCACTTGTGGGCAGGACATGGGGGTGAGGTGCTAAGATGAATTAAAGATGATTCCTGGGACTCAGGCTTGAGCAATCAGGAAGAATAGGATGACATTTACCAAGATGGCGAAAAGTAAGGGAGAGACAACTCTGGAGGTAAAGTGAGAAAATTAAGACTTTTTTGATGTATTAAGTTGAGGTGCCCATTAGTCATCTAAGTGGAGATGTCAAGCTGCAGGATATATGAGTCTGCAGCCTCAGGATGTTAGTACTGGAGATATAAATTGGGAAGTCATTATCATGAAGATGGTATTTAAAGCCACGAAAATGGATGGGGTTACCTAAGGAGAGCATGTAGGTAAAGAGGAAAAGGGGACCTAGACTTGGGCCCTGGCGGGGTCCAACATTCAGACCCAGAGCAGGGGAGGGGGACCCAGCAGGGAACACTGGGTGGAAACAGCCTGGGAGGGAGGAGTAGGAGCTGCAGAATGCAGTGTGTGGGAAGCCAAAAGTCATTTCAAGAAGCCAAAGTAACCGACCGTGTAGAAATAAAGGTGATGACCGAGGAGAGACCTTGCGTTCGCCAGCGTGGAAGTTGATGGCGACCTGACCCACCGTGAAATGGGGGGTCAGATTCCGCCCAGACGGAGGAAGCAGAAGAGGAGATGGGAGATGAGAAAGTAAAAGGATACTGAAGAAGTGACCCATGAAGGAAAGCCGAGAAAAGCAACCGAAGCTAGGGGAGACACGGCAAAGGTGGGAGATGTTAGAACATGTCATTATTCTGACAGAGTCACCCAGACACAGGAGTAAAAGCCCTGTCACCCAGACCCCAAGTGGAAGTTGGCCTTTGACAGAAGCTGGGCCAGCCATCATCGACACAGGAGGAAATGGGGAGAGTGCAGAAGCAGATGTGGAAAAGATTCCCAACCCGAATGCTTGGAATCCATGCTGTGCTGGAGCTGGGACAGCAAGCCCACAATCTGGAAGGGTGGGAGGTGGTGAAAAGGGAGCATGAGGTTCCAGACGGAGGTTTCAGAACTGCTGCC
The DNA here is from genome assembly GCF_004115265.2 of Rhinolophus ferrumequinum. Taxonomy (NCBI): domain Eukaryota; kingdom Metazoa; phylum Chordata; class Mammalia; order Chiroptera; family Rhinolophidae; genus Rhinolophus; species Rhinolophus ferrumequinum. The sequence goes on along the minus strand of NC_046297.1, from coordinate 68,195,375 downwards.
GGTGTACCAGTGCGGGTGGCCCTGGGGCGAGTGGCGGGAGACGGCTGCGGGGACTTGTCCCGGGGAAGAGGTGGAGAAACGCAGGCCAGCGGCTTATACGTGCCCCTTCTGGCTGGCACCAGATCTGCCTGGAGGCCTCTGCCCACAATACTTGTCCCGCTCTGAACTGCCTGGCACTTGACTCTCAGGGCCCAACCAAACGTCCCTTCTCAGAGAAGCCGTCCGGTGACCGCCCTGTGAAAGCACATCATCCACCACTCCAACCCTCCTCTACGCTCCATCGTTCCTTTCTTCCTCGGCATGAAACAACGCTTGTCATTATTGCACTTTCAGGTTCACTTGTTCATTTGTTTCTTCCCCCCTTCCCCCCTGGAACATACACTTCCTAAGACCAAGGTCTGTGTGTTGTTGTGTCCGGTACTCTCAGCACATGATACGCAATCGGTAAATATCTGCTGGATGAATGAGAAGGAGGCTGTGATGTTTCTCACCGACGCTGGGCACATGTGAGTTGCCCTCTCCTTTGGAGACTGCATGCCCAATACTGCCCCTCACTTGCAATCTCTACGGTCCACACACAGGAGGTGGGTGCTTGAGCCTTAGTTAGAGTATAACACAGGTAGACAGACATGGGATGTGGAAAAATTATTTTTAAACAAAACGCAGGGGCATATTGCCCCTGGGCAATCAGGAGACCTGGGTTCGTGTCTCAGATCTGAATGTGGTTTTCTCTTTGACCTGATGGCATCTTCCTCCTCGTCACGCCCTGCCCAGCCTCCACCATCCCCGGACTGTGTCTATTCACCTGCTACAGATAAAGACCGAACTAGATCTGTGTTTCAAACCTTTCTTTTCGAATCAGCAGAACCCCTTTGACACACCTTTAGTGCTGGTTTGAGCCCTAAAAGCCATACATGAGCTGGTCTGATTAAGAGACTGAGGGAAGCTGACGCTGCATAGCTCAGCCACCCCCAGGACCCCGCAGGCTCTGCGGGCTGCTCCTTCAGACTGCGGCTGTGATGTGGCTCCTTGGCGCCTCCCAGTGGAAATGCCCAGCAGGTGCGGCCCCTGCGGCCCTTCTGCCTCCCTAGGACACTGTCTCCCAGGGATGGAGCTCAGCCCCAAGAGCCCTCCCTCTGGCTGGGCTGCAGCCCTCCAGGTGATCCTGATGGATGCTGACAGCGATTAGTGGGGAGAGAGATTTCCCCGTAGAAAGATGGGGACATTTATTAAGCACTTCACGCCAGGAGGCAGCACAAAATTCATTTGTATTTAGGATCAGCAAGCCATCCTATTCTCACCCAAGGGTTAAAGGGAAACCCAAACTCCATAAATAAGGGCTACAAGAGCCTTTTAAATCTTGGCTTGCAACACAGTGGAGTTTTCACATCTCTAATCTGCTGTTTTATTCCCCGGGCATGTTGGGGCTGATATGAGTCTGGGGGTTTTATTAAATCAAGCACCTGTCAGGTGGAAGTTTTCTCCCCTGTCAATGACGCAGCCAAACCAGCCATCAGCAGGTTTCCAGTGGGAACCTCAGCTGTGGAGCTTCTGAATGGGCTGCCTCCTTTGGCACCCGAAAGGCGTGATTTTTTTAACAAATCCCGTCAGGGGTTCTTAGCATAGCAAAAAGCTGTCACTCTGCACCTGTCTTTCATCTCTTGTTCCCCACTCATACGGTGTCTTTGAGTCCTTCCATGAGTGTGCATTGAGCACCTTCTATGGAGCAGACTCTGTGCCAGACTCTGGGAATACAGAGGTCGTCCATTCATGTCTAAATGGGCCTTGCCCTCAAGGAAATGTCAGTCTTGGGCTGAGGGTGAGGATTGCTGCTGGACAAGTACCTGTTGCAAGGATGGAGGAGAGGAGCCTAATCCAGTGTCAGAAGGGTTCAGGAGAGCTTCTCAAAGCAGTGCCACCTGAAGAAGAGGTGACTCAGTGGGGAAGGGCATTCCCAGGAGTGGAAGAGCATGTGCAAAGTCACAGAGGAGGAGGGAGCAGGCTGGGCTTAGCGCTCTGTGAGTTTGAAAAGTGGGAAAACAGACGACAAGTGGACACAGAGAAAAAGGAGGGCAATGAGTTCGACATGGGCCAGGTCATAGAAACCCAGGGCTTAGCTAAGGGATTTGAACTCAATCTGAAGAAAAAGGGGAATCACCAAAAAAGTTCTAATGTGCTAGTAACGATCAATCTTCTTATGTGGAAATAATAACTACAATAGTTGAGACTCTTAGTTCCAAGTAACAGAAACTCAACTCTGACTGGCTTAGGAAATGTAGACATGGCTTGGCTTCAGGCATGGATGGCTCCAGGCGCTCAAATGATACCATCAGGACTCAGTCTCCCCAGGTCATGGAACCGTCCTGGCTCCAAGTCCGACAGAACCTCTTCTCTTGGTGCCTGCTGGCAGTTCCAGGCTGACCTAACAACCGAGAGCAGTAATGTTCATTAAGTGTGTCCTCGGTCCTGAGAGGATTCCAAGTGTTTCCTAAACATCCAGTCACTTATAACTCCCAACAATGCCATAAATTGGGTGCTGTTTTAACCCCTTTTAACAGATGACAAAGTTGAGGCACCGAGAGGTTAAGTAACTTGCCCAAAGTCACACAGTCAGTAAATGGCGGAGTTGGAATAAGAACCCAAGTTTGACGCCAGAGCCCACTCGACCTGACTCCTTAAAGCTCCAACCTACAAGATCCTGGCAGCTTGCAATCGCAGCAGAAAACCCCTCTTCCTGATGGTTCCCGTACAGGGATTACATCTCATCAGGTGACATGGGACCCACACCCATCCCTAAACCAACTGCTAGTCCGGAGAAATAGAATTTGGCAATTGGCTAGACCTGGGTTCCTCCTGAAACCAGGAGAGTGGGGCAGCCTAACGCACCTCTCATGAACTGAGAACAAAGAGGGGTGGCTGTCTGAAGGAAAATCAGGTGATAGTACCGAACAGGAAGGGAAAGGGTTGCTAGACAAGTGTACAGCTTTACATCAAAAGCAACAACACGATAATAATGACCTTACATGCGCTTCGTGCCTTGTGTTTTACAAAGCACTTTGTCACTCATTCGGCACGTTGATCTCCATTACAACCCTGCAAGGAAATAACAAGCAAGCGATGATTAGATCCAGGTTTCAAAGAAGGGACCGCACGCAGAGCAGTAAAATTTAATAGCTCCTGAGATCACCGTGAGGAACAGCAGCGCCCAGAACAGTCTTTCTCAAACACGACTCGCCTCTTCTAGTCAGGTGATCCCAGCCTCCGAGGCCCACGGTCTGCTGCCCTTCTTCCTCCTGGGAGGGGAGCAAACAGGGCAGCAGCGACAGAAACTGGGCTCCACACCTTGCTTTGTCCTGTTCACTTCATTCTCCCGACAGCCCTGGGCAAGAGGGACAGCTGCGCCCTCTTCAGATTCAAAACAAACTTGGGGCTCAGAGAGGTTGTAACTTGCTCAGGTCACACAGCAGAGAGTGTCACCCCACAATCGGGGCATGTCCTCCCACCCATACTTCCTTTCCATTCCCCCACTCATTTCCCCAGATGCTCTTGGACCTCCATCCTCACTGGTCCACACAGGACATACTGTACAGAACGGTGCCCGGAAGAGAAGCCTGAGGCTGGGCTGAGCGTGGAGGGTCCGTCAGCCCGAGGTCGAGAGCGGCCGGTGAGAAGGGGAAAGGAGGCGGCGGAAATGCGATGGCTGGGAAACCCAGGTCAGGTCTCAGAGATAACTCGTAAGATTAAAGTGAACAATAATAAAAACAAACGTCCTCTCAAGCATCTGTGATGTGCCAGGAAGCACACAAAGCACCTGCGCCCCTTCCACAGCCAGGGCTTTCTCGACGACCCTGAGGGAGAGACTCGTGCGTGCGCTGGTTTAGCCAGGGAGCCAGCAAACGGCCCCAGCCGAGGGCCAGCCCCATTCTGAGCCCTGGCCACGTATCAGCTCCTTTAATCCTCACAGCAACACAGTGAAGTGAGTGCTGTTATTATCTTCATTTTGCAGATGAGGCTCAGTGTGACGGCCCTTCCCCAAGGTTGGTCAGCCACCAAGAGGAAAGCCAGGCTTAGAGGCTGCGTCCAAAGGCTCCAGAGCACATGCTCCAGCTCCAGCCCCACCCCCAACCTGTCTCGCAGTCAGAAGGGCAGGGTGAGACCAGACAGGAGAGAGAAATCTGGGTCAGGACCCAGGGCCACCAGGAGCAGAACAGACAGACGGCATTCAAGCAACAGTGCAGGCAAGTGATGCCGACTCCAGGCTGCCATCAGCATGAAAAGGCTGGTGGCCCCTTCTGTGTGGGACAGGGACCCAACACAGGGCAGGGGACCCGAAAGATCTATCCTACAGCCCGTGCTCTGTTCTGTCTCTCTGTGGTGCTCAGGATGTCTCCCTGACTCTCGTGAGTTCTTCTCACCCTTCCAGAAACCCCAGTCAGAACTGCAGGGAGAATTCACTTCATTCATTCACTCATGCACTCATGTACTCATTCATTCAACACAAATGGACCCAGCACCTGCGACGTGGGGATACAGAGGTGGGTGAAACAACGAGGGTCCCTACAGCAGACACAGGTGCTGTTGGCTCCCTGCCCGTGACCCCCTGAGCCCACCTGAGGGCCTCCTGCTGACAATTCCCCTCCGTGCCATTGTCCCTGCATCTCCTGTCTACCTGAGGGTACGCGCTGGCCAAGGGGCCGGCTGGACATGCCAGGGAACCAATGCTCTGGGAGCAGCGCTGGACCAGCCAGGGATGGAGCTGGGGGATGACGACGCCAGCCTCCTCCACCTGCAGTGGGACAGCTCTGGGGTGTAGGTGACTCAGCCTCCCAGAAGTCCCAGGGACAAACTCCCAGTCACCTCAGCAGTGACCACACATCAAGACACTTTTTGTGGCTTTCCTCCCTTCACTATGTCCCTTCCCACTCTCAGCGTGTCCTGGGATCACTGCCGAAAAATTGCGCCCAAACGCCCGTTTCAGAGTCTACTCTGGGGGTGACCCTACCCTTGTGAGGCTTGCAGTCTCGTGAGAAGACAACATCTAGTAAAATCAAACTCCTCGTCTTACACTGGAAGAATCAGACTCAAGTAGTAGAATAAGCTTCCTCAGTGTGTTCATCTTGCCTCCATGTCTGCAACAGAAACTTCTCGAAAGCATAGAGGGCGTCTGTCCTATTCTTTGGCATTATTCCGACACCAGACACAGGGCTGGGTACACGGTGGGAGCCCAGCGGATGCACGTGGAGTTGAATGAATAAAAAATGCCGGGGCCCCTCCCCCACCTGGTGGCCCGTCCGTTCTCACGTCATTAGCGCCCGAACTGAGCACACCCCGCTTACTCTCTTCAGGGCCATCATCCAGACCTGGATTTAAATGATGGCACCTGATACGGGGCAAGTTACTTCGCGCATTCATTCCACACGGCACTGTGGTGGCCGCTGGGCACAGAGCTGTATGAGATAGAGTCACCACCCCCTTGGAGCTCACATTCCGGTGTGGAAGACGCAAACAAACCCGCAAATAAAAACAGCCACCTCAGATTCCTCATCTGTGAAAAGCGAAGGTTGGCCTTCCCCAGAGCTCTCCAGGTGCGTGCTGGAGCCACTCGGGAAGAAACGCCTGCACAACAACCCAGGTGTAGAAAATGTGGCCTGTTCCCTTCCCCCACCCCAGCTCGGACGCTAGGGATTCCTCGGGGGAGGGGGAGAAAGCAGGGGCAGGATCAGCATCTCTGTAGGAGGGTCCTGACTCCCTCTGCTCCTGCCCTATGCACCTCTCAAAGGGTCAGAAGGCTGATCTAGTTGGCAGATTCCAGACCAATGGGCCAAACTGGCCAGGGTAGGGTTTCAGAGGGTTAAAAGTGCGGCATGAATTCTCTCTCTCGTTTCTCTTCCTTCTGAGGTGCAAAGGGATAAGAGCTAAGCTCAGACATAATTGTCCCTTCTCTCTCCTGTGGTTCTCCTGCTCAGACAGGTGACCCTAGCCTGTCAGGGCTGGATCCTGAGGCAGACAGCCTCTTCCTGTGTTCGTTCCCTCTCTCTCTCTCTTTCTTCTAGGAATTGGAGCTCTCTTTATGCCAAGGTTTTCTCACCGAGGCAATGAGGCAAAGAAGTTAAAGAGAGAACGTGGGTGCCACCCTGCCAGGCTTAGCCACGTGCCACTGTGGGACCTCAAGCAAGTGGCTTAGCCTCTTCACACCCCAATTTCTCATCTACCAAATGGGTGCAGTAACAGTGAGTTTCATTTCAAAGGCTGAAGGACAGGCCGCTCATGGACTGCTGAGTACATAAAGCCCCATATAACTCTTGGCTGTTTCGGGCAGTGCAGGATATGGAAGCTTCTCGGGCTATTCACGGGGTCCGAACATCCTTCATTTCCCAGCACTCTGCACTGGGCTTGGTGTCTAAGGCTCGGCTAACAACCCCGGGTTCTTCTGCCTTCTCTTTTCTATGGGCACAGGCCTCCATCCACTGTGGCTGTCTACTCCTGCATCCCCGGGCCATAATATCATGGAAAAGCACCCCGGGGTGTAACACAGCCTCTTCTCTCTGTGATTGCAAAGGTCAGGCTGTGACTTCCTCTTGTCGGGAAGGCTGGGTGTCACTGCCTTCTCCCTCCTGCCTTTCATGCCCTGACATTCAGCGAAACAGAAAAACAACTGCTTACCCTTTGCAGAAAAAGCCCCCAAAGCTGTTAGGAACGCTCCCCCCCCCCCACTCCCCTGCCGCTGTTCACCTGTTTTTCCTGGGGGGGGGGGGTGGACGGGGAGCTCTGACACCTACCTAACCCTCCTTGGCTCCTTGGGCTGTGGACTGACTGACTGAATCAGAGACGCCATCAACCTGAAGGCCACCTGGATTCCAAACGTGAAAATCCATTTGCGCAGGAAAAGCATAGCGTCCCATGGAGTTAGTGGATTTCAGTTCGCTGAACATGGCTTTGGGCACAAAAGCAATTTTATTTCCTCTTCCCCACCCCCTTAAAAACATCAATGAGGTGTTGGTGACGCTGGAAATCATATCTTCTTTGATCTATTTAGAACTGACCTGCAAATGGAAGCTGGTGGGACTGGAACCAAGACTAGACCAGGGAATTGTGGGGTGCACGGAGCACCAGCCATTCCACCTCCCACTGGGCAGCTCTGCATGTCACTCAGAGTCCCGGGCCCCATTCTTCCTCTGACAGGAGGGTAGATACCCCTGCCCAGCCGACCTCCAGGGGGTATAAGGGAGGGTGGGGAAGGAGGAGCTGACAAAGGAAATGACCCCACACACACACTTTCCAAGGAAAAGGGGTGTGCCTTATAAAATGGAACATGCCCTTGCAAGTGAAGTTTCAACGAAACTGAGGGATCCTTTTTTCCAAAGCAGGGACTTTTCACCAGAGGTCCGGGTTTTAAACAGCTTTAGGCAGGTCTCAAACCACCTGTAATTTTATGCAAAAGTTTGAAATGCAAGATGCATCTCTCTGGAGAAGTCTTTAATTTACATTAAACTCTCAAAAAAGCATCTCTCACCCAGAAGCGGCTAAACCCAACATTGCAAGTGGGCCGGGGGCTGCAGAGTCAGATGCCCCCGGGATCCAGGCAAGTAAGCCAGGGGGGGAGCTGAGCGAGTCTGTGAGACAGGTGGCCCCGTGGGGACAGTGACACACTGGGAAATCCTGCTAAAGGGAGTGAGTCCTGCTCAGCTCCCAGACACCACCACGCATCAGGAACGCGGCCCAAAGATTCCTGACTCTGTTTGTTTTTTAAGAAAAATCATTGAAATCCACATTTTTACTCATAATCCCCCACTTTTTTTTTCCCTTCAGCTAACTCACAGCTTTAAAAATTGTTTGGGTTAAATGAAACACATTGACAGCTTGGATTCAGCCTGAAGACCCCCCACGGTGTAAATTCTGCCCTAGAATCCCCTGGTGAGATGTTTGTACAGCTGCTCAGGGAGACCCAAGCCCTGTGTCGTGATTCCTCCAACTCCCAAACCGAGTGCTCACGGCTCCCTCTCCAGGCCACAGAGGCCAGCTTTGTACCGCACACTCACCGGGCTGGGAACCTACCCTGCCCATCGCCTGCTTCTCCCTCCGGCGCCCACTGGATCTTCTCTGAATTCCTGTCCATCGCCCCCCAGATGGGTCATCGCCCCTTGCCTGGACTTAACCCCCCACAGCTCCCCGACTCTGCCTGCTCCCTCATTACCACAGCTGCTAACCGGTCCCCAGATGCCAGCCTTTCCCTCCTTTGTTCACACAGGGATTCAGGAGAGGCGGACGCCCCTCTTGTGTCTGCCACACACCAAGGAGGCCAAGTCACGTCACTTCCTTGACCCTCAGGTCCCAAACCGGCTCCTCAGAAGCCCTACAACCCGTCACAAACTCTGGTTCAGACTCAGTTCCTTCCCCCAAATCCACTAATTGGATCCAAATCACTTTTCCTTCCCTGGGGAGAAACGAGTGGCTTGTAGGCGTGGAAAACGATGCCAGCAGTGCTCCTCCCAAACCTTTCCCTCTTGGAAAGGATTTCATTTCCCCCAAAAGAAACAAAATGAGTTGGGAATAAGAGTTCCCATGTAACACAGCCATTCATGATTCACAAAAAGACGGGAAAAGAATTGCTTATCCTTTCAGACAAGGTCCCAAAGCTCACAGGAATACCCCACCGCCCCTCCACTGCTTCTCTCATCCTCATGGTTTCTGCCAGGCTTAAAGCAGAGAATGTAACTGTTTATTGAATGCCCTCATCTCCCCTGCCAGACCCTAAGCCTCGCGACGAAGGGTCTATATTTGTCCGTGCACTTCTACAGCTCAGTTCCCAGCAGAGGTCCTGGAGCATTGCTGGGCTCAAGAGATGCTTACTGAAATGAATTAAATCTTGTGACAGTAATACCTGACATGTCACCACTCCCCCAGTCTTCTTCCCCAGGCCAAGTGTGCTTCAGAGTCTTCAGCCACTCCAGGTCACACAATCTCTCCAAACCCTTCATGGGGAACGAGCCTCCACGTTCTAGGACCAGGCCTATGACACTCTACTCTGTGTAGGCTCTGAGCAGCCCAGGGCCCTCCGAGCAGGACTGTCACCCCCCTCGTAGACCATCCCCTGCTCTGAATGTGCCTGAGACACAGTTCACGTCTCTGGCAGGACCATCACCCCACTGCCTATGGGCCAGGAAGGCCCTACACGGAAAAGGGGCTGGAGCAGCCTGCAAACTGCTCAGAGAGCCATTCCTCTGCATGTAGGGAAGGGATGCTCACAGCGTGTGACACAGAGCTAGATGTATTCACAGATGAGTAGACAAAAGGCCCAGAGAAAGACATGCCATCCAGTAAAGGATATAGAATAGTTAGTTCATAGACAGCAAGTTCCCCCAGACAGGTAAATGGCTAGCTGAGCTGTTCACACACTGTTGTTTGAAAACAGATAAAACTCCAGAGACAGAAAGGCAAGTCTAGAGCAAACTGAGGCACTAGTGCACAGGTTACCTGCCAGAGGTGTTCATGAGCTCTGCCTTGGTGGCAGCGTAGGTCATGAAGAGAGAAGTCATCGTGGGCACAAGTCTCACATCCTATGAGATCCAGGAAAACGACTTCCCTGATGTCGCAGACTGACCTGGGTCCAAGTCTTCACACCGGTAATAGTCTCTACATGCCCCCATCCCACCACGCCCTTGCTTGGCCTTAATCACGTGTCCTGCTTTATTCAGTGGGATGCAAGCCTCCGTGAGAGCAGCAGGGACCTGAAATGCTATTGGGCTGTCACTGGATTTGCTTCTGGGGTCTGGTGTTCTACCAAGACCTGAGCGTCCCTGGGGAGTATCTGTTCCTTCAGCCCAGGACCAAGAGCATAGCCCAACCTGTAGGCTGGACCCAGGCTCAGGCAGACACACACTTTGAACCCGAGCTACCAGCCAAGCCCAGCCCAGATCAGCTTGGAGACTGTCAATACAGTCAAGGGGAAGACCCGTGAACACAGACATAAATGCTTTACGCCACTGAACTCCTGAGGCTCTTGGTTACACAGCAGAAGACACCGAAGTACTTGTCACATGGGGGCAGCACCATTTCTGATGAACTCTTTGCACCATGCTCTGAATCAGAAGTCATGACATTAGTGACAGTCTCTCCGACACTATAACACACGCTAAAGGTAGGTTGTTGACCTTGTTACTGGGCCAATAATCTAAATATGTCTCATGAAAAGTGAAAAGTGGAACATGATTAAATGTAAACATAAAAACAAAGGGAGTCACACCCTGATTCAGTCATTTCACAGCGATCTGATCACCTCATTTCTCTGTAGAGAGCAATGACTGCCCCCCCACACCCTCAGGGAACAAGTCTCCACGCTTCCAGCCTCTGAAAGCTGCCAGCATCCCCTGGCCCGTATCCCTCTGCCTCCAGCATGCCAACCTCCGTGTTTATCCTCACGTCTCCTCCTCCGATTCTGCCTCTCCGGGCCCCTTTCCTTACCCGGATCCTTGTGATAATCCCAGATAACCTCCCCATCTCCAGATCCTAATGTAATCATATCTGCAAAGCCTCTCCTGCCATGTGACACATAGTCACAGGCTCTGGGGATTAGGACACGCACATCTCTGAGTGGCCATTATGCGGCCCACCACAGTGTGTTTCTAACTTCTAGCTTAAAAAGTAGACTTCAGAAACTAGAAAATTCTCCCAAAACAGAAAAGGATATGGTAACCATCACTAGCACCATTCACATCGTATGTGATAGTTCTCGCTCCTTCTGGTCCCATAATAATATTAGACTTCCTTCCCTGTCCTCCTAGAAAACAGTCATGAGCATGTCACCAGCTTTGGCCACTGAAATAGGCATAGAAGTGACCGTGGCACTTCTGGGTAACAGTCTTACTGTGAGCGTGTGAGAGTCATCTGCTCTTTCTCCTTTCCTCCACCATGGCCACGGGCAAATGGTGGCCTCTCTATCAGCCTGCGTCTCAGAGTGAGGCAGATCCCCAGATGACCCATGATGGCCACGCAGCATTAATGATGAGAACGTGTTGTTGTTTTTCAGCCAAGATTTGGGAGCCTGGCCTAGCCCATCCCAGTGTTCAAAGGTTCACGGCAGCCTCAAAACTAGTCACTACAATGCTACATTGTAATGATGTATTTCCAAGTATATCCGAGAAGTCTTATCCACTGGCCCCGCTGAGCTGTCGTGGCCAAGGTCCAGCAATGACTAAAGGATCTAGAGATCAGAGATCAAACTCAGAGCTTCTAAATCCAACTAAGTTTGTCTTCCCATAACTGCCCGAATGCACGCTTATGCGTGTATGTACACATACATATGTACATACATACATACACACACACACACACACACACACACACACCCCTATCCAGTCGCACAGAGAAGCTGCCCCTTCACTGTCTTCTTCTAGGTTCCCAGTTATATCCTCAACCCCAGAGCTGGACAGCAGGGTGGAGTGGAGAATGGGGCTGTAGGAGGGAAATGGGGACATGGGTGACGTGGGTTCTAACTCACAAGGCCATCCGGAAGCCTAATTGGGGATGGAGAGCTAAGTCAACTGACACAGAAGACAGATGCCCAGCTGAACAAACAGACTGGACAGGCTGGTTATAATTGTGTTCAGGCAATGGAGGAAAGCAGATATCCTGGCAGCCCGAGCCCTAGTGAGGCAAGCTAGTTAAGGACCAGGAAAGTTCTCTCCCACATCTGTACTCACCAGAAAGGGCTTCACTGGTGATGGCTATTTGCCAGAGAGCTAGACCTGAAAGACGGCTTGAAGGAAAAGGAGGAAACTGTTGTGTTCAGGGGTGTGGTTTCAGGGCAGGTGTATGTTGGTGTGTGGGCTGGAACAGGAAAAAAGAACAGTTTGTCCCAGAAATAAGTCCATTGCCTTTCCTCCAAGACCATGTCTAATACAGAGGCCATTCTCAGTGAGGGTGGTAGAGTCGGGCTCCATACTTTGGGGGAGGTTAAATGGTGACCATGGTTTAGGACTCAGATACCCCCAGATTTAAACCCTAACCACTGAGAGTAGGCAGGGAGCCAGAGACCAAACTTCAGCTGCATCTACTTCACGTGTCTTACTTTGTTTTCCTTGCATTTAGCATCGTGCTGAAACACAGATGGCATTCCTTCATTCAGAAATGTATTCATTCATTTATTCGTTTTGCTTTTAGGAAGTGAATGGAGCAGCAAGCCTGTAATCTTGGGAGGGATTATCAAGGCACAACCTCTGCCCTCACATAACATGCAGGGGATACAAGAACATAAAAATCTAACGGAGTTGGATACCAGCGGTCTCGAGTGGAAGAAGAGGCACATTTACCAGCCATGCCCAAGGCAACCATTTGGATAGAAAAACAAAATATATGGCCTTCTCTTTCTATTTATTTTTATCGCACATCTTCTAAATGTATATTTTATGTAGGCTTTATAACATATGATAAAACAGTACAATGGCACGTGTAAATAATAAATAAATGACGGAACAAGTAAGAAAATATATTTTGAAGATATGTGTTCAAAAACGTGAACTGATGGAATGCATCATCAAAAACCTACAGGAGGCAGCTATAGATTTCTGATTTTCTGGTTAAGAGAACAGCACGATAACAGCCCTTGATTCATCCTCAGGCACCTTCCCATTGAAATATTTATGAAAATAGACTCAGGAGAATTAAAGGTGCAATAATGCTGAAAACCAGAAAGAATATTCCATTATCTAGCAGAGCCCAAGAGGGATTTCTATGAAGTGGAGAACGACTGGGGAATGAACGGAGCAATGACACGAGCAGGAAGACGACAGGAGATGTCCCCACATCTCCACTGCACGCCCTGCCTCGGACACCAGACCGTCTTCAGCAAAGGAAAGACAGCAGCAGAACGGTCGGAAGTGTCTAGTGCTGTGTGACAACCGGATGCGTAATGGCTTCAACAACAATCATTTGTTCTCTCGCCCAGCTGTGCAGGTCAAAAAGGCAGGAGCTGCTTGGCGGGGTGGTTCTGCCTCCCCCCTTACGTGACGGTGACCAGGTGTCAGCCGGAGTCCAGTCTTCGAAGTGACAGGCTGAGGCTAGAACACCCACTGCCCAGGAGGTCCCTCGTATTCCAGCGAGCTGGAGCTGGCGAGGTGGTTTCTCTTCATGGGGGCGCTTCACAGAGCTGCCTGGGTGCTCGTCCACCCTGGCAGCGGACTTCGTTCAGATGAGATGATCCACAACGCCAAGCCAGAAGCTGCAGTGCATTTCATGACCTAATCTTGGGAATCACATACTGTTATCTCCACCACTTTCTATTGGTCACACAAGCCAGCCCTGATTCAATATGGAAAAGGATTAAAAGGGCATCAATACCAGAAGTGGGACCATGAGGCCACAGCAAAGGCTGGCGATCATACATGCTGACTCACTAGAGATCATTTCTGGTGACCAGGGCCCTTTATCCGTCTCTTTCTCTCTCTCTCTCTCTCTCTCTCTCTCTCTCTCTCTCTCTCTCTCTCTCTCTCTCTCTCCTTTATCCCTTCCTCTGTCACTTGGATTTCCCCCATTAATTGTTATCTGTAAACATATTTTCAAGGACTATAATATGCACTTGTGAAAAGTGTAAAAAGGTAAAATCTTTACTGATCTCACAGCTAGCACCGATAAAGAATTATCCCCCTAATGGGTCACTTGGGATAGAAGGAATGATCCAGAGGGTATGGTATAAGTAGGAATCAAGGCCCAAAGGAGATACCGAACCAGTGTCTGAGACAAGGAAGAGACCTTGATTTTGTTTTTGAAAAGAATTTTTCCTACCATTTCCGTTAACCCTGCAGCCCCCATGGGCAGAAGTCAGTGTCCCAAGGATGGGCAGGCAGAAGTTTGGCGAGCAGGTCACAGCTGGCATGGATTTGCCAACACAAAAGTGAGGTCAACCTCTTGCCAGCTGACGGGGTGAATTCTCGCCTCCTGACGCCTGCCTACCTGGACTAAGCCATTTCCACATACAGTATAAGGGTCTGTGACTTTTAGAACCCACTTCAGATACAATTCCTGCTCCAGGGAGGGTTCTCAGATGCAAACAACAGAATTTACTCTGCCTCATGTAACCGTGAAAGGAACATATTAAAGGCTATTAGTTCAAAATAGCTCTGAAAAGAGCAAAGAACAGACTCTGAATCTACCGAGTCCAAACACACAGTGGGGACTCTCACAAAACATCCCAACCATCACTGCGCAGATGTGTGATGAGGATGAGATGAGAGAAAGCCCACCGCCACTGTCCCCAAGAACCAAACAGCTCCAGCACTTTCTGGACAAGGATCTGCCCTTGTCAGACGAAAGCCTCGTCTTGCTCTCTTCTGATTCCAAGTCTCAAACAAATTCATCTAACTAGAGGGACCAAGATCCCCTGCCATTATCCTGGCTGAAAGCAAGCCTCAGGATGCAAATTTTCTGGATTCTACCTTGAGAAGGCAGGAGACATAATACAAAAAATAATTAAGACACAGTGAGGCTATTCAAAAGATATGGGACAGCTGCAAACGACATATGCCAACTGCAGAGACAAAAATGAGCACAGAGAATATAAATTGGTGAGGAGGAGGGAAAGGGAAAGGTGTTTTCCCGTTGGTGGCGACCCACCCACGTGGTCCAGAAAAACATCCAGACAGAACCTGGTATCGTTGACGCTGCCATTGATGGTTATTGAAATATCAATGCACTTCAAGCTGTAGATAACGTTTGAATCCATGACCTCGGTTAATCTCACAAAATCCCGGTGAGGTAAACCGATTGGGGATTATAAGGCTCGGAGACAGAGAGACCGGAAGGACGGCCATTGCTGGAACTCCTACTAAACAACCAGAGAGACAGAAAAGGTGGGTCTGTCTCGGCACCTGTGTCTGCATCTATAGGAGAGTCCCCATTACCTGCTTGTCTTGGCAGCAAACCTCAGCTCTGTGGATTGCACATGGGCCTGTATTCGTCCAAAAGCATCCTGTTATAACTACTTCCACGTGGACACCAGGCCCGGGGATGGTTTTCTCTATTAAAATGTGTGTGTAGTAAGTTCCCTTTCGGCAAAGGCACCCATACCTACTGAGCAGAGCTCCAGGTAAGCACGGCAGGACCAGCGTTACAGGTGCAATGGTCCTTGGGCAGGTGTTGACAACACAGGCTCTAAATTTCCTGCCTGTCCGGCAGAAACCTTCCAACTGGCTGATAAATGTGCTGAGGGGCAAAGTCCCCTTTCCTGTTTAAGTTAGACGAAGTCAGGTATGCTGACCCACAAACCACGAGGAGTACGTCTTTGCTGCGATGCTGATCACTCAAGAATTCAAGGTCTCTGGGAGCCTGCCCGGCCTCTCAGGGCCAAAGGACCATTTTCATTGGGCTTTCTGAAAGGCGTGCATGTTTCAACAAACATGCATTGTCCACACATTGTGCACCAAGCACTGCCCTAAACCACAGAGACTCCAAGAACTGACTGCTACTTTTCTCTAGGAGTTCGCAGTTAGAAGGAGTTCGAAGCTGTTTTAAAGCAACCCCCACCCCACCCCAGGCTCAGCATCATCTTCCCAGACACCAAGGAATCAGACTGGAGACCGCAGAGCTAACCAAAGTCTCTCTTTTTCTATAAGAAGAAACAAAAACGGAAAACTAAGAACCAGAGAAATAAAGAGACTTCTCCAAAGTCGTAACAGTAATTTCCCGACAAAGCTAGGAGCAGAATTCAATTTCCCCGAATCCCTGGCCAAAGCGCTTTCCACTTCATCACCCCGCCTGCACGGGATTGAAACAGCAGACTTCATCTGCCCGGTGGTGGATTTTTGCCAACTGGTCAACACTGAGATGCTGGCAGGCAGACTAGTGAACGCCCAGTTGAGCTCCGCTGGGGTCACCGGCACAACGGAACACTACCTGAGGAGGGAAACAGTCTCACGAAGCACTTGGGGAGGCCCCGTGGAGGACAGGTTTGGAGCTAGAAAGTCCAAAAGAGAAATGAGAACAGGAGGCAGACATCACTTTGGAGCATGCAAGTCTGCCTTTCCAGCACACCCGCCCCAGGAGCATACGGGCCATCATTAGCCTCCTGGGAGATGGTTACGGAGCCACAAATGAGACTGATGGCTTCAGGTGAGAGCCTCAGAAGGCTGAGGCAGCCCTGTTTTCATGCAAATGCCTTTGGTAACCATGAACAGAAGGAGACAGAGGGGGCCTCAGGGTGACAAAGTGCGGGGACACCATTGCCAGAGCAGATGCTGCACTTCTGGAAGGTCTTAGAGACCCTGCAGAATCTTCCAGACACCCCGCATGGGCCCTGGGAACCCCACATGACTTACAGCAGGACTGCAACCTGGGGAGGGTCCCCTCAGGGACACAATTGGGCTTGTCGTTCCAATGACATGCTTTTCCGACCCACTTTACACCTGAGAACTGGTTCAAGGTCCTCTAAACAGGGTTCATTTTCCCTCCTACCCCGGTTCTCTGTTCCCTTCTAGTTCACTCTGAGAGGTGGTGGAGCAGAACCATCGAGGGTTGTTCTGGGCCCTCCTGGGCCACCATTTCCTGGCTGTGTGACATTGGGCTGTTACTTTACCTCTCTGTGCCCATTTCCTCATCTGGAAAATGGAGATAGCGTTGTGTGGAAAACATGAGTTACTACACCGAAATCTCCTGGGAGAGTCAGGCACACGGCACATGTTCCAAAAGGGTTAGAGGCCCCTGTAACAGTCCTACCTCTCCAGAGGGCAAGGGGCACCTCCTCTTCAATCTCCGAGAAAGTGAGGCCCATCCTTGTAGCACATGGAAGAAGGAAGGGACAATAAAGACCCACATGGAGACCCTCTGAGAAGGGAGCCCTGACACACAGCAAGCCTACCCTGCAGTGGTCAGACACCTCCCTTGCACCTTCAGAGATGGGGGCCAAGTTCAGATCACCATGTCCTGACGGGGGCCACATGAAACGTGTGCAGAGAGCCAACACTTTCTAAGCATCTTCAGCTGCGTAGGCCTCCGTTTCCAACCTTCCCTCCTCCGTCCTCTGAAAACAAAGAGCGATGGCCGCTCCCTGGCCCACCAGAAACCAGCCTCATAGGCCTGGCCTGCTCCAGTGTGGTGCTACTGCGGACCTCACCCCTCCCGCCAACACACGCCCACGCAAGCTCAGGTGCCAGCCACCCCTGTCCGGGGCCTCCTCCCCGTCCCCCGGCCGCGTTCCTTACCGGGAGTAGACTCCTACATCCACGGCACCTGGTTCCCTGCGTTCCCCACGCTCTGAGCTCTGCAGGCCACCTCGGAGCTGGCCCACCTGGGCTCTTCTGCGCAGCTTCTCGGGGCAGCAGGAAAAGCCAATGCACTGCCAAGCCTGGCGCAACTCCCGCAGGACAGAACCAGAACCGGAAGTCTCGCTCACTCTGCACTCAGTGCAGCACGCTCCAGGCAGAGGTCAGCAACCTTGTTCTAGAAAGGCCCAGAGAGTAAACATTTAGGCTTTGCAGGCCACACAGTCTCTGCAATACCGCCTCAGCACTGCCAATCGAGTGCAAACACAGCTGTATACAATAAGACGTGGCTGTGATCCAATAAAACTTTACTTATGGACCCTGGAATTTTAATTCAGGTGATTTTCACATGTCAGAAAAGAGTCTTCTTTTGATATTTTTTCAACCATTTACGATGTAAAAACAATTCTAAAGAACGTAAAAAACAAAAAGCGATGGGCTTGCAGGCCATAGAAAAAGGGGCAGCCGTCCAGACTCGGCCCATGGGCTGTAGTTTGCCCACCCCCAGTGTAGAGGACTAAGCACTGGATTTGGGACCAGACCACCACATCCAGTCCTGCCTCCACCACTTCCTGGCCCCACGACCATGGACAAGTTACACATGGTCTCTGGGTTTGTTTCTTCATCAAAGACCTTGGAAAACAATAGTGCCCTTGTCACAGGATTGTTGTGAGACTTAACGGAGGAACAGTGTAAAGTGGTTCGGGGCACAGATACCCCAAATGAGAAAGTCTAAATTAGGACAGCAGTGAGTCTTTGTTATTGCGGAAGAAAAATCTGGAAATGAAAAGTATGACACAGAGGGGGAGAAATCAGCTTTAGAATCAGAAAAGTCCTGGGTTCCACTCCCGGCTCAGCCCCTGAGAGCTGTGTGACCTTGATCAAATGACACAAACTCTCTGAGCTACGGTTTCTTCATCTATAAAATACTGATAATACATTCACCTCACAGGGTCCTCAAAAGACTATTTCAATGTCATAAAAAGTACAGTATTTGTCATTTAGCAGACAAAATAAAAACGGTAGCTATTATTTATCCCGATGCCATCTTGCCCTTTTTTTTTCTAGTCCAAATTTCTTTCCTCTGAGAAGAAGCCAATATTCTTTATCAAAAGCCGCCTCCCCTCTAGGTCCGCAGCGTCTCCTTTAATGGCTCCCCACGCTCCACCAACACGACACGCTCCCACCTCCCCAGGGAAACCTTGTTACTGGAAAAAGGGGCAGCCCTTTGAGCGGCTGCTTTCTCCCCCTGAGAAACAACATCGGGCGGCCTGCTGGGAGTTGTTGTTTGTTTCCTCTTTCTCATCCTTGGAGTCACCCTTTCTGGGTCTGAGGCTGACAAGGGACTGGCGTGGGGAAAGGCTGCTCGCTGGCCCGGCCCGGGGAGGGTCATTGTCTACCCAGGCTGCTGCTGCAGGGGACTGGTGGCTTTGTGGGTCAGACTGATTATCTGTTCCCACGCGGCGTGCCTCTGATCTGACCTAGACAGCGCTGACATGGGCCAGGCTTGTCTTCTTACAGAGAAAGTTTCCAGACATGTCATTTCAGGTAGAAAGCTGTTCAGGGCTAGAAGGCTGGTCTGACAAAAGGAGCTGTGATGGTTTGGGGAAGGGCAGGGTGCTGGGAGGCATTCCTTCTGGCTGTCTGGTCCTCCGGCTTACAGGGAGATGGATGGGCCAAGGTTTGCGGCCAAGAGACCAGAGCCAGAATGGAGGTTGGAAAGAGGAAACGTCAAGGTGAACACAACAAGCCCAGAAAAAGCTGTGCAAGGGAGCAGAAAGCTGAGTGTTGTCACCGCGTCTGATGGGTGAGGGCATAACCTAAAGTCAGGACAAAGTCAAGGAGTTAGATGCCTATCGAGTACTTTCCCTACACCATTCACTGGGCCGGGTCCTGGGACATGTGACAAACACGACACAGTCCCAGACTCCTAAAGAACTTGCTTTCTAGGCAAAGAGGTGTCCACATATAGGACTGCTATGTGTTCCCCAAAACAATTTCTTTTACTCGGGGCACACAGCTGATTGACGTTTCCTGGCTTCTTGGCAGTGTGAGCCAAGACTGCGTTCTGGCCAATGGACATCCATGATGGGGTGCACTGCCGGGCCTGGCCCACAGAATGCTCTGACCTCCACATCCTGCAGTGCCAGCTGAAAGCAGAGGGTCCATTGGCAGCCTCCTGGGTCTTGGGGATGGGCAGAGCCACAACACAGAAGGAGCCTGGGTCGCTGAGTGACCTTGTGGAAGGCTACCTGCTGGCCAGGAGCATCTGCAACAGACTGTGTGTAAGAAATACACACTTAAAAAGTTAAGCCACTGAGGTTCAGGGGTTGCCTCGTTACAGCAGTTAACCGGTCCTGACTAGCATGTGGCAAACATATCTAATATCATAAGAGCTGTGACACTACAGGAGAAGATGACGGAACAGAATGAAATGCAACCTCCCTTCCAGCCAGAGAGCTTTAGACGGGTGCATTCTCTAAGCCCCAGTCCGAGAGGTTCCAAGTCAAACCTGAGCTGTCGCTGTGGTCGTCACAGAGCCTCCCTGTCGAGCCGCCTGCTGTCCACTACTGACTCTCAGCCCCTCCACCATGCCTGCCGTTCCATCAGCTCCGCGATCTGTCTCCCCACGGTCTCTGAAAGCTGCCCAGGATGATTTTCCCTAGGGTGAGTCAGGCCTTCCATACTAGGCTGTGAGCGGCTTAAGGCAAGGACCATCTGCATCAACAGTGTCCAGCAGAGACCAGAGAATAAAGCAAGGTTTGGCTGTGACCCTGCCTGGCTCGCCACCTCTTTCCAATAGCCTCGGCCTATCGTGGCCTGCAGCAATAGACCGCAAAGGGGCCACAAACCCCCCATACCCTCTGCACATGCTCCCTTGCAATGGGACTTGGCCCCTTTCTCTGGCAAACACCGGTTTATTTCTCCTCCTGTGAATCTGGGTATAGCCACATGACTTACTTTAGCCTGTAAGACATTAGCAAATGCGATGCAAGCTGAGACTTCCAAAGCACATGTGCATTGCGACCTGCCCTCTCTTACCCCTGAGAAACCTGCCACAGTGTGGAGCAGCCCAGGCTAGCCTGCTGGATGATGGGATACTACATGGACGGAGGCCCTGCCATCACAGCGGAAGCCCCTGAACAGTGAGTGAGACCACCATAGACCTTCTGGCCCCAGCCACACCAGCTCAGAACAGAATACCACCCGGCCAACCCACAGAATCACAAAAACTAATAAATGTTTGATGTCTTACCCAACTCCCTTTTGGCACAGTTTCTTATGTAGAAAAAGTTGACTAATACACATGTCTAATCACCCATGAGAGATCTTTCTGAGGATTAGGAACACCTAAAGCTGCCATCGATAAAATCTGGCCAATTTTCCCTCACTTTCTCACCTCTCTGCAGTAACAGCCTCCCCACCTGTAAGACTGGAAAAATGAAAGATGAACCAGTAGGTCACTTCCTCTTTTTACCCTCTTCACAGAGTGCTGTAGGGGAGGCACTGGCATAAGGTGTCCTGGGCCACTCCCTCATACGGTCACCTCTCACCACGACCTTCAGCGGTGGTAAGGAAGGGAGGAGAAGACGTGGCAGGTGGCTTCCATCTGCCATGTGCGCGTGCGCACGCACGGTTTTTGCATCACTGGAACAGCTCAGATTGATTCAGGAACTGGGAGCATCTAAGGTAGGAATGATAGGAGGAAAATAAACACAGAAACAGGTGAGTATGTATATTTTAAAGTTCACTTTTCTAGACGCTGAATAATGCACCATTCAAATTGAAGACGCAAATTCTGGAACTGAACACTCTCTCCAAGGGTGCCTGTCCCAAGCAAGATTCTCTCTGCGCCTGGAAACGCACGTTTAGTACTTCTGTGTATGTTGTATTTGGCTTAATGACTTTCTGTGCCATGGACTGTGCTGGGGCTGGAGACAGACAAATACAATAGACCCTGCCTACCCTGAAGGGTTATATATAGTCTGATAGCTTTGTAGAATAGCTCTTAATTGTCCCATTTATTCCTACATGTGACTAATACTTATTGAGCATCTGTGACGTGTTACTGCCTGGTGACAGAGCAGAGAATAAGATGAAATTCCTGCTCTCTGGGAGTTTGTATCTGGTAAAGAGCCATTGTACCTGTAAGCCAAAAAGGAGATTTAAGCACAGAGAAGCGAAGGAACTTGTTACGTCACACAGCACAGCCGAGATTCAAGCCCAGGCCCCGGCCTCCATCGGGGAGTGCAGAGAGCACACAGCTCACTGCAGCCAATCCTGGGACGGTTATCTCTGTTTTCACTTGGAGCAGCTGGCAGAGATGCTTACTCTTCTGCTTTAACACTGGTTGGTTAAACACGATCTTAATGCGGTTGATCTGACTGTAACAGTAACCATTCATTAGCATTTAAGTAGCAAGTTTAAAATAATGGTGCCACTTAGAGTTTCTTGGTTGCAAGCAACAGAAAGCAGCTCTGGCTAACTTAAGAAAAAGGGAAAGAAAAAAAAAAGAAACCCATGGAATAGTATAAAGTAGCTCCCAGAATCAAAGGCAAAAATGAGCAGCCAGGCTTCCAAACAGACAGCAATGAGAGTGGCATCTAGGCTCCGGGAAGCACCACCAGGAGGCAGCAGCTTCAGTCATTCACCGTGTCCCAATTTCCCTTTCCACTTACTGCATTTTGTATTTCCTGCTCCCCATAATTTCTCTCAAGACTCAGGGGAGAGAACCACCTTCGACAGCTCCACTGATACATCACATACTGGAGGAGCAACTTTTCCAAATGGGTACCAGGGTCCCGTTGCCAGAAGGAAAAAGAGTGGCTTCTGCGCGGACAACTACAGTGCCTCCGTGACAACAATCATTACAGAATGTGCCGGTATAGGAGCCTAGAGCAGCAAATGGTAGCGTGGCACAGTGTGTTTTCCAGAGGGAGCTGCACCAATGTAAGTCCCATGGTGCATACTTTTCTGACAGGATGACACTCCCTACGTTCTCTCCCCGTGAACGCAGGTAGACTTCTGTAACTGCCCCAACCAATAAAAAAAAATGGTAAAAGTGATGCTGCCTAATTTCCAAGACCAGGATATAAAAGACAACATGGCTGGAGCTCACTCTCTTGGGACACAGGCCATTGGAGCCCTGAGCCACTGTGCTGGATAAATCACATGGAAAGATGACATGGAAACAGAGAAGTCCAAGAAGCCCCAGCTCACTGAGTCTTGCCAGCCCAGGCACCGGTCATGTGAGTGTGGAAACCTCTGAGATGCCCGCAGCCCCAGCCACTGTCTCAGTGCAGAACCGCCCGGCTGAGCCGCTGCTGAATCCCAGACCCACAGAGAGCATGAGAGATTAAGAAATGCGTATTGTTGTTTTCAATTTCCAGGTGACTCGTTACCCAACCATACTACCTGGAACAGCAAGCACTGCTCTAACAGTGAGCTAGCAATCACGTCAGTGATGATCTGTGCACTAGGCACACGTTTTACAGTTTATCGTAGAACTTTCACGTGCATCGCCCCACTGGGGCCCGCAACGCCACGCTCAAAAATGTCGGTTTCCCCTCTGTCTTCTTCCAAATCTGCCCTCACTGACCCACCACTCTCCTCCGCATGCGTATTTTGGGTGCGCCCTGAAACCAACCCAGGGCCTTTGATTCTTCTCTCTGCCCTCATTCCTTCTGCACCTCAGCAGTTGTACATTCCAAACCAGACTATTTTCATGGCAACAAGAGGGGAAAGACGGGGGCTCACTCAGGAGACAGGGATGAGCTAGCCCCTCACGCTGTCCCTGGTGGGAGAACTCCTGGCAGCGGGGGGTAGGGCTGTCCCACACATCAGGGGGCATTTCACATCACTGACCCCTGCCCACCAATTGCTGGTTTCACTCCCCAGCTTCTGTGACAACCAATAAAACCCTTTCCACATTTCCAAAGGTTCCCCAGCTGGTAGCACTGTCTCCCGCCAGTTGGGAGCACTACTAGCATGACAAAGGCTTGGTGAATGAGGAGGATTAAGAAGTACAAAGTGCTGCCACATTTCTGATTTAGGCGACATGGCAGAGGATGCCAGTCCCTGGGACAGGACCGACAGGAGAACCGGACTTGAGGCTGGGGCAGCGCACACGGTGCTGGAATCTGGACCCTGATCCTGGACTCTGCTAGGCCCTGGGAAACCGGCCAGAGAAGGCCTCTGCGCTCTCACTTTACCCTCTAGTCAGGGAGGCACCAAAAAAGAGCGTAGCCAAAGAAATCAACACGATCAGATTGTGCAAAGCACTACAGAGGAAAGGAAGAAGGTGGCCAGGTGGAACCTCCGTACAATAGGGGGGTGAGGGACAGCCTCTCGGGGAGACGGCCATTACGGTGAGACGTGAAGAGTAGACCCAGCCGCGGGAAGAGCTGGGGCAAAAGCCACAGAGCCAGGCATGTGGGGGGCTCATCTGGGGAGAGCACCTGGGCTGAGAAGAGCAGAGACTTGCAGGGGACTCTGGCGGCCCCGAGGAAAGCAACATTTCATGAGGACAGGAGATCCAATGAAGATTGAATTGAGCAACCAGGGTGGCAGGAAGAAAACCAAAAGAACGCAGACTCACAGATGTCCAAGGAAGACAGCATCACAAAAAGCTAGATTCAGGCATGAGCGTCACATGCTGCAGGAACCAGACCAGAGAAGGGTGGTCGTGCGTACTGGATTCGGCCAGAAGCGGGTCCTGGAGGACTTGTTGAGCCGTCTGGTGGAGTGGTGAAAAGGACAACAGTCCAGGAGATGGACTCTTGGTTCTAGCCTCGCTGCTGCCCCTAACAGGTCCGTCCCGTCCTTTTCACTGGGTCTGACTGTCGTACTGGAGGTCCCTTCTAACTATAGCCGTCCCTGATTCTAACGTGTTTGACTAGTCTTTTCACTTGCATTTCAAATCACTCGAACAGTGATTCCATTCGTGTAAGTGGAACCTCACTGTACCACAGGCACTGGAGGCGATGTTTCCACGCACATGTTTTAATGCTCATTAACACGCTCAGTAGGTAGCATCGTTCCCGTTTTGCAGAAGAGGAACTCGAGACTCAGAGAGGACGAGAAAGTTTCCAGGATGCACACCCAGGTCCTCCCGACTCCACAGCTCCTAACTCTTGTCACCAGTCACCTGTCTCTCTGATTCTCTGATGGTTCTTTCTGTTCTGTAAAAACACCCTAGTTATGTTGCCCAGTGGATTCAGCTCTAGGTTGGCTTGAAAGGCCAGGGATCAAGACCCAGATCTGCCCCGAAATCACTTTGACCCACTAGGAGACAATTTAATCATCAGGGAAGCACCTCAATCTTGGCTCTGAGACCTTGCAGAAATGGAGAGGGCATCTGATGTGTTTCCAGACATCAAGATGCTTTAAAGAGGAAAACCATCCAGCCAACGTAAGGGGGTGCTTAGCCTGCATGCAGCAGACTTCACTGGGGGCAGGATTCTGAAAGCATGTCAACTCTCCAAGCGTTCACAACTTGTGGAGAAGAAGAAAAAGGTGTGTGATTTTTTGTTGTGGTTGTGTTAGAGGTTCAAAGAGAGATTGGGAAATCGTGACTTCCAAAGCTCACAGCTTTGAGTTTCTGTGGACAGCTGGGCCTGGAGCTGAAATCATCTGGCATGAGTGAGAAAGCTTCCCTTTGGCGGAAAGTGATTTGCAGGAAAGGAATTTCTGTGCTCTGCCTGTGGGCAGTGGATGACCAAATGTTCCCTGGCATTTGTACTTCGTTACCCGTAAAATGGGGACTCGTCTTCAACCATCCAGGGGAGAAAAGATAATCAAATCACATGAGACCATGTCCACTGTACCCCAAAACTGAGATCCTGCATATGCACACACTTCAGAAAACAGAATATAAGGAAATAGTTTGAGATGTACACAAAGATTTATGGACACACTTAGCATGTCACTGTTTACAGTGTAAAAAGTAAACACAGCCTAAAACTTTGCAAGAGCGAATTGGTTAGATCAGTTTTACGGTGTATCCATGTATTAGAATACTCGTGTTTTTTCTAATGCTTGCTAATAGTACTGGAATGCTATTAAAAGGATGCTTTCAGAGACTTGTAAAGGACGGAGGAAATGTTAACAATGTGAATGTAATGTCAGGGTACAAAGCTACCCAGGCATTGTGGGCACAAAGGTACTCGGGCATCGTGGGCACAAAGGTACTTGGGCATCGTGGACACAAAGGTACCCGGGCATCGTGGGCACAAAGGTACCCGGGCATCGTGGGCACAAAGGTACTCGGGCATCGTGGACACAAAGGTACCCAGGCATCGTGGGCACAAAGGTACTCGGGCATCGTGGACACAAAGCTGCCCAGGCATCATGGCCCATCCCAGAAGGTACATGCAGACCTGGGAACGGCGATGCCTCCGGGGAGAGACAGTGCACAGCCAGCAGCCAGGTTTGGGAAGGAGACTGACTTCATCTTTCATCGTCTCCTAACTTTTAAATCTTCAGATGGAAGAGGGCTGTAAAGGCCCAGGACAGTAAAGGAAACAGACCCACACTAAGACATGTTATAACATCCTACCAACCTCCAGACAGGAAAGGGAAAAAAAGGAACTCGAATCAGAACACCATCACACTGTTTTCAACGGAAGGAGCGAAACACATTTGCAGATATTTGCAGAGTCGTCTATTCATCCTTTCTTTGGAAGATACTGGGGGCTGGTGGGACTTGTGTGCTTCAAAGATACAAGAAAGTAGAGCAGAGGCGTCCCAGCCTCCCTGCAGGGAGGGCTGGGCTCAGGGCAGCCTCCATCACACCCTCAGCAGCCGGAGCGGCTCCAGCGCTCAGATCCAACCAGAAGGGACCCAGGCCCTGGCCCCCAGTGCTCCTAGACGCGGGTGGAGCTATGCGACATGGATGTGACAGCTCCTTCAGCCCCGGGCTGCAAACCACATCTACAAAGTGCAGAGAAGTCAACCCTCCTGGAGCAAAATGACCAATGCGAGATGGGCGGCGAGAAGCAGCGACAGAGGCGTCCTGCCCCTTCTGACCCTCCACGGGTTGTTCCGAGGTGTGGGACACTACAGACGCCCTGCCAAGCCAAGCAGCTGGATGTGTTCTCTCACGATGTGTGCCTTTGCAGCCTCTCCCTGTCTGCCTCGCTCCCTTCTGCCCGCACTCTTGCTGCCCTGGGTTTGCACATCACACAACCTTTGCCTCAGGCTCTGTGTTCTAGGGCTAAGACACCTCAGGAGGAGCCTTGGTGGGTCTGCGAGAAACGTGGGCTCCCGGGGAAGAGGTGTCTGTGGACCGAGGGGAGGTTTGCTGAACCCTGTGCTCAGGAGTAAGAAAAAGAGGCAGAAATTTGACAGGGCTCTGACCAGCACAGAAAGGGAATCAGGAACTACGAACCACGGCAATGACAGGTGCTGGGAACTTGTTCGTTTACTCATCTCTGCAATGTCTCGTCTCCCACAGAGATGAGCAGTAAAACCTGTGACATGAAAAGCACCTACAGACCCACAGTGTGGGGTAGCAGGGAAGGGAGAGACAGCTGAAGGGACTGTGTCCTCAAATCAGGGTGGGAGAGAAGAGGACACCTAATTGTAGGACACCTCGATGGTGATTCAATCAGGACCGAAGCTGGGGTCCTGGGCTGCACACATGGCCCCCACACCAATGATAATGACAAGAGTTGCAACAAGAGAGCAAGTACTTCACTAACACTCTGGGCCAAGACATGTCATATTTTTGTAATTGTCAAAGCAAATTAAATCCATCTCTGCCTCATCAGCATTGGCAAGACACTCATTCTCAAGTAATTTGGAAGAAGAATGGGGTAAGGGGAGAGGCCTCCCATCTCCCCTGAGGCTCTAAAATGATGTAGGTAGTTAACGTTTTATTGAGCACTTACTATATGCCAGATGCTGTTCCAAGCAGTTCCTATGTATGCACTAAGTCTTTAATCTTCACACATTTGGGGTTCGATACTGTTAGCACCTCCATGTTACTGACAAGGAAGCTGAGTAATGTGCCCGAGATCATACAACTAGGCACCGATGGATTTAGAGATGTGTGTCTCTAACTGCTACCATACAATGTATCTCACATGAGGCTTTTGGAGTCAAAAACCTGGAGAGGGGTCTCTGGTCTTCCCACCGCCATGGCAACTGCTCCCGGACCTCCTTGTCAAGCCCTGTGAGGTCCGTTCGAAGGGAAGGAAGGGCTCTGTTGGTGACCATCACTCCTTCGGCACCCTGGAGACAGCCATGGCAGAAACACAGGGGAACTGGAGGCTCAGTCCACCCAGCACCGTCCACCTGTTCCCCAGCTGAAGGTTCTGCGGCCTTGGTAACCCCCTCATCCCTTCTTTTTGGTGGCCCAGGGGTTTCTGTTATCTTTCTCTGGGATTGTGGCCCTCCCTGTCCTTTTTCCTGCTGGAGAATCCACCTCCACTCCCACCCCCACCAGGAAAGGGCTGAGTGTCCATCCACTAACCAATTTCACTCTGCTGCAAGGGAGTTCATCCCTCAAAGACTATAGTCCTCCCCTTCCTTGTAGGAAAAGGATAATGTTTTCTTTTGTTTTCTCCACAGAAGAGATCCAGTGTCACAGGAACTGTTGTCTAGGTGGTCCACTGTGTTAATCTAGGAGGTGCCATTCATGCGAACAGTCACAGATTTAAATACTTAGTAGTACCATTCCTAGAAGACTGCAATAAAGGGCCTTACAGGAGAGGACTTTCTCTTGAGCTAGACGTGGGGCTGAGAGGAGTCTACCAGAAAGCTAAGGGAGAAAGTCAAAACACTACTGATTTGTCAATATGGCATCTTGTGAACATTTACTGAGCACCTACTATGTCCAGGCATATTTCTAAGTGCTTCACATTCATTATGTACTTAATCTTCAAAACAATCCTTTGAAGTAGGGAGCATTATAATCCCCATTTTACCGATGAGGAAAACAAGAATTCGTTAATTAGTTCAAAGCTATACAACTAAGTGGAGGAGCTGGTGGGATCTGAACCTGTGTCTGCCTGACTTTCCAGCCTCATTCTTAACTCCGTGGACGATACCGTTATACCAGGACTCAGTCTTAGGCCAGAAGGGATCAAAGGAGGTCTGAGACCACAAGATACACTCAGTTTTTGCATAAAATTACATTCCTGCTAATGTCTCTTTTCCTGATGGAATCAGACAGTAAAATCACACTGTGGGGGGAGGGGCAGTCAGCATGTTCAGAAACCAAATGGAGCCCCGTACGACCAGCTGACATGTACAACTCTGGACAAGTTGCTGAACACAGCAGCGCCTGGGTTTCCTTTCCTTTCTCTGCAAACACAGGCAATGTTAACTGCCTGCTTTGAGAGACCTGCATGCTGTGTCCCATATGAAGTGCTCAGGCCGTCTCTCGTATCAGGGTGAGTTCCTCTTTCCACCTGGAACTCTCCTCACTCCTAAATTCCCCACCACTGAGTCTGTCTTTTCAGTTCAATTCCCGGAGTAAGCTTTTAAAGAGAGACCTGAGCTGGGTTTTATTATCCGACGCAGGTCACTTTTTTGATGTGTATCAATCATTTTCATTTTGTAAGGTGGGTGGATTTTATATATCTATAGCTAGCTGCTGGAAGAAAAATCTTTAAAGCTTCAAGATAGGATTTTAAAACGTCTTTATAGATGAAAAAAGCAAAAGTTTAACCTTCAAGGAAAATAAAAGAAAACATGAAGTCTGTACTTGAACACACAGAATACAAAAAAAAAAAAAGAAGAAGAAGAAAAAGAAGAAGAAGAAGAGGAAGAAGAAGACTGAGCTTGAGATTGCAAACGTATGATCTTACTATCAACTGTTTGGGCAAGATAAGGAGGATTATTTTCATCTCTTTTGGTAAAGGAGGCAGCCCAATGCATCACATGGTTCCCCAAAATCTGTCCTTATCCACAATGCTTCCCTGGAGACTGGAACCCCATTATTAGAAATGTCACTCATTCATTCATTCATCCGTTCTCTCTTTCATCTACTCTCTTCACTCATTCATTCACCAAAAAATCCCTTTTCAACGGACTGCCATGTGCCAGGCACTGTGCTAGCTGCAGAGCATGCAGAAATGATTGGCAGCCCCTTTACAGATACCTGCTTTACAGACAGAGTGAGACAGGCGCGCACAGGTAATCACAACAGGAAGTGTTCTCTTTCTAGTTATACAGGCTATAAGAGCAAGAACAACGGGAAAAAATAAGACTCAATTCAAAGACTAACGCGTGAACAATATAATGTTTGTGTTTTGAAGTGTAGTGAGCAAGCACAGAGTCAAAAATACTTGACATTGCATGGGGACAGCAGAGAAGGCTTGAGGATGAGGGTCTCTGAGCTGCAACAGTGAGACCAGCAGACCAGGCAAAGCAGGTGTCATGGATGTGTGCATTCCCTGGTAAAAGATGAATTAGCAAGAGGTCATACCTCATCATTTTCCAGGTCAAGGCTGCAAATGTGTAGGACACAGGATAGGTATGTTTCATAAAAGGTTGAACTGCAGAATGGAAAAGACCGGAAGCATCACTGGCCCCAACCTTGTCTTTCAAGGATCAGCTATTTCAGGCCCAGAGAGGTTAAGAGAGTTGCCCAACACCACACAGCAAATTAAGGCCTAGAACTGGGTGTCCCTAACTGTCTAAATGCCTCCCACTGCAACAGCACATCACAGTATCTGAAGTCTTCACATGCCCTGATAGAGCAGGTATTAACATCCCCACTTTCCAGAGGAGAAAACAGAGGCCGTAGGGAGGATAGGATGCAATTTGCTCCAAATCCCACAGTGGAAGTTCTAGGCAAAACCAGCACTAGCTAGAACCCCAGTGCCCTGCCCAGGTTCCAGAGTGCTTTCCATGATGCCATGCTGCCCGTAGGGGCATACATCCGAGCCAGAGGACTCAGGGAGGGCAGGCTTTGTCTAGGCAGGAAGGCAGGACCATGGAGGTGGGGAGGCCAGGGGGCAGAATGCTGGCAGCAGCTTCCCAAGCAACTTTCACCTACTTCCCAGCCTCTGAGGTGGCTTGGGCTCTGCCTCCTGTTGCTGCCCAGGCACTTAACTCCGGAACATCCCTCCAGGGGACTCTTGTAAGTTACACTCTAATGTTGCCAAACTAAAATCTAGCCCGGAAATAGGCGTGGCTTGCAGGAGAGGGATCGTTTTCCAACGGCTAGTCATGAGCATATGGAGTGAGGAAGGCACATCCCTTTGAAATAGCCGGTGGCGACCTGTGGGTTTTCATGAGGAGTCTGCATCTTTCAGACAGAGCCTGCCGGCAGGGGGGGTCAGTCCTGCAGGTACCACCCTTGCAAAAGCAGGTGTGAGGGAGTTGGGATGCAGCTGATCGAGGGCCCCATCCCATTCACGGCTGACCGTTTTTTAAGTGACGTTATGCATTTTAAGTCTAACTGTTGATAGCAATCATCCTTTTGAATAATGCATTGTCACAGACCAGATGGAGGCACGGAGGAACCCGACTGCAGACCAATAGCGCCGCCTAGTGGCAAACTGAAAGATGACAACTTCATTTCCCCATCATCACAGGCTTGGAAGGCATGAGGCCCACTGCCTTTAGGTGGGAAATGGAATTCTGGAGAAAGGTCTTTGGAATTGTTACAATTCCACTAACATTTTCATAGCCCTGCTATGTGCCAGGCACTGAACTGTGCTTCACAGAATCCATGATGAATAGAGCACGGCCCCTGCCCATAGGTAAGAGAGATCTGACACAAAGGATTCTAGCAGGATCTCATAGAGACCGGAAGAGAGTTGCCACAGTGTGCGAGATACTCAGCGGTTTGTAACCGGATCAAAACCTTTGGCAGTTCTGAAGAGTAAATTATGGCCATTGGGACAATCTGTGATAGGGACCATTTTAATTGTCTGAAGCAGGTGCTCTTAGCGCTTCTGAGGTCCCAAGCCCTCTGAGAGCCTGGTGAAATCTGTGAATTCACCAGAAAATTCACCTATGTTATATGCAGCAACACGCTGCCTACAATTTCATTCAAGAGTTTTCCAGACTCCATGACGCTCTTCCAAACACCCAACTAGAGTCTCTGGTCTTGAGGCTCTTTCCTTCCTGATGACTTGGAATTCTAGACTTCAAAGTGTGTAAATGAAAAAGGGGCCACATGCTACACCTGACAAGCTCAGGGGAGGCCAGCATGGCAAGCCCTACAAACTCAGAGACCGAAAGCAACCAGGTAGGAGGGTCTGAATGTAAAAATTCCTAACTAAAAGGAAGTTATGGTGTGTAGTCACGTCCTGGGCCTGTAGCTTCCTTGACAAAGGTCAGTCTTTACCTTAGTGAGCTTGTCTATTGTCTTTGTGTATCTAAGATAACATACCTTTGAAATGTCAGAGTAATCTTCTTTTTCAGTCCGCTCAAGGCACAACTGCTGTCACCAGAGCAGGAGAGCACAGAACCCCTCATCGTAGTTTTGCTCCCCACATACCATCTCTACGTGCTGTAAATGTTAATCATTAACTACCCTGTACCAACTCATATAAAAGAAGTATGTGTCTCTCCATTTTGCCTTTTTATCCAATCCCAGAGATTCCCCGCTTTGCTTTCTCCCGCCTTCTTAATCTATCAACCATGGATTTCACGTCTCCTCCTTTGATTCTAATGTACAAAATAAGCTGCAAAACTGCCGTTCTCTGGAACATTTTCTCAATCTGTTGAGATTTTGCTTCCCGGCAATTGTCATCAGTTTGGCTCAAATAAAGTCATAAAAATTCTCTACAGGTTTGGATGTTTCCTACGTCAACAAGAGCAAAATGGTAACTCTTTCTCCTTGAGGAAACTATGTCATTGACTTAAAGATAAGTGCAATCATCGATGAAGGATGAGAAATTACCGGGTACCCACAATGTATGTACTCAAAATCATCTCCTCTACAAGGTGACAAGGACACAGAAGTCTACCCTGAGCCCCCTTCCTTACTCTGGATACCACACGTGTTCAGGGCCCAGGCTTTGGGTTCACATGCTGGCTTCATCCTCAGGACAATCACTCAATTCAACCTCTCTGAGCCTCGGTTTTCCCATCTGCCAAATGGGAGCGATGATTATGCCTCTCACAGGGTGCCAGTTAAAACGAATATAAATCACAGTGCCCGACAGATCGCAAGAGCTCAATCGTTGGCTTTGTATTGTCAATATTATCATTAGGATGAATTAATTCTTTAAGCCATCCAGTGAAAATTTACCCATCACCTACTGTTTACCAGGTAACAAATACTAAATACTGGGGACACAGATGTGGCCTGATGCCTGGCTGTGTAGCCAGACCCTGGCTTTCCAAGTTTGGTCCAAGGACAGGCAGCAAAAGCATCACCCAGGAGCTTGTTAGAAATGCAGGATCTCAAGCCCCTGCTCAGATCACCTGACTCAGTCTCGGCCACTGAGCGAGGTCCCCAGGCCATCCCCACACTGTCAAGTTTGAGACACCCTACAGGAGATCTGGGAGAAAGAGGGGCAAGCCTTTAAAAAGTCGCCTTGCCTCCTGGTCTGGGCAGAATGAAAACCAGCTTGAAGCGAATCCAGTTCTGCAGACAGTCAGTCACTTGTGTGGTCCCCGCTTTGTAATGCACAGGTGTCCCAGGAGGAGGATCCAGGACTGTGTTGTGACCTCACAAAGGTTGTCCCTCCAAGTATCCCTCCCCTGCACACAGGCTAGGGAGGAAAGGGGTACATTGGCTTAGGGACAAAGAGGCCTCCTAGGAGAAAAGGGAGCAGCCGTCTTCATGCCATTCTTTGAGATGCTCAGTATCAATGGAGCTTCTCTGATAAACTGAGGTGGTCACAGAGGGATCTCCTGGCAGGAAAGGCCAACAAGAGAACCAGAGTGTTCAACTCCAAGGTCCAGGGGCTCTCCTGGACTGAGCGAGCTGATGCTGGGAGGCGTCTGAAGAGGCTACAGGTCCACCCTTTGCCTGGAAGGGCGTCTTTAAGAACACGTGAGAGAACGGGCAAAAGCAAGTTAGGGGGCCCGCAGGAAGAACAAGCTCGGGGGAAGCCCAGAGCTGGTGAGGGGGTCGTCTACACTGTGAAACCACTGTGCCCCCACAGGGATCTGGATTCCCAAAGAAACTTCTGGAGAAACGGACAAGAATGTGCCAGACTCTGTGGGACCCACTGGCGGTGGGGGCAGAAGCAATGCGGCCAAATGCCACGGCCCCCACCGTGGATTCATCAGATTCTCCAGTTCCCTTTCTCCCTGGCATTTATCAGCAGGGCAGGTCCTCCTTTCTTCCTCTTGGGGGTGAGCCACCCCAGGGAACAGGCTCAAGAACTTGAACCAAATTGTGAGGACACAAGGAGTCACTGAAGGATTTTAAGCAAAGAAAAGAGGGTTGTGTGTCTTTTCTTTCTCTCTTGCCTTCAGCCCTTTGCATCTTCTGTTCCTTCTGCCTAGAATGCTTATCCTGTCACTCTCCACCTCTTCTCTTGATTAACTGTCACTCATTCTTTAGGACCCAGCTGAGGTAACACTTCCTCCCGGAAGACTTCTCTGACTGTTACAGCACTTAGAACCAACATGGTGTTCACTTGTCTTCACACTAGACTGCAAGTCCAGGGGAAGAGGGACTGTGTTTGTCCTGTTCATCCTTGAATCCCAATCCCTAGCTCGCCGACACACGGTAGTCCTGAATTAATCATTTTAATGTAAATTGTTGAGTTAACTCTATAATGTCCCAACAATACGTAAAAGGATGGAGCTAGGGTCAAAAGTCCTCTGCCAAGATGGATGGACAGGAGATGATAAGGACAGGAGAGGACCTACACCATCAGGTGACCAGTAAATGGCCACTGAATTAGAGTCTGAGTTCCTTTTTCTTTCTTCTTCTGCTCTAAGCCACATGAGCTCCTTCCTCAAAGGAGATGTCCTTGAGCTGGTGTCCATTGTACCAGCAAGAATCTTCAGAGTTTGCCAGTGGGAAGAGAGGCTTTTCCTGGGGCATTTGTGAGAAACATTCAGTGGAGATTGTTCAACATGACAGCTGCCTGAGGCGATGGTAACAGCTGCAAGGGGTGGGGGCAGCAAGCTGAGCACATAACTTCAAAGGAAAAGCAGGGGGGTGGCTTTGAAAAGTTCTGACACACCCCTAGGAATCTGGAAGCCCACCCACATGACAGGGCTGTGCTCACGCCCAGGAAAGACCCGAGAGCGCCCTAGGCACTCACCTTTGGCTGACCTTGAGGTTTGTGCAAGCAGGAAGTGAAGGCTAAGGCAGAGTTGTACACTGTGTGAATGGGTGTTGAAGGTGCACCCCAACACACAGACAGCCCTGTGGCACAGTCTGGGAGACATCCTCGTCCTGGGCATTTCAGGAAATAACCTTCCCATTATTAACTGACAGCGAAGCTAACCGAGGAGAGACTTCAGTGGCCAGGAATGACAAAGAACGGATGATCACAGGCTGGCAGCACCAGGCCGGCTGCTGGGGGTCAGCAGCTGCTATGCTCTTTCTCAATATCATCGAATGCCCAGGCTGTGTTCAATTAACCCCAGGGTCTCAAAATGTGCTTCCACAGCCAGTGTGTTCAAATCCAGATCGAAGGCCCACACATTACCGAGGGCTGATGCATCTCTCAAGTCTCTTATCCTGTAACCGTTCGCCCTTCCTCTTTTCCCACTAACTCAGCTGGGCTGGTTGCATTCTCATGATGGCAGGCCACGTTCTAGGACTTTACATCATATTTACACCATACTAATCCTCACAGCAAACGGATGAGATGGTCCTTATTATATCATATTCCCGTAAGCCAACGTCTCAGTGTGTGGCAGAGCTGGTCATGCCCAGGGCTGTTCTTAACCAGCTAACCCTCGCATACCTGTCCGTGCAATAAACGCCATCCTCTCCATCTGACGGGTGAGGACGCAGAGGCGCAGGAAGGCTAAGCATTGAGGTTCAGTCCTCTGCACCTGTTATGTTAGCTGGCTCTGCATCCACGGGAGCAGCACCAACCTCCCTTGTCACAATTTCTCCTCCCACTAAGCTCAGCAAAAGGAAAAGCTCAGAATAGACACTGAAGTGCCCTTTTGTGTGAACTGTGCCACACACACCCCCTTCTGAAGGTACAAGTGACCACCTTTGGTTTTGTCCTAATTAACATTCTCCCCCCTCTGTGAAACACAGAAGGAAATCGGTCTGATTTTCTGCCCTCCAGAACCTCACAGCACACCTGGGAAGACAGGGAAACACTTATAGATACCTCAGATGCAAGGCAGGCATTGAAAAGCCCCGCATACAGGAGTCTCTCGGGAAGTAAGTGAAAGATGGAGGGATGAGTAATAACCGCGGAGGCAGAGGTATCTGGGGATGGAAATGTAGGAGGACATCATGGAAGAGATGATGTCTGCCAGGTCCCTGAATGGAAGGTACATGACGTGAGGCACAATAGGCATGTTTATTACTAAGGAAACGCACAGTAGAGGGTGATGGACCGTTTTGTTTGGGACTGTGGGCCTGTCATTTCACATTTAACCACCAGAGGGCAGTATATCACGTCCCGGTATTTAGGAAAACAAAGTTGGTTTTGGTCAAGTTTTGTCTTTCCCAGGCCCACTGCTCAGCAAGGTCTTTTAAGTCTCTAGCTTCTGGGGACTTGGCTAGTTCTCAGCATTCCTGAAGCCTCTGCACATAAAAGGGTCCTGGCTGGAGGAGGCGGCAACCTTTCTGTGGAGGGATGACAGAAGAGCTTGTTCCGAATTTGACTTGATTACCCTCCCTTCCGTCCCTCCGTGCTTCCAGCAAGAGGGTCCGGACAGCCAGGTCAAGCAATCTGTTTCCTCCCCAGAGATTCCCTCTCCTAACCCCATTCTCCTCCAGAACTACCTTCTGTCTGAGCCTCCCCCCCCTACAGACAAATTTAGAGGTTCTGTTCATATTTACGACTTTGTGTTCTAATTATTTGTGTTCTTTTAAGAGTTCTTAGCAGTCAGAAAATGACTCTTCTTCTCTAATTTGCCTTAGGTGGACTTCGTGAAAGACCAGAGGACGCGGATTTTCCTGTGTCCCGTCCCCTGGGGAGCCATGCTCGCTCTGCTGGCTGGCTCTCGGTCAGTAGTTTCCTGGTCTCCCCATGGCACGGGGACTGCTTGAGTCGGGGATGTACCCCACACCGTTGTACCCTCGATGCCTCGCAAAGCGCTTAGCACCTGGTCAGTGCCCCCAAAATGTTTGCTGGCTGAGGAACAGGTGAATAACTGCAAGAGCTACTTCGCTCGTATGACCAGGGCTCTCAGTGTCAGGCCACACCCTCTGGCCTTTGGGGCTCACAGATGGTGGAATGGC
The DNA here is from genome assembly GCF_004115265.2 of Rhinolophus ferrumequinum. Classification (NCBI taxonomy): domain Eukaryota; kingdom Metazoa; phylum Chordata; class Mammalia; order Chiroptera; family Rhinolophidae; genus Rhinolophus; species Rhinolophus ferrumequinum. The sequence continues at coordinate 68,158,820 of NC_046297.1, read as the reverse complement.
TCGCGCCACAGCAAAGGGGCCGGTGTCAGGGAAATGACACGTCTGTCCCCCGCTCCAGCCTCCATGGCTTCCTAACGCACTCCAAATGGAAGCCTACCTCCTCGCTGGGACCTCAGTCCCTGCGGGATCACCTGGGCTCCTTCCCCACCTTACCTCCTGCTACACCCCTCACCTGTCAAACTCCCACACAGCCTCCGTCCACACACATCCATCCCACCCACTCGGGGGGCTGTGGCACAGGCAGGCTCCTCTCCCTGGAACCCTTTCCTCCTCATTATCCCACAGCTGCCTCCATTTTGCTATTCGGATCTCAGTTTCAATGTCACGTCTCTGAGAGGCCTTACCTGTCACCCAACTAAAATGGACACCCATCACTGTTGATCACGTGAACCATTGTTAATGCTCTGTCTAGCGTGCACCTGGGTTTCTCCATGGTGATGTGTTTATTGTCTGGTGCCCCGACTACACGACAAGATCCAGGAAACCAGGGGTATCCTAGTGCCCAGTGCCACGCCCGTCCCAGAGCAGGAGCCTGTGTGCTGACCGAAAGCTTCTGGGATGAAGACCACCGCTGTCCCTGGGCCAGAGCCTCTGCTGTCCCAGCATTCACCCTGCTGACTCCAGACCCCGCCTTTCAGCCACAATGACAGAGAGAAACACAGCAGTCAAGAGCATGGGTGTGGGATCTAGAGGGCCTGGATTTGAATCCCAGCTCCCCCACTTACTAGAGATGACCTTGGACAAGTAACTTCACCGCCCCATGCCTCAGTTTACTCCTCTGTAAAAGAGGGTTACTAATCATACCATCTACCTCACAAGGCTAGACATCACAGGCTTTTCAAGTCCTGGCAGACAACAAGCACCCCACACCTGTTAGCTGTTACCATGAAAACTTGTTTGATCAAATCAAGAAGACAGTGTGTGTGTCTCTCTAGCAGAGCAGTCAGCTCTGAGGGCGGGGATGGTGACTGGCCCCTCCTCCCCGGCACCCAGCACCTTCCACAGTGCACGGCACATCCTATGATGGATGGATGATCAGTGAGGTCGCTCGCCTCAGCGGAAAACCAGGAAAACCAGGAGATTTTCGATTTGGGGGCCTCTGAGCCCCCTCCAGCTGGAAGGTGCTCCGGTCTGCTTGGGCCTGCTGCTGTTTCCTCTCCTTTTCATCCACTTACCTTAACAAGATGTTTGCAAGTTCCCTTGTTTTTCAAAGGAGCCACTTCACAAGAGTGGGCTGGACCCATGCGGCAGTAGATGCAGCTATGCAAAAACAATCAAAACAGATGTCTTTCCTTTCAGGTTATTTCTGCTCCCCCCACCCCCTGTGAACACCACCACTCCCTCCTGGGGCCCCATGGAAAAGCTCTCGCAGAGAGGAATGAAATGTATGTTCCGCAGAACTGCCAATATCACAGCCGATTTCCAAAGAAAATTGCCTCTATCCATCAAAGCAGCTCGGAGCCAGACGTGCATCAGTGAGGAAGACCCCGAGCCAGCCACTCCCGAGGGTCTTCTCGTCGGCAGAGGAAAGAAAGCCCACTGCTGGAAGACAAAAACGAGACACAAGGAAGAAAAAGAGGAACCACCTGAATCAACAGATACCCCCCAGGCAGGCCTTTGCCTCCTTCACTGAATCCAGAGCCAGACAGTGTCCTGGAGGCCTGGCAAATGAGCTTTCCAACCACCTCCTCCCGATTGGGAAATGGGAGTGGTAAGCCAGTGGGAGCTTGGAAGGCCACGTGACCACAGCTGCGTGGGTGGCTGTCCCCACAGCCAGAGTGGGGCAGCCCCTGCAGGGAGACCATCCTGGCTGGTCTGCCCTCCCCTCTCATCCCTCAGTTCCAATCCTGCCAGAGGTGGGCATGGCAGCCATCCCCTCCGGGAAGATAATAATGAAGAACACGACCGCTAAACACATTCCAACAGAATCCATCAGGCATTTCCTCTGGGGCGACTCTGTTACTCTCGAAACTAGGAGGCAGTGGGAAGCACCACCTGAGCTCTGCCACTCACGGGATTTCCTGGTCTTTGTGGCCATTGAAGATAGGCAGTTTCACAGCCTGCGTTTCTCACTGAGCCACACAGCCATTTGCCTTTACTTTACAAATGACTAAGCTAAGACTTATTGAGGCTGAGAAAAGTGCCCAAGGGCACAGGGAGGGTAGGAGGTGGTGAGGTTCTCAGACCTCCCCTCAATCCCTCTTCAATGTCTGTGCGGTAGGAAGAATGTCGCCGCCACGCCACGAGGTTTGCCTAGGAGGGTGTGGAGAGCTCACAGAGAGCATCCAGCCTCAGACACAAAGTCTCACACCTTATGAGTTCATGAGCATGTTTTCCCTGTTTATGTCAGGCCACTCAGCCGGCCCTTCCTCAGCCCTTCCCCTGGGCCAGACAGTGTGCCCTCCCCGGGAGAAGACGCTCCCTCACTCATCTCTGTATTCCTGCTGTCTGACTCAGGGCTCTCACACGACATACACGTAATTCGAGTTTCTGCGACTGAACTGAATTCACTGGACCTACTATGAAAGGGAAGGTGGGAAGGCCAAACTCCCCTCTCCTGGGGCTTCTAATAAGCCATAAACCCTGAGTCTCCTTAAGACTGGCCGAAAAAGGAAAAGATGAAGCCCAGAAAGATTCTGCTCCCCAAAGCAATCAGCGTATTCCCTCTAGCACTGGGAGTGTTCCGGCAGCCCAGCTCCAGCGTGGGACACATGTTCTACCTTTCCTTTGGGAAAGAGAGCAGTAATTTGGGGTTTGGCTGGAATCAGGGGCCTCTCCACTTACGTGGTTGGCTGGATGGAAAATTGAGAGCAAAGCGGCAAGGCCCTTGCAGGTCACCTCTTGAGCTGGCTAAGATCAAGTGACTTTTAGAGATGAATATCCTCAACTGATAGATGATGAAAGCAAGCTGCTTCCTGCGTCACCCAGCACAGGGGCTGGAAGACAAAGAGCAGTAGTCTCGGTTCTCCTGTGCACGACCTCGGCTTCATTCGGGAGGTTTTGGGGCTCCTCATACAAAGAAGGCCCTGGGCTATGCACTGTGGGGGAACAAGAAGAGGCTGGGGGACAGCTGGAAGGGCACGCGCCTGGAGCCTGGGGTCCAGGTGTGAACTGCAGCCCTGCCACCTTGAAGTTGCATGACCTTGGGCCCAGCACGCCAACCCTCGGGGCGAGTTCCCTCTGTGACTAAGTGAGTGGGGAAGATTTTGGGATTGGCGATCACTTGTTCTACGTCGTATGGACCCCCCTGGAACATATCATAGTCAAACAACGTCTGTCCTCAACTCTGTTCTGCGGTCCAACCATGTTCCTGGAGGTAGCAGGAGAAATGAAGTGGTTTTGCTGGTGCTGATTTCATAGGTATGAGTATTCCAAGGGATCTATGTGGGGAAAAGGAGACCCTCTGCTACATAGGATGTGGCTTCCCCAGCCTGCTTCCTCTGAGCATTTGTCACTTGTCCTGCGTGTCTGAGGAGCACCTGCTGCAGGTTAACTAAAGGAGCTCTTTCACTCAGAAATATTTAAGACCAAAAAAAAAAAAAAATCCTTGAGAATAACGGAACACGGTGTAATGAACCGCACACGGTTTCTACAATGGCTTACACAGAGCGTTTTCAGAAGTGTTTAGCCAACGTTCAGCAACGGAGAGTGTCTGGGGGGGTGATTCACTCCCGCACCTTCTCCCTAGGGAACGAATGGGACGGCCCCAGCTGAGCGTGAAGAACTTGCTGCCTTGCTCCTGTCCAGCTCCTTTTCTTTATGCAACATGACCAGAGGGATTGTTCTCTGAGAGATGGCGCCTTCCCCGAGACAACACTGTGATGAGGCAGCCAGGGGTACCAGAGCGTGAGTGCTGAGGACACCCAGACCAGGATCGATCAGATCCCGTCATGTGAAGTTGTGTGGTTCATGTTGAACCACAGTTATCTCATCTAGAAAATGGACATGACCATACCTAGCTCGTAGGACTGCCGAAAGAATTCTAGGTAATATACCCAAAGCACTCAACACATAGACGTTCTTCATATATGCTCATTATTCTCACAGTCTGTTAGTGGAGGGGCTCAGTCTGCTCAGCTTTGCAGAGTCAGAAATCTGATTTTGTCAGCCCCTGGAGAGCTGAAACCACATACGCTGAAACTGAAACATAAATAAAAATGCCGCCTCATTAATTTACATTGAAAAATCACTGTCATGTGTATTAGTTTGCTTTTGCTGCTGTAACAAATCACCATGAATGAACTTAGTGGCTTGAAACACCACAGATTTATTATCTCACAGTTCAGTAGGCCAGAAGTCTGGCACGTGTCTCACTGGGCTCAAAGCAAGCTGTCGGCAGCTGCGTTCCTGCTGGAGGCTCTCCGAGAGAATCTGTTCCCTTGCCTGTTACAGCTCCGCGAGGCGGCTGCATTCTTTGGCTTGCTGCATTCTTTGGCTTGCTGCCTTCCTCCATCTGCAACGCCAGCAGCAATGGGTGGAAGCCTCACATCTCCTCACTCGTACTGCCCTCTTCTTCTGCCCACCTCTTGCACTTTTAAGGACCCTTGTGATTACATTGGGCCCACCCAGAGAATCCAAGGTAACCTCCCTATTTTAAGGTCAGCTGATTAGAAACCTTAATATGCCTTTACCATGTAATACAACATAGTCACGGGTTCCCAGCACTAGGACATGGACATTTTCCTTTGTTTTTTTTTGGGGGGGTCATTATTCCACCTACGGCCTATGGGAACAAGAGTACCCGAGTCCACAGAACCAATATGCTATTTCCCTGTAGGCAGGTCTCCCCAACAGGCTTAGTACATAGAACAGGAACCCAACGGTGTCAGGATTACACAGTCCAACATGTCTACCTCCAACATGGACATGACGTGACCAATGGACCCAGAAGCCAGTATGATTCTTTCCCTGATGAGAACTGGGCTAGTCCTGAAAACAGCTGCCTCTGTGATGCCCTCTTCCATTCCCCCAAGGCTGAGTCACCACCACTGACACCAACTGCCAAGACCACCTTCCGATGAACACACGTTTACTTTACAGGATAATACTGAGGTCTGAGGCAGCCTGGGTGCCTTCATGCTTAAATGGCCACGTGTGGCATCTCTTCTGTGATCCATTATGTGTGGAAATTAAAGTTGAATTCTCAAAGTGTAAACTTATTTCCAAGTTCTCAGGGAACAACTAACTGTGTCCCCCGACAACAAGGATTCAATCCTGTGGGTACTCGTGACAGCCTTCTTCGTATCAAGCATAGTGAAATACTGGAGTAGAACTCAGACGCAGCTCATCCCTCAAAGAGCTCACTGGTTTGAGCCAGATAAGGCCTGTGCCACGTAGATGACATGAGACATCACATACCAAACCCTTCAAGATGGGCTGGGGGCTTCCGAGGGGAGAGATGTCTGTGAGCTGGGGGGAGCAAGACAAAGGATTCAGGGCTGTGGTGTGGCTGTTCCAACACCAATGGAATCATTTGACGGTGGACGGCTTTGTACTGTGACCCATTTTTGTCATGCCCAGACTTGATTGTGGGCAATTTTCCCTTCGTTTTGAATACTTACTCAAAGGAAAAGAACAAGTCATTTGTTCTTATGATCACACAGTAGGTATGAAACCATATGCTACGTGTGCAGTTGCCAAGATTCTTAATTAAATTCTTTATGTTCTGCATAATGATGAGTATCTATTGTGTTTTTTTAGGATCACTAGGTAGGTGTTATCTGTTATCAGGTACCAACAACAGCTGACATTTACTGGGTGCTTCCTTCTTGCCAGACATCGGGCCCGGCATTTTCTATGTGTGCAATCACCAATCCTCCCGGCAACACTACAAGGTAGGTACTATTATTGCCTTGATTTTGCAAATGAGGCCACTGCAGCTCAGGGAGATTACGTAACATGGCCGAGATCACACGACTCCACTGGCAGAGTCCGTATCTGAACCTAGCTGGTGCATTGTCAGAGCCTGCGAGCTGAGGGACTCCGTATGGTTTCCATGCATCATGTGCCCTTGACAGGAAGAGCTGCACTGCAAACGGATGAGACAGTCATCATCATCTTTTTTAAAATTGTGGTAAAATACGTAGAACATAAAATTGGCCATTGTAAATTTCTGAAATGTGCATTTCAGTGGCATTAAGTACCTTCACATTATTGTGCAACCATTACCACCATCCATCTCCAGAACTTTGTGTCTTTCCAAATTGAAACTCTGTTCCCATTCAACACTAACCGCCTGAACCCAGCCCCTGTCAACCACCATTGAACTTTGTGTCTTTCCAAATTGAAACTCTGTTCCCATTCAACACTAACCGCCTGAACCCAGCCCCTGTCAACCACCATTCTACATTCTGTCTCTATGAAGTTGATTACTCTAGGTACCTCATACAAGTAGAATTATACAGTATTGGTCCTTTAGTGTCTGGCTTATTTCACTTAGCGGATTGCCTTCATGGGTCGATCACGTTGTAGCATGTGTCAGAATATTTGAGTCTGTGTAACCAGAATTTAGCAAGTGTCAGAATGCTCTTCCTTTTTAAGGCCGGCTATCCATTGTACCTCATTTTGTTTATCTATTCATCCAGCGATAAATGAGTCATTTCCACCTTTTGGCTATTGTGAATAATGCCACTATGACCAAGGGTGTACAGATATCTCTTCAAGACCCTGCTTTCAGTTCTTTTTGGAATATACCCAGAAGTGGAATTGTTGGGTCATAAGGTAATTCTGTTTCATTTTTGGGAGAATCACCACACAGTTTTACACAATAGCTGTACCATTTTATATTCCCACCAACAGTGCACAAGGGCTCCGCTTTCTGCTCGTCCTTGCCAACATTTGCTATTTTCTGTTGTTCTAATAGTAGTCATCCTGATGGGTGCAAGGTGGTGTCTCGTGGTTTTGATACCCATTTCTCTAATGACTAGTGATGTTGAGCATCTTCTCATGTGCTGATTGGCCACTGGTAATCATAATCTTGATATCCTTACCCACATCAACAATGAAAATACTGACTAGAGCCCAGCTCCCCTGTAGGGCTATTTTGAGAATAAAATGAGAAAACAGACATGGAAAAACAAATATGAGAAAACAGACATGGCAGAGTAGGTATGCAATAGACGGGAGGTCTGTTATCTAGTGACACAACAGCGCTGCATAACGAATCACCTAAACTCAGCGGCTTAAAACCACCACCATTTAGTATCGCTCATGGACTTATGGGCCAGCTGACGGTTCTGGTCTTGACTATGTTCACTCCTGTACCAGCTGCAGGTTGGACAGGCAACTCGACTGATTTGGGCTGGGCTCATTCACATGTTTGGAGCTAGACTGGCTCTAGACTGATCTAAGCTTTAGCTGAGACAACTCAGTTCTTCTTCACATACCTCACGTCCCTCCAGTAGGTGAGCCCAGGCATGGCCTCCGAATAATGCCAGGGGCCCAGCAGAAACATGCAGGCACACTGCCAAGCTTCCGCTTTGTCCCACGGGCCTACCCAATTGTGGTGGGCAGTATTCTACGATGAGCCTCGAGGGACGCAGACCCTTATGTCATCTCCTACTCTTGGATGGAAACTGTGACCTGCTTCTGGTCAGTAGCGTACGACACAGGCAGATGTCACTCAGGATTCCACTATATTTTATAAGACTACATCTTAGCAGACGGAATGGGAGTTTCTCTTTCTGGCCTTGAAGAAGTGAGCTGTCATGTCGTCAGAGGGCCACATGGGAAGGAGCCATGAATGTTCCCTGAAAGCTGAGAGTGGCCCCCGGTTGACAACCAGCAAGAAAACAGGGACATCAGTCCTACAACTGGAAGAAGTGAATTCTGCCAATCACCTTAGAGCGTGGAAGAGGAAGCCGAGCTACAGAAAGGAAGACAGCCCAGCTGATGCCTTGAGCACAGGCTTGTAAGCTCCTAAGTACAGGGCCTACCTGAGCCACGCCCAGAGACCTGTCCCTCAGAAACTGGGAGGTAATACACGGATGCTGCTTTTGGCTGCTGAGATGGTAGTGATTTGTTATGCCACGTGGGAAGTGAACACAACACGTCACATAGCCGATCCCAGAGTCAGCATGGCAGAGCATCCCCACAGGGTCCGATATAGAGAGGCAGGGCAATTGGGGCCACTAATGCGTTTCATCCAGCACACTTCCCAAGCACCAGTGGGGCTGGCCAATGCTGGCGGCACTTTGTCAAAGTAACTTGGCACCACCATGATCGCATATGCTCCATAACTGCAGATTCAAAAAAGGAGTGAGCTTAGAAATAGTGTCAGTGCACTGGATGGACAAGGGCAAGAATTCTGGAGCCCGGTATCATGGGTTCAAGTCCTGGCTACAAAACTTATCAGCTGTGTGACTCTGGACAAGTTACATAACCGCCCCATGCCTTAAAGACACCAATGACAAAAAGATAATAATACTATCATAGGGTTGTTGTGTCAAATATGTAAGTTAATACACCTAAGACACTTAGAATATGGCCTGGGACCTTGTAAATACTATATAGGTGTTTGTCACATTATTCCGTTTTTAAATGGTTAATCAATGTAAAGATTATAGTCATTCCAACAGAATACTCAAGTAGAAACTCTATTTCCTGATACGCGAATAAACACACTTTTTTTTTCATGCACTTCAAAATGCTTATAAATACAAGACATGTAGAAAAATACACAACTAAAAAAGTTGCTGTCAAACATACAACCAATAACATGTCACGGAGAGAAAAACAAGAAATAAACAGGAAGCAATATCATGTTCACAGTAAATTCCCTTGGGTACTGGAAGCCTCATACAATAATCCTATTTCATTGAGATTTCTTCTTCCTTTTGGAACTTATCACGGGGACTTACAAAGAAGTTCTAACTGTTGCCTTTTTATTTCCAAGGAATATATTCTTTAAAGCATAGGCTTTACAATGCCTGTAACAGAGTGCATAGTAAGCTCAGCTTTACAAATCAAGGTGGATCCTGGATTTGGAAGGACAAGCAGTGGCAGGGGACTTGGAGTCAAGTTCTGGCTCCACTCCTTGCCGGACCTTGGAGGTGTGGTCTGAGCTGCCTGGGCCTCAGTGCCCCTGATAATATTAGCGAGCCCTGCTTCACAAGATGGGAATGAGGACCAGGGGGGAGAAGGATGCAAAGGGGCTTTTAAAACTCTATTTGACCATTTTACATGGCAGGTGGAGGTAGAACCATGTGACCTAATCTCCAGGTCAGAGAAGATAACCCAGCTGCTAATCCAGTGGTTCTCAAACTGGGGCTCAGATCCATCACCCCCTAGGTTTGTTAAAAGAGAAATTGCTGGGACCCATGCCCAGAGTTTCTCATTCAGTTGGCATGAGGTGGAACTGGAGAATCTGCATTTCTATACCAGTCCCCAGGGAGGCTGAGGCTGCTGGTTGGAGACCACATGTGGACAGCACTGACATAAAGCTCACCTGGTAATGACGTGGACAGCCAAAATTGACAAACGCTGCTGGCACCCCTGCCTCACTCACACAGCAGTGTCCATGCTGTCCCTGGCACCCTGTCTCACCTGGGAAACCTGAACAGCCGCCCACGGTTTCTGTGCCTCCTCTCTCCTCTGTGCGGTGGATTCCCCCACACCACTTGCGGAAACACAGGCCCTAAGCACAAATCCAAGATCCCTGCTCTCTTCAAAACACTGCCATGCGTCCCTGATGCCTGCAGCACTGAATCCAAATGCCAGCCATGAAATACAAGGCTTTTCACAACTTAACTCCAATCTCTGTGTGTATGTTTCTAGTCTCATCTCCTTTGGAATAACCGCCTCCAACCAGCCCTAACTGGTTTCTTCCCGAAACTTGTTGAGGTATGTGGAGTGCAGAGGTCATGTGGTACAGAGGGTAGCAGCGGAGGCTGTGTGATTAAGTGACTGCGATTCCAGTTCTGGCTCTGCCCCTTTCTGGTGGTGCCCTGGGCAGGTGAGTGCAGGGAGCTTTCCTCCGTTCCTTCAGTCATGAAGGGAGGATCAGAGCAGGCCTTTCCTCAATGGGTGGTTAACTGAAATAACCTGTGCAAAGCACTTTGCACAGAACCCAGCACGCTGAGTATTCAGTGAAGTACTACTGACCGGAATAGCTAGAAACGAGAAAGATAAAAGTGACCAGCGATCCTATCCACACAGCACGGGAGACAACCAGAGGGAGTGGAGGGTGGGAAGCCACGCCCCTCAGAGTGGATCAGGGCCCTGTCTTCCTTCTCTTAGCACCCATGCACACGCCATCCCAGGGTGTGGTACTCTCAGCACACTTTTCTTTCCCGATCTTTCTTCCCAGCTAGACTGTGAGCTCCTTAGGAAATGGCCTGTGTCGTGTTCAGCCCAGGGAAGGAAGGAAGAACTGTCATGGATGGAGCGGGAAAAGGGGGCGTGCACTTGAGTTTAGCTCCAGAGAGTAAAAATTAACAGGGTGGTCCTTATGGGGAGGGGGGACCCTAAGAAAAGCATCTTCAGCAAGCCTGCCCTCGTGTCCTAAGACTCGAGTGTCTTTTCCCTCTTGGCCTCGCTTCAGAGGGACCCCTGAAGACAAGTGTCGGATTTGGAACCTCCAGAAGGTCCGGGCTCTGTTCTCAGCCAGAACTTCCCCCACTCCCTTCCCCTCCCAGCCCCCTCCATTGTGCTGTTTATTTACCTGTCTCCCCTCCTAGATTCTAGACTCTCTTAAGAGCTCTTAAGATTATGTTCCTCCCTCCTTGTAACAGTGCAATAAATAAAAATGAAACAAAAATAAGTACAAGAAAACAGGACGTGCTGGTACATAATTCAATGTAAGGAAAAGCTTGCCAACTGCTAAAGCTTTCACGAGGGGAAAGGTCACCTCCCCTGCATTGGAGGTTTGCAAACAGGAGCTGCAACCACCTCCTGGGACAGCAGAGGTGGGCACTGGAGGACTTTTCTGGGCTCTTCCAAGCAAAAACTTCTAGGTACCAGGGTGAAAGTTTTTTCTTCGATATTCCACTCCCTTATGTCTGCATAGAGAAGGGGACAAAAGCCTGGAAGCAGCCGACCCAAGTCAGAGGGTCTCCAGCCTTCCAGTCACTGGACAGTGCCCTGCGTGAACCTGGCTGACCCACTTCCGGGACGCACTCCTAAGGCCAGCTCCACAGAAATGCCAGGTATGCAATCTCTTAATTGGGTACTTGGCAGAGGTTGAGGACAATTCATTGGCTCCACTGCCCGAGCCTACATGTAGGCAGGCAAGGTTAGAAAGAGTCCCTGGCCAGAGCAGAGGATGCCAATTTCCACTTGGCAGGGGGGCAGGCATTTCAGAGAGGATTACAGAGCAATTCTAACCAGCTGTCACAAGGGCGGAGTATTGTTCGAATCAGTTGCCCCTGTGTGAACCCTCCTCTCCAGCCAGGCCAGTCTACCCATCCCCTGAACACACAGTGCTTACTTCTGGCCCCCTCCCACAGTGTACACACCCTGCATCCCTGAGATGCATGCACTCCACCCTGCTGACAGCCCACCCCCTTCCCCCAGCCTCCAAGGCGGAAGCCCTGTCTTCTTTCTCTTCTTTCTGAAACTTCCACAGACACCACCCCCAGACGGGGGTGGGGGGGGGGGGGGGGGGTGGGAGGGGGGGGGGGCGGGGGGGGGGGGGGGGCGTCTCAGCAATTCTAGAACCCCCTACTGGCTATTAGAATAATAACAGCTGCCATTTATGAAGCTCTTACTGTGTGCTAGGAACATGGTAGATACTTTGTATACATTGTTCTAATTCTCAAAACAATGCTGCAAGGAAGGAAGGTGTTCCTGCTTTAAATTAAAGATGAGGAAACTGAGACTTTTACACTATTCGCTAAGCTAGTGCCCAGGGCTGCTAGGCTCCAAATCCCATATGCTCTCCACGCAACATTTAAATGCAATTTTTTTCTTGACATTGGGAAACAGCCTATGTTCCTTGAAACCATTGACTTTAACTTACAATTCTATGTCCCCCAAAGTATTTGCCATCAGATATGAGCAAAGCTCCTTCCAATAAAATTTGTGCCTGATCTATTTCAAATTGGGTTTTTGTCACTTGCCACCAAGAATCCTAGAAAATACAGTTTGGGAATTTATTTCTCACTGTACCATCGTAGCTATTTGAGTGAGAGTGGGCCTCAAAAAGGTCACCTGCAGCAGGTAATAAGGAGAAACAGTGGGCATCCTCATACATAGGGACTGGCTGTGACTACGTGTCTGCACATTTCCAACCACAGGCATTTGAATGATTTGGGGAAATACATGAAATTTTCCCAAAAGCTTTTAGATAAGGTGTCGAGATGTATATTTAAAAAGCATATTGCATAAGAACTCCCAGGGTAGCCGGACAATCAGAGAAAATTACTTCAGTGCCATTCCAACTGTGAGCCATCCAATGAGCCAGGAGAGGTTGTTCCTCTGGCTCCTCCCTCCGCCCTCCCTCCCCTTTGCAGGCCCACCCCTGTGCATGCTCCAGACAGAGCTGTTGAGCACTTCAGTGAAGAATCTTGGAGTGTTGCTTCTGCGATGCTCATGAACTGCCCACCTGGGTGCTTGACACACAGTGGGGCCAATCAGAGCACGTATTGGCATGACGTAAAGATCTTGGAGCATCTCGGGCAAAGAGCATTGACCCCAAGGCCTGCAGAGGCCTGGGCGGTGTGCAGAAACATGAACAATAGCCATGCAAGCTCAGGGCTGATGGATGGCTGACTCCAGCTTCCGTGTTGGGGAGACCAAGGAGAGAATGGGGGAGCCTAAGGGTGGACAGCCCAAGAATTTTGTCCAACACAGGGGACAGCTGTGGCCCTGTCTGCCCAGCTGTCACCAGGTGTGATATTGTGATTTAGAATAAGAAATATGTATTTGGTATGTATTTGGTCTTCATCTGTTTCTGGCACAGACTCCTAAACCTCCTGGCATTTCCAAAGTAACAAGAGGATAAAAGTCTTTTGTTATGTGAATGAGATGACTTGTGGAAAACACCTCAGGATGGAGGCTGGTTGCCAGGAGAACCTATCTTGCGACTAGATAGTTGGAACTTTCTGTACCCCCCACTCCAGGGAGGGGAGAGGGGCTGGAGGTTGAATCCATCACCAGTGGCCAATGATTTCATCAAGCGTGACTATGTAATGAAGCCTCCCTTAAGACCCCAAAAGACAGGATTCAGAGCGCTTCTGGTTGGTGACCGCCTGGAGGTGCTGGGAGAATGACCCCTGGAGAGGGCTTGGAAGCCCCGTGCCCTTGCCGCACACCCTGCCCCAGGCATCTCCTCCATCTGGCCGTTAGTTACAGCTTGTTATAATAAAGCGGTCGTCGAGCAAGTCAAATGTTTTTCCTGAGTTCTGCGAGCCTCTTAGGAAATTAATCGAAACCAAGGAGGGGGTAGTGGGAAGCTGGGGTTTGTAGGCAGTTGGTCAGAAGTACAAGTGACAACCTGGGCTTGCAATCAGCACCTGAAGTCCAGGGAGGGGGTCTTCGGAACCTCCAGTCTGTGTCTAGTCAGTCAAAAGCACAGGGGACAACCTGGGCTTGCGACTGGGGTCTGAGGGAGGGGGCCGAGGGGACAGTCTTGTAACACTGAGCCCTTAACCTGTAGGATCTGACACTCTCTGGATAGACAGGTGTCAGAATTGAGTTGAACTGGACACCCAGTTAGTGTCCAGATAATTGCTTCTTGGTGGTGTGGGGATACCCACCAGGCACCAGAGATAGTCTGATGAGACGTTTGCAAGGTCATGGGGAGGCCACGCCTTTGCCAGTGTCCCTGCAAGTCACTGCCATGTTCACCTCAGTAACCCGCGACTCTTCAATGATTCCTGATTGCTTCTTGGACTCATGTCCGATATTCTGGGCAGAGCATAATGTTCTTTCCCTTCTGATGTGCTTCCGCCAAGGTCATTCTGGGAGCTTGCGATTTTGACTCATTCATTCACCTACTTGTCCTGAGCACTCACTGCACAGGGCACAACATTGAACCTTGGGGACATGAGTCAACTCAGACCCAGTCTCTGTTGGAGAAGCTGTGACAGTCCATTTTACGTGTCAAGTTGGCTTGACCATGGTGCCTAGATATTTGGTCAAACACCAGTCTAGGTGTTTCTGTGAAGGTATTTTTTAAATGTGACTAACATTTAAATCAGTGGGCTTTGAGTAAAGTAGATGTCCCTCTAGAGTGTGGGTTGGCTTTGTCCAATCTGTTGAAGGCTTTCAGAGAAAAGACTGAGATCCCTGGAGGGAGAGAAAACTGCTTCTGGACCACCTTTGCACCCAAGCTGCAACATGAGTTCTTCCCTCGTCCCCAGCCGGCCAGCCTGTCCTGCAGATATTGGACTTGCCAGCTCACACCATCACGAGTCGATTTCTTAAAATACCTCTCTCTCTGTCTCTGTCTCTGTCTCTGTCTCTCTGTCTCTCTCTCTCTCACACACACACACCCTATTGGTTCTGTTTCTGTAGAGAACCGTGACTAACACAGGAACTCTTACTCTCAGGGGAAATATACTGGCTTTCATACAACTTCCTGTCATCATACTAAACTCACATTTGATGTGAGGTCACAGGAAAACGAGGGGAAGGGTCATTTCTCCTCAGACTCTTAAGCAACACTTTGTGTATTTGTGCTATATGCATTTTTTTGGGAAAAAGCATCAACAGATTTTGAAACCCCCTCCCTCCCAGGGGAAAAAAAAAACAGAAACAAAAAAATCTCAAGGACCACTCAAGGTCCTGGTCTTGAACCGCCCTGACATTCTGTAATGCAGGGGGACATGAAGCATTTCTGTGGTTTGTTTTGCTCTCATCAACCAGGGGCCTAGAAAGCTTTTGGTGCTCATTCCAAATGAAATCACCAAAGACCAATGGAAAATGTCCTAAATCTAGAATTTGACATTTGTGGGTTCAAACTCTGTCTGCCATTTACAAACTCAATGACTTAACCTCTCTGGGCCTTGATTTCCTCATCTGTAAAATGGAAAAATAATCGTCTCAGAGAGAAGAGTCACTGATGAGCACAGGACCACCCACAGCGGGGACTCCGAAAACTTCCAGTTACTTATTGATTCATCTCGATGCACTCAGCTCCGGAGTGGCCCCATCTTCAGCGTCAGTCAACCAACGTCAAGCTGCTTTCTTCGCAGTCTTGGACACCTTCACCTGCCGACTGGCTTTGCACCAAACCACAAGGAAAGAAACAATGCACCTACTCCTATAAACCCAAACTCCTAGGATTGGACAAACGCGTTTCCCTCGTAGAGGCAGCCTTGCTTTTCTCAGCTGCCCGTTGGGGATACTTATACCCCCCTCAAAGAACTGTCACAATGCCAGGATTCAAGTGCTTTACAAAATGCCTGGGTTTCTCCTTTCTCAACTCCAGAAGGTAGAAAAGCATGGAGACCTGGACTCTGTCTCTGGAGCCAGAGAGAGAGGCCCTCCGGTTCTGCCTGATGGCACCCTGGTCCTCTGGCTCCGGTTTGCCCGGTATCACACAAAGTTGCCAAAACTGGGCAAGGATTTACTGAGATGTGTCATACAAGGCTCAGACTCCCTGTCTACCAGGGACTGCAAGCAAGTGGTCTTATTGTCTTGTATTATTAGGACCCTAACTTTTGCAGGAGAAGGTGACTAACCTCTTTTGAACTGGCATTTTATCACCATCCACCAAAATGTACTTATCACTTTACAGTTTGGGTCACTGAGCCGAGCAAGCAGTTAGCTCTCCCCCATCTTTCCAGGTGGGACATCTGAGGTTGGAGAGGTGACACCACTTGCCCAGTGCGGCAGGGCTAGGAAGCAGCGGAAGTCGACCACTCCCAGTTGTTACTGCGTCATCTTACTGACCGCATGAGGGTCAGACGGTTGATACATCAGCCAAGAGCTTTGTGGTCAGGGGGGTCACAGAGCAGGAGAAAGCCTGGGAATTTGATCCCTAATTAAGTCCTGTTGAAGTTGGCCCTCCCTGTCCCGGCAAAATCAGCTGCCAGCAGAGTTCTTGCCCTTGGGTGGTCATCAGGAATTCTGACTTCTAATTTGGGCTGATTACTTTGGACTAGATGCCCAGTCTCTCTATTCTCATCTTCCCATTTATAAGTCTGGGATAATAATAGCTTCCTCTCTTTGGGAAACATTTCAATGGCTTTTTTTTTCTCCTTCTGAACAGGGTTACATCATTTGTTCCCCTTAATTTGCTTTGTTTGGGTAGGCAGGAAATTATTTGCAGCCAGCAGCCAGTAATCACTAATCACACTGACAATTTGTAACAAATGAACTGCCAAATGTATATTTCGGGACCAGATCTCCATTTCCTGAGACATTCTCCTGGGAGGGGGTTTGCGCTGAGGTTCAGGCACCACATGGCTGTGATTAGAGGTTGGACTAGAAGAGAAAGAGCACTTGACTGACAGAGAGAGCCTCAGGTGAGACTGGAAGACCCTGCTGAAGTCTCCAATTCTTCAACCATAAAATGAGGACATTGAACTAAAAGACCTGGCTCCTCTTCTTGGGTATTGCTGCTCTGAATGTACCTATGAGAATCATTTATAAAAATAGTTCTCCACCCTGGTCCCGCCCAACCTCTCCCCTTCCCCAGCCACACCCACCCTCCAGACAGCTCCCAACATAAGTCTAACCATGTCACTCTCTGGGTGAAACTCCTCTGATAGCAAAGGAACAGACATGAAAATCATGGTAAAATCTGCAGTCATTGAAAATGATGTATAAATTGAAAACTAAAATAAAATGTAAAAAGAATAAAAAAAATAATATATAAAGAGGAGCTTTCAAGAACACAGGGAAATGAAGAGCTTATGTTGGGTGAGAAAGGCAGGAGATAAAATTATGCAATAACATCTCAATAATTAAAAAACACGTAAGACAAAGATGAGAAGGAAACATTGCAAGATGTGAACAGTGGTTAATTGACTCAGCCGACTACATGCCTAAGCTGGGGCTCCAACCCAGGTCCCTGGGTGGTGAGATGGTGGGCGAGTTGTTAGAGAAACAGCATGTGATAATAAAGGTCGAGTACTTTGAAGAGTTCAAAGACAAAAGAGTATTGGAATTGTGATGTGGGCAGAGAGAACCTATTTAGAGAAGTCATCACTTATCTGCCATGTACTTTACAATGGATTATAATCGAATAAAGTTAAGTTAATGTGTTTTTTTTCGTCATTCGCTTTATTGCTTTCCTTCAGCACAATTTCTACACACGTTAAGAAGGCATGTTTTGTTCATCCTTCAGACTCATCCTCCAAATACCTGTGAAAGCTAAGCAATAAATCTTTGGTACCTTAAGCAGTGAAAATTTTTATTTATCTCATTACATTATCATTAGTGGTCCTAGATTATTAAATAGCTAAATGACTTGATAGTTCAGACAAAAATCGTGTCCTTTTTCTCTGGGCTGGACCATTGCCTTTGAAATTATACTCTCTTTAAAAAAGATAGGGCGGGGCCGGCCCGGTGGCTCAGGCAGTTAGAGCTCCATGCTCCTAACTCTGAAGGCTGCTGGTTCGATTCCCACATGGGCCAGTGGGCTCTCAACCACAAGGTTGCCAGTTCAATTCCTCAAGTCCCGCAAGGGATGGTGGGCTCCACCCCCTGCAACTAAGATTGAACAGGGCACCTTGAGCTGAGCTGCCACTGAGCTCCCGAATGGCTCAGTTGGTTGGAGCGCATCCTTTCAACCACAAGGTTGCCGGTTCAACTCCCGCAAGGGATGGTGGGCTGTCCCCCCTGCAACTAGCAACTGGACCTGGAGCTGAGCTGCGCCCGACACAACTAAGACTGAAAGGACAACAACTTGACTTGGAAAACAGGCCTGGAAGTACACACTGTTCCCCAATAAAGTCGTGTTCCCCTTCCCCAATAAAATCTTTAAAAAAAAAGATAGGGCATTTATCCTGGACTTGAGGAATCCCAAGATGCTCCCGGTGCCAAACCTAATTGTCAGACTCCCTGAGGGCAGACAGGTCCCTGGGACTGAGACTCACTTCAGTCTCATAACTGGATGTATTATTCTCTTAAATAAAGGGGTCTGCTATAAACAAAAACTACCCTGTTTCATGAGATGCTGAGGTGCAAGCCCTTGACTCCAGGTAAACAATTCCACCTAAATGATCGAGGGGGAACTAGTCACTAGAGTTAACTGGTACCACAGGGGGCAAATCTTTCAAAATAGAAAACAAAAACAAAAAACAGATATGTGTGTGTGTGTGTGTGTGTGTGTGTGTGTGTGTGTGTGTATACATCTATATATATATCCATGGCAAGACATCAGATAGTATTTTCATAGAAATGGCATTGTGTTTGGATTTGGGACGCCAGGATTCAAATCCCAAGCTGTTAGATTTCCTCTGTGGGCCTTTTACAAGTTCCCAAGCCACCTTAAGCTTCATTATTGCCAACAACAACAACAACAAAAATGCGACTAACAGATATAGCACATAACTGGCGCTCCAGAAAATGTGAGCGGAATACCAAATTAAATACAGAAGGAAAAACAAAATCAATAGCCCTTCTTCGATAGACAGATAGATCTTTCAGATATAGGACTCATAAGAGCACCGTGTTACCTGTCATAGACTGTTAGTGCTGAGAGGGACCTCAAAGCTCACGAGCCTAGAACGTGGAGGTCCCACAGACACACAGCCTTCACAGGTGAGATGGATGTCCGTAGTCTCTGCCTTCCCACTACCCACTGCCCCATCTCATGGTAACAATACCGTAATTTGCTTTCGGGAAACCACCCCCATTCCACGCTCCACAGGGTTCAGGTAGAGCCAGCCCACTCCGTGTTACAGTGACAGACACATGGCCAATCCAGTGTCCATCCCACCACCTGCGGGATGGCATCAGGCCTGGGCTGGACTTTTAACAGACCCGCGAGGGCTGTGCTCTTTATGTTGGGGTTGCTGGACTGGTGGAATGTCAGCCTGCATTGATGGACATGTTTGCAATCACTTGGGGAGACCCTTCCTGGAAAGAAAGCCAACAACTCAGAAAACAGAGGCAAGAGACAGGCTCCTGATGGTATCCTTGGGGCTCCTGGATCCAGCGAGGCCGAAAGCTATCGCTCCCTCCGAACCTGTGAAGACCGTGAGCCATAACATTGCCATGGTGTGTGCCGATATGAGCTGAGTCCCTACCATTTGTGACCACAAAAAAGTCCTGACCAATATAAGAGACTTCACGAGTTCCTTGAAAAAGTATGTACATTTTGTGTAAATATGCACAGGCATATTTTCCCAGTGAGAGGATCAGCATTATTAAAGGGTTCCTGAACTAAAAAGATTAAAACTGACCATTCTAATGTAATGCTCACATTTTACAGATGAGAAAGCCAAGACCCAAGACCCAGGAGAGTCCCTTCCCTCCGGTCACACAGCAAGTTGGTGCTAGAGGAGGTCACTGGCAGGAAATGACCATGGGTTGACCCACAAGCTGGACCTGGGCAGCTGGAGGCTCCTAACCACCACCCACCCCGTCTTGGAATGTGCATACCACTTGCCTTCCCCATACCAAAAGCTCCCCAAGGACACAACCTTGAGACAGTAAGGTGTAGCTGAGACCAGCTGGATGGCAGATGTGACTAAACCCGATTAAGGCCTCTCTATATAAACGTCGAAGATTCTGGTGAGGGAGCAAGTGTGGAGATCTATCCATCTTGCGGCTTCCCAAGACAAGCCTTGTAAGAAAGTCCCCTCGCTTTTTAAAGCTGCCACCTACCCATCTGGAGCGACCTGCCTGTCTACGGTCTCTCCTTACCCTCTGCGTACAGGGCCAATTGGCCAACCAACAGCTGATGACAGAACATGAACCAGAACGCAGTCGTGCTGCCTCCTCCTAACCCTATGTCTCCCTCCTCACCAGTGGAGCCCACCTCTGGCCACTCAGAATCACCAGGGAGTTGCAGGCTCTCCCCTAGACCAAGTCAGTCAGAATGTCAAGGGGTGAGGATTGCAGCACTGATAGTGTAAAAAGATCCCTGGAGGATTCTATTGTGCAATTAGGACGAGTACCCCTGCCTTCCAACATGAAAACAATGATGAAGAAACACACACAATCCAATCTGTCCAATATTTATCAATAAACATTAAATAAACATCTGACTAACATAAAATTGAGTATCTTACTCCACCCAGGCACTGTGCTAGGTGTTGAGGTGCAAAACTGTAAAAGACATAGGACCTGCCCTGAAAAACACTTCACCTCTTGTGTAAAAGAAAGTTAAAAACCATCCATCAAAAAAAAGGGTTACTTTTCATCCACAGAAGGATAGAATTCTTGGCAGCTCTGCGTTCAAACTCTCAGCCACCTAACTCCCTCTTGGTCTTTCAAATTCAGTAAACATTTCCTTTAGAAGATACAGTTGAGTGTTTGCATCTGTTTGAACAGTCCTATTTAGGGAATGTATGGCATTTGAGTATATTTACAAAAATTCTCTTCAAGGGTAGTTTTTGTGTGATTGAAGTTAAATTGCTGTCAGCATAAAATAGACTGCTATATCAACAAGATGCTTTCTGTAAGCCTCATGGTAACCACAAAGCAAAAATCTACAGTAGATTCACAAAATATAACAATAAAGAAAAGGGAATCAAAGCATACCACTACAGAAAATCATCAATTCACAAAGGAAGGCAGCAAGAGAGGAAGAAAGGACAAGGGAAGTAGAAAACAATAAGACGGTATTAGGAAGTCCTTATCTATCGATAATTACTCTGAATGTAAATAAATTGAATTCTTCAATCAAAGGACACAGAATGTCTGGATGGGTTAAAAAAACAAGACCCAACTCTACGCTGCCTGTGAGAGACTCACTTCAGCTTTAGGATACATACAGGCTCAAAGTGAAGGGATGGAAGAAGATACTGGGTGCATGTAGAAATCAAAACAGAGCAGGGATAGCTATTGTTGTATCATAAAATAGACTTTAAGCTGAAAACAGTGACATAACAAGAGATAAAAAAAGGTCAGTATATAATGATAAAGGGGTCAATTCATCATGAAGATATAACAAAATATGTGTGTCAAATCAACACATGGTGTATTTTAAACTGACACAATATTATACGTCAATTATATCGCAATAAAGCAGGAAAACACTTATGTTTTTGATTCCCTTTCATGAATGTCGTCTATAGATGAGCTCGTCTCCTTCCCATCCTTTTCCTAGCGACTCCTGCTCACTTTCACTACATCTTCTGTGTCACACCATCTTCTGTGAGTCGTCCCATCCTCCCTCCACTCCCTTCCCGTCCCATCAGTGGCCGCCACATTGGACAGTGCCTGTGCAGAAAGTTCCCCAGCACAACTGACTGTGGAGGAAGCCAGAGGACAACAGCGAGAGGAGTGGTCTGTCTCAGGGTCAGGCAGGGCTCCACCAGCCCTGGGATGAGGGGCAAAAAGCAGGAAAGAGAGACGGGAAAACCAGTCTACACCATTCAACACACAGTGAACCTTCCTGGTGATGAAGCCCAGCCTAATGGGGGCTTCAGGCTCTGACCAAAAAATGCGTATCACCCCCTCAAGGTCAACAGATCGGGGATATAGGAGCAAAGATCCTGCCTGCTTTCACGGTAGGCATATGAGACTCCTATTAAACAAACAAACAAGCAAACGAAAAAACCACCTTTTTTTTTTTTTTTTTTTGGTAAGGAGTGATTCATAGCCTGGAGAAAGTCCACGTACTATCCACAATAAGTATGAGATCCCAGAGAAGGACTGATTGACCCAGGTAGGGTCAGGTGCCCACCCCTGGATCACTCATTCTAATGGAGGTTGTACGAATATGGCAGCCAAGGGGGTGGCTGTGTGATTGGAGTATGACTACTCCAATGGACGTTCCACTACAGCAGGCAGAGAGAAAGGCAGGGATCCATGACACTGACGGGATATCCTTCATTTCACTTCTCACTTTGTTTAGCCAATCTTGACTTGCTTGTTCCTGGTCTCTGAGACTTTCAAGGACAAGGATCCTATTTCCTCCACTGTGCCCAGCACAGAGTCTGTCTCACAGTTTCCTTTTGTTTCTCAATAAATATTTAACTGGATGACAGATGTCATTTATTGAGCCCTACCGTGGACCAGGGACAATGCTATGGGTGCCACATGCATTACCTCATTTAAGCATTACAGCAACCTTAGGTGATAGGTTTTATTCACCATGTTTTTCAGATGAAGCAACTGAGTCTCATCAAGGTCAAGTAATTTGTTCAAGGTTACACAACCAGTGAGTGCTAGATGTGGAATTCAAACTCCCATCGACATGACTTTTCATGATGCTAAATATTTAAAAATGGATGAGTGCATGCTACTGTAATTGATTTGCTTAAATACCAAAAACGACTCACAAAACAATTATTTAAAATTGAATTCTACTAAAAAGCCGATACGTAGGAGGCCTCAATTCAAGATGACTTCTGAGTGCTACAATTGATGTCTGTTTTCTGTGAAGACAAAGCCATATTCACACCCTATTGAAGGAGCAAATATGTGGGTTGGCACTATGTTAACCACAGCTTAATAATGTTCTAAATGGAGACAATAAAACTATGAATACAGTTGGCCTTTTCTACTTGGCACAGCCAGACTAATCTTAGGCCTTTACCTGTCTTCATTATGCTGTTGACCTCTGAATGTCAACGACTTACAGTCCATAGGTGACATACAATTAGCATCCAGGGTGCCCTGTAATTTATGTTTCTTTGCTGGAGCCAAGAACTAAAGAGTAAAAGGTAAATCTACCTTCCTTAATTCTTTATGTTCTAATTCAAATACCTTTGGGTTTTTTGCGTCCTCCCCATACACTCCAACAAGTGGTCTACACTCTAGCCTGTTCACTAGTACTAGAACAGGCCTGGCACATTCCTTCTTCATACTGCTTCCTCACCCCACCTAGGACTCTTTAGCCCTATGCTTTCTTCAAGGACCACCGACACCCACACAAAGTGAATATGAATAGTTTAAAGATTTCTCTGCTGGCATTGCCCTAGGTGATGTTTAGTATTTGACATAGAAGTGTCAAGGTGCTGCAAAATGGGAGCTTCACTTTGTATCAGTTGGACTTTGTATCAGTCAGTTTTTGCTGTGTAACAAATAACAAAAAAAATCTCAGTGTCATATGACAGTAAACAGATACATCCTCAAGACAGCTGAAATTTCATTGATCAAAGCTGAGCTCGTTTAGTTGGAGCTCGAAGTGCAAGTTGGATCCAGGTGTGTGACTTGGTGTAGGAGCTTCCCAAGGCATGTTATTCTCGTGGCAAAAAGCAGTGGCACTAGAGAGCAAGCCCAACCACACAGGCAGATTTGAAGGTTCTGAACATAGCACATCTGCTAACATTCTATTGGCTAAAGCTAATCACATGGCCAAGACCAAAGTCAGGGAGTGGGGACATTTCTTTCCTCTCATGGGGGCAGGGGGAAGGGAGTGAATATTTGCTGAACAATAAATAATCTCTACAGACATTAACACATATTTAAAATGCCCCTTCTTTTGCTAACTGGAGAATGCAACCCAAATAAAGAGGCAGAAACACATTTAGAGCAGACAAATGGCAGAGAAATAGAGCAGTGGTGCAGCACTCACAGCCTCTCCCTGGGTAATGAGTAAAGTACATGGAGCAATCTGGAGAGCATGTGGAAAGGCAGCAAAGGCTTCTCAGCAAGAATGTGTTATGGGCAGGAAGGTAGAGGGAATCCTGTGTGTCGTCATACACAACTGATGGGAGTGTGAACTGATGGCAACATCTGGTAGGGAAAGTTGTCAACACATATCACACTTTGTAAATGTACATGGCCTTTGATCCAGCAGTCCCATTGCTAAACATATGCTCTATGGATAGAATCTCATAAGGATACACAGATTATACTCATTTGTTTGTTACAGGGAAGGAAGGAAGGAAGGAAAGAAGGAAGGAAGGAAGGAAAAAAATTTGAGTATTCATCTCTAAAGGCCTGATTAAGTGAATTATGGTAGATCCATATGACATATTATGAAGCTGTCAAAAATAAGTTAAATCTATACATGCTAATTCTTTCATTAAAAAAAAACAAAAACCATTTATTTTGTGTCCACCATGTGCCAAATCCTGTTGTTGGCACTGGAGACGTAGCAGAACGTGAGATATGTATGGTCTCTCTTCTCAAGGAGAAAGAGTAGTGGAAGAGCATTGACAAGCCAACAAATAAATAAGATAACCACAGGAAGTGATAAATGCTATGTAAAGATACAACACGGCAATGTGCTAAAGGGAGCCAGGAGAGGGACCACCTTCGATGGGTGTCTATGGAACGCATCTCTGAGGAAGCGATGGTAGAGCTGAGACCTGAACGACAAGAAGGAGCCAACCCCTTCCTGAAGAACATCAAGATATAGGGGAAGAACATTCTTGGAAGACGACACAGCAAGGTCTGTGAGGGAGGAATGAGCTCGGCTTATTCCAGGGAAGGACCAAACGCGAGTGTGGTTGGAGCTGAGTGAGTGGGGGAATCAGCAGAACAAAATGAGGATGGAGAAATGCCAAAGGCCTGTGTCTCTTCTGTTCCACATCTTATACCTGTGTCCTCGGTTTCTCCATCTGTAAAATGGAGCTGCTCGCCACTGACAGCTTTCATGTCTAGGATCTCTGCAAGAAGTCTGTGCAACAGGCCGGACAGGCATTATCATCCCCCACTTTACAAGTGAGGAAACTGAGACTCGAAATGTTTAGTGACTTGGCCCCAAAATCACACATCCTGATTCAGCAGAATCAAGACTCAAACTCAATGCTTTTTCCACCACACCGTAACCTCTTCCACCTCATTTGTGAATTTCAATAATAGCAACCCTAATTCTGAAGTGAGTCTCTATAACCCAGCTCTTCTTAAGAGGGATTTAACCCCCATGATGTGGATAAATTGAGTTTTTCAGTCTGCAGCTTAAGGCCACGATGGGTTTTATTTTCAATATAATTCATTGCTTACATATTTCTTTCTCTTACCAAAATGTGAGCGGTCAACATGGCGGCACAGTCCACGGTGCAGAACTTTGAAAGGCAGAGAAGTTAGGGGTGGAATATATGGTGAGGGACACAAGGGGTGCCCACTCTCCACATCCAAGGTCACACAGCTTGGGAACTGCGGGCAGGATTTGAACTGGTATCTATCCAAGTGAAAAGTGTGCTCTTTCCAATAATTGGGACAGTGCGTAGGAAGGACCAAGCAGAGCGCCTGACACGTGGCAACAGCTTAACGAACTTCAGCTGCTGTTATTGTATCCCATACTGTGTTGTTAGAAGGGTCTCTGCCTAGTCATCCAGTCTAATGGCAAAGAATCCACCTGAAGAGCCACAGGATTAGAAAACTGAAGCGGTGGGAATTCCAGGGGATTCCCACGCCATGGAAGCTCCCTGTGCACTTCACACAGAAGCCTGGCAGTCTCGCTCTGCTTCTCAGAACAGAATCTGCTGGGGACTGGGAGATGAATCAGACTTCATTAATTCTGCAAAATAAACCTTAGCATGTTTACCCGCACACGCAGAGGCATTATCGTAAATCACCAAAAGTGAAGCTCACCTGTCTGAGCAGAGGCACAGCCTGCACCCTGGCCCTGGGAACAGAAGGTCACGGCGCCCATGGCTTCCCAATGGCTCCACTGCTCTCTGAGCCATTCTGTGACCAGCGGGACCAGCTGCTCCAGCTTGATCATGAACAGTCATGAACAGCAGCCCAGCAGTTCTAAAGGGGCTCTAGGGCTATGTGTGTATTTCTGCTCGGAATTAGGAAAGACTAAGCTACATTCAGAGCAGATTAGAAGTTTGAGAGGCCCTGATGTGCTTTTTCAAGCCATAACTTCTTAAGGCAAAACCTGAAGGAGACCTTAGAAATCCAGAAAGGATTAGTAATATGTCCAAGGTCACGCAGGTCATTAATGGCAGATGTGGGACCAGATCTCAGGACTCCTGATTCTCAGTCTAGTGCTCTTTCCACTCCAATCCATCTGCCTAAGGCCTTGGGGTAGATTAGTACATAGTCAGAAATATTTACTCCCTCCTGGGACGAGTATATGGCTTTCCCTGGTCTTTGACACACGACCTACTTTGGCCTTGGAACAGAAGCAGACCCACTGCAAGCAGAGATTGAAATGCACTTGCTCAGTTGGGCATGCTCTGCCTTCAGCATGAGAAGACGGTACCCTGACAAGTTCATGGGTCCAAGTAGAATGAGAGACTCGTGCAGCAGACTCCGACCCAGGCTGCAGCTCAGAGGCACCTAGTCCTGCCCAGTCGAGATCAGCGGGTCCCCAGCTGATGCATAGACACAGGAGTGAAACAGATGCCCATTGCTAAAACGTTTGTGGTTGCACATTATGCAACAGTAGGTGGCTGATTCAAGGCACAGCCTACAAACAGATGTACAATTCCTGTGATTCAGAATTATGCACTAGAAAGACCCTGAGCTTTGACAGAGTTAATCTGAATCTTGGTTTGGGCATTTAGTTACATGAAGACCTCAGGAAAATCATTAAAACTCTCCGAGACACGGTTCCTTGAATTCTGAAATGGAAGTAAAAATATTTACCTATAGGGAGATACTATGGACTGAATTATGACCCCCCCAAAAAAAACTGAAGCCCTAACCCCCTCAGTGTGCCTGCATTTGGAGATGGGGACTATAAAGAGGTGATTATGCTTAAATGAGGTCATAAGAGTGGGGCCCTGATCCCATAGGATTGGGGTTCTTATAAGAGAACCAAAGTGCTCTCCATCTCTGTCTGCACTCTCTCCCTCGCCTTCGCTTCTCTCTCTCCCCTTCTCTCTCTCTTCTCTCCTCTCTCTCTTCTCTCTCTCTCTCTCTCTCTCTCTCTTCTCTCTCCTCTCTCTCTCTCTCTCCCCCCTCCCCCCCTTTTCTCCCTTCCCTCCCCTCACCCCAGCCACTATGTGAGGACACAGGGAGAAGGAGGCTGCCTGCAATTGCTAATCTTCACAGATTTCTCCAAAATTGTGAGAAATAAATTTCTGTTGTTAAGCCACCCAGCCTGTGGTGTTTGGTTATAGCAGCCTGAACAGACTAAAACAGAGAAATTCAGAATTTTATATTAACTGCCTAGCACATAGTGGGGTTGAGATTATAAATCTCTACCTGGAGAGTTGGAAACAGGCTAGAACTACACTGAAAATCAGTAATGTCAGAAATGCATTCTCCTCTGATGTGATTTCTTAGCTGGGCACATGACACCCAAAATAAAAACTGTGTTTCCCAGATTTCTTTGCAGCTAGTGTGATTTGGCTATATGACAAAGTTATGCCCAAGAAGATATAAATGAAAGCGCCACATATACTTCTGGGACATGTCCTTAAAAAGAGAGAGGGCATCCTTCCTCCCCTTCCTCATTCTTACTGGCTAGAATGTGGATGTAATGGTTGGAGATCAAGCAACCATTTTGAAATAGGAAATCACATGCCACATACAACAGAAAGGAAACAGAAGGAGCTTAGGTTCTGACACCTTGGTACCAGCCCTGGACCACCTGGCAATGCACTTCTATAACATAAGAGAAAAATTACTAAATTAAGCCACTGTTATTTAGGGCAGCCCTACTCAGTACTACTTGGGAACTTGTTAGAAATGCAAATTCTCAGTCCCCACCACAGACCCCCTACACCAGTCTCTGGGGCCAAGGAATCTGTTTCAACAAGCTCTCCAGGTGATTCCTATGCCCACTAAAGCTTGAGAGGCATTGATGTAAAGATTTCCACCACATCCGTCTAACCTGATAACTGATAGAGTCGTCTGAAATTGTAGATGTTATCCAGGACTTGGCAGGGGAGACAAAGCCAGGAAGGATGGCAAAGCCAATAAATGACAGTGTCAAACTTTAAAATGATTCTGACAGAATGGAACACTGGACCAGAGCCACGCAGATAAATGTAATTGGAATATGTAAAAAGCAAATCAAAATGTTCTTTTTTTATTGAAGGAAATATAAGATGTTCTACTCTTTGACTTCTTAAATTAAAAAGAAATATAAAATTACATATTTTAAAGTACAGCAAATAACGCTATAAATCAATGCCAATTATGGCTAGTGAAAGGAACGACAGAAGGAAAGAAGATCAGGAAAGGGAATGAAAGCAAAACCCAAAGTAATAAAGAAATAGAGTCAAGGGTGGAACAGAAGAGAAGTGAGGCCCCAGTTCAGGATCAATCTGTAGATACTAAGATGCTAAAATGCTCTGCAAAACCGGACATAGTCATAACGAGTCAGATGACACTGAAACCCACTCTGTGCCAGGCACTGGGCTGTGTGTGTTATGTAAATTTAGCCTCTCAGGAATTTTATGAGGTAAGATCTATTATTATCATTGTTTCTCAGACACAAAAACTGAAGCACAGAGAAGCTGAATACGTTTCCCAAGGCCACAGAGCTAAAACAAAGAAGCAGGACATGAACCTGGGTGGCTAGCATTCAGGGCCCTTTGGTGCTGCCTCACTCTGGTGACTGATCAGTTTCTACTGATTGAAAGCCTGGCATAAAAATAAGGAAAGCCATTACCTCATATAACTGTGTCCAGAGGTAGGGCGGGATCCAGGTGTAGCAGGATTATCAGCTCAAAGATGTCATCACAGGTACAAGCGCTTTCCATTCCTGGGAGATACTGTTCTCAGCATCTGGTTTCATCCTAAGGCTGGATCTGCTCATAGTTCCAAGATGGCAGCCAACAGTCCAGAGGCTTCTCCTTCTGCGCTAGTAACGGAGAGAAGTTGTCACCCCAAACATCGACTATTCTGAAATACATATTCTTTAATCCAGTTTTCTGGTAACACTTTAGGCAAATGACAATTCTTGGACAATAAGTGTCATCCACGGAAATGCTACAAGTTACCTGTGACAGGTTCCTCAGCCCCTAAACCTGGAATCAAGGATGGGGTCACCTAATTAGGGTTTTGTGGTACCCAGGACAAATGGGCTCCACTATCATTTGTGATTCGCTCTCTCGTTTCTTCTTAAAGCAAATCAAGTCTCCTCATTTGTGTGAATCCTGGCACAATAATAAAGATGGAGAAAATCATAAAATATTCTTTGGGTATAAACCAACAAACGTCTCTTCCCGACTCTTCAACAGCCTTCCTAACTGTCTGAGGAAGCACAGGGGGTGGCACTTTGGGGCAGTAACCCTCATGCTTTCCTTTGACTGAAAATGACCTTCTGTAAGGAGTGACCAGCCTACAGTGGTATAGTAGCAGGTGCTTTAGGAGGGGGGAGGTGGCCGGCATTTATTGACTGTCTAGATGCCTAGAATGATGTGTCATGCTTTATTGATTTATTTTAACAATTACAAGGAGATAATACGATCCCCACTTTGTAGATGAGAGCCAAGGCCCAGAACTGTTGTGCAATTTGCTCAATGTCATTTAGCTTGTCAGGTGGCAGAGGTGAATTTCCAACTCAAGTCTATCTGATTCTACATCCCAAGTTCTTTCCACCACACCACACTGGCCCCATCCAGGATTGTTTCCGTTTGCTTAAATTATTAGCAGTGAAATTTTTTTTTTCAGATTTTTATTGGGGAAGGGGAACAGGACTTTATTGGGGAACAGTGTGTACCTCCTGGACTTTTCCAAAATCAAGTTGTTGTCCTTTCACTATTAGTTGTGGAGGGTGCAGCTCAGCTCCAGGTCCAGTTGCCACTGTTAGGCAGTGAACTTTTTAACTGCGGTTTCTTGGCTACTTCTCATCTGCCCTCTGGCCTGGGTTAGTTGTGACAATTACTCTCAGCTTATAACAGATTTTATTTTAAAAAATTGTATTTATTGAACACTTACTCTGTGCCAAGAACTTTGCTCAATGTTCTATACGTACAATCTCAGTGTATTCTGCCAATAAGCCTGTGATGCAGTTTATCATGGAGAATGCTTTTAGTTGCTAGTGATAGAATCCCAAATTCATCATGTGCCAATGGCCACATCCACAATTCTTTTCCAGCTATGACTCTGTCTAGAATTAATTGCAGGTATCTTGAATTTATCTGGCTTCAATGGGAAAACACTGTACATCTCTTTTCCTTGAGCCATTTTGTCCAATTTAAAAGATTTATTCGGTGTCACCTTAATCAATTCAGAGGTTTTAATAGAGGGACCATACATTCCGTTGGTCCTTGCCGCAAGGCTGAATTTTAACCAGGCTTTGTCACTTAAAGACCTAAGTTTTATCTTTTATTATTTGGAAATCAGAATCAATTACATCCTCTAGTCCTCTGAATCCTCAAATTTCTGGACATTTCTACTCTGTACGACAGCTCCAAAATGGACAATTCTTTCCTAAACTCAGCCTTCTCTTACAGCACCTCATTATGTACAGACCATACCACCTCAGGCACTTGAGCAACATACTGTTTCATAACCTCTTTGCCTAAAAACACAAGCTCAGTCCCTATCTCCCCAGTGATCATAGGTAAAAGTTTTACAAAAATGCATCACCACTAGATACCATGGGTTGCCACTTTTCCATCCTTTGATAACATATTTTTTGCTTCCCACTCCCAAGCCCCCAAGTTAAGGCCCCATCATTTAAGTTTTCTGTTATGGCAGCACCTCAATTATAAGTCCCAATTGCTGTATCAATCAACTTAGCCTAAGTAATGCTGGAGTAACAACAAACAAGCCCCACATCTTTCCAACAGGAAATATTTTTTTCTTATGTCCATGGCCTTTATAGGTTGGCTGTGATTTTGCTTCATGTCCCCTTTAGTCAAGGACTCAGATTGAAGATGCCGACACTATCTGGGACATGCCAGCTTGTGGCAAAAGGGAAAGAAAAAAAAGATCTGGGCACATTTGCTTCTGCTTAGAAATGGCACATGCACTTCCGGTCACATCCCACTGACCACAGTCAGTCACATGGTCAAGCCTGACTTCGATGGGTGAAAAATCTCCTCTTCCAACAGGGAAGGGAAGCCTAGAGACCCACAGTGAAGGCAGCAGATATTTTGAGCAAATAATACAATGTATGCAGTTGTGTGCTGATAAATGTTTAACAACTGCCTCTTGGGGAATAAATGTCCTGATACGTAGCATTTGCCAATTTCCATGGTGTAAATACTCCCACAATGGCCAATTTCAAGGCAGCAGTCAGATGTCACGGAATGCAGAATTAAGCAGAGATGTGTACAGTCAGCCCTTGGGAGCCAGTGTGAGCAGGCCACAGCACAGCACTGAATTCATCCCATTTTAAATCAATCACTGAACATAAATTGAGTGATACTTGTTCCACGATGTGAATGTGAAATCTTGCTGTGGACTACGGAAGGAAGAATATTATTAGGTTTGACTCAGCATCAACCTGCCTTAAGCCTAAACCAGGATTGGCAGAAGGGATGAGGAGGACTTAGGCAACTCAAAATTAAGTCTTCACATTATTTGCTATTCCTGTATTAACTGGCAAATTCAAGTGGAGTATAAGAATGTGAGATTGAAATAAAAATCATCTTTGCCTCTATAAATAAGATTCAGCCCCAGGTCCCTCCTTTGCAGAAATTCTTATTAAAGACCTGGCTCTCCTCCAAGAAAAATAAGGTAGAGCTCATTCAAAACCCTTTAATTCCCAATTATTCACAAAGGGAGTTGCTCGATAAGTATACCTATTTTTTAATATGTTTGCCATATTAACTTTTTTCCCACTAAAAAGTTTGCTTAAAATATCCATGGTCATGGAATTAGCGCTTACATATGCTAAATCTTAAGCTATTTTTCTTTTCCAAGAACACTCTTTAAGCACACTGCCATCACTGCTGTAGTGACACTGAGCAAGTTGCTTACGTTGCCTGAATCTGTTTCCTCATCTATAGATTGGGATGACACTTCTTTATTGCTTTCTAGTCCTTATAACCTTGAAAGGCTGTTATGAGCTTAAATATCTGGCCTATATGAAGCATCTAGAAAAGTACCTGGGACATGGCAGTTACTCAATAAATACTCATTGTCCTGCATTACTGAGGATTCCGACAAGAACTTTCACGATTATTATGGAGACATAGGACTAGAGGGTTTGCATTACTCCATAAAATAGTGCAGGGCTTTACTCAGTAGCCTCAGAGTACAGGGCAGGAATAATTTGACTGTTGATTTTTTTTTTTTTTTAAAGATTTTATTGGGGAAGGGGAACAGGACTTCATTGGGGAACAGTGCATATTTTTCCAGGATTTTTTCCAAGTTGTCCTTTCAATCTTAGTTATGGAGGATGCCGTTCAGCTTCAAGTTGTTGTCCTTTCAGTCTTAGTTGTGGAGGGCACAGCTCAGCTCCAGGTCCAGCCGCCATTAGTTGCAGGGGGCACAGCCCACCATCCCTTGCGGGAGTTGAACCGGTAATCTTGTGGTTGAGAGGATGCGCTTCAACCAACTGAGCCATCCGGGAGCTCAGCGGCAGCTCAGCTCAAGGTGCTGTGTTCAATCTTAGTTGGAGGGGGCACTGCCCACCATCCCTTGTGGGAAATCGAACTGGCAACCTTGTGGTTGAGAGCCCACTGGCCCATGTGGGAATCGAACCGGCAGCCTTCGGAGTTAGGAGCAAAGAGCTCCAACCGCCTGAGCCACAGGGCCGGCCTTGGCTGTTGATTTTGAGAACATCTGACAGGAATGAGTTCTGCAGCTCCCCTGGAAGCATGGATGTTATTGTAATTTAACAAAACTCACCTCTCTCGTTGTTAATGCACTATGGCTGTTAGCCTCTAGCTTGGTCCAAATTGTCAGTCCAACAGACTGGATGGTTTGCCCCAGGGCGAAATCTTAGCCTGCAGGGGATGGGCCCTGAACCCCATCCTCAGGGAGAATGGAAAGCTCTCTCAACCATGCTGCAGTCCCTCACACGGGTTATCACGTAAAATATCAAGAGGAAATTCCATCTCCACAGGAGCTGGAGGGTCATTCAAACACAGATGCCTGGCGTAACACTGCATGCCACATGAAGTCATAGGACAAACATCACAGAGAGACTGTGATGGCAGAAAAAAACAGCCCACCACCTTCCTGGGGACCACTCATTCATTCTTCCTGAGGTCCTGAGAATAATCAAGATTATTATCTCAGACTTCTTTAAGCGTCTTAACTTAAAATGTAATGATGGGGCCGGCCCGGTGGCTCAGGAGGTTAGAGCTCCATGCTCCTAACTCCGAAGGCTGCCGGTTCGATTCCCACATGGGCCAGTGGGCTCTCAACCACAAGGTTGCCAGTTCAATTCCTGGAGTCCCGCAAGGGATGGTGGGCGGTGCCCCCTGCAACTAAGATTGAACACGGCACGTTGAGCTGAGCTGCTGCTGAGCTCCCAGATGGCTCAGTTGGTTAGAGCGTGGGCTCTCAACCACAAGGTTGCCAGTTCGACTCCTGCAAGGGATGGTGGGCTGTGCCCCCTGCAACTAGCAACGGCAACTGGACCTGGAGCTGAGCTGCACCCCCCCACAACTAAGACTGAACGACAACAACTTGAAGCTGAATGGCACCCTCCACAACTAAGATTGAAAGGACAACTTGACTTGGAAAAAAAAAGTCCTGGAAGTACACACTGTTCCCCAATAAAGTCCTGTTCCCCTTCCCCAATAAAAAAAAAAATGTAATGATGAAGAAGATACTGATGCTGATAATAGTAAAAATGATGAAAGCTGCTTGACTCTGTATCCTGCTATTTTGTCGGGTGTGTGTGAGAGAGAGAGAGAGAGAGAGAGGCTATGTATGTATGTACGTATGTATGTATGGGTTCCTCCTGGGTGGCTTTTCCTGTTTTTTTTTTTGAACTGATTGTCAGCTTCTGGAAGTGCACACAATTTTCCAGTAATGACAGTGACTTACTATGTGTATAGTACGGCCATTGAAGACTTGGAAGCACTATAATAAAGATTACTAGAAGCAGAGGCTCACTTAATTGGGTGTTACAAAATTAAGAATTTAACCCTACTTGTGTGAGCAGCTCCACAAATATGGGGTGAAAATATGGTCATGTTATTTACTTTTCCAGTTAATCCACTGAGTAAAGCTTGCTTCTATGACAAATAACCTCCCAAATTTTCATTTATTTCTTGCCCATATAATAGGCCAAATCAAATGTTTCTGCATGGAGATCAGCTTTCCTCCACAGAGTGATCCAGGGATCCAAGCCTAATTATACTCTTCCTGGACAATGGAGTCATGTGCAGGATGTCACTCACTCTACTAAAGATGGCTTCCCCGGCACTCCCAGGGGACACGTCAGGCAGCCAACTTAACTTTCTGGCAGATCTCTTGATAAAGCTGGGAGGGCAAAAAAAAGGGGCGGGGGTATATAAAAAGCTTTATATTCACTGGTGTTTCATGATATGTTGAATTGTTTGAAATGGATGAACCAGATGCCACCTCCAGGTTTTAGTGGATAAGTGTCTATCAAATCTTTAGATCAAACTTTGTACAATAAAATTCACTGAAGTGTTTCAGATGATAACTGGTAAGCATTCAATAAATATTGATTTGTATTATCAAAGGTATAATCAGGATCATGTAAATTGCCAAAGTAGACAGAGATTGGCCTTGTACATGTCACTCAGGACTGCTACATATGTTCACGCAGGGTGACCGGTCTGGCTAACCAGGTGGCTGTGGCCTCTCATTTCCCCACCGGCTCTTCATTCACCACCTCCCTCTACAAGTTTCCATTCTGCTCAGAGATGTTGACCTTCCCAACAGGGGAGAGTGCCTTCCAGTCAAGGGTGTGCTTGTAACTCTGCTGGAGCCCCCACCCAGACTCCAGGGGCAAATGACTCCCAGGTGTATCAGTGCCTATTATCTCATCCTGAACATCTGAAAATCTCATTCTAGGTCCCCAGCAGCAGTTATAAAGAAATGGCTACCTCTTCTCCGGTGGATCTCCTGCTTCTGGCTCTGTTCAGTATCTCAGGCTACTGCCAACACGTTTTTTTTTTTTTTTTTGTATGAGTGTGACCATGAAATTTCTAGTGCGTTTTTGAGTAGTCCAAGATTTATGGGGTACTCATATAACTTCCCAGGTAAATCTTTGGTTCTGAGATATAAATATAAACATGGTAAAGTCTGCCCCTAACAATTTTATGAAATAGGCAAGGAGCCATTTAGCCATTGAAGAGCTGTTGTTCAGCAGTGTTGTGGTACCGAAGAAGGTGCTGGAAATGCAAAGTGGAACTAGACATGATTCCTGCTACTAAAGAGTTTTATAGTCTGGGCAAGGCAAATAAATCAGGCCTTAAAGGAATGGGTAACAAGTGATATATTAGACCTTTAAGATGCCACAGGAGCAAGGAACAGGAACAGCCAGCCTATACAAGGACGTGCAGAGCAGCTTTCTGCAGGTGACGTGCATAAATCACGGAACACAAAGTCTACTTAGGAACAGTGGCCCAAGCAAGGTATATACCCAGCACTCGGGACAAAGGACTATTTCACTGCAACTGAGTAGATCCAGCCAGGCTTTTTGGAAGACACTACATGTTAGGTGGACCTTGGAAGGGTCAAGTGAATGAATACCTTGAAAGAAGGTAGGAAACGTAAGGGCATGTTTGAGGAACTGAGTGAAGTCCTTTAAAGATCAGGTGTACGTTTACGGCTACAAAACAAGCAAACAGACACATGGTACTTTTTAAAAAGTTAACTCTTAACTGTAAGTCTAGAGTTAAACAGTACTGCAACATTCACGAAATGTCGGGAGGCGGTCAGTGATTAAGAGCGAAGTTAAAGGAAAGCGCTCTAAGCACAGGTCACCAGTGTGTCTGAATCCAAAGGTACCTGCACAGCCTTGAGGTCACAGGCTCCTTCTGGAAGGGCATTGTCGCCCACGTGGTGGACGCTGGGTAAAATGTTGTTTCACTGAGTTAATCTTTCCTCAGTAGCTAGAAATCACACTGGACCTGGCGCTCCTTGTCAAGTTTTAACTTGAAACAAAACTTAAGAAACCTAGGTGCCCCGAAGGAACTTAGAAAAGCACCATTCTGTTCCTTGTTCAGGTGCAAATAGAGAAGCCAAATTAACTACCCTCCAAAAGTTGCAGCAAGGCTGTCCAGCCCTTATAACCAAAGTTCTAAGTAAACGTTTGCGGTGATGGGAAGCGGGTGGGTAAGGACTAAGAAAAGACCCATCGATAGCAGTATATGCTCTTGACGGTTTTCCTGGATGTCTTCCCTCTCCCTAAGAAGAGAGCAGGCAGAACAGAGTACGGAACCTGAGGTCTGGGTCTCTGCCATACCCCGCACTGAACAAGTCATTTCATCTTTTAAATCTGCGTCCTGTGTCCCCATTTATAAAATAAGGATAGTGGGCTCCACGTTAGGAACTACGGATTTATTTAGGGTTTACCACGTGTCAGGTGAGGCGTTTTCCACCTTCTCTTTCAATCCTCACAACCACCATCAATTTTACTAAATCCCATTTTCCTCCAGACATTCAGTTCAGAGTGTTTAAGTGACATCTCCAAGGTCACAAAGCATTAGTGTGTGGGGGGGCATCCAATGCGAGGTTGCCAGACTACGCGGCCCCAGTTTGAAACCGGTTCACCTCCCCTGAACTGGGGCCCGGGGTTCCCTTTTCTTAACTACGCGACCTCCCCCTCCTCCGCTCCCTCCTCCTCCCTAAACTCCCGGGCAACGCACCCCTTTCACCACCTAGCATCCTGCTCAGTCTCGCAGGAAAAGGCTTTCGCTCTGCCCCGGGAAATTTTTCACGCAGCTCGCGCCCCACTCACGGCGCTTCTGTTTATTAGACTGGTCCAATTCAGGGAAGCGGCGAGAAGGCCCAGAGGCCCTCCCAACCCCCCTCCCCAGCGCCCTGGGCGCACGCGCTCCCAGCGTGCGTGCGTGCGTGCGTGTGAGTGAGCACGTGAGGCCCCGGAACGTGCACAGGGGGCGGGGGCAGGAAATGGGAGGCGAGGGGAGGGGCGGCCGTTGCCATGACAGTGACGTCAGGCGTCAGGGAGCAAACCCGGCCCTCACCCCACGCGCGCGCGCGCGCACACACACAGACATGCACACGCGCGCGCACCGCGGCTCTCCCTCAGACACACTGGAGGGAAAGGTCAAACTAAAGGCGAGGGAGCGGGGAGGCTGGAGGAGCCGCCGCCGCGCGCCATGACGGACGCGGCCGAGGCTCCTTTCTCTCCGCCGACGCCGCCGACACGCTGCTCTCGCCGCGCCCCCTGCACCCACCCTGTGTCCCCTCTCCCTGTGCCCCTTCTCCCTGACGCTCGCGCGTTCACGCGTCCCCTTCCCCGCCACCCCCCCGGCGCTCCTGGCGCGCGTCGGACGCGGGGCACGCGCTGGCCGGGCGCGGGCGCGGGCGCCAGAGGGTGGGGGCCGAGGCGGACCGGCGAGCGGCCTCCTCGCGCGACCCCCGACCCAGTCGCCCAGCCCCTCGGCGGGAGCCCGTCAGGTGAGTGCGGTCGGTGGGGAAAGGATGTCAGGAGAAGAGGGGACCGGAGAGCTCAGCCCCCCGCCTGACCCCTTCCGGGGGCGCACTGACAGGCGCTCGGGACCCGGCCTCTGGGGGGCGTCGCGGGGTCAGCCTGTCGCGGGGCCTATTTTGGCGTCCCTGCCCCTGGGGGTTGGGCCCCGGAGTGGTGGAGTCTTGGGACAGGGACAGTGCGGCCGCCGGGCAGGAGTTGGCAGGGTGGCCCAGGCGTGGGACAGGCGACGGGAGGCAGGTGGGCCCCTCTCCGGGGCTTGGTAAAGTGCGGGGAGGGACCGAGGGGCCGGACAAGGTGCTCGCGGGGGCCCGCAGGAAGCTTTCAGGAAATGTTTGTTGGGCAGTTAGGAGCAACTCTGCCCTTGGAACAGGCGCCTTGCTTTTGCCCCGGCCAGCGAAAGTGGCGAATTGTACAGCAGAACTCGGGAAGCAGGCAGGACAGAACGGAAGGGAGAGAGACCGGGAGGACCCGTCTGGATGGGGACCAGAGATGAACGAATCCGCCTGTGGGTAGCACGAGGGCAAGATGTGTGGACGTTGCCATGCCAATGTTTGATGTTTGTTGCTTATGGTTATTTTTGGACTAAATGATTACCAAAAAAAAAAAAAAAAAAAAAAGTTACTTGGAAGAGAGGGTACTGCTTGAATGGTCTTAAGTCCTTCCCTGTTTATGCAGGAAATGGGTTAATCTTTCACACCACCACCCCCAACTGAACCTATGCCCAGTGGACTTCAAAAATAATAAATACAAAACTCTAAAGCCCTGAAACAAGGTAATGTTTGTCTGATGAGTTTCAGGTGTCAGGCTCTGTGTTCCGTGGGAGAAAAATAGAAGGGCAGCGAAGTACTTGATAGGCTCTAGCAGTCGCCTTTTTATCACAAGCTTTGAAGCCCATCAAAGGGGAATTTAGTTATGACTGCCAGGGTTAAATAATCGTATTGACCCAGTGCCACCCACCAATCAGGAGCTTCCCTGAAAGTAACTTGGAAGAAAGCTACCAGCCCAGTACTCTGCTGGTTGTGACTAACCAGTGCTTCTGCTGATTTATGTTTTACTCTTTAATTTTCCACTCTTATAGTGCATGCTACCTATTAACCAAACGTTAGAATGAGTTATCCATAGTTAACTATTCTCCACTGAGTCACTTTTAAATGACCAAGTGCTAGCTCTGACGTGTCTTTTTTTCATACTGGAAAGTTATGTGGAAATTTCAAATAGTTCCAAATTGATAAGTTTGTTTTGTTTTTTAACTATAAGTCTAGTTTAAACAGATTATATCAAGTGGGTAATCTGTTTTAAAATTTAAATCTCATTCAAGAAAATGTCTGGTTTGTGAAAGGTGCACGATTGTGACAGCTGAGGAAATGCCTGAAGGAGTCTTTGGTGAAGGCTAAGAGAACAGCCAGGACACCCTACCTGGTGAATTTGATATTAATTGGTAGGTTCAGCATATACAAACTTATTCCTTTCCTAACCCTTCGTGATAGTTTCTAGTATTGCTTCTGTTGATTATGGATCTTTGCTTATTTGTGATTTTCAAAAAGTTCTGTCAACAGAGAATCCTCGTTTTGAAATCGAGTCGTTGCGGCATGTAGCCAGGGTACTAAAGATTTTTTACAAGATGTAAGGGAGGATTATTCAGTTCCGGGTCTTGTTAATTCTTTATGTGCAGCAGTTTTTGTATCTGGTTCTGTGCGTGATGCCCCTTTTACATCTTGCTCCTATTGGCTATTGCTGACATGTGTCTATACACAATCCCGTGATGGGGTACTTGAATGTTACAACCTAAACATCATTTCCTGTAACAGATAAATACATTTTTATTTATTTTGTTCTCCATTTTTAAAGGGAACCATAGAATTGGGCAAATCAGCACTTACTCAGCATATCCCCCTCCTGTAGGTCTCATTGACCTTGGTGGCATCCTGGAGGTCATGTGTTCATGGACATAAACAGTTCTTGTTTCCTCCAGGTGATAAAGGCCCATGGGAAAGTGATCTGACATATGGATATCTTGATTGATTTTTAAAAAATTTTTATTGGACATTTATTGTGATCATTGTCAAAAAGAATTCATTGACCTCTTTCT
Source organism: Rhinolophus ferrumequinum (assembly GCF_004115265.2). Lineage (NCBI taxonomy): Eukaryota > Metazoa > Chordata > Mammalia > Chiroptera > Rhinolophidae > Rhinolophus > Rhinolophus ferrumequinum. The sequence continues at coordinate 68,119,311 of NC_046297.1, read as the reverse complement.
GGGAATACATACATTTCTATTTTACATTAAAAAATAATCACTTAATTTTTTTTTCAACTTTTCTAGTATTGCTTGTATATTCTACCACAGATGAACAGCTGTTATTTTGGGTGACATTTTAAAAACGTGGGAAATAGGGAGAAGGACTGTAATGCTGGGATGAATTTGGCCTATGAAAGCAGCTGTGCTCACTTTAAGAAATTTGATATTTTCAAGTATAAGATTACCAAACAAATTAAATAGTGGTTAGTTATGTTATATGACAATTCTATATTTTACAAAAAGGGTTCACTAAAAGGTGTTTTCAAATAATGAATGCCTTTTTTATGGAACTTATAAAATGTGATTTGATTTATGAAAAATCAATCGGCATACAACAATTTAGGAACAGATTTTTAGCTTAATGCAAGATTTATTAGCGTGTTCCGTGAATTATCTCTTTTCCAAAATTGTTTTGAGGCAAAGTTATTCTGTAAAGGCTTCTTAAATTCGGAGTTGTGTCACTTATGTGCTGCCTACTAATGTTTTAGCTGAATGGAAAATTTGTCATCTGATTTGTGCTGTACCATTTAAGGAGAACATTGAAACCTAATTAAAATGCCAGAATTTTATGGTCAGGTTTGTCTGGAACCCCATCCAAGGTAGTTCAGTTACTGAGGTATCAAAAGAACCTTGTTATAAGATACTCGAACTAGAACAGTGGTCCTACAGCAAAGACCACCAGTGGTTATACCCAGACTTCAGCAAAATCAAAATAAATAAGTTGGTCTAAAGTCCACATGCAATGAAAACCATTACTTTGAATTTTTCCCTGGGTACAAATTGTTATCCAGAATTAAAGGCTTGATTTTTCTAAGCTGCAGTTCTATTTGGGTCAATTGTGAAAATTTCTATTTTGATACAAGAACAACTACATACACTCTAAACTTTCAAGATAATTTTTTTTTTCTTTTTGTTAGTACAATTGAGTTTATTTGGAATCACAGAAGATACTGAATTAAGTACTTGGGGAGTTTTCATTCTGAAATCATTTTGCTTTGGTGATGTAAAAAAGAAAAAGGAATGTGAGTTAATATGAGTAGAACCTCACTTATGGATTAGTTCAGTACTTATGTTGGGTTAAAGGAGAAAGGGAGAAACTAGACACAGACTTTATTAAGGATAATTAATCAAATTTGCTTTATACTCTTCATACCTGGCTTCGTGAGAATGATACTCCTTCTCTCCCCACTTTGAGAGGTCTTCTTAGAGAAGAGATTTAAAGGATTAGAGCTAAGATGCAGGCATATTAGTGTTCAAAGTATCTTTTGAGAGCCTTAACAGTTTCTTGTTTCGTTTTTATGCATTAGACAGAAAGGAAGAAATTATTGTCATGCTGACTATGGGTTGAGAGCTCAACTTTGGCATAATGGACACAGTTTTATTCCCTTTAGTGTAATTGAATATTATAAAAATGGAGGAAAGAGCTTGACTGATGCCACTGATTTTGAGTACAGGCTCTTAATTCCTCTATTGAACAAATGAGTAAAAATGACGATTGAAGAAGTGATATTAAGAGAAATATTTAATTTTGTTTTAAATCTCAAGAGACTGTCGCAAAGGATTGCTAATTTTAGAGTATGGTGAGGTAAATAAGTTTATTACTTGGATTTAGATTAATGAGGGCATGTAATTAAAAAAATTAAGTGCATGCAAAAAAAAATAGACTACTGAATTTTAAAAATATTCGTGCCAACATCTGTGAGAATAGAGGTAATGATTAGAAATTTTAATTGGAACTTAAGTCTGATTTTGATTTATGTTCTCAATTTCATTGTTTAACCCAACGTCACTTAATTTTTCTGTTCCCGTTTTTCTTTTCCATAAAATGCAATCAGTAGTGCAGCATACTTTATGTAAATTGGGTTTTCAGGTAATATTTGCTAGACTTATTAAGCATAAACTATTACCTAATACTAATATGTATGTGTATACCCACTATGTAGGGTTTTAAGACGTTTAGACTTCACAATCTACAGAAATTTGGGCAAGTTTTAAAAATAAGAAAGGCTGAGTTCAGAGTTTTAGTCATAGATGATCCTGTAAATTGCATTTTCCTCATTCTTCTGAAAGAATTTTTTTTCTCTATGACATATTTATATTTTCGAGACTTCAGTCATCCTAGTTTTTAATGTTGGGTAATCTTACCTAGAGCATCAATAGAAAGCTCAGAATTACAAAAACTGTCCTCTTTATTTTTTCCCAGCTGTTCCATCTGGGAGATTGTTTGAATTTCAGTTATTGAATGTGGCTTAACCAGAAGTTATTCTAAGTAGAAAGGTTATTACAATTTTCACAAACTGGGGGAAATACAAATTTATTTTAAGAGAATTCACGAACATTTTGTATTACTGCAGGGACAATTAAACACAGTGTGTATAATTTGATATTTTTAACTTACTAGCATTTGTTCTGAGTTAATTTCGACTTTTGTTAAAAATCAACATAGTTGTACATTCTCTTAAAAGTATCTATCTGTGTAATATTTTTCAAATAACTTGCAATATTTTTCAAATAATTGGGCAAGAGATGGAAATTTTACTCTGAAACCTTCTAATTGAATATACAGTTAAATGTATATAGTTAAATGATATTTGAATTATTTTCAAATAATTGGGCAAGAGATGGAAATTTTACTCTGAAACCTTCTAATTGAATGTACAGTTAAATGTATATAGTTAAATGATATTGGGTATTGTTTTGATTGTTATTTTACTTATGGTGATTTTTTGTGTATTTATGTAGGATTTGTATTAATTTGTAGGATTACTTTATAAATTAAAAAAAAGTTATGTTATTCTTAATGATTATTTGGTAGTCCTCAGACTTTTATATTTGAAAGAAGTGGAAATTAATAATTTATTAAGGTCTTTCCCTAAAATGTGCACTAAGTTGGTTGGAACATGTGGTATAATATATTTTTGTATAATGTAGAGAGTTATCTTTGTCTCCCCCCAATTTATGGCAGAATAGTTGGCTATTTTTGAAAATTTAGGGAGTATAGAGTATGTCCAGAAATGATCCATTGAACGCTAAGTGTTGAACTGAATTTACAGTGTCATATGGAAATGACGTTTTCCTTTATAATGACATTTATGTTGTTTCTGTTAAGTACCATTTCTTAAACATGAGTGTAAGTGAATATATTGTACATGTTGGTCAAATGATGTATTTATTGAAGGATTTAATTTATATCCTATGCTTCTCTCTCTGTCAATAATTGGCATTTAGCCATATACTGAGAGAGAACTTTTAATGCATGATAGAGTGGCCCAGGGTGGTTGTTGGTTTTTTCCTAGTGTCTTACCTGATGGAGAAAAGTGAGATTGTTCTGTAACTCTTAATATGTGTTAAATATTGTTTTGAGAATTTGTTTTCAATTAATTTATTTTTAAAGGAGATGACACTTTAAAAATTCTTGAGAATGTTTAAGTGGTTATGTTCCCCCAAACTGTTAGTGCAAGGAGCAGGGGAGGGTAAACTTAGAGAAGGTTGTAGGCATTAGATGAGATTGTATGAAGTGAATATAATTATTTTGATATAAACGTTGAATTAATCATTATGTACCTTTTCTCTACGGTTGTAACCTTGCTTTTTTATTAGTGCTTCTCACTGTGAAGAGTCAAGAGTAGTAAATTGCTGGGAAAGGCATATGCATAACTGTACTCAGTGTTACATGTTACTGCTGGTAACAGGTATCGGATGGCTATGAGAAAGGTAAGCCGTTCCACACTGATGGTCTTTTTCAGTGATCACATTTAGAACTCCAGATTTTACAGGGTGGGAGAACACGTGCTCAAGTGATGGGGGAAAGGATTTTCAGATACAAAGTTACTATTAAGAAAATTCAAGTTTGCCAATCTTGAAAAATATCATACCACTTACATGTCCTATATTTTTGAACACTACCAGTTTTGGATATTCTGTGGCCATTTTTGTTCAACCATAAGCCCTAACTTTTAGGTTAGAAAATGTGGTCACTTAAATTATAGTTTAACCCACGTGTGGAAAACTTGATAATGTTTATCTTCCTTTTTCTGTATCACTACTTTGTGTCATTAATTTTGAAGGCCTAGGACTACTTTGTTTTATATGCGCCTAGTTCAGTAATTGAAGAGAAACTGTGAGAATGAATCCTTACACCTGAGAAATGAGAATCACATTGGGAGGAGCATGAATATATAGAGCACAGTGGTGTAGATACATTAATTTTTCTTTCTAAAGCAGTGGTTTTGAAACATTTTGTAAAGGGTTGTAGAAGAAGTCATGCAGGCTCATTCCCATTTCAACCAGTGCGGTTTTACTTGGATCAATTTTAAGTGTGGAAGTTTGCATAAGATTTCATTTGAGATCAGGATTCTGTTGTTTAAAATAAAAAGTGTGATAGACATTGTTGGTAGAATATTTGATCTCATCACATCTGCTTAAATCCTTGTAATGATTGGGTCTTTTAATGATGACTTATAAGACTTTTCTTTATCTAGCTCCAGCTTCATTCATTTATTATCACTGTTTCCCTTGCTTTTCATGTATACCATGCATTCTAGTTTTACTTAAATTGCTTGATATTCCCTAAGAGGAAAATGTTACATCGCCATGCTATTGTACACGGAACTGCCATCATTCATGTCATGCTAGGCCGAACTGTGTTCCCTTGGAACCTTGGTCATAGCTCCATAAAAGCACTTACTTCATTGTTGTGTAACCATGGCCTCCCTTGAGAGCAGAGACCATCTAATTTATCTTTGTATCTATACTACTTGGTGTTCATTAAGTATTCAAATGTCTGTTGAATAATTACATTTAGAGTTTGAGAAGTAGTAGAATTACTTTAATGCACACTCATGTGAATAAAACATCCCGGATCTAGCCTGTGCAAAATATTTTAGTGACAGTGTCAGGCATTACACTACGTATAACAGGCACCCATTGTACTTATCATGAAGTGATAAAGCCAGAAGATATATTATATGGAAAGATTAGATTCGATTAGGTACTAGTGGCTTAAATGAAATGATGTATTGGAGTCAGTCGTCTGATCTTAAAAGTTGGTTGTGAAAGCATTTTAATAATAATTCTATAATATTGACTGCCCGTGAAAAAATTTCTTCATATGTGAGTAAAGCTAATAGACTCAAAAAGACATTCAAATGTCAAAGAACATAATGTAGTGACACCCACCCATAAAGGTTAAAGGTTGGGTCCTGGAACTGTCTTGCCTGAGTTCATATCCCTACAGTAGTTTAAATCATTCTGTGCTTCCTTTTCCTTATCCGCAAAACAAGGATATTATGGACCATACTACTTTACATGGCTCTGATGAAGGGTATACATGAGTAAATGTGTTTACAGCACTTAAAAGAATGCCTAACACACAGAAAACACTAAATACATGTTCAAGCTATCATTAATTTCTAGTGTCTTCTTATTTAAACAAAATAAATGTTTATTGTGCATCATTTCCCTGTTTAAAAATAATTGCTTTACATTTTTAGTTACTTACTATCTTTAAACTGGCAACTGTTTTGCCTCCTTCCTGACGCCATCTCTCCTTCTCCCAGTGGAATATAGACAGTTTCTGTCAGGCGGGTTGACCTGGGAGATCTGAAACTGTGCTCTCCTGATTCTGCAGCAGAGCACGGTGTTCCCATGGCCTGTGCAGTTCTTGGTGGTGCCCACAAGGGAGCAGGGAGACAAATAGCAAGTACTGGAATCCAGTGACGAGTTAAACAAGCCTTAACCTGTACCAGATTAAGTCCTACACTTAATGCTCCTCAGGAGAGGATAGGTGTTCAGCTCTTTTTTTTGGTCCCCGTTTTACATTTTCCTATACTTTTTTGGCTTGGAGGAATAGATTTTTGAAACTCTGAATTCACATTCATTTTAGAAAGGCACGTACACATTTCAATCAATGAACCTGTTTTTTTAAGCTCATCTTTTGTATATGTTCCTGAATGAGGGAAACAAGTAGGGCGTTAGTAATCTGTGACAGTACAGTGAAAATCTGTGAAGTATGCTCATTTAGAATGCAAAGAAGAATTAAAAGGAAGGAGTTTTTATTACAAAATATTTTGTAAAGAGTATTAATTCATTTCTTATAACAAGTAATACCCAGTGTCTCTTTATAGCCTAGTTTGGTTTACTCCTGTGTAACAATTAAAATATAATGAGAAGTTAGTACATAATTTTTAAAAAATATTTCATTAAAGGAGGGAGTTTAACAAACAATTTTGAGTTTACTGTGTTGAGTGATTTGAACATGAGGGTCTGGGATGTAGAGATACGTCAGGGTTTTTATCTTTACACTTATGACCTACTACTACTGGGAGACCAGAGTGTGCAGAGAATTCATGAGGATTGAAAGCTAGAAATGAGAATGGAAAAGTGCTGGATTTTGAATAGAGGAAGGAAACAAGACATTAGTGAGGGACCTTTTTTAAATGCCGTGGGAAATTTGAATGCTTACAAGTTGATGGATACACTAGTATTGTCTTGTACTTGGAACACTTAGTTTAATATTAGGGTTTTTTGCTCAAATGCCATTGTAGGCACTTGAAAATATTTTTTGCACCTCCTTGGAAATTGTAGGAGTTAGGTCATACTGGGCAAAACAACTTCTAAAATAAATACAGTTTTGATTAAGCCTATTTCCTCTGTACAAACCAAGACACTATGTCCATGTCTAATGTTATCTAGCTTGAAATTTCATTTCCCTTCAACAGCATGCTTTTCTGTGTTTGGTAGGCCAAACGACTTCTTGTTTTACTTCTTACGTCAGTTCTTGTTCCTTATTGTTGTTAGTATTAATATTATTATTATTTAATCAGAAAAGAGAAATACTGTTTGGGCATTTTCAAGTGCCTCCAAAATGTTTGCTTACATAGAGCAGTGAGTTAGGTTTGTACGACTCATAACCAAGTTCCTTCTCTTCAATAGCACTTCTTCCATGTTGTCATCTACCCTTCCTTCTTTTAGAAGATTTCTAGTTGTTAGAGATAACTCCCTTTCAACTAGATCTATTTCCCCTCTAACTTTCAGTTACTGGTCCTTGGCAATCTAGGGCTATGTGAAATATGTGACACTTAGTCTTCTGACACACACTAACTCTTAAAAAGTATTTGAGAGCGACTGTTAAATCTTCCTGAAGTCTTTTTCTACCCTAAAGGAAAGAAGTCCTAATTGTCAAACCATATGCACATGACATGGGTTACAGACCTTCCTCCATCCACATCGCTCAACTCATGACAAAGTCTGTTTTGTCAGTATACCTCTTAAAATACAGTGGCTAGAACTGAACTGACTGCTTCAGATGTGGTCAGACGATTGCCGAATACAATGAAGCTGTTATCTGGATACTGTACTTCTATTAATGTAGCCTGAAATTTGCATGTCATTTTTTGGCAGCCACATTATCCTTTGATCATATTGAGCTTATGGTCAACTAAAACCTTGTCTCTTTTTCATGTGAACTGTTTTAAGTCTAATCTTTCTCATTCTTTACTTGTTAGTTGATGCTTTGAAAGTAAATGCAGAATATTATATATAGCATTACCATAAAAGTTTAAATGAATTTATCTTCATCAAGTTTCATCCCATTTGACTAAATGGAGATATGAGCTAACATTTGTGTAAGACAGCACAGTTTTCATGGTGCTTTCACATATATTTAAATTTGATCTTGACAACAACTATCGAAGAGTCAAAAGAGGAAAACAACTTTCCACTAAGTCAGGAATTGGCAGACAGTATTTTGTCGTAGGTTTTTGATTCCAGATCCCTTGCTCATCTTACCACAACGTATTCACTTTGTAAGCATTAAGCAGAGACAGATGACAGTCTCTGCCCTTTGGTATTAATTGCTTGCCATATATATAGTTGCTGCCAGTTACTGCCCACTTTCTTTTGGGAAGGCACTGTGGGAAATTGTATTATCGTTCAAAATATTTGTTGCCTCTCTCTATCAGGGTCCTCTCTGTAGGAGGATTGTATTTCCTACTCTGTTGACATCAAGTTTGAACACTTGGCTTTCCTTGACCAATAAAATGTTAGAGGAAGTGACACGTCCCACCTTTGAACAGATGTTTGAAATTCCACCTTGTGGTTCTGCCGGTGGCTCTTTTCCTTCTTTCACAGAACCAGCATCCTTTAGTCTAGGCTGGTCCCAGAATGACGGAGCCTAGCTGAAGCCAATCCAGGTAGACATTTTATGTAAATGAGAAATAAATGCTTGCGTTGTAGGCACCATGATTTTGGAGCCTTTTGGGCCCAATATAGCCCAAAAAGAGTGTGAAACTGACAACACTGAAGGTGTTACGTGAAGATAAATAAGACGCAGGCCTGTCCTCAAGGAGCTTGCGGTCTTGGTGGATGCATTAAATTTCCACCAGTTATTGATAGTTGGGGAAGAGGAGGGGAGATGTAGGAAAATGTCCTTGAATTTGAGGATCTTTCCCGACCTTTACGTCACCCCTAGGCTGAATTAGTCAATATGTTTTAAATCCTGGGTCTATGGTCCAGCTACTCACTGTCACAACTTCTATCCAAAATTTGATAAGCATGTTTTCTATGTCCTTTTTTAAAGCACATGTTTAAGAGAATGGGCTTTTACAGAATAGTCAGCAGAAACTCTCTTCATAAATCTATTACTCAGTATTCACGAGGTAACCTACGAGTCTGCCTGGTTGAACTATTTTGCCAACATATCTGGAAAAATATTATGAGATCCTAGGACCTATGTGAATTTTATTTGTGAGTATTCATATTTCCCATCGCTGCTGCTGTGTGTATGTCTCACTCTGCGTGGCGTTTTTGGAGACAAACCCCAGGGTGGAATCATGCAAGGAATGTTCTTACCCTGAGAAGCTAAGGAATACATGGCCAAAGTTCAAGGGAGCTCTGGAGACCGTTGAAATAATTTACATGTAAAGTTGTATGTAAATATACATTGTTTTGGGCTGTAGCTTTCATTATATTATCAAAGGAAATTATGAGTCCCCTGGAAGCTTACAACCCTGTTGTAAAGTGAGACTAGAAGAATGAGGAGCTGGGAGCACGCATGCGTAGGGGGCAGGTGGAGCAAGAACCCAGAAAGAAACTGAGAAGGAACAATGGAAAGGTCTAGGACCAGGAGCATATGTAATGGTATAGAGGCCAGTTCCACGTTAATCAGATTCTAAAAGCTCTTCTAGAATTTTGCATGGATTCTGCATCCATTCTCATGGTCCCTCTTTCTCATTCCTTGGAAATTACCGTATTTGCAGAAACATTTAATGTCTTAGAATATGATTTTTCTTGATCTATAAATACGAATTTAAAGCAATTCCTTCTGCTTTTCCTGTCTCCTTCCTATCTTGGGCTTTAATTTCTTCCCCCCCCCCCTTAATTCATAATTACCCTTCCCAGATTAAATAACATTCTTGTTTAACAAAGCTGACTTAAGGTAGGAGTGAAACAGTTCTTTAGGTTATCTGCTGACAGTTGATTCCAAATAAGGAAGCTGGCCTTTATTATTCTTGTTGAGAAGGCATTTTTAAGTCTTTGTAAATTTTTCCTTAACTCTTCTGACAGATTTCTACTTCTTTTAAAAAAAAACAACTGTATTGAGATATAATTGTTATACACAGTAAACTGCACATACTGAAAATGTACAATATAAGCTTTGACGTATGTGTACATCCATAAAAGCATTACCATAGTCAAGATACTGAATATATGTATAATCCCCCCCACACACACACACACACAGTTTTCCAGTGTCTCTTGGCAATCCCCCCGGCACCCCCACTTTATTCTCTAGGAACCACTCTTTGTTTTCTTTACATTAGTTGGCACGTCCTAGAGTATAGCTGAGTTGGGTGTGCATGGCTCCTTATTTCAGTGAAGTAGGCGTTATTTTACCTTAGGTATTTGGCCTTTTTTGTGCCCTTCTGCCTCCCAGCCATAGCCCTGGGCTAAACATGAGCGAGTTTGAAGCCCCTCCATGAAGCTGTATCTGAGCAGTCCGTATCTCACCAGCAAAACTTGTCTTGCCAGCCCTCTGCTCCTGCCACTGGAGAGCCCCGAGACTTCAGTATCTACCCATGGCCACCTTGGTGGCAGCATGTCTTATTTTAAATAGAAACACATTTACACTCATTTTAAGAATCAATCCATTCAGATTTTATTAATTCTTAATTTTTGAAAGATTCTTAAAGGAAACTGTAAAACAGATTTTTTATTTATTTTGGCTCATTTGCCTTATATATTTTTTTTGGGGTGTGGCCATTTCTAAGAAAACCATCACATGAAGTTCATTGTTGATGTTATAACATGTTCTGAATCTTAAAATAAGGCACCAAAAATGCATTCAGAGAACAGATAGATACAGTAGCATGGCTCTAATTATGGAGAAACAATAGTTTCTTTTTAAGCCTCTCAAGAGCTTATAATTTTCTATATAACCCAAACATTATTCCTTGGGCAGGTATGTTTTATTCTTGCTCTTGATTCTGTGTTATGAAGTTTGGTTAGACAGTGAAGATACTAACTTTTCTCTCTCCCACACAGAGAATGTTCATATTTGTATTTTTTTGGTTAAGACTCAATTCGAAATCACTTAGCCTGCCTTACTTTGAAGAATAATATCAATATCTTTTCTACAAGGAGTATCTTTGACATTATGTGTGTGTGTAAAATCAAAGCCCACAAATATGGCGTACATTGTTGAGAATATTAGATGATTAGTTCCAGATGACTGTATTATATTTGCAGAGTTTTAGATGACAACTGGTTTTGACAGTCTAATGTAGTAGGTGATCTGGCATTCTCCATCTCTTGGGTCATATGAGGATAAAATTATCCATTTCCTCGGTCTTATGAGAAAGGGAACTAGAATATGAGAAGAAGTATTTCTATGAAATGTGAATAAGCTGCCCGTAGTGAATGTTTTAGCTTACATAGAAGATCTCTGCCGCGCTACTAAATTGAACACTGTCATGTCTCCGAAGGTGTCTGCAATAATTGCTCAACCTTCTCAGTTGACAGCAGCGGTATGTCAGGTTTGCATCAGGTTGGTGCAAAAATAATTGCGGTTTAAAAGGTTAAAAATAACTGCAGAAACCGCAATTACTTTTGCATCAACCTAATAGCACAGGTGAGAGCAGGCTGGAGCCAGGCTGCTGGGTCAGAGCCCCGGCCACCAGCTTCTGCGTGGCTCTAGGCACACTGCTTTCTCTCAGGCTCCTCACTTACAAGAAGGGGATAATACTAGTACTACCCAACAGGCCTGTGGCGAGGGTTAAGTGAGTGAATGTATGTGAGGCACTTAGAACGCTGCCGCGAACGTCGTAAATCCCAGGTCAGTGTTAATTATTCCTATTATTGATGCGCGTTGTAATACATTTCAAGTGGCTGGTTTTATTGGTGAAGTTTTCATAGAGAATTTGACATTGGAACTGGGTCTTGAAGGATGAAAAGGACTTATAAAAATGAAATTCCAACTTTGCTCTCACAGCTTTTCCCATTTTCAAAGAGGAGGTAAAGAATCTTGTTTTCATTGCTGCTTCCATTTATTACATTCTCGCTGTGTTCCTACCACTGAGCTCAGCATTTGATGAGCATATACTCTCTTATTCAGTCCTCACAGTAACCCTGCGAGTTATTTTGTTTTACAGATGGGACAGTAGCTTCAGGAAAATAAAGTCACTCTCCCAAAGTCACCACCAGGTAGATGGTTCCTAGTGGCCCATAGTCCTTGAGCAGTGAGCTTGGTCAGATCCCTTCTCCAGTTTGTACCTGCTCTCTCAGCTGTAGAGTAGAAGTAACACCTGCTGCTCTGCTAATCTCAACACTATGTTGTTACAAGGCGAAGATGAGAAACTATGAAAACACTTTGAAGCCTTTGGTAGGAATGGCAATTAGTAATAGGGAGTAAATAAGCCTCGAATATCAGAAGCTTGTTCTTTTCATCAGTCTATCCTAAGCATTTTGCTACTTTATACATTTTTCAAATGAATTGAGTCGATTGATTTAGACCTCCTTTTCTTTCTTTTGTCTCTGCTGTTTCTTTTACATGAAGTACATCCAGAATGGTGGTGAGTGTTACTGAATGAGTTGAAAATAAGAACAGAATGTTTTGGGTGGGTATCTGTTTTTTGCTTTTGTTTTGTTTTGTTTTAATGTGGACGTTTTCTTCTCCATTACCTATTTTCCACTGTGAATTCTTGCCTTCTGCCAAGTCTTTCTCCCTGTCACCACTTGACGTCATCACCGTACTACTACTGCTCCTGGAACTTACCCTTGCAGCTCACCTGCCTATTTCAGAGTTCAGGGTCAAAATTGTGGCATGCCATTTCTGTGAGAGTCCCTAGGCACCACTGAATTTCAACAAATTAATAGATTTCTTTTAGAGTATGCAAAATCTAGGCCAATTGAGAATTTTACTTGATGTGGTTTTTTTTCCAACATGTTTATCTTACTAAGTTACAAAATGATGAGTCTTGTTAACTGTTTTTTTTTGTGTCCTAGTAAAATTTCCTAAACCCAGTAAGACTTCCTTACATTACTTTTAGGGGGTAATGTCTGCATTATGGGTTGTCACATTGAAAGAGAGATTTTTAGGTATCTAACTTGTTTTCAGCATTGTACTTGAGAGATCTGTGATATGACAGAATCTGTGGCAAAACGTGGCGTGGCATACATTATGTGTGGATACTCATGAAATGCCTTTGACAGATTGAGTTGACAGACATTTCCAGTTGCTGCACGGTAGCACAGTTCCAGCCAGCAGTTCAATGATAATCCATTTCTGTCTGGACAGCAGATTGTTTATATATATGTAATGCATATTTTGCCTATTTTTATAAAAATTTGTAAACGAAAAAGTGCTAACACTAGTAGTAAGAAGGGTAACTTAAATATGTAATACATCTGTGCCAAAGATAGAAATAATTAACCATGCCAAAAATGGTGAATCTTTAGCCTCAGCGACACCCTCATTAGATTTGACCTGCTTGCTGTATATTTGATTATGAATAAAAGAACAAAATTAAAGAACACTTAAGAAATATAGATTATATATTATAATTAAAGATTATGTCTAGGAAGTATTTGTAATTATGTAAGGTATTTTATAATTGATTTTCTTATATATACTTACTCAATTGCTATTCATTTAATTTTCAACTATCTTCAAGAATACATCATATACAAAGATATAGCACTTGACAGAATTCCCTAATAACACTGAAGAGTCCATGTAGTATATGTGTGAGTTAAGTATAGAAGCTCTGATCAACCTTTAATAAAATTAAACTGAGAACAGAGAGGGAAATTGTCTGAAGGAGAGAGTTGTAATACCTGGTTCATTGCAACTTAGCATGCAGCATCCTAATCAGTCAAGTATCATGTGCCTGTCTTGGCATGATATCACTTTCTTTCCCTCTAATTTGAATCTGGAAATTTTCAATTGTAGAACAGCCTGAATAGTCTTTGTTGTAAATAGCCACTGATTTTTTTTTTTTTAATATTTGTCTTCAGAAACAATGAGGGTCATCTTGTATCCATAGAGACCACATGTACTTTCCTCATTATTTCCAGCATTATTTCTATAATGGGTAGAGTTATTTATAACATTTACACCAAAAAAATGTATTTCAAAAAGCAACTTTTAAATATTATCACAGGGTAAATAGCAGTGACTGAAATCCCTTACTCCATAGTTTCTCAAAAAATTGCTATTAGAAAACTGTGTATGTTGGTGTTTTTAGTAGTTACCTTATTGGGTGTATGTATACATAACGGGGGTGCCAAAACAATGCATACAAGTGGACACTTGGGTCAGTGTCGCTCAAGCAGTAGTTCGCCGTCATCAGAAGTGTCTGGACGCTGATGGGAACCACTTTGAGCACCTGTTGTAACTGCAGACGTCAAACATGACGTGTATGCATCTTTTGTTATCGCTATATATTGAGTAGTACGATTAATACAGTTTTTTTCCTTTCTTAAAATGTGTGTACAATTTTTGGCACCCTCTGTGTATGCTCATGTATGTATGTATGTGTGTTCATTTCTTGGAAGTCACTGTGACTTAATAGTAGCTTTTAATTGTTTTAATAGTTATTTTTTGTTTGTTTTTAAGGAACAGTAATTTGTTAAAACAAATCTTGGTTTTAGTGGAGTGGAGACTTACTGTATTTCGCCCAGTTGTCTTTCTGTCTTTCAGAAAAGTGGTGTGTGTGAAACAAAATGGTTTCAGTATTCCACTTTAGACACAAAGCCAAGGTCGCGAGTGTGTTCCTCTTATTACCTGCTTTGTTCATTTCCAAGCGCTGTGCATCCCTAACCTAAATCAACTGGCGGTAGGGGAAGAAAATATTAGATTTCTACTCAGTATAGATCGACTGCCAGGAAAACCCACTATATTAGCAATCTAAACTAGGATATTTTTGTTAATGAGGGAGTCACTTTTAATAACATGAGGACAACAGGCATGAATTGGGGCTTTTTTGGGCAGATGAATGGCCCCTGTAATCATTAGGGTTGTCATTCTAGTGTGTTGTTTATTACTTTGAAACTCTAGGTTTAAAGAGAGAAAAACTCATTTTTGCATGTATCAAATAGAAAAATGTATCTTCATGTAGGATAACTGGATAATACTTTAATGCTGCATATCTGCCAAGATAAATTTATACTATATATCTTCTTTTTAATTAGATTATTTAGGAACAATTATAATTGAACCACTTATTCTCTTGACGGTTACTGGCATTGACTTTATCATTTTTGTTCCAAGATGCCACAGATATCATGCACTAAAGTATTTTTAAATCATTAGATAAAAATGGTGACTGGTAACATTTGTTTCTTTTCCTTCTATTAATTTGCTGTTCAGAAAGTCTGTTGTTGTAAACATCCCCGACTGGAAGCTGTAAGACACAGCTAAGCTTTCAGTCAGATGTTTGCTGCTACCGGCTTTTCATAGACATCAGTTTGGTGTAGTTATATCTGAGAGGTGGATTTGGGGAGACTGTAGAGTGTGTGGGAAAACACCAGAAACCTTGAGATTCCTTCCTTTCCTGCTCTGTGAGAGCGCATGTGTTACGACAGGGTTCGGTATAGAATGCTGCCCAAAGAACAGGGTACCCTGTGGGAGATGCCAACCGAGCTTCCCAGACTTCGGGTGCTGCTGCTGGGCCTTAGAGCATTAAATGTGTTTTTTGCACTGGGGGTTCTTGTTTCTGGTGTTGCCCTATGAGTAGACATTGGATTCTCTATTGCTTTTCCTAGTAAGCTGGAGTTTAACTTTCCATCAGTTCTGGAGACTGATTTCCTCTTTTAGAAATTCCCTAGAAGTTTTGTAGAATAAATGTACCACCCAGCAGTATATGACTGAGAAATTTCGGTTTTTTCTGCAGAGAAGAAATGCTTGTAGACTTTTTCTTCCTCCTCTCAACCCCCAACTTCCGGTTCTCCCACCCTGAAGGATATCACAGCTCCTAATCAGAACTCTCCTCTCTAAAAAATTGTGCTGTTTCAAACCACCGAGCCTATTTACGACATTTAAATGGGGTAGATGTGTCTTAGTTTATTAAGTATATTTTCCTAAGTATTTTCGTGTTATCGCTTGCCTTTTCTCTTCCTCATTAGAGGATGGATGCCTTGTGAGCAGGTGCACCCTGCCTGCTTTTTCATTTTTCTCCACAGACCTGGATAACACAGCTTTTCTCGTAGATGGCATTCAGTGTGGACTTAACGGATGATGGATAATTTTACAGCTACTGTTTTCCTGCGTTTAAAACGTTTGTTTTCATAGAGAATTTCACTTGCTGCCTTTTCTGTTTGTCTTTAGACATTGGGCAACATTTTTGTTTTATTGAAATTTTTCTGTTCAGTAAAGCATCGATATTATTATAATTTATTATTATTAAAGTGCAAAACATCATACTGTGTTCGGTTCAGGGCATAGTTAAACCAAAAGGTAAAGCTTTTGCTAACCTAATTTTTTACCTGCATTATCTTCTTTGATTAGCTTACAAGCTTTCTGAGGACATGAACACAAGTAAAGCACCTTGCAGGACTCTTAACACTGATTTTATTTTATTGCAGCAATGTCTACTATATCCTTTTGTCTTTTATCCAGATAAGCAAATGACAGTTTGTATCATAATGTAGCTAGTACAACTTTTTGTTGGCTACAGCATTGGTTTCTAAACACTCCTTCGTTAGAGTGCTAGTTTACAAGACTTAGTTGGCCAAGAGTGGAGGGTAGGAGGGTAGTTAGTTGTTTCAGTCGCAGGTAGCTTTGCAACCTGTAAGTATGATTTGCGAGCTTGATGATTAGCGAGCATCAAACCTCCCTTCCTGCTGAACTCTTAAG
Source organism: Rhinolophus ferrumequinum (assembly GCF_004115265.2). Classification (NCBI taxonomy): domain Eukaryota; kingdom Metazoa; phylum Chordata; class Mammalia; order Chiroptera; family Rhinolophidae; genus Rhinolophus; species Rhinolophus ferrumequinum. Next base: position 68,102,918 of record NC_046297.1, on the reverse strand, counting down.
AAAGCAGATCTATTGTATAAGCTGTGACCCTGTGTGTTAGCATATTGGAACCCTCAGGTTCCAGATTCCAGCCAATGAATTGGATAGAGCCATTTCTGAGAACCAAGAAAATGTCCCTGGCAAAGAGTTCTCTGGTCATAGGTGACATTGTTTATTTCCTATGAAAAAGTTGGTTATATAGCTTTAGAAATCAGTAAGATGGATGGAAGCTGCCTAGTTTAATAATTTGCACAGCTAAATTTGAATTTTTTTCCAAAATGATAGCCCACATCTAAGCTACAAATGAGGTAGATATGGGGCATAAAGCTGTTACACTCTGCCCAGCTAGTCCAGTGACCCCTGGATGCTGCAGCGTTCATAGAACAATCTGTGTTATGTAACACTTGTTCTCTATTCTGCCCTGATGAGGTGGATCGGAGACCATGTCAGCTTTAATTCTGGATGCCCTTGCTCCATTGTACTCGAGTACAGCCTTGTAGTCATTTGAGATGACTTAACGAATGTTTTAATTGTGAAGAATCACAAACTTCCCAGTGGCTGACACATTTAGTAATTATTTAGAGCAAATGCCTTAAAATGTTAGATCATCATTTGCCAGTAAACCTCTAACAACTTGTTTCTCCATCCTTTAATTTAGTATTTAGGGAGAAGTGTGTGGTCTTTATTGACAAGTATAGAAAGCTCAAATTCTTTACTATTTAAGGAGATTTTAAAATTTTAAATTAATATTAAAAGTAAATTGTTTTTAGTTACTGAACACCGTTCTGAAAATCAGAAGGTCTTTTCCTTAATATCTGCTTTGGGATTACTTAGGGGTTACTTTTTTAAGGAAACAACTATAAAATTGTGTCTTCAAGTTCATTCCAATTATGCTTGTGTACAAATATTCTTGATTCAAATTACATTGTTGGATGGGTCCTTATTGGTCAGTACCTGAGTCCTTTCTACGTAATCAGAGGCCTGGGGTGATCAGAAGTGGACAGAACTCTAAATCCCAGCATGCCTCCCTCATTGCACAGAATGCATTCTGACTCTACCTTTCACTCCTCTGGCTAAAACTTCATTCACTGAATGCATATGCTTTTATTTGTTGTGTGTTTTCAGGGGGGGAGTTAAGTTTGAATGTCATTCTCAACTTAATTACTTTTTCAAATTCTGCTGGTTCAGATTGTCTCTGCCACAGTTCCCCCAGCCTGGTTAATTATGGGTGGACATATGTTGCCTTTTAAAAAACTCTTAACAAATTACAACCTTTCTAATAATTGAACTGTCATTGCTTTGGCTTTCAACATGTGTGGTGAAACAATTAGCCCACTGGTTTTCAGGTATTAGTGAGTGTCAGAATTCCTCGGAGGGCTTACTTATTAAAACACAGGTTGCTGGGCCCTGCAAGAGTTTCTGACTCAGTAGGTCTGGAGTAGGGCTTGAAAATGTGTTTGCCCCTAAGCTCCCAAGTTTGCTGCTGCTGTCCTGGAGCCATGCTTTCAAAGCCACGGGGCTCATCCGACATGTTTTCCCTGCTTCCTACGCATTATGCCCAGTTAGTGACTGGAGAACAATACAGAACATCTTCAATTTAAGAATGTGTAAGTGGGGTGGCCGGTTAGCTCAGTTGGTTAGAGCGTGGTGCTAATAACACCAAGGTTGCCGGTTTGATCCCCGCGTGGGCCTCTGTGATCTGCACCCTCTTTACAAACAAACAAACTAATAAATAAATAAGTAAATAAATAAATTAAAAACGTGTAGTAATCCAAAAGTTTGATTTTAAAAAGGTTTGTTGGAAACCTGAGACCCATTTTTCTCCCAGAGAAAGTATCATATTGTCTAGCGCACAAAAAACTATTTGAATATATTTGCAAAGAAAAGCAGAAGAAAAAAGTATTGTGGTAATTGAAACAGAAAAACAGTATACTCAGAGAAGGGGACAAAGGCGTATGGGTGTGTGTGTGTGTGTGTTTAATCTGGAGAACTGAGGCTTCAGGAAAAGTAGCCTGAAGGGTCCATGAGAGGCCAGGTAGAGAATTAGGAGGTTCCTGAGGCAGGATGCCTGTGAAATTCCAAAGATTTTTAGAGTTTTCTGGCAATGGTTCTTATATTTAATTTTACTTACGAATTTGAGGATTTCCTGTCTGACACAAGTGTCTTGCTAGGGCCACTGTTAATGCTTGGTAGAGGCCTTTATGGTAATATGTTTTAAATCAGAGGAATGCAGAGAAGAAGGAGGCTTCTGCAAGGACCGAAAGGACACTGGGGTAGTGGATGTGGAAAGAGGTCAGAGTGTGGGGAGGTGTCCCAGAGGTGAAATTGTCTGAATTATGAGTGTGGCAGGGAGGGGGGCGAGGTGGCGGACGGGAGAGAAATGAGGAAACGAAAGGCCACAGCTAAGCTTTGATCTCCTCAGAGGTATTTGATGAACTTAGTCTCTTACCCCAAACAAGAATCTCCGTACTGAGGAAGAATGGGTGGTCAGTGTACCCTACTGGCCATGAAATGGGTTCCGGCAAATGCACGTTCAGTTGTCCTGAAGAGAGGGATATAGGCAGTTGAGAAGCTGTAAAATCAGCCACATTGAGATCTGGAACATTTACAGAATGTCTGCATATATTGTCATAAATTACTACAGTGAAAAGAATGTCACTTCTGCCTTTTCCTTGGATTCTCAACTTTGTCTCAAAATACCTTTCAAGTTGACTCTTGCCTCATTTATGTAAATCACAGTAACTGTTCTTTTTTTTTAAGCAGATTCTATAGTTATCTGTCTAAAATATAATCATCGTATGTACCTTATATAAATTTGAGTCTCATGTAGAAGACCATTCATTATAAACAGTAAAGGATTTTGTAAGTCCTGCTTTAAACCAAGTTCAGTTCATGTAAACATCCTACACTCAGCTGTAATATGTGGATTGGCTGGGAGGTGGATGTTTACTTCATCTGTCTTGGAATATCGACCATTGACGCTGATATGGGATTTGGCAAGAAGAGTATACAGAGGCTTGATTTTTTTATTGTAATTATTATAAATTTAGATTACTGCCGCATCTTTTCAGTTGTGTTATTCTGTGTCTAACATGACATAAGACTCTGCATATAGGGACAAAAGAAATGTCCTTATTTGGTACTTGGGTCAGATTTGTAAGCATGGCAGTGTGCTCTAACAAGCATGGGCTTTGACGTCATGCATCTGCAGCCAGCTGGGCTCTCCCAGTGATTTTGCTGAGTGCTTTGGAGCCGGAAAAGGAACTGTTTCACACCTTGGTGCTTTTCTCATTTGCAAAATAGGTACAGTACCTACTTCACAGGATTGTTACAAAAGCTTGACCTATGATGACTGTAAAGTAGTTCATTAGTCAGTGCCCTCACACTAAGTACTTGCTAAAAGCTGCTGTGATTCGTGCTTGCCACGATGCCTGATGCTGTACAAAGCAAAATTTAGGTGTTCAATAAATAATTGTGGTTTCATTTCATGTAGACATAACTTGTTTTTATTAATATTTTAGCAGTAAAAATGATGCCAACTTTCTGGTTTAATAGAAATGGTTTGAATTGTGGCTACCGCTGTAATTTAGTGGTAGAGTTTTGGAGCCCAGCTTTGTAAACTCATATCCTGATTCTGACACTTACTACTGTGTTATTTTGGGGAAGTTATAAAATTAATCTCCCCCTGCCTCAGTTTCCTCAATCTGCTAAATTGGGATTATAACAGTAATTAATAGGATTGTTAGGAGAGTAAATCAGTTAATATATTGTAAATGATTTAATACCAGTAAAGTGTTAGAATTAATTCCTGGTACACACTAAGCTCTTGATAAGTGGGAGCTATTATTGTTAGTTTAAAATCATGTTTGTCATCCATTATTTTTTCCCAGAGTATACTTGTGCCGTATACTTCTAAATAATTTAAAGATAATACCTGATAATTAGTTCTAGATAAGTGTTTTTTGGTTTAAATGATACTTTCATATTTCATGCTTTTGTTGAAAATAATTTTTTCTAACTCTGTTTTTTCAATTTCATTAAATCAGCTTTACCCTTTGCATTTTTTGGTAAAATAGCCACATTCTGTGTAGATAGAAAACAAAACAACAACCATAAAACCAAAATTATTCAGGAAATACACATTATTCTGGCAGCCTGTAAAGTGTCTGTAATCTCTTATCTGTGCCTAAATCCAGAATTAGAATTCACATTTGATGTCTACATGGTATGAGAAATTCACAATTAAATAACAATATGAAATGAAGGCATGGAGACTTGTTCTTAAAAAGGAGAGTGCTATCTTTCTAATTATGTCTTACTCAGTAAACTAATTTTCATTTTCTTTGTCATTAAGTGTAAGCTATTCTATTATGTTCTTGGATGTAAAACCTATATTTCAGTGAGTTCCACATGTTCATTTGAAACTTGCCAAATACTTAAATTCTTTTACAATTTTTACTCCAAGAAAAATATCGCAGTACATTATGGAAGCATCATATAATCTAAAGGTAGTTTTATGAAACCTACTTTTCAAATTAAGCATATTTGGGAGTCCTATCATTTTACCTTTGAATCTCAGTGAATAAAATACCGAATTTTTCTTTCATATTCTTGGATTAAAAAAAAAATGCGTATTTAACATATCGTGTGGTTTAGGCTACTAAGTGGCCTATAGATTAAATTCCTAATTCTAGTATTTTTTAACTCATCGTTCTTTTTTCTTTTGTTTAATGGTCATGTGTTTATATCTTTATGTTACATACTTTTCCTGATAATATAATAGGGCTTTTGATCATGTGGGTTATCAGCTTTGCCTAACTCTGTCAATTTAGAAAAAGTTCTACATGAAAGTTGAGTTGTAGTTAAGTGAAAATTTGTGTATTTATCTTCTTTCATTAATACAGTGAAACATTCTAAGTTATACTGAGCTCTCCCGCACCTCTATAGGAAAATACATACCTTGATTTCTTTAAAAACTGTACATTTATTAGAAATGTAAAAGAAATTTATTTTCTGATGAACATGCATTTATCAGTTTTAAATGTTACAGAATCTCGGTAAATGTTAAAATGTCCCCATTTCTCCCAATCGCGCTTTTGGTAATTAATTGATGAAGAGCGTAATATAAAGTTGAATTTCTTTGATAACATTTGGATATATTCTGAAATTAAATGATTTTCTGTCATTTAAAGATTTGATATCCTTATCATTATTTACTAAGCATTTGGCATAAATTATTTAACCTCTCTCTGTTTCATTATATCTTTCTCATTTCATTGTTTCCCAATAGTAGAATTTTATGGTTCCAAACAAATGTCTCCTATAGACTTCAGTAATTGAAAATGTTGGGTAACATGGGGAATCTGTGATACACGAGAATTTACCTTTTAGTTCTGTTTATTTCGTTTTTTTTTAAAAAATGATTCTACTTTTTGATAAAGGTCAAAGTGTTTTTCAGTGCAAAATATTATACAAAATTATAATCAACTATATGATTGCTTTAAGATTTTTAAAAGCTAATCAAATTCTGGATTAAAATGAAATATTATTTTTTTTTTTCAATTCTTCACAAAGCTACCAGAACATTGTGAAACCAACAGCAGTTTCACATTTAGCATTTTTATATGTATATAAATTAGGATTACTTTTTTATTAGCCTTCCTTTAATTTTATGGAAAAGAACTAGTCCCAAAGGTATTTTTTATGATTTAATACACAAATATACATTACTCCTGTGAGGCAAGTAAAACTTGCATGAATCAAAATCTTAGCAGTAGAACCTGTTCTGCTACTTAACTGTCCTGGGACCAAGCAGATGCAATTATAACTGGTTTAAAAGTTCTGACCTTTCCTTGCTTAATTCAAAGCGATTCTTTAAAGACTATCAAGCTATGTGTTCAGTATTTGTCCTACTGTCTAAAGATATTTAAAAACAGGGTCTGGACTGTTTATATTTTACAAGTAGTTTGAGAAAGTTCTTTCGTTGTTTGTTCTCCATGCAAATTTATAAGAGCTCAAATTCCCCAGGAAAAAAAGGGGGGATTTTTGTAAGATTTCTTTGATTGAAAAAGTATGAAAATCCTTAAAGATATACAGTTGACTTAATTTTGACATTATATGTTTACCTTATTCTATAGGTTATCTGTGAAAATGTTTGTTTTGGGTATCCTGTTTATGTTTAACAGTCACTTGCTTAAAAGTATCTTCTCTGTGTAGTCAGTAGCACAAAAATATTCCATATTAACAAGAATATTGAGTTACTTTCGAGTAAAAGTATGAGTGAGAAACAGATTCTGGGGACTGGGCATTGACAAATCCTTCATTTTCGGGTATCTCTCTAAATGTTTGGTCATTCGTTCTGTAATATTTAGAGTAAAAAGTGCGGGTGCCCCTTTATTCTCTTCACATACCACAGCCCTTCTTACTGTTACACTAAATTGTTAACAGTGATAATTCTTCCAAACTCTTCTTGTGTTTTTACACACATATACCTGAATGATATGAGTGAGGTTTTTAATATGAAATCATACTCTATATATCTTGTACTTTTTTCAGGCATTTTGGAGAATTTTCCATATCTATGTGTCGCACTTTTAAAATTCCATATATAAATGTACCATAACGTATTTACTTCCCTATTGGCAAGCCCATAGTTGCTCTAATATTTCACTATTATAGGCAGTCCTGCAAAATCAAAGTATTTCGAGGCACAGATGTGACTATTTGTACAGGACCAGTTATAAAGGTGTAATTGCTGTCTCAAGGAACATGTCTTTAAAATACATACAGGTGCAGCATAAGGAATACAGACAGTGGAAATGTAACGGCTGTATGCGATGTCAGAGGGGTAGTAGATTGGGGGAGAGGGGTTCTCAGTTTGTGAAGGGTATAAATGATAAATGTCTAACTGTTACAGTGTTTTGTACACATGAAACTAATAAAAAAACAGAGAGCAACCACATTCATATAACCTGAATTGAAGTATAGTGTAAATTGTTCTATTAAAAAAAAAAATATATATATATATATATACAGATACTGCTAACGTGACCGTCACAGTGTCTGCGCCAGTTTATACTTTCATTAACAGTATAAGAGAGTGGATTTTTTTCACCTCCTTGCCAGGGCATTTTCAGTCTTACTCAAGTTTTGCTGATCTGATGGTTGCAAAGTAGTATATCTTTTTTATTGCATTCTCTTGTCTAAAGGTGAAGTTAACATCTTTTCCTATCTTTATTGGCTTCCTTCTTTCATTGTTATTTTTTGAATTGCATGTTTATGTCCTTTGCCCATATTTCTTTTGGTTGGTTAATTGTTCTTATTCTATACTTTGGATAGTTTTTTCTGTCTATGTTAGATGTTTTGCAAATATTTTCTCCAAATCTGTTTTCTGTTTTTTAACTTTATTTACACTGTTATGTAATCTTTTGTGACTTCTGAGTTTTATTGTCTTTTTTAGAAAGGTCCTTTCTACCCTCAACATTATGAATACATTATCTTTTAATCTTTTAAAACTGTATTTCATCAAAACTAATAAATGCCATTGATTATATGACACCAGTATTTTACATACTGAAGAACAACAAAAATCTTGAGAAACAGAGTGCTTTCTCACCATTTCAAATTTTATTTTATAGTTACTGAAAGGTCTGTTTAAGACATTTTTTCAGACCAAATTTTTTTAAATCACAAAACTTAGGTAGAAAGGAAAGTCTGTTCTATGAATTCTTTATCTTTTCATTAGCAATCTTTAGTCTTCAGGTGTTCCTCTGAATTTGTCACTCATTTAAATACATCTTTCACTATTACTCTCTGAGGATCCATAAATACCACAGTGTATATGAACCAGTTATTATGGTACAGATCCTTATCTAGGTACTTTCGTGTATGTTCCCATCAAATCCTTGCAGCAACTCGTTAGGGTAACTGTTATTAGTACATTTTCCAGTTGAGGAAACTAGGACTCAGAAAAGATTAGTTACTTGTAATCACGGAGCAGTTAACGTGATGGAGGTCCCTGACTTCACCGGTAGTGCCCTGGGCACCTTCCGTGGTTCATATTCAGCAGGTGGGTCTGAGTCATTTGTGGAGATTAAAAAAATAAATGCATGGAAGAAGTCTACCCCTATATACAGTTAATCTAGAATGGGGCATCTATAATTTTTAAAAAGTACATGATCAAATGTGTGGCTAAGATTTTCATACCTTTTCAGAACCAGTGTATGCTTTGCTTCCAAGTAAATGTGTGCTTTTGTCCCTATCTCATTGATAAGTTTGCTGATATTTTTGGGCTCCTCTTGTTACAGTTCTAGAAGCAATAAGATTTATAATTGGTCTCCAGTTTAAGGTGAGAAATAAGTGCTGTGATATCAACAGAACTCTGTCCCCATTCTCTCCATTTATATGTTAAACCTAAAGCAGAGCAGGAGAGTATAGTCAGTCGCACACTAGCCTGGTGCCAGGTTATCTGCATTAGAGTGTCCTGGTCTGTAGGAACAACTTGTCCACCGTGAGCCTTTAAAGGAAAGTATGTTTTTAAAACTGCGTGTGCCATAAGGATGATAGCTTTTCTGTTATGACCCTAAGGAAGTCACTCAAACTTTTTTTTGTACATAAGATTCAAACTTTTGGCTTCAAATTGAACAAACAAGATAAACACTTTGTACAGTTTGCTTATGTATAAAAAATGATCGAACATATGTCAGGCAGCTGAGACAGGGCAGACAGAAGACTCCCAGGGGCTGACATTAGGAAACCGATCAGAATGCTTAGAAAACGTCACGTGGCCGTGCCGTGCAGGGTGGTACTGTAACTAAGGGTTAGGGTTAGAGATGGTGCTCTGGGCAGAGCAGAGCACAGGCCTTTCCTCAAGTTCTGTGGGAGCCCCTGGGACCGGAACCATGCGGCATTTACTTCTGTATGTGATAGGCTGGGCATGGGAGGGGCAGGGTTCCGAAAAATTGGCAAACCTGTTAGACTTGTTTCTCAGTCTTTTCAGATCCTTGCTTATAAAACACGGATATTTATAGTAAATATCTGGTTTTAAGTAGAGGCTAACCCTATTAAATGGTGTGTCCGTGTGCTGTCCTCATTCTTAATCACTGCACTCCCTGGTGAGTTGACATGTGATTGGAGACACCGGTCAGTGCCAGGGGAGCGTTTGAAGGAGTTACAGGGAAGAGCAGGAAGAGAATCACTTTGTCAGGGAAAGGGGATCACACAACAGACAGGCCCTTGAGAAAGTAAAGGACATAGCTCTGTCTTTATTATGTGACCTCTGGCTAATTCCTGAAGCATGCTGACCTCATGCTCCTTTATGTAAGTGAGAACAGTATAGTCTTCAAAGTCCCTTTGCCTCTGTGACTCCATCCTACGGCCTAGTTCACTGTGCGCTCATCTTTATTATATTGTATGCGTGTGGCAGTAGGGTCTTCAGCAGAGTGAGTGCAAGCTAAATCACCCGGGGCTCCTGGTGCTAAACTGTAATGAGGCTTTAAGGAGATGATGCAGATGAATCCCTTAGCGCACTTCCTGGCACGCACTGAGCACTCAGGACATGTCCCCTTCCTCAAAGCTCAGTTCACATGCCTGGTCTTACTGTATCTGGATGGTTCTGTTGTCCAGGGGCTGAAAGCTGCTCTGAGCAGGGGGTGATGCTGTTGGCCGAGTGTCACCAGTTGTCTCGGGGACCTTGGCAGCGAGAGCCCTGGCCTGACGACATGCAGGGAGGCCAGGCTGAGAGCCCCACAGGATGCCAGCAGCCTAGGAAGTGGTTCACCTGGGCGGGCAGGGGGCTGCACAGGAGGGAGCGGGCAGGTCCATGGGAGAGGTGAGTCTTGCTCTCACCCATCCGTGCATAACAAAGTCAGTGTGAGCACCTCCTGAACTTGCTGGGCAAAAGAAGGTGCTGGTAGTAAAGCAATACATAGAGCTCAAAAGTTTCTGCCCTTTGGGCCTCTTTCTCAGGTCACTGGGGACAATTTTACTAATGGATATATCAGACACACTTGAAGATAGTTTTCAAAATGACAGAAGGAACAAGCTAGAAACAAAGTCTTAGCTCTAAATAAAAAACAGTTCAATATTTTGTTTTAAATTCAGCTACTTTTGAAGATATTAACAATAAATACAGTTTGTGACCTAAGCTGTCTCCTACATTGGTCATGTTTTGAATTTCCACAATTATCAAAGACTTATTTCATAACCGTGACATTTATTCAAAGGTTACAGTTCAGATTAGGAGAAAATATGTGTAATAAAACAATTTGACAAAGCTGTTCCTTTCTCTTTATATATAGTAGCAGAAAAACACAACAGAGCAATTTGTTGCTTATGATAAAATACATATGCTACTTAAATGTAATATTTCTTGTGACTTGCTTTAATCTGTTAGTATCTAACACAGATTTTATATGTAGTCTGCTAGATCATAAATTCAGTTTCCTTATTGAGATTTTATAGTCCTGCATCTAAATAAATTTTAAGTCCTAGTGATTAGCATTATAGATTGATTTAGAAAGAGTCGCATATTGTATATATTTCCGATTTCTTATTTTTATTTCTGAAGGATGGTACGTGTCATTGTTCCCACGATATATTGTTTATGTACAGCAAGACATGTACAGGGATGCTTCTTACAGCAGTGTTTAAAATAATAGGGGGAAAATGTGAGTTATAGGACCTTAGCACTAGAGTCTCCCGTCAAATCCAGTCTATAGACCTTGAACTAAGAATGGTTTTGACGTGTGTCTTGAAGGATTGACTTAGCAGGTCTGGCTTATTCAAATCCTGCACATTCCAAAGATAAGTCTGGCCCTTGACCAGCTCCTGACAGATAACCTCTAAGCTGTTGGAATATTCTGCCTCATATGAGTGCCTTTGTGTACTTGGGGCCTTGAAATACACCAGATAGTTCATGCTAACAGTGAGTCATGGTGGGGGCTTTGCACCAATCAGAATCCAGAGGAGCTGGGAGCTGGATAAGTTTAGCGGTGAGGGTGCTCCATGCCTGAGAGACTGACCCCCAATAAAACCCCTGGACAGGAGGTCTCAGGTGAGTGTCCCTGGTTGATAGAATTCCATGTGTGTGGCTCCACATCATATTCAGAAGAATGAAATGCTCTCCATGCAACTTCTCGGAGAAAGGACAACTGGAAGCTTGCACCTTAGCTCCTGGTCTCTTCCCTATTTGCTTTGGCTGATTGTAAACTATTTTTTTTGCTCTAATAAATTGTAACTTGTCAGCATAACCATTTTTCTGAGTTCTGTGAGTCACTGAACTAGAGGGTGGTCTTGGGGACCCCAACACAAAGGATTATTTAAAATTTATATATATATGCAGTAGAGACCCATGTGTCTTGTGAAGCCTAAATTATTTGCTCAATGGCCCTTTACAGAAAACTGTTGCCAACTCATGCAGAAATGTAGCAAATAAAGCACCTATGTAATTTCATACATTAAAATCATAACACTTAAAAAGATGAATATTGATATAAATAAATCTCAAACTGTTTTGTTTTTTTTTTTCAGGAAAGCTAAATCAATTTATTTAAAACAAAAGTACACACTTGAGAGTAAAGTGAGGGCAAACTCAGAGAACTGGTTGAGTTGTTCAAACTGTTTTAAGTAAAAAAAAAGTTAACAGAAGGATAATACATTGTGATACTATTTATGTAGCTTAAGCTAGTATAAGTAAATGTACATGTAAAACATAAAAAATCCTATAGGAAGGATATCCTTGAACTTTAGGATAGTTGTAAGCTCTGGGGGGAAAAATGAAATGAAAGGTTGAGACTTAATTTGTCATATCATTTTAAAAAAGAGACTGGGGTGGGGGGCTTCAGACCTTGTAAAACAAATGAAAAGGTGGTTTTATTTTACTAATATTTTTCACTTATTTCCTTAAATCATCTTAGCTCAGGATTACAGAATGATTGTGCTAAAGACCTTAGTTTCTTCAAACTCCCGGTGCTCTAAGTTAAGTAACAGGCCTTGGTAGGTGAATTGCCCAAGGTCATGCTGAATTCCTGTTTGTTTAAAGAGGCCATCTGCAGGACGGGTGGTTGTGCTGGCAGGTTTAGTTACTTGGAACTGTGGAAACTTGAAAGCTGATTTGTTTAAACATAAAGACATAAGGGCTGTGTTACACGTTCCAGAGACATATCCAGTTCTCTTTCCATTTTGTGAATCTCTAAATTAAAGAACATGAGAAGTTAGTAAGGAAAAAAGAGAAACTTTCTAGGAATTCATACAGCTAGGTCTTTTCCAAATAGCAAAGCATTGCCTTCTCAGGAGTTAATTTCCTTTATTCTGGGGGATCACTAACTTCATTGTAGGTTTACAATGGAAGGAATGTACTTAATTTGTATTTTCTTTAAAAAAAAATCGTCGTTCTTTGTGGCACTCATAGAGATCATGTTTAGTGTCCATTGATAGATATTTAGATATCTAGATGATTTTAAAGGTATTAAAATTTAAGTACTTTTAGGATCTTAAGTAATGAAATAAGAAAGTTTTTAAAATGTTTTGTAAACTGTAAATTAGGTAAAAAGGGGTACTAATACTAACCACACTGAACTCAGATTTCTAGTATATAAAATCTAGTGACACCTTCCCTACATTCATTCTGGGAGTTACATCTGGTAAAGAGAAATAATAATACAGGAAATGAGTGAAAGAAGACGTGTGTGGGCGGGACCAGTTGAGGGGGCTTTTTGAAACAGGTGGGACTTGAAGGAGACCCTGAGGGGATGGCCAGAACCTGGTGGGTGAGGAAGAACAAACATTGTCCGAGGGGGCGGGCGGGGGGAGTGATAGCTATGGCGGCTTTTTCCTGGGTTCCCTACTTCCTTGAGCCAAACTGTGTGTTTCGGAGATGAACACTCACACTGGCTGTGCTCTCTGGCAGTCATCTGGTTCCTGGACAAGAAACGAGTGTGTGAATGGGGGAGTTTCTGAGACAACGTAGAGAAGTGAAGAAGCAGCCAGGAAATGATGGAAGATTCTACTTATTTCCAGAACTCAAGAATAAGGCCCAATCCACTGATGTAAAATTCATACTTTTGTAAACACACCGTATCAGAGAACTACTTAAACATTTCGTGGATGGCAACTGATTTTTTAAAATCCTGTTTAGAGTAATTATTAAGATGGGATGACAGGTTGGGGTTTGGAAATCCTAGGGTAGGATTCAGTAGACCTGGATTCTGCTTGTCCCTTTACATGATTCACGGATTATATGCGTTTATGTGACTGTATTGAGCCCCAGTCACCACATTTGTCCTACCTCTGGGGTTAGGGGTATAAAAGAATCAATACAAAAATACTTCAAAAAAGGTAAAGATTGGTGCAAATGACAAGTTTCATTTTAAAGCAGCACTGACATCGTTACTAACGGCAAAGATTGTAATAAGGAGTTTATATTATAACATGTGCTCTAATACAGTTCTAAAGGCTTTCCCCCAACCTTAAAAGGCTCTTAAATAGGTATTTATATATTTTTTTGTGTGTGTTGGCAATGATTTTTTAAGAGAACTAAGTCATGTCCTTGCAGCCAGACTTTCCTGATAAAAGTGGTAACTGGAGCCAAGGGAAACCTCGTTTTGGACATAAGGCACTGCGAGTGTTGTAACTGTTGGACTTTCCTGTTTCCAATGACAAGATAAATAACAGTAGAGATGGTAAATTGCCCCCGCCTGCTCCTTCCCTGCTGGTTACCGGTGTATCCCCCACTTGGTTTACCTGGACAGCAGTGTTTTGCAACATTTTAACCCACATTCCACCAGCCCGTTTGGCCACATTTTGTTTCTTCCAGTTTGTATTGTTAGAGCAGTACACAGGTTTTTCGTGATCTAAACTGTCACCTATTGAGTCTCACTGTCCTGTGGAGAAGGAGGCAAAAACAAGAGAGTCTCTCTCAGTCAGTCAGAGGAGAATTATCCCCAACTTAGGTAATTAGCCAATTATCTAGACGAGTGTTTTTCAAATATTATTTATAGTGGAACTTACTCTTTAAAAAGAATTCTTTTCACCAGAGCCCAATATGCAAGGCACAAGTGAGCCTACCTTCTTTACTCCTCATCTTTGGTCACTAGCCTCAAAGAACTCTCCAGTCGAGCCATTCCTAACCATATTTAGTTCTCCAGAAAGTCCTTCTGTTTTGCAATCCCATGCTTTTGCATATGCGGTTCTTCTAGTGGGAATGCTCCCCCATCCTCCTGACCCTTTATTTAAATGGCATGTAATTGTCTTTAATATGATCTTTTCCTAGAACTCTTCCCTGATACCCTTGTCTGGGCTTCCAGACCCTTCATTGTATTCATCTGGAGTAGAATTACTAAATTATGATAGTTAATGTGTGTGTTGGACTTGCACACACTTCAGTTGTGTTCTTTCTGAGGACAGGAACACTTCTTTGATATTCTTCCTCCAGTATTGGGCACATGGTTGGTAATAAAAATAATGTTTGCTGGATGGATAGACAGAAGAAGTGATTCACCAACAGACCAAGTGAATGAAGTGCCCCAATACCTTGAACCAAGGAGAGTAGTCTAAAGAACTGACAAAGAAGAGAATTCTGTTCGTGTGGCCGCCTGTTGTGGAATTTGCCTGTAGATTAAGAGTGGACCTGACACCACTTCCCAGAATGTTAAGTTAGCCCTAGGGAACGTCCAGCATGAGTCATATGCCTTCTTCACATATCTGGTGCCGTGTATTTATAGCTTATGCTAGTGGGTTTTCACTTGTTAAACAGCAAAAGAAAAATGGTTGCATGAAGGCCAAACAAAAGACTAATGGAAATGGTTTTAATAATTAATTTTTAAAAGGCTTATGGATGACAATTCAGCTGGAAAGCTATAGAAACACTTAAGCTGAAACTTCAATGATGCTGCTCTTTGCTTGCCCTTCTGGGGTTCAGTGGGGGCGGTTTAAAAGCTGGAGGAAGAGGACCAGAGACACTGGGTTTGGCTCGTTTCTTTTCCCTTTAAACAGCAAACCTATCCCTTGAATGGAAGAGTTTTACATTTAAGTGCTACAGGATAGTGAGAGTCAATAAAACACAGAATGGAATGAATTCAAAGCTGTTACTATATGTGTATATATATATATATATATATATATATATATATATATTCTGTATAACAACAGTTTTCAAAGTCACTATTAGAAAATATTTTAGCTTATTTGTCCTTATTGCCTAACTAGCACATTACTTCTTTCAGATAATTATCACAGAGCAAAAAGTTCTATGGAGGTTTTCACTTGAGTTTTTCTTTTCCATATGTAATTCTACTGATGGGTCTCAATTAAATCTCAATAAATGGTTAACAAAATGAAATTAATGAATGCAGCATGAGTTTAATTTTGTATAAAAGAGAGGCTGGAACTTGCATTTATTGAGCATCTGCCATGTCCCAAACACTGTTAGGCACTTTTTCATGAGGTATCTCAGGAAATCTTCAGTTACCCTAAAAGGCTATCCCATTTTTATAGATAAAGACTTAGTCTTGGAGAGACTAGACAGTTTTTTCATGTGGCTTGGATAGGGTTTAGACCAGGTCCATCTGATTTGTCTTTTTGTTTCTTACTGTGTTCCAGCGACCATGCAGTAAGAAACCTTGTTACAGAGGTAAATATAGGGAGCAAAGAGAAATGCTCCTAAAATGTTAGTTTCCTACCCCTTAGTTCTTTCATTCTTTCTCCTTTGGAGAAGATGAACAAACCTGCATCCTTTCTTCCCCTTTCACTATTCTATTCAAATTGCCCAGATAGATGTCATGAAAATGAAGATAATTGACATTTCAATAGTAACTTAAGAGTTTACAAAGCGTTTGCAACATCTCATTCCATCCTCATTTACAAAGGAGAAAATTAAAATCCAAATAGATTTACCCAAAGTTGCATAGCTAATTAATAGCGGAGGAATTTTAACTAAATCCATAATTCCTGATTTCAGATACTCTTTCTACTACATTCTCAAGTGAGAACATGTGTGATATTTCTCTAAGGATGAAGAGGATTTCACTCTCCAGAGCTTCATCTGTTTCTTATCTTTAAAAAAGCTTATCCTTCCAAGGCATGAAATTTATTAGGTACTCACTCACAAGCCTCTCCATATCCTGTGGTAATTATCTGGATGTGCAGATACCACTCTTCATTGAAAAACATCAAAACATTCCACAAATGGGCGTAGGGGAACACATGCAAATAGTTAAACCGTTTTTTTATTCCAAATGATCTGAGGGTGGCCCAGCACAGTGGAGAAAAGAGGCTTAGAATTCCGCCCACCGGAGGAGAGCTTCCAGCCCAGTTTTCTTCCTGTGGCTTCTTGTATCACATCTACAAAAGTCCATCAGCTAAGCAGGTCTGTCTCTTCCAGAGGATGTCAGAACAGGAGGTGGAACCATACTGGTTGTGTGGTCTCATCTTCTCAATTTACTTTAAGAAAATTGAGCAAGGGGAGGAGTGGTGGCCTTGAAACAATTTGCCCAAAGTAAATGAGTAAAATGGCAGAATGGGAATTCATTGGATTGGGAAGTTGGTATTAGAACAGTCTCCTTTAAGGCTTACTTTCCGTGTCTATAAAATGAGTGTGATAATACAGCACAGCGTTGTTGAGCATGTGAAATCAGAAGACCTGCGGACAGATGAACTTGTGCTTGTGTGTAAGACGGCTTAAGGGGAGTGATTGGAAAAGGAGCTGGAAACAGTACATACAGAAGACCAAGAAGTGTGATCTCATCACAGCAAAGAAGGGGAGAAGGGTAATGACTGCGGGTTTGGTTGAAAGATCCTCAACATTGCCATTTTGATTGGAAAATAGTTCTTAACCGTAATGCTTTCTTCAAGTTACAGCTTTTGCTGTTTGGTGATAATAAAGATGGCAAAACAAGATGAATCTGAAATCTAGCATTTCCTTTCTTCTTGGCCATTGATCCTTTCATTTCCCTTTGTTCCCCTCAATATGGAACATGCATGCTTTGGTGTATAGTTAAATACCTTTATTAGTATAGAGAACAGTTCTTTCTTTAGTCTATAAATTTTTAATCATTATGTGCTCTTCAAGGAAATGATAATAGAGGGATTTTCTCCTTATGGTAGTGGAACACTCAATAATTTAGACAAATCTTCCCACAGAAGATAACCAGAAAACCTGGACCAAGGTAATTTTTTAATTAAAAAACAGGCAGTCAGATAGTGAGGAATTGCCATCTGAGATACAGGAAAAGTTACAAACCTGGAATGATAAGCCCAGCATTCACAAACACTTTTATCTTGAGAAAGAATTTGCCAAACTAAAGAGGAAGCTAAAAGTCAAAGCTGCATATTCATGACATTCTAGGTCTATAGGTACAAAGTCAGTGTTTAGATCTTACCAAGGTGTGTACCTTTTTGTAAATGTCCCACTTTGGTCTGGGACCTAAAAAGGTTAATATTCTAGGAACAAGAAGGAACCTAGAATTGGTGATTCGTTAAACAGTCACCAATCTGTTTAACCAGGCTTCATGTCAGATGGGTGATTGATAAGACAAAATCTTGAAATTTGTAAGCACCACCAGGTGTCTACAAGATGCAAACCAAAAATTCTCTTATGCTTCATATTATTTCTACAAATGAGTTTTCAACTATAGTATTCTGCACACAATTGGAGATCATCAGGCCTTACGGTGACAGTACAACATTAGTGAGAAACAACAAAAACAGACCAACAGGGACTTCATATATTAGTATTATCAAGCACTGAAAATCAAGTGAACTATGATCTAAATATATTTCTAGAATTCATTGGAAGTGTTCAGCAGCATGTTAAACACAGTTAAAGAGAGTGAATGAGAGGATAGATTAGAAAAAATTATACAGAATAAAGAAGGAAAGACAAAAACATGGGTGGTGAGTAACAAACACAAGAGAGAATAAGAGTCTTAAAAAAATACATTATAAAGATCTACTATATGTTTAATTGGAGTCCCAGAAGGAGAGAAGAATTGGGTGGAGTCGATTTTGTATGGGGTAATACCTGAGAAATTTCCAGAAATGGCGAAAGGCATTTGTTCACAGATTCAAGAGCCCATACAAATATCAAACAAGATAAATAAAAAGTGAAATTGTACAAAACTAAAGATAATGAGAAAATCTTAAAGGCAGACAAAAAAAGGGAAGAGCTTACCTTTAAAAAAAAAAGTGAGAAATAGATTTCTCAATAGCAATAAGAGAAGCTAAAAGACTGATGGAACGGGCTAAAAGAAATTAATCGCAAACCAGAATTCAGCACTGAAAATACCCTTACAGGACAAAGGAGAAACAGACATTTTCAGATGATAGAATCAGTTTGTCACCAATAAAGCTGCACAAAGGAAATTCTAGTGATAATCAAGCTGATCAAAAACTAGTAATGCCGTAATGAATGATATTTAGAGAGAACTAAAACACACAGCACTAGCATGTAAATCAGGAAGCAGGTAAATGAAGTCAAAGCATTCTAACTTCCTTACGTTGTTTGAGAAGAGAAGAAGTACCAATACACTCTGGTAAGTCACAATGCATGTTTTAATTCACGTGACCACTAAAAGGATAAAAATGTATTACTTCCAACTAAGTGAATCCAAAATAGAATGATTAAAAAGGAAGGCCAAAAATCTAGAGGGTGTTTGGACATACGCACGACAAATAAACACTTTTAATATGAGTAGATTTAAATCTAAATACATAATTAATATCAAATGTAAATGGAATAAATGTGCCAGTTAAAAGACAAGGATTGCAAGACTGATTTTTGTTAAAAAATCCAATTGTATTCTACTTACAAGAGACACATTGAAAACGTGTGAATACTGGGGCGGCCGGTTAGCTCAGTTGGTTAGAGCACGGTGCTCAGAACACCAGGGTTGCTGGTTCGATCCCCACATGGGCCACTGTGAGCTGCGCGCTCCACAACTAGATTGAAACAACTACTTGACTTGGAGCTGATGGGTCCTGGAAAAACACAAATAAATAAAACTTTTTTTAAAAAGTGTGAATACCAATAGTTTGAAAGTAATGGAATTAAGTTATACCATGGTATTATCACATAAAATAGAATTTAAGGCAAAAAGCATTACCAAGACTAAAGAAGGTCAATTTGTAATGACAAAAATTACAAATCACCAGCAAAATATACTTCTAGATTTTTATCTATCATAATAATGATTTCAAAACATGAAGCAAAAATAGGTATATGTACAAGGAGCAATATAATACATAAATCCACAATCAGAAAGAGAGATTTTAACACATTAAAATCCCATGGGCAGCCCTTACCCACTAAGGGATGAAAGCCGTAGAAAAGGTTCATCCCCCCTCAAGTGGCTGATTCTACTTGACTCCTCAGAGAATCCCCAGCAAAATAATGCCCCAATTACTCTCAGCAGTAAAACACCCTTGAATTGGGTTGTGCTCCTTCCCTGTTTCACTCTTGGCAGTCGCCATTCTTTTTCCTTGGGATCAGATCCCAAAATAAACTTGCATGCAATTACTTCTCTCAACTCGGCTACTTTGGGAACCCAGGCCAAGGTGCGTGGTTGCCACCAGCAGCCCTACAAACAGTCTTTCCAGGTGGCTTCTGGTATTGGACTAATCAGGTGGTGATCGGGCTCCCATTAATGTCGGTAAGTGGGGTGACGTTAGCCCCTGGCAGGCAGCAAGTAGCATCACAATTCCTGAGATTTCCACCAGTGCTGAATTGGAGTGGCGAAGGTAGAAGAGGAAGCATTTCATTGGTTTATGTGCTAGTGGTGACAAAAAACACACGGTCAATGTTAATTATAAGGAATGCAGAACTAGCTGACTGGTTATGGTCTTTAGAACTAGTCTTGTAAAAGGAAAAGAAAATGGCAGGCTCAGTTAGCCAGCTGTCAACCGCTAGGAATGCTGTGTAAGTCAGAATGCTTCCACGGCAGCACAGAGGTCCCCTCACCCCCTTTCCACAGCCCAGGACAACTGCTGACATTCAATCCCCGGGTTTAATTGTGAGTGCAGCACAGTTATCAAGGAGAACAAATACAGTCTTAACAGCCTCTGATGTCAGTGTCAGGGCCCTGATAAGGAAACAGTAGACCCGGAGACATGGGATAGGGATATCTGAGTGGGCACACCTGAGAACCTTGAATTGCACATTCCTTTGAACACCAGGAAAAGCAGCGTCCTCCCCTCCCAGAAGAGAGCAGTCCTCTTGCCTGCAGACACTGCAGACACCGCGAGAGGCAGGACCCTCACAAGGGGATGCTTGTCCTAAGATCTGCCTCTACCTCCCTTATTTCCTCCAGACTAACTGAGTCAGGGCAGGCACAGCCCACGCTGGGCAATCCAAAGCCTTCGCTGGGAAGAAATATTCTATACACTTGAAGAATGGTAAGATTTGGTAATATGAACTAACGTGCAGCAGGAGCCCTCATGAGTAGGTCCATCTTAAGGATCAGCTGAGGAAATGGGACCGCTTTGTATTTCAGTTGCTCATTTGTCAAATCTGATTAATACCACCTCTCAAACCTACTTTATCTGGTTATTAGAGTAAATGAAGAAATTACTTAACAACGAACTCTGCTGAGCACTGTATTATAGACACTTCACACAGATTAATCAGGATAAAGTTGGATACATGTAAACAATGTTTTAAAAGTTATAATCTTGTTTAGAATGCTTTTAAATTGTTTTAATAGTGTGCCCTAGGAGAAACTCAGTTCTAAGATTTGTGAAAAGGGCATGAGTAAAAAAAGGAAAGGAACCTGACATTTCAAAATGACAAACATGTTAGAATATGGCTTCGAGGAAATTGTTGTTTTGTCTGGAGGAGGGTGGACTACCTGAATTATGTTTCAGTGAACGTACATGTCTACCCGTTGATCTTGGGAACAGCGTGTCAGGAACAGTCTTAATGCAGAAGCTCTGGAAAAGCAGTTCAGTGGACAAAGTGAGTTCCTATGTAGGTGCACACTTTGTGGTGTCACATAGCCTCTGCCACCACACCACCTGGGTTTGAATCCCAGCTCTGGTGCTCAGCTTACTGGGTGCTGCTGTGTTGCCATGCAACAGCCTACCCATCTGTCTCCTCGTACCTGCCCCTAAAGAAAGGAGAGTCTGAGATGGATCCTTTCAGGGACACTGCTTCACCTTTGTGTTTACACCTTATGTCTCTCTGTTTGGCTCCAGAAAGATGGCTGGCTAGTCAAGACGGGTATGACTCCCCAAGGGGTGGGGGGCAACCCAACCTAGACACAGCCGTGTGGGAACCATCTGGGGAACTCATGGGGTCCATAGAGGTGGGCACAGCCCCCCACCTTCCCCTGACTAAGGAGAGCCTGTGCCTCTGTGACTGCATTCCTTCCCACAACCTGCAGGGGAAGTGGCTCAATGATGTGCTCTCTCTTCATATGCATAAAGGCTTTATCCCTTGCTGAAGTACTTATCCTGCCTGCTGCCTGCAGGCAAGAGTGATTGGCTTAAATCAGTTTCCCATTATGGTGTATGGGATTCACAGATCTTGACATTGACAAGCTTTACTTCTTTTACTTCCACACCTAAATAATAAAAGCCATGCGTTGGCCCAATTTGGGGCTCAGTCCTTGAGACTCGAGTCCCTTGGCCCTGTTGGCACACTACTCTCGTCTACTGTCTTTCTTAACCTTCTGCTGCCCTCCTCACTCCCCACAACTCTTGTCGTGCTGGACGTGACACTGCTGGACAAGTTACTTAAGCTCTGCTTCAGGTTCCTTCATTTGCAGAATGCTAGCAACCAACCTCATAGGATTGTTGGAAGAGCAAGTGGTTTAACTTACAAACTGAATGGTGGCAAGAAGCTGTCACACGGGTTGCACATCACTGGGATGCCTGCTAGCTCTGTGGAATCGTATGTGGTACACAGTGTATAGGTAGAAATTGAGTATATGAAATGCCCTGATATCCGGGGGCACGTGTGACACATGACTGTCGGCTATGAGTCAAAAATGTTTGAAGCTTAGTCGTAAGTACACGGGGATTTGTTATACTATTTTCTCTACTTTTGTGTACATTTGCAATTTTCCTAATTGAAAAAGCTTTTTAAAAATAATTTTGGCCTAGGAAATCCAATCGTTTCATATTTATATGCTCTCACTGTAGTTCACCTTGGTACTTGACCTTTCAATTGTCTGGAAGGTCAAAAACTGATGTAATGATAATAATGTTCACGTCATGTCCACATTTTAGAGAACATTTGATTCATAAAATATTTGAACTAAGTCATAGAAGTAATTTTTGTCCAACTCTGATCTCAAGCTGCGGCTCGTTGCTGGTTCTCAAAGTCCTTTCTTTCCTTTTCCTTGGGCCTAGAACAGCCCAACCAAAGACTAGATTCCCCAGGATCCCTTGCAGGCAGGCATGGCCATGTGATCAATAGAATGTAAGCAGAAAGGGTGTGCAGAGCTTCCAGGGGGCTGAACCTGGGCATGCTGCAGCCCATCTTCAACGATGCAAGTATGGCAACACCCTAGGAAATGTTAGAACAGCAAGACGGAAGGAATCGGTGTCCCTGAATGACCTCATGGAGCAGAATTACTCCAACTAGACCAGTCAGACTAATGAAGGGAGAAATAAATGTCCATTTTCTTGGACCTACCTTTTGGTAGAAAACCTTTTGTTTTAGTAGTCTAGCCCTTGCTTTAACCAATATACAAGATGAGTTTTGAGTCCCAGATAGGAGAAATGACTTCTTGCTCAAGGAAACAACACAGGCAGAACAATGGATATCAGTGTCTTCTGATATTCATTGAGTTGTTTTTCTTCCCTTGCGTAATTGATAGTGTGGTCTCTGCCAAAATAATCTCATTCAAGTTAGATGTTTCTATAGTTTCTATACTATGGGGCCCAAGTTACCATTTCCTTGGTGAAAGAGACCCATCACTGCCCTGAAGTTCAGTTTAAACTATGAAATTAGTTATCTCATGCTCTGGTCTGAGTGTTTGTGTGTGTCCCCCGCTGCCCCCTTCCCCACCCACTTCCTGTGTTGAAATCCTAATCCCCAATGTGATGGTATTAGAAAGTAGGGCCTTTGGGAGGTGATTAGGCCATGAGGGCAGAGCCCTTATGAATGAATGGGATTAGTGCCCTAAAAAAGAGGCCTAGAGAGTTTGCTTGCCTCTTCTAGCATGTGAGGACACAGTGAGAAGTTGACAATCCACAGTCCTGAAGGGAACCTTCACCAGAACCTTACTATACCCACGGGAACCTTGGTCTTGAACTTGCAGCTTCCAAAACTGTGTGAGGAATACATTCGGTTGTTGCTAAGCAGCCTGTGGAACTCAAAACACCCAGCCTGGTATTTCGTTACAGCAGCCTGACTGGACTAAGACGTTCCCATAGCCTTTGCACAGGCCTGACTGTGGGCCTCGACCAGAGGTGCATGTTTCCAGTGTATGTTTCTCATGCTAGACTGTTAGCTTCTGAAGGTCAGGGACATACTCATTCTTGTTTCCCTGTGCCTTGTACGTGATAGTGGCTTTGCAAATGCTCTTTGCTGACTAAATGGATGACTGACTGAGAAAATAGATATTTGAAAATAAGATGAAAATGTGGCTGAATATCAAGTCGCTGTCCAAGGAAAATTTTTAGGAAGTAAATTCTGTGGAACAACACACCAAGGTTGGCAACACAGGCAGAGGCAGGGTCAAGACCTCCAGTGTGCAGATAGCATTATTTATTAACAAATGTCATAAAGTTAAACAGTAGCTAAAAGACCTTAGCCAGCATGTGTAATGATTAGTGTATGTCGCCTCACGACACTGGCTGGAGAGAGGAACTGGGTTATTTTTCCTACATCCCATAAGCGCAGCACCTGCGGCTCTGGACAGCTCTCACGTGACGAGTTAATGAACTCAGTGGGGAAGCAGATGTCTCTCAAAACTGCTTTTCTTGATTTCACACTGTACCCAGGTGCTGGCAGCCAATAGATTTTTTTTTTTTTTTAAGCAAAAAACATAAGTGTGTTGGTGCTGGTAAGCTCAGGAGAACTTTATGGCTAATTGGTATAACTCACTTCTGATTTTCATCGAAGTAGAGGTCTGAGACAAACCTGAGTCCGAATCCCGTTTCTTCTACTTGAAAGATATATAGATTTGAGGCAAGTTTCATAACCTGTCTGTGCCTCATTTTCCTCATTTGTAAAGAAGATTCTCCAGTGAACTGGTAAATATTTTACAGTTGGCTCTCAGGACATCAAAAAAAAAAGAAAAACAAAATCCCAAAATGAAGAAAAAACCCTGAGTTTTGTAGTGTTTGCTGATTTCCATGGTGTAATTACTCTCACCTTGGTCCGTTTCAAGCTGCCAACGTGATGCCCTTGAACGTGGAGGGCAGAAGAGGTGCAGTGGTGCTGCAAGTACGTAGCATTTCCGCCCTGCAGCAGGGTGGAGTGACCTCAGGCCGTGACCTCTAGAGCCTAGATACTAGTAAAACAGTGAAATAGGAAGTGGAAGTGCTAAGTATGTATTACTTTACTTTTTAAATTTAATATATATGTAATATATTAACATATGTAATTTGATCTTTAGTAATGGCTGGATGTAGAAACCAGCTCACCAAATTCCTGAAATTTCAATGGTTGTCCCTCGTGAGCTGTACATACCAGTTTCCAGCACACACTATCCATCCCTAGCTCTTGGGTTTCGTAACCAACACTGGAATGAGTAGCTGTCTCCATGATGTATACCCATGTCATAGGATGTGTGACTCGGAAGTCATCAAGTGTACGGCCGGATTATTCTCTGGAGGGCCCCCCCAGCGTCCTGAGGGTCCACAGCCCCTGCCAGGGTCCCTCAGCCAGGGAGAAGTGAGATGTGGGTGGACATTGCAATACTGTGCAGCGTTTGAAGCAACAGCTCGGCGTCTGTCCTGGAACATGGACCGATCTTCTAAGTGCTGTACTTAGTGATAAAAAGTAAAAGCAGGGTAAGATGCAGACTGTGATCCTATTCATTCAGATGCATATAAAACAGTAGACTTTTGTTTTCGAACATACAAATCAATAAATGCACATCAAACACATTTGAATGGTTGCCTGTGGAGGGCAGGGGTTCACTGAACCTTATATAAGACCCGGTCTTATTTTACTATAAACCTTATGGCAAAATAAGACCCGGTCTTATATTAATTTTTGCTCCAAAAGACGCATTAGAGCTGATTGTCTGGCTAGGTCTTACTTTCAGGGAAACACGGTATATTGTCTCACTTAATCCTCACAAAACAGAACTGAAGCTTAGAGAAGCCGCATGCTTTGCCCAAATGAGAGAATTAGCAAGGACAAGGGCAGCAGCTGCCTACCAAGTGCGCGCGTTACCTGGTACTGCGCAGGGAAAGGAAAGGGTGGTGACCTTTGCTCGGCCCGTGCGAGGCATTGCGCTGTACACCTACATCTTGATTGCTGCGTTTTTTTGTTCTAAGGCAGGAAGCAAATATTATGGCCGTGATTAGCTTACAAGTGTGAATTTAAAGCTGATAGGGAACTTGGACGTTTTACAACACCCCTTGCCTTTTATTTACCTGATTAGAATAACTAGCTTAGAAAACTCAAGTTTTCTCATTTGCCCAAGGTCACATGAAAACCCTCCACGTAGCCAGGGCAGGAAGCCTGGTTTCCTCCTCTTAGGCCAGTGTGGTTTAATAGAATCAGATAGATGGGAAATCCTAGACACCTACAGGACTACTAGCTAGCTATAGACCTTGGACACGCTGCCAGACAGTCCCAGGCCACTGTTTCCCGCATCATTAAAGGGGATAATACCTCATATGGCTCATGACTCATACGACTATTGCAAAGATCATTCATACATTGATGCCTTTATTCAACAAATGTTTATAGAGGCAACTTCCGTGTGCCAGGCACTATCGTAAACACAACGTATAGTTGTGTGTGTATCAAAACCCCTGCACTTCTGGGGCTTACTTTCTAGTAAACTTATATTCAAGTAGCTAAATAAACATGTTAATATTGAGCTCTGTAAAAAGAATAATAAGGCAGAATAAGGATATTGAGAGTGATGGAGAAGGATGCGTGTTAGTTAGGGAGGTCAAGCATAAGAGTTGAGCAGAGGCTTAAATGAAACGAGGGAGCAAGCCATCCAGTCTGGAGGAAGAATATTTTAAGAAGAGAGAGACTAGCAAGAGAAAAGCTTCAAGGTAGTAATAAACTTGGCCTTGTTGCAACCCAGGTCACCAGGGTGACCATGTAACCCAGTGCTGGCCAATGAGATGTAAGAACACATTTGCTGAAGAGTGTCTGAAGGAAAGTTACCTCCTCGTAAAAAGAGCGCCCCCTTTTCCGCTCAGTCTCTTCCTGGCTTGAACAAGGTTTTGTGAGGACACCAAGGCCAGCTGTGAAAAGCCATTTTGCAAACATGAGGCAACAAGCTGAGGGATGAAAAGCAACTTCTCTGCTCTTCTCCAAACAGAAACAAAGCTTGGAGCCAGGAAAGGGAGATGCTTCGAGCTCACTCCTAAATCAAGCACAGAGGTTAAGTAACTTGCCCAGCATTACACAGCTAGTATGAGGGAGAGCAGAGATGTGAACCCAGGTGTTTTATTCCCAAATGGCTGCTTTTAGCTTGTGTCACTGCCTCCCTTTCATTACCCACAGCCATTTTCTCAGCCCTCTTTTCTTCCCACACTCTTCCTAGACAGTGATAACCCAGGATCGTACTTTCAATGATCACCTCTTGAAGGGCATTCAAAATATGTATTTCTAGGCCCAGGCTCTCTAATAAGATTTCTGCTGGGTGGCCCCACTGGCTGTGTTACTAGTAGTTCAAGTTCCTCGTGCCTAAAATTGAATTCATTTCTCCCTCCACTTCTCTCCAACTATTTGTTCTTCCCTTGATTTAGTTCATTTTAGGTAATGGGACCTCGTTTCTCCTAGTCACCACGTGGTGTTGACGACAGAACATGGGTTTTGAAATCAGACAGACTTGGGTGGTAACTGACCAGCGTTCAGTTGCAGAACCATTGGGATTGCTGAAGAACTAGATCTGGGTTGAACTTCCAGGAACAGTGGCAAAAGCCACACTGCTGACCTGAGCTGTCAAGGGAGCTGCTGGTACCACTGTCCCAGTTAAGGAGGAACCGCATAATGAGGAATCAGCCACTGCCACTGCAGCTCCAGCCCCATGACATCTGCTACAGCTCGCCCCACAGAAGCCCTCCTTATCTCGTCCTGAGTCTACTTTCTCTTTCCCTCACATCAGTCGTGTTCTGCAACAGCCACCATTCCACTGTCTTTGTAGCTACCATTTCCCTCAGACTTCTCTAGTACCAGAGATGCTACACCTGGAGTATGTCTCCTGTCAGTGATACCCCATCCCAGCTCACTGCCAGGGACAGGTTTCACAATTGCACCACCACGACATGCCAGGGGCTGTCAGTACACCCATCACCAGTTAGGGAGTCCCCACTGCCAGCCCGCCAGCAAGTGGTCTGTCTCTCAAATCTCATTTTAGAGCCCACTTCCTAGGACCGCTTTCAGTACCCACTGCCTCAGCAGAGGTGCTGCAAGTAGACTCTGAACTGGAGCATTGCATGCAGAACGTTTACTGGGGAGTGTCCCAGGAGATGCACCTCTAAGGAAGTAAGGGACGCAGGAGTGGGTAGAGGGAGAAGCTGAGCTGTGATGTGGTTATAATTGAGGCGCCGACCCCTAGGCCCATCCGGATAGCACCCCGACCTGCCAGAGATGCTTTCAGCACCTTCAGGTCCACTGGCCTGTGTGGCCCAAGTGGAGGAGCTGCTTGCACAGCACTGCGTCTCACTCTGGCCCTCTCAAGCCTGGCAGCTTTTCTAGATCCTGCAGGGAACGCTGGAACTGTAGTGAGTGGCCTTCCACTTGTTCCGGGTTGAAGCAAGGAAGCCAGTCATTGGCCAGGGCTGTCCCCAAGGCAGGAGTGTCACCTTGAGTGGGGCAGCCCGTGCTGCTGCTAGCAGTGCCCACTGAGGGCCACAGCTGTGCACATCTGCAGCCCGTCAGCCCAGCATGGGGGTGGGGCCTGGAGGGGCCCTGGGGGAGCATCACAGGATGCACACACAGGGGCATTTTACTCTAAAGGAAACGGCACTGTGCTGCGGAGCGGGAAGACGGGGCTTGGCACTGCGATGGGTGTGTGTGTGTGTCTGCTTCCTGTCCTTCCCCACCGGGGGACTGTTCCAGTCACTTCCCCTGTCTCAACTTTTGATTCCTCATTTGAGAAATGGATGTGATCCTAAGAACTCTTTGCCCAGCCGCTGTGCACAGCTGAAGTTCAATGGGAATCTGGCCGTGAGAGGCCTGATGAAACACCGTCCGGTGCGCGGGGTTATTGTTACGGTGGTCTGACGTCAGCAGTGCACAACAGGCCTGATGAGGTCACTGTGGGTTGTGCCAGCGTGGTAGGCGACTGAGGTTTTCAAAGAGCGGGAAGAGCAGCTTGTCCCTGACCTGTCAGCAAACCAGAACTCAGGGACAGGGCCATGGAGGAAAGAGGAAACTTGGGGAGGAAGGGAAAGCAAGAAGAAAGAAGAGATGGCATGTCAATGGGGGAAAGAGCCGAGAGTGAAGCCAGCATTTGCTAAACAACTACTCCGTGCCACGTGTTGTGCTTGGCCCTGTACCGACATTCTCGCCGTAAGAGAGGCTGTTCTCTTAGGAGACTTTGGGTTGCAAGTGAAAGAAAATCCAAGTAAAACTATCTTAAGTAAAACAGAACTCGAACTAGCTCAAGCAAAACAAACACAAAAGGAATGTATGGGCTCAACAACTAAAAGGAAGGGCTGGCTTCAGGAACAACTCGATTCTGGGACCTCAGTGGAGTCTCCACGGTCTGACTGGTTTTCCGTCTCCCGGCCCTGCCTCCCACTGATCTGGCTTTGCTCGCAGTGCGTTGGCGTTGACCCAGATGGTGGCCCCTCAAGCCTTTCTCTCAGCCTAAGATCCACGGGGGACGAGGACCTCTCTACTTCATCCTCTTTTCCTGCCTCAGTCTCTCCCCTCAGCACCCTCGTTGGGTCGCACACCCTCCCCGACCCAGCGCCCATGTCCAGGAACACATGCTGTGCTCATGGACCCAGCGCCTACACAGAGCATGTGGCAGAGCTGGGGCACACATGGTTCTCCAGGCGGGTGCCGTTGTGAAGAACGGTAAAGTGAGCAAATGCTGGGTAGCAAGACCACAGCTGACCACCTCAGGGCCTTCACTGTGTCATAGAAGTGAGAACGCTGGTACGGGGCGAGACTGAGTGACTCGCCCAAGGATGCCCACTCTTCATAGTTCTCTGAGGGAGTGCACGATTGACACATAGCTAGAAAGACGTCGTCCTAGAGTTTGAAATTTGGTCCTGTGACTCTGAAGCTCATGTTTCTATTCTGATGCTATACAGCAGCTGTGTGACCTTGGCTGAATCACCTAATCCCTTGTCACCTTTGTCCCTCACGTGGCTCTGACAGCCTACAACTTGACCTTGAGGAAACACTACCAGGTGAAATATATCACCATTGAGGAAACATATTACCATTATGGAATGGCAAAATCCAGTAATGTCGTAATTACTGCCAAGTATCTGGTTCTCTTTCTTTCCAGCATTTGTTTCGAGTGAGAATAAGCACAGTTCTACTCAGCCATCATCATACTGTTTCGGTTCTCTTTGGCTTATTTATACACAAGGGCCCTATTTCTCATCCTGCACGTGGCAGATAATGGATGCTTTGGCCTGAGCTTGTAGTTCATTTAACAGTTCAAATCCTCTTCCTCCTTAACCCCGCTTCCCCCAGTTACCATTTCACTGTGCTTCTTTAGAACACAAATACTCCTTCCCCTGCATTGACCTCAAATATTTCATCAGTTCACTCGTGTCACTGAAAGCCAAGTGTTTATTCGGGCTGGCTACAAACAAAGCCTACTTTGTGAGGCTGTGACTGCAGACCAACTGGCCAGATCACCTTTTACAGGACTGGTGCTTTTTTATTTGTAAAACGGCAGTGTCTTTTGTAAACATGTTGGTGGCCCATGATTGCACCGACCTAACGAATAGTCTGTTGTCATTTTTATCTGTACTTTACCTCTAGTTTTGTCCATCTTTTGTCGCCGTATTTATAGAGTGATAGTATTATGTCGTTATAATGTTATATTTTGTTTGTTTTGCTTACTTTGAAGATTGTTCCATGCTGTTAACCTGGGCTTGACTGTTTTAATTGCCACTTTATATTCAGCATTTGTTGGTTCCTTCAACCAGCATTTATTTGATAACTACTTAAGTATTCCTCTGTGGGTTTCTCCCAGTTTTTATTATTGTAAATAATGTAATAAATATCTTGGTACGCATACCTCTCTTGATCCTTTGGATTATCTTCTTAGAATAAATTCCCCAAAGTGGGATCATCAAGATGAGCATTTTTAAGACTCTTAAAGCTAACAGCCAACCATGTGTGAATGTATCGTTCAGTCTGTTCTCTCATGATCCTCGTCTTTCCGTGGATAAGATCTGCACTTCTTTGTAAATACAGGCCCCTTCCACGACCGGCTTTTGTCCGTCTCTCCCCTCATTTTTCAGCAGACCCCAACTTTCCATTTCCCTCACTTCCACCCAAACGACACGTAAATTGTTTTTGATGTACAGGATACCTTGTTTTGAACATGAAATCCCTGCTACCATAGGTGCTGTCCTGGAGCAGAATGCTGGAAAAGTGGCCAAACGGCCATTATGAACCTTTTTCCTTTGCTCAGTGCTGTGGACTGAATTGTGTCCCCCAAAATTCATGTTGAAAACCTAACCCCCAATGTGGTGGTGTTTGGAGGTGGGCCCTTTGGGAGGTGAGGGGGTTTAGACGAGGTGATGAGGCTGGGGACCTCATGATGGGATTCCTATCTTTATAAGAAGGGAGTGGAGAGCTTTGCGGGTGTGTCTATGCGTCTGCCACGTGAGGACACAGCAAGATGGCCATCTCCAAGCCAGGAAGAGGCCGTCTCTGGAACTTCGTTGGCCAGCCCTTTGATCTTAGAACGGTGAGGAAATGTCTGTTGTATAAGCCACACAGTTTATGGTATTTTGTTGTGGTAATCCAAGCAGACCGATACACTCAGGATCCATCAACCTAACATTTTTAATGTTAATAATTATGTTAATAATGTTAATAATGTCTGAATAGATCATTTAGAATTGATTGTATTTCCACATCTCACCATGATAGCCACGTAACTGTTTCAGGATGGCTAAGG
Source organism: Rhinolophus ferrumequinum (assembly GCF_004115265.2). NCBI lineage: Eukaryota > Metazoa > Chordata > Mammalia > Chiroptera > Rhinolophidae > Rhinolophus > Rhinolophus ferrumequinum. The sequence goes on along the minus strand of NC_046297.1, from coordinate 68,071,701 downwards.
GTAAGGAAAGGAACTGAATGAGAGGACCCTGGGCTGAGAGCGGCTAGAGTATGAAGGGCCTTGTCTGCCAGGTCCAGGGGTTTGGCATTTGGCCAGTGGAAGCTGGGGTTTGAGAGGTTGTAGCAGAGAAGTAACATGGTCAGATGAACATGTTAGAGTGAGTTCTGAGAGCAGTTGGCAAGTGGAGCAGGCTGGAAGCTGGGGTCCCATCTAGGAGACTTGCAAGAAGTGAGGGGTGATAAAACACTAGGCATGGAGGATGACAAAGTTAGGGACACCCCTTAACTCCCTCACTTTATAGATGAACCAATGGAGACCAGAGAGAGAAACTTGTCCCGGGCACTCTAGCTAGTTCAGTAGTGTATTCAGCAAACATTTATTGAGTCCACCGTGAGCCAGGCACTGTGAGCTAGGTACTGGAGATAGATTTGCTGGTGTGCAACGGGCACATTCGCACCTTGTCCACTGAGGGAGATGTGTATTTACAGATGAAGTGCTACCGAGCAGCTGCTTTGAGGTCAGGGTACTAGGAATTGTTGCCAAGGCTCAGGAGAGCTTCCTGCGTCCATCCACCCAGGCTACTCTTCGCGGGTATGTTGGCGACCATCTGGGTTTACTAATGTGTCGGTTGGTCGGTGTACAGACTCTCAACAGGCAAGCCAATCATCTAACTCTCGTGAGAACAATCTGACATTGTTATGTTATGTGATAACATTAAGAAAAATAAGGCTCTCCTGGAGATAGCTGAATCCATAAATACTCATTTCTCTTTTAAAAATGTTTTACCTCCACCATAACTGGATTAATGAATTAACAACGTTTTATCCCAAGATCCTTCTTCCCGATGAGAACAAAACCTGGGTGCATATCCCATGACTCATTGTCCTTCCCTTCGGCCACGTCATTTCCTCCATTCTTCAGTGGAAGGTCTTGGTGACACAGCCCTCATTTTGTGTCTCTGGTCAAGATTTCCATGGAAGGAATAAAAACAGAAAGAAGCATTATTATGATCCTGCAAAGCACTTTGCATTTGTGTTATTTCATTTAATTTTTACAGAAACCTGCGGGTGGGTGTTTTGGTTTAGCAAGAGAAGACCACAGTCACGCTGGTGTTACATGGTGGGGCTGGGATTTGAATTTGGGAGCCTGATTCTGGATAATCAGCATGTATCTACCTAATGCCAGTGGTTTACCTGGTCTCGTGAGATGTAACATGTCGCCTCAGAACAGACAAGGCCAACATCAGAGGACAATCAAAAGCAGTTTCTACCTAAGGGGCACGGCTCGGTAAGGGCGGCAATCCTTCTTTCCCCATTTCTCTCTCATTGTTGACACTGTATGGCAGGTGTCACTTAAGAACTCTCTGTCTTCTCTCTCCAAACTCCCCCAAGCTCTCCTGTGAAACCCATCCCGTTGGCTCTGGTCCTCCTTCCCTGTTCACTTCACTTTTTACTTCTGGTCGTTTCTGGCAGCGAATCTGAGCCCTGCCGATGAAAGCTGGTCCTGTTTTCTGGACTTTTCTAGTCCAGCACAAAGGCCAGGGGCCCAGGAGAGCACATGTGAATTTTCCGCGGAGCAGGGCCTAGGAGAGCTTACACGGCCGTTGTGTTTTTTCCTACTTCCAGTCTCTATTATGGCAGGTACCCCTCCAAGAACCTCTTGAGTTAAGGAGTGTTACTTCTACTTTATAGCTATGGGAACGGAGGCTTACAGTCCATAGGAAACTTGCCTGCGTTACACCCATGGTGCTGGCTGAGTCATTATTCTTTTTGGACCATGGTGCTTCTCTGGGAGTCAGATTTGCACAGCCCTCGGAATCCCCCATCTTGGTGAACTTTCTATTACTTCCCAGTTTATTTTGTAACCCAAGGTAACCTCTGTTAACACTGGCTACAATGAGATAGAAGTGTCTCTTTGCTGCCGTCCACAAGGCCAAACTGTCTAAATCGATTCTCCATACATTTCATCCACCTTAGACTCTGGCCCAGGAAACAGAGAAGGCAAGATGCTTGAGTTCTGTAGTTTTTGTTTGAATTTGGGAGCTCATTGAGGTGGCGAGGGAGAAAGAACTTTTGAAACTTTGCTTTGAGAACCCAGAATTATCCCCAAACTCTACATCCCATTTATAAGAGAACGGTGTGAACTTCAGCCTCCCAGAAGTTTGGGCAGGAAAGGGGCAGTTGGAAATAGCAAACAAGCTGAGCCCCTGGATGGAGAATCAGGCGCGGGGCCTAAGGGGAGAGGGCTGGATGTCGAGGTGAACTCCACGTGCAGTCTGGTTTTGCTTACAATCGGTGAGCGCCCTTTCCGCAGTGGACCATGAGGTAAATGAAGGTCAAGGAAGGGAGCGTGAGGCTGTCATCCACCCTTGCAAAAGCAATTGTCCATAAAGGGAAAGAGATAGGACAGTCACTAGAAGGAAGTTAGGAAAAGGCTGTCTAAAGACGTTGTGTAGCCACAGTGGGTGACTCGAAATAGGCAGGCATTCAATACATCTTTTAAATGACTTCATTGAAGAAGCTAGGACAGGAAGGGTAGAACGGGGTTATGTATATGGTATATTCGTACTCCACCATTATACAGCAAGAAAATATTTTAGGTGTATGCAACAATACGATGAATATACCATGTTGAGCAAAAAGAAAAAAAATCAACAATAATACAACATAGCTCCATTTTTAAATAGTTTAGAATCAGGTAAAACTAATATATATGGTTTAGGGGTGCAGCCAAGAGGAATAAAACTGCAGAGAAAAGCAAGGAAAATATTCCTATGAAAGGAAAGTGGTTACCCCTGGAGAGCAGGGTGGGGGTTGTGACTAGTAAAGAGCACAGAGGGACTTTCTGTGGCGTATTTTGGCCTGGGTGTTCACTTTACAACCCTTTGTTAAAGGGTACATAAAGATTTTATGTGCCTGTCTACATCATAGATTTTAAATTGAAAAAATGCTTTTAAAACACAACCCCAAACCAAGATAGTTCTAAGATACAATGAATATTTGATATTATAATGAAATGAACAGGTTTAACTATCCAAACATACTGTGCACATTTATTCTTAGGAATAAGCTTTGATTCCTGTTATCTACATTTCATTAATTCTGAGCTTCATCAAGAACAAAACCCAGGTTGCTTTCAACCAGCACCTGAGACCAGAGATCCTTCAGGTTCGTTTACATCTCCTTAGGTCTGCTCAGACCTTCACATAATGATGATGCCTTCCTTAAGATAAAAAAGGAATTAAAAGCTCACAATTCTAGGGTGTCAGAAAAAGTGAGGAAAAGATTATCTCAAAATAAGAAGACAAACAAGTGGACTAGATTCCATCACTGCTGGCCTGAAGGTCATGACTTACCGGAGTACGTTCTTCACAATTACAAACTCCATAAGTGTATTTCACAAGCTTGGTATATTTAGCTGTCGCTTAGAGAAATGTGAGTTAATAATAGTTAGAAACATTGTTAGGACCTTGCTGATTTGGTGTTTTGCAGAAGTGTTAAATTCTGTAGAAAATCTATGAGGAAAAATATTCATGTAAGCTGATTATATACAAAAATTAGAGTTCAGAAAGGATGCTTAAACAGGTTTCCAAACGCTCTAAAGGTCTTTAGAAAGGTGGAAAAGGTATATTCCAGGAACAAATGATAATAGCATCAATATCTGAAAAATACTAGGTTATAATTCTTAGCAGATGGTCTGTGATCATAGTAATGTAATGAATAGTTCAATTAAGAAGTTCCTATTTTTTTTAGACCTGTCACGTTACTGAAATTGTCTTGCAAACCACAAAGAACTCAATTCTTCAGCCTGTCCATTATAACACTGTTAATATCTGATAAAGAGGTAGAAGACATATTATCAGCTGTGCTCATGACCCAGAACTAGAAAAATGTACACATTGCACTGCAGACACACATAAGAGGGTTGGAGCATGTTTCCAAAGAGGACTGAGATAAGATGGGAAAGAGTGGCCAAGGAAAGGTCAGCAACGCAAGTTCAGGGTTGAGAGGAGCTGGTTCGATGTCAGCAGAGTTGAAAAGGACCCAAAGTTGTAGCCTAGTGCAATCTGAATCTGAGCCACCAATGTGCAGTGGCCAGTTCCAAAGCCAACGTGCCTTGAGTGTGCGTTGACACAAGTTGTGATGGTCTCACAGTGTCACGTCTTTGTCAGACATGGCAGGAATGCTCTTCAATCCGGGGCACCTCATTTTGAGAGGGAAGTGATAACCCAGAGATTGCGCAGAGGGCCGTGGGATGATGAATGATCTGGATGAAGCCATGTGAGAAGATCTGGGAAGATTTGGTCTTAGAGTGAACAGGAGAGCCATCTAGATATTTGAATGGCTATCAGAAGGAGGAAGTTTTTTTATTGGTTGTTGGATGCTTGCTTTTCCAGTGTGCTGCAAAGCCTAGAATTAAGATGAAATTCTTAAAATGGCAGATTTCAAATGAAAGAATTTCTACCATCAGGGCCAGTGAAACATGGAAGAGGCTTCCTTATAAAGTATTAGGTATAGGAATCCCCAAGAAGGAAAAGCACGGAGAAAAAAGAAAAAAAAAGAAAAAAAAGAAGGAAAAGCACAAGTGAAGGGGCTGAGGTGAGAAAGTAATACTTCATAAATGGTAACAGGGAAAGGCTTTGGAGCCAGACAGACCTGTCACCAGTCCTACCTCTCTCTATGGAATAACTCTGTGACTTTGAGCAAGTTACTTAACCTCTCTGAGCTTTGGCTTCCCTATTTCTAAAATGGGAATAATAATGGTAATAGACTCTTTCCACCGGGCTTTTTTGGTAATTAAATAAAGTAATGCTGTTATTGGTAACCCTTGAGGAAATCCTTTTGGTGAGATTTTACATCTCGAAACTGCAAGCCAGCAAGGAAGGGGAACCTTGGCTTTCTGCCCCCTGCTGAAATCTCCTTTGCCTAGAAGTCACATTTACCTACGCTTCTCTAAAAATCAGGAGTGCATGGCACTCTTACTAACCAGTTTAGGCAAAAGAAAGTCATAATTTCATGCCATCAGCAGCCCTCATTTTCTCCATTTCTGCCGTGGAGAAAGTAGTAAGTTTCGATGCCACCTGTCATACTCACTTCTCCCTCTCCTTACTAGACTATTTGCCCAGCTATATACTCAGGGCAGAACCTTTCTGCATCCACTCCCATAGCCAAGCAAGCGAGGTCAGCTTTAGGATCCAGGACTGTTATAACTATTGCAGAATCCCACCCAGCAGAGGTCGAGGGCAATGCAGGTGACACCCAAATACGGTGTAATACTGCATGTCCTAAGGATTAAAATGAGGAAACATGGTAGGCTGAATTCCAGATGGTCCCCAAGGTTCTCGACTCCGAGAATACATCCTTGTACAGTCTGCTTGAGTGTTGGTGGGAGGGACTGTGAGCGTGCTGGGTTGTATTCAGATAGTCAGGTAGAAGGATAAGGGATTCCCAGACATAATTAAGGTCCCAAAGCAGTGGACTTTTGAGTTAATCAAAAGGGACATTATCTGGGGTGGGCCCAACCAAATCAGGTGAGCCCTTTAAAGGGACAAGAGATTCTCCTGCTGGCTTTGAAGGAGCTGCCATGTGAGCAGACTGCGGAGGGAGCGTTATGAAAAAGAACTGTAGACCTCTAGGAGGTGAGAGTGGCCCCGGCCAATAGCCAGCAAGAAAGTGGGGTCCTCAGTCACACAATCACAGGAAACAAATTCTGCCAGCCAGTGAGCTTTAGCATAACACCCTGAGCCTCAGATGGAAACCGCCCAGCTGACACCTTGATTTTAGCCGGGTGAGACTCCAACTAGAGAACCCAGTTATCCCATACCCAGACTTCTGACCCCTGGAAAGTGTGAGGTAATAAGTTTGTGTTGCTGTAAGTCACTGAGTCTGTAGTAATATGCAGCAATAGAAAACCAATGCAGGAGCCAGGAACCCTTTGGCCCATCCCTGCCCCTGTGTCTTGATAGCCTGCATTTTCTGTCACACTGCCGTAAAACCCAACATCTGGCTTTGCCCAGAGAGGAAAGACAGTCGTAATTTGGGCAGACTCAGGTACCTGGCCAGGAGAGAGAAGTGGATAAGTGGGTTCCGTTTTCATCACCGTCGTGCAGAGGGCCGTCCAGGAGGAACAGCAGGCTCGGAGGCTCTGAGAAGCATGTGCCCTGCCTACTGCTCCAGACCTGGAAGCTTCTGGGTCTAGAGCTCAGAAGAGAGGTCTGGACTGGGGTATGGCTTTAGGAGGCCTCAGCATACAGATGGTAACTGAAGCGATGGTAAATGTTTCCATCACCCAGGAAGAGTGTGTATAGTGAGAACAGGAGACATGGGAAAGAATCCTGGAAAACACCCACACTGAAGAAACAGCCAGAAAAGGGAGACTGACAGAGCCAGCTGAGGTGGAGCTCTCCAGGGGTAGGAGAGAGATGGGAGAGTGTGATGTCACGAGAGGTAAGAAACAAGGGAGAAGGAGGGAGTCGGCACCACACGTGGCAGGGAAGCAAATACACCCGGCTCTGAGGGTTTATTGCGTGTGAGGTCGGGAGGGTTGGGGAGACCTTGGCCAGAGAGCCGTCTCAGGATATTGGGACAGAAGCCAGAGTGAGGTGATTTGACGGTAAATGCAATACAAACTAAGGATAGATGATACAAAGTAAGGATAGAGGATCATTCGTTCAAGAGCTTTGTCTCTGAGGGGTGAGGGAGAGAGAAGAGGACAAGTGGAGGTTTTGTTCTGTGAGGGGTGAGAACTTGGGTTTGCATTCTGATGGGAAGGAGTCAATACAGGTGGAGAGGCTCTGGGTTCAAAATATGGATCATGATATATTTTCACTTATGCCCTTAAAATTTTCTTGAGCACCTACTATATGGAAGGCCCCTGGCTATGTTGGTTGTCGTGGGGAGAGGAGAGAGAAAGGTTGCATTTCAAGTTTAATGACTTTCCAGCCTCTTCTTAGCAATATACTCAAAGTTGTGCTAAGAAATTGGATTTGGTGGATAAATTCCATAACCCCTTTCATGTGATGATTTTTGGTCCTCCGTCTTCGAGAGGTTGTTCTACTAATTGGCTTCCTGGAGCTTGTGGGGTGGCTGTGCCAAGGCTGATTCAGAGGCAGTGCGGAGGTGGCCCCCAGCCCTCCTGAGAGCAGTACAGGCGTCCGAGTCCTTGGGAAGCTGGTTATGCAGCCAACTAGAGGCAGACTGGCATCTCCCGGTTGTAGACCCAGGTTCTTCCCCTCTCATCACAGCTGCCTACAACTCTCGTCTCCGTTCCTTACACACACAGCACACACAGCACACCCTTGCCTCCCAATCTGAAGATTCTTTCTTCCTCTCCTTCCTTCCTTCCTCCCTCCCCCCTTCCCTCCCTCCCTCCCTTTCTGTCTCTCTCTTTCGTTCTTTCCTCCCTCCCTTCCTTTTTTGACTGATGTCAAGGTGAGATGGTGAAAAGCTGAGAGCATCCCTCTGATGGAGATTTACATGTTGCAAACCTGGCCACGTCCTGTGGAGTTGTCCCTCCTGGGTGGTTCAGAGTGGCCCCAGAGGGACGTACCAGTACAAAAGGAGGGGAAGGAGAGTGGGTTCAGCTCTATCCCCTCACGCTGTCAGCAGGAGTCAGACTCACCCCGATCTCCTGAAGGTGTTGCTGATCTCAGGTGAACGTCAGCAGCCTCGGCAGGTTCTGTGGAGGCCACCCCACCCCCACCCCTGAGCGAGCTCTTACCCACTCGCCGGGGACCGTGCTACTTCCTTCTTGGCCGTTATTCCAGTTTGGAAGTGTACACTGTTTAGTGGATTCCTTTGGGTCAGGACAGCCTCCCCTCTTAGACTGTAAGTGCCCTGAGAAGGGGGCAGTGTCTGGCTTTGCTCAGCACTTCATCTCCAGCACGTAGTTAGTGCTCAAATATTTGGAACGTGTGAATGGATTAATGATCAAATAAAAAGCTCACCTTCATAGGCTCCTCCCAAGATAAGCATTATTCATCTCATTTTATAGATAAGGAGGCAGAAACTCAGAGGATGGGGGCTTGCCCGAGGCCACACAGCTTTGGAAGACGTCAGCGTCAGCTTTGCCACTGGGAGCTGCCTGGTTTCCACCCCCAGCTCAGTGCCATGGGAAGAGGCAGGGTGGAGTCCGTTAAGGGCAACTTAAGTTGTACGTGTTTGTCTGCCTTGTGGATGCTCCCAAAATGATTTAGTTCTCTGTTGATAAGAAACTGGGAGAGAAGAAACTTGAGGCTAGAGGAGTGGAGATGACAGGTGACTCTCACCCTTGGCATGTCCTGTCAGGGAATGAAGTGGGACACCGCCTGTTGGCAATCACTACGGGACCTGAGCAGCCACGCAGGGCGCAGCCATCTCCTGGCACACACCGGAGCCTGCTGTCCCTGTCTGGAGGAAGTGACGTGATTTGCTTGGAGGATCAATGGCATATAAATAAGCAGGACGGAAAACCCACTGCTGGCAGACAGTTACCAGGAGAGGAGTTAAGAGACAGGCGCTAGGTGTGGTAGGCAGTGTGCGCCCCTCCTTACGCCACCGCCATCCCTGGGCAAATCCCAGACCCAGTCGGACTTGACGTTTAAGTGAACTCATCAGCCTCAGCTCATCGCTGTTCTGCTCAGGTCCCCAAGGCAGGACGTTTATATGCAATAGGGCCCTAAAGATGTGCCCGCAAAATCAGATGTTAGAAAGGAGGCTTTATTCCCTGATCACTCATTACTTTGTAGACACAATCTTGGAACCCCCCACCCCCGTTTTCATATCTGTTGAACTTTGTTTCCCCCATGATTGAACACACAGGGAGCCCTGACTCAAGTCCAAGAGCGCCCCTATTTGCTCTAACAAGCACTGCGTTGACCACCTTATTATGAGTGCCGTAGCTTTCATAAAAGACTAACTCTTGAAAGTGCAATAGAACTATATTTTATTTTTAAATTCAAAAAGAAGTTTTTCCAACAGCAAAACCTTTTCTTCCAATGACATCTTGCAGGAACATCATACAGAGGCCGATGAGGGCAGAACTGCTGGTGTTGGCGGTTTTCAGGGGGCCGTGGAGCCCTCCCCTCCCAAATGGAGCTCTAGGGAGCAGTGGGCAAGCGACCCCTCTCGAATAATCACTTCATTCCATGTGCTGCAATGTTTGTATAACAAAGATGTCAACTCTGTTGGGACGGAGCTGTCAGATGGCAGGCAGGGGCACCATGTCATTCCCTGAACTGTTTGTCTGTCACCCCCAAGCCTCTGATATGGGAGCGTGTCTACTTGTGCGTGAAGAGTGGTCATGAGGCTCAGTGTAGAGCTCGTCCAGAAAGAACCCATCAGCCGTGCGAGAATACACCAGCAAGGCCGCCAGCAGCAGGCTGCTGGAGCGTGGGCATTTTCATGGCTTTACAACCCCCACCCCTGCTTTGCTGCCTAAGATATTCCCCTCGTAACAATGAGTCTTCACCACCCTCAGCCCCATCTCCCAGTTAATGGACTTGAGTTCTAACATCTGGCATCAGTGGACCCTGGGCTCCTGCTCCTCAGCCTGCTCTTAGGGTCACCCAAGACCCTGGTTTCCTGCTAGGACAGGCAGCTGGTTCTTAGCCTTGCCCGCTCACCTCCTTGGACCCATTGTCCTGCCTCCTGAAATGGTCATGAAGTGCATGTGTCAGGGATGACCTTACACTTGACATTCAGTAACGTTCGACATTATTTTAGGTGCTATTTTTACTCTTTAAAAATCCTGACTCGTGTTTTATTTTGCATAATCCTGGAACCAGTGAAAAACATGTTTTAACCTCTTGGGAATCAAAGGGTCACCTTTACTTTAAAGGTAATGGCTTAATAACGTCATAGTGAAGTGTCCACTGTTAGTGGTCTGCATTTAGTCTCTACTAGAGGGCTCTTGAGTGAGGAACTATTTTATGACAAACAAACAGAAACCCCCACCCTCAGGTTGCAGGACTGTCTTGGTATTTCATTTACAGATTAGGGTTATCAGAGGAAATAAAATATAAAAAGGGAATAAAATATAAACATACACACAGATACTTAAGAAAGAGCCATTTAAAACAGCGGCTATTGTGGATAAATTAGTCTAGTATTGCCAGAGATCACGGTTTTTGTTATATTTTGAATTTTAGTAACTAAAAGTCGTTTTTGAGGGAAACATTGATTTGACTGCACGTGGGATCAGCTGCACCCACTGCCTCGTCTCAGTGCTGGTCCCAGGCTTTTCCTCGCCGTGTTTCTGAGCCTCTTGGGACCTTTTGTGTGGGGGTCACTCCACTGTCAAGGGCCTCAGCACCTTTAAGGCTCTGAGGAAAGATCGGGAGCCTTCCCCTGGGGAAAAGGCCCATGCTAGCAGACTTTGCATGTGACTGGAGAATGCTCCGATACCCCCCAAAGCATTGGGCCCGGATACAATCTCCTGCTCTGAAGTGTCCCCAGCACTGACCCTGGAAGACGACCACCACAGGCTACGCAGCTTCCCTCGTAAATCCTAGAGTGGGACAGGTGATAAGCAGCCGTCTGTACCCATGTGACCTCACTTCTCCCAGCACACTCCGGCATGGAACAGACCGCAGGCGTGGTTCCCACGCCCCGGATGGTGAACTGCTGACAAACTGGAGAAGGACGGAGCAGACAGGAGTGGCGGCAGGACTGGGCCCACGGTGATCTGATAAGAGGATTAGGTTTCGGCTTCCCTCCACCCTCCCTCGCACCCGGACTAACAGCTGCGTGAGCTCGCTCTTTCTCGGTCGGAAACTGACCCTGTCCAAGCAGTTCTTCCTGCCAGCACCCCCGCGCCACCAGCTTTCCCCCCCTGAATACAGGATGTACTTTCACACCTTTGCCCATGCTTTGCCCTTTGCTGGGAATGCCCCGCCCCCTGTCAAGTACCCACTTGCTCTTCAGGACTTGGCTCAGGTGTCAGCTCCGGAGCTGTACCCCTAATTCTGGGGGTGGGTTTAGCGCCCCCCTCCTGTGCTCGCCTGGCCCCATGCCCACCCTTTTGATGTGCTGTCCCACACTGTCCCACAGTTACTTCTTCTCGTGATCACCTCTCCACCCAGAGGAGAGCTTCCGGGGGACAAAGACCAGCCCCCTGCATGGTGTCTGGCACAGAACATTGCTTTATAAATGTTTATGAGGTGCTATGACTCCTGAGAGAAAGGGACTGATATGACATAGGACATATGCAGGAGACAGGCACCAAGTTCATGAAGACGTGTTTCCTAGAAACAGACTGGTCGTGAGGATGTGGGCGCAGCCTGAAGTGAGGGGAGCAGTGTGATGGGAGCAGCCCAAAGCAGGACACAGAAGGTACACTTGGCGGCTGGGGTTCCGTGAGCATGGCGCCTGAACCCCAAAAGCAGCTCGTGGCACGGTCTCTGAATGGCCTCCTGAAGCAGGAAGGTGCCCGAGGAGCTCCAGCTGCCTTCCCCACACTCTGTAACAGGAATGAGCACTTTGAGAGTTTAAGGCTTTCACGTAGAAGTCTCATTTGCCAAATACACCCCATAGACCTAAGGTTTATTGGGACTACAGGCTTTTATTGTCTTTTAGTTTAACTTCTGGGCCTTACCCCTGAATTGAGAGGGTCTGGGACGAGTGGGATGGCAGGAGGACGAAGCCTGCCCGTTAAACGTGGCAGTCCCGGGCAGACTGGAAGTGGGTGTTTCATGAGCAGGAAACAGTCAAACTGAGTCACATCAGAAATGGGGGAGGCCAGGATGAACTGTCAGCGATGAGACACACATGGAAACTGGGGTGTCTAATAGAAGGAACTGCAGAGGGACAATTGAGACAGAACAGCATCCCTGCCTCTGAGCAACCATCTTAGCTCGTCGTGGCTCTTTTGAGCCTCAGTTTACCTCTCTGCCAAAGGAAGGCCCGGGACTAGCCCAGTGGTTTGTTTACACATACATTTTTACCCACAGACTTCTTTGTTGGAGTGGATCCTATTCAGAAGCCCAGTAGGTCCAGCAGACAAAGGAGGAGCAGCAGCCAGGGGCTCAGAGCCCACACACCACACACCCCAGCTGCTCCCCAGCCCCAACTCCCCCGGAAGCAGGAGGGTCCCTGGGGAACCCAGTTTGAAAACCGTGGCATGAAATTGCTGGTCTTCCCCTAGGAATCTCAAACTGCAATGACCTCAAAGTCCAGACGGGCAACATAAAGGGTGACACTGGCTCGTTTGGGCTGTGGCAGAGTTGGGGTGTTCTCATAGAGGGTGGCCAGAGAAGCCAGGCTTCTTTCACAGGAGTGGTTGTTGCTAAACTCTGGCAGACCTCGGAAGATGGGGTCCATGTTCCCAGATCAGAGTTTTCCAATGAAGCAAGAAATTCAGGTATTTTCATAAACACACTAAAGAAGGCAAAATAAAATGAGTAGACTTTATTCTTTAGAGCAGCTTTAGGTTATACAAAAATTGAATGGAAAATACAGAGTTCCCATATACTCCTTTCCCCCGCCCCAGTTTGCCGTTATTGATATCTCACCTTGTCAGGGTGGTACAGCGGTTACAAATGACCCAGTGTTGGTACATTATGACTAATGAAAGTTCATAGTGTATAGTAGGGTTTACCCCTGTATTGTTCTACGTGTTTTGACAAATGTCTAATAAATGGCATGTACCCCCTAGTACAGCGTCATACTGTACAGTGTCACGACCCTGCACGTCCTCTGTGCTCTGCCTGTTCGTCCTCTTCACCCGACATCTCCCCCTAACTTCTGGCAGCCACTCATCTTTTTACTGTATCTGGTCTTTTCCAGAATGTCATATAGTTGGAACCGTACAGTATGCAGTCTTTTCCGATTGGCTTCTTTCACTTAGCATTTAAGGTTTGTTCATGTAACTCCTAATTTTTAACTATTGAGAATTAATTGAAATTGTCACAAAACACTGAAAGGCAGACCTTCATCCCATTCTCGAGTTGGATGAGGGGGCGTCTTTCTCTTGCTTTTTACCACCAGTATGGGAAGCCAGGGGTGGGGACGAGGGGCAGAAACATTTCAGAAGTAGAATCAGACGTGATGGGTCCTGAAGCGAGCCTGGTTTCTGGTGGCTGAGCGATCACTCTGCTTGTGATAAACGCCTTCACCTGCAGTGTACCCGCCCCACCTGCCCACCTGCCCCAGCACCTCGCCCTGTTCTCACTCTGTCCTCCTTCCCCCACTGCCACCCCCTCCACTTGCTTGAGAGAGAGAAACCACAGTGAAAAGTCCCTGCAGGTCCGATCTGGCCCAGCTGGGCCCGTGGCCAGCGCTTGCCCAGAAACAGCCAGCACAGCCACCCCGAACAGGATTTAGCAGCTCTGGCTGCGGACAGTGGAAGCCAGTGATAACTGGATAATATTTCTCAGCGTGCGGCTTACTGTTTATTTTTATACTCGTGCAGTGCTCATATAAGAAGCACCATGTTTGCAGTGAAAGCCCTTGGAGCAACGTAAGAACATGGGGTTAGAATCTGGCAGGCCTGCGTTCTGATACTTTTGCGGCCACTGACTAGCTGCTTGCTCCTACCTAAGTTCATACCCTCTTTGGGCCCCAGTTTTCTCATTTGCAAAAATGAGAGTGATAATTCCTTCTCTGAGAGCTATTATGAGGATTGCATGTTGTATGTGGCTTGCACACAGGAAATGTTCACTGAGAATCAATTCCTTTTCTTTATTGGGAGCGAGAGACCTGTGTCTCCACCCCAGTTTTGTTATTATCTAACTTTGTGACCAGGGACTCGTGATAGGATCAGAGACAGAGACTCACAGGTCCACAGCTGCCCTGCTCCTATTTATTTTTAAACTTTTTATTGAAAACCTTCTTTATTGAAAATCATCTTATATAAGGAAGCACACATACCATGACGGTGCACCTTGATGAATTTTCAAGAGCTGGACACACTACGCACTCAGGGTCCAGATAAGTAGCACCACAGAAGCCACTCCTTCCCCTTTCCTTCACTGGCCTTCAAACATGCGGCACCGCTCTGACTTCCAACACCCTGGACAGCAGCTCTGCCCGCGTTTGTGCGCTGTGTCCCCGGAATCACACAGTGTGTGCTCTGGGTCTGGCTACCTGTGCCCAACGTCAGGCCTGTGACGTTCATCCGTGTGGGGCGGGACTGTAGATTGTTCATTGTCATTCCTGTGTTGCAGGGCCCGCAAGCCAAGTTCAGCCTCCCCTCCCGTTTTTGTAAAGTTTTTGTTCATAAACACAATCATGCCCATCCATTTCCGAGTCTATGGCTACTTTGGCGCTGCAGTGACAAAAGTTGACCTGGAGACCATACGGTCTGCAAAGCTGAAAATATCGCCTGTCATCTTTACAGAAGAGCTTTATGACTCCTTCTGGGTAGTATTCCACTGTGGGACTCTGCTAAAGTTCATTCGTTTGACTGTCAATGAGCAGTTGCAGTTTCCAATTGAGGGCTATTGCGAATAGTCTGCTGTGAACCTCTCATGTGTGTCTGTTGGTGAAATAGGCATCCGCATTTAGAGTCTATTGAGTCTGTTCCTGGGAGTGAGTTTGTTGGGGCATCGGGTAGATGCATATGTAACCTTACGAAAAACTGCCCACCTTTTCTCCGGAGTGGCTGCCCCATTACCGCTCCCACAGGCAGTGCCTGAGAGTTCCAGTTGCTCCATAGCCTCTCAACCCTTGGCATTTTCTGTTTTTATCATTTTCGCCATGTTTCCTGCCCCCATTTTGATGCTACTCTTCTCTCTAGAAGTTATTGCTCAGTTTGTGCTTGGACACCTCCAGCCGTAGAGCAACCACTGTGTTCCAGGGACTACTGTTGGTCTTTTAAGAAGCTCTTCTTCAAATAGTGTCCCCTGGATATGAGGTGTGATCAACACATACGGTGAATGTTTAAATAAAAAAAATTACAGCAAAAGACACGTTGCCATTAATCCCCCTCAAAATATGTCCCCTCACTTCGAATACACTTATCCCATCCTTTTTGCCACTTTCTGAAGCAGTTCTGGAAGTCCTCTTTTGTGAGTGACTTCATCCTCCATCATGATAGCACTCTGTGTCACACATCGCTTCTGATATGGCAATTTCTATCAAATAAAAATATTACGGTGTGTCCTCATCCACCTTATTCACCGGATCTGGCACCGTGTGACTTCTGGCTCTTCCCCAAAGTCAAAATGATTCAAGACATTGAGGCAGCTATGACAGCGCAACAAAAGACACTCACGAAAGAGGACTTCCAGAACTGCTTCAGAAAGTGGCAAGAACGATGGGATAAGTGTGTTCAAAGCGAAGGAAAGTATTTTGAGGGGATTAATGGCAATGTGTCTTTTACTGTAATATTTTTTATTTATTTAAACACTCACCGTATTTTGTGATCACACCTCGTACTTAAAAGTCAATGCTCCTGTTCCTGCTTAATGCTGTCTTCTCCAAGAAAAGAAAAAAAAAAAAATCAGGCTTTTCTGAAGTTGTTTGGAAAACATGGATTTGCATGTCCCTGGCATCCTGCTGGCCCGGTGAACATGTTCAGCTTCTCTGGGTTTCGGTTTCCCCATCTGCTAAATGATTGGCTTTGATAAAAAGATCTTTAAAGTCATTTTAACCCCAACACCCTGTTAAACATTATCTTGGGAACTCTTGCAGAGATGCCCACATGCGTGTCTAGACAGGGGTCCTCCCTCCCCCAAATGTCCCTGTTAACGTTTATGTGCTGATAGTAGAAAATGGAGACATCTACTCCTTCAATTTCTCTTGAGTTCCAAGGATGTCTCAGGTTTTCAGGATGATAACCCGATCCAGTTCTCTCCTGTGGGTCGTGTGCCTGGGGGACCCAGTGCTGTCCATGGGAGGTTGTAACTGTGCCACGTGCATTTTAAAAAGGCAAGAGTCGTGGGAAACGTGGACACTGATGAGCATTAGCCGACAGTGGAGGGTGACGGGCAGGGGAGGAGCTGACACTCACCTGTGCCCCGGCACCGGGAGATGGGCAAGTGCCGCTTTCACCCTCCACATTCTCAGGATTTACTCCGTTTGCTGCGAGGCATTCCCAGCCCAGACTTCTCCTTCTGCTTTCTCCGTGACGTAAGTGTCCGCCGTGTGTAAGGGCAAAAGGACCAGTCATTAAATCTCGATGGCCAGACCCTGCGATAGTTCAGTCTTGCAGATGCCAGCCTAAATTAGCTGACTCAAACACTGTCAGAACGCAAAGCAGGGTGGAGAAAGTGAAAATACTAATTAGATTTCTGAGATGTCAAATTCCACAGAGTCTAACAGGAACACCGCCTTGACGATTTTAAAAGAAAATCTAGCTATTGTGTGTCACTTCATGTAAGCCTCGCAACACGCCTGTGCAGTAGATATTATCATCCTTGTTTTAGAAATGGGGACACCGAGACACAAAGTTGTCGAATTTGCCCAAGGCACCAGCTTGTAAGGGTGGAGCCAGGATTACAAACTCAGGCAGGCCAGCTTCAGAGGCCTTGCTCCCAGTCGTGGCGTGCTGCGAGGATAATAGAGGGGCCTTCCGTGTTTGGAAGGAAGCCTTCACTTCGCTTGCAGGTCACTTCACTGGCAGCTTGGCTGACTGGTGTTGGACAGGTGAGCTGCATGAAATCCCAGGGGGTTCCTTCCCCGAATTTTATTGATGGGCCAAGTGCCTCAGGGTCCCAGAGCTCACTGCTGCCAAGTACAGTGTCACCAATTGTGTCCTCAAGGATCTTCCCTGAGAAGCAGCAGGAGGCGTCAGCAGGAGGAGGCAGGCCAGCAGAGGGGACATTCACCACAGATGGAGGGAGTGCAACTCGCTGGCAAATGGCCAACCTGGGACTCACACCCTTCCATGGCAGCCGGAGTAGAAAGTCGATCACCTTTGTATACCAAACCGTGACTGAGGGAGTCTCCCTCCTTTTTTATTCAGCCCAGCATGTAGTTGGTCACCTGTTTAGAAAGTAAATTCTCGGGACACACTTTACAGGTGTGTTTCTGTGGGTACCTGATGGTTTATGTGGTGGATTGCGTTAATAGTCCCAATTCTTCCCCCACGCCCTTTGTCATGTCACTGTTTCCCGGCCCATTGATTCTGAGTTTGGCAATATGACTTCCTTTGGCCAATGGGATGGCAGGAGATGCTTGAAAAGGCGTTTGACATTTCTCCTTGCCCTGTTCGGCTTCTGCCATCACCATGAGAAGGATATAACTCGGTGTCCCAAGAGGAAGATGTCAGCCACATGAAGCAGAGCTGCGCCAGCCTAGAGCAGAGACTGCATCCAACCTGCACAGGTACGAGCTTGCCAGCTGAGCCCACCCGCCAGCTGGCCTCCAGGCCTGGAACTATAATAATAAACGGTTGTTGCTTTAAGCCACCGAGTGTTGAGGCATTTGTATGCAGCCAACGATAATTGGATCAGTTGTTCTTTGGCCACTCTGTTTCAGAGTGCTGTAAACACACGTAGAGTTCAATAAATAAATGTTACTGTCGTGACCATTTCATGTGATGCAAATAAGTTGTCTACCCACCAATGTGTGAGCTGATCTACACAAATCCTTACCCCAGACTCTTCAATGTACATTGCATTTCCAAGCAAACAAGCTTAGAAACATGGCAGACTTTTCCTTCTCTTTTCCTCATTTTCCATGTGCCCTACATCCTGGATAAGCCCATGTCCTGAATTTGCTGTGACAGAAAGATTGTGTGCGGTCAGCTTGTCTGCTGCATTTGTTTGTACCTGTCTGTAAACTGGAGGTCATCATTATTTACAAAGTTACTAGTTGAGATGGAACCGTTAAATGGACTAGATATGTTTTCTTAGAATACAACTCTCCTAAAAAGAATACTTAAGGATTGTTGAAAGTTTTGACTATGACAATTAATCAATAAAAATCCAAGGATTGCCACAAGTTGAAAATTGAAAATAAAAGTCATATATTTTACCTCCCAATTAAAAAAGATTCCAAAACAAGGAACTGGAAAAAAAATGGAATTAATTTTTAAAAATCAGATTCAATAAAAGAGAAATATATGAATTGTGTATAATTTGCATTATAGTATGTCAGCACAGACATTGTGACATGTGTGTGTGTGCAGGTAGATTTCAATACAGACTCTAAAATTTTAACATTTGAAAGCCTTGCTCAGGCGTGCAAACTTCAGCAGTGCCGTGTGAGCTGCAGAAGCCTTTAATGAGATGGTTGGCTCGTGTTTCACAGGTAAGAGGAGTGGTTCCAGATCTTGGCTTGTGGAGGTGTGTTGTGCAGGGCTAGCTGCCTGGCATGGGTGGGGGTAGGAGTCTCGTGAGCCCAGCATTCTCGCCAGGGCACTGTCCTGACTGGGACCCCTTCTGCCGCAGAGCAGGGGCTTCCACTTCCAGTCCACGGAGCAGGTCCGTGAAACCCTGGTGCTCGATTATCGGTGCACTGCTCCGCATGACCCTCTCATGATCTGTCAGGAAGAGTTTGTGTGCCTGCTGGAGTGTCCGCTTGCTATAAATCTTTTGCAGTTCCATCTGAGCTTGCTTTCAGTGTCCGTGCCCCCGGCAGCGACTGCCAGGGGAGCTTTACAGACCCTCACCTTCCTACCTATGAATACCTTCTCGTGGGAGGCTGCCCAAATATACCAAAGGGGAACCAGGCAGCTCCCAAAGAAGCTGGTTTAGCCTTGGCCTCAGGAAAAATACTTTATAATTCAAAAGAATAATAACACTGGAATCTCAAAACAATTTAGTAGACTGGCACTACGAGTAGTACATGCAGAGGAGGTACGCTCACGTGTGCATTACTCATTACTGGCCCTGGCACAGCTGTCTACTCAGTACCAGGAGACGGGCACCCGGCTCCAACCGCACTCTTCACTTGTCCTCCCTCTGGAGCACCTAAGCAGATGGCAGCCTGCGCCTATTGATGGAAACCAGCCTAGGATTCTACCGCAGGCCATGCTCACCAAATGCCCCACCCCACTCCTAAGAACGGAAGTGAGCAGTCAGGTTATAAATGGGTTGGGGAGCAGCCCTGGGGCTCATCCCTTGGGCTGCTTGAGGCAGCAGGACGCTAAGGCTCATCGGCCACCTCTCCTACGCCACACGCTGCTTTTTCACAATTGGCAACATCTGCGATTTTCCACCGCCGCTTTCTTTCAAGGTCACAAGTTTTCTCTCAGCTGCTACAGCATCGCCACAGGAACTGTATAAAGGTGCTCGTGATAGGGGTTTTGGTTGTCCTTTATTACTGGTTGGACTGTGCGTTTGTGGAACTGCTCCTTGTGTATGAGGTTAGGGAGATGACCTTCCCAAAGGCTCCCGTGATCCTCTATCCTCTAGGCACGGTGAACAGGCAGTCAGGGGTGTCTGGTCTGGGTTCAGCCAATGGGACACTCTGGCAGGAGATCAGGAGGGCCAGAGAGTAAGGCTTGAGCATTGAGTCCAGTCTCTTTGTCTAAAGATATAGAGGGTTGGTGGTATGTCTCTACCTGTGGCCGCAGCTCTGGGAAGGTGGACTTTTCCAGACCCGCATACCCTCTTGGTTCCGGGTTCCATTATGCAATCCCTCCCACGCCTGTAGGCCTGAGGCAGAGGGCACCTCAAGTGCTGTATTATCGTTTTGATTTTCTTACACCCTGGAGATACCTTTGCAAAGAGTCCCTTTATTAAACTTGCATTAATTGCCGGGTTTGAGGGTGCTGTCTAGTTCTGGCTGGGGCCTCTAGTTCTTGCCGCTAAGGACCTGGGCTGTAGAGCAGTGTGATGGGGAGGAAGCGCAGGTCCTCTAGGGCTAAGGGAAGTGTCTGCCGCGCTGCCTGCAGACGATCGACTGATTGGCTCAATCAGAATCGTGCACTAGAAACAACGAGTGGGTAGAACATCGTTTCCTCTCCTCTGTGCCCTTGCACCAGCCTGTGAGCTCTCTGGTTTGGGCTGAAAAGGTATGTATGAGAATTTTATTAACATGGGAAGTCTCTTCCTTCCTGTTGCTCCAGCATCAGTGACGGAGGCAAGGGAGGAAGCAGGCAGACGCAGCGGTTGGCACTTGAACTTGAGTCCGCCGTTAGAAGAAAAGCAGCCGACCATTTCCAACGGGGCTGTGACACCAATAGCCCCAGACTCACCAGACACACAGCCGAAACCCTGGGGACACATGGAATGCCCTGGGTTGAACAAAGGCCAGCAGAATGAGGGAAATGCTGCGTCTCACGTGAAGACGTGGGCCAGGCGCTCGGGGCGCAACCTTTTACTAATGAGGCTTTCTCTCCCACCGTTGCTCGCACGCCACACTTCCCGCTAAACACACACACAGGCTGCTCTTCCCGGCCTGCCCACTCCGTCCACGGGCACGCAGATGAAAACTGGTCTCTCCCGACCAGACGCCTCTCACCACTAGTCCCTGGACGACTCCAGAGCCTGAAGTGATGATGGAGGCAGAAAGGCCTGGGTTCAATGTCACGAGGCCCTGTTGCCCGTCCCAAGGTTACAGTTGTCTGTGTGACACTGGGAAAGTCATTTAACCGCTTTTGTTTGCTGTTCCATCGTCTTTAGAATGAGGCTTCTAATTGCGCCCTCCCTACCCTACAGGACAGCGGTGAAGGCTGTGTCCGAGGATGGCAGTGGAAGGGCTGGGAAAGCTCTAGAAGGCTGGGCCTGTGTTACCACCACTGTTTGTTTTATTTGGTTTCCTTTCCACCCAGTTTGGCCCCAGCAAGAAGGCTCACTTCCATAGTCGCCGTTCCTGGTGATCATATTCCCTGTGGGAATATTCCCATATTCCCATACACTGTATTCCCAAATAGGGATGTGGTCTGCCAGCTGCACATTGCACTGAGAGCTGGACAGAACCCTTGGCTTTGCAACCACTGACTTCAGGAAAATGCCTGCTTACTGCCACCTCCAGTGTTTCCCGCACGACTCGCCCATGTCCTAGGAAACGGTTCACGGCCAGCGCGAGCTCCACGGGCGCGCTGCACCCAGCCTTTTCCCTCAGTGCCCTCTCTGAGCACACCCTCACCGCCGTTCCTCGCAGCCTCACTCTTTGAAGCAGCTGCTTGGTATTTCCGTGTTTGGATGAGCCATCCATTTAAGCAGCCCTGTCATGGACACCCAGATGCCCACGCTCTTTCGAAATCTGTGCTTTCTCTGTTCCGAACATCTAAAACAGTGATGTTAACACCAGAGCCCCAGAGAAATGTTAAATTGTGCACAGTTCCCTTTCCTCCCCACTGGGTTCACCCCCAGTGCTCATCCCTCTCCCCATTTCCTCATCCTTCATTCAACAACTGTGGGCTCTCCTGTTTTTTCGTTCTTGTTGCTGGGATCCAAGGCCACCCCCTCCATTTTTTTTTCATGGACCAGTTTCTATTACTTGTAGTTGGTTTAAAGTCAATCTATTACACTTATAAATGTATTAACTTTTCTGTAAACTATTTAAACACTGACAACTGATGAAACAAAACGTAAAACCTTACCAATAAATTGCCTTAAACATTACAGCACTTAGTCTAATTATCCTTTTTTCAGTATGAGTCTAATATAATTTCCCCTGAGTGCTTTAAACACCCTAAAAACACAAAAGTTTTTACTGTACCCATACCTAAGCCTGTTTGTAAAAATCTTAAGTATTGTTTTGACCAATTTCTTTGCTGTATCTACAAAACTTTTTTCTTTTCTTTTTCTTTTCCAGGATTGCAATATCAGACCCAAAAGAGAAAAGTTCCTTCCCAGGTACTTCAAAATCACAGCCTCTGGGTCACTGGCTGATGGATTTTTGGTTAGAACACAGAATCCTTCAAGGTCACTTAAATGGCAGCAGGTGTGCTGGTCGGAGCTCCCTCTCTCACACTAGGTTTATCCAATACGTCAACAGCACTTATAAGCAAGTTCTCGCCATCTTTACATCCACGTTCATTAAATCTTGGGTACATAATGTTCTGCCTCAGTTTACAATTAACTTCATTACGCATCATTAGCATTTCATTTTAATGGGCAGGGCCACATGACAGTTTAATCTGTAGTCATTCTCCCAGGACATTTGGTGAATCCATTAACTTGGAACACCAATTACTGAACCCTCTTTCTAACCTGGTGTTTATGAGATCACTGGTTTTGACCTGACCTTCCTGGTTTTGGTACAGTGCCTAATCTTTCTGGAAATCTTTGACTTACTCATGGTAAGCTTATCTGCTCTTCTCGACTTACACAGATACAGCATATCATAAACAGATACATAGAACTTCAAGAATCAGAACTCTATATATGCCAAATTTACCTACTTACTAAAATAACCCATTTTTACCCATTGAACTACAACCAGCATTGTAATTACACATTTACCTTTTTGTCTTTTTCTATACGTAGTATTAACTTTTCCTTTTTAATCAGTAAGGACTCATGGCTTTTCATATGCGAAACTTACAGAACAACACCTGTTGATCTACAGTTACACTTTGTGACATGCCAGTTGTCACGACCTGACCAGAGGGGAACCCTTTCCTTTTTCAGCTGACTCCTTTGTCTTTTTAGCAATAACCCAGCATTTGTTTTGCAGCATCCTGGTTTTCTGGCAATAGCAAGATGTTTCAGGCCTTTCTCCACGCTTCCAAAAAGGGCCTCAGCTTCTTTGAAGGAGCCCTGGCTACTGCTAATGAAATATACTACTGAGATCAATATTTGGGTGCTGAGGGAACAGTGGACTGGTGACGAGATGGCACTCCATGGCCACTGAAGACAGAACTAGGAAAGGTGGTTCTTCCTAAGGTTATAATTATGTTCACAGTGAGATTGCTCATATTGTTCTAACATTACTCTACCCGTTCCTACCATTTTAAACAGACTTTTCTCTACAACATGGCTGTTTGGTTTTGACACTTCTCTCAGCCCGATTATCCCCACCTCTGATGTTAGTTATCATTGCTGTGTGCCTCAAGGATCGTTATTTTGAGGTCACCCCCACATATCCTTTATCCAAATCTGCTTTCAAGAAAGCATCTTATAAAACATATGTACACATTATTCTGGTATCATGTAAATGTGTATTTGTCATATAGCTGTTAGATATAATTGTAAAATGATTGACAAAAATATATTCAATCATGCAACTTGATTATTGATTATATAACTAATAATAATAACAGCCATTTCATGTCGCTAAGTTTTATCAACACAGATTCATTGATGTGTGGGCTGTGAGAGGCTGAGTGCCACCAGTGGGCCAGCTGGGAGGCTGATCTCCTCTAGGAACCATCGCTGAAGCAGGATTGCCATTCATTATATAATTCTGAGCAATTTATGTTTAATTCTACTAATGCCTCTTCATTAATTGAAGGCATTTTGAGATATTACTGGCAAATGAAAAGAATACAGATGTCTGCTGATTGAAACTATGCAAATCACCCAGCAAAGGGCTGGACTAGCCAAGGGTGGACCGGTCTCTCCATTTGCAAATCTGGTCCCTTAGAAAGGGACTTGGTCATTTCTGTACGCCTGTGGCTAGAACAGGTTTCAGTAACAACAAAGCTCAGTGACTCTTCCTTGGGTAGAGAAGGAAGAAAATGCTGTGGGAATAAAGGAGAAAATCATCGCTGTCCAAATAGCCCAAGACCAGTCCAAAATTGCTTTTTTAAATTTGACTTTGATAATATTCTGAGGTAACTGGGTTTTGAGACAAATTTGCAATTGCTTCATTTCCAAAATTCATTTTGGTCACAACATCCAGGAGCAATCCATCTGCTAATCAATAAATAACATTTAAATGCTGCTGCAAGAAAGGCAACCAGCGCAAAACCAATATTGTCAGCAACTCAGAAACAACTCTACTTTCCTGATAGAAATCGATTCACAGCAAAATAGAGATTATTGTAAATATTTATAATTCTAAAAGGAAAAATTCATCAGTGCAGCTTTTTGAGCAGAGCATTTCCAAATGAAAGACGGCTCAAAATGTGTCTTGTGATGAGGATGTGGTGGGTGTGTCACAGTAAGTCTACCATGGCCTGGGAATTTGCTCTTTTGGGGGTTTGGTGGGTAGTCTGGGCACATCAGGCTGGTGGCCAGGTGGGAACTGCAACGGGCATAGAGACCAGTTCCACACCTGGGTCTTCACTGACTTGCTGTGTGACCTTAGAAAGCCACATAACCTCTCTGAACAATCCTTTTCTAATCTACAAAAGAACAATAATCCTATCTGTCCAATTTAACCCCCTAGTTATTGTGAGGATGACATGAGGGGTGGGGAGAAGAGATATCTCTGAATATATATTTAATGACCTGGGCAAATCTGGGGTCTTATAATGACTCCTCTCCCACGAACAGGATTAAGGAAAGGCAGAAAGTCTCCTGAGAAATCAGATGCATCAACCTGAAGCTCAGTGTCCATAGGAGTTTTACTACTGAAAAACAAAGGCACAATGAGAATGAGTGTATTCACTCAGTGATACTGCTGTGCAGTGGGCATTGGGAAAACAAGGATGAAAAAGACCCCTATATGATATTTCTCCTGTGCTGAGGAGCTCAGGAAAGGGCTGTGCAAACAGACAGAAGCGAAGGGTGTGAGCAAAGCAAGGTAAGTGTGAGCAGAGCTGTGGGAACAGACAGGCTTGAACTTCAGGGCTGTCTGAAGGAGAATTTCTTTAAATTGAGCAGCAACAGAAGGGAGGTTATTCCAGGAAAAGACGTAACAAGCAAAGATTAGCACTTCAGGAAAACCATGAAAATAAATCAGTGTTTCCCAAACTTCTCACTTGAGGTTCACTTTTATTTATTTTTTGGGGGAGGGCCTTGTCTCTCTCTGCACCATATGTACTATTTTCTTGAAGCTAATTTTAAAAAATGTACGTAAGTTGTATTTAAAAAGAAAATTTTATATTACTACCATAAATGAAAAAAAACACCATTTATTTTGAACAGAGGATAACCTTAAAAATACAAGCAACACGAAACTCATTGATTTTTTTTTTTTTTTTCAATAAATAGCTGTCAGGCTCAGTTCCAGTTTCCGGGGCTAAAGGGGTGACTAGGAGGGACAGGCAAGCAATTGGGATAAATCAGTGTCAGGTAGTAACAGACAGCAGGAAGTAAAAAGTGACTTAGGGTTTTTAGCTGGGGTGGTCAGGGACGGCCCCCTGGGAGATGTCATTGAGCAGAGATCTGAAGGAAGCGGCAGCATTAACCAGGATAGTGTCCAAAACAAAACAAGCTCATCACATCTCAATGTGATGCAAGCTCATCCTGCACTGGCGCCTGCAGGAGGTTGTGTGTGAGCCAGAAGCAGGGAAAGGAGCAAGTGTTAAGAGGCGCGCTCACACTCAACTGAGACTTTCTGCAAGACAATCAGAGGACAGACAAGGCAGTCACTTTCTGGGCTTGGTTCTAGGTTGTTTATTCTGTCTGCACCGACTACATCAAGTGTGGTACCTCCAGTGGCAAGTATCCCACTTTGGGAAACTGCAACCTGAGAAGGAGGAGGCAGGCTGTAACCATCCCTATTAACACACTGGTAAACTGAGACCAAGAAAAGTTAAATCGCTGTCCCAGATTAGTTAGTAAAGGGCAGAACTGGAACACGAAACCTAAACTATTCCACGTCCAGCCCGGTGGCTCCATACCATACGGCTCCAAGGATGGGCTGGAAGCCAGGTAGATGCTGTCTCAGGCAGAACGAGGGAGACTTCCAATCCTGCGATCCGCACTCCAGACCTCCACATAGCCCCTTCCCAGGAGTGGTTCAAAACGCGGAGCGGCGGAATCGCGGAGCGGGATCCAAAGCGTGGCTTCTGAACAGGAGCATGCGCATTAGCCCGACCCAGCCTGGCCGCGCTCGGCGCGGGGGGAGGGTCACCCTAGGCTGACGTCCGCTACGCCGGCGTCAGCGCCCCGCGAAGAGGACGACGAAGACTCCATCCGCCATGTTGGATGCCGCAGATTCGCCATAACCTCGCCGGCTCTTTTCTTAAAAAAATAAAAATACAAAGCGAAGCATCCGCGGGGCACCTTGCTTTCTCGGTCGGCACGGGAGAAGGCCCGGAAGAACCCGAGGCTTTTTTTTCCTCCTCGGTGGGGGCGTTGCCATGGAGACGCGGGCGGCAGGTGAGCCGGGCTGGGGGTTGGGGTGGGGAAGAGGTGGGGGTGGGGCACGGCGCGCGGGAAACCGCCTCGAGTTTGGAGTCGGCGAGAAGCGCGAAGGCCGCCGCGCGGCGGAGGGATCCGCGGCCGGGGGCGGAGAGCGGACGTAGCGGCGTCCTTCGACAGCACGCTCTGTCGCCGGCAGTATCCCGCCGCTTTGTGTTTTTATTATAAAAAAAAAAAAAAGTAACAAGGGTGCTCGCAGAAAACGGGAGGCCGTGCGCGCGCGTGCGCGGGCCGTTTCTAGGACGACGGGTAGGGCTGGGGCGCGCGCCAGCGAGGGATCGCGGGCCTCCCCGGGGCGGCAGGTTCGAATCCCGGCTCTGCCAACTCTGCGGCCGAGGGGATGTGCCTCCTTGCTTGGCCTCAGTGTCCTGCTCTGTGAAATGGACAGCTCTTTTAGACCCACGTACTTGGCCAGGGTTCAGCTGAGCTGCTGAAGGGAAGGTTCTTTGTGTCCTATGGAGGGTGCAATAAACGCGAGGGATTAGCGTTGCTACTGGTCACTGTGTCGCCTGCTGCGGTGAATTATAATCTACCCTCTACCTGCAGCTCAGCTCTGTGGGGCCTTGTTCCTTGTTCCTCACCCTTTAAAGTTACGCTCCAATGCCGCCTCCTCCGGGCAGCCGTCCCTGGTTTCTGGCCCTAAGCGGCCTCTCAGCAGGCCGGACGCAGTAGCTTGACGGGCCTTTCCCTTAACACCAGGTCCACGCCCTTTAACCTCGAACGTGGGGTCCCTTCCTTGGCAATTAACAATAATAGCTGCCACCCTCCAGCACTGACCGCACACTTTTTGCTCCTTAGTTCTCCCAACGGCTCTTCACTCCTGTGTCATTTACTGATGAGGAACAAAAGTTCCGAGAGGTCAACTTCCTCCGGTTTTCAAATGGCATTGCTGGGGCTTTCCAAATCAACTTCCTCCAATCTGGGACACGATCCAGGGCCCTGTCCCTCGGCAGGACTCTGTTCGTATCTGTGGACTGAAAGCAGCGCTGCGCTGACTGACCGCCTCCCGCCCCTTCCTTCCGACCTGGTTTTCGGGCAGAGCCAAGGCCCTTTCTGAAAAGCACACTTACTGTCCGCAGGGCTTACCCTCCACAGTTGCCCCTCTCCAGCGTCATCTGTGCCTGGTGAGTGACACTGAAACAGCTGTAGTGTCTCCACAAGAAGACACCCGGAGTTTGTGTCCTCTGGGCGTTTGGCGCCATTCCCCACAGCCCAGGGGCACCTTCCTTGGCTGCTGCAATTCCAGCCGACGGCTTTGCATGACGCCCCCTACAGGCCAGGCCGGGAGAGAGCGCCGCTCAGGGTTCGTTCCTGCCCTCGTCCCCAAGTTGTCAGCTTCGGGCTTGTGTGTCAGGGAGGGACCCAGCAGAACCCCAGCCAGAGTCGTGGGTCAGAGCCCTGGACGGGTCGGGCATTCTTCCTTATGTTGATGTAATAACGTCCACACATGTTGATAATGTTTATAATCATTTATTTGAGCCAAACAGAGGATATGTCCGGAAAGCAAGCTCTCAACAGACTGAGAAAACGGCTTCCAAGAAATGACAGTTTGCAGCTTGTTTTATGCACTTGGAATTCAGGAGAACTTAAAGATTACTTGACGGTGGGAGAAAGCTAGGCTAGGATCAGATTACAGGATGCTCAACAGGATGATGTGTTCTCTTGAGGGTGGGCCACCCTTTGAAGAAGGGCGCCCGCTTGAAAGGGAGAGGTCTCAAAGGGGACATTTCAAAGGTGTATTAACTTAGATGCACAGAAACACGGGACGGGGTTTGTTTGAGGCAAAGACAAGCCTGTTAGGAAAGAAGTTATATGCCTGGGATGTGACTGCTGACGGTGACCTGCTCTGTTAGGAATTTGTGATCAGATCAGCCTGTGAGGTTCCTTTCCTAGAACCCGTGCTCATCTGCACTGAAAGGAATGACTTCTTGATTTGCTGCCTCCCCTCCCCCAAGTGGTTCAGCCACTGCCAACACACAGAATGAACTGCCCACCTCCTCTGCAATGGACCTAACAGTTTTTAAAAAGAAACTTGGGCATTTGTTGCAGTCCCCTTCATTTTCCAGCTATGAAAAAAAATGAGAAAAAAAATCATATTTTACAATGTATCGCCGTCAGCTAATTTCTGAAGCGTTTCCTGTTTTGCTGGGTTGGTAGCTTAATTTCGGAGAGGCGCTGCAGACAGTAACGTGATGGGGTTGAATAGGGCCTACGGGGCCCAGATTTTAGGTGGTGAACTAGCTGAGATGCTCATGTCTGTAAATGGGAGATTTTGTTTTGACCGCACGGGTCCCTTAGCTGGTGTCTCATTTACCTTGCGAAACGGTTCCTGTCTTTTTTCTTCCTGTACCTTATAATTTACATAAGGTTTCAAAGATGGCTATCCTGAAGTGGAATCGAGTTTCTGCCTCGGGCAAGGGCAGTCAAGAATTAGATATATTAAAAAGCCTCTCCTTAATTGTATCTCCTTTTATAGATAGTTCCATGCAGGCCGCCTCTGAAAACCACCTAGATGG
Source organism: Rhinolophus ferrumequinum (assembly GCF_004115265.2). NCBI lineage: Eukaryota > Metazoa > Chordata > Mammalia > Chiroptera > Rhinolophidae > Rhinolophus > Rhinolophus ferrumequinum. The sequence continues at coordinate 68,043,117 of NC_046297.1, read as the reverse complement.
GCTGATTTAATTATTAGAAGGAATTTAGCCTGGAGTTAAGTTTTTCCTTTGTTCTCAGCTGTTTATCCTGTTAAACTTTCACTGTCTTTGACATTTCTCAAGGGCAAGTGTCAGAGTTAAGGGCTGGGGCTCTTGGGCCGGTGGAAGGAACAGATCTGCTACTCACCAGTTGCCTGACCTGACACATCACGTAACCCTGGGAACCACGTCCCTCCTGCAGAAGGCGACACAGTCCTGTCCCTAGTACAGAAGGGCCAGGGTGCCCTGTGGCATTGGGGTCCCTTCCCTGCCTGGATCCCCTCTCTCCCTGGCCCCGCTCAGCACATTGTTGTCCACTCGCTTATTGGAAACATTTGTGGATGGAAAGGTGGGATAGACTTTGATTAATTTTTTTAAAGGGAAAAAAAGTAATCTGGGAGTGAAGCAAATAGACATAAACATTCATCACAGTTTGAAGTTGCCTCCCCTTTTTTCCCCCAAGGAACATAAAATATATCAATAATTGAGTTTGCTGATAAAAGGTTATGCTTGGCATATTAATGTGAAAACAGGAATTTTAAATTGAGTAACAGACTTTTCTTTGTTCTTTTACATCGTGTAACAAATGGAGCTGCACACAGTTGAACTCTGGAATCTGGCACGTTGGTGCCCCAAAGTGGGTCTGGGCTAAGGCTGGATGGGCAGGGAAGGGACCTGGCTTCAGAGGCGGTCTCTGGCCTAGTTGGGGACCCTGGGGGATGAGGGGACTGGCTGAGCCATGACACCTGGAGCCAAGGAGCAGGAGGCTTTGTGGGGAGCGCCTGGCCTCCTGGAGGCCGGTAAGTCAGCCCCAAGGCTTCTGGTAGGGCCTTCCTGGCTCCTGTCACACACTGTCTTCACGTCTCTGCAGCGGCCACCACCTCTCCAGGTCTTAAACAGGTCTCCTTTCTCCTCCCCCTTTTTTAAATTACCAAGCAGATTTCCGGTTCACATAGGTGTTTGTGCCCAGAACTAGGGATGCTAAGTAGAACATGACATGTTTCCTCTTGAGGATCTCACTCCGTCCTAGCGGTGGAAAAAGATTCCTTTAGGAGAAAGTGCCAGGGGCTGCGATGGAAGGAAGCCCGAGAATTGAAGGCTTCAGAGGGGGTGCACTTCCCCCATCTAGGGGACTTGGGAGGGCTTCCTGAAGGACAAGGTGCCTGAGCTGGAACTTGCAGGGTGGGCAGAGGTACAAAGGCTCAGGTGTACTCGCCCACAGCTGTGCTCTGACTGGGTGAGCACTGAGGCCAGAGGCCGGGGTGGGGCCTGGAGGTCTGTGATGAGGGTCTTTAGAGCAGCGGGCAGCTGTTGGGACTTTATTATGAAAACTTGGAGGACGGAAGGATAAAGCCAGCAGCTGCCTGAAGAGAGTCTTTTTGAGGTGTCATTTACAGACAGTGAAATGCACAGACCTTAAGAGGACAGTTTGAGCCCTTACAGTGTAACCACACCCCCAGCGACATGGAAACTCGCTCATCACCCCACAGCATTCTCTCTGCTCCCTTCCCCCAGTCCCTGCCCTCACTCCAGGCAACCGCTAGTCTGAGTTCTGTCACCGAAGATTAGTTTTGCATTTCGTGGAACATTGTGTAATCCTTTTGTGTCTGGCTTTTTTCACTCAGCAGTTTTTGAGGTTCCTTATTTCGTTCCTTTGATTGCTCATCAGGTTCCGTGGTGCGGATGTGCCGCAGTGTGTTTATATGATACACACCTGGGCTTGTTTCCAGGGTTTGGTGATGGTGAACATTCTTGTACCAGGCCTTTTGTGGACAGCTTTTCAGTTCTGTCGGTCAAAGAAATACCAAGGAATGGGATTGCTGGGTTCTAGGGACCAGCTACATTTCACTTTCTAAGGAACTTGCAAACGGCTTCTGAGAGTAGTCGCACACGTTCCACCCCGTCAGCAGGACGGGGGTCCCGCGTGCTGCACCTCCTCACCCACGCCTGACGCAGGAACCTGGGTGCAGTGCTGTTCAGAGCTCATCAGCCGCGCTGCGCAGTTTCCCTCAGTTGTTGTCCCAATTCTGTTGTTCTAATGATTTTCTACAAAGCAAAAGGAAAGCGTGGGTCACGCAGGGCACTCAGTTGTCACGTCCCTTTTCCTTTAATCTGGAGCAGCTCCTCTGTCTTTGTGTCCCTGACATTAACAACGGAGAAGAATATGGGCCAGTTGTTTTGTAGAATGTCCCCCGTTTGGGCTTCGTGTATGTGTGATGTTCCCTCATGAGGACGTGCAGATTGTGCCGTGTTGACAGGAACACACAAAAGGGACGCTGGATTCAGCCGTCATGTCGGGAGGTAGTCTTGATTAGCCCCGCTAGGGTGATGCTATGTTTACCCTTTCACAGTAAAGTTGCAGTTTTTCTCCTTTGTAGTTAAATGTCTCTTGACGAGACATTCTGATAAACGTTCCTGTCCTGCTGTTCTTCACTCAAACTCTCTGCACGTATTAGTTTTAGCCTCTGTTATCATTATCACGGTTGCTAGATGATGAGTTTCTAATTCCATTGTTTCTTCTGCATTACTAATTGTCTTTCTATGTGACGGAAAACTTCCTCTGTTCCTTCATCTACCTGTTATGTAGATTACTGTGAACTCACGAGTTGTAATTTTCGTCCGTGGTTTATACTCTTTTATCGTTATTTGATTCCGCTCAGGTTGCCCTGTATTTGGCCGGCTGGATGCCCGCCCTTCCCTCCAGCCCTTCCGGACTTTCTGTACAACAGGACGTTTCTTGTCCAGCTCTGGAATCAGCTGTTTCTACAAGGAGACCTGATTTTGTTTAGTGGCGAATGGTATTTAGAAACCGAGATCTGGGAAGGGGGCGAGCTCGTGGGCGCTGGAGTGTTTGCGTCTCCTCCTCTCCGCAGGCAGAGCTGGGAACTCGGTGTGTGAGCACATACGCAATGCAGACACGCACGGGACTTCCTGCTGCCCACGCTCACCTATGTCTGCGTCTGTTTCTATCTTCAAAACCATTGCGTTCCTAGGGGCCTTCCCAGTGTTGCTCCAACAGCACAGGGTTTATTCTGCCCTTCCCCCTTTCCATAGTTATAACTCCAAGGTAGAGAAAACTGCCTTCCGGTAGTTACTTGTTTGCTCAGTCCGAGAATATACTAAAAAACAGTTTCAGAATTGCTGCCCCATGTCGCTTTGAGAAAGAAACCTCCTAACTAGAGTTTAATATTTAATTACAGTCGTCCCCCCTTATCCGAGGTTTTGCTTTCCATGGATTCAATTACCCACGGTCAACCATGGGCCTAAAATATTAAATGGAAAATTCCAGAAAACAAACAATAAATTTTACATTGTGCACCTTTCTGAGTAGCGTGAAGAAAGCTCACACTGTCCTGCTCTGTCCCACTGAGGACGTGACTCATCCCTTTGTCCAGCGGCTCCACGCTGTCCACGCCCCTGCCTGTTAGTCCCTTCGTCACCGTCTTGGTGATCAGATCAGATTGGAGACTGTCGTGGTGTCGCAGTTTTTATGTTCAGGTCACCCTGATTTTATTCCAGAATGACCCCAAAGCACAACAGTAGTGGTGCTGGCAATTTGGATATGCCGGAGAGCTGCCGGAAAGTGCTTCCTTTATGGGAAAAAGTGAAAGTTCTCAACTCACCAGGAAAGAAATATCATACAAGTATGCTGAGGTGGCTAAGATACACGGTCAGAAAGAACCTTCTATCTGTGAAACTGTGAAGAAGAAAAAAGAGTGTCGTGCTAGTTTTGCTATCACACCTCAAACTACAAAAGTTACGGGCACAGTATGTGATAAGCACTTAGTTAAGATGGAAAAGGCATCACGGTTGCGGGTGACAGACATGAAGGGAAAGTGTGTTCTGATTGACGGCAGTGTGTTGTGCTGAAAAGCACTGAGCCTGTACGAAGACTTAAGCAAGGGATCGAAACGGGTGACACCAGGCCACTTACTGCAAGTAAGGGACGGACGGTTACACAGACTCAGGAACAGGTTTGGCGGTTCATCATCTCACATCATCACAGGAAGAAGGGTGAGTGCAATACAGTGAGATATTTTAAGAGAGAGAGAGAGAGAGAGAGAGAGACCACGTTCACATAACTTTGATCACAGTATAGTGGTATAGTTCTATTTGTTATTAGTTTTTTTGTTAATCTCTTACTGTGCCTAATTCATAAGTGAAACTATCATAGGTGTGTATGTATAGGGAAAAGCAGTACATACAGAGTTCGGTACTGTTTGCAGTTTCGGGCGTCCATCGGGGCCTCGGAGCACATGCCCCGTGGATGAGGCGGGACGGCTGTAGGTCTCTTTTTCCCTTTCGCCTGAAGCACGGGGGGCGAACACCCGCGTCCAGAGTTACTTGGCTTCCTCTTCCCCTCTCCTCCTATTTCAGTGCAGTTATGGGCACCATTTCAAATACGATTCCGTTTATTTGTTTCTGTTTATATTTTCATTTTAGGGTTCCCTCCATACTTGTCTATTTATTTATTTATTTTTTCACTTTCTTCAAGTATGTGAATTTCTGGAGTGGGTGTATTTCTCGTGTTTTAGTGAAAGGAATAAATTTTGCTTTTTCTGTGGGAGCACAGACCTAGGAAGGGGCAGAGGTGACCCGAGGGTGTGAGTGTCCAGGAAGGAAAGTCCTGGGAAGACCACGGGGTTGAGGTGCGGCTTCCCTGTGGGTGCGCTGCTGGCGTCTGGGCTCTGTTAACCTTCCCCGGGCATCTCTCCTCCCGGCCCTCTGTCTGGGTCTGCTTTCTCTTCCTTGTAACCTCCATTCCGGATGCCACGTTTATTCCCTTTTTAAAGACAGAGAAGTTCAGTGCTTTCTCTCCGTGGGGGCAGGCTGACAGCTGTCCCACCCTGAGCCGACCCCCTTCCCCTGTACTCGGTCTCCTGTGTTTTGCCCGGAAACATGAGCTACGAGTGTCTTGGTTCACATATTTCTCAGAGCTTCTCTGGTGAACCCTCTGGAAATGATCTCAGGACACAGGAAATGCAGCGTGTCTCTGTTTATAGGTAAATATCCGTATTAACCTTTAAGCTCTTACCTGTATTTTGAATTAAGTGATACTGATGTTTTTGGAGCTTATCATCTTTTCGGGGAGACAGAGGTTAAACACACACGCCATTAAACACCTGGTTACAGATCGCTGCCGTTGCTGCTGAGGTGGACGGGAGGGGACGGGCAGGAGAAAGTAAGGAGCCCTGACTTACGTGAGGGGCCTCTAAGGAAGGTCTCTGAGAAAGTGAGCACGGAGCCGAGACTTGAGGACTCTGGTGCCTACATTAGAAAAACAAGTGCAGTATCTGGCGAGCAGGCACCTGCCAGTTCCCTCCCATTGGCAGAATTGCCCGCTTGCAGCTCAGAACTGGCTCCCGAGGCCAGTTCTCCTTTGGCCTCTATCGCCCACGAGAGGACGTGCCCATGAGTGGACCTGCTGCAGGTCCCTTGGGAGACACCCCTGCCTGCAGAGGTGAGGGCCGTGAGCCGTGCTGGGCCTGCGGGCGCTGCCCGAGCCAGGACCTGTCCAGCATGGCTGAAGGACAGGATGCCAGCCTGCAGGGCAGGAGACCCAGGGGAGGTGGCCTGTTCAGATGTGCACAGCGCGGGGCTGTGGGAGGGGCTGGCCTTGCCAAGGTCGCCCTGAAGCTGCACCAGCTGCAGCCGGGCCTGGGAGAAGGGCGGGTGGCCTGACCTTCCAAAGTTCCAGCCTTGTAAACATACGTGGTAGCCGCCCAAACACTGAGGGTGAGGGGCGGGTAGGCCTGCGTGGCCCCTGCCCCAGACACGGGCCGGAGGTGCCACACTCGGTATCTCTCCAGCCTTCTAAGGCAAAAATCTACGCACTTAGGCCACAAATCAAAGCACACTTTAAATTATTCTCAGGAACAAAATGGCATATCTGTGATTCTTGATGGAGGGTCTGTGCCTTTCTCATTTCTGACTGTGCCTAGCATGGGATGCGGTATGTATTAGACGTTCATTAAATGTGGAATTATGAGATTAATAAATGTACGTTAAAAATTACTTTTTCTCCCTAATAGAATCAGCATAGTGCAGGTATTTGGAGAATATACCTAATGTTTATTTCATGTCTGAGTTACCAGGAAGAATGGATCTGATCATTCTGGGAGACGGGGGTCAGTGGGGCTTGGACAATTCCTCTTTTCCCAGTGGCTCTTCGTGCTTAACTGTAAATATCTCTTCTGGAATGTGAAAGGACCTTAGATGTGTTTGAATATTAAAGGGCAGGTCTTTCTCCTAGAATTCATTGTCAAGTTCAGAACACTTTATAACTGAGGCCCGTCTCAGCCTTTCGCGATAAACAAAGTGGACATTGAAAATTTGATGTTGAATTTGCACGTTTCCCACATCTGCCTTCGGTGCCGTGCAGGCTGTTATTTTATTTTATCTCCTTTGATTATGACCAGGAGCCCAGAGCAGACAGCCCACGTCTAAGCCTGCGACAGTAATAAGTGAAAACGTAGACACGTAGACATTTCTGCCTCCAGTAACAGTGTGGGCAGGGGCTCTGGTTGGCAGTTTCTAAGTTTTCTAATTGTTTACCTTCAAAAGTAAGAAGAAAGATGTGTCAGCCACACAAAGGAACCAAAATAAACCAAAACAACAAAACTGGAAACTCACAGACCTGGTGGCGGTGGTGGCTGTGGGTGCTGCTGTCCTGTCAGATCCACTGTAAAATGCCAGAGGGCTTTGCACATTTTGTTTTTCACAGGGAAGTGATCCCAGAGACCAGGTCACTTTAGATGCATGGCATGCAAGTTCTGGGGCCACCTCGGTAACTCGGGGAGCTGTGAGGTCAGAGATCTGCACAGCGGGCTCCCCACACACCTGCTGGGGACACTTAGAGACCCCAGCGGCTGCTCCTATTTACATAAACTTATTTGTGGTGCTTTCCTGGGGAGAGGCCCTTCTTTAGCTCTAATGTTAATTCTGAATCTTCTCCCTTGCCCGGGGCTCTCACTTGGCGACTGCTTAAAAATAACTGAAAAAAAATTATGCGAAGTTTCAACATGGAGGAAACGTGTATGCGTAAAATTATACAGCAGCTGTCGGCCCGGCCCAAACTATGGCTGTTGCTCAGCATTTCTCCTGTTGTTTTGCTAATGCAGTTTCAGCAGAGGAACACCCGTGGGATTTCTCCCTTGTATTTAATAAAAATGGAAACTTTGTGAGCAGTTGGCATTTGATGAGATGCATGATGGTAATACCACAGCTTAGGGTGGGCATGGATTGGAACTTCTGCCCCGTGAGCCTCAGGGCTGGGAGGGCACCTGGGGAGTATGGTAGGTGGAGGGATGGGAGGCGGGAGAGCAGGTGCTTGCGGGGAGGGGGTGGTCCTCCAGGCCACAGGAGAGGCGGGCGATGGGTGGGGCTGTCTGCCGGTCATGGCGCTGTCCATCTTTCTATACATCAGCCTCTCAATGAAGCTTGAAGACCAGGTTCCACTATAAAGCAGTCGAAGGCCACTTGTAGCTTGAAGCCCTCATCTTTCAGGTGAGAACACAGGCCTGATGAGGTGGAGAGACTTACTCAGTACCTGCCATCGGAGGCGTGGAGCCAGCCGGGCTGGGAGACGGGGCTCCCGACTCGGGTGCCCTTTGTGCTGCTTCATGAGGACGGTGCGTGGAGGTGCTGGTCGCCGGGCTGGGCGCGTGGCATTCATGGGTCCTCTGGCCCTCCCACAGCCCTCCCGGACGAGGAAACGGAAGCTCCAGAGGCCAAGTGCACGTGCCGGTCACACAGCTGCTGGGGCAAAGGTGGTCAGGTCTGGGCTTCACGGCTGCCCTTCCCTCTCACCCCCTGTGTTGTTTTAAGCGAAGAGAATCACTTGTGAATCACAATCAACTTTTCCCCCCAATATCTTTTACTTAAAAATCCACTGTCCCCATTTTAAACAGTTGATATATAACACACCTGTCTAAGTGTGTGTAGAGAGGGGCAGCGCCATGCGTGTTCACAAAGTGAATTCGCTAGGTGACCGGCCAGAACTCGCCCCCCCAAAGCCCCCCGCCCCCTACCCAAGGGTAACCGTGTCCGTGTCCCAGCTCAAACAGGACAGAGAAGTCATGCCTTTTTACTGAATGTGAATGGAGGCGCGTCTGGCTTCTTAGCATTGTTTCAGGTGCACAGAAGCATGGGTGTAAACGGAAAAGCACCATGAGACTTGAGAAGCACTCGTATGTGGATTGAGAATTGGCCAAGCAGTGTCTGATTGTGATGAGGACAGGAATCCGTGGTCGGAGGTGGGTCTGGTTCACCTGCTGGCTTGGCCAGGGCTGGGCTGCCAGGACAGATGCAGCCCCTGCTCGGGGAGCGTCAAGGTCAAGTGGTGACACCTCATTTAGAAGGGGTGCTGGGCCTGGGCTGTGCTCCTTTGTGCCACGTGCTGTGTGAGTTTGCAATCCCCTCCCTAGGCCCAGGTTACTCATCTTAGACGGGGGGAGTAGTCTCTCCCTCTGGATGAGTGTGACGGTTAAGTGTTCGGCAGGCAAATCACGCCTCCTGTGCAGAGTTAGGAAGCACTGAATGATGCCCATCTTTTCCTGATGCGGGTCTCAGGCTCCGTGATGCTCGTCCTGTGAAGCGAGGGTGTAGTGCCCGGAGGGGCCACCAGAGGGTGGTGCTGGCACGTGTATGGGACCCGCCCTTCAGTGAATGAGGACTCGGGGCTTTAGGTGTGTGTGTTGCTGACAACCCATGTTTTTGTTTTTTGCTAAAAAAACCCCATCTGCTCTGTATGGGGTGGTCCTCTGTCCTGGGCTTTTCGTCACGCTGTGCGGCGGGCATGCTTATTAAGTGTGGGGTCAGGGTGATTGGCAGCACCCCCATCTGGCACTCACGTTTTCCAGCTCAGCGCTCCCCTGAAATGAAATTGACCCGCCTTGTGGTAAATTATAACAAACACACGCACAGAGAGCAAGGTCCCCCTTTTGCTGTTTCTAGTCGTCGTCTCCTTTCTTTATGTTTTTTGAAGATCTGATTGGCTTTGTTCAACTATTTGAGCAGCATCTTATCTAGCAGACAGAAAGGAGCTCTCTGTATCTGTTCTTCTTCACTTTAATTGTTTGAGATGTCTCTCTAACCACGACACTCGCTATGGGTTGGGGACCAAGGCTTGCTTTCCTCAGTGACCCGCTGTCATAGGGTCACACATTGTCTTCCTGCACCGTGCTGGCTGCCAGGCGGGTGGGCAGACTTGGAAAGTCTTGGTCAAGTTTTGACTTTGTTATTTGTCTGATGGGGGCGGGGGGTCCTTGGGAGCTCGCTAACTTCTCTGAGCCTCAGCTTTCTCCTCCATAACGTAGGGATGATGGTGGTGGTGGTGGTGGTGGTGGTCATGGTACCGTCTACTTGCTACTTTACAGGACAGCAGACGCTCAAGTGTGATCCCAGATGTGCAGGTCTGTGTGGATTTCACTCTGCAGCTGGGGTGGGCAGGGGAGGTTGGGTGCCACTTTGAGCCACAAAGAGTTGATGCCTCTCCCTGCCATGGCCGACGCGTGGGAACCCTCCCAGAACGTGAGCTCTGGGCGCTCCGTGCCTGTGCCCTGTGCCTGCCCAGCTCCCTAGCCCACAGCCCTCTGCGCCGGGCCACTGCTCGTGGGGCCACACGTTGGAATCGCACGCGTTCCCATTCACGGCTCTGGAGTCCCACACCTCGGGCTGCGCTGCACACACCCACCAATTGTCACTGCAGTGCCACCTCTTGTGTCAAGAATGCCTTTCCCCCGTGATTCAAATCTAAATCTATCTTGCTACTGGTTAAACCAATTTTCTCTTTCCCTCCCTTCCTTCTTTTCCCTCAGTCCTTTCCTCTGTCCCTCCCTCCCTTTCTTTTCTTTCCCCCCTCCTCTGAATACTATACGCTTGTTTATCAACCTAAGTGTCCTGAGAAAGTATGCCCAGAGGCAGAAGATATAATGTGCCCACAGCATCCTGGTCTGCCAGTCAGCCTCAAAGAGAAAATACCAAACAACCTCGATCAGCCATGAGAAAATCTCATTTAGTTGCCACTGTTTAAAAATGAGGAAATTCCAAACCCAGATTCAGCCTTTCGGCCCATTTGGCTGGACCTGGGAGGCAGCTGCCCCTCCCTGGGGGGCAGGCTCCCCAGGTGCCTTGTCCTGGCTGCTCCAGGATGGGCCTCCTGTTGGGGAAGCCTAGAGGCCTTCCTCAAGGCCTGGATGCATCCTCCCTTGTTGGGTCTCCCAGGACCCGGGGCTGCTCTGACCGCCCGTGGCTGCTGCCTGCTCTCAGAGGCACCTGTGTTTGCCGGCCTACCTTGAATTTGTCCTCTCCTCTCTACACCCAGGACTATTAAGGGTCAAGACCATCCCGAGTTCTGCCTCCACTGGCTGGCTGGCTTCTGCTCCCTGCCTGGAGGAGCTGCCTTCTCCTTATCTGCACTGCCTCCAGCCATCTTGCCAGCTCCTGGACCGTTTCAAATTCCCCTCCCCTGAGAAGCCATCCCAGGTGCCTCAGCCACGGGGACTTCTGCGTTCTCTACATGCTCTCCTGTGGCAAGCATGTGGTTGCTATATCCTTATCTAGACCCACATGCACACACACACACGCACAGCTTGCTTTCCCACCTAATTTTTAAGCTCCTTGTAAGTTGACTAAGTAGATTTGGAACCATAGAGGCCTGAATCTGATTTTTTTAGGCAAGTTATAGCTTTCTTGTCTATAACATGGGGCAATAATAACATCTTCATGGCTGACTTATTAGCAGGGCCACTGTGTACAGTTGTGCAGGTTGCACACTGCACAAGGGCGTCTCATCTAAGGGGGCTCATTTCACAGCATAGATTTGTATATTCATTATGACAGTTTTCTGCGAATCGTAGTAGAGTGTCTTATTTCAACAAAATCCGTTTATTATGACCACTTTCTGACAGGGGGAGCTAGTGTCTTAAGGAAGGCGTGCAATTTTTCATTTCTCACAGGGATGATTTTGGGCTAGCACTGGTCCTGCTGTCAGGATTAAACCTGGTAAGGAGTGTGAAAGTGCGAGGTCCCCAGAAACGTTTGTCTCCTTCCCTCTCTTGAAACAAGGCTGTGAAGTACTGTAACAGACGTCGGCCCAAACACGGGGCTCCCAGCCTGAGTGTGGGGGGTGCCCAGTGGGGAAACTGGACCTTATAGGGATAGAGCAGGGGGTGGATGTCAGGCTTTCCCGAGTTCACGTCCAGCCTCTCTGGCCCTGAGACCATGCAGCACCTCCATCGAAATCTGGAAATACTACTGAATTTCATTGATTCAAAGACTCACCTTTTAACATCTCTAAAATCAGGAGGCATCTTTTAGTCTACATGCTAAGAAAGCAGCGCATCTTCATTTGTTTGGCAGTGTTTTTATCTTTTTCAGTGGTATGTAAATCAGCGTATGTGGTATGTATACCGGTGCCTCTTAAGATAGATGTTGTGTTGGATTTGAGGAAATATTATCATGAAACCTATTTTATTTCATGGGATTGTTGTGAAGATTAAACATGCTTAGCGTGAGCCTTGCTTCGTGTGCCAGCTCAGGGACGGTTTAATTGATCTAAGCTTCCTTCTCTTTCACTTCTTCCTCTTTGAATCCCTTGGTTTGTTGCCAGCAAGTTCTCAGTAAGTGTGATGATGATGGTGATGGTGGTGACGATGGTGTGATATCTGGCGTATCCACAGCTGGTTAAAAGTTCTGTGAAATAAACTAAATGGAAGAAAAGCATTTTGGCTGAACCCAAGCCGCATTTCCTGGAGATAAAGGGCAAGCGTACTTTAAATTGTCCTAAGCTGCACAATGCGGGACTCTACTCATTAGATATGATGTGACAACAGTCTGGCTCTATGTTGTTAAAATATTTCCACTTCTGTTGGGAAGTTGCCAGCTCTCATGAATTTACTAAGTTCAGGACAAGAGAAACAAGAAAACCAAAACAGCTCTGAGAGAATTCACCGCCCAGTCTTCTCATAAAGTAGGTGATTTAGCAGGGCCTGAGCTTTGGCTGTTGGACTCTCTTTAAAGTTAATCAATCCATGTAAAAGATAGTTACAGAGCGGAGAGGATGTTCCGTACTAATCAAGGAGAGAAAGGGAGAGATTTTTTAAAGCTGTGGTTTTTAAATAAAGTAATTTAATAGGCTAGGAATGTAGCATTTTGTCTTCTCGTGGTTATTGATAAATGGTTAGCATATTGGTAACCATTGGTTCATCTGACATTTACTGAGTCCCCACTGTGTCCCAAGCAGTGTCAGTGGGTAGATGGCGTGGGGCCGGGTGGGGCTTTGGCTACAGGGAGTGAGTATAGAAGGTGTGAAGGTGCTGGACAAAGGTGTGGGGTACACAGCCAGCCTCTCAGGGCCCGCGTCACCACTCTGTCCTGAGATCTGGGCAGGGGTCCCCAGGAGCAGGCCTGCTCCCGCTGACGTGTGCTGTGTGTGCCCAAAGGACAGCATGGGACCTATCAGGCTTCAGTGACCCGGCCCAGAGTTGGAGGGTCCCAACCGACCTCCTGGGACCTCTGAGCCAGCCATTCCGGTTCATGACCTTCTTCTGGAAGGAGTGGGGTCAGAGGGCACAGACAGGACCTGGCTGCTCCTGGCCAGGAGTGCTTGCGAATCAGACTTCAGAAACGAGGACTTGTTGATGCAGCTATTTTAAGATTTTCCTCTTTAATAGTACAGAGTAGCCGGTTAAAATCTGGCAAATAATTAGAGATCGAATGCTCAAACCCCAAACTTCTGTGACTGCTCTTGTGCTGAACACGTGCTTTTCCCTTTGAATCCTTTTGTTAAGGACGAGGGCACAGTAATTGGAGCTAAAAAGGCATCCAAATTATAGCATCTCCATCGCGATGTGATGACAACATAATTATGCTTCTATTTCAGAGTATACGGTACATTTCTTCATATCAGTCCACTATAAACAACGAAAATAGCTCCTTTGTTATTTTGGCAGAGTAACAATTCTTAGCACTTGGGGAATGCACTCTGAGCCTACACTTCCTTGTGTGTGTTGACATTGTGCTGTTTATACGCTGCTTTACGGACATCTCTGGAGAGCACCGACCGTTTCCCTCCTCACCAGTCCCAGGGTCATTCGCAGCTTATGTCCAAGAGGGAACACTGTGTACTCTGCCTGGCCTTCTGGAACAGGCTGCTCTTAAATACGGGATTACATCATTGGTAGCCCTGCTTGGGGGAAGGCTGTGGTCCTGTTGGCTGTTGTGTGGCTGTACTCCCAACCAGTGCTGACCCTGGAAGGTGACAGTGCGGAGACCCCAGGCCTGGCTCAGGTAAAGCTGGGTTCCACCTTGAGTATGCACGTTGCTGGCCACACGTGTGGCTGAGGGGAGGTCAGCCTCTGACCTTCAGGCCTGCACCTGCAGAACTGGGGTAATGAGCCCTGGCTGGCGGGGGGAGGGGCACCGCGTGAGCTGATGCTGTGGAGGGTGGCCGTGCGCCCATGTCTGGTGTCCCCTGCAGTCCGAGTGACCTTCCCAGGACCTCTTGACCAGCTCCCAGCTGCCTTTCACTTGAATGGTCTAGTGCCTCCTCCCAGAAGCCTTCCAAGCCTTTCAGTCAAGGATGGCTCCGCCTGCCTTCTCCCTACAGTGTTCACAATCTACAGCACACGCTCTGGCTCACGCAGTCGGTAAACAGTCCCGTGCCAGGCTGGGGATGCGCCCTTGGACACGACGCTAGCCTTGCCCCAGCAGCTCCGAGCTCATGGTTCAGGACTGTGTCCTCACTGCTGTATTTGTCCATCACCTTGCTTTTTAGAAGGTCCAGCCATTTTTCAATGTTTGAAACTTACATAGGCTCATTGTAGAAAATACATAAGTGATTAAAAAAAAAAAAAGAGAGTTCAACAGTTAGGATTTTGGTGTATTTCCTTTCAGCCTGGCTGGGTATTTTTCCATCCATCCATTCATAAATAATGTTTATCCATTAGTCACAAAATTAAGGACACACTGAATATTCGTGGGTCCTGCTCTTTAGCATTTACGGTTCATATGCACATTTTCTCATGCCAGTCAAGATTCTTTGGAAGTATGATTTTCAGTGCCTGTACCGAGTTTCTTTGTGGGGATGTGTCACGATTTGTCCAGTGCAGGCCATGGCTGTGGTTTCTGGAGCTTGCTGTCCCAAAGACCGCCGTGCTGAGTATCTCTGTGCATAGTCGGAAATTAGGAAGGCGAGATCTTGGGAAGTAGAACCGCCGGTCAGAAATTACGAGTGAGCGTCGTTGAGGCCCTTGTCCCCTTTGCTGGTGGCAGCCAAAACCTTCTTGATGCCCAGGTTGCAGAAGCAAGTGGTGTGGGGCTGGGGCGATGTACCAGGCTCTGTGGACACCTTCCAGCAGGCCTCTGAGGATGATTAACTAAGGACACTGCTCTGTCAGCTCAGAGCTGTGGACGCTTGGGAAACACTGGTCCGTCTCCTCGGTGACCTTCTATGCCCTCCTACGGCATGTGCCGCCCTGCACACGAAGCCCTGGTGGTTTTTGTTTCTTTCCCCCCTTCTTCCGCCCCCTCCGCCCCACCCCCCACTCTGGTTCAAGCCGTTGTTTCTCAGTCTAGTTGTGTAGGACACAGCTCCCTGGCCCATGAGCCAGGTATGATGAACTGGTATGATGAGCCTTGTGCTGCCCCCGGCTGAGGCTTTCAGTCTCCAGTTGTCGGTTGGCTGCTCACAGCAGCTCACAGCAGCTCACGGAAGCTCTTGCTGGCCGCTGGCCACTCATGGCAGCACACGGCAGCCCACGGCCACTCACGCTGGCCGCCGGCCGCTCCTGGCAGCACACAGCAGCCTGCGGCAGCCCAGCTCCAGGGAGAGCCGTTGTTCACAATCTTAGCTGTAGAGGGCGCAGCTCCCTGGCCCATGTGGGAATCGAACCAGCAACCTTGGCGTTAGGAGGACGGTGCTCCAACCACCTGAGCCACCGGGCCGGCCCTCCTGGTGGTTTTTATGATTTCCGTACAGGTGCCGCCCCCGTGTCACAGCCTGTATTGCACGGCTGAGCCCTCTTATGAGACAGTCGTCGTCGTCCTAAGTCATGTGGGCTTGTCTCTGCCTGCACCTGGGGAAATGCAGATCCAGTCTCCACACCTACAGAACTAGACACGCGGCGGACCTGTGGGAAACGTGCTAACTGATAGCAGATGGTCAGAGCCTGGCACCGCCTTGGGCTGCTCAGTCTCTGGGTTGTATGGAATAACTGGGTAGTCGTTTGCTCACAGTGGTCTCTGACACTTTGTCCACATAGCTGCAAAAGCAGTTTTATTTATTCAGTCTCCAGATAACGCTTGGTGTGTCTGTGAACTAAAAGACCTCCTGCAATAACTCTGGTCCCCAGAAGTTCTGCTCTGTTAAATATCACAGAATTCCCTGTCTTCTGAAAGCACAACAGAAATCAAGAATACTTGCCCGTGCGTTGGGAAACAGTGTCACTAAAAACCTAAGATGCGGTGGTTCTGAGATGTGTCTGCCTCCCTGATGAACCAATGGCCTCTGAGGCACGGCCTCCTTATTCCTGATTCATCTCTGTGTCCCCGGTACCTGCAGTGGGACCGCCCAACCGCCGTGGCCACTGCTCAGTAGACGGTGCCGCGGACAAAGCAAACTGATAAGGGATTTGGGGGTTCTGCTCTTCTTTGTAATGATTTTCATTTCAGATATGGTTGCAAAATTATTTTAGCTTTAACACAGTGGAACTCAGCTCATGGTCTGTAGCCAAATAGCTCATCTCATGAGCAGGTAGCGAAGTCTGGTCTCTGCTTCCTGCCAGCTGTGACTCAGGCAAGCTGCTTCTCCTCCCTCAATCTCAGTTTCCTCACCTGTAGAATAAGGATTACAAACCTGTTTCTGCCTGAATGACAGGATCATGGTAGCATCAGCAGGAAGCACAGTGAACGCAACATGTCCTCATATAAAGAACCAGTCTTTCTGCAGTCACTTCTTTGGGAAGCAGTTTGGGTTCCTTAGGAATAAAGCATTTCTTGGGGGGAAAAATCAATTGACAGTATTCATGAGAGACGTTCATCGATGAACGTCTATTCTGCTTTGTCAAATTCCTATTTCATATGTTTTTTGGTAGGAAAGAATTCTCTTAGGCCATCACTGTGCCCGCTTGTTCATGGAGAAACCCTTTCTTTCAATCCAGAGAGGGTCTCTTTTCTGTGACCCCAGTGACTGGCGGGGTTCTGTTCTCGCTGTAGCAATGGCATGCCCTACTGCCTTTCTCGTCTCCTCTTGCTGGTAGGGGAGTTTTGCTGTAAAGAGAAGGAGAGACATTACGTAGAGGAGAGTGAGGAATGGAGATCAAGAGAGATTTTTGTTTCGTTTTAAGATGGGAGAAATAGAGCATGCTGGGAGCACAGAGAGGGGAGCATTGGTGATCTGGAGAAAAAAGCAGATGTCGCCGGAACAGTGTTGTTGAGTGGGTGGTCAGGATTAGGGTTCAGTGTCCACAGGTCATGGTGATGCCCTCTGTCCAGTGATGCCTGCTGCCTTCTAGGGTCAGGGCAGCGGAAGCAGTCTTCCCAAGGGCAGGCACTGAGGTGCGTTGTCTTCAGAGAATTTAAAAGCAGTAGCAATGGTTAAATGTGGTCCTGCCGTTTTTCTCCATGAGCCACCAGTGGCAGACAATGTCAGTGATAAGAACACCAGTGTGGACCTCCCCGCTGACCACAGCTCTGTGCCGCTGCTTGTGCCAACCCTCATGCCAACAGGCGCAAGGCTGGGTGGATGGGTGCGGATGTGGGCGGGTCAGCAGGTGTGGTCGAGGAAGCGGGTAGAGGCTGTCTTCTGGCTGCTTCATGTGAACTGGGAAGCCAGGCCAGCAGCTGCAAGTGAGGCTGGGGTGTGGGGAGAGGAGAAGCTAGGTACAGCTAGGTCTTTCTTCACCTTTGACAGAGAGTCAGTGGCCTAGAGACTTTGTATGACTGTTGTGTGGCTTTAAGAGTCTCCGTGAGCCAGTGATGGTGAGCGTCCAAGGGAACCAGGCAGTGTGGGTGCAGCTTCCCCGCCGTTCAGCTGTGTGAGTGAGGACACGCTGTGTGCAGAGCGTCGGGGTGACTCAGGATTGTGGTTTCCTGAGTGAGCGCTTACTGTGTTCCCACTGCGGGGTCCGCGTGCTCCCGACACTTGTTATTCAAACCGCCGCACCCAGAGACTCTCCCTGCTTGTCCAGGCTCACCCAGCATTACAGCATTAGGGGCTGGGGTGGGAAATTTAACCTGGGTTTGTCTGCTTCAAAGCCACTGTCCTTGCCATCATACCAAGTCTTCCTTTTATTATAAATGTGAAAAGAAAAACAAAATCTAGCTTTTAATGATTGTTGGGGCCTAAATTGAATACTCTTCTATGTGCCTATAATTATTTTATCTGACTCAAACATCAGTTTTTATCCATGATGTCTTCCTGCCTCGTACAGCGGGATGAATATAATAGACTGTCAGTAAATATTTGTGAATGGTGATCATGCTTTAAATAGGAATTAAGTGGCTTAGAAGCACAACAACTTTCTTTCTTTCGTGTTCTTAGTTCCAGTGCCAGCCAGTGAAAGGGGTCTTGGCTCTTGAGAAATGCTATTTTGATCAATTTTTCCTGGCACCTAATTTAAGAGTCTAGCTAGAATACTTAATTGCCATGGGTAAAGTTCATTCATTGGAGGGTTACATATAATTTTTCAAGTTCCATGTTCGTTTTTTACTTTGCTGGTTGATGCTGGAATCTATAGGCTGTGGATTAGATTTGGGGAACAGGGAGGTTCATGTTAGCCCCTATCCAGAGGACTGAGGATTTGAATACTGAAGAAAGAATTTTCTGGGAGCTGGGCCACCGGAAGTTAGAAGTGAGCAGCCCAGCTGTGCAGGTATCCACGAGCGGGACATAACCTGTCGGAGGCTGGTGATTGCTCAAAGGGGCAGCGTTCAATACTTTTCTTAGGCAGTTGGAAGTAATTGTTTCTGTGAAGATGAAATAACACATATACATATATATATATTGTTTTTTTTTTTTCTTACAGAAAACACGGCCATCTTCATGTGTAAATGCTGTAACCTTTTCTCACCAAATCAGTCGGAACTCCTCTCCCACGTTTCTGAGAAGCACAGGGAAGAAGGAGTTAACGTTGATGAGATCGTCATCCCCCTGAGGCCTCTGAGTATTCCAGAACCTCCCAACCCCAGCAAAACGGGAGATGGTAAGGGGGCCGGGGTGCTGGGTGAGGACCACAGCCACGGATGTGCGTGTCTGTGATGATGATGTTAATTTGCTCACAATTCCTTTGATTCTGGGTTTCTGTCCGGTGGGCACAGAAACCTAGAAAATCCAAATTTCCAACCCAGAAATCACAATAAGTGTCTCATTATAGATCTGCTCAAATAAGATTGCTTCTTTGAATTCCCTGTGCTTGGCTGCTGTAGGGGTTTCTCCAGTGCCTGGTGGGTGGGTGGATGGATGGATGGGTGGATGGATGAATGGATGAAGGTGGCACCATCTAACACTATAGAAACATGAGCTTGTCATCAGAGAAGTGTGAGTTTAGCCCAGCTCTAGCTCCTACGAGCTACATTACATTACCTGAAGCAAATGATATGATTTCTCTAAGCCTCACTTTGCTTATCTGAAAAAAGATGAAAACAAATCCCTGTCCTCAGGGGGACTGTGAGGATTAAGTCAAAGAACATACCTGTAGCACCTAGAATGACACCTGGCACAGAGAGGACCATCAAGGGAAGCTGTTATCGTCACATTCGTGATAAATAAGTGAGTATATGTCATCTTAAAAGCAGCATTTCTGAGCTGGTCATGTACACTTGGAACAAGGATTCAGTTGCAAGAAGCTTTGATTTGCACAGAATCTTCCATGTTCGGTCCACGTGCCAAGTGAGGTACTTCTTGCCTGCAGTGTCCGGACATCCCCCACTGAACGGTGTCAGTTGCAGCAGGTGGATGGATTAGAGAAAGCACCCAGGCGCTGTAATTAGGTCCCCAAAGACAAAGAAAATGTATGGTACCGGAGGAACAGCTGCAAACGAGAGTTAGGAGAGAGCTCCCCACCACACATAACTAGTTTTACATGGTGAGAGACAACGGCCAGTGTCCCGTGCACCAGCGTCATCTGTGGCAGTGAGGGTCCCATCGTAGGATTCAGTAGTCACACTAATAATGCAGATACTCTTGCTGGGAATATTCAGACGCGTTTCTAAACAGGCCGGCTTATCGGTGATCTGTCTGTCCACAAGGAGAGACTTCAGACCGAAGGTGCTTTGGTGAACGACTCCCTCTGGCCAGTTCCAGGATGCTCAGAGAGGGGGAGCTGACAGAGCATCAAGGTGTGGAGAAATCAGGAGAAGCTCTCCTGGTTACTGTTAGTGGCAGAAGGTGACAACTAAGAGCCTCCAGCACCTTTAAGTAAAAGGAGGACCATGTATTTGCATCATGGTCACCATCATCTAGTACTAGTGACGTGTCCGTGGCATTCCTCAACCCCGTCCCAGGCCTGTAAACACAGCTGCCCTCTCCGCGCTTGGAGAAAGCAGGAGTAAGGCAGGAAGTCACACAGAATCACATCTCAGCTGATCATTCATACTTGATATTCTCTTTGCTTTAGGAAGGGGCGAGGCAAAGGTCTATGCTGGGCACTAAGAATCTACCAAATAACCCGATTAAAAACCGGGCAAAAGACCTGCATAGACGTTTTTCCAAAGAAGATGCCCAGTGACCAACAGGTACATAAAAGGGTGGTCAATATCACTAGTCCTTAGCGAACCGAAAATCAATGCTACCATGAGATTGTCACCTCACACCTGTCAGCATGGCTGTCATCAACAAGACAAGAGACACTAAGTGTTGGCAAAGATTTGGAGAAAAAGGACCCCAGGTGCACTGGTGGAGGGAATGTAAATTGGTGCAACCACTATGGAAAATTGTTTGGAGGTTCCGTAAGCATTTAAAGACAGAACTACCATATGATCCAGCGATCCCTCTTCTGGGCATATACACAAACGAAATGACATCAGTATCTCAAAAAGGTACCAGCACCTCCATGTTCATTGCAGTGTAATTCACAATAGACAAGCTATGGAAACAACCTAAGTATCAGTGGACAGATGAATGGATACGGAAAATGTCACACACACACACAGGAATATTATTCAGCCATAAAAAATAAGGAAATCCTGTCATTTGCAACAACATGGATGAACCCGGAGGGCATTATGTTGAGTGAAATTAGCCAGACACAGGAAGACAAATGCTGTATGATTCCACTTACGTATGGAACCTAAAATAGCCAAATTCATAGAAGCAGACAGCACACTGTTGGTGGCCAGGGGGTTGGGGAAATGGGGTGATGTTGATCAAAGTGTACAAACTGTCAGACTAGATCTGGGACCTAATGTGCAGTGTGGTGATTCTTAGTAATACCGTGCCTTCTACTTGAAATTTGCTAAGACAGTGTGGATCTTAAGTGTTCTCATCACACATCAGAAATGCCTACTATATGAAGTGATAGATGTGTCAATTTACTTGGTTGTGGGAAGCGTTTCACAGCGTATATGTATATTAAATCATCTGTGCACCTTAAAAATCATGTTGTACAACTTAAATATATACTAAATTTTTAAGTGTCGAAGGTGCTTTAGTAAAGCTGGGGGGGAAATCTGCCTAGTGACAGGGCCCTCAAAGCTCAGCCACCCCTCCTTCTGCCACTCAGTCAGGGAGTGAGTGAGGCTCATCCATTGTGACCTTATTGGAGGAACCTTGGGGACCCCATGGCCATCTCCCTGCCCAGCGGTTAAGACACCTTGGCATTCCCGAGTGTGTAGATTCATAGATAGATGGAACCAAAGCTTTAGTCAAGAACTTTAAATGTTTGTATTCCTCCCTCTGGGGTTGAACATCTATAAACTCAGAAAGACGGATAATCTCTTTTGTAAAATTTATGTGGCAGATAAAAGTAATAAGGATTAACATGTAAAGAACTTAGAGAAAGGCTGTTACAGAGCTTTTAATTCTATTTTTATTCAGTTTTGCTTATTACAGTTTTCTTCCTACTAAAATGAAATGTGAATAAGAGATAAAATAATCTGAATTTTTCATTTTGTTTGTAAATAATAAAGGAGTAAATGATAACAAAGCAGATAGACTTTTACATGGAATTACACGCACGGGTGTTTTATAAGGTGCACACGTTCTGACTTCCACCCGGTCCCTCCGTATTGGTGTTAGTGAAAGCACCCCCCTCGGGAGGTCATCCTGAACTGTTTCCTCATCCTGGAGACCCCCCTCCTCTTTGTCTCCCCCACCCAGCCCACCATGTCCACTTATCCCCGTTCTACAGCCCCCCGCCCTTCACTCTGCCTGGGAAGCCCCTTGTAGGTGGCTTTGCCTGGCTCACCCTGCATGTTTCTAAGGCTCATTCAGCCTGACGTTGCTTCTCGGAGCTCTTCCCTCGGCCTGCAGGGACTAGGAGGCCCTTGTCTGGACTCCTCCTACATCCTCATAAATGTGTCTCCGTTCCACCCTTCCTACGTGTGCTTTCATTGTCTCTGTCCCTTCCTCTGGCTTCTCGGGGGACCTCTGAGGAAGGGATGTGGGCTCCCTCGGTTCTTTGGTCCCAGCTCTGTCTCAGGTCCTGGTCGGGGCACTTCCCCTTCCATGTGTGACGATTGAACCCGTCGCTTTCTGTTGTTTGTTTTCTTACCTCTGGCTTTGCTGCCCCTCTGTCTTCCAGAGGCTTCCTCCAACCTGTCACCAGTCTGTTTTTTGGCTGAGAGATAGGTTTATTAGAGGCATAGAACGGTGTATTACGGTTGGGAAATAACCGAGTAGGTTGGAGAATTTTTTGAGGCTCTCACCCAGAAAGCTTCAGTGGCTCCCCGTCATCTAAACCAGAGCTCCCCAAACTTTTTAGACCCAGGAACCCTTCTGACTAGCAGAAGCCCTCTTATTTTCTCTGCAGTGCCATTGGTTGCGTGAATTCACAGGTGAGGCCTGTTTTTCCTCCTCTTCTGGTCCTGCAGGCCCCAGTAATGGCCGAACAGGAACTCTAGACCCCAGGCCTTTCTCCTCCCTGCTGTTGCAGGTGGACCCATACGTGGAAAGTTCTCCTTCATTCCTCAGGCCTCTTTGGTGCTTCTCCTGGGCCGAACACCGTGTAGATAAACCCATCGAAGCAATTACATTATTCCTTTATACTTTGTTTTTTGTTTATTTTTCAATTACAAAAGTAACAACACCTTGCTGAAAAGTGTAAAACAATATAAAATGAGGAAGGCGAATACCCCTAACCGTACCCCCAAGTTCCTCAGTGAATGGTCTTTACACCCTTATCAAAAATCAGTTGACCGTAGATGTGTGGGTGTAATTCGTCATTCTCGGTTCTATCCCATTAAGGTACATGTCTGTTGTCAGGCCAGTAGAATACTATTTAGATGACTGTAGCACATTTTGAAATGGGGAAGTGCCAATCCTCTAACTTTGATCTTCTTTTGCAAGATTGCTTTGGCTGTTTAGGGTCTCTTGTAATTCTATATGTTATTTATCTGTTTCTTTAAAAAAGGCATCTGGAATTTGATAAAGACTACATTGAATCTGTAGATCAGCTTGGGGACTGTTCCCATCTTAACAATATTAAGCCTTCCAATCCATGAACATGGGATGTCTTTTTATTTAAGTCTTTAATTTCATTCGGCAATGTTTCGTAGTTTTCAGTGCACTAGCCTTATACCTCCTTAGTTATTTTCACTCCTAAATATTTTATTCTTTTGATGCTGCTATAAATGGAAATAACTATCTTAATTTCATTTTCACATCATTCATTGCTAGTTTACAAATACGACTGTTACTCATATATTGCTCTTCTATCCTGCAAACTTGCTAAACTTGCTTATTAGCTCTAATAGTTTTATTGTGGCTTCTCTAGGAATCTATCTATATAAAGTCTTGTCATCTGCAAATAGAGATAGATTTACTTCTTCCTTTCCAATCTGGATGCCTTTTATTTGATTTTCTTTCCTAATTGCCCTGGCGAGAAACTCCAGTACAATGTTGAATAGAAGTGATAAAAACAGACATCCTTTTTCTTGTTCCTGACCTTGAGGAGAATGTCTTTCACTGCTAGGTATAATGTTAGATGTGTTTTTGTTTGTTTGTTTGTTTGTTTGTTTGTTTGTTTGTTTGTTTTGTAGGTGTCCTTTATCAGGTTAAAGAAATTCCCTTCTATTCTTAGTTTGTTGAGTGTTTTTGTCATTGGATTTTGTCAAATGTTTTTTCTGTGCCTGTTGAGATGATCATGTTTTTGTTTTTTTCCTTCATTCTATTAATATAGTGTATCACATGGATAGATTTTCATATATTGACTCACCCTTGCATTCCTGGGATAAATCCTACTTGGTCATATTGTATAATTCTTTTAATATGCTTCTGGATTTGGTTTGTTAGTATTCTGGTGAAGGTTTCTATATTTATATGCAGCAATGTTGGTCCAGCGTCTTTTGTCTGATGTCTTTGGTTTTGGAATCAGCTTAATAGTAGCCTCATAGAATGAGGTGGGAAGTATTTCCTTCTCTTCTATTTTTTGGAAGAATTTTAAAGTGTTGAAGTTAATTCTTCTTAAATGTTTGATAGAATTTGCCAGTGAAGCCATTTAGTCGTGGGCTTTTTATTTTTGGTGGGAAGTTTTTTGATTACTTTTCATGTTATAGGTGTATTCATATTTTTCTATTTTTTCTTGACTTAGCTTCAGTAGTTTGTATCTTTCCAGGAAATTTTCTGTTTCTTCAGATTTATCTAATTTATTGGCATACAGTTGTTTTTAGTATTTCCTTAGAATTCTTTTGATTTTTGTAAGATCAATAGTAATGTCCCCTCTTTCATTCTTGATTTTAGCAATTGAATCTTAATCTCTTTTTTCTTGCTGAGGTTAGCTAAAGGTTTGTAAATTTTGTTTATTTTCTCTATTGTTTTTCTGTATCCTATTTAATCACTTTCCACTCTAACCTTTATTATTTCTGCCCTTCTGCTTGCTTTGTGCTTAGTTTACTTCTGTTTTTCTAGTTTCTTATGTTGGAAGGGTAGGCTGTTGACTTGAGATCTTTCTTCTTTATTTAACATTAGGCATTTACTGCTATAAATTGTCCTCTAAGCACTGCTTTCACTGCATCCTGTAAGTTTTGATATATTGTGCATTTGTTTTGTTCACCTCAGTGTATTTTGTAATTTTCCTTATGACTTCTTTCCTGACCCGTTTTCTATTTAAGTCCACCATTTAATATTCATTAATTTTTGAATTTTTATAATTTATTTTCATTTCTAATTTTTGTCCACATATGCTTTATGATTTTAGTCCTTTTCAATCAATCGGGACTTGATTCATGGCCTAATATTTATGTAATACATCCTGGAGAATGTTCCAGGTGCACTTGAGAAGCATTTGTGTTCTGCTGTTGTTGGGTGGTTAACAACACTGTTGTTCAGGTCTTCTGTTCCTTGCTGATGCTTAGATTTTATAATTAAGGAATATGTGGCTCACAGACGAGAGGCGTTAAAACAACACACAGATATACCTGGGAGATATTGCACGTTTGGTGTGAGACAACTGCAATAAAAGTGACTATCGCAGTGAAGTGTGTCATAATCGTTTTGCTGGTGGGGAGTCTTACCTACAATTTGTAAAAAATGTAATATCCGTGAAGCACAGTAAAGCAAAGCCCAATAAAACAAGGTACGCCTGCACTCGAGGTTACCTAGTTAGTAAGTAAGAGAATGGGATTTGGGTCCCGCTGGTTTGATGGTATCTGCATGTACTTTTGGTACGTTGGGTATAATCAAATTCTTACTTTTGAGCTACTTTTATAAATAATTTTCTAACTTTTGACTTAAATTGTTCTTGAATACATTTCTCTTCTTTGTGTATACTGGAAGATTAGTTGCTTCTGTTGTTTAATTTTTAAAAAAGTATTTCTTAAGACTTTGATAACTCAGACTCTGAAGGTGAGGAAATTTCTTCAAAAATATTTTATTCAGAACTTCAAGTCCTTTTTTTGATTTGTGCAAGTCCATAAAATTTGAGGATTGTAGAGGTTTAGTTTTTAATGATTTCTTTTCAGGTTTAACCTTCACAATTAATTTTAGGTTGAGAGATACTTGAAATGGTTTCATTAAACCTTTAACTGGGTAGCAGTTGATTTATTATTTTGGTCTCCCTTTATAAAATGAAAATTTCTAAATCCTCTGGTTTATTTTATAGCCTTTTAATCATTTTTTTTTTTGTTCATGTAAGAAGTGGTCTTCTTACCTTCTGTTTTTCTTCCCTCTTTCTAATCAAATCTCAGGTTGTTGTTGAAGAAAAAATTGCCTAATGGACCAAGCTCATTCTCCCTTTTGTGTGTGTGTGTGTTACTGTATTTGTGAGTGTGTGATTGTTTATATGAGTAAGTTTGTGCGATGTGTGAGTGTGAGTGTGTGTGTGTGCACGTGTGCATGTGCGTGGGAATTCATTCATCCTGATGGAGGCAGGGGCAGAGGGGTTTGCTCGAGGAGGAATTTACTTGTACGTGGGTCTCCCGAAAGCCTTGTTTGGCTCTTCCATCTTCTTCTCCCTGGCAGCCTTTCAATAGGCGTTCTTCTCTTCTCTCTTTTACCTTTTCCTTCCCTTCTTTCCTCCTTCTGTTACTTTATTCAATAATTGTAGCTGTGATGTGCCTGAGTGCTGTGCTGGGTGCTGAGAGTCCAGGGCGGACCAGGCACTGTTCCTGTTGGTTCTGCCTCCTGGCTGCTGGGTGGCAGTGAGGCAAAGAGGCAACTTCAGTGCTGTGGGGAAAGTGCTTTTCTAGGATGGAGTATGGGCCGATAAGAGGGGGGCACATTGTCTAGTTTGAGGGTAAAAGGAGGCTTCCCAAGGGAGGCTGGGATCTAAATTTAAATCTCTGTGTTGTCTCTTCTGGGCACTTACCACAAATAAAGTCATTTTGAGTGTATGCAGGCGCGCTGTACTGCTGTTCCTGTAACCACTGAAACCCGAGCCCTGGTTACTCTTGTAGGCAGCGTGTGGTGCTGGGAAGAGCACCCACCTTGGACTCAGACAGACTCAGGTTTCAGACCTGGAGCTATCATGTGTTTGGCAGGGCTGCAACTGGCACATGTGGTGCCTTTGTGTGGATTACAGAAGGGTACCCCCATTCTGGACTTGATGGGTCAGTCACAAGCTTTCCTTCAGAGTGAACAAACATAAAATGTGCTCGGAGGGCTGCAGCCAGCCTCAGAGAGCTCAGCGTGGCTCATGGAGCATCGGCCCCTGCCCGCGCTTGGCTGTGCTCACGCAGGGCTCAGCACACACCACTGTCTTGGGGATAGGCCCTGCTGGGGTTTAGGCCGGTGGCTTTGGTCATCTGTCAAAGGGAGGTACGATGCCGGCCCTTTGTAAAGCAGGCTCTGAGACAGATGCATGCAGTGCTTTCGTATGTGGTAATGCATGGTGCAGCAGTAGCCCTCCCGCTGCCCCTTCTGTCCGTCTGTTGTCCAGTTCAGGAGTTGGGTCACAGTGGGGCTGGGTGACACCATCGTCATTTCTCCGTAGAACTTAGAGGTCGAAATGTGTCATTTCTGGGCTCTGATACCATAATCTGAGCTGACACAGACACGAAGTTCACAGACACTGAGGCCAACGGATCTGGGCTCAAATCCTAGCTCTGCCACATGTTAGTTCTGTGTCTTGGGGCAAATTAATTCCATCTTCCTCAGCCTCGGTGTCCTCCTATGTCGAATGGGAATATTACTGACGCTTCCCTCAGGGACTTGATGGAGAAATGCCCTTGAGGTGCTCACTGTGGTGCCTGAGATGTACGTGCTTAATCATTAATTGTTAGCCATTGCTGTGATTTCCGTGGCGTTTCCACATCGTTGCTGATAAAACCCCACAGAGCAGGCTTAGGATGCCTTCGGCCTCCCAGTGATTTGCAACACAGGGCCGGCTGTCGTCCATCCCACAAAGGGGGTGCTGTGTTCCCCTTAAACCTGAAAGGCTCATGCTCCCTCGTTTCTGGTAAATAATTCATCGTTTCCCTGTCGCTTGCTGGGTTGTTGGAAATAAATGCAAGGGAGATTGACTGTCAGGGCCTGACAATGTTAGTGTTCAGGATTTTTCTAAATTCTTTAGTTGGTTTGATTAGAGATTGAGCTGCAAAGTGAGAGACTGACTGGAAAGCTGGCTTTATCCATGGTCTTAAGCATAATGAAGTTTGTGGGCCCCTAATTCTGTAATGGCTTTCTTGCTGTTTGAGACATTTTAAAGTGAAGAAATCAAGGAAAAGGTGCCATAATGAACAAGAATGGGCATACATCTAGGAACCACAGGCTCCAACAGTGGGCTGGCCGGGAAGGGACTAGTTTCTTCAGCGAGAGTCCCCGTCAGAATACCAATGACTGGCCATCGTAATAAATAGCTGCCATTCATCAGTCCCCTCAGTATCATGCTCAGCATTTTGGCAGATTGCTTTTATTAATAGGGACTCTACAAAATAGACTCAGTTTGTGTTTGTTTTTCATGTTAGAAACTGAGGTGCAGTGGGTATTTGAACCCAGGTCGGCTGAACCCAGCCAGTGTTCTCAGCACCCCACATTTGGGCTCTATCTGTATATCTAGAAGCGACCTGAGGGCTACATGACTCAGCAGAAAGACCTGGGAGTAGGGAATGGAAACCCATTCGCAGCTCTGGGAGCGCAACAGCTACTTCTGGAAAACGTGCCAAGTCACTGAACCTTTGGAAACCTCATTTCATTTCCTATTGTGAAAATTACATTTGCTACATCTATCTCTTAAGGTTTTTATGAGGATAAAATGAGATAATCGCTGGGAAAGTGCTTCCTTGAGTGATGTATAAGGGCTCACATTATTAGATTTTTGGTAATATCGGGCTTTTTTTCATAATGCTCACATTGTCTTTTGATTGAATGTGAAAACCTTTAGCTGATTCTTTCTGTCTCTTGCTAGCTCTTGGCCCTGGATCTGCAAGGACAGTTCTCTGACGATGGGAAATTGTCCCCAAACTATGGATTTGGGACAGAGTTGAGATGCATCTTTCTCACCCCTGTTGGGAACTTGGGACATAGGTTATGACTTATGTTCCAAATGTTTATTTTCCTATTTAAAAAAAAAAATGAAGATAATTTAGGTGCTACAACCAAACGGTATTTAATACTTCACAAAGTAGACCGCCTTCATTCAGACAGCTCCAAAATGGAGAAGGCAGGAAGCTTTAGCAGGATGAAGAATAAGAGCGAGAGAAGCTCACAGGAAATGGTGTAGAGGAGCTGGCACACCACGTGTGTGCCTCACTGGAAATCTGAGACGAGCTGGGGCAAAGGCTGAGCTGCTCAATAGCTGGGACGACCTGGTGGAGAAGGTCATCTGAACTGGGCCTGAACTGTTGGCATTTGACTTGGGCTTGAGGTCTGATTGGGGGTGCAGGAGGCGGTCAGATACGGGGCGATAGTACAGATAAGTAAAACGAGACAGGGTTATCTGTGCATGTTTAGGGAGGTCTAGAACATTGCATGAGCATGGGGGGCGGCCACTGTGGGTGTGTGTACGTGTGTATGTGTGTGTACACGCATGTACATGCAGGTTTGAACCACGCAGTGAAGGGTCTAGAAAGCCACATCTGAGAATTATGGGGCTAAGTCATCAAGAGCAATGGAAGGTTCTAGAACGAGAGAATGGTACTGAGACAAGGGATGGAGGTGGAGAAAGACTGGAGAAAGGCTGGATCCCAGAGATTGTGTGCAGGCATCCAGGTGACAAAGGTGCCTAAGAACAGAGAAGGAGTTTACGGGGCAGATGTCTTGTCTTTAGGACAAAGTCCGTAGAGTTCAGTGACAGACTGACTAAAGGAATTCAGGAAGGAGGCAGGAGAACTGGAGGTGATGCCATTAAAATGTTTTGATTTAGAGGTGACAACATTTTCCTTGCCCATTTCCAAGAGCTTCGGCTCTTCTAAGAAATGTGGGTAGTTGACAGCAGCAACTTGTTTTCAGTGCTGTAGTTATTCCAAGTTCATTTATGAATATTTCATTTTTAGCGAACTAATTGGTCTTGAGGATCTGAATTATGGATGTAGGACGATGTAGGATTCGTTTTGTCACCGTTGTGTTAGGCTTTCCAAAGCTTTCACGGCCGAGTGGGCATTTCTTCTTTGACAGCCACATCGCACACTGCCTGTCAGTGAAATGCACTAGGATTTATCAAGTGCCTGCTGAGCAGAACCAGGTTAGGTGCAGGGGTGAGAAAGAGCAGTGGTAAGAGAGATACACAGATGACTCTTGTGTCGGACCGACTGTGCTGTGCTCCTACTATGTGATGAGCACAGATCTCGCATGCCTTGCACACAGTAGTTGCTTTCCCACGCCTGGCACATACTTGTCTGTGGAGAAAATGCTGGGTACCCTGCTGCAATGAGCTTGCCAAAGAAGGCTATGTGCACAGTTCTCCACGAGACTGCTTTGTCTGCCCAAGACTGCTGACAAGCAGCCACCACTTGGGTCCCCAGAGCCACCCTCACTTCTGACCAGCTAGATATAAATTTGGGGGTCCCCACAGAATCCCTCAGGTTCTATAATTTGCTAGAAACACTCACAGAACTCAGAAAAGTGCTACACTTACAATTACAGTTTTATTTTACCAAAAGGGTACAAATTAGAACCAACCAAAGGAAGAGATTCTGGGCAAAGTCTGGGACTAGGAGGGTTTCTGATGGAGCTTCTGGTCATCCTTCTGCCCCCGACGATGGAGTCCTGCATGCTACATATGTTACCTCCTGCCACTACATATGACACAATTCCATATATGACAAGAGCAGTGCCAGCCAGGGACGCTCGCTGAGCCTTTGGTTACCAGAGTTTTTATGGGGGCTCGATGACGAACTGCCCGTGTAGCTGGCCTGTTCAGCTTCCCTTCCTCAGGGACGTTCAGACCGATACCTTTATTCTCTACTTCCTTCTGAGGGCGGAACCCATGTGACGTGTTCCTGTCATAAGTCATATAGTTAGACTGTCCAGTGACCAAAGCCCCCAGGCAAACTGACACCCCCGTCAGCCAGGGCATGCCTAGAGGTCAATCCCAGTAGCCGAGGGCAGAGGCCAGGCTGCGCATTGGGTAAAGTTCCTTCTCCTCATGCAGCATTTCGGAGGAGTAGCTTGTATCCACCCGGTCACGATGCAGAGTCTGTCACTGGGTTGGGCCTGGGCCACCGACCCCCATAAACTCTTCTGCAGCTAAGATGACGGCACAGGCGGTGCATGTTTTATAGCCTCTCCGATTCTGCTTCTCTATCAACTGCAGCTTCGGTGGGTTGCACAAGTTCATGCTGTTGTAAAGAATAAGGGACTGAGGTAAACGATTGTCCTTGGCCAGTTCCTTTCCTTACCTCCCCCTCCAGCCTCCCTCACACGTCGGCCGGGCCTCCTGTAGGCACAGCTCTGTGCTGGGGAAATCCAGTGCGGACAAAGGGAGCAGAGGGTCTTGTGCCCTGGTTCCTTTTACCAGTCCCTCCATTTGCCTTTCCTCCTCTGCTCTCTCCCCCCCCACCCCCACCCCCAGGCCCCAGCACGTCCAGGGAGATGGAGGGAAGACAGTAACTGTGCTGGCTGCCCTGGCCGAGGAAGGCCCTGGTGTGGACCTCCCTCGGGCAAGGTTGGCACACCCTTGGTACCGCAGCCCAGCAGAATCTCTGCTCCTGCCAGCCTCCCCCACCCACCCCTATCTCAGCCACTCTCCCATTCTCCTGCGCAGCCTCTCTGAGTTCTTGGGGACCCTGTCCAGAATCTGCTCCTTTGTCCACAGCCCACATTTTCACACTGCTCTTTACCTGCAGACTCTGCTGCAGAGCTGTCCTGCCCTCCTCTGTCCCTGTGGCCTCTCTGTCCGATTTGGGACCAGAAGTGACCTGCTGTGGTAGCTGTGGGCAGTGTGGCTGATGCTTTCCTGTGTAGGGCTGTAGCCTTAGAGGGAGCAGGGAGGGACCCTGAAGACCTTCTGCAGATGACCGTTCCCCCGAGGTGGTGTTAGAGCCTAAGACCTCCTCCTCCGCGCTGACGTGCAGATTCAGAGAGGACTGCTGAAGGGCCACGCCTCAGCCAGGCAGATGCCAGACCTCTGCGGAGGGGATGCCAGCCAGGTGCTGCTGGCTTCCTGCCTGGCCACTCGGCCTGCCTGTCCAGTCACATCACCTAAGACCATGCCACTGTCCCTTCACACAGCAGCGTGATGCTCCCTGACCCCGCTCACCCCACTTAATTCCCACCTTCATCCCAGAGACGAATGCCTTAAAAATGAATGCTAATTAAGAAGAAATACAAGTTGTACAATGATGTGAAACTTGCTCTAAAGCAGCTCTGATCATGACATGTAAATCACTAGGTCGCTAGGAAACTTGAAAAATGTTATTGTCTGTAGTCTTGTAATTTGTGGTTTTAGACTGTAATTATTTTTTCTCTTTTTCGTCAGAGCAATTTGGCTGTAATAATCATGATGCCTTGCAATAATCTGAATAGTTGTGTAACTCATTAAGAGCATGAAAAGCTAAGCAGCCTTCCCAAACCCTTTGCAAAGAAGCCCTTAAGCCATTTCTGAGAACTGGATTTAAATGGAGATGGTGGTTCACAGAGAGCCTGATTTGTGAACCGAGGGCTGGTGTGCCCCACTTTACAGAAGCAGCGTATGCACAGGTTCTGGTAAAATGATTTCCTAAGTCACAGTATTACAAACTAGATTATATATTAGCATAGAGATGCAACAATATTAGCACTAAACGTACTGTTTGCAGCTGCTCATTTCTGGAACTGCCTCAGACTTTTCATTCTTTTGTTTTTGTTCTTTTTTTTTTTTTCCTTATTTATTTATTTATTTATTTATTTATTTATTTATTTTCCAGACTTTTCATTGTTAATAAAGCACGACACTGAACATATTCCCACCCTTGGAAGGTGAGTACCTGCCCTCGCTGTCGCCTCGAGTGACTACCGCGTGCCCTCTTGTTTCCTCTGCAGAGCTGTCAGTCATGAAGAGGAAGAGAGGCCGGCCTAAGGGGTCCACCAAGAAGCCCAGCGCTGACGAGGAGCTGGCAGAGAGCCTCGTGAGCCCAGGC
Organism: Rhinolophus ferrumequinum; assembly: GCF_004115265.2. NCBI lineage: Eukaryota > Metazoa > Chordata > Mammalia > Chiroptera > Rhinolophidae > Rhinolophus > Rhinolophus ferrumequinum. The sequence goes on along the minus strand of NC_046297.1, from coordinate 68,010,951 downwards.
GAGGACAGTGCGCTGGCCCTCGGGGACGGGGGCAGCCTGGCCCCGCGCAGCCTGGAATGCCCCAAGTGCGGCCGGAAGTTCTCCAACATGCGGCAGCTCCGCAAGCACATCTGCATAATCGTGCTGGACCTGGGCGAGGACGAGGGAGGCGCAGGTACGCACCTGCCCGGGCTGCACCTGTTGGCTTCTGAAAGAGCTGGCCGCTCAGATCAGTTTTTACTGCTTCCGTTGTTACTCGGAAGTAGCACATATTTACACGCGGCTCACTTCTCTGGGCAATGCCAATTTCTGTAATGACTGCGAACTATGTCTGGGAGTATTGTTTGAGTTGAGTGTGTCATCTAGTAGTTGGTGCCCAGAGATTCCAAATCACGGGGGTGTTTTAGGAGATGACTTGGGGTGTCTAAGAGGGTAGACCCAGCCTCTACCCTTCAGGAGGTAAGAAGTTATAGATATTTGATCAATAAATGTGGGCAAAGGAATTATCTTAACACATGCAGTTGGGTAGATGCAGTGTTTCAAATCATAGCGTCCACAGAGGGAATAATAAGAGTCTGGCTCAAAGTCTGAGAAACGCTTTAAAAAGTAAACCCTTTGTACGTTGAAAATAATGATGGATTCCCAGGAAGTTACAAAGATCGTATGGAGAGGTCTCGGGTAACTTCCGCCCATCTTCCCAGGCGTTATGCCTTAGTTGTCAAATACATCTTACATTTGATATCGTACAACGTCAAAACCAGGACATCAGCAGCGAGAGAACATGTGTGTAGTCCTGTTACTAATCACACGTGTAGCTCCTTGCAGCCCCCGCCACAGTCAGGAGACAGAACTGTTCCGTCACCACAGACATCTCCCTCGTGGTCCTGCATCATAGTCGCCCCACCCTTTACCCGCCCCAACTGCCAATCTGTTAGCCAGTAATTTTCCCATTTCAAGGCTGTTACATCAACTGAATCCCACAGTATGTGACGTTTTAAGATTGGCTTAGAAAACCTTGTTTTCAGACCCGATTTCATAATTTCATAATTGAGGCAGTTGAGGTCCAGAGTGATGATTATCCAGACTCACAGTCACGGGAAGGGAAGTTGCAGTACCATCCACGTCTCCGGTGCCTACCCTGCCGGCAGCCCCATTCTGCCCACCAGTGTCCTAACCAGTCCCATTTCTGCTTTGCGGATGTGGATTGTATTCATCTTAGTGTACTTCTCTCAGCCTTTTCTCTAGCTTTACAAGAAACGACAATTCCACTCTGTGTGGTTGCAAGGTTTATTTCTACTCTGTAATTAATTACGCAGTGTTTCCAGCAATGGCAGACAGGCAGGGTCCTTTCTAATAGGATCAGCTTCCTCCAGTAATGAGCTGTATAGAAAATGGTCTTGTGCGCTATTGATTTCAGTGCCTAAATGGGCTTGAATAAATACCAAATGCAAAGGTAGGAGCTCTGGGTGTTTTTCCCTTTCTGGCCACGGCTGCGAAGCCTCCGAAATATGCGGAAATGACCTTCTGCCCAGCTGCCTTATGGCTGACACTCATGTGATCGCCCGACGTTTCGTAGTTTGCCAAGCACAATATTACGCTTCGGAAAATTCTCGCATAATTGTTTTAATACATGCTCTGTGAAGAGCAGCTTAGTGACATTTCAAACGCTTGACCTTGACTCTTGAGCTTGTTAAAACAATTAGAGGAAAACAAAATAAACTTCTTCCCTGCGCTGAACCATGGCAAGTTAAAATAACACTTTTGATATGTATTCGACATTTATTTATTTTATTCTGCATTTGAATAGTCAAAGAAGCCAGGAAAACAGATTTTTTTTTTTAATGCCATGATGTGCAACAGCTGGTGTTTTTGAAAAACATTTTGTAGCCTACAGAAATCAATATGTCAAGTTTATAAAAGTGACTGGCTTCTGAACCTTTCTAATCTTGTTATTTCTGGGGTCATTTTGTGCAAGGAGAGTTGTAAAAAGGTGCTCTTATTTGTGTTAAATCCTTCCAAAAGAAGACAGGCATTTATTTTAAGATTTTACCTAAGATGCACTTATAATCTTCACGAAGATTCTTTACAGTATTTCGAGAGTCTTCTACTATCTCTGTATTAGCAACACAGCTGACTTCATAATAGCTGCTATGGTTGAAAACTGTTTTGAACGAGGCGTGTTTGCAATTCACAGGTGGAAAGGCAGTGCAGTGTCAGTCTCTGAATATAACACTTTTCTCTGTGGAAAGAGCTGTAACGGCGACATCTGCTTCTCTTCGCTGCCTTGTAAACCCTCCTTTTATCTCTGCACTGATGAGATGAATGGAAACCCGGAGGAGATCTAGCTCAGTGGTCTCCACCTGTACTCCCTCTTCAGCGTGCTTGTGGGGACTTTTCCTTGTGTAATTAGATTCCGTTCCCGTGACCCCTCTCTCCTGACTGTCCTCCTACCTCTGCTGCTGCCCCTGCTTCTCACGTGACTGTCGCCGACTATCAGTCGGGGAAGGCCAGGTTACGCCCTTCTAACAAACCTCCCCCGAATCGCAGTGGTCTAACACAACCAAGCTTCCTTTCTTGTTCCTGCTGCACGTCCATTGCTCTGCTCACTCAGGGACCCAGGTGGAGAGAGCAGCCACTGTCCTGAGCACTCCTGGTCACCGTGCAAGAGGGAAGGAGAGCCCGGGGTGGTTTCACCTTGGCCCAGGGTGACATCTGTCATTTCTGCCCATGCAAGTCATTGATCAGAACTGATGTCACGGCCCACCAGACTTCATGGGGCCAGGAAGTGCCTAGGGCAGGCGAGAACTGGAAATGGTTGATGACTGTCACTAGTGACGATTTCCTGTCCATGATTCGCCCAGTAGCTGTGCTCTGGTGACCTACAGACATGCGCCTTGTCCAGACCTTCTCTTGAGCCTGATTCCTATGTTTCAGTTGGAGTGTTCCGTAGGCAGTTTAAGCTGGATGGCATATTCAGTACTGAACGCATTCTCCAGCTCCTTATAAATCGTCCTCCCATATTCTGTCCTGGTTACTTCCTGAGGAGGGGGCTGTGAACTCTGTCTCTAAGGATGTTTGGCCTGGTGGGGGTGGGGGAGGAGATGGGATAGGTGTTTCCTTCATGGTAGTTCATGCAAAAGCCTGCAGGTGCTGGAGGACAGGTACCTTTGAGGAAGGCTGGGTAGTTCGCTGCAGGTAGTCTGTAGTGAGAGCGGCGGGGGGTCACGGGGAAGCAAAGGCCTCCTGCCCTTCATCTGCTTATTTTCATAGTCGTCCCTCTGTGGGGACACTGTGCTGGAAGCAGGTGCTCACCTGGTCTCTCCTGGAGTGAGGGAGACAGGAAGATGTGAGAAAGCCTGAGGGCAGAGGAGGAGCCACGCGTAGTCAGCAGGTTAGAGAGAATTATTGTGGGTCAATACGTTTCTTAAACGGTGGTATTAGCAGCGTGGATTGGATTGGTGGAGAGCCCCAGAATATAATCGTATCAGTCTGCTGTTCTGACACCTGCTCCGGGCCTTATTAATGTGGCTGATAACACTTGACTCTGGGGCGTTCTGAGATTTAATTAGTTCTTGGCCAATTTGGAATCGGAACTTTAGAATATTAGTGCAGTATTAATTATGAATGAACGCATATGAACAAATTTCTACAAGCGTATGATTGCGTGGACAGTTAACTCTTCATCTGCCCATTACCACTCAGCCAACCTTGTTGGAATGCTACGACGTGTAAGGACTCGGAAACCCTGTGGGAGATTCAAGGGTAAAACACAGACACAGATCCCACCTGCAGAGCGTGGGGTTGGGCAGTGGGGCAATATCCCCGCCAATGAACTGCTCTAGGACAGGAGGGGATGGTGAGAAAAGAGCAGGGAGAGCCTGAGGTGAAAGGATCTTACTTGAGAGATTTTGTATCCGATGACCTTCATTTTTCTTTGCAAGGTCAGAGAAGTGCACCCGAGTTAAGGGTGTGTATGCAAGTGTGACCTGCTTGGTGTGCGCGCAAGTGTGACATGCGCACGTCGGTAAGGGGCTGAGGAAAATGGGAATACTTTTGACCTTGCTGTTGGTCGTTCATGAAGTAACTGATCACAAGTATTGATTGAGCACCTACTGTTTGTACACAAGGCAGGTGGTGCTGCTGCCCGTGTGGTGTCAAGGGGACAGAAGTGTCTGCAGTAGAGACGCTCAGACGTCAGTGGGCCGGGCGGACAGTGGCACCAACGCTTTGGGTTAAGCGTGATGAGCATCTGTAGGGTGACCAGGGTCTTCAGGGAGCTCAGAGAAGGTGCTGCCGCAGCAGCCTGGGAGAGCAGGATGGCGGTCAGGGAGGGCTGGGGCAGAGGTTTGAAGGCCGCTGGGCCCATATTCTGAAGAGTGCGGGGAAGTGGAGGCGAGGGCAGGAGGAGAGGGGAGGCGATGGGGAATGCCAGCACTGGCCGAGGGAACTGCATCCCTTCGGGTCACCTGTGGTCAGTGGCGGTGGTCCAGTGAGGTTCTACAGTATCTGAATTCAGCAGTGGCAGTGCGGGTGGAAAGACGGGGACGTATTCTAGAGCCATTGAGGAAGTGTGACTCCCAGGACCTGGGCAGAGGTTGGAGTGAGTGGGAAGCAAGAAGGAGCGAGTAGGGGGCTGTCTGGGTTTTGGCTGGAGTTTCGGCTAGGGTGGCGGACGGCCCTGCCAGTCTCGAGAAGACAAGGGGGAAGCAGGATTGAGGCAAGAGGATGAGTAAGTTCTGGTTACACGTTGGGTTTGTGGACTGTGGGTGTCCAAGGGGTGTCATCCCCGGGTACGGAACCAGCAGGAGGGCTGGGCTGGAGCCCTGGCCTTGGGGGTCTCAGCGGATGGTTATCAGGGGACTGGATGGAAGCAGAAGAACAAAACAGCAGGGCGGCCTCCTGAGGACCCTGCTCGGGGGCGTCCACATGGATGGGGTTAGCGATGTCAGTGACGCCGGCAGCTTAAATGACACGAGGCTATAGAAAGTCTGTTGGTCTTGGGACTGGGCTTTGTGGTGACCCGAGCAGGAGCCGTGTCAGTGGGTGATGCTTGAAAGGGGAGGGAACGAACATGAAATTGGGGACAGAAAGCGGAGTCATCTTGTGATGACTGAACGGATGGCCACGTGGAGGCTGCAGGGTGCTGGCAGGAAGCAGGTGGCAATTTGAGAGTGTACTAAAGGGATTATTTGTAAAGGTGTGGGCAGGATTAGGTCCTGGGGGTCGCTGGGAACAGCGGGGTGTTGCTGGCACCCTGGGTATAGAGGAGGATGGGAGAGCAGTCACCACCACTGCGAGGGAGAGAGCTTGGCCTTTGGTAGAGGGTGAAGTTAACCGGGGGTGACTGGGCAGGGAGGGAACCCCACTCCACGCTCTCCTATCTCTTGCTGGTACCACCACTGGCCAAACCCAACGAGAAGCCAGAGGGCAGGGGAGCCCCATGTGACCCTTACAGGTCAGCGTCTGGGATCTGAGTGGAGAAAGATGGAGGGGCAAGTAGGAACTTTCTAGAATATTAGGGAAACTGGATTTTTACCCATTACTCTTAAAACAGGGTGCATGCTTGGTCTCTGCTCCTTTCGCAACGGTGCCTCCAGTTCTGTAGTCAGAACACCTCCCCGTGTGTGAGGTGCCAGGCACCTGTGGGAGTGGGGGTTTCAGCCCCATGGGACTCGCACTCCCACCCGCCAACATCTGCTTCCACACTAGGGCTTGCTTCCCTCATTGTGTGGCGTTAGTACTTTTTTAAATGCTTTCTGTTCAAAAGGAAATGAAATAGAATTATGTGAATGTGCTGGGGTTGAAGAGCAATAATGCACAGATGTCAAGAAATGAAAAGTTACAGTTCCCAGAAAGCCAGTCACGGGCAGACACACCGGGCTGGGGGTGGGTGGGGTGGGCCGGGCACCCGCTGCCGCTCACCTGTTTTCACACAAGCCAAATGGAGCCATGAGGAAGCAGCAATTCCAGCCCCAGACCTCGCTGCCACTGTCCCCCCACCGGAACCGCACACTGACTCTGTTAGTAGAGGCAGACCGTGAGTGGGGTGAGTTCCAAGTGGATCCGGCTCAACGGCAAAGCCTGGGTGTGAGCTCCCACACCCTCCGCTCTATCATGGCCGCTTGGAGCAGTGATTACAGTTCAAGTGATTTCCACATCGTCCCTGGAACAGTGGCATCAGTAGTTGTAAAGCTGTTTCTAGGGTCTTCAAAGATGCCCTTGGCTGAGACAGGAGGCGTAGGGAGGGCGTTTTAGGGGTGGCGAGGGGAAGACTGGCTGGGACCACCCGCTTTAACCAGAGAAGTCATGCCCTTTCATTGATTGTTTATATTAAAAATGCTTACAGAGTTCACTTGAAAAAGGTTCTGCTGCTGAAAGAAAAGCAAAAAAAAAAACAAAAACAAAAACAAAAAAACCCGTGAAAACTGCCATCCCCTTGCAGTGCCGATCACAGCTGGATTCAGACAGCAAGTCAGCATGATGTGAATTTGATGGACCAGGAAACTTCAGCTAAGGGCCTTGACTGCCGGGAGAGCACGTTTATAAGAGCCTTGGAGAGAGATGTGAAACGTAGAAAGACCGGTTAGGAAGGCACACTGTGCGTGAGATAATAATGTTCCAGGCGCGGATGGTGCTCACGGACGTGCTTTGCAAACTGTAACGTGCCACTCAGAAGAGAGAGTATTATCTTTGTGACATAGTGCATCTGCCTCTCGTGGTCATGACTAAGGGAGACACACCAGACAGGCTCAGACCACGTCCAATGCTTCATTCTGAAACCTGTGCTGCCGGTGGGATCAATACACGCCTTCCGTCCTGTGACCTGGCTGGCCTACCCGGGCCTCACGGGCATGATGGCCTCTAGTCTCTTCTTCTGCCTTGGAAGCATCTCAGACAGATGGCAGCTTGATCTCACTAAAATGGCATCCTGTTTTCTTTCAGATAAAGAGCCTTTTCTAGACCTCAGTGAAGGTGTTGTACACATTTAATACAATTTCAGAACAAAATACTACCTTAAAGTTAATTGCATAATTAACACATGTACACGAAGCAGGCTATTTGGGAGATGGTTTATCTTGAAAACACCGTCTAGAAGAGGTAGAGTATGACCTGCGTTCTCCCTCCCCCAGGTCCCATCAGCTTTTTTATTTTCTACGCTGCATGTATTTACTAAAAGACGTCACTGGCCGGCCGTTCATCATCGCGCACTCTGTGTAGGCCAGGTGGGCATTCTCCGAAACGAGGGTGAAGCAGTTACCCCAGATCACCCACCGGCATCAGCCTGGGAGCCTGGGTGTCATCTGGGGTTCCCTGTCTACATCCTGCCGTCTCAGAAGAACCTCTTTAGTTTAGCCTTGTTTCCTACCGAGGGTTTAATTTAGTGCACGGAAGATAGGCATCTGCCTGTTTGAACACAACTGAAACTCTGGTTTTCCTCGCTTTCCAAGAATGGCCTCTTCACAGCGAGGAACATGGCTGCGGAGCGGAAGAACCGGGCACGCCATCCACAGCCGTACGGGCTTTGCACGCCTGGCTGGACCTGGGGGGAGCGGCAGTCTCTTGGACCAGGGCTGCCAGCTGTGCACGCGCCTGCTCAGCATGCCCGTGTGTGCACGCGCGTGCGTGCGTGTGTGTGTGTGTGTGTGTGTGTGTGTGTGTGTGTGTGTGTAGGGGGAAGTGGCAAGGCGCTGGAGTGGAACTGCTCATCCGCAGGAAGCAGTTGGCCTCTTGCTACTTGTGGGGACTCCACGGAGGGCGCACGGAGCAAATGCAGCCTTTATTTCCCCCCCTGAGCCTTCAGCACAGATGGTGCATGGCCCATCAGAGAGGAGGCGAGGGGTTGTTCAGAGGCGGGTTCAGGTGCCGTGGTGCATGGACCACCTTTAAGCCGAGCACCTTTCCCCATGGAGAGAGCAGAGTGATGTTTGCAGAAGTCCCTTGTCAGCCCACCAGCCAGGTCCATCGGTGCGTGTGCATGCGTGTGTGTGTGTGTGTGTGTGTGTGTGGCACGTGAATTGGCGTGTTGCACATTATATAGACCTGTGTGTGAGGCCAGGGGCTGTGGACAGCCTGGGGAGGTTGGTGAACTTATCGTTCAGCATCGTTGGCGTCCAGTGGGGCTGAGCAGACAAGCAAAGGTTGGCATGTATGTGGGAGTCGTGGGAGAGATGACTTATGGTAGATCCTGGGGGACTTTATCTAGCACACTCTACTAATGGAGGTGGGACGGAACACGTTGAAGGGTTTTAATCCTGGGGGTGACCAGGTCAGAGGTGGATTGTAAAATGATTCATTCTAGGGTCAAGATGGAGGATGGTTTGGAGAGTGTGTTAGTCAAGATACTTTTAGTAGAGGCACCATTTAAAAACAAGTTTGAAGTGGAGAACGTCCATCCATTCTCTCATGGAACCAGATGTGTGGGGATCAGCCGTTCCATGGTGGTTCTGTGGCACAGCTGTGCCCTCAACTGTCCCAGGATCCATCTTTCCCTTCGTGACCCTCAAGATGTTGACCTGGTCTTTTGCTTGGCCTCTCAGAGCTGGTGGTTGCCTGAGTTCCAGACAGTAGACGTAGCAATGCATGGCTGAATAAGAAGGGCACTTCCTTCCTCACTAGGGAAGAAAACCATTCCCAGAAGCCCCCGGCAAACTTCTCCCCAGACGCCTGTTGGCCACGCTGGCGTCCAGTAGCCCCAGCTGCCCTGATGGCTGGAGCAGCATTCTTGTTGGGACTTTGTGGGGTGGGAGCCAGGACACTTAACAGGAACTATTGTGATGTTAGGGTGAGGGCTGTGTTCTCATCCAGTCTTCTCTTCTCCCCTAGGTCAGCTCATGTCTGTTTACTGATTTTTAATCTTCCAAACCTTCATCCACTCTGGTTCACCATGCTTTTGCACCAGTTCTGCAGTGTATTCTTAACTTACGATGCCTAAGGCTGAGTCTAGATACAGTCCTTCCCATGCAGGCTGTGGGAGAAATGTACTGTGATCTCTCCAGCTGCTTATTCATGCAAGCTGATGTTGTGTGTGCTTTTGGTCCATTCATGCTGTTAACCTGGGGTCAGCTTATGGCAAGCTGTAATTCTCGGGTCTTCTTTTTATGTGAACATCTCTATTCCTGCCGTGTTACCCACATATTGAACTGTATCCCGTGGCAGATTCCCTTATAAAATGAAGCATCATTTAAAAAGCAAAAGAAGTCCCATAATATGTTGTTCCTACCTCTTTATAGCATCCATTGGATTCTGCTGTAGTTATTTGTGCATGTGTATCACCCAGTATGTAGGCCACACAAAGAGCTTCTGTGACTCAGGCGATTTGTAGACCTTGTGAAACGTTTTTATTATAGCCACTAAACAATAAAATAAAATGAAACGAAAACTGCCACGAGGCATGAGGCAAATCAAACATCACAGAAAGTAGGCAGCACTGACAGCTGCCTACTTTGGAGATCACTGTTTGGCCCCATTCTTTAGCTTTTTAGGCGCTACCATGTTCTTTACGGGATGGGCATAACATGACGGTCCTTGCCATTTTCCCCTTGGCTACAGAGAGTGACGTACAGTTCTGTCTGACTGATGAGCTCATCCGCTAATATCTCTTTTCAGTTCAATATTAACATGTTTAGCACTGACACTAATTACATGACTAAGGACCTTTCTAATCAATTCATAAAAATCTGTAAGACTGTTCCCACCAGGTCTAAAAATGTTCCAAGCACCTGGATTACGGGAACAAGCACCAAAGGACTTTCATTTGCAGAACATAGAAAATGCGAGTGTCTGTTTTGACCAGTCTGCATTAGATAGGTTCGTCCCGTGCCTCATCTGGAGAGAGCTTTCCTTCAGCCAGCACGCCTTCCTGGGAAGGTGTGCACTCCGTTTCTTCTCTCCCCTTCAGGCGTCTGTTAGTACATTGATGTGTGGGTCTGGCTGTCGGCAGACTGGAATTGGGAAGCATGGAGGTACCCAGTTGCCCCAGGCTGTCTCCCTTTGGTTTCTCCCATTTCTCTGGCTTCTGCCTGATTACTGTGTGGTTCCGACTTCAGCTCGCTGATAATTCTAGCTCTTTCCTAGCACCCACTGTCCACCTGTCTGTGTGCCCATCTGACAACCATCCACCCACCTCACACACATCTCTCATACAGGGCTTCATGGAATGGTTCCTGTCTACTCGTCATAAAGTTCCAAAGAAGTGATTCTTGGGCAAGTTATGTCGGGGCTGTGGCTGTGAGTCTAAGGAAGAGACCTGTTCCTTCCCTTTATTTCCTTCTTGCTTAGGACTCGAATAGCATGCATCCAAGAGCTCTGGCTCCTTTAGTCTTCACTTTGATACCAAAACACTTCTTACCCCTGCAGCTAATGCCAAGTTCAGCATGTGAAGTTAGCTGTTGTTCTGTGGCTGACATATCCATTCTTTAGTGTGTTTGTGTGTCTTTTGAACCTGTCCTATTCATTCTGCCAGGGATGGTACAGATTTAAAACACAAATTTAGTCTAGCCTCCCTCTCCCACCACCCACAATGCTTCAGTGGCTTACCACTGCCTTTGGAATAGCAGGGCACAGGCAGGTCACATGTGGCCTCACACATGTCTTGTTTGGCTCCCCAGTTTTAAGAAATTTTAGGTTAGAGTCAACCCTGAAAAATCAGATTCATGTAAAAATCTGGGTTTCCAGTCTCCCTTTGAACAGTCAAAGTATTTGGTGGCTGTGCTCCATGAGCTGGCAGGGCAGCTCTGCCTGGAGCTGGGGCCTGTGCCCTGTCATCTGAGCCCCACTCGGCCAGCATTATTCACTCGTGCTACTTGACTGGTCTCCATGAGCACTGGAGTTTCACCCCTGGCACTCACCGAAGGAAGATCTAAAGGAAGATTCCAGACTTCTCATGGTGTTCCAGGCCCTCTAGGACCTAGCTTTTATTTATTTCTGCTTCTCTGCTTCTTCGTGTAGTTAGCTGCACAGGACACTTGGCTAACGTGTGCTCCTTATCTGTGCCGTCCTTTCTGCTAATGGAATGCTGCCATTTATACCACCCCCGCTCCTCTGTCCATGCGTCTTTGGCATTACCTGTTCCCCACAGCTCCCAACCACAGCATCACAAACGCCTGTTTTCTATAGTTAACGGAAGGGTTGCCTCCCCGGAAAGTGTTTTCTGACCTCTTGTGTAGAATCGTCCACGCCTTCCTGTAATTGTCCCAAAGCCCTTCTCGGTTCATTCGGCACACTAAGGGCTGCCCTTGAATGCCCGTTTGCACGTCTGTCTGCCAGCAGACTACAGGGCTTTCAGGGGCAGAGTCTGAGTGTGTGCCTATCAGTCTGTATGTCCACCATGCCTGGCACAAGGACCGTGCCTACTAATTGTGAGCCAAGTACATGAATGGTTTCCTCTTAGGCTGTAAATCTTGGAGACTTTATCTTCTGTGCAGTGTTGTTTATTAAAGACGCTAAAGAATGGTGGGGTTCATGAAAACAAGACGAGGGGCTATGCCTGCTTTATGAACAGTGTGTCCCAAGTGCCTTGGGGTTGGCCTAGGTGGAAGGGGTGCAACAAATATTTACCGAATCGAATGAAAGACTGAAGAACCGGAGACGCTGTCCAAGCCAGGGCAGTGGCCTGTGGTGCACTGTGGATCGATGCCCATGTCACACCTGTCCGTTTCCTTTACTGCCCCATAAAAGGGTTATGTGCGCTCTCCAAGTCTGTCACTGCTATAAAAGGGTATTTTATACATCTTGGCATTTGCTTCTCAGGTAACGAATCTGACCTTGAACTGGAAAAGAAGTTTAAGGAAGAAGATCGAGACAAGGCCCCGAGGAGACCGCGGACACAGAGAACAGAGAAAGTCCAGAAGATCTCAGGAAAGGAGGCCGGGCAGATTTCCGGAGCGAAGAAACCCATCATAAGTGTGGTTTTAACTGCACACGAAGCTATTCCAGGTGACCTCAAAAGCGGGAAGTGACCAAATGAGATTCTTTTTTTAAACTTTTTATTTATTTTAAGTGTGTTTTTCCAGGACCCATCACCTCCAAGTCGAGTAGTTGTCTCAATCTAGTTGTGGAGGGCACAGCTCACAGTGGCGCATGTGGGGATCGAATTGGTAACCTTGTTGTTAAGAGCACTGCGCTCTAACCACCTGAGCTAACGGGCTGCCCCCAAAATGGGACTCTTGGCAAGGCTGTACCAGGGGCAGCCTGACAGCTTGGGCCCCGTGATCCAGGCAGCTTGCTCACTGATGAGCTCTGCATTTATATACCCACTAATCTGGGACTGTGGCAGACCTGTTACTACCCGGGGCTGCAGGAAATAATGTGCAGAGAGGAGGTAGGGAGGGCTGCTCCCTCTGCTGCCTCTCCCCCTGCCATTCCAGTGGCCACTCAGGAGCAGCGGCCAGGGAGGGGGTTTCTTTCCTTTGCTCCCCTCACCCAGCCCGTCTCCTGGATGCCCTCCGTCCCCCTCACTGCGCTCAGGAGGGCCGTCCCAAGTGTGAGACAGACCTACTCAGACAGACTAAGTCGGGTACCTCTCCAAGACCCACACTAATTAATAAATTCCCTCTGTCTGATTTCTCTTTTGCATTTGTAGTGGGTTCATCAAATATTTATTTGTAATGCTGGAAATTTCTCTCTCCCTTTCATTTCATATAAAATAGCAAGTGGATATCTTATACTGCTTTTTTTAAAAAGGTCTCTTCCAGGAAGGGAACCTTTAGACTAAAAGCAGTTTATGACAATAGATTCCACAGTGTAATAATTTTTTCCCCATCCATTTGGGGTGAAGGGTCTCAAATAAAATTAAAAAATCAAGTTTAGGATTTTACAACCAGCTACAGTCTTTTAAGCATGTATTTTTGATGCCAGTAGTAACTCGTTATTTGGAGTGAAAACACTGAATAAATCCCTCTTTATACTTCAGTGCTGAGTAAGGTCATACATAGAGAATTATCCACATATAATTATGTGACCTGGAGAACTTTCTGGAAAGTCACTTTGTCTGCCCTACCCTACCTACTTCAGAGTAGTATTATTCGTGGAAATGAAAGTCACAGAACAGAGGTTCCTGTACTCAGCCATCTTTTGAGGATGTTTCTAGAATAATTTCTTAAAAATTGATGGCAGTATTTTGAGATTTCTGTAAGTGGGAGTTGAAAAGTATAATTAATTTCCTGTGCTATTCCGGAAGCAAAGGGCAGATTGGAGCCTCTTCTTTAATGCACTTGACACATACGTGTGTGTATGTGCACACATACGTACACGTATGCATGCAGTGCCCGCTGCTGTACAAGGTCTTTGATCATTTCACATCATAGAATTGCACAAGTGAAGGTGACCTTGGGTCTTCCCCTGCAAACCCTTCATTTCCTAGGTGGGAAGCAGAGGCCCAGAGATGGTGGGGTCGTGTCTTATTTGGGACTGGACTCCAGGCAGCTCAGTGCCTGTTCACCCTTGGTTAGTGGATCCCACTAGGGCACACTGCCTTGATGCCGTTTGACATTTATGCAAAGTTTGATACATGTGGCCCCATGTAAAACCTTGCAGGTATACATATGTATGTATCTATATGATATTTAAAAAAAATAAATAGATCAAGCAGAGATAAACCTAGGGACATTTTGATAGATTATTAGAAAACTTGCCTCTTCCCTTCCACGTACACACACACACACACACACACACACACACACACGTTAAATGTGCAAACTGAAAGAAAACTACTATCTTGCATGGGTGACACACAGTAAAGAAGTACACCTTCCAGGCTCAGCTCCCTCCACTGGGTGGGGTCAGGGCCACTCATGGTGCCTCTAACACAGTGCATTGTGCCTCCTCTCAGGTGCCACCAAGATTATTCCAGTGGAGGCTGGCCCCCCAGAAACAGGAGCCGCAAACCCCGAGGCCACCTTGGCCGACCTGGCACCTCGGAGAGGGTACCAGGAGTATGCCATTCAGCAGACTCCATATGAGCAGCCCATGAAGTCCAGCAGGTAAAGTGTCCATTGTGTGTGACTGCAGACAGAGACGGGGCTCCAGTGACCCAACCCCTGAGGGCGTGAGGATCAGCACCTTCGTTTATCAGGACTCTGCTTTGTAAAGGGCACTGGTTTCTTGACCTAAGAATCAACCCCTCCATTATGGCCTGTTCATGACCCACTGTGCGTGTTCTGCACACGTTCCCCAGGTTCTGTCTCAGCTATGATATGTGCACGATGAGCTAGATGAGCACAGATCCCCTGAGCTCTGCAAACACCTTCCAAGCTGAGAGGAAAATCAAAGCAAACACCCATCACCAGTGGATCCCCTCTGTTTCTGGAAGAGGGGAAATGAGGTGTTTTGGGGAGAGAATAAACTTTAGTGCTAGTTAGACCTGGCTTGACTCTATACTGTTCTACTAGCGTTCAGCACGGCAGATTAAACACCTGTTGTGTGTCAGGCACTGGGGATATGAGACAGAACAGGACAGACAGGACCACTGCCCGGATGAAGCTGTCACTCTACTGTGAGTTGACACACAGGAGTTTGCCTCCAGGCCTTTGTTATACCAAGCACAAGATTGTACAGCAGAATCTGACTTAGTTTAGTGGTGAGAATAAATGTCAAAAGATATGGAAAGTGTCTGGCGCGTGCTGTGCTCCTGTTAAACTATAATGTAATATCATGTGGGTTGCTTCATTAATTTGTAGCCTCAGTCCACTGTTCTTTCTTGCAAATGTGAGCAACTGAATTTATTGATGAAGTTGTAAAAATACTGATTCCTTCGGCAAAACTGTAATGGCATTAAATCTGAAGATCGTTCTGTTCTCAACTCAAGTTGATTTGTAGACCTTAGCTAATTATCTTCGTATTTCAGGGTCTGTTGGGGACAGGTTCAACTAAATGCTATTCTCATTACAGATAACTATGCTTGATGTTTAATGAGCAGATCTAGGCTGTATTCCTATTGTCATGCATTCTATTACTATATAACAGTATCCGCTATAAAATAGTTACGAGAAAGACTTCTTTGCATGACGATTTTGCTTTGTAAACTATAGATTCAAACTTTTAGGTTATAGCAATATGTCAATTAGGTTATATCAATTAGGTTCTCGCACAAATGTGGTACAGATTTATTTTGTAAGAAATTTTGGGAGCCCAGAAAAACTATAAAAAAATCATTTGTAATTCCATTGCCCTAAGATAACCGCTGTTGATATTATTAATGTATTTCCTTCCAGCCTTTCTTCAGTCCCTATATTTTATAAAATTGAGTTTATATTTTATGTGTGAGTTTGTATCTTGCCTTTCATATTAACCACATTATAGTAATTTCCCTTTGATCCTGCTGTTACGCACACACCCTGTTCTTCAGCTACATGCTGTAACATCATGAGGATGTGCTATAACCTCCTCGACTCTGGGCACTGCAGCCAATGAGACCTTTGTAAAACACCCATTTGATTGTACCCTTTAAGGCCTGACGTTGTCCTTAGGAGAATTTGGCCACTGAGCCTTCAGGGCTGCCAGCTCTCCCCTCGACCTCCCTCCTGTACACTGTCTGGTTCTCTGGGCTCCAGCTTCTGCGTCAGCCATCTGGGCCCTTTTCACTTCCTTGATCTCTCCTTGCAGGTGCTTCTTCCTCACCCTGGCTGCCTCCCCTCCGTTGGGTCATCCTTCTGCCATTGACTCCAATGTCCAGCCCTCAGGGCGGCCTGCCCTGTCCCCTGGACTCAGAGCACCTTGCCTTTTGCCATCACAGCGGGGAGCTGATGGTCTTTATCTGCTCATTTTTATGGCTATTGCGCTAGCCAATCATTTCTCGAGGAGGTGTGCTTTAGAGAGCACGAGTTGTATTTGTTTTTGCCGCTATCATATCCCCACTGCCTGGAATACTTTTTTGAATGAATGAATGAGTGAAAAAAAATAATAAATGTGCCAAGTAGGTCCCTATGTTGGGAACTTCAGACAGCTTCCCGCTCTCAGCTGTTGTGAGACATTGTGCAATGAGTACCTTCATTCACATTTTGTATTCGTTTTTTTCAAATAGAGTCCCAGAATTGGAATGACTGAATCAAGGGGTCTGGCCTTGTAAACTGATTGCCTGATTGCTTCCTAGAATGCAGTGGGTGACAGTGCCTCTCTCACTGAATAGGGAACATTCGAGTAAAAGAATCTAAAGGAATCGTGGGACTTTGCAGCTGTGCACCAGTTCCCAGTCAGTGGGTTACACTTGTCATATACAGGCTGCTTGGCGTCTTCACCAGATTCCTTCTGTTTGATGGAAATAAGGCACTAAGGCCTTTATCAGGTAATTGTGTATAACACACACGCACACCACAGCAAAAGATTCTCCTGAGACCATGGAGATCTTGCACCAGAGAAGGAAATACCGTGATGTGTTTTTTAAATGAGCAGTACGAATCCAGGGTTTCTTTCTTTGGTGTCCTTTGTGCCAGTACAATTTATCGCCTTCTAGATAGCGTCAGCATTTGAGAAAGATCCAAATGAGTTTCCTTAAATTAGCCTTGGGTGTAGCATGCAGGCATAGCCATAACTTTCACATTTGAATATTTTAATTACATTGTGTGAATTGTACCCTGCAGTGTTTATGGACTGCAATCCATTTAAATATTTTTAATTTAAGAACAAGGCAACCTGTGGTAAACATAGTTGTATGGAAAGTTCCATGAAGACAGACTTTGCAGTTATATAGTGGGTACAGGTTAATGGTATCTGATTAACAGTACCATGTGGTCGGTAGTTATCCTGAGGACTTCCTTGGAGACTTGACACACGGTCCAGAGGGAGTAGTGATGGGCAGGAGGAAGCCTCCCCCGCCTCTTTGGCTCATCTGCCAATTCCTGTCTCCAGTGCATGTCATAGCACTTCAGTGTGTCATTCATTGATTTTAGAAACAAGGGGTGACTGTTCCAACAGCAATGGAAGCCCCATCCGGGGGCCTTCTCCATGTGTACAGTCCCAATGGGGAGGAGGTTGTTATGAACAGTGGTTTCAGGCAATTTAGAGGTTGAGGAGGAATGTGCAGGCTATGGAGGCAGACATTCTGCTCGGGTTCATATCTGGCTTCCCCACTTACTAATTGTGTGACCTTGGGCAAATACTCAGTTTTGTTATCTGTAAAATGGGTATAATAATAGAGTTGGGATTAAATAGGGCTTGGTGTATGCTAAGTACTCAATAATTGTTAGCTATTATTTCTACCATCTCATTCAGCATACCCACGGCCACATTGAAAGAGAAAGGGTTCATGAGGCAGACCGTGCTTTTATTCTCCATCACAAACACGGAATCTAACATGGTGCCTGAAACACTTGGCAAGTGTTAATAAATAGCGATCATTTATTAATAAACGATGCATGAGGTTAATAAATGGCACCTGAACAGCAATCTTCTTTACCCTGCCTGAGTTCAAAACCAGTCGTGATGGAGGAGGAGGAAGACAGAGATTGAAACTTCAGCTCTTATTACTGATAGAGCTGTGGGACAAAAGAGTGTAGTGCAGCCCACCGCAGTCCTGCACCATTGCTGTTCAGGCCCACAGATGCCCACTTAACTGAGAGCTTACCGGGCCACATGCTGTCCACGGGCAGATGCCTCCTCACCAGGAAGGGAGAGGCGAGCTCAGCTCGGGACGGCTGGATCTGTTCCAGACCCATTGATCAGATGTGTCAATTTACTTATCCTGGGAAGAAGTGAGGCCGTGGAGAAAGGCCCAGAGTCTTTCACTTAATGGGTGGTCCTCACATGCAAACTTGTAGCAAAGGCAAAGGAAGGCTGTCACCCCTGATGGCTGGTTGAATGAATAGGCGAGTCTGGATTACTGAAGCTGTGGAGCAAACCTGAGCAGATTGTATATAGTCTCACAGAGCAGACCGAGTGCGTTCCATTAAGCCTGGTGCCGTTAAAACACCCCGGAATACATTCCGGTTGGCTTTGGAATGTGGCTGTCGTGTACGTGGTGAATGTCACACCCCTCTTCCCCCTTCCTCCTCCTGCTCCCTCTTCCTTGTTCTGTGATCAGACGTCTCTTCTTCAGCAAGTTTTCCCAGTCACCTGAATCCAGGTTAGACGTCTCTGTCTTTTCCGAGATCTCACATCCTCCTGTCGACACTTAGCACACCGGCGCAGCTGTGTGCTGACCCGCCTTCTCTCCCCCAGACTGTGAGGCCCCGAGGAGCAGGGACCACCCTTCCCTCTGTGTGTGTGCTGGTCCGTGCCGGGGCCTCTGGTCCTGTGTGCCAGTGAGCGAATGCGCACATCCGTCCTCAGTCCCCCTCCGCTGAGGTCGGGACCTTTGGTGTCGACCCTGTAGGATGGCGTGTGAGGCCCCTGGGCCCGTGCGGTCTCCGGCTGTAACGCTGCTGTCCTCTGTTCCCAGGCTAGGACCCACCCAGCTCAAGATCTTCACCTGCGAGTACTGCAACAAGGTCTTCAAGTTCAAGCACTCCCTGCAGGCTCACCTGAGGATCCACACCAACGAGAAGCCGTACGCCTGCTCCCACTGCAGCTACGCCAGCGCCATCAAGGCCAACCTGAACGTGCACCTGCGCAAGCACACCGGCGAGAAGTTCTGCTGCGACGACTGCTCGTTCACCTGCCTGAGCAAGGGCCACCTGAAGGTGCACGTGGAACGCGTGCACAAGAAGATCAAGCAGCACTGCCGCTTCTGCAAGAAGAAGTACTCGGACGTCAAGAACCTCATCAGGCACATCCGGGACGTGCACGACCCACAGGACAAGAAGGTCCAGGAGGCCCTGGACGAGCTCCGCCTGCTGACGAGGGAGGGCAAGCGGCAGCTGCTCTACGACTGCCACATCTGTGAGCGCAAGTTCAAGAACGAGCTGGACCGCGACCGCCACATGCTGGTTCACGGTGACAAGTGGCCCTTTGCCTGCGAGCTCTGCGGTCACGGGGCCACCAAGTACCAGGCACTGGAGCTGCATGTCCGGAAGCACCCATTTGTGTATGTCTGCGCCATATGCCTGAAGAAGTTTGTCAGCTCCATCAGGCTGCGCTCCCACATCAAGGAGGCACACGGGGCCACCCAGGAGGCCGTGGTCTTCACCAGCTCCATCAACCAGAGCTTCTGCCTTCTGGAGCCTGGGGGGGACATCCAGCAAGAAGCCTTGGGGAGCCAGCTACAGCTGGCGGAAGAGGAATTTGTGTTCCAGGGGGTGAATGCTCGGAAGGAGGTGGCCTGCCCTGGGGAGGCCCAGTCTGAGGAGGGACGGAAGGGGCCAGAGGCCCCCGTGGCGGTGCCTGCCCCGCCGGTGCTCGTGGCCACCCCCCAGGCCGAGAGCGCCACCCTGCCCTCCTGTGATCTGGGAGCTGCGGAAGTTGCTTCGGACCCCCATTCGCATGCAGTAGTTTCTGGTGAGCTTCTGATGAGAAACGATATCTCCTCTGCTGAGACTCACGCTGACCCCGAGAAGACCCTGGACACCCAGCACGGAGGCTCTGCCCAAACTCAGGGCGAAGCAGTTAAGCTGCTGCTACCCAAGGCTAGAAGCCCCAGCGCAAACCAAGAGACCCAGGGTTCCCCAGGGGAAGGGCCGAAGACGGCTGCCCTGCCGTCTGATGGATCAGATCCCAGAGGGTGTCTCAGGTCAAACCCAGATGAGGCCTCAGACCTGCCTCCGGTAGCCGGTGGGAGGGACGTGGCCCTGGACCAGCCTGACTCGTGCACAGCTGCCCCCGAGCACCGGGCCAGCATGAGTGCGTTCATGAGGATCCTGGACAGTTTACAGAAGAGGCGAATGGACACGGGCTTGTGCGAGAGGATCCGGAAGGTGTATGGAGACCTGGAGTGTGAATACTGTGGTAAGGAGAGGCAGCACGGGGCACGCAGCCGATGGGCCCTCATTCCCACAGGCCATCCATCCCCGCCTTGCTTTGGGTCACCTCATGTTTGATTTGAGCTCATGTCTCTTTGCACAGAACAGCTTCTAAACGAGCTACCGAGCTAGCCTCCATTTTTAGAGAGCTATGGGTGGACGCTCGTGTTGAATGTTAGCATTTGAGGTCTTTGTAAAGGCAGCTGGGGAGACGGGACAGCGGACCGTTGGGCTCGGTCGGGCGTGCATGCAGAGGTTTAGCCCACGGCCTCTGCCAGAACTTTAACCAAGAACAGTCTTTTCTGGCACATGACATGTTTAAAGTAGAGCTTTAAGTTGTGGCCGTGTTCTAGGTGAGCGGAGAGGTTACCAAAGTGGCTGCAGCTCCTTGTAGGGAGGCCCCGGATAGAACCTTCCAGCCCTAGTGCACGCATGGCCTCTGAGTCTCCTGGAGAGCTGGCAGCGCAGGAAGCAGGAGGCCCAGCTCTGGGCCCGGTGTCCCAGGTGTCAGTAGAGTTCAGAGACTCTCTGATTTATGCATGTGCATAGTAGTATTTGACACCATGATCGGCCCTCAATAAACAATTGTTTCCTCCTCTCCCAGCTCCGACATCAGGCAAAAATAGTAGCACCCTTAATATTTGCAGTCTCCCACCTCTGAAAAGTAATTTCCAGACAGACATGTTGTGGAAAGTGTGAAGGGTGACCCGGACCAGCAGTAGAGGGAGATAAATATAGTCGTTACAAAGTCATAATAATTTAAAGAAAAAAATCAGATTCAATAGAAAAGAAACTTCCTTGTTCTCACGTGAAAATATTTTTTTAGGCAAACTTTTTTGGTACCAAGTGCATTTTGATATGCATGTCCGCACCCACACCCGGGAACATCTGTATTATTGCTCCCAGTGTCATTATTCTTCCATCACCAAAAACTGCCTTAAACGCCATGTAATTCAGAAACACAGTAACATCTTGCTGAAGTGTCCCACTGACGGCTGTGACTACTCGACTCCAGATAAATATAAGCTGCAGGCCCATCTTAAAGTTCACACAGAGCTGGTAAGTAGAAGCCCGGATGGCAGCTCGTGCCCCCTGGGTGCTCATGGCTTTCTCACTTTTACGCAGACGGCGGTGTCCATGCTTCATGTCCATCCAGGGTGCGCGTGTCCAACCCGGAAACCGGAGGGGTCTTCTCACAAAACAGGCTCTTTGCCTTACAGGAGACTTCACCGCGGGGTTCCTTTCACAGGGAGAGTCTCACGGATGTTGGAAGAAAAATTAGATTGAACAAAGTGGCTTTCTATGCAAATTTTTCAGCATCAGAGAAAGTCTGCAGAAGAATGTTGTACAGAATAGAAATAAAACAAGGGTGTCTTCGATTATGGTTTAAAGAATTATTAATAACAGGGATAATAATAGTGACAGCTGCCACTAAAAGTTGCTGACAGGTTAAATTAGGTAATGCCTGTAACGTGTTAGGCACAGTGTTTGCTTCACAGTAAGAGCACAGTAAATGTTGACACCCAGGATTGTCAAACAATTGTGTTATTTGTAGGAAGCTGTGAGAATTATCTGTGAAGCACTTTTATTAAGAAAAAAAGTGACGTGTTCGTTCAAGGTGCTGTTAATATTCACGATGGTAAAATTTGTTTAATTCTTTGGTGGTAGGTCTGGTAACACAATGAATGAATGTCTATTTTTGCAAATCCTAATCTAACTGCAGAGGCTGACACCTGAGAGGGACTTAAGACTTCTTGATGTCATCAAGGAGGCACAGCTGGCCCCAGGTGTGGTTCTGTTTCAGTTGTGTTCCTTTTTATGCCACTGGCAGCACAGCCTTCAGACATTGGAAGTTTATGCCACTGTTCTCTGGCATGAAAAGCACTAACACCGTAGCCGTCTGTCACCAGGGGTGAGGTCAAGATGTTTCAGGTTTCATGAGAAGGTCAGAACATGTACTTGGGGTTAGATATCTGCATTCAAATACCTGCTTGAGCGCTTACTATACAGGCTATGTGACGTTGGGCAAGTCACTTGTCCTTTCTGAGACTCGGTAGCCTTCTGTAAGAAATGCGAATATATATAAAAAAGTGTGTATGTGTTTTATGCGCACACATACACACTCATACATACACAGATATGCACAGACAGGTATACACATATGTATACACATGTATATTTGTAATAGACTTTTTTCCAATTACAGTTGACATTCAGTATATATTAGTTTCTCATGTACAGCATAATGGTTAAACATTTATATAATTTACGAAGTGATCCCCTCGGTAAGTCTAGTACACACATGTACACATGTGCACATACATTATATACTATATGCCATAGTATATGTTGTATACTATAACACAGAACAGATACACACACACGTATTTGTGTATGGACACGGATCTAGAGTTATTGGGAGGTTAAAGTGGAATGCTCTAGATAACGAACTTGGCTCAGTGCTGGTGAGGTTGACCGTGTACCATGATTGCACGCCTCTGATGCCACCTAGTACACGTTCCTGTTTCCTCACAGAGTTGTGGTCAGGGGGGCATTGCTTCCAGTATTCTCTTAGGGCAGGGAAACCTGAGGTGGCGGAAGTTCACAGCTGTGACTTTGCCGGGAACTCACATGACGTCAAGGGGGAGTGAGGCAGCGCGAGGCCAGGGTTCGTTCTCGGGGCAGCCTTGGCGTGTAGCTGTTAAGACCAGGAACCAGACTGCCTCCCGTTTACCATGCAGTTAGCCTCAAGACGAGCCATTTAACTGCCCTGGGCCTCGGTTGACCCATCCTCAGGTGAGGATGAAGTGAGGGAAGATGCGCAAATGCCTCAGAACAGTGCCTGGCATGGAGTGAGCTTTGTATGCTGGTGACTGTTATTATTACTGTTAGTAATTATTCCGCTTGGCATTTGGGACTTGTTGCTCTGGAGTTAGACATTTGGAAACACAGACTGAAGACTGACACAAGCAAGGAAGCTGTAATAGCTTTGTGACCTGGGACGGCCTGTATTTTCCATCCCCATCGTGTGTCTCAGGGATGCATGGGGCTCAGGGTCAACAGGGGAGCGTCAGCTCCAGCCTCATATGCTTTTGTTTTTCTTGGTAAATGGCATTTCAGGAAGCCTTTCTCTTCAACTTCCTGTGGTTATGAATCTTCTTCAAAGAGACCCTCTCTTCAGTGCTGACATTTGAGAAGCCATCCCAGGAAGTGTGTCCTGGGGGAAGGGAAGTAGCTTTTGCTGGTGTCATCCTGGGTACAGGCCCTCGTGCGACCTTACTGAATAATTGTGCCCCTTCTAGGATGTGGGCACTGCTCCCGCACTGGGCAGATTAGGTGTCTTCTATGGGAGTCATCGGAAGGTGCCCCCGGCCACACGTTGGTAAGGGGCAGAGACGGAACTCAAGCCCATGGGGTTCTCCGTGATCCATGCTCTTGTCACGGCCCCACCCTGCCCACTTCGTGGTGGTCGGTCACGAATCTCGGCCACGCTACTTTTGGCAGGTCTCTTGGTCACTTGTATGTCACTCAAAGGAGCGCGGCGGGGGTAGACTTTGTCCTCTGAGAGCAGGGACTGTGTTGACACGTTCTGTGTGGTGCCTTACGCTGCAGTAATAAACGTGTCTGAAAGTCACCGCGAGAGAAGAGCGGGAATAAGGGAGCGTGACTGCGTTGACCTTACAAACGAGGTTATTCTGATTCCCGTCAACACTCCCGCTTCCTTCGACGCTGGTAAAGTTGAATTTGTCTTTTCCCTTGCTGATATGTGCGTACTTCCATTTGAAACACTTTTTAAAGGTGAATGTGCTTCTGCTGCTTGTGAAGCTCGTGGACACAGGTCCGAGGCATCCATTTCTGCCGGGCGTTGGGATTTCCAACAGGAGTTAAGACCCGGTCCTGCCCTCGAGGGGCACTTTGTTTTGTTGGGGATAAACAAGTGGACAGGGATGGCAATATGGCCGTGAGGGAGGGTGAGCAAGGCAAAGACACACTGACCTGGACACACTGGCCGGGTCACGGGGAAGGGGGCTGCCTGGAGGAGGAGTCCTAAGCTGGATGAATTGGATTTGGCCAAAGGAAGAGGCAGGGAGGAAATTTCCAACCGAGGAGGGGGTACAAACCAAAGCAAGCCTTTCATATTTACATCAGGGTGCTGAATAACTAATCCTTTTCCATGAAGCAGGAGGCCTGTAATTCCAGTGTAGTAGATAGCATCATTTATGAAGACAGGTTTCAGTGTTTTGAGTTCAGAAAACATTTGCCTTTTCAGCCTGTAAATTATTTCTATAATGAAGCCAAAGGTACCAAGGAAATGATGACACAAGATCTTCCGTTAGCTCTCATCGCTTACTTTCCCTTTCTCCCAGCCTCAGGCAACCACTAATCTGCTTTCTCTCAATGGATTTGCCTGTCCTGGACATTTCTCACGGAATAGTGGAATGAATAGTAGCCCGCAGGGTGGAGGCGAGGTAGCGTGAATGAGCGTTGTGACAGAAAGGTGCCATATGGATGTCACCGTCCAGGAAAGGGGAAGTGGTGCTGTTCTAACGTGGAGCCAATCCTTGAGCCAGAATGGGGCTTGGTTTCCATGCCTGTGATGCAGGGAGATGGGGCCCGGAGTGTTGAGTCTGGTTGGGCTCTTACCCGTTTTCAACATGGAGTCGCATGTAATGCAAAACTAAGGAAATTTAAAATAAAACCCCCACCCCCCACCCCAAATGGCCCTGCCTCCAGTCCATTCCAGTGGGGATAGGACTCTGGGATGAGTTAGCTAAGCTCCTATTTCTGTGACCCTGAGAAACCATTTTTAGCTGAGGTAATGCCTAATGGTTGGAAAGTGTGTACCCGCTGAGTATAGTTTCTTCTCACCACCTCCCCCGGCCCCTTCAGCAACTAGATGGAGTGACTTATAGTGAAGGCTGTACTGCAATTAAGGAAATGTGGGGACCTAATCAAGGGAGTTTGTCAGTGACATTTCCGGAGCAAGCCCACTTTTTACAGCAGCGTGCAAACTTTGTGAAGGAGAGGCCAGAGAGAACACGGTATTTGTACAGTGAGAGGGGACTGTGGGTTCTGGCGTGCTGGAGTTCAGACCCTGTATCCACCCCTGTGATCTGGGGGAAATTTGTTAGCCTTCTGGTATCTCACTTTTTTCATCTGTAAAATGCAGATAACGTACTTTCTCCTACCTCTTAGGGTTAAGTTAGACATACGTATAGGACACGTAGGTGAGTGTTTTCTTAGTCCCTTGATCCATTAGAATGTTGTAAAATCAGTTGAGTGGACTACAACTAATAGTGTATCTTAGAAACGAAATGGAACAGAATAAAATAGAAATTATCAGCCTCGTTCACCTATACCAAGGGTAAGTATTGTTTTCTGAGACCTTTCTTCCGTGTTTCGTATGCTTATGTGTCCATGTGTGTACATGCATGTGCTGGCTGGGGATGTCAAATAGGTGACCTGTGGGTCCCATTAAATAAGTTTGTAAGTCACTGACCCAGGTGATGTAATTTGTGACGTCCTGAGTCAGAATCCCACGGGAGTCATTGTTATGGATGATATTCCTGAGCTCATACTATCATTGTGATTTGAGGGGGGACCTGGGAATTTGTTACTCAAATAAGTTTCTCCTGACACAGACTTTTGAAATACCTGGAAGTGGACCATATGGTGGATGTGTCAGTCTGTTCCCTTTCCCTCTGGCTTACGTTCCTTCCCAGCAGACCTCACAGGGAACCCGCATGAAGGACGGTGTAGCAGGAACGAGCTGGGCAGTGGGCACGTTTCGGTGTCACATTCCGACTCTGCCACTCCACCGGTCAGTGGTGTGGCTTCACTACCTAAGCTCTTTGGCCCCTGATCTGTAAAGGGGGATAACAGTCCTCGCCCCCAGGCTTGCGGTGGGAACTCAGTGAGGTGGCCTTTGTCAGCAACACGGCACAGGCCCAGGCAGGTGGGGAGAGGCCAGCCCACCAACGCTCGCCCTTCTTAGGAGCCACATACGTAACGTAGGAGGAGGAGGAGGAATAGCAACGGTGTGTGTCCAGCCAGGCTCTGCTGGTCTCCCGACAAAGGTTTAAAATCGGTGCTGGCTCCTGTCTTTGAGAAGGACATAGTCTGTTTGGGCGACAGAGGTCCACATATTCTAAAAATCTTACGTGCACTGACTGGAAGTAAGCTAAAATCTTAGATTGCCAACCAAATGCAGAGAAAGTATCTTTCTGGAAATAAATGACTTAGTCAGTATTATTTTTTTTTAAAGTAGAGGGAAATGTTATTGAACTGAAGTGGTTGCGCGTAAGGTTTTTCCTTTCCCGGAGCCACAAGAGCGTGGCCTTTTCTTACTTGATCACAGACCACTTTGTTCCTGTGTTGCCCTGTTGGGTGTTTATCCACAGCGCCGGAGACCTTGGGTGACCAGAGCTTCCTGTGTACAAAACAGCATCCCATTAGTAAGCCCGAGGTCCAGAACTGCAGGGGCTCGGCCTGGCAAAACACAACTGCTGTCAGTAGAAAGCAAAGTTTCTGACTCTTTTCTAACTGTTCCATCAGTCACAGTCTAAGCGCCATCTCTCCTGTCTCTGCCCTACTTGCCGCATGTCCGCAGTGTTTATTGAACTCTGTGTGCTCGCATTTCTCTTTCGGGCCCAGCTCGTGAGCCCCTCGAGGGCTGGGCCAGTGTCTCACACTTTTGTCCCCAGTGCAAACCCTGGCACTAAACTGGGGCCCTGGAAGGTTGGAGGAATGAAGGAGTGAGCCCACAGAGGATAGCGTGGCCTTTTATTTCTGAGAAACTGTTCAGAGTGGAACCTCCCACCTTGTAGCTTAAGTGCCTATCAGACAGTTTCAGGTGTACTTACTTAGCCCACAGTTCATACACCTGATGGCACAGAGGTGTAGACCAAGGCAAGGTTTGCCCAGAGCGGAAAGCTGGACTCAGCATCAGTCCTGGCGCTGTGTCTGACCCCCAAACCTTGACCACGGCCTCCCTTCTTTTCACATCCTGTGTTGCTTTGAAGGCCATTTCCCTTGGAGCAAACAAACCCCCAGGGCTGGGCTCTGTTACCATCATTAACTCCGTGGACCTCGCACTCTGTGCCTCTGCCAGCAATGCTTTTAACCACCACTCCTTCTAAGTTTGCTTTGTCGGTTTGGGTTTTCATGTCCGGTACAAAACTGAGGTTTTGGCAAAGAAAGAAATGAGTCCGAAGAGCGCACCCCTCTCCCACCACCCTTCCCACTGCCTGTGTCCTTCTGATGGTCTTCAAAGGCATCAAGAAGTAGGGGGCCCTGATAAGCTCTGAGGTAAATTGCTTTCAGGCTATCAGAGTAAGAGAAAAAAAAAATCCAATAGCAACGGCTCAGGGAGATCACCGTAACCTCTTTCAAAGCCTTTCTGAGAGCCTCCGTCAACTCTGATGACCAGGGCACTGGCGACAGCCGCGGGTGGTTACAGACCTCCCTTCTAGGATGCTCGCCTGGCCCACGCTTCCTGTGTAAGGGTGTGGGAGTGCTGGGGTGACTGGAAGGGTCAAGGGAAGGGGAAGGACAGTGACAGGAGCGTGCCAAGAAGCCTCGAGCCGTGATGTAGTCTGGGCGGACATAAGGACATTGGCTGGGTGGAAAGCTCAGGACAGCTTCACAGGGCCTGGACCCCGTGGGCACGTGAGCTTGGCAGGCGCTGCTTGGAACCCAGGTTTTTGGTGGCAAACGCATCCGCACTGTTTGGTTGTGCAGAGGGACTTCTGTTTTGTTTCTGTTTTTAAATATAAAGTACCCTTTTCCTAAGTGCTCTCGGGACTACCAGGCTCAGGAGACATTCTATAACAGTAACAGCAAGGACTCCACATAGGAATCTGAAAGAGTGTGCATTCAGATGCCCTTTTGGAGGTCCCCAGGGGCGTTGGCCCAGAGAGGTCTTAGCTGAGGCTGAGTTGTATAACAACAGTGCTAAGACCACAGCAGCAAAGCCTTTCAGATTTCATACTCACTCTCTTCCAAGCACTTTAGGTGTGTTTCTGTCAATAAACTTCATTTTTTAGAGCCCTTTTAGGTTTGCTGCGCAATTGAGCACGGAGTACAGAGATTTCCCACATACGCTCTGTCCACACACGTGCACACCCTCCCCACTGTTGACACCTACACCTCAGTGGTATCTTACTCACGATCGATGCACCTACGTGGACATGGCCACTGACACCCGAGTCCACAGGTGTGCATTAGGCCTCACTCTTGGTGGTGCCCATTGTGTTGTCCGTTATTTGGTGCTGTCCATTGTCTGGGCAAATGTGAAGGACATGCATCCATCATTATAGTATCACACTGAGTAGTTTCACTGCCCTGAACATCCTCTGTGTTCTGCCAGTTCATCCCTCCCACCCCCTTGCACCCTGGCCACTATGGATTCTTTTACTGTCTTCATCATTCTGCCCTTTCCAGAATATAATACAGTTGGAATCATATAGTATGTAGCCTTTTCAGATTGGTTGCTTTCCCTTAGTAATGTGTATTTAAGTTTTTTCCACATATTTTTGTGACTTGATAGCTTATTTCTTCTTAGTACTGAATCATATCCCTTTGTCTCGATAGACCCAATGTATCTATTCATTTACTGAAGGGCATTTTAGTTGCTTCCAAGTTTTGGCAATTCTGAATAAAGCTGTTGCAGACGTCTATGTGCAAGTTGTTTTTCTGTTTGTTTGTGGACATAAGTTTTCCATTTATTTGGGTAAATACCAAGGAGCAGTTGCTGGATTTAATGATATGGATATGTTTAGTTTTGTGAGAAATTGTCAAACTGTCTTCCAAAGTGGCTGTACCATTTTGCATTCCCACCAACAATGAATAGAGTTCCTGTTGCTCCACATCCTCTGTAGCATTTGGTGGTGTCAGTTTTCTGGGTTTGGGTCATTCTAATAGGTGTGTAGTAGTGTCTCATTGTTATTTGAATTTACATTTCCCTGATGACATGATGGGGATCATCTTTTCACATGCTTACTTACCATCTGTTTATTTTATTTGGTGAGGTGTCTGTTTAGGTTTTTGGCATATTAGTTGTTTTTTTTTTCCTTGTTTTTTTTTTCCCCCTACTGAGTTTTAAGTGTTCTTTGTGTATTTTGGATAACAGTCCTTTATCAGATATATCTTTTGCAAACATTTTCTCTCTGTCTATGGCTTTCCCCCCCAATTTTCTTGAGAGTGTCTTTTGCAGAGCATAACTTTTTAGTTTTAGTGAAGCCCTACTTATCAATTTTTTCTTTTGTGGATAACACCTTTGGTGTTATATCTAAAAAGTCATCACCATGCTCAAGGTCAGCTAGGTTTTCTCTGATGTGTTCTAGGAGTTTTATACTTTTGCAGTTTATATTTAGGTGTACAATCCATTATGAGTTAATATTCATGAAGGGTGTAAGGTCTGTGTCTAAATTCATTTTTTGCACGTGGCTGTCCAGTGGTTCCGGTACCATTTGTTGGGAAAACTACTTTTGTTCCATTGTATAGTGTTTGCTCCTGTGTCAAAGATCAGTTGACTGTATTTAAGTGGGTCTATTTCTGGACTTTTTTTCTGTTCTATTGATCTCTTTGTCTATTCTTTCACCAATACCCACTGTTTTCCCTGTAGCTTTATAGTAAATCTTGAAGTTCAGTGGTGTCAGTCCTCTAACTTTGTTCTCCAATACTGTGCTTGTTATTCTGGGTTTCTTTTTTTGCCTCTCTATGTAAACTTTATAATTAATACCCACAAAATAACTTGCTGGGATTTTGATTGGGATTGCTTGAATCTGAGATCAAATTGTGAAGAACTGACATCTTGACAGTATTGAGTCTTCCTATCTTTGAACATGGAATAGCTCTCCACTTATTTAGTTCACATTTGATTTTTTTTCATTAGAGTTTTGTAGTGTTTCTCATATAGAGCTTATACATATTTTGTTAGAGTTATACCTATTTTATTTTGTGGAGTGCTAATGTAAATTGCATTGTGTTTTAAATTTCAAATTCCACTTATTCATTGCTGGTATGTAGGCAGTAGTTGACTTTTGTATATTAATCTTGTTTCCTGTAACCTTGCTATAATCACTTATTAGTTCCAGGAGTATTGTGGTTAATTCTGTCAGAATTTCTACATGGATAATCATGTCATCTGCAAACAAAGACAGTTATATCTCTCTCAATCAGTATCTCTTTTATTTTGTTTTCTTGTCTTATTACATAAGCTAGGACTGCCACTGTGATGTTTAAAATGAGTACGGGGAGGGGACACTGCTTTGTTTCTAATCTTAGTGGGGAAGCTTCTAGTTTGTCACCATTAAGTATGATGTGATTTGTAGTTATTTTTGTAGATACTCTTTATCAGATTGAGGAAGTTCCCCTTTGTTCCTAGTTTACTGAAATTGTTGATCATGAATTGGTGTTGGATTTTTGCCAAATTCTTTTTCTGCCTCTATTGATATGATCATGTGATTATTTTTTATTGTTTTTATTTTTTTTTTAGCCTGTTGATGTGATGGATTACATTAATTGATTTTAGAATGCTAAATCAGCCTTGCATACCTGGGATAGATAAGTCCTACTTGGTTGTGGTGTATAGTTCTTTGTATACATCGTTGGGCTCAATGTGCTAATATTTTTGTTGAGGAGTTTTGCATCTTTGTTCATTAGAAATATTGGCCTGTAATTTTTTTTTCTTGTAATGTCTTTGTCTGTTTTTGGTATTAGGGTAATGCTGGCCTCATAGAATGAGTTAGGAAGTGTTCCTTTTGCTTTTATAAAGAACTGGGATAATTTCTTCCTTAATTGTTTGGTAGAATTCACTGGTGAACCCATCTGGGTGTTGTGCTGTTTATTTTGGAAGGTTATTAATTGTTGCTTCAATTTCTTTAGTAGATACAGGCCTATTCACATTGTCTATTTCTTTTTGTGGGAGTTTTGGCAGACTGTGTCTGTTAAGTAATTGGTCTGTTTAACCTACGTTGTCAAATTTGTGGACAAAGAGTTGTTCATCGTTTTCTTTTACTATCCTTTCAATGTCCATGGCATTTGTAGTATGCCCCCTTTTATTTTTGGTGTTATCAATTTGTGTCCTTGTGTCCTTTCTTTTCTCTCTCTCTCTCTCTCTCTCTCTCTCTCTCTCTCTCTCTTTTTCTTTTTCCCTTTTTTAAATTAGTTAGCCTGGCTAGAGTCTTAATCATTTTATCGATCTTTTCAAAGAACCAGCGTTTGGTTCTGTTGATTTTCTATTTTCAATTTCATTGATTTCTGTTCTAATTTTTATTTCTTCTGTCTACTTTGGATTTAATTTACTCTTCTTTTTCTACTTTCCGAAGGTGGAAGCTTAGATGATCAATTTTAGATTTTCTTTTGTAATATATGCCTCCAATCCTATAAATTTCCCCTAAGCACAGCTTTCATTGCTTTCTACGGATTTCGATAAGTTGTTTTCATTTTTATTTAGTTCAAAATATTTTTAGTTCAAAAAGTTTTCTTGGGATTTTTTTTTTTTCCTTTGATTCATGTGTTATTTAAAAAGGGGGTATTTGATCTGTGTACGTTTTGGGATATTCCAGCTATCTTTCTGTTTTTGATTTCTAGTTTAATCCGTTGTGGTCTGCCAGGAGACATTGTATGATTTCTATTCATTTCAATTTGCTGGTTTTCCTGTTTCCCCTGACGGCAGGCCTTGTTAAGAAGACCAGAATGTTCTGGTGTATTTCAAAATGGTTCCTTTCCCCTCTCCCTGCCAGAAACAAGAGAGAATTTTTCCCTGATATTGACTGTGGAAATAGGGTTGAGCTCCTGAAGGTAAAACTCACAAAAGTTTGGGGGTCCTCCTACGACTGGGTCCCCTGGAATTTTTAGCTCTCACAGTTTTACTGGTTCTCAGGGAGGTTTCTGCTTGTGGATTTTTGCCCCAGTAAGTTGTAGTTTTCTGTTTTTACCTGTATATCTGTCTAACTTGGGGGACAGTGGTTTGTCCTATGACCACGTCTCTTATGGATCTAAGAAGAATTGTTACATTTTTAGTTTGTTCAAATTTCCATTTGTTGTTAGGATGGAGTGGGGCCTTCCAAACTTCTTACATGCCGCACTGGAAACTGCATGTCTAGTTTACGAGTTTTCAGTCTCCTTTATCCTCCTAGCAATCCTATCAAGGAGGCAGTTTTTATTGCCATTTTGAAGAAACTAAGACACTAACATGTTAAGTCACTTGCCCCAAGTTGTCCCAGCTGGTAAGTGGTGAAACCGGGATTTGAACACAGGGACTGTGAGCCCCGAGTCTCTAGTCCTGGTCACTATCTCAAAGGAGCAAGTGCTGTGGAGTTCAGAGGTCTCGTTTGGATGTCCAGCTCTCCTCTCTGGTGCTGTGACCTTGGCAATCTCTTAAACACCGTGTGTTGGGCCGTGTGAAGTACTTGGCACAATGCTGTGCTTGCAGTGACTTCTTAAGATATGGTGGCTATTGTTGTTGTTATCGGTGGTGTGAATAGGCTGCACTTGGGGTGGCTGTGAGGATTGCATTCATTTACCAACACACGGAAGACACTTGTGTCATGGAGCGCTCACAGTGGATGCCATTAAATGGCTTAAATGGCGGGAATCGGTCCCCCTGTAAACCCAAGGGGGATAGACTGTGTTTACATCGTCCAGGACACACACGGCTCAACACATTTCCTTGCAGTCATGGCTCCTGCATGTCTTGCTTTTGTCTGTGGTCCATCGGGACGCCCAGCGTCCTCACTGACCACTGGGTTTTGGCGCTCTGTAAGCTGTGGGTGTGTGAAGCTTGTTAGTACCGGTCACACTTTGGAGGCTTGTTGTGGGGGTGCCGGTGTTTCTCTGCTCAACGCGCGTGCGCTGATGCCGCCTCACTGGGTTGTCTTCCCTGCTGGGGACGCCGAGGTCGAGAGCCAGAATGAAGCCCATAATGAATGAAGCACAGCCTTCTATTATTGTCCGGTGACTGATCGCCTCTCACTCCACCTTCTGAAGTACAAGGTGGCGTCCAGCTGCTGTCCTTTTTCCTTCCTCGGCTCAAGCACTGTGTTAGCTTCTCAGGCTGCCATAACAAAGCTCCACACGCCGAGTGGCTCACACAACAGTTAGTTACCGTCTCCCGGGTCTGGAGTCGAGGAGTCCCAAGTTCAAGATGGTGGCAATGTGGCTTCTTCTGAGGGCCGTGAGGGGGAATGTGTTCCAGGACTCTGCTTGCTGGCAGTCTTTTGCATTCCTTGGTTTGTACATGTGTCACCCGTCCCTCTGCCTTCGTCTTCACGTGGCACTCTCCCTAGGTTCATGTCTGTGTCCAAATTCCCCCTTTTTATGAGCACACCAGTCATACTGGATTAGAGCCTGCCCTGATGACCTCGTCTTAAAGAATTACATCTGCAGTGACCCTGTTTCCAAATAAGGTCTGAGGCATTAGAGCTTAGGACTGCCACAGAGGAATTGGGGGGGGACACAGTTCAACCCATGACACCCACCCTCTGGGAAAATTGTCATGTGAAACAGCCCTAAAGTGAGCTCTGAGAGAAAAGGTGGATGAGCA
This sequence comes from Rhinolophus ferrumequinum, assembly GCF_004115265.2. Classification (NCBI taxonomy): domain Eukaryota; kingdom Metazoa; phylum Chordata; class Mammalia; order Chiroptera; family Rhinolophidae; genus Rhinolophus; species Rhinolophus ferrumequinum. The sequence goes on along the minus strand of NC_046297.1, from coordinate 67,977,597 downwards.
GAGGCCATTGATCATTCACAGAAGCGTGTCCCTAACTGAGAGTGTTGTGCCTTAGCCGGCTTGGTGAGCCTAGCGGCTGTGCAGAATGAGCGTGAGGGACACGGCCTGGGGTGGTCCAGGAGCCCAGGTGAGCATCCGTACATTGGTTCCAACACTCATTCTTCCTCTCAAAAACAGGGCTCATAGCACTTGGCCTCATTTTCTTAATCTGTAACATCAGCATAATAATGTCTGTCCATCGAGAGTGTTCGTGAATCTCAGTAGAATATCTTCTATCAGCCCCATGCACACCAAGCATTAAGTGCTGGAGGACATGCTATGCGCTGGGAGCAGAGCTGGTCTGTGCGGCCGACTCGGCCGAGCCCTGCCGGGTACCAGCCGGGCACCAGATGCAGGACCGGAATCTCTATGTCCATCCCTCCCTCTGAAATGGCGGTGATGCCATTCCCCTCCCACTCTTGAGCTTGCCAGGCTGTGTGGGGCCAGGAGCAGGCTGCATGTCACATTCTTGGAAAGGTGCACTGCGCGTCTGGCTTGGATGGTGGTGATGGCGGTGGTGGTGGAGACGGTGATGGTGGTGGTGGTGATGTGTCCACAGAGCCTGGGTTAAAACAGAGGAGCCAACTGATTATGCTCTCTTTCTGTTAAGGACAAAAGGAGTTACTCTTGTCCTGTGTGTGAAAAGTCTTTTTCAGAAGACCGGTTGATAAAGTCACATATCAAGACGAACCATCCCGGTAAGGTTATAACGTTTAGAGTGGGATATTAATGTTTACATCCTTATGTTTATTTTAAAAGATAGACTTACATATCACCTGCACTAATGGAAATAAAGAGAGCTGAAGATATCAGTCAATTCAAGGGAAACAATTATGTTGATTTAAAGCTGGGCGTTTATGTAATTATTTACTTCATTTTATCCTTTTACCTGGTCTTCAAATACATCTCCCTGCAGTCTCATGAGTCCCCTCCCCTCTTTAATCTGAACTTCAAATACTTGCACTTGGGCCACTTCCAGTGTTGGTGTGAAACAGATCCCACCCCAGGTGACTATGCCGGCCCTTCCAGAAGTTTGTGTTGCCCAGCATGGTGGTTTATGAGGGCCGTGGGCCCGCTCCCAGGCTAAGGAACCTCACTGAGTTGGCATGACCATCACCTTTGGTCTTTCAACCCCATGCCACTCAGATGTGTGAGACTCGAGCTGCGTGGGGCACATTCAGTTCTCACTGCCGGGGGCACATCTTCATTCTTCCTGTTAATTCCTGTTTATTTATTAAGTTCTCTCTCAGAGCCCTGCCCTTGGGGAAGCTTTGGTTGCCCCAGTCTGGGGGAGGGCCCCTCCTATGCCCCCATAATGGCACACATACCGTGTTTCCCCGAAAATAAGACCTAAGGCGGACCATCAGCTCTAATGCGTCTTTTGGAGCAAAAATTAATATAAGACCCAGTCTTACATTATATAAGACCCAGTATTATATTATATTATATTATATTATATTATATTATATTATATTATATTATATTTATACCTGGTTTTATATTAAAATAAGACCGGGTCTTATATTAATTTTTGCTCCAAAAGACGCAGTAGAGCTGATGGTCCGGCTGGGTCTTACTTTCGGGCCAACACGGTCCCCCTTGGGGCGTAGTGATTGGCACTCTCCCCGCTGCCCCCCAACGTCCTTGGGGTGGGACTCCCATGAATCCACCACTCAGCTTCCTCAGTTGTCTACATTTTGCCAAAATTGTTTCCTGTATCAGTCCCCCTAAACTTTGTTTTCTAGAATATTTTTTAAAAAGTATATCCCAGACATCATGTTATTTCAACATATAAAAAAAAAAAAAACAACCTTCAAAATGCATCTTTAACTAATAAGGATTTTTGTCCTCGTAACCATCATATTACCATTAAAACCAACAGAATTCACAGTAATCCCTTTTTACAACCTAATATTAGTCCATTTAAAATTTCCCCAATTGACACAAGATTTTTTATTACAGTTGGCTTGTGTGAATCAGGGTCCAACCAAGCGTTATGCTTTTAGCTATTATGTCGCTTAAGCTTCTTGTATTCTCATAGGACACCCCTGCCCTGGCTTTTTTCCCCCGTGACATTGATTTATTGGAGAAACGGTTGCTTTTCCTATAAACGGTTTCACATTCTGCATTTGCCTGACTATTGCCTCATGAGACCGTTTCTCTAGCCCTCACATTTTATGTAAATGGGTATTTAGATCTGAGACTCTTAGATTCTGGATTACCTTTTTAGGCAAAAATCCTGTCATGTGACACCAGGAGGCACCTCCTTGATTTGCCACCTCTGGGCTTCTAGGATTGACCAGTGCGTTCGGGTGCTATCATGAGGTTCATTAACATTGAACTTGAACCGAGGTGTTTTGGCTGCTTCTCATGCTCATCCTGCTTGTCTTCTAGAGGTCTCCATGAGTACCATCTCCGAGGTGCTCGGGAGGAGGGTTCAGCTGAAAGGGCTAATTGGAAAGAGAGCCATGAAGTGCCCGTATTGTGATTTCTATTTCATGAAGAATGGCTCTGACCTGCAGCGTCATATTTGGGCTCATGAAGGTGAGTTGTCATCTTTCCGACTGCAGCGCCCTTTGAGTTTTGTGCTTGCGTGCTTCCTGTGGCAGTGCAGTAGGAGGAAGCATGCCTTCAAGTCTCCTGCAGTTAGAATTTATTCAGCACACTGAGAAGTGTGCCCATCCCCCCGCAACGTTCAGTGATTTAAATCATTACTTATTTAGTTGCAATTGCAGTGATCGGGGGTGTGCAATTCTTCATAGCTCTTGTTGCAGCTGGAGCGAAATAAATCACCGTGAGTCCTGTGCTAAAACGCGAGCTTCAGGAGAATAGAAACAGCCCCGCGTCAGTCATGGCAGTAGCTGGTGCCCGCCACAGTACACTGAGCATGGCAGGTGCTGAGCAGGTGTTGGTGTGAATGAAGGAAGGAGAGGGGGACGGCAGAGGCCTCTGATACTGGTTGTGTGGAGCGCAGTTATTCTCGTGGAGGAAGAATCCAGAAGGTGGAAGGGCTGTGTGCAGATGAAGTAGTGGAAGGAGGAATGGAATCTGTGCTTTTGGGGTGCTTGCCTGTGAAGGGAAGGGTTGGGGTGCAGTTTCTGGGACTTTGGGAAGTGGGAGGTCAGCATACTGTTGGAGACAGCAGGCCACCAGGTTTGTTTTCTCACTCTAGGGAAGGACTTGGCTCTCCTGGGGATGAGGCCCTGCGCCTTGGGGCCCTTGGGGTTGGGGAGAGCCCTTGTAGACACCTGACAGGTCCCTTCCTGCAAGTTAAGGACCTGGACTTCCAGGGGCAGGAAGACAAGGCGGCCCTAGAGCCGGAGGAAAGACTGAGGCTTTTCTACAAATGGGGTCAAGATGCCCTATGTTTAGGCCCCAGGGAAGGAACCGTTAGGAAGGCAGAGACTAAGTTCAGTAAAGAGGACAGTGGGAGGGAGTGGGAACCCAGCCGAGGCAGACGGAGCTGAGATCAAAGCCACGTCTGAGAGATACTTTTGCAGGGACCAGCACGCTTGCACCCCAGCTCTGTGCCCCTGGGCTCATCCCGCAGCCTTGTTCAAGCCTGCCGTCCTCGACTGCAAAGTCCTAGGGAGTGTGCATAAGGAGTGAAGATGCCAGCACAGCACGATTTGTCTGTTACACCCCTGTTCTCAGGTTCAGGCACAACTCCCCCTCCTCCCACAGCAGGTCACACCAGGTGGCAGTGGCCTTTGTGGTCCTCTGCATTTCCCTCTGGACAGAGCAGGCAGGAGCCCAGGCTGCTCAGCTTTAAGCCAGCCCTCGGTGTTGAGTACGGAGCAGGCCCTCAGGCGATGGTTGTTGAGTGAAGGAAGGGCAGCTGAATGCCAAATGCCCCCCGAATCCTAGTCACTACCCGACAACAACTAGTGTTGTAAGGCTCTGCTGATTTTATGCGTAAAATATGCCTGAGCTCATTGATTTTTGGGAAGGCCCTTGATTCCTTTCATTTTGTTCAGTTTGTCAGTTCAGTTGAATTGAATGAACGTCTGCCCAGTACACTGCTGAGGGTCTGTGCCCGCGAGGGTCCCAGCCCGAGGGGACAGGCCGGTGAGCACACGTCACTGTGGTGATGTGCTGGGAGCAGCACAGCTCGTGCAGACTTGCAGGATTGGGCACCGTGGTAGGGAAGCCAGGACATGTCCTGGGGAAAGTCAGAGCAGGCTGCAGAGTGGAGCCCTGGCAGACCCAGGAGAGGGCAGCTCCGTCGGAAGGAACAGCCTGGGTAAGAGCGTGGCGTGGGCAGGCGTGTGCATTTAGGGACGAGCCGGGGCCCTGCTTTATTCAAAATGGGTGTGTGTGTGTGTGTGTGTGTGTGTGTGTGTGTCTATATATGTTGTTTTTCTCTCCTCTGGTAGGTGTGAAACCCTTCAAATGTTCTTTGTGTGAGTATGCAACTCGCAGCAAGAGTAATCTGAAGGCTCACATGAACCGTCACAGCACGGAGAAAACCCACTTGTGTGACATGTGTGGCAAGAAATTCAAGTCAAAAGGGACGTTGAAAAGTCACAAGCTCCTTCACACTGCTGATGGTGAGTAAATGGCTCCGAAGTGAGTTTTTCCCTCTGAAAGTGTGGTTTGAAGTCCACTCCAAGTGCTGCAGAAACTGCCGATGTGCCTGGAGGCAGGAGAGGGTGTGTGTCTTTTAGAAGTTCTCTTCTGAAAGGGCAGTGGATACCTCTCCTGCTTCCTCAGTGCCCTGTGCTCAGTGCTGGAGCCAGGCCGACTCCCCCAGCGCTCGGGAAACACTGTGTGTGAGTGTGTGTGAGAGAGTGTGTGCGAGTGTGAGAGAGAATGTGTGAGAGAGAATGTGTGTGAGAGTATGTGTGAGAGAGTGTGTTTGTGTATGACAGCGTGCATGAGAGAGTGTGTGGATATGTGTATGTGAGTGTGTGCGCACATGCGTACAATGAGCGGTGGCTGTGGGATTGTTCAGGGAATGAGGCATCCTCAGGAGGCCTTGATTTTTCATTCTAGAAGTTTTGATCCTCTTCAACCCTCCTTCCCCACGTGAGCCTGAGGACCTTGATCACACCTAACCTAGCGTTTCCTGTCGTCCAAGCTTTGTCAGGGTTTCCATGTTCAGTCCAAAATGGGGCTGAGTCTAAAATACAAACAATGTTGGGGCAGATTTGACCTTGATCAAGTGTACTTAAGTGGACTTGATTTCATTCATTTACTAAGAACCAGTGATTGAGTTCTTACTATGCGCCAGCTGTGCAGGTAGTTTGTAGGGGTACAGGGTCACTAAGGAGCAGTTCCTGCCTTCCAGGAGTTTGTAGTCTGCTGGGAGGAAAGGGACACGCTGCTGTGGTAACGATAGGTGCTGCCGTGGGTGGGAGCGCAGGGGCTCGGGAGGTGGGTGGAAGGGGCTGCAGGCAGAGGTCGCGGTGGCCAGAAAGGTCACCTTGAGGGGGATGGGTAGAGGGAAGGAAGGAAGATTTATTTTAGGAAGACAGGCAGCTAAACCATAAAAGACCTTTAACATTTTGTATTTTCCTCTAAAAGCCGATTGTGTGAGGAACTGGTGAACGCTCTCTATGTAATGAGATTAAGAAACTATGTTTATAAGTATATTGTTATTTTAGCAGAATTAGATACAAGGATTGGAGTTCATTATAAATATCCAAATGATTTCTACAAAGATTTTTTGATTTCAGATCTTAGAGGATGATAAAGCCCTTAGGCCCTCCCTTTGTTTTAAGAATGTTCTGGGGAGTCCGTCCTTTGTATGTGCATTGGAAGGATCTGGGCAAGAATTTGGTTGGGCCTCGCAGGGCTCAGTGCAGAGGCCGAATGGTTAGCGGGGATTCGGCAGAATTAGGAGCCGAGGCTTGACTAATGTCAAGCAGAAACCAGAGCCGTAACTCTTCAAATTTCAGCAGCATGCTGTAAAAAATAATAATAATAATAATAAAAATATCCATATTCAAAACAGTTAAAATCAGTGATAGTAAAGCAGTCATATCCTGAGTAATGGAAGCAATGAGTCATGGAATTATTTATGGATTCTGTACCTCCGCAAACAATAAACCTTACTGATTTTTTTTTTCTTTGTTATGCTGCAAAAGAAGGACACGAGGTCGTAACATTTCTCGGGTCTCTTTTATTTTAGTCTTAATACTCTGTGAGTCTCAGACGTGGGTGTAGGGGAAGTAGAGCTGCCAACGTGGCTTCATCTGGTCCGACTCTGAGATCACTTCTTCCCCACCCTGCTAGGACTCATTTATATTTCTCCTTCGACGCTTAGCAGAGTCTCATGTTTTCTCAAAACCAACTTGGTAAGTGGAGTCCTGGATCATAGACCACTCGTTCTGTTCTGACTCCACAGATGATCTGTTGTGTAGCTTTCGGCTATTCTTTCCTTTTTAATTTTAAGAAAGCTTTGACAAAGGTTTGGTTCCATCTCTTATTCATTTGTCATAGTATGCATATATTATCTTGTTGATTCCTAAAAGCTCTTTGGATCTCAATGCTTTGTCGTAATTTGCAAATATTTCTTCCAGCTTACCATTTGCTTTTACATTTTGTTTACAGTATCTTTTTAGGTACAGAAATTAAATATCTTCACATGTATAAATTTATCTTTTTGTTTGCTTTTTTTTCCCTCCATGATTTCTCCATATTCAAAGAAACCTTCCCCACCTGAAGGGGAAATTCTTTTGTATTTTCCTTAAGTCTTATTTTATGGTTTCATAACATTTATGAAATGCAATAGTCTTGAAAGGTATTTTGGTGTATGGTGTGTGGTCGGAATCTTTGTTTTAAGCAGTCACCAATTGACCCAGCATATTTATAGCAAAATCAATCCTTTCCAATTTATTTTTGAAATGCCAGAAGTTTTCAAGATCTTGGGTCTTTTCTGAGATTTGGGTCTGTTTTAATATCTTTGTTCTAGTGCATTGTTTTATGAGATACTGTTTTAATAACTAAAATTGTACTATGATAACACATATATTACTCTTTTTTTCTTTTTGTTTTTATGGGCATCTCTTAGTTCTTCTCATTTAATTATTATTCCTTTGGATAATCTTTGGAACTGTTTGGTCAAGGTAAGAAAAATATCTTCCCTTCCATAAAAGAAGGACATACACCCCCTCGTCCACTCCAGTGGGTGGCCTTGTGAGCCATGTGACATCTGAAACATGCTTTGACGTCATTGGGGAAGTGTGCCTGCAATAGTGATAGCCTTCAGGGAACTCTAGCCTGTAACCAAAGAATTAGCTCTTTATTTAAAAGCAAACATTACTTTAGAGCCATCCTGAAAATGATTGGTTTTGAGTGTATTTTTTGTATCAGTAACAATTCAACAGATTATTCCACAGTAGGTAGAACTAGGGAGGCCTGGGTTTGAGTCTTGCCTGCCACCGCCTAGGAGGGTGTCTTTGGTCAGACTACTTTGCTGAGCCTCAGTTTCCTCATCAGTAAAATGGGGAGAATTACACTACCCTGGCCTAATGGATTTGAGGATCGGATGACAGAAGATGCACCCCTGCTCACCTGGGCTCCCCTGCTTTCTGCTGCTCCTTCTCAGACTCTTTCTGGATCCTTCTTAGCTCTGAGCTCTACATCTTAGAAGGCTACAGGGCCCAGTGTGTGGACGTTCTTTCTAGACTCACACCCTAAGTGACCTCTGCAGTCCACAGCTTTCACCATTTGTACAGACAGCGTCCCCACTTCTATTCCCAGCCCTGCCCTCTCCCCTACGTTCCAAGCCCTGCTTCTACCACTGCCCACTCAGCGTCTGCACCGGGATGTCTAGGAGGCACCTCAGACTTCACACGTGCAGCACTGAGCTCCTGGTTTTCCCCAAACCAGGGGTCGGTTGGCAAGCTCTGTAAAAAGAGAGTAAACGTGTCAGGTTTTGAGTGCCACATGAGGTATCTGCTGCATATTCTTCTTTGTTTTTTTGTTGGTTTTTGTTTGGTTTTTACACACCTGGGGAAGCTGTGCTTAACTCCTAGCTGTACAAAAGCAGGCAGCAGGCCGGATTTGGCCGATAAGCTGTCGTTGGCCACGCCCTTCTGTGCCCCAGCTCAGTCAGTGGCAGCTCCTTTTCAGTTGCTCTGGTCAAAAACTTCGGGTCCTTCTTGACTGTCTTGTTCATCCCACATGTGGGCCATTAGCAAACCCTGTGTGTTCTCCCTTCACCGTGATCCAGAATTCTGCCCCTTCTCAGCACCCTGGCAGCATGGTTTTTGTACAAGCTTCCAGCCTCCTAACGCCCTGCCCTTGTCCCCACAGCCCATTCTCAAACAGTGGCCACAAATGGCAGAGGACCAGCCCACCTCCTTCCTGGGACCTGTCTGACGCCCCACTCTGCCTGACTCTCACCTCTGCAGACATTATTAGTCTCCTGCCTTTCCTCAGACCTGCCAGGTGTAGGCCCATCTCAGGGCACTTGCCCTCCCTCTGCCTGGCATGTTCTCCCCCCAGATACCTTAGTGGACACTGGGTTCATGGCTTCAGATCTTTACTCAGGGTCCCTTCCGCAGGATGGCCTTCCCTCGCGACTGTGTGTTATAACATCTCACACCCACCAAATCGCCCAAACTCCCAGTGTTTCTTATGTTTTCCTTCTGGGCTTATCTTTCTCTCACATACTCTATAGTTTCCTTATTTATCACTGTTTTGGCTCTGCAGTTAGGACTCCCCCGCCAATTACTTCATACTCTCTCCTAATTTCCCTACTGTTTCTCCTTAGACCTTTCTCTAATGTGCAATATAATTTCCTCATTAGTGATTTTCTGCATCTTCCACTAGACTGTAAGCTCCACACGCAGGGATTTGTGACTTCTTTCTTTGTTTTGTATCTCCAGCACCTAAAACTGTGCTTGATTTATAGAAGGTGTTTGTTGATTGAATTTTAGTTGATTGAATGAGTGAAAAAAAAAAGTAAAGTGCGCTGCATAAAGTGGTTGGGATATAGTAGCACTCAAAAAGTGCCAAGTATGTTACCCGCCTCATCTCCCAGATAGTTACAGTAAACCAAATGCTTGTGAACTCGATATTTTAAAATGCGGTAGAGGAACTCACTATTAAACAAATCTTGGGCAACTTTTAATGGAATAAAAAGGAACTGCGTAATTACCCTCTCCTTTACCTGCTTGTGAATCTAATTTTTCACACGTATTGGCTTCTGTAAAGGGTGCACCCCTGTTTATTCACTCCTGTTTCCCAAAGGAGCTCATTTCTGTGCCTTAGAAGGGGTAGGTCAGTTGGGTGAAGGTTTCCGTTAAAGAAGCTTTGCTAGTCAATACGTGCAAAGAGAGACATCGATCTATAAGGGGCCCAGTGAAACCCTTCGCATGCATGCTGACCGTATGCAAGAATTTAAGTCGAAAAACCGTGCTCTATATCACATTTCCCCTTTTTGACTTTTAAAGCAGGTCTAGAGGTTTATACCTGATTTTGCTCACCTGTAGAAATGGGAAAGGTTAAATGGTACCATGGCTTTATGTTATATAATCAATCTCATCATGAAATAAAAGGCTCTTTCAAGTTCAGTGCCAGTTCCATCGGGTACCCCCACCCCATAATGTAACTACCCTCATACACTTGCAATAAGAAGTTTTCTGGTAAATTTTACCAAGAGGAATTATCCAAGCTTCAAGCACCCTTATGTGTGTAATAATTAGACAAGCAGAGAGCTGAGTGTATAAATTAGGTCTGAGTGGTTGAAGTACTGTTTCTTTCCCCGCTTCAGTTTATAGAAAGAGACCCCATGGCTGCACATTGAAATATTCTAGGAGAGTAAGCGTGGAGTTTTTTCTTCCTTCTTTCCTCTAGAAAGCAGAATCACTCAAGGTAAAGCAGTACCCGTAGTCCGTGGTCTCTGCTTCTAAAAACATACCCTCTAGGACCAGGAAGTTACTAGAAAATGGTACCCGAGCAACCAGCTGGTTCTTCTTACCAAGTTCATTTACTAGGGTTCAGGGACACTGGTCTCTCTGTGCATCCTTGTCTCTTATCCTTCCTCCAGCTCTCCCCTGGAGAAAAGGTTAAGGGGCTGGGGGTCTGAGTGGGGTCCGCCGTGTGATCATGGCAGGTTTCTATGGCTTATCTTTACGGGCTGTTGTCTGGGCGGTGGGCAGGAGAGGGGAGGGCAGATGTCAGGGCCCAGGCTGCCTTTTTATCTGTGCAGCTACCTGAGGCTCTTTTTCTCAGGTTTTTATAAACCATAAGATCCACTGGGAATAACTGAACCCATGCTGTGAAGTGAACCTTTCAGCTTACGGAACAGTGAGCTTAGACTAATGTACAGGTTGAACTATTGAATAGAGCTCAGTTATGTAAAACACCCCCGGGCTCAGCTGTGAACACGGGGCGCGGGTTCTGGAATCTAATTCTGATGCCTGCTCTGTCCTGGTTTTTTTTACCTGCCTCGGTGTTGCCTTTTGTTTCTTTCCCTGTCTCATGCTGATCCAATCCTTGCAGTTTCCAAACTGATGTACAAATCACAGGCAATCATCAGTCTCTAAGTCTGCGGTCGCTCGCAGTTCAGCCTGTAAAGTACAGCTGCTTCTTCAACTGTGTTTTTGTTGCTGTAGCTGTTTCTGTTCTGATTTGCCATTGCCTAAATCCCCCCAGGTGCTGGAGCTGGGAAGGTTTGTGTTCTGCAGGGTGCCAGCTGTGCTTCCTGCAGGGCCCTTCCTGCACAGCAGGTGGCAACACTCTATGTGGGCTACAGGGAAAGGCAGAGAGGCAGAATGGGTAAAACTGTGGGCTCAGGAGGGCAGATGCAGGTTGGAGCCACTTCCTGCCTGTAGAGCCTGGAGCAGGCACTCTGTCACCTCTATGTGTGACATTTCCTGTGGTTGCTGTAACTGACTGCCACAGATTGATTCCCGACATCTCTGGAGATGAGATGTCTAAGATCCAGATGTCAGCAGGGGTGCCCTCCTGGAGGCCCTAGGGGACAATATGTTTTTGTAAGGCTGCCGTTGTCCTTTGGCTATAAGCCCCTTCCTTCGTCCTCAAAACCAGCAGTCTAGTGTCATCCAATCTCTTTCTGACCCTGTACTTTTTCATTACATCTCTTGTCTGACTCTGACCCGCCTGTTTCTCTCAAAGATATCTGAATAATCCAGGATAATTTCCCATCTTAAGATCCTTAATTTGATCATCTCTGCAAACCCCCTTTTGCCATATAAGGTAGCACTGACAGATTCTGAGCGAGTACACCTGGACATCTTTTGTGGAGGGCATTATCGGCCTGACACAGTGGGTTTGTGGGAAGATTAATCTGGTTCATAGAGTAAGTGTATCGGTTCCTTCTAAGTGCTGGGTAGATGTACCTATTCCCAGCGGTCAGTGTTCTCGTGGTCCAAAAACTCGCAAAAACACAGTATGAGAATGGAGATTTGTAGTGATGAATCTACTTCATCTGCGTCATTCAGGCACGATCACGTTACTCAAATATTCTCTCATCAGGAAGGCACAGTAAAACAGTCAATATTTAAAGAGTATCAGAGTTGGAAAGGGTAGAGTCAGTTTTCTGAAAAATTTACTTATGCGAAACACCACCTCTTTCAGTGAGACTAGGTAAACCGTCGTAAGAAGGCATTTTCACTTTTATGCCTCTGGATGTTATTACTAATAATGGATTTGTGGAAATCTGTTTCTCTAAGTATGTTAGTTCTCCTTCAAGTTCGAGGTACACATAAAGTTTCATTTGGCGGGAACAGTTTCATTTAACAGGTATTTCCAACAAGTTGCTTTAAATCGGAAGGAATTTTCCATCAATTTTCTGTGTGTTCGGATGACATCCAAACACGGGAAGACAAAGGTGACGGTTTTGTTTTCATGTGATGGTGCAAGATTTTTGGACCCTTCCATTCCTCCTTAGTTCTATATAGAACTCTGTTTAAAGTAAGGAAGCAGCTGGAACCATCGTCAGGGGAGCTCATGGAGCAGACGACAGTGTAGCAAGAAACAAAGGGAAACAACAGGGGCTGTGTAATTTCTCAGCGCTGTTCACCAGGCGTGAGGCTTCGTGGACCCGAGAGTGAGTCCCCACGGCTGCCAGCAAGTGAGAAGCCATGGCTGCCCGTCTGCCCAGGAGCACTTCCTGCCTGGGCACAGGGGCCTTAGCCTGGCAGGTGAGGCACTGGCTCCCTGCTCTGGCACATTCACCTTTCCCCCTCCCCCACTCTGCAGCCAGAAGAAATTCTACACCTTCTTGGTTTAGAGGCACCTCTCTTTGTCTAACCCACGGCGCAATAACAAGGATTTCTGCTCCTTCTTTTCTCCTCCCTACCTTCAAATCCTGCCCCCTCTGTCCTAACAGGACAAGCGGAGTACTTTTCTACCTGAGTAAGACCCAGGGAAAGGGCACAGCTCGCGGTGACCGGACTCCACACTCCGTGCTTCCCTTTCCTTGAGTTCAGCTAACATCCTGTGGCCAGGTCTAGCCCGTGTGTCACAGGTCAGAAGTCAGCTTTGTTCCATCAGCCGGTTGTCCTTGAAATGCTGGCTGAAGAGCTCACATTAGACAGACAAACAGTCTTCTTCCAAAGGACACTTGAAATGGAGAAAGACTCTGCAAAGGTGGGACCCCACCTTTTGAGGGATGAACAGAAGTCCTGGAGATGACTGCCCCACCCCCAAACCCCCATCTTTGAAGGGGAGTTGTGCCAGATCACATAGTTCTGAGGGAAATGAGAGCTGGCGGTGAAATACTGTGTTTCTAAAGCCAGCCCTGGTATCTGCGGTGGAACTCCCCAGCAAGCCTGGCACTCCGAAAGGTGCCCGACTGAAATCACAGGGGGAGGTGATATCACGCTTACTGTATCTCCACATCAGCCTCATCCGCACACTGCCCTGCCATCCTCAAGCTTTGAACTGCCTGGCACATCTTTTCTCTCTTGAACTAACTGGATGCCAGTTCCAAAGCTCCTTCTGGGGAAGGCAGCCTCATGTTTTGTTCTTGCGTCATTTTCTTTTTTTTCCTTACCTTTTTAAAATTAAAGTATCACACACGTACAAAATATTGCGTAATTGTTAAGAGTACAGCTCAGTGGATTACCGCAAAGGAAGCATACCCATGGGACCACATCCAAGGACAAGATGCAGACATTGCCAGCCCCCCAGACGTCCTCCTCCCCCCACCTTCCCCATGATTCCCCTCTCCTCAAGGCAGCTACTACGGAAACTTCCAACACCGTATCTTGGCCTTGTTTGTCTTTGAACTTCCTGTAATCTGATTCATATAATACGTACGTACTTTTTTGTGTCTGCCTTCTTTCCGTTGGCATTGTATGTGTGACATTCACCTAGGTGGTTATGATTTTGACCTTGAACATCTGGGCTTCGGGGGCAAATAAGAAGGATTTCATAAGTAACTTGAGGTTCTAATTTCTGTAGTTTATAACTGGTAAGGCTTTGTTCCTGCAATCAGCTTTTTTCACTCTTTTCCACTGTGTTTTTGCAGTAAGCTCGGAGCGCTTTCTTCAAAAGGTGTTTCTCCAGAAAGCAGTGTATGACTCAGCTTTCTTTTGTCCTTGTGCTTGCCAAGACTTGGCTCAAAATGACTTCTGACTATTGACAAAGGTTAAATCCTGCCTCAGAAGACAAGAAATGACCACCCCTGAGATTATCCACAAAATTAGGCCACTAATTGTTTGTTTTTGAAGAAGAGGGGCAAAGATATCTGGTCAGAAAAAGCACCATAAATTAGCCTACAGCTTGTCAAGGCCAAGGTGGTGTTTTTAAAAGACTATGAACTCTTTTGAACTTCAAGCTCAGGAACCTTTGATATCATTTTATGGTCCTGTGTTGAAAGAGCTGTCTTCTGCACGGTGTGTAATAGCGGATGGGATGAAACATCCCGAGGCAGATGCTAATTTATCTGAAATGCCTTTCTGCTGCACAGTAAACATTAAAACAACAGTCACAAAAATCTAACCCCTTCCTTCAAGTGTGCACACAATTCAATTCTATTACCAAACAAAAAAAAAAATCATTCTTTTTAAAACTCTTTTCAATCTTTATTCATGTTCGTATGGAATGGTTACCTAGTTGTGATTAAAGTATAAATATGATCCTTATAGCCTTAAAAATTAATGTTATAATTAGTTTTTTGTTGCTCTAGAGGCCATGGATGATACATTTAAGAGTTGTATAAGGTCCCATTAAGGTGGTAATCCATGAGTTACATAACCATTCCCTTATTTTTAGACAATGTATTATGTTCTTTCCTTTTCCCATTATAATAATTTATGTCGCAGAAGCCCTTTCTTGCATATAAACTTTTCCTTCTTTTGAATTAATTTCTTAGGGCATATTTCCAGGAGTGAGATGGCTGTTTTGTTTCAGTGGTTTGCAGCGTGCTTTGCACTGCCAGCTTACTTTTCAAAAACGTTGTAGCAGAAGTGGGAAAATGTTCCAGCTTAACTCTTTCATTGGTTGCACTTCACGTTATTAAAAATGTTCAGTTTCTTGTGTAATGGATATCTAGTTATTTGATTACTCACCACATTGAACAGCATTGTAAGGATTAAATGGCTTACCTGAGTTAACTGCATAGAGCGTTCGTAACCTTGAGTGGTTCGTAGTGGTCTGTATTTCAGTGTTTGCTGACATTGGACTTCTTTTTAGTAATTAACTCTGTTTAATCCTCTCCTGATGAATTATTTGTCTGGGTCCTTTGTTTATTTGTCTGCTTTCTGGCGTCTTGGCATGTTGCATTCCCACATTCAGTGATTGGTGCAGCAGCGCTCTTGGTTGGGATTCTTCTGGTTGTAGCTGACAGAAACTCAGGAGAGGTCGCCAAAACAGAAAAGGTGCATTTGTTATAAAAGTGCCAGGAGATCTTGTAGAAACTCATGGTCTTCCCGTGGCCGGGTCCTTCTCATCCGTCCATCTTAGCTTGACCATCACCTCCTCACAGAGGCTGCCAGAACAGTCCAGCCCCGTGAGCACGCCCCGGCCAGCCCCCTCATCCTCCTCCAGGGCTCCCCGTCGGTCTCCTTTGTAGCTCCTTGTTTACTGTGTGCTTGCTTCTTATCCATTTAGGCACTGCGCTCCATGAGGCAGGGGCTCTGCTATCTGTTCCCTCCTGTGCTGGGGGGTTAAGCGTGGTCCCCAAGCGAGTGGCCCTTCGTGAATGAGCCCAGCCAGCCAGGTGACGGCCGTGTCACTCACCTTTGTCCTTCTCCTTCCTTTGTTCTGATGTCCTGTCTGTCTCTCTGCTGTGCTCTCCCCCAGGCTCTCCTGCAGATTGGCTTCTTGACTTGTTACCTCCACAGAGTGAAAGTACTGTATTACTGGCAGCTTCCGAGCTACATGCTTCATACCCAGGAAGTTCAGCTCCTGGCTCAGCTTGGGTCACTTGTCCACCACGACCAAGGCTCAGGGTGCCCTGTGTGATTGCGGTGACTGGGGAGGGAGAAGAAGCGGGGCCGAGCAGACATCCGGTTGGGGCCCTCCTGTAACTCATCGCTCGTCCCATAACCCACATGAGGCCACTTCCAAGCACCGGGACGTGGAATGGGAAGTGTGCTGTCCCTGTCCCCAAAGCACCCACAGCCCAGGGAGGGTGCCGAATGGACCAACCAAAGGTGAATCCATGAGCCAGTGGACAGTTAGGCACTTTGGATCCAATGGTGGACAATAGAACTAGCAACGAAAGTGAAGCCACTGTCGTGAAGCTAAATGATAAACAAGATACGCGTATATCAGGAAAATATGTGGTGTGTTATACATGAGACACGAAAATTTCTCAAGTATTGAGAAAATTGAGATAGGAAAATCAAAATATGAACATGAAATGATTCCGTTTCAATATAAAATATTACAAGCCGAGGAATGCCAAAAATGCATCCGTAAAGTGGGATGGGGACTGTCATTTTAAATTAAATGGGGTGGTTGTGGGAGAATTCAGTAAGAAGGTGACATTCGAATGAGGATTTGAGGGAAGTGAGCCAGCGAGCCTGGGGGAATGTGGGAAGGGTAACCCAGGCCTCGGGAACAGCAAGCACGGAGGCCTGGAGGTGGGGTGGGCGAACTGTGTACGTGGAACGGAGGGGGAAGATAGCGCGTGAGCTCAGAGACGTAACAGGGAGCCTCACCCCGCAGGGTCCTGCCAGCCACTGTAGGGTTTCCAAGCTTTGCTCTGGGCAGAGAGAAGGCCAGAGCGGTTGCTGGGGGCAGGACGAGAGGGGCCTTCTTTAAACTCATTGATATTATATTGACAAACGTTTCTCTCAGTCTGTTTTTATTGTCTGTTTAAGGTGTATTATCTTAGGCTGGCTTAATTAGGCCTATCCGTGGATTGTCTCACCTGGTGTCAGGGAGGTCAGCGTGACGGGAGTTGGGGGCACTGCCCAGCTCTCCCGAGTGGCTGTGGTGGAGACGGGTCCCGTGCCAGGTCACCGTATATACCCTGTCTCATCTCTCAGGGGACTTTTCACATGCTTGCTACACAGTGTCTCAGTCCATCCTTGTAGCAGGCAGGGGTTACCTCCCCATTTTTCTAATGGGGCCACTGAGTAGCAGAGAAGAAAGAGCCCAGGATCACTCAGGGTGAGCTAGAGAAACCCAGAAAGGGAATGCACTCCCCCACTACCGACCCTTCTTGAGTGGCCCTTTCTAATGGGCCACCATGCTGTGTGACAAACCTGTATGTGTGAGTGGTACAGATATGCCCATTGCTGGTAAAAATTCTTTGTTCCCTTTGGGGAAATTGTGTTGTGCCCTTATTAGCTGAAAGAATAGTTATGTGACTATGAACGAGGGCTTTGGGGTCCAAATGGGCTCTGCCACCGGCCACATCCTAACTTGGAAAGTTGCTCAGATTTGTGATGCTAGAATCTCATGTGTAAGAGGGGGGGCAGCTCCTGCGTCCCCAGGCTTTGGGGTGCAGTGGTGAAATCAGACATCAAGTGTTAGCATAGCTGCTGATGGCCAGTCACTCAGGAGGTGAGCCGGCCAGGTGTGTTGTGTGGAAAATGAATTGTTTCAAAAATCAACCTCTTCTTTTCCTTTGTAACCATTCTTTTCTTTTCCTGGGATGCTGCATGATTCGCATCCAGATACAGCCATTTGATGTTTATCTGCAAACCCTTTGAAGTTACTCTAACATCAAGTAAATACTAGGTTTCCCAGTCAACTCTCCCTGTAATTCTCAGAAATATCTTGATAGAAAACCATCTGATCATCTCAAAGCATTGCTCTTTTATGATTAGTCATGAATCTACATTGCATTATTCAAATTAGGCAGCAAAAGAATATGTCAGGTGCTTTCCCCAGCCTGTTTGGTGTAGGGGCTGTCAGTGGTTCCCGAAAATATTTGTAATATTTATTGTCTGGGCTTTGATTCCTCAGTAAGAGTTGGCTTTTAGGAGTTGCCTTCTTTCCTTGTTTTTTGCAGAGACTCAGAAAGATAATCATAAAAGGCTGATTCTTGGTGTCAAACAAGGCGATTCCATTTATTCATTTCAGAGCGTCTTTTTTGCAGTTGCACTCTTTTGCTGTTTGATCCAAGTGTATTGGTAATGAGTAAAAATGCTATCAACTCGGAGAACGGTCTTGTCAGCTTTCTCCCCGCACTGTGGCGGTGGGGACCTCAGACACCGTTTGGCTCAGGCTGCCTGGCTCAATAATGATATATTAATGCAAGTCATGAATCAGTGGAGACGTATGGGTGGCTGAGGTAATATGGAAGACGGGTAGAAATGTATACCCTTAGGTCTGGAAAAAGATGATACTGTATTTAAGAAAAGTGGTAATTCCTCTCTAATTGTGACCTGTCTACCTTCCATGTGAAAAAGTTTCCCCCACACTTTGGACTTGCAGAATTAGTAAAACCTAGAATTTGGGGACTCGTTCACCTGGGCTGACAGTTACAGTTATAGTATAATATGTTTATACTGTTGTTTCTTCTTGCTGTTCCTATTAAAAGTGTCGTTCTCGTAAGCTGTTCAAAATTTCCCTTTTGTTTCAGTTCAGTTTAATAAAATGCATGGAATATGTTCAATATGTGCCCTGGACTCAGCTGCTGGGGATGCCAAGATGGTCCCTGCCGACGGCAGCCCCCAGGCCTGTGCGTAGGTAGTGACCATGCATGTACAGAGGTGTGTGGGGATTGTGTGGGGGAGCAAGCAAAGGGTCTGGCTGTCAGCCCAGTTTCCCGGAGACGTTCAGTTTGAGTTTGGTTTGAAGTGAAGAACGGCTCTACGAGGTCGACAGTTGACTTCGCAAAGTCATCCTAGAAAAAGTGCTACACACCTCATTGCTGAATATCACTATGGTCACCTTCGAAGTACTCCCCTTGGGAAACTGGGCACCAACTCCAGTTATAGTCCACCCTTCAAAGCAATTTTGGAACTCTTTTTCTGGAATGTCCATCAGAGCTGTCATTGTATTACGCTTGATGTCCTGAATGTCATCAAAGTGTCTTCCTTTCAATATTTCCTTTATCTTCAGGTAAAGAAAAAAGTCATTGGGGTCCAGATCAGGTGAGTAGGGAGGGTGTTCCAATACAGTTATTTGTTTACTGGCTAAAAACTCCCTCATAGACAGTGTCGTGTGAGCTGGTGCATTGTCGTGATGTAAGAGCCATGAATTGTTGGCGAAAAGTTGAGGTCGTCTAACTTTTTCACGCAGCCTTTTCAGCACTTCCAAATGGTAAACTTGGTTAACTGTTTGTCCAGTTGGTACAAATTCGTAATGAATAATCCCTCTCATATCAAAAAAAGTTAGCAACATCGGTGCAACAAGTTTGCGAACTTACGATGATTGTCAGACCTCGTATGCTGCGAGGTCGTTCGACCCAGGATGGGAGATGTCAGCAAAGGCAAAGCAGAATGGTCCCAGAATCCGTGTCACCCTGTGTTATGGAGCCTCATGTCAGGATAGGAAGACACAACAGGAAGTCAGAGGGAGGGGTCAGGTGACGACAGTTACTTCCAGTTCTGGATCCCACCTGTGCTGGGCTCTGGAGCCTCGACTTCCTTCTGCAGTTGGAATCATTAGTGTGCTATTCAGAAAGGGCTGTGGAAGAGTTTATGCGTCAGCGTGCGTGTGTGTCTATGTGTGTGTCTGTGGGTGTCTGTGTGCGTGTGTGTCTGTGGGTGTCTGTGTGTGTTTTGGGTGGATGGATGGGTGGATGGGTGGGTGGGAGGTTACTTGGAGGCAAGGAAACCAGTTCAGGGGTCTTTGCCATTGTTCAGGAAAGAAGTGAGGAGGAACTAAGACAGTGGTGGCGATATTAGAAACAGAGAGGCATAGAGAAATATTTAGGAGAGGAAATCAGATGCTGAACAAAATAAGCTGAGTCCAGTTAGGGCCATGGAAGGATGAGGAAAGCTACCAGGTCTCTAACTTGAGTGATCAGGTAAGAGACAAACTGGGGAGGCTGGAGGTGGCACCCCTGTGGTGGGTAAGACAGTGAGTCCAATTTAGGACATTTGGGACAATGAGACAGGCAGTACAACAGACAGTTGGCTACTCCAGTCTCAGGTTCAGGGAGGGGATCCGAGCAGAAGATGCAGAATTGGGCACCAATGGTTTGCAAAAGCCCCACGGGGGTCAGGTCAGTTATATAAAAGGATGCTTGCAGAAGGAGAAGAGGAGGAGTGCAGACTGGAACAAAGGACAGTCGGTGGGAGAGAACGCCCCGAGGATTCTCAGAACGAGTGGTCAGAGAGGCCCTGGGAGGCAGTAGTGGTGGAATTCAGAGGAGCAGATGGCCTGGTGCCGTAGAGTCCAGTAAAATAAGCACTGAAATCCACCAGTGACTTGGCATCACGCAGCTCCTTGGTTACTGTGGTGAGAACAGGTTTCTGGGGGAGCTGGTGGCATCGGCCAGATGTCTCTGGGTTCCAGAGCACATAGGAAGGGAAAGCGGAGGCTGCAGAGGCAGACAACTTTCTCACCCAGCTTGTGTGAGACAGAAAACTGCGAGAGGTCCCCAGACGGGATCAGTGTTTCTGTGGTACCACGTGCAGTGGCTGTGGTCGTGGTTCCCTGAGCAGGCTTGTACCATTCGACGCTGCTTGATGGACAACTTCCTGCTGTGAAAAGTAGGTCATATTTATATGGGGTTATACTTGTTTGTATTATTGCAAGCTGAGGTTTTTCTTAACGCTAATCATAGGGTGAGAAACGTTCCCTGTATATTCATTAATTTGTGT
This sequence comes from Rhinolophus ferrumequinum, assembly GCF_004115265.2. NCBI lineage: Eukaryota > Metazoa > Chordata > Mammalia > Chiroptera > Rhinolophidae > Rhinolophus > Rhinolophus ferrumequinum. The sequence goes on along the minus strand of NC_046297.1, from coordinate 67,957,405 downwards.
TGACGTGTACCTGTTCATCCTATTGTTTACACATTGCTAAGACATTAATCCTCTTAAAAGAGTGATGTTTTTCATTTCACTGTAGTTTTTGTTCTGTCATCCCCTCAAATCTGCCTTTTGCACCCCTACCTGAGTTAGGAGCTCTGAAACACGGATCTTGCCCACAGGCGGATGGCACATGTAGACGGCCCTGCTCTCAGTGCCCACACTCCTAGTGAGAGGCTCCAGTCCTTGCTATTCTGGTCCCATGGCCTCTGCGGGGCCAGCTCTCAGCGCTCTGCAGACCTCATCCTTTACATACCAGAAGGAAGACCCAGCTGCTCCACTCTCCTGACCACTCCGGGGCCCCCACTCATGCTGTCCTGCCCTCTGTGCTCCTCCCTTAGTCAGCTGGACACACCTGACCTCTTCCTTTAGGAGCCGGCCTGAGTGTCACTGCTCCTGGGACCTCCCCAGTCGGAGCTGGCTGGCTGTTCTCTCCCTCCACGGCGAACTCCATTCCATTCCCACCTTGGTGGACCGAGTGTGCTGCCCTGTGTCTGCCCCCCACTTGCCAGTTCCCCTCTGAGATTCTGGACTTCCAGATGGCGGGGGCATTTTCGTGTACCTGGCTCCCCGCCTGGTACTGCATTCCCAGGCAGGAGCTGTTAGCGTGACAACACTCCCCTTCTTTCCAGGGAAGCAGTTCAAGTGCACGGTGTGTGACTACACGGCGGCCCAGAAGCCCCAGCTGCTGCGGCACATGGAGCAGCACGCCTCCTTCAAGGTAAGGGGACACGCGTGCGGTGTGGGAGTGCACGGGCTTTCAGAGGGAAGGCAAGGAGATCTCCTCATTGCCGCTGGTGCCCGCTCACCTTCAGGCCCCCTTAGCCAGTGCACTTGGGATATGCGAGCTACGCCTTGGGCTCCTGTGAGGAGGGTAGCGTTTCTCTGTGCTCTGGAACCCAAGTCCGGGAACAGCGCGTGAGAGGATGCAGACTAGGGGAAGACACGCTCTTACCATCAAAAACTGGAGTGATGTGCAAGAGAGAGTGCGGGCTGAAAGGACAGGTGTGTGCTTTCAGATCCCGAGCGCCTCAGGTAAGTCCCCTGATACAGCAGGTGTGAGGGTGCCCACCTGGCAGGCTGTGGTAAGAGCTGGACATGGTGCTTACAGAGTGCCCACGGGAGGTGGTGGCTTTCGTGTTGTTTGAATACCTCCAGTTGGTGTTTTTTTAATGCACGGGGTAGTATCCACTTGGCCTCTGCTTGTGCTGCAGGTATTGACAATAAGAACTGTAGTCCAGTGAACTTGTTTTAGAAACAGTTCTGCCTAGCACGTGGCAAGCTGACCCTTCGAGGGGATACTGCTGCTGCTGCCGTTGGCATATGCACGTGGGCATGGAAACAGGATGCTCTAAAATGTTCGTTGAAATTATGCCCACCGTAGCTCCCAGAGAAAGGTGGAAGGTGGAAGGGACCACTGGTCACTTTCAGAGGTTGTGTTAATTGAGCATCTGCTAGGTGCCCACACTGTGCCGGGAACCTCACACCCCTCTACTGTCCCCCAGAGAAGCTCTTACCGTCCCTATTGGACACACGAAGAACCTGAACCTCAGAGACGTTCACTGGCCACCTGTTTGTCTTTTTGCCATCCCACATTCACAGCGTTCAGTCGATGTGGTAATACTGACCATCCTGTGTTGTCACCACTTCTAAGGTGACAAGGACCGTCCTCATTGACAAGCTCATCTGATGCTCGGAACAGCCTTGCGATAGATGAGTTCTCATGATTTTTCCTCTTGTCGTTAAGGAACCAGGGGGCTCAGAGGCGGTCCGGGCTTACGTGTTTAACTGTCCAGGAAGTGAAGGAGAGAGAACCTGGGCTCTGTCTCCGAGCCCTCGGCCTGACCTCTTCCTCCCACGTCTTCTCAGTTATTCATTTGGGCAGAAAGGGGGAGCTGGAAACACTGAGGCTGTTGTACCTGTTGCTTATGTAGCTGCTTTACCATCTGCCCCGAGCATGAGTTTCTTAGATAAGAGCCACAGGTCATCCGTGGGAGTGTCGCAGTGTCTTAATGGGGGAGGTTCTTCAGCGTTTGCGTATTTTGTACATACTCACACTTCTTTCACATTTCAAACTGACAGATATGTTTCTTTGGGAGACCCCAGATTTTCTTAGCCTGGTGCATTTGTGGTGCTAGAGAAAAAGAGTGAAGTCAGTTCTCACTTTATAACTGAGAAACTGGACTAGTTAGGTTCATTATCGTCCTCTCTATTCCAGGATTACAACCTGCTTTCTCATCCGTTCCTTGGTTTTCAGTGTGGAACGTTTTCCTTTCCTGACCAGACACGCTGAGCAGTCTGTCTGCTCTGCACTCCTCACTGTTTTCTCCCTGAGGTTTGTGGAATCAGGTTTATGGGCAGCGGAAATGGATTTGGGGAGCGTTGGGTTTCAGGCATCACTCTCACGTGTCGTTCTCAACTTCTTCCTGCCGTGACACAGTCACCATCCCCTGTGGGGCCTCAGGTGCTGCTGAGCTAAGCTGGACCTTGGGTCTTGGCTGGGATCCCACAGTCTCCTGTGGATTTAAGGCTTCTTCCCTACTGAGCGGTGCCCCGGCTGGGAAGGAGAGTCAGGCCTGAGTGTGAACCAGTACATCAAACCGTGGCCTCTCAGCCTATACGTTAGGGTACTCTTCTCGTACCAGTTAGTTTACGTAGTGGGGCTGACAAAGCAAAATGAAGTGGATTCCTGCCAACCACCTTCATTCTCACAGCAGATTACTCTTTTCCTTTTCGCTTTGCCCGTACCCTGTGTTTTCCATCACTGCTGTAACGAATTACCCCCAACTTAGTAGCTTAAAACAACACAAGTCTATTGTCTTCTAGTCTGTGCTTCAGAATTCCGACAGGGTTCTGAGTTACAGTCAGGGCTGTGTTCTTTCTGGAGGCTTGAGGACAAAGTCCATTCCCCGGCCTTTTCTAGCTTCTAGAGGCCACTTGCATTCCTTGCCTCATGGCTCCTTCCTCTTTCTCCAGAGCCAGCCACATAGCATCCCTCGTCTATCTCCTTCTCTCACTTCCTTCTGCCTCCCTCTCCCATGTGTCAGGACTCTTGTGATTACAGTGGCCCATTTGGAAAACCCAGGATCATGTCCTTCTCTTGCAGTCACGTGACCGATAACCTTCATTCCACCTTTTTGCCCTGGAGCGATCCAGGGATTAGCACACGGACACTGGGGGGGGGGGGGGGGATATCATTCTGCCTACTGCATGGCCCCACTCTTTTTTCTTCCTTTTTCACATCTACTCTGTGGTAGAAAATTTTCATCCAAATCAGAAAATACATAGTATGTATGTATATTCCTACACTCCTTTCTCATACCAATGACAGACATCATTAAGAAATCAACCCTCTGTCTTACTAATCCTACATGAGGCCTCAGAATCTTCAGGCCGACACTACTATTCTATTCCGTTGGCTTGCAAGATGAAACCAATTTGCTTTTCTAGATCTAGATGTATAATTTATAGTATATAATTTTTTTTTTTTAGGAAACACTGTAATAAGGGTAAACTCTCAGACTGTCTTTTAAAATTACATGTTTGTATTTACATATTTTAAACATAAAGTCAACATGTGTTCACTAAATGTGTTTTGGCAAATGCTTTTTGGTCCCTTTCCTTGTAGGATTTTTGGATATATTATTTTTTTAGAAACGGTTGTGGTCATACTATAAATGAGCATTTTTTGATGGAGGTTAAAATGTCAGCATTACCATTGCTGAAGTTCAGTTGGAGAATGTGGTTTAGATGAGTGGCCAGATGGTTTGCCAAGAATACTTGACTTGTGAGTTCGACAGAGTGACCTCCCAGTCAGAGGCAGGGCTGGAGAGCCCACGTGCTTTAGGCATTATAAATACTGCCTTTTATTATGTATCATTGTTTTATAGGCCTTTTCACATTTCATGAAAATGTATTTCTTAGCTACCGTGTTTCCCCGAAAATAAGATCTAGCCAGACAGTCAGCTGTAATGTGTTTTTTGGAGTAAAAATTAATATAACACCCGGTGTTATGTTATGTTATGTCATGTCATGTCATGTCATGTTATGTCATGTTATGTTATGGTGTAGTAAAATAAGACCGGGTCTTATATTAATTTTTGCTCCAAAAGACGCATTAGAGCTGATTGTCCGGCTGGGTCTTATTTTTGGGGAAACACGGGACTTTAAGTGTCTGCTTACGGGTGATGCGTATCATAGTGTAATTAACCGTTCCTTTCGTAATTGGGCATTTGGGTCCTTCCCAGTTTTTGCTGCTATCAGTAACCCTACCGTGGCTATCTTCATGCTGAAAGCATTTCCGTGTCATCCTAAAAAATCTAAAGGCCTTTAAAACACTGGGAGAAGCCCCTCAAACCACTGAGAATGCACAAGTAGTGAAGGTGTTCTAGGTGCTACTTGCAGCTGTAATTAAAATGCGTTCCCCAGAGTGGGGCTGACAGGATCAGCCTTAAAGAAGCCCAGAAACGATGCTCGGGCAGGAGGCAGGCATCTGCAAGCCAAACGAGGCCTCTGCTTCCAGTCTAGCTGTTCCCCTCTTTGCCTTCCTGCTAAACAAGCCCACACACCGTGGGGTGGGCAGTGTGATCAGTAGCAGGAAGCACCCTGAGCAAGTTCATCTCTGAGAAGCTCATAGAAACCCATGACTCTGTTGACAGAAGTGTTTTCAGTGATAGGGCTGGTTGATTCAGTACCAGTCTCTTTCAGAGGAATAAAAATGACTTTATTTTTTTAAAATGTTTATTTTAAAAGAATTTGTGCCTCACAAAAAGTTCACAGAGCAGTCCTGTGTACCTAGCACCCACCTTCCCCCAATGATAAACTACATCCTTATGTGGATTTCACCAGTCTCACCTCTCTCTCTCTCTCTCTCTCTCTCTCTCTCTCTCTCTCTCTCTCTCTCTCGCATCAGTAAACTATTTTTAAGGTAGTCTAGGTTCACAGCAAAATTGAGAAGAAAGTACACAGAGTTCCCATCCTCCGCCTACCCCTCCCATAGAGCACTTTGTGTATTTGCAATACCCCCACCCAAGTGGTATATTCGTTATCATCGATGAACCTATATGGGCACATCATAATCACCCAAAGCACATAGTGGACATTAGGGGTCACTCTTGGTGGACGTTCTGTGGGATTTGACAAATGTATAATGCCATGTATCCACCATTATAGTTAAAAAGTCAACGAATCTCAAATGAGGGACATTCTGTAAAATACCTTATCGGCGTTCTTCAAAACTGCTAACGTCATCGAAAGTACAAAAAGTCTGAGAAACGGTCACATCCAAAAGGAGCCTGCAAAGACGCCACGACTAAATGCAACATCCCACGCAGTGTCTAACACAGCGTCTGCACAAAGCGGGGGCCCAGGAAATGCCTGTGTGACCCTCTCCCACCTGCCCCGGACGCACTCAGAAACTTTGCGGGAAGTAAGGAGCAAGGAGGGTGAGTGAGGCAGCCGACTGCTGCTGTCACCTGTGATCTAAGTGGACGGAGTCACCAGGGGCTCTGCCAACTCTCTGTGGGATTTTCCTCCACGCAGCATTGCTCGTGGCAGGGCAGGGAAGGCCTGGGCGATGCACGGGCCCTTGGAAGTGTGTCAGTGAGAGAAATAACAGTGTGGCTTGAACCCTTATCTTAGAGCACAAACCCTTCCTTTCCTGACACTATACACTGTGGTTCAGTGGTCAGACTACCTTAGAATCCCACCTGGCCACTTATTACCTGTGTGGTCTTGAGCCAGTCATGTAACCTCTGTGACTTTTCTGTACCATGAGGACAAAGCAGTACCTCTTGTCACTATATAGGCTCTGAGTGTAAGTCCCTAGAAGAGGGCTCGGCACATAGTTCTCAAACGTTGGTTCTGTCCGAACTCCATCCCACTTTCTTCCTTTCTCTTTTCATGAAAAGATTGGCATATCTGTGTAGTGTCATCCTCTTTAGCATGTCTGTGTTTAAAATGGCCGGTGTCTGTGATATGTTCTGTTTGTTAAAGGAATCATAGAAACCTAATGCCACAGATTTGGCACATTCTTCTAAAGGTATGTGTGCCTGACCACATACCTGTGTCACTTAACACAGAGAACCTTTCACAAGGGACATTTCCCATACACAGTTCTTCATGAACCCCCTTCTTCTAACAGTGACTGCTAGACCAGCTCATGCATGCGTTCACAGAATCTCCTTTCCCTGTACGAGGGGGCTGACCCAGACCCCATGTCGTTCTCTCCTTGTCACTGCTTTCCACCGGTTTTCTGCTTAGTCTTGAGACATGTCACAGGGCCCCCAGTGCTGGAGGGAGTTTGCTTTTTGGGGCTCTGCTCCGTGAGGCTCCTAGAGCACCAAAATGGTTCTGACTTCTGGGAAGCAAGAAAAAAACTGGGTGTATGACTGTGTAAGTCTGCAAAAAACAAACAGACACAAAATTTAGTCTGAAATCAGCAGTTTTCAAAATCTGTGTATTTTGGAGACTGTTCCGAGTGAGTTAATGCTGAACCTGCCTTCTTATGTCTTTATTTCTGAAACAAAGCCGGGGCTCGTTCAACAAATAGCTCTGATCATACCTCAGACTTAGCTCTCAGAAGGCGAGTGCTGGTCTTCTGCCCTGTAGTCACAAACCTTGTAGGAATAGAAGAGCGCATTCTTAAAGGGGAGCCAGCTAGGTCATCATCTTGAAAAGACACTGTTGAATTTAATTTATGTGTGATATGTGCCTCGAGCCAGTCCAATCCTCAGAAATTTATAGCACGAAGCCTGAGGAGTGTATCGCCTGTTGTCAGATTGAAGTTTGCTCAGCTGAAGTACTTGCACAAAACTAGTGGGAAGTAAGGGAGATTTCAATCGTTGATTTTGTTATCGACAGACTTTTCCTAAGTATTCTGTATGGAGTACATGATACTGCAATTTGACATTTTGATTTTAAAGAGATAACGTAAGTGTAAATAAAGTACTAAGTTTTCAGCTGCATGTTTGATGCAAAACGTGAAATGCTCACTCATTCCTTCAACATACCTTTTCTGTGCACCCCCTGTGTGCACCATGCGCAGGGCGGGGGGCGGGGGAGCAGGGATGTCGGGATAGAGCCAGGCCTTTTCCGCCAGGCTCACAAGTCATAAAAATAGCAGCACGTATGTTAAGTGTTACAAGAAAGTTATGTGCTACGTACTGTTGGATCCCAGCAGACCACCTATTTCAACTCTGTCATTTTGTAAAAGCCATGTTTTAAGTGGGTTAATATAATATTATCCGATCATGTAAATCCTATAGCTTTTAAAACCTATAGTAACCAGAAAGTTCTCTGGTTGACTTATATCCCCAAATCAAGGGGAGTTAGTGTAATCCCTTGTTGCATTCCAGACACTGCAACGGGTCCCCAGGGCGTTCATACCATGTGTCCGTGTGAAGCTGAAACGACTGTTATATGCCGACGACACCAGGCAGCTGAGCTCAGGCTGTACGTCAGGGGCTTAGATGCTAAACTGGACAAAGATGGTGTTTGGATGAGGTCAGCCAGGGTGTGGCTGTGCATGGAATTCAGTCCTCATCGCCAGTCTAAACTTGGTGAGCAAGGGACTGAAAGGACGGAAATGTTCTCTAACGCACAGCATTTTGGGAACCACACTTGTATCAACAGTTCAAGTTCATCCTCAGTCTGAGATTGTCAGTACCCCTGAGAATGCTGAGGCATCTGGCATCGTTCCATGGCATCAAGGCTTTATTTCTACTACAACTTCTCTTATCCAGGAGATAGTTTTCACTTTCCATCAGAAAATTCCACCACAAGGTTGGATGTTTAAAAGTATTTAGTGTCCGAATAACGGAGACTGATGGATGGTCCCTTTTAGGATGCCCATGTGTTTGTTAGGCATCACAGCGGGTGTTGTAGGTATGATACCTTATTTTTCCCTCAAAAACCCTATCGTGAAAGTATTGATCTTCCCATTTTACAGATGAGGAAGATGAGACCCAGAGTCCAGTTTAGTAACATACACGAGGATGGCGCAGTTAGTCAGCAGTGGGGCTGGGATTTTGATCCTTGTTTGGAGACAAAGCTACTCTCTGTGCATCACATTCTCATTACCAAGCCAAGCAGAGGGACATTTTTGTCCCCTTGGCCTTTTTTTCTCTCAGTGCTTTCATTACATAAGCCTGCAGTTATATTGTTTAGCTATCAAAACTCAAGCAAAATCTTTAAGCAAAGTGCTGACTGAATGTAAACTGAGTGGCCAGAACATTTTTCTGTGTTGAGTGGAAATCACTGAACCGTCGGCAAAGGGGGTAAAAAGAAAAGTGTGGGGTTTCTGTTGGGGATGTTTGTTTTGCTTTTCACTTCTTAATTTACATGAAAGTAATGTATTTGAGTTTACACTTTTGTTTTGTTTTCCTTGAAGCACATGTACATGTGTGAGGAGAAAGAAGGGCCGTGGCAGGAGGGTGTGGTCAAAGGGACCATTTCTAAAATTGTTTTGAACTTGAAATATCTTTGCTGAAAACCTCTTATGCCATATTCAGCTTCCTTGTATGTTAGATTTTTAAGGCACTTCTGGGGGGAAAAAATGGGGGGAATTGGATTGACTCATGTTAAATTAAAATCCTGTCTGTCTAATAGTGTGCGGTATATTCTCTGGAAATATTGCGTTTTTGACAGCACAAGCGATTACAAAAAAATCAATAATCAGAGAGCGCTGAAGAGTCTTCTGAGCTCTGGCACGAAAAGCAATTAGTACGGAATTGATGTACTGTTATTTATTGTGATGAGATAATGGCCTCAACACAGCCATATTTGAACTTGGGGTACCCCATGGTTTTAGAACTTTTATTCTTTCAGATTGTTTAATTTGTCTCTGGCCTTATTTTACAACAGAGATGGCTTTGTGCTCGTTGAACGATATGAAGATCAGGCTATTTCTCTTGGATCTTTAGCCCCAGTCTTGGTTTTGTCCCTGTCATGGCTGATCCTGGAACGACATCCCAACCTCGTGCCCTCAGGCTCATAAATTCTGAATAGGGCCGAAAAAATCGCAAGCCTCCTGCACAGACGGTGCAGCGTGGCTGTGACAGAGACCCAGATTGCAGACCACAGTGTGGGGTGCACAGTCCACCTGGATTGTGTGCCGGGGGAACAAGGGCAGGGGTGATTGTCACATTCGCACGACAGCATTGCTTTGAAATCTTTGGTGCAGACAGACCTTGCTAAAGGCTGCCCCTCAGGAACGTGAGCCCACAGACGTCCACTTGCCCCTGCCGTTCCTTGGGACATGGGTGTTTTCCTTTCTGGTGTGTGTCTTTGCTTCTGCCTCTGTTTCTTTCCCCCCACGTGTGTTCCCTGTGACTGTCTGTGCATCGTTAGGTTCTTTGTTGTGTGTCAGCGTGGGGCAGTTTAGCACCCCCACCAGCACGGTTCCACATGTGTGTAGCTCGTACTTACCACTGCGCTCAGACCGGAGAAGGATGTGAGGGAGCCGGTATCTCAGACACGTCTGCTCCTTAGGGATTTCCCTTATGTGCTTTGCTGCATTGCTTATAATATACAGTCTTGGTCCTTTTTCTTATCAGTGTGCAGATGTTTCTTTTTGAGGCTCCCTTGCCAGTCTAGGGATCAGGTCTTCAGTGGTTGACCTGCCCTGTGTTTCTCCTGTTGCACGGTCAGGGGCCGGCGTGTGGTTCTGCTGGAATGACTCCCAGAGCAGGCCGTGAGGATGTGCTCCGTGTATCTGTGAAACATTTCAGTCTACCAGCCCACGTCATCATCCAGAACATTTCAAAAGGGCCCTTTGCTTTGCTGGATCACCCTGTGGGTAGTGGGACTTGGCAGTTCAGAGATGCAATGTGATGACATTTCTCTGAGTGGAAAAGAACTTTCTGATGGCCACCTTGACCACTGCGTACGGAGGTTAAGCCGGCAGACAGCTAATCAGGGCTTTTGTTTTTGCGTGGTTGGTTTTGTGAGACTGTAGTTGCCAGTCTTCCCTCAGCCACAGGGGCAAGTCCACAGCGGTGCCAGCCTGTTGGTCACGGCGCCTGAACTCGGGGAGCCCGCGTCTTCCTCCCTGGGGGTGATGGAGCATGGCAGACGGCAGTGTTCCAGATCGTCCCTTAGACACTGTTCCCTGGGAGGCTGGGAGGAGCTGTGTGGGGGGGACAGAATGCAGTGATCCTTAACCCCATGTGACCACAGACGCCCCTCCTCGCTTTCCCCCCACGTGCCTTCCCACACTCGGGTTTTGTGAAACACCTTGGGAAAGATTGGTCATCCGAGAATCCAGAAGTAGAAAAACAACAACATCATGGACCCCACAGAGGCTGGCCACCCGTATGGCGTCCGATCGCATCGGGGTCAAAGGCCAGCCCTGCAGGTGGCTCTCCGCTGGCCCGCTGGGCCTGGCTCCCTCGTGGCCTCGCCCTCAGTCCTCCCATCGCACGGCGGCCACAGGCACAGCGCATCCGGGCCCTCTCCTCGCGGGGCTTCGCACCTGTGCTTCCCTCCTCTCGCTCCTGTCTGCTCCCAGAAAGCCACGCCATCTCTCACCTCCTTCTGGTCGTCGTTCAAATGCTTTGTTTTTTGTGGGTGATGTTTGACAACATCTGACATATTATTTACTTGCTTATGATGCTAGAAGATAAGCTGTGTGCGGCATTTTGTTTTAGTTTTGTCCTATTCTAAGTACATAGGCAGCACTTAAGAAATATTTGGTACGGGCGGCTGGATGGCTCAGGTGGTTAGAGCGCGAGCTCTCAACGACAAGGGTGCCGGTTCAATTCCCACATGGGATGGAGGGCTGCGCCCCCTGCAACTAAAGATTGAAAACAGCAACTGGACTTGGAGCTGAGCTGCGCCCTTCACAACTAGATTGAAGGACAACGACATGGAGCTGATGGTCCCTGGAGAAACATACTCCAATATTCCCCACTAAAAATTAAAAAAAAAAAAAAAAAATTTGGTGAGTGGCCGAATGAGTAAGTGAATAGATTCTGTAGGACTTTAGTGTAATAGGGTCATCACGGAAGACATCTAGGTGGAGGTGGCACTCGGAGCTCCTTCGACAGCTTGTAGCCACAAGGGCGCGGGATCCCCAGCTTTTTGTTATCGGGCCCTGCTTGGTCCTCACTCTGTCCTCAGTTCACCTTGAGCTCTCAGCGCGCCCCTTCCCTCATAGTAGCAAGGGGCAGCGAGGTTCGAACGAGATAAAACACATGAAATTGCTTTAGAAGTGAGGGGTTCGGCCCTGGGCAATGAAGCTTGGTCCCAAGGTCATGGGATTCTTTAAACTCACCCAGTGCTGTTGACCGCTGCTGCGAGTCGGGCTCTGCAGCCTGGGGAGGCCCAGGGCAGCCCGTCGGGAGCTGTTCTCTTCACAAAGAGCAGATTTAATATCTGTAAGTGTGTTGTTTTCTTATGCCGGGTGCAGTAAGCCTTGCTTCATTATTACATAATGTTCAGGAAATCTCAGTGGAGATTTCCCTCCCTGTCAGAGTGAGCGTTTGTAATCTTTTTCCGGTGTGTGCTTTGGAAACCTATGGAAACATGGGACAATGGACCTTCAGTTCGGCAGCAGTGCTAATCGGGTTTTGGCGGTAGCCGTACGTCGCGGGTGATTTGGGGGGGCTGTGCAGAGCCAGGTCCCTGAGGAAGGAGTAGGGAGGCCAGGGGGAGAAAAAGGGAGTAGTTTGTGCTCCCAAAACTTTATGTGCTGGAAACACTACCAGGAAAGCGGTACCAACTTGTTCATCCTGTGATTGGAAACACGTAGTCATTTGCAAAGCCGAAAATGCATCATGGCAAGGAAAACTGCAGAAATCGTCCATCTAATCCAGCAGCAGCGGGTCATGGCTGACGCGGTGCTGGTCAGCAGTGGGCCTTGCGGTCAGAGCACCGGCAGCCGAGGACAGTGGCACATGGGCTTTGGGGTCAGACAGACCTTCGTTCACAGCCGGCTGTGGCTGGTGACCGACGGCGTGACCTTCAGCCAGCTTCTTAGCCCCCAGGGCCTTGGCATCCCCTTCTGTGAAGTTGTAAGGTGAGAACTGGTACCTCCTCCCTGCGGTTGTGAGGCGTGTCCTGGGAACTCGGGGACCACTGTCACCCGCATGGTGCATTCTGGTCCCCGTCTTTGAGGGGGTCTTCCTCTATTGCTGAAAATGGAAACGTGGACATTCTCAAATCCCACGTGCAAGTATTTAGGCAAGGAGGGATACCATTCTTTCTTTACTTCTAAATGAGGCGATTTGCCCCGAGTTCCTGTGGCTCAACAGTCAACGGTATCATCTGAGGGGCATTATCTCTGCAGACTGCGCCACCTACATCGTCACTACTCCTTGTGGTAAAATGAAGACACGATCAAATGAGCACACGATCAAATGAGCACACGAGCCAGAGTCGCACACCTGTTACGCAGTGGACTAACGCCAACTGAGCCCAGGCCTCTGAGCCCTGCAACCACTGCCACTCCGAGGTCTGAGAAGCGTCCTGGGCCACAGAGCTCCCCGGGGCAGATGGTGGGAAGCAGCTGTTCTAATTGAGTTTTCTTTTTAGAAATAAAACCCAGCTAAGACCTCAGTTACACTCTCACTCATGTCAGCCTGTTCTTTCCAGGCCCGGATTCGACGAAATTGCTTCCTGAGTCTCCGCTGTAACTGAATTCAGTCTGGGCAGGAGGAGAGCCCCACGTTAGAAGTTCTCAGGAATTGGGCGTCCCATGTCCCCCTAGTCCAACTGCATCCTCCTCAGGGTGACTCGGTGCTAGCTTGCGTTTTAGGAAATTGATGGTTGCCTCAGACGTTCATGAAAAGCCTCCATCTTCCTGTTGAGTTCTCTGGGCTACAGTGGGGCTGTCATAAATCTTACAAGTTGTCCTAAGGCAGAGCCCCGGGGAAGCACTGGCAGAATCCAGACCGTCTCTCCACCTGTGTAACTTGATTTAAGTCTGGCTATGCCAGCGTTATAGTTAATATTTTTTCCAGGCCTGTCACTGGGTCTTTAGAGAGCCACTCCTCCGGCCGTCTTCTTTTTGGACATTTTGCGTGATGGTAGATATGCTAGAATACTATCCTAGTATCAGTGTCAATTCATCACACAGGTGAAAGAAAATAAACCTAAAGAGCACTTTGCATGGCAGGGTATACCTGTTATGGTCCGTGTTATTGATAATGGCTACCACTTGTTGGGCGCTATGTGTCATTCTGGGCATTTTATGTTAAGTCATCTGTAATTCTCATAAGAGCCTTGGGAAGATGGCTTTTTGTGTCTCATATTTACCCATTTACTCATCTTTTTCTTATTTTATTTTTCTTATTGTGAGATAGAATGCACATCCAGAATATTGTGTATATACGGGAATGTGTGGTATAATGAGTAATACAGGTTGTAACAATCATTTAGCTTTTTCCTGCATTTCGGGTCCAAAGCAACCTGGATATCAATGAGACTTGTGCTTTGTCTTCTCTCTCTCTCCCTCTGTTTCTCTGTTTCTCTCTCTCTCTCTCTCTCTCTCTCTCTCTCTCTTTCTCTCTCTCCCTCTCTCCCCATCAACTGTGCTGTTAAACTACAGTTATGAAATGGTGACCTGTGGCCATAGGTTTTATGTCACTAGACATCCAGAACCTTCTTTCTTGTCATGTTCCTTTTCTACCTTCTGCAGAGAGCAGCAGGCCCAACACAGAGGGGCAGGCCCCCATTTTGGCCTCTGAGCCTTTGGATGTAGCTGCATGGCCATCAGGCCACACTTGGTTGTACACGAGACTCAAGTCTTACCAGGCAAGAGCCTTCCTGCTCGCTGTGAATGGGAGGCAGCAGGGTACCCTCTCTTTTCTACCAAAAGCCATCCTGTGCTTTGTAACTGGTCACCAATGTCATGACCTTAGACATCATTACCTCATCTCCAGCTTCTCATCTGTTTGGAAACGTTGCTCTAAGTCCCTTTCTTGATGCTGATAGGAAATTGGCTTAGCCCCTCTTTACTGTAGTGAGATGTCTTCTAATCAAGTTTTACAGAACCCCATTTCACATGTGAGACAGGACTTTCCTTCCTCTTCTGTTTTCTTTTTGTTTGAAGAGCCAGGACAATAAATCCTCAAATTGTGAAAAAGTATAATTTATACTTATAATTTTCGTGACCTAAGTCTGAGAATTTAAAGATTCAGCCTCAACAAGTTCAACTGCACTTTTCTTTCCGCTCGAGTTGACGGCATTCACTGCGTCTTCTGAGAAAGATCCGTTGATGCGCCTTTTGAAAAAGATGCATCTTTTGCATTATTGAAACATCATTGAAATGTGCCCCCAAATCCAGCTCCTGTCCCTTGCCTTCCCTCCTTGACCTGGCTTTTGTTCTTATCCTGTTACCGAAACTCTTCTCAGTAAGCCAACTGGTGTCCACCTCCCTAATGGCCAGGCTGAATGGACACGCGTTAGGCCTTATTGGATTTCTTAGTGAACTTGACTGCCATTCGTGAGGGATATTATTCCCTAGATTCTGTGACTTCAGACACCCAGATTCTTCTATTTGCTGTCACCCTTTCTTGTCCTTCTTCATGAGCTCATCTTCGTTCCCTGTCCCCATATCCCAGGGTGCCGTTTTAATGCTGCTTTTCTGGGCACTCACGTTTTCTTGCAGTGGGTGTGTTCCGTCTTATCTGCTAGTTGCTGGTGCTCACATCTGTATCGAAAGCCCAGAATGTTCCTCTGAGTTTTACACTCACATCTCCCATGCTTTTTGGACCGCCCTCCTGGGTGTCCAGAGTTCTGTCCTCACGCCCTCCCTCTCTCTCCTTGTCCGTAGAACTTCCTGCACAGCTCGGGGAATGTCTGGCACCTGTGCGGAAAGCTCAGAGTCGTCCTGGAGGCTCCCACAGCATCTCAGCCATCAAGCCTGGCTGACTTGACCTCCTCCCTCTCTCTTAAACCTTCTCTGTTGTTTGTTCCCCTCTCTCATTTTGGGCCCTCTGTATTTCTCGTCTATACCTCCGGAACACCTAGGTAATGGGTTCCCTGCCTTCAGTCTTGTTCCTTTCAGATCCACCCTCCATTCATTCCCAGAGCGATATTTCTAAATGTGAAACTGGAGTGCCACCCCCCCGCCGCCCAACACCTGCCAGAGACTGGCATTGCCTAAAGTCACTTTCCTGACACAGCACATGTCCCATTGTGGTCTGGCTGCTACGCACCCTCGTCTTGTCAACTTCCACCCGTCACTGCCTCATCTCAGCCGTCCAGGATCTGCCGACATTTCTCCTAGCGCATTGTGGTGTTTCTCATTTTTGGAAGTTGATAATTAGACCTGGGCTGCCTTAAGTCTAGGAAATCAAAGAATACCAAACCACCCCGAGGCGGGGCTTCCAGGGGAGCTCGATGCTCAGGAAATAATGGTGAAGGGAAGTCGAATCATCTCTTTCTTGCTGGCCGGGCCCGGGCCCCCAAATGTGGTGCAAATGGTCAGCCTGGGAGACTGGGCAAATTCCCTCACCATTCTGTACCTCATTCTCCTTGTCTGTAAAATAGGGATAATAATTGTACCTACCACATGAGGTTGTTAGGAGACTTACAGGAATTAATCCGTATAAGACACTTGCAACTATCTGGCATAGCTATTAGCAAATGTTAGCTGGAATAGTAGTAATTATTATGTTAGATCACATTACTTTGGTTAATAATTCCAAAAGCTCACAATAAATCACGTCCCTTTTGAGATCAAGTGTCATTTACTCTCTGCGAGTATCTGACTTAGAAACTGAGTTTTATGGTTTAATTTGCTTAGATAGCATTTAATCTTTGCATTTGATACCTAAGACCAGAAACTCGTCAGGATGCAGAGAATCGCAGATCGCTCTCACCTGTCACTGTGTCCCCAGGGTGAGAGAACGGTGCCTGGCTCGGAGGAGGGTATCAGGAAGTACAGGCTTCAGAGAAGAAATCTCAGGAGTTGCAAGTTCGGTCCTGCAGTCAGAATTCATAGCTGGCCGTGGGTGTGGGGGTGCAGTCCGCTCTCCCTCACCTGCCACAGCCCCAGCAGAATTCCCTCCCTGCCTAGGTTACCTAGGTTACCACAGTAAATGGAGAGAGGATCCCGAGTAGAAGTTAGGTGCTGATTGACTTAATCTAAAAGGTTATGATTGACATAAGGGGTAGAAGCCAAGGCCAATGAAGGAAAGTGCCAAGGAGGCGTGTGGTCCCAACCCCCAGAGCTGTCGAACAATGCAAGGGCGGTGGGGGTTTGACCTCCCGCACCTGACAGAGGCTAAGCTCATAGGTTGTCGGAGGGCACAGGAAAACGTCTCCTCGTGCGAGGAAGGCTGGTCAAAGTGAGTCTTTAAAAGCATCCCTCCCAACTCGCAGCATTGAAGATTTTCACAGAAATCGCCAGCTCAGAAAAGGATTTCTCATTTGGGCACACCTGAACATTTTTTGCTTCTGCTCACGTTTTGGTAGTTTTTCTTCTCATTAGCAATTCTACCAAGGAGAGGGCACGGGGAATAAAAGGAGTTCAGACTCTGATGAAGCAATCTATCTGCTTTGCCACAAGAAGGTGAAAGTGGCACTCGAGCCTGAAGTTAGGTTTGTAGGACAATTTCTCACTCTAATTGTCCCGTCCTGACTCTGTGCCCGCCTCCCCCACCACTCAGCACTGGCAGTAGAGCATTTTCAGTTGTTCTTTTTGATTCTTTTTGTGCAAATACTAACGTTCCAAAAATAGATGCATGATATTTGCTTATTTAGAGATGAAAACATGACTATGTTTTGGCCTTTAACTTTGCAGATAATCACATATTGGCATGTTAGACCTCTTATTCTCTGCTCAGTGGCTAGATGAGGGAGCCTGACTGATTTTTGCCTTTGTTCCAGGCCCTTTTGTTTAATAAACCTCTGTGGGCTAAAACCACAGTGTTCTCTTAGGTGAAGGACCGAGTGTAGCGCGTGCACTGTAGCACGATGCATCTCCTGACCTAGGCAGGCGTCCCTGGAGCGTTTCAGGGCAGGGTGGCTCAGCAGACTAACTTCCCCGTGTCTCTCTCTGAGAATTACCCTTCTGGGTCATTGCCAATGTAGCATCTTTCTCTGTGCTGGACTAGCCGACACAGAGGTTAATTCTGGAAAGGTTTTTGAGGACACCTGGGCCAGACTCCATAATTCATTGGATAGTAAGAGAGAAGAAGAAGTCTAGGATGACAGTCAAGTTTGTCTTTGGGTGATTAGCTGATTTTGTAGAAAGATAGCGAGTCTGAAATTGTGTGTGTTTACTATGAGGTGCCTCTAGAACTTCCCTGTAGCTACCTGGAAGACGAACATTTCTTTCTGTGGTTCAGAAAAAATCGTAGCTGCATATGTAGACCCAGCAATCACCAGTGTGAAAAGGCTCACTGGAACCACGGGCCCAAGAATAGAACTGTGTGTAGAACAAAACGGGCCCAAGAATAGAACTGTGGAGAAAGCCAGCGTTCACCATTAGGCCTGGGAAGGGGATGTAGTAAAGAGACTGAGAAAGTTCAGAGCATTAGGAGCACCTGGCGATAGCAGTGTCACCGTGTCACAGATGCCAGTGGGAGGTGGCAGCCAACTAAAGGAGAGGGGAGGGAGGTATGATGTCTGAGGAGGGAGTGCTGCCTGTACCTGTAGGAGTGGCGTGTCTAGGCGATTTGGGAGGCCTGAGAAAGGGAGGTGCAAATGGGAGGGCCGTGGGCAGGAGCTGCTCTTCCGGAGGGTGAGGTGGGCTGGGGCCCATGCCGTGACCTCAGCAAGGGCGGTGAGGTAGAAGTTTTTTCCTTCCCGTTTCTTCCCTCCTTCCCTCTTCCCCACCCTGTTTCTCCCTCTTTTAATGGGAAGGCTTTAGCACATCTGTAGACTTGAAGAAGCCATTGCAAGAGGGGCCGAGGAAAGCTTCAGAGAGAAGACCTTTCCCCTACTTGGGGCACGGCACTTGCGCAGACCCCCTGTTGCTGGTTTAGGTCTTCTGGGTAATAGTGCTGAAAGACTAAGGAACTGGACCGTTGAAGAGTCGAGGTGGTTTTGAGGTCTTAATAGACACAGTGGTATGTCAGCACCCGCAGGCACAGTGTGAGTTGTATAAAATTGCTAATAAAAACAATCAATGCCAGTTTCTGCGGCATCTTAATTCTCACAACAACCTTGCAAGGTAGTGTTAGTATCTCCACTTTACTGATGAGAAATTCAGGGCTCAGAGAAGCCTCCCCACCTGTCTGAGGGTGCGTTGTCGGCCAGTGCCGGCTGTTGGTTAAACTTGCCCCATCTGGGTCCCCTGCGCTGTTCCGGCTGCTCCACACTCTCCCATTCCCGTGGCCAGGAAGGTGCTTGTATTACCCAACGGGCCCTGAGTGCAAAGCTGGGGTTTCTGTAGCCCTCTGCTGTCAAGTGGTACAGCGCATGGTTCGGGGGGACGCTTTGATACTGTCCCAACCCGGAGCAAGAGTGTGGGAAACGGCGGGGACCCGGATGTCTGTCCATCACCCAGCCGCTGACCGGGTCTCACTGGGCTCGTCTCAGCCACTCCTATGAGTGCCCCGAAGCAGTGCCAGGTGACACGCAAGGCTGCATGACCTCTTTGTGTCCTTATCCTGAAAGTGCCTTGTCTTGCCCAGGTCGGGGTTGGAAATGGATTTGAGCAGGCGGTTTTCCCTAATAGCGGGCAGAGCGATGGGTTGGCACTTGTGTATATACAGGTTCTTGCAAGTAAATACTGTGGAGGAAATCGTTTAGTTGAAGAGGCAAGTACAGCAGGGAATTAATTGAAAGAGGAGCTAGTTTGAAGGCACTCACTTAAAAAAAAAAGAGTGATTATGGTATTTGCTCTTTTGTTACTCTTAAGCAAGAAATATAAATTCTGGATTGGCCAAAAAACTAAAAATAAAGAAGGAAGAAAAGCAACCAAATTTAGCAGAGACCCCTCCTGGTCTGAGCGCACCTTGCCCAGTCACTGGTTGGTTCCACAGAGGCAGGATTCAACATCCCAAAGTCACATTCTCCTTCGAGTGTACCCCAAGGGGAATGAACCCCAAGGGGAATGAACCCCAAGGGGATGGACCTGCCCATCGCGGGCTTCCGGGGTTTCCGACATGCACAGATGGGAGAGCGGTGAAGGAGGACATTTGGGGGGAGCTGTGCCTCTTCCTTTTCCTCGGGTGCTTGATCTCCGCTGTCTCACCTTTCCCTAACCGTTCCTCCTTTCCCTGCAGCCTTTCCGCTGCGCCCACTGCCATTACTCGTGCAACATATCCGGCTCCCTGAAGCGGCACTACAACAGGAAGCACCCCAACGAGGAGTACGCCAACGTGGGCTCCGGGGAGCTGGCAGCTGACACGCTCCTGCAGCAAGGTAGGCCACGTGCTGCCCTGGGGGCCTGCTCCCTCCCCGCCAGGCCCTGTCCCCCGTGGGAAGAGCCGTGACGTATGACAGTTCAGTCCGAATCCCGGAACGTTTAGTGTTGAGTCTTCATCAACATTGCTATGCCGTCCTCCTCGTGATCCTTTGGCATGTCTTAGGGTAATGTTAGAGCGACCTTAATGCACATCTAAAATGAAAAAAGTGTTAATTTACCCACAGATTTCACCACCCTCCCCCGGGCATTCGTTTACCAGTATTGCCCTCTGTGCTTTGTCCACGCATACTCGCACATTTTGCATACATGGGCGTCTGTGGCTTACTTTCTGTTCTTAACATTGATGACATGTTGTTTCCCTGATTATAATTTCTCAGGGCTTTTTGTAACGCAGTATCCAGTGGCAGTACCTCATGTTATCTACCCATCCACCTGTTGTTGAATGTTGCAGGGTTTCCAGATGTTTCTTTATTGCAATTATAAATAATGCTATGGTAAACATATTTATAGGTGAGCTTCTTTAGATGATCCAAAAATGTTTATGTGAGTGCTCAGATTTCTTATTCACACTGAAAAGGAAAAACCATTTAGAACATTTAAACTCAGGAATGGATGAAAACCTCTAACATTGAAAAGTTTGGGGGATTTTTGTTTCTTTTTTGCAATAAGTGATCACGTATTCCCACTGGAGAGGGTTTAGCACAAGTGCTACTGCCATGCAGAGAGAGGCTGTCGAATTTATATCTGCACTTCGGTGACTCAACTAACAAATGATTGCACTACACAGACTGTCAGTTGCTCCTCTTTTCCTGAATGCTGTATCTATTTGAAGCCGAAGACGTTTTTAGAAATCTGCCCTCGGTTAACAAAGCTATGGGGTTGCAAACTCTGGGATGCACAGTTTTCCCACGCAATGTGAAGCTCCGCTTGCTGGAATCACCACAAAGTGTCTCTCAATGTAAAACGAATGAATTGACTGTGTCCTTCAGCACTTCCAGTGACAGGGCTGATGGACAGAAGTGGATGAACAGCATTAAAAAAAACACCCCAGGATAATTTGAAAGCCATCCATCTGGGGTAACAGGGAGTGTGTGCCTCCTGTTTGCCTCAGTGGCAGTTTCGTGGCCCTGGGAAGCGGGACGGTGGGGTGGGGTTGGGTCTGTGTTGTCCCTTAGCTGTGCACTTAGACAGGTCACTGAACCTGTTCGCCTCAGGCCCTTCACCCAAGGATGGAGTTCACAGCTGCCATCTCACGTGATGACAGAGAGAACACTTGAGTGTCTGGCACTCAATACATTATCATTCCTTTCTTCTGTGTATTTTTAATGAAAATACCTAAGACCTCTAGAGCCATTGCATCGTTTTTGACAACCCTCTTTCCCCTACCTCCCTCCCAATCCAAGAGTCAGAGAGGAGAGAACAGATGCTTTAGAGTCACAGTAAATAGCTGGAGTAGAGAGCTAGAGATTTGTTTAACATCCTCTACACCCGTGGGTTGGATGGACAGGAAATAGACGTTTACTGTGGCTGTTGGGACAGGTGTGGGCATCTGATGGATGAACCATTATTGATTCCTTGGTGCCTCCAAACTTCCCTTGTTGCCTTGCAAAAAAATGTGCTGAGGTCAAACTGTTTCATGCCCTAAGTTTCCAGTTAATTTTCTAGGACTCTGTATAATCAGTTGGCATTTCTTGACAGGGCCTGGGTTTTATTTCTAATCTCTGCAGGGGTATATTTGGCCTTTTTAATATACATACATGCACACATGCGTACATATATAGATATATAATCTTAAGTTGAAATAAAAACAACTAAGTGTCTCTTGGCTCTTGAGAGACATTGTGTTTTGGTGGGAGAACTGTCTCTGAAATCAGGTAGCTGGGTGAAGATGAGCGCAGCTTAGAAATGTCAAGAGCGCGTAGCTCACCCTGTTCTTATGTCTGGGAGAATGAAGGAGATTGGAGCGAGAAGATAGGACTGGGTAAAATTGCCATGTTTGGAAATGCTGGGTCATTTGGCACCATGAGAACTTTCCATTTTCTCTTGATTAATTTCAGGTAATTCTCCCCATCCCCGTTTGGTTTTATGTTCCCCTTCTCCTCATTCCTCAAAAATGTCTTCACAGGACCTCATAATTTCTTGTTATGATATAGAGAAATATATGTTCAGATGATAACATAGTAAGAAACCACGAGTAAAGTGTGGTGTTCTCAAAATGGTGTTACAGCCTTTTTAAACCAAGGGCGAGGATTCTGTGTCCATCAGCTATGTTTAAACGGTGTCACGCTGTGACCCAGGCAAAGCCATCAACTTTTGGAGAAGAATCTCCTGCCCACTGTGCTCAGAGGTTTGGGAAGGGTGAAGTGGGAGCTGGGGAAGAAGGCCTGAAAGGCTGAGACATTCCCCAGTCAGACACTTCTGTTCTTCGTAGGTTTCTGAGGGAAGGGACCATGGTGTTTTCCAGAATTTGGGGTATTTTCAGCATGTTCCAGAAGGCCCCCGGAATGGGGGCTGCTCAGGCACTGACCTGTAGTGTGCTGTTGACCAGCTGTCCCGGGGAGAGGTAGGAGGCCTGATTTGTAGCATTTGCCAATTTCTGTGGTGTAAATACTTCCACAGTGGGCAATTTTAAGCTCCCAACGTGATGTCACTGAACTGGGAAGATAAGTGCACAGCTAGCTCGTGAGCTGGTTCCAACCGGCTCTAGCACACCTCCTGGCCTGAGGGCACAGGGGTGACATTGCCAGCGGCCGCCAGCGGGCCCCTTCAGGATGCACCAGTTCTCTCAGAACGCTGGTACTTTTTGCTAATTAGACTTGTACTGAATGCTTGTAAATGTTCTATTCCCTGCTTGTATTCTGTACGTCAGATATTTGAAGGCAGATTGTTTATTCCTCTCGGCCCATCACTTGTTCATTAATATGGATTCGAAGCGTTTCGCACACTAATAACACATTTTCATTTTGTATTGCTTCAGTGGGCCTGTCCCTTTCCTCCCCTTAATATATGCCTGGTTAAGCTAGCTCAAGGTCAGGGTCCCTAAATCAACAAGAGGCTATGGAGCTAAGCTTCAAAGGTTATTAGCTCTCTCCTGAAGCTCACAGCGGGGTAAAGATGGGACTTAGCAAGCTGGTCATTTTCCAGTGACCTCAAAACACTCCTCCAGGTCACTCCAGGTTATTGGCCCCAGATCTGGGTTGGAGTCAGATGGGCCTGGAATCGAGGTCTCTGAACACTGTGGCCCTTGGACCAGTCACTTCCGTAAACGCCAGATTGCCCATCTTTAAAGATGAGTGGCATTCGTCTGACTAGTTGTAAAGTCTAGAAGCTATTCTCTAAGTTCTCAGTATTCTCTAAGATCTCATTTATTAAGTACTTACTAAGTAAACGTAGTAAGTACTTGATAAATGGCTCAAATGTACTACCACGTGTATTCCCATATGCCTTCTTCACCACATAGCTCTTGAGTGCCTGATGTTCCTGGCGAGGCCCTAGGCTCTGGTGGCATTTATTGTTATTACTGCCTAGCTTGGAGATGAAGGCTGGGCACCTCCTCCATGCCCCGTGTTCAGACTCTGTTACAGAAAGCATGCCTTCCTTCCAGCAGCACCCATGTTGTTCTTAACGGGAGACTTAGAGGCTTCTCCCAAGTGTTGACCTTTCTCTCAGGCCCCCAGTTTTAGAGGGTCATGGAGATGGGGGTAGGTAATTGTAAAAAGAGAAGCAGTGAGAGGGAGGTGGGTCAAGGAGAAGATAGTGTTTGGCATCCACTAAAATCTTTCTGTTACTTCGAGCTACTGTTATTAGAAGCATATACATATGTGTACATAAGTACTTTGAATGTATAATATATTCATATTTTAGTTTTTCCCACCAGATTCAGGGAAAATCGTATAGAAGAAAATCCAGAAACTATAAGTTAACCCAAAGTCACCTATTTGATTTTCGGACATTTTTATTTTAAAATTGTTCTTCGGGCCCAGATTCCATGCATTATTGGTCGATGCTTCTGGTGATGGACTGTCACGCTGCCTTGTTATGGGTTGTTATGTTTGATGTTAATTTCTCTCTCACAAAGGCCCCGTGAGGTTGGCATCGTCATTCCTATTTTAAAATGAGGAAGCGCAGGGAGGACAAATACCGGCCCAGGCCACAGAGTGAGCAGGGGCCCCAGCCAGACCCAGTTCTGGATTCGGAGTCTGCTTCCTTACCACTTAAGGGCTGATGTCCCTGAGTTTGTCTCTAGGTCACACTTGTTAGAGAGGAGGAGGACAAAGAGTCACGGTCCTATTCTAGGTCGGTAGTGGTCATGTGATAATGCGTTGAAAGATCTCACACACTCAAGGTGCTGTTTACTTTCTCTTATTTCTTTGTCTTCAAGTTTAGCGGCTTATCTGACCCAAGGCTGTCTTTAGGATCTCGTTCCTGTGTTTTCCCGTGGGTGTCCAGAGAATCTCAGACCTCGGGATTTGGTGGGGATGTGTGAGGGGACCAGGAAGGATGGAGGAGAACTTGTTTAGCCTGTGTTGAAGTTGCCTTCATTGGTGTTCGGGACATCAGTCTGGCTAATAACAAAATGCACTTGGTTTTTCCTCTGCTGTATTTTCCCTTACGCTGTGTTTTCTTGGGGAGCTCGTGGGAAGGAGGGCTGGGGTTTAAGACAGGGGTTCAGATAGTCTCATGTCCCATGGCCAGGTATGATCTAGGAGTGTGCCATGTCACCAGGAACCCTCTCCTTCAGTGCTTGCGTGTGATGCAACCTGATGACCACCCAGAATGCATTTTCCTGGTCCTCAGGTGATGCTCTGGCCAGACCCTTGGGTAGGAGCTGATACCAGAGACCACAGGAGGTGAGAATGCCGACAGAGGCCCACACTGTATTTCAGTCGTCAATACAGTAAAATGAACTTGCTCTGAATCCTGTTTCCTTTGGTAATTCCATCACTTTTGTTCCCATTGTCCTATAGTACCTGGACTAGTTTCCTATTGCTGCTGTAACAAATGACCACAGCTTGATGGCGGTTTAAAAACACCACCAATTTATTGTCTTTCAGTTCCGAAGGTGTGAAGTCCAAGATGGGCTTTACAGGTTCAAGTCAAGTTTGCTAACAAATCCGTGCTCTTTCTGGAGTCTCTAGGGGAGAATCCGTTGTCTTGCCTTTTCCAGTTTCTAGAGGCTGTCCATATCCCTTTGCCCGATCTGCTTCCACCATCTGCAAAGCCAGCAGTGGCCAGTAGCCTCTTTCTCACGTCCCGTCACCATGACCTTTTCTCCTGCCTCCTTCTTATAAGGACCCTGTGATTACACCGGAACCACCCGCATAATCTAGAATAACCTCCCATCTCCAGATCCTTAACTGGATCACATCTTCGAAGTTGCTTCTGCCAGGTAAGGTAACGTATTCTCATGCTGCAGGCATCAGGACGTGTTCAGTGGCCCCTTCGGCTCACTGCAGTGCGTTTTGATGAACTTTAGCGTTTTCACCTGAGAGTTTAAGGACGTGTTCTGGGTCACGTGAGCAAGCGCCAAGTTCAGGCCTTCTGACGGCTCAATCCAGTGTTCCGTGCTCTTCCGGGAGATAAATTATTGAATATGAAATTGAATTTTCAAGAATGTCAGCCACCACAAAGGAATGCGAATACTTTAATGCCTGCAACTCCTCCAGAATATATTGCATTTCAAAAAAGAGCAAAGGATGGTCATGATTGATTTTTTAAATTGCTCCTGAAATTCCGTTCCTTGGCCTGGGTCATCATTCCTTATGAGGAAATTACGATTTGGGGGTTTGCAGTTTTTAAGGTGTGCATGCCATATCAATGCTGCAAGTAAATTCACCACGTTTCCTCCTGACCTTTTACTGTGCATTGCCTCTGAATTTAATGAACTGAAATAAAAATTAATTTCTGGGATGTCAGTTAACTGGCAGTTATACATTTGGTCTAGATTACATATTTCCATTTGTTGTGCTTGAATTAGTATCACTATGGCAAAGGCTGAAGGTTTAATTAATGTTGGGGGCATATTAATTTTAGTTTAAACATGATAGAAGGATGTTGTCCTCCCTAAGTTAGTTTCCATTGGACAGTACCCGAGAAGGAATCTTTAATTTCATGTTGAAGCCTAAGTTTAGCCTTAGATACTTTGCTTTTGTTCATTGCCTCATAGTCACTCTTTATTGAAGTGGCATCAGTTTCAGCAAAAAAAAAAAAAAAAAAGAAAAAAGAAAAGAATCGTACATTTGGGGGGGGTTTAAAAGGTGATCTTAGGAAAATACACCATTTTTAGATGATTACTAGATAATAGCAAAACTGGCTGAAAAGTAAGTCTCATTATCCTCTGGCCAAGAAAGAACGAGCCTATTTGGTTTTGCCTAAAAGACAGGGTGCAGAGTGTTAAAGTTTCTGAAAGTAGCATCTATTTGAGCTGCCTTTTCTGTAGAATATTCTCGAAATTTAGAATGTGGTGTCTGTTGCTAGTCTTTCTGCTGACTCTGTCCCCTGTCTCTGTCAGACCCCCTGTGCTCTCCTGGGCCTTCCCAGGGGCCGGAAGCTGTAAAGCAGTAGGCTGAAATCACTAGAGGGTGTGCTGTCACCATCTGGCTTGGCTTCCATTTCTGCTAGTGATTCTTTGGGGAGTCAGCCACCCATCACCTCAGATGATAGATGAGAAACCCCAACTACGGAACAACGCTGACGTGGAAGTGATTTAGGATATGGGGCATGTCATCACTGCATCTGGAACACTAAATTGTGTGATGCATCCCCATGAGTTTTGTCTGGTTCTTACATTCTTTGTCAGGACAACCTCGTGAGCAGGACAGGACTTTTGTACTCCCTCCTTCGTGCCCCAGCGAGCCAGAAATAAGTATGGCAGCCTGCGACACTCAGCGTTCAGCTCAGTTCTTCCACTGCCTGAGTCTACGTTCCTTAGTGATGTTGGAGAAAACAGATATTTTTGGATATCACATCAAGGATACAGAAGAGCCTGAGTATTTATGAGGCTTTGGAGCTCCAGACAGAGGACGAGGCGCCTTTACAGGAATTTGAATCAGAGGGACGGTTGGTGGAAAAACCAGGAAAGAGAAGTTTGAGAGGAAGAGATTTGGCTGGAGAATGTGGTCAGCATTGTCCTATAAAGCACAGAAGTCACACAGGGGTCCAGGATGGAGGCCCTCGAGTTAGCCAGACTGGGACTCAGTTCTGGGCTTTGCTGAGTGACCTCAGAAGGGTTCCTTGACCATCCCGAGCCTCTGTGTGAACCGCTGGTCATGCCTCTCTCACAGAGCTGTGACGCATGAAGCACGCGTGACGTAATGTGTGAGGTGTCGGATACGGGGCAGCTGCCCGAAAGTGGCAGATGTGTTTGTTGTTGTTGTTGTTGGTGGTGGTGGTACTGGTACCAGTAGTCGATAGAATGCAAGTGTGCACTGGATTCACCCCTGAGGAAGTCAGTGGGTCTTGACACGCACAGGGCCCGGACAGTGGCTGGGAGCAGGACGCCATTTGCTGTGACGTAAGCTTGCAGGGTTTCTCAGCCTCAACTCTACCTACATTTAGGGACATGTCATTCTGTTGGGGGGCTGCCCTGTGCATCACAGGATGGTTTACAGCGTCCCTGGCCTCTATCCACCAGAGGCCAGCAGCCCTACCTAGTTATGGCCACCACAATTTTCTCCAAATAATGCCAAATAGCCCATCTGAGTGGCAAAATCACCCCTGGTTGAGAACCACCTGCCTAAGTAATGAAGAAAGGCAAGGAAGGGATGGCTGCATATTACTTTTCTGGTTTAGATTTATAATCTTCATTTCACTATTTTTTGAATAGGCAATTCTATCCACGTGGAATAGAATTTAAAAGATTGAGGAGACTATTTAGTGAAAACTGGTCTTCCTCCCCTTGCCTTCCAGCCCGTTGTCCATCTCAGAAGGAGCGAGTGGTGCCAGTATCTTGTGAACCCTTGGGCACAGAGCATCTTCCCAGAATCCTGGCTGCAAAGGAAAGCAGAAAGATAGGGCTATACCTAGACAGGAAAATGGCGTTTTTCCTGCTTGGATGAGACTGAACATATTTATTTGCTGAGGGGAAAGGCGAGTGCAGAGGGAAAGGGCAGAGATACAGAGGAGAGTGGGGCTTGGCTGGAGAAAGACTGGCAGAAAGAAGAGGGTTTGCTGAGGTCCAGAGTCAATGACTCAAGGCACTTGATTAAAGACCTACTAGATGCAGGAGCTGGGACCTGAGCAGTGAAAAAGCTGGGCAAAGTCCCCGCTGTCGTGAAGGTGCCATTGTAGAAAGGAAGACAGTCAGTAAATGTTATGCGAATGATACATCATGCAGTTTCAGGTACCGCTCAGTGCCATGGCAAATACACAATTGGTAACTCCTATAGAGAGGTTTGGGGGCTCTGTGTGTTTGGGGGGGTTGCCTTAGCTAGGAGTGTCAGAGAAGGCTTTCTGAAGAGGTGACGCTTGAGTTGAGACCCTAGTGAGGAGGAGAGGGGCAAATGGAGATGGTGGGGGAAGGGTTTTAAGCAGGTGTCCTGAGAGGGAAGTGAGCCTGGTCAGAGAAAGGAGAGAACGGGGTGGGGGCAGAGGCAGAGGCCGAGAGGGAGGCAGGGCTCAGGTCACACGGGCCGCAGGCCATAGTACAGACCTGGGGTTTTATTCTAGGTGTGATGGAAAGCCACTCAGCTAGGGAGGATAGGATGTAGTTTATGATTTTACAAGACCAGTCTGTGTAGTGGGTGGAGAATAGACCCACAGCGGAGGACCAGTAGTGGCTACCAATGGGCTTAGGAGCCAGTCGCTCCCAACTGGGCAAAAGGTGACAGTGGCCTGGGCTGGGTGGGCCATGGGAGGGAGGCAGTGGGATGTTTGGTCGTTTGAGTGACCGTGGGAGGGCACACCACCTGCGGGACTGGCACCTCCGACTGGAATTCGGGGCAGAGGTCTGGACTGGAGATACAAATGGGATAGTCACCAGCTTACAGGTGCTCTGTAAAGTGTGATGAGTCCCCGAGGAATTGGGCGCAGGAAGAGGAGCCTGGAGCAGAATGGCTGACCACCCAACTGGGGGTCCTGGCCTGGGGCTGACCAGGAGCCAGCAGAGGGACAGAGTCAGAGGGCCCGACGAGGAGAGCAGGGAAGCAGGAGGGTGGGAAGGTGGTGGAGACCTCAGGACCACGGTGCTCAGTGGGGTGGTACTCGTGCCCAGAGAGACTGTGGAAACTTGAGGGGCTTTTTAAAAACGTCTTCTGTAATCGTGTCTGAGCATTCAGTTTAAAATATATGTTAGTTCATTACACAGCGCATTCCACTTATCCCATCAGCCCAGGGAATTATGTGACTCATCTTGTTTCTCTCTGGTCCTCAAAATACGAAGTGTATGCACTCACCTGTAGGTGTCCTCAGGGAGTGGTTCCAGGACCCCCCTCGGATACCAGAATCCGCAGACTCGCACGTCCTTTCTGTAAAATGGCATAGCGTTTGCATGTCACCCACACACGTCCTCCCATGTGTCTTAGATCTTCTCTAGACTGCCTATACTACCTAATAATACAATGTAAATGCCGTGTCAATAGTTGTAGTGTTTAGGGAATAATGACAAGAAAAAGAAGCGTTCGTGTGCAGTACAGACACGGACATCCTGGGCCTAACGACATAGCGCATGTCAGCAACAACGTAACTTTATTTATTTTTTTTATATTTTCAATTTGCGATTGGTTGAATCTACAGATGGGGAACCCACGGATGTGGAGGGCTGGCAGAATTAAGCTCTCTGCAAATGCTCATTCAGTAAGTGTGTGTGTGGGGGGGATACATTGTTTTAAAATCCCTGCCCTGAAAAACAGAAACCATTGCTGTTCTGTTCCAATCCTAAGGTAAGTTCGAGTGAGTGTGAAACATGGGCTCTTTCAATTTGCAGCATTTGGATGGAGGGCGGAAGCGCTGCCCCTCCG
Organism: Rhinolophus ferrumequinum; assembly: GCF_004115265.2. Taxonomy (NCBI): domain Eukaryota; kingdom Metazoa; phylum Chordata; class Mammalia; order Chiroptera; family Rhinolophidae; genus Rhinolophus; species Rhinolophus ferrumequinum. The sequence continues at coordinate 67,928,083 of NC_046297.1, read as the reverse complement.
TGTGCTCTCAACGCTTCTTTCTGCCTCTGTCTGTGCTTTCAGGGGGCCTGAAGTGCCCTGTGTGCAGCTTCGTATATGGCACCAAGTGGGAGTTCAATAGGCACTTGAAGAACAAACACGGCCTGAAGCTGGTGGAGAATGAAGGCGAGCCCAAGTGGGAGGTAACGTTCTAGAGCATGGCGTTCCCCTTGACGTTTCTCAACATGCACGCAGAGCAGGCATGCCCGGGTGCAGGTCTCGGGGAGCTGCTCCTCAGAGCTTCGGGTTTTCTGGTTGGGAAACTGAGAAAGCTTTCCAAATCACGTGTCATAGCTGAGGGGTAGGACGGGGGGAGGTCTGGGCCATGCATGCGATTTCTTACTCTGGGTTGTGTTTGAGCTGTTTTGTGACTGTCTGTATGGGTCTCATTGACATTTTCACTTCTGTTAACCACAAATCTGGAGTTTCAGATATTGTATCTGAAAGAATGCAAGGCCAGGCGTGTATTATCTGTCCTCACCAGGGCAACAGGGAAGGGCCCCAGTTCTCCCTCCCCTGAAGCCATGTGCTCCTACCTATCATCTTTGTTTTTCCCTCCGGCCTTGGGACCAGTCACCTAGCTGAAAACACATCTGTATAGTAAAAGCCAGTAGCATCTCTTTTTTGAAATACCAGTGGTTACAGTTTGCCTAAGCCAGGACATCTCTTCCTGAGCACCACTGAAATTATCTTCTGGATGATTCCTTTTGGTAGCGGGCTGTCCTATGCGCTTTAGGATGTTCAGTAGGGTCCTTGACCTCTAACCACTAGATACCACTAGTGTCCCCAGTTGTGAAAACCAGAAATATCACAGTGTTCCCCAAGAGTCAAAATCACCCCCAGTGGAGAATCACTTATCTAAAGACTTTCAGAGCCATCAGACCATTCAGTGGTTAAGAGTATGGGCTTTGAAACAAATCCAGCAATACCTGGAAAAAAATCGTACCTCATGACAATGTGAGGATGGTTCCAGAATGTAAGGGAAGAGTGGCTCAGTAGGAGGGAATCTGTTGATATGATCCACCATAATAATAGAACTAGGGACAAAAATGAAACAACCATCTTCATAGAGGCAAGAAAGGCATTTGATGAAATTCAGCATCCATTGATTAACAACAGTCAGTAAAGTGGAATTTGATGAGTATATCTTTAAGATGAAAACCAAAATATATGTGTCTCAGCCCAAAAGCCAGCATCTTACTTCCTGGGGCAACACTGGAGGGTTTCTCACTGACATCGGGAAGAAGGCAGGGCGCTGCTCTGGAATGTCACGTGGGTGGCATCAGCTTGCGTGTGAGACAAGGCAAAATAACTAGAGACATAATATGATTTGAAAGAGAAGAAATACAGTGTCTGTATCTGCAGATGACAGGATCACGTTTTTGCAAAATCCAAAAGAGTGAATGAAAAACTCTACATAATAACAAGCAGATCAAAGCATCAATATACCATAATCAGTAGCTTAGATAGAGAGCCTAGAGCAAAAGGAGCAGAGATTTAAATGGAAAAACAGAGATATTTTACAAATACCAAGAGAAGACATAAGTGAATTCGTTTATAAATTGAGACTGTGGGGACCTTGCCTAACTATAACTCAAAATCCAGATTCAGTAAGAGAAAAGATTGAAATAAATTGACTACATGAAAAAATTTTTTGAAGTGTTATAGAAAAGAGCTTATGGAGACAAATGACAAAAAAAAAAAAGTATTTTCAGTCATATCATGGGAAAAGGATGAATATCTTTACATTATAAAAGGCTTCTAAAAATAGTGATGAAAAAGCTCAACGGCCCAGTAGGAAAATGAGCAAGAGATAAGAAAGGTTCGTAAAAAGAGAAATGCAAACGCCCTTGAATATCTGTAAGCATGATCAACCTCACACATAATAAATGTTAATTAAAACTAGACAGAGATAGCATTTCTTACCTATTAGACTGGCAAGAATCCAAACGTTTGACATTATCTCTCTTGGAGAGGCTGCCCTCTCATACATTGCTGGTGGGAATGCAACATGTTGCAACCTCTATGAAGGGGAATTTAGCAATAACTAGTAAAATTACATATGCATTTCTTTATTAACATAACAATCCCACCATTAGAAAAGTACCCCAAGGTTATACTGACAAAAATGAAAAAAAGTGTCTGCACAAGGCACATATTATATGTCTCTAGATAGGCTATGTGTGTGTGTGTGTGTTTGTGTTTATGTCTACACCAATAATAGATAGATGCAGATTTAATTCTAGATACACATGTATGCATAGTATACTTGCACGTATTTCTTAGGTTTTTGTGCTCAGGGCCTGGAAGCAGTGATACCCCAGTGACAATGAGTGCACCTAATGCCCAGTTCTTGGTTTCTAATAGGATTCTTCAGTAAAAGGAACCAGGGCCCCTTGGCAAAGTGGTTGATTCAAGGGCTGAAGCAGAAAATATGTAAGATGGTCCTGTTGTATTTTATGGTCCTAGAAAGTAACAACGTGCTTAAAAACAAAAACAAAAGCAAAAAAAGCTGGAGTCATGTCAAAAAGATACACAAGACATGAAACAACCAAAAGAATTCCCAATGACCAGAGCTGGAACAATTTGAAGAACAAAATAAATAATGATAGTGTTGGACTATAACTCAAAGAATAAAATAAATATCTGTGAGTCCGTACAGATATAAATAAATGACCGAATAAATAAATAAATGGAGGGGAAGGCATGGCTTTCCCTACAGAAGATCTCTCCTTAATTAATAAATGTAGAAGGAACAAGCGGACTAGAAAATGAACACTAGAACACCACGGTAAAAATTGTAGCAGGCAAGATCATCAATGAATGCTAAAATTAGTAGGCAAAAGGTTAAGGCGAAACAGAATATTTATATAGCCTCAAAATGTCCTCCCCAAATATTTTAATTACAGAGGGAAAAGTAGTAACCTCACAGTAGAGTAGAGGCACCTGGCAGACAGCACTATAACCACGTGACTGGACGTCAGCCTTCCCTATAATAAGTCATAGTGACGTCACATACCACCTGACATCATGAGAGGGTTACTTCACCTCACCGTACGCTTCCAAAAAATCCTCAGCCTCCATCTAATCTTGAGAAACCACCAGACATAATCTAAATGGGTAACACTTGATCTTCTAGAAGGTCACTTAGCGATCATAATGTGTGTGGTCCAATACCTGACCAGTGCTCCTCAAAAGTGTCAAGGTCACAAAAAACAAGGAAAGGCTGAAGAACTGTCACTGGTTGGAGGAGCCTACAGAGATGTGAGGACTAAATCCTGAAGTGGAAAAGGAAAAGGAAAAGGAAAAGGAAAAAAGACACCAGTGAAAGAACCAGTGGAATCTGGATAAAACCTGTAGTTTAGTTAATAGTATAGTACCGTAATAGAGCGTTATTCCATGGTTGCATCAGATGTTAACACAAGGGTGAGCTGGGTGAAAGGTATATGGGGGTTCTCTGAATTATCTTTGCAACTAAATGGCAGTCTAAAAATATTTCAAAATAAAACGATTATAACAAAAGGGGGCATTATATGTGGAAAAGGTAGGGAGACAACAAGAGGGAGGGGCTAAGAATAGACACTGAACTTCTCCTAGTATACCCAGCTGTGCAGATTTGACTCTGAAGCCATGGAAATATGTTAGACAATAATAAAAACAAAATGAAAGGTTAAAAAACGCAAGCCTTAAAAATTCAGAGTAAATGGGACAAGTCATCCTATCTGTATATCAGAAAGTTTGCACAGATATGTTTCCTGTGTTCAGTCTTGTTTCTCCTATTCTTCATATAAAAATAAGAATGTCATGAATGGCTAAGATTTACTGGGCCCTTACTGTGTGCCAGGACCTGTGCTACAAGCGTCATGTATGTTCTGTAACTACCCATCTTCTTCCTTCCACTATCACCACTGCCATGCTGTCCTCTGCCTCCCACATGGCATGAGCCCCGGGCACAGGGAAGATTAGAGGCCGTGCTGATGGCAGGGAGAGGAGACCAGGGAGCCATTAGAGGAGTACATTCTCTGAGTATGTCTAATCCCTAATTCTGAGCAGCATAGGCTGTTCCCTAAGGCAAGAATGTGTAGCAGGAAGCTTTCCACCAAAGCTGGGTATTCGCAATGAGTTTTCTCTTTGGGAAATACGGTTTTATTGGAGCAGCTGATTTCTCAGGGTGCCAGGTAAATGAGATGTTGCAAAGCGTTGCGTGTGAGCATTTGTTTTGTCTTCCTATATCATGCTGGGATATCTGGGTAACAGTTGGTCTTCCAGAAGGTCGCTTAGGTATCATGTTTTTCCTTAGCCAGCAACAGAAACCACCGAGGAGTCTCCCACCCAGTACCTGCACGTCACAGAAACTGAAGAGGACGTTCAGGGGACACAGGCAGCCGTGGCCGCACTGCAGGACCTGAGATACACCTCCGAGAGTGGTGAGAGGGCGTGTCCTGTCTGCCTTTGGCACCTCCCAACCGTCTGTGACAGAACGAGTGCTTTGGGGAAGGAAGGGTATCCATCCGTTGTCCTTCAGTTCATCTACTTCCAAATTCTTTCCCCGGCGTTCAGACTGCAGACATGGTCTGTGGCCAGGTGTGGAGGCCTGTGCCTCTTGAAACAGAGCCACAGCAAACAGAGCCGTGCCACGGCACAGGAGGGCTTCATGGCAGGGCCCCCACGTCACCACGGCCAATCCTCAGAACAGTCTGAGAACGGCAGGGCTTGCTGTTCTCACAGACGCAGGAGGTCGCTTTATTGGAAGTGCTTGGCTGAGAGGCACCACTTTGGGTGTTGGAGCTGGTCCTGACATCTAGGTTTCCTGACTTCCTTGTGGCGTTGTCCCCACCCCATGCTCCCTCATGGTCCTCTACTCCAGGGGGCTTGTTCCAGGGTCAGCAGGGGCCAGGCTGTGTGGCACGGCCGAGACTGACGGCACAGCTGCTTGCCTAGCCAGTGGCACCTTGCAGAGCCGCGGGCCCAGGACTGCCTGCCTCCCACATCTTCTAAAAAGCTCCACATTAGGATTTTTATGTCAAATGTCATCATTTTCAAATGTCAGATCAATTTTCAAAAACAAACCACTGTGCTAGCCTACTGGTGATTCGAGCATTATGCTTAGAAAACATTTTCTTAACATTCTTTTCAGAATATGAACAGAACCCAAGTTAATGTAACGGACCACAACCCTGTTAGTATGGTGGGGGCAGAGGATAGGGAAGGGGGCCAAAGAGGAAACCATTAAATGGTGACAGGAGATAGCAGTTAGGACATCACCGTTTGGGGCCAGTTCTCGAATCCCTAAATCCCAGATTTGTAAGAAACATGTGCAGAAAACTCCTGTGGGCCGGTCTCTTTAGGGAAGATGAAGGAGCAGGGCTGTGCGTAGCCCTCTGAACTTGGGGGAATTCTGGAGGCAGGGTCTCTGCTTTGCAGCCCGGCAGGGTAGCAGGCTCTGCTGCTGGGACAGTCGAGGCCCGGCTGTGGAATGCAGTTCCCAGAGCTGTGGCCTTGACTGAATTCCATTCCTTCCATCACATTCAGTGATTTTGTGGATTGCTCAGGCCTGCAGAGGCAGCCTGTGTGTATTCATCCCGGCACACACACACACACACACACACACACACACACATGCGCGCGCGCGCGGTCAGGCCCATCGGCTCTGGGTCCTGGGCGACCCCAGCTCTGAGCCCTGCTCTCTCCCACCAGACCCTGCCATTCTCAGCACGGGGTGTACTCCCCACCCGTACACACTCCAGTGCCCTCTGCGATGTGGTCTGTCCCCACCTCCTCCCACAGCATTGTTTTCTAGCAGACTCTTCTTCATATTCAGGATTCAGATTGCATGTCACCTGCCGGGAACCCACCTGACTCTTGTACAGGGTCCCCCAAATTGCCTTTCCGATATGGAACCGTCCAGATGCCATAAATAATTTGCTTACAAATCTATCTTGGTAGCCGGCAAGCCCTGGAGGGAGATAGTGTCAGATCTTTGTCTGTTCCCACTGGGAACCTCGTCCCTGGCTGACGCTTAGGCTTGATAAATTGGTCATGGAGGGAGTAACTGGGTGAGGGATTAAACCTTATCTCGGTAAGTCCTTAAGGTAAATGTTTTATTCAGTCTTTGGACGTTGAGAGTGGTTGGCTGCAAGGAACAGTTGAAATACCTCCCTTTAGAGAAAGAGAGACACAGAGAAAGAGAGAGATGAAGAGAGAGAGAGTATATGTATTGGGGGGGTTTTTGGGGGGGTGCATTGGGAATGTTTACAAGTCACTGATGGCATTCCCTCAGCCACGTGCCACATCCTACCTTCTTTGTAGAACACATTGCGTTTGCCTCCTCTCATCTCTTATTAATTGACTCACATTGAAATGTGGCCCACAGAAAGCATGTCCGTGCGGGTGCACACACTGGCGGAGACTTCATAACATGCTAGCATTTCCCATTTAGTGAATGCATGACCAGGGTCAGAGTTCCGTGTTCAGGAGGCTTGCAGATGGTCAAGCAGATGGTGAGAGCAGGCAGGGAATAGCCAATAGCTGCCCTGATAATATGGGTTCCAGTCCTCTGAGATGATTAGAATAGAACCCCAAGCTTTAACACGTTTGGAATTGGAAAGCCCCTGGATTTGATCATTGAGACATCGTTGGATGTTTGCTTATCACTTGTGTAATTTATTGGCACACCTACCACGTGTGTGCCCAACGGAAGCTCCCTTTGCAGCTTAAACGTGTTGGCTACTTGTCGGGTTCTCTTCTGAGAGGCACTCTTGTGTCACCAAGTTTGGATTCAGAACCTCTGGGCTTGAGCTCGGGCTTTGTGCTGTGCCTGACCCAGTGACCCAAGCCATGTCTCTTGGTGGAAGAGACTAATCTACGTGCAGAGTTAACTGATCTGTGAAATGCGGATGATACTACAGTGTCATCTCACAGGGTTGTTTAGAGTTTTGAATTGCTCTTGTAGAAAGTGCTTTGTCAGTGATAAAGTAACTGCACACACGATTTCTGATGTCGAAATAAGTGATGGCTGAGAAGGCGCCACCCCAGAGTGGCCTCTCCTGCGGGCTGGCTTCACGTTTAGTGACCGTCAGCCCAGTGGCCCTGATGGTCTCCTGTTTGCTTCTTCCTCGTCAGGTGACCGACTTGACCCTACAGCTGTAAACATCCTCCAGCAGATCATTGAGCTGGGTGCCGAGACCCACGACGCCGCTGCAGTTGCCTCAGTGGTTGCCATGGCGCCAGGGACGGTGACCGTGGTGAAACAGGTAATGACCCCCCACACCCCCTAAATATCACCTCGTCTCACTGCCACTCACCCTCTTTCTCTCCTTCTCCCGTGGCTTTAATTTACCTCCCAAATTAGAATTTGGAATGCAGTTGTTCTAGTCTCGTGCGTTTCTGATTCTACCTCTGATTATTGTGGAATTGTATTTTCTTTTCTAAGTTTACTGGGTGACAATTGTTAGTGAAGTTACATAGATTTCAGGTATACAATTCTGTATTACATCATCTATAAATCCCATTGTGTGTTCACCACCCAGAGTCAGTTCTCCTTCCATCACCATATATTTGATCCCCTTTACCCTCATCTCCCATCCCCCACCCCCCTTACCCTCTGGTAACCACTAAACTACTGTCTGTGTCTATGAGTTTTTGTTTCTCATTTGTTTATCTTGTTCTTTTGTTGTTTTTGGTTTATATACCACATATCAGTGAAATCATATGGTTCTCTGCTTTTTCTGTCTGACTTACTTTGCTTAGCATTATACTCTCAAGATCCATCCATGTTTTCACAAATATTCCTATATCATCTTTTCTTACTGCCGAATAGTATTCCATTGTGTATATATACCACAACTTCTTTATTCATTCATCTATCGAAGGACATTTTGGTTATTTCCATGTCTTGGCCACCGTAAATAAAGCTGCAATGAACATTGGAGCACACGTGTCTTTATGGATAACTGTTTTCAGATTTTTTGGGTAGATACCCATGAGAGGGATTGCTGGGTCATATGGTAATTCTATTCGTAATTTTTTCAGGAACCTCCACACTGCCTTCCATAGCGGCTGCACCAGTCTGCATTCCCACCAACAGTGTATGAGGGTTCCTTTTTCTCCACAGCCTCTCCGACACTTGTTACTATTTGTCTTGTTGATGATAGCCATTCTGACTGGGGTGAGCTGATATCTCATTGTGGTTTTTATTTGCATTTCTCTGATGATTAGTGATGTTGAGCATTTTTTCATATGTCTATTTGCCATTTGTATGTCCTCTTTGGAGAAACATCTCTTCAGGTTTTCTGCTCATTTTTCAATTGGGTTGTTTGTTGTTGTTTTTTGTTGTTGAGTTGCGTGAGTTCCTTGTATATTTTGGCTATTGGCCCCTTATCGGAGGCACTGTTTGCAAAAATCTTCTCCCATTCAGTTTGTTGCCTCTTTATTTTGTCGATGGTTTCTTGTGCGGTGCAGAAGCTTTTAAGTTTGATATAATCCCATTCATTTATTTTAGCTTTTATTTCCCTTGCCTTTGCAGTCAAATTCATAAAATGCTCTTTGAACCCAAGGTCCATGAGTTTAGTACCTATGTTTTTTTCTGTGCAGTTTATTGTTTCATGTCTTATGCTTAGGTCTTTGATCCATTTTGAATTAATTTTGGTACATGGTGACAGACAGCAGTCTATTTTCATTCTTTTGCATGTGGCTTTCCAATTCTCCCAGCACCATTTATTGAAGAAGTGGTCTTTTCTCCATTGTATGTTTTTGGCTTCTTTGTCGAAAATTATCTGTCCATATTTATGTGGTTTTATTTCTGGGTTCTCAATTCTATTCCATTGGTTTGTGTGTCTGTTTTTCTGCCAATATTATGCTGTTTTGATTATTGTTGTCCTGTAGTACAAGCTAAAGTCAGGGAGTGTGATACCTCCAGCTTTGTTCTTTTTTCTTAGGATTGCTTTGGCTATTCAGGGTCTTTCGTGGTTCCATACAAATCTAATGAATTATTATTCTATTTCTTTAAAAAATGCCATTGGGATTTTGATGGGGACTGCATTCAATCTGTATATTGCTTTGGGTAATATGGCCATTTTAACTATGTTGATTCTTCCAATCCATGAGCACGGAATGTCTTTCCATTTCTTTGTGTCTTCTTCAATTTCTTTCAAAAATGTCTTATAGTTTTCAGCATATAGGTCTTTCACATCCTTGGTTAAGTTTATTCCTAGGTATTTTATTCTTTTTGTTGCAATTGCAAAAGGAATTGTTTTTTTTTAATTTCTTCTTCTGAGATTTCATTGTTAGTATATAGGAAATCAATGGACTTTTGTACATTGATTTTGTAGCCGGCAACTTTACTTTATTCGTTTATTGTTTCCATCAGCTTTTGGGTGGAGTCTTTAGGGTTTTCTATATATAGCATCATGTCATCTGCAAAGAGTGACAGTTTAACTTCTTCCTTCCCAATTTGAATGCCTTTTATTTCTTTCTCTTGCCTGATTGCTCTGGTGAGGACTTCTAACACTATGTTGAAAAGCAGAGGTGATAGGGGACAGCCCTGTCGTGTTCCTGAACGTAGAACAAAGGACTTCAGTTTTTCACCATTAATTATGAGATTAGCTGAGGGTTTGTCATATATGCCCTTTATTATGTTAAGGTATTTTCCTTCTATACCTATTTTATTAAATGTTTTAATCATAAATGGATGTTGTATCTTGTCAAATGCTTTTTCTGCATCAGTTGATATAATCATATGATTTTTGTCGTTTATTTTGTTTATGTGATGTATCACATTGATGGATTTGCGGATGTTGAACCATCCTTGTGCCCCGGGGATGAACCCCACTTGGTCGTGATGAATAATCTTTTTAATGCATTGTTACATTCAATTTGCTAGAATTTAGTTTAGAATTTTTGCATCTGTATTCATCAGAGATACTGGTCTGTAGTTTTCTTTCTTTGTGTTGTCCTTACCAGGTTTTGTTTTCAGGGTGATGTTGGCCTCATAAAATGAGTGAGGGAGTACTGTCTCTTTTTCATTTTTTTGGAAGAGTTTGAGCAGGATTGGTATTAGATCCTCTTTGAAGGTTTGCTAGAATTCACTTGTGAAGCCATCTGGTCCCACACTTTTGCTTTTGGGAAGGTTTCGGATGACTGATTCAATTTCCTTACTGGTGATTGGTCTATTTAGATTTTCCAGTTCTTCATGATTCAGCCTAGAAAGGCTATATGTTTCTAAGAACTTGTCCATTTCTTCTAAGTTATCGAATTTGGTGGCATATAGTCCTTCATAGTATTCTTGGATGATCCTTTGTATTTCTGTGGCATCCGTGATAACTTCCCTTCTTTCATTTCTGATTTTGTTTATTAGAGTATTTTCTCTTTTTATCTTACTCTAGCCAAGGGTTTCTCAATTTTATTAATCTTTTCAAAGAACCAGCTATTTGTCACATTAATTTTTTCTAGTGTCTTTGTGTTCTCCATTTCATTTAGCTCTGCTCTTATTTTTATTACTTCCTTTCTTCTGCTGATCTTGGGCTTTATTTGTTCTTTTTCTAGTTCATTTGAAGGTGCAATGTATGCTTATTTATCTGGGATTTTTCTTGTTTCTTGAGATAGACCTGTAATGATATAAATTTCCCTCTTAAAACTGCTTTCGCTGCATCCCAAAAATTTTAGTAAGATGTATTTTCATTCTCATTTGTTTTATGTATCTTTTGATCTCTCCTCTTATTTCTTCTTTGACCTGGTCATTCTCTAAAAGTATGTTGTGTAATCTCCACATATTTGTGGTTTCCCCTGCTTTCTTTTTGCATTTGATATCCAATTTCAAAGCTTTGTGATCAGAGAATACGCTTGGTATGATTTCAATCTTCTTCAATTTGGTAAGGCTAGTTTTACGTCCCAATATATGATCTAGCCTTGAGAATGTTCCATGTACACTAGAAAAGAGTGTGTAATCTGATGTTTTAGGATGAAGTGCTCTATATATGTCAATTATGTCCATCTTATTTAATGTGTCATTTAGGGCTGCTATTTCTTTATTTATTTATGTTTGGATAATCTATCCATAGCTGTCAATGATGTATTTAGGTCTCCTACTATAATGGTGTTTTGATCAAATTCTCCATTTAGTTCTGTTAGTCATTGCTTGGTATATTTCTGCGCTCCCTGATTGGGGGCATAAATATTGATGACTGTTATATTTTTTTGTTGTATAGTCTCCTTTATCATTATGAAATGCCCATCTTTATGTCTTGTTACCTTTTTTATCCTGAAGTCTGCTTTCCTCTGATATCAGTACGGGAACACCTGATTTTCTCTGGATAACATTTGCTTGGAGTGTCAATTTCCACCCTTTCACTTTGAGTCTATATTTGTCCTTGTAGCTGAGGTGTGTCTCTTGGAGGCAGCATATGGTTGGGTTTAGTTTTTTGATCCAATCTGCTACTCTGTGCCTTTTTATTGGTGAGTTCAGTCTATTTACATTTAGGGTGATTATTGATATGTGAGGATTTCCTATCATTATATCTTTGGTTTTCTGGTAAGACTATGTCTCCATTGTTTCTTTGCCTTTTTGTTGTTGTCAGTTATTATTTCTGTGTGGTGGTATTCCATGATTTTTCCCTCTGTTTCTTCTTTTATTACATTATATATTTCAGTTCTGGGTTTTTTTTTTTAGTGGTTACTATTAAGTTCATGTAAAAGAATGTTTCATATATAGAGTTTCCATTTTCTTCAGCATGCTTAGTTTCTCCATTCTCATATTCTGGTTCAGGCCTTTACTCTCCCCCCTTTTATGTTTTGGTTGCCGCAGATTATCCCTATTGATGCTGGTCGAATAGCCTCGTTCAGTATTTCTTGTAGTGCAGGTCGTATGTTAGAAAATTCCCTCAGCTTCTGAGTGTCTGGAAAGGTCTTTATTCCTCCTTCATATCTAAAGGATATCTTTGCTGGATATATTATTCTTGGCTCATAATTTCTCTCTTTCAATAGTTTGAATATTTGAGTCCACTCCGTCCTGGCTTGTAGAGTTTCTGCTGAAAAGTCTGATGATATTCTAATGGGGTTTCCTTTGTGGGTTACCGTCTTCTTTCCCTGGCTGCCTTGAGGATTCTTTCTTCGTCGTTAATTTTGGACAGCTTCAATACAATGTGCCTTGGAGAAGGCCTGTTGGGGTTGAGGTAATTAGGTGTTCTATTTACTTCTTAGATTCAGGGATCCAGTTCTTTCCACAAGTTTGGGAAGTTCTCGTCCACTATTTGAATATACTCTCTTTTCCCTAGTCTCTTTCTTCTCCTTCGGGTATGCCCATTATTCTTAATATTGCTCTTTCTGATGGAGTTAGAAAGTTCTTGTAGAGTTCTTTCATTTCTTTTAAGTCTCAAGTCTCTTTCTTCTTCCATCCGTGTCATTTCCAGATTTCTATCTTTGATGTCACTGATTCTTTCCTCCATCTGGTCAACTCTACTACCTAAGCTGGCTATTTCATTCTTCATTTCTTTTATTGAGTTCTTAATCTCCAGAAATTCTATTTGGTTCTATTTTAAAATTTCAATCTCATTGGTAAAATGTTCATTTTGTTTTTTGATTGTGTTTCTGAGTTCATTAAACTGCCTGTCTGTGTTTTCTTGCATCTCGTTGAGTTTTTTGAGAACTGCAATCTTGAATTCTCTGTCATTTAAGTCACATATTTCCATATCTTTAAGTTCATTTTCTGGAGACTTTTCATTTTCTTCCTGAGCTGTCTTGTTACCTTGGTTATTCATGGCAATTACTGATTTATTATTTATCTTCCCAGACATCTATAGGAGTGGGTTCTGCAACGGGTTGATAGAAAGAGGTCTTTCTTTAGTTTCCCAGTAGATGTTGGTAGAATGTTTTATTTTCTCTCCGACTGCAGCCTTTTTTTCTTTCTCACACTGTAGTGTTATATTTTCTCTATTCCGGCATCTCACACAATGGGATTCACTGGAAGATGGGCTTCTCCTCTGTTAACAGTTCTCCTGGGTCACAGGGCGTAGTGTCCGTGTGGGTATGCACAGAGCTTTTGAAGTTCCAAAGCTCTTCCTGCACCAGATTTAGAGCCCATATGTTTCAGCAGTTCTGTTTACTCCCGCAGGGATCTGCCCAGATAGGTGGGGACAGGGGCAGGGTGGGTTGTGGGAGGTGGCCCAGAGCAATGACAGCGACCACCGCCACAGCCAGTCCTGCTTCCACAGCTCCCTCCGTTTGCTGCAACTAGTTGGGCTGCGAATCTGTGTCTGCAGCCCATGGTTCTCAGAACTGCAAATATTCTGTTCTTTTGATCTGACACTGCTACTGTTCCGCTTCTAGCATTGGGCAGGTGGGGACAGGGGAGCTCTGGGAGGATAGGGAGGGGGTGGCTAGTCTCAGTGCCTAAGGCTTCCGTTCTCTGCTCGGCAGTGAGGGCTTAAACCACCGTTTTCAGCCTTCTTCCCTCAGTCTTTGCTCCGAGGTCTCTGCCGTGAACGTTGGGTTCAGCCGTGTTATATGCTGTCGTTTCAGCCCTGTGGGCCATAAGCGGAGCCCTAGCAGTCCGAGTTCTTCCCTCTCCCGCAGCTGCGGTGGCTCTGGGATGCAGCGAGCTCGGACCTCTGGTCTGTGTCCTGGACCTGTACGGCTCCGTCTCCGCACTTCTCCCTTCCCTCCTCCCCTGCTTGCTGGATTTGCCCACCTTTAGGTGAATTCAGAAATGAGCCTCTTCCTCTTGCCTATCTGCTGTGCGGGGAGTCCTTTGTGGAGTTATACTTGTTCGATTTGTTGTAAATTCCAGAGGAGGTTTTCAGAGGCTCACCTCACGCCGCCATTTTTATGACATCATCCAGGTGTTCAGAATTGTATTTTCAAGAGCTCCATATGTAGAGGTGTGTTTTAGGGGAGAGTTGTAATATAGTTTTGAAAATTCTGGACACTTCTCATTCATTTCCTTTGAAAGGAGCCCAGAGTGCCAGTGAGCACGATGTGAACACATTTGGACATATCTGTGGTGAAAAGCACCCTTGGTGCCTACAGCACCCGTGAGTGGGACCACTGGGAGCTGTGGGCACAGTCAGAGGAGCCGGGAGGGTTCCCAGTGGCCTGGCCTTTTAATATCAAATGTCACCCTGATCAAATCCACATGGGATGACTGAACTGATAAGGATGAAAATAATCAATGTTTGAATAAAGATTACTCAATTGTTACACTGTTCGGTTCCTTTCCTCTTTTTCTATTCTCTACTAGCTGTTAAAATGCAGTGTGTTTGATAATTAGATCATCCTTTTTTCCCTGTCTATACTTATGTCTCTCCTATTTCCTCCTTCATTTTACAAAAAGATTTAGACTGGCTTACACAAATACTTAAAAGAATAAAAACATAGTAAGCATATCAGAACCAGGATAGACCCAGGGTATATAATTCAGAATAAAGGTTGAGTTTATCGAGGAAGTTGAAATCTAAATCATAGAGTTTTACATAGTTATCCATTATTTTAGTCCTTCAGTCGGTAAGTATTTAGTAAGTACCTACTCTTGTCAGGCAGTGTCTCCTGGGTCCAGGCGAGAACTAATATCTGCCATGGAGGTTGTTACTCTCTAGTGGGGAAAAAGATAAAACACAAATAAACAAGTAAGACAAAAAGATTGTCAAATGATGAACCAGTGCAGTGGAGAAAAGTGAAAGGAGGAAATGGGGAGGGGTGGGGGCTATTTTATAAAGGGTTTGGGGGACAGATTTCTGACGTTTGAGCGGAGACTTCAAGAGGTGCGTGTTATTAGAACTATCCAAGCTCAAGTGTAAATTTGGTACTGAATTTTACAGCAAAACAAGAAGGAAACACGAAATCATTGTCAGCAAAAGGCTTCGTGGCAGTAACAAATACAGATGTTTCTTAATGTGGCTCTCACATAGAGACCCCTGAGTGATCTGTCTGGCCCTATCGACCTGTCTCTGACGAATCAGAGGTAGGCGTCCCTGTGCTGTCTTCACAACTGTCCCCCTAAGTGTGCCCAGAGCACGGTGCAGAGCATGAAATTCAGGTTAAGTAATTCTGTGAGGAGTTCTGGTTCAACTCCGGATTTCTTGATCCATAGAGAAGACTTAGCACAGCTAGATGAATGTTTGGACTGTGTATCCTAGAAACCCTCCTCTGTTAGATGGTTTCTCTGAAGGAGACCCTGCACTGAAGTCTGACAGTAGGAGTTCGATGTTTCAGTCTGCAACAGCCCGTGGTTCCGCTCTGCTTGGGACAGATTCATCCACTTCCAAGCTAAACACTCTTGCAGCTTTTCTTCGTGTTCACTAGATTGTAGTCTTCAGATTATCTTGTCCATCTCTTCTGAAACTCTTTCTTTGCATCATGACATGTGGCACCTGAGCTAGACCTGGCACTTCAGGCGGGGCCTACTTGGGAAGGTATCAGGAGAGCATTGGATGTTCCCGATGCACCAAATCCTTTTGAGCATCGCAGGAAGGTGCTACCGATTGTGATTTGCATCTTCTTTCTAGGAACTGGATTGATTTGCTGCTACTGAGGGCCATGGCTTATTGAGTACCGCAGGCAATGCAGTGAGACGTGAGGGTGCGAGTTTAGGGTACAGCTTAGAGGTGCTTCAAAGCATTAGACTGACAGCGCGGACAAGGGGTAAAGCAGATACGCATCCGGGGCAACGAGCGTGAACACGTACGACACGTTTGCAGTAGCAGAAAACAGTGGAACCCTTCAGAGAAGCTTCAGGCTCATTGAAAACACATGGCTAAGAGATTAACTGTATTTGGAAATGTTCCCTGAGAACGTGTGGCCTAGACATTGTCCTGTCTGCCTGGCCCAGCACCTCGCTCACTGAGCCTGTTGGTAAATGATGGATGGGAGAACGCCGGGGGAGACATCCAATGCCCACACCTGTGGCAACGTGTCCGGCTCTCTTGGGTGAAAGGACAGCCTCTGATTTCACTGGCCCTATTATTGAAATTGAACCATAGCTGTTTTTTATTAGAGAAAATGTGTTGCCTGTTTTGTTTTGTTTTTTTTCCTTTTAACTAAACTCTGGATTAGGGTTTTGCAGTAGAGGAATTATATCTGTATAAGAGTGCTGAAGTCACTTAATGGGAACTTGGGCACACTTGTGGGGAAACTAACCCTTGCCTTTCACCATGCGGAGAACCCCTTGACGTCAGGGACTTTGTCTTTCTCAGCTCAACATGTCACACATGGTGGTTGCTGAGTCAGTGTTTATTGAACAGGGTCGAAGATGCTGTGGGTTTCCTATTTTGATTCCCCAGTTATATCCTGTAAATTATATTCTGTCAAGAAAAAAGCAAGAACACCTTGTCAGAAAGTACATGCTGTGTATTGCAGAAAACACTTTAAAATTACAATTGGATAGCCTTGTTGAGATCTTTTTAAAGTTTCCTGATAAATACATATTTCCACAGGACAAAAAACAAATTCTAGGTTGTACGTGAATTGGTTCTGGATGTTAAAAAAAAAATTCAAGATTTCTTTCCCAAATAAACAAATAGTTGTATGCTGTTAATACTTTTATTTTTTCATGATTTATTAATGTACATTGAAAAGAATCTCAAGCTTCAAAGTTTTTCAATGACATTTGAAAGGGATTAATCGCTAGTCTTTTCAGGTTTTCGGTTTCTGGGATGAAAATAATGGCAGACCTGGTGGGTAGGCTGAGGGGGTAGAAAAAAAAAACGGTTTCTTAGGTTGTTTTCTTCTTCTTTTCTAATGAGCCCTGGAAAAGATTTGGCTCAGAATTCAGACCATTTAAACTTGCAGTTGGACACAGAAACGTGTCCTCAATGATTTCCTGTCACTTCTCTCTTTTCTCAAGTGTCAGCATTAAAAGGAGGTTCGTGGGGATGGAGCATTCTGAAATGTTCAGAACGCAGAGCTCTTGTATGTACCTCACCAGCCTGGCTGAAGGAAACACATGAGAACTTTGAATGCGAGTAATCATGCGTTTGTTAAGACCCGGTGGTTTTCATTAAATATATATTTTTTCTTTTTGTTAAATCTCTTATGAGGAGGAAATGTATTATTTGATTAATGAAACTGCCTAAGTAGGTTAAATGTAAGACCTACCAACATAGGATATACCTCATAAGCATCTCCGATTCAAAATTTATTATTTAAAGGAAAGGAAAGACTTAAAGGAAATAATACCAACTGCTGTAATCATTGGCTCGTGGCTGAAATCACTCTTTGCTGTTTTTATGGATTAAAATTTATTTTAGGTAGTGAAAGTCTCATTTTATTTAGTAATTTGCAGAATTCATTTAGCAGACATTCACTGCACCGCACTCTGTTCAGTCTGTAGGACCATCCGTTGCCTATGGCAGCTGCAACAAATCACCACCAACTTAGTGGCTTAAAACAACACACATTTATTATCTTACAATTCTGGAGGTCAGAAGTCTGAGTGGATTTCACTGGGCTAAAATCAAGGCGTCGACAGCTGCAATCCTTTTGGGGAGGATTCCTTTCTTGCCTTCTGTAGCTTCCAGAGGCTTCGGACATTCCTTTACTCCTAGTCCCCTTCCGCCATCTGCAAAGCCAGCAACTGCAGGCCCAGCTCTTCTCTCAGCCCAGCAGTCTGGGCTCTGCTCTTAGTGCCACATGGTCTTCTCTGAGTCTGAGCCTCTTGCCTCCCTCTGCTAAGGAGCCCCGTGCTTCCACTGCGCCCACCTGGCGAATCCAGGGTGCTCGCCCATCTCAGGATCTGCTCCATGTAATCACACTGACAAAGCCCCCCTTGTCAGCAATGGAACATCCTCAGGTTTCAGGGATTAGGAAATGTACATCTTTGGGGATCAGGAGGGCATCCTTCTGCCTCCCAAGCTGGGCTTTAGGGTTAAGAGACGTCCTGCTCTCAAGAGACGAATAGTCTATCAAGGGAAATGATTTATTCTTTCACTCAGTAAACACCCCCTGAGCTGGTCTACCCGCCAGGGGCTGAGAACGGCACGTGGCATATTGCGGTGAACAGAGCCCAGAGAGGTACAGTTGAGGAGTCCACATTCTAATTGAGGGAGATAGCTAATGCGCGTACATATCATAAATAAGGAAGTAAAGAGGGGAAATGGAAAACCAGGACAAGGAGAACCAGGCAAGAGGTGTGAAAAATGCGCACCCAAAATGGCAGTTCCAAACTGAAGTGATGAATGCTTCAGGATGGTCAGCCAGTGAGTGCCCCAAGAGCTCTGTGGGAGCACCAGAGGGTGGCCCACCTTGAACCTGGTCCTGGGGTGGGGGCAGGTGCTGGGCAGGGAGGGCTTCCTCGATGCCCAGGTGCCTAAATAGAATCTTGGAGGGGTGCTGGGTGTTGGGTGGGTGCAGGGCTCCCGGCAGAGGTGGGAGTCATTCTTACTGTACCATCTCCCGTGGATTGACTATTTCAGAAGTGACAATGATTGGCAATACTCTGTCGGCATGGCCTGAATCCGTGTCCCCATTCTTGGTTCTCTGCAGTGTACCCTAGGATTGTCACTCTTCTGTTCATTGTTTTCCCTGCATGTACTGGATGCTTCCAAGCTGTCAGCCAGTGCCCCAGTGGCAGGAGCGCACCAGGAAGGAGCAATTTGGATAACCTCAGACCTGCAGGCACCTTCCCACGTCTCCCATGCTGACTCTTGGCTTGGCATGGTGCAGAATTATGCTGCCATAATCTTGTTCCAGATCCCAAGTGCTCTGCCTGCTTGCTGTAACTGATGATTAAAACTGGCGACGAAAAACATCCAGTCTATGAGAAAGCTTTTAAGAGTTTGTTTGAGCCAAACTGGCGACAATTGCCTGGAAGCAAAATCTCAACGGATTGAGAAAATGCTCCGTGAAATGACTGTTTGCAGCTTATTTGATACATAGAATCAAAGGAGGAGGGTTACATGAAATCCATTGGTGGTAGATTAAGGGGAAGGGAGGAAGCAAAGCGGGGAAGTCTTCAGAGATTGGATAAAAGTAAATTGGAGACACAGGTACTTCTTTTACATACCCTGTTTCCCCAAAAATAAGACCTACGCGGATCATCAGCTCTAATGCATCTTGTGCAGCAAAAATTAATATAAGACCCAGTCTTACTTTACTATAATATGAGACCCGGTCTTATCTAACATAAGACCAGGTCTTATATTAATTTTTGCTCCAAAAGACACATTAGAGCTGATGGTCTGGCTAGGTCTTATTCTTGGGGAAACACGTAGGTGGTGCAGGATAGTTAATAGTTCGCTTTTTACAGTACATAGCAATGGTAATCAAGAGACAAGCATACTAACGAGGGATTCTGTACTTTCCTGCTCTGGTCCGGAAAAAGGATTACTGACATTCCAAGGATGTCACCTTAGGTGCAAAACGACAATAGACAGGCCCCCTTAAAGTGAAGATTAACTTTATGAAGGAAGCTTCAGGCTAAAGATGTGACTTCCCGCCATGCCCCTCCTTAGTTATGAATTTTTATGCTCACGCCATCTTACGTGGTTGTTTTCAGTCTCCTGAGCTTGTCAGGTTTAAACTGTGTTCCTTTTCTATCCTCAAAACAAACAAACAGAAATTACTGCTTTGCCAAAAGAAACCCGCCTCTCCCAGCTGCTCACCAAGCCCTTTGCCATCTTGGGGCTGGTCCCCTGTGGTGGCTGGCCCTGGAGGGTGAAGTTGAGGACGTGTCGGGGGAGAGGAGCCAGGCAGAGCCTCCTTCTGGGCTCAGCGTGGAGCACTTAGTCTGAGCGGCCATTTGATAGCGGTTGCCAGCCAGCACTGGAGTTGCTGTGTGTTATTTGCAGTTCATTGTTTTTATAAGGCAATGCAGTCTACGTTTATGGCCGACCAGGTATACCAGTTGTCTATTTGCAAGCAAGTCCAGGTCCAGCCTGTCCTGTTTTTAATTTAAGACCCTGAGTAATCTGGCCCCTGCAACCTTTTCAAACCATGCGTGTGTACAAGGGCATCTGGAGGGGAGAAGCCGCTGTGCAGAAGGCACTTCTCTGGCCCTGGAGAGGCCTCGCCCTCTGTGATTCACAGGAAGCGCCCGGAATCAGCTTCCTCCCCACTGGGGGCAGAAGCTAAACGTTCATGAGACCTGTGGCAAAATAATGGGGAGAGGGATCTAGAAAGGGATTTATGTGAGGCTTCAAAATGCATTTTCATTAGTTTTTTGATAACAATTATTCCATTCTATTAATTGGTCATTAAACAACAAGCGGCCTGACAGAAGATGTTCTTGTAATCCTTTTAAGATCATGGTAGAGAAGATTCTTGCATCTGCACTGTCCCCAAGCGGAACTGAGCTGAGCTCCCCCCGCTTCTCCTATCCACAAACGGGGTGCAGGGAAGCTCTCCCTGTGCTCTGATCCCTTTTAGCTCCAGTAACTAGTGAGTTGGTGGAGTTGTCCTTTTCTTCTCCCCACAGAGAAGTTTACTCATACTGTAAACAAACCTCCCTGACTTCAAAGGAATCGGAGAGCCACGCCCACTTCTCTCTCTCTTCCCCCCTCCCCTTCTGAACCTCCTTTGTCTTCAGATCCTTGGCGTGGGAGTGTGTGAGACATCGCAATAGCAGATCTTTATTCTTTTACACCATAATGAACCCCTAGCAGGGTCAGTCGTGTCGTTTATTCCGCTTTCCCATTATGGTGGTTTTGCCGTTGTTGTGATTTTTCCTACAAGATTAAGAACGTATATATGTTTAAAGAATTGATAGTAACTGCAGTCTGTAGCCTCCATAACTGCTTGTATCTTCTGTTATTCCTCATGGTGTGAAGGGAATGTCACATCCGTTCCGTGCCGGCTGACAGTATAGCGTAATTATAGTCATGATGGATTCAAATGCCTTTGGAAGGCCCATGCGAGGGAATCACATATGTCTTTCGTAGGCGAGCAAATCCGTTGCCTGTCGCAGGGAGGAGAGCGTATGCACCCACCCTGCTTCCTAACCCTCAGATGATGTCACACTACATTCTCCGTTAGTAACTGGATGGATTTCTAAAATCCAGAGAAGATACCTTTTATCTTTCTGTGCCCAGTCCTTTTGATCTCTCCATAAATCTGAAGTCTCCTGACCCCTTTCTTTGCTATTTTTCCCCTCATCATAGCCCTTGTTACTATGATAACCGGTTTTCAACTGCACGTTTTGGTGAATTAGGTTTGGCTCGTGCCTAAAGAACTCGGTGGTGCCCTTTATTTGATCCTGGGACCCTGCCAACTTTAATTATATCAAGCTCCTAATTATACACACAGGTAGCGTCTTGAAATATTTTCATACTTCACACTCCTTATAGAACGTTTGTTCTGTTGTCACTGAAGGTGACCTCAGCATATAAATCTGGAGACAAAAAGTCATGCAGGGTCTTGGCAATGGGTCCCTCTCCTTTGTCACTTAATGCCAACTCTTGTCCTTTGGAAGCTTTCGTTAGTTCTCCCTTGGCCATTTGAATCTTTTCTTTTTCTTCGTCTTAACTAAAACTTCTCTCAGAGGTTTCTGTCTCTGGCATGGTTTCTGATGACTGATGTTCAGAATCGCGTCCTCTTTCTTAGCTATTATTACTTTCAGAGCCCTCTTATTCCGTAGTAGTGAATGAAAATTCCATTTCTTTGTGAAATTTTAAAAGTAAAAATAAGGTCCATGATATATCTGTGCCTATGAGAAAGGAATGGTCTGAAAGACAGAGAATAAAGATTTTTCCCTCTTCCATTCTGAATTCTTTCAGATACAATACGTTTAGCTAAACTGAAGATGTTAGTCTATCACTTTGCTTCTCTTTCCTTTTCATTTTTCTAAGCCCTGCTTTTCCTATTATGCCCCACGAAGCTGCAGCTTGGTTGGTGCAACTTGCAGAACCCCACTTTATTGGCGTTGTGATACTGTTGAGTGTGTTGCTGTTTGCTTGGGGACCCATTCCCTGGTCCATGTCACGGCCCGGGCAGGAGGGTTGTAGCTGACCGTCCCTTCTCTGCAGTACCCCCTTGCTGGCTAAAGTCTCTCAGTCTCTTTCAGGTTTCAGACAAGCTTTTTGCTTGTTCCAGACAGGCAAACGCATGGTTGCATTATATAAACTGACATGCTTGTGGCTGGAAATGACTTAACCCTGCAGTCCCGGGTTGTCGAAGCATTCTGAGTAATTCCCTAGAGAAGGCCCTGGGGAGGCTGAGTTGGGAGAGCTGATGCTTGTCACTTGTCCCAAGTAAAGGGCAATTGAGTGAGTGGCTCTCAGTAAGAAGGGTCACTGAGAGCAGGCCAAAGGGAGGACACACCAGAGTCAAAGCTGGCAGATCTTCCTACCGTGAGAGTGAAGTACAGACAGCCCAGAAGTATGGGCGTGTGGTCCTGACGAGCAGGCAGTGGTGTCCCCGTGGAGTTTCAGCTCCGGATCTTAGGCCGTGCACGTCCACGCCAGGGGAGCAAAGTCAGGGCTGGGATGGCGCTGAGTAGGATCGAGAGTCAGACCCACGAGAGTAGGATGGACACTTCCCTTTCCTGGCCTTAGACCTGCTGTGCTGCTGACAAACTTACTGGATAAGTTTGATGAGTGATTGAAATGGGTGATGGTTTGATTTGATAAATGTGCTTTAAGCAGAGCCTGGAAGTGCTCCATCCTGGCAGTTCGGTGCTCCTTTCTTCCTTGGGTGATGGCTATGGCTCTAGAGAGGTCTGGGGAGGGACACTGTGGCTGCTGCCAGCTCTGTTTTCCTTGTCACTCGGCCTTGTGGAGGCCGCAGCTCTCCAGTGTGAACGACAGGGAGAGGCACTGCTGTGGAGACAGATTGTTGAATCAGGAGGCAAAGAGTCTACATCAGGGTGGAAAGAAGCCAAGTGCTTCCCCAGTGCAAAGAGGGGGGTGCCTGGATGGCAAGGCAAGGGTGGCAGAGATCCGTCCCGTCCCCACGTCTTCGTCAAGCACCAGCCTGCCAGGCTGACAGTGCTTGGCACTGAGAAGGGCTGGAGCCTGCAGGCATGGCTACTTCCAGGGATTCTGTGAAAATCCAGAGGGCGGAGGGGGTTTCTCCTGAGTGCATGTAGGGCCAATGGTGTCAAACCACAGCGGGGGGATTTCAGTGAGAAGAACGTGGGAAAGCGCTGCCCGTCTACCGAGGGGCTGCCAGGTGGGGGTGCCGCTGGCGAGCAGAAGCCTACCCCCCGGACCAGGTGTCGGACCGTGAAGCAGAGCCCCACGCAATGCCTGGCACTAAATAAAAAGTCCGCATATGTGTGCTTCAAGGTCAAGAAAGCAAAGCATGATGCACGAGAAACTTGTCTAAATACCAAAGGGTGTCCCCAGGCAGTAAGGAGCTACCTCCCCTGTCAGTGTGCACACGCCCTGGGGCTGTTTGCGTTCAGTGTTCACATATCTCTTGGGTACGCGTTAGAATCAGCCGTCACATGTGTATTGAGCGTCTGCCGTAAGCCCGGTGGCCTGTGGACGTGGTCCTGAGGGGACTGTGCTAAGCACTGGGGACGGGCATCGGACACCTGCCCCTGGAGGGGGTGGCACCACGTGCTACCACCCGCCCTGCGCCAGGCCCCGGTCCCCCGTCACCATAGTTCTCACTTGCCCTAAGACACCACGTCGCCCGTCTCATTTTACGACAATTTACAAGCGAAGGATTCTTTTCTCCCTCGGTGAGATGATCATGGAGACCACGCTAATCTGTGCTTAGACTGCTGAAGAACAGGAGCAGCTAGCCGTGTGCACCCACTGTCTGCTGCCCAGACGTCTGTCTCCAACCCCCATCTGCCTAATGAGCCAGTTAGGCCAGCAGGGAAGCCTTTGGTCCTCATCCAGGGACGGCTGTGGGCCAGTAGGAGGCGCCTCTCTTCCTGTCTCCAGGCCCCTCTCACAGCCTGTTCCCTGCAGGCGGGGAACCTGGTGGGCAGGTCCAGTCTGGGCAGGAGGGCTCCCCGGGGCCCTGGGGTGGAAGACCGGCGTTGCCATGTGCTGGCCAGCTGGACCCTGCAGTGTCTCAGAAAGCCAGGACGCACACATGGGATGGGCAGTGACTGGTTAGTGAGCGGTCTTTGCAGTTGGGCTTTGGACTGTTTGAGGGATCAGTCGTTTCAGAAGAGAAAAAGCATCTGCTGTCCTAACAACCAAGAGAAAAATACGGTGGAAGGGAGGCCTGCTGCTGCCTTCCTTCCCATGAAAGATGAATCACAGCCTTCCTCACTTCCCACACGTTCTTTCCTTTTTAAAAGGCTTTAAATCTTCATTGACGCGTAAATGGTTTCTTCCTGCCTGTGAATATCTTTTGATATTCCCACAAGTTTCTTCCCGTTTTTTTTTTTTTTGGTCCTGCATATACATATGTATTTCTAGAGTTGGGGATTTATGATGCTTTTTTTATAAACTACACTTATTTATACCTTTTCTTTCCTCTAATAAATACTCTTCCTATTTCCCTTTGTTTCCTACATATACAACACCACACCTAACCTAGCGTCATGAAAGTCAGCGTGCTTGCTTATTAACTTTGTAAAATGGATCTGCCATCGAGGATGCTAGACGAAGCCCTTGCTTGTGTATAATTTAAGTGAGTGAAACCCTAGTTTCTGGAAAAACAGGCTCCTTCCCCAGAGCTTAATCACCCACAGGGGACTGTTTCACCGGAAAGAATCAACTGCAGTGTTCTTTTTCATTCTCCTTGTTTGATTGTATTTGGGTTTTTGTCTGCAGCCCACTAATTCTTACCACATCGTGGAGTCTGAGAATTTCTGCCTTGGAATGGACCTTAGATAATGTTTGCATTTTTCTGACTCCTGGAAATCCTGGTGTTCAGGGTCATGTTCTGGAGACTGTCCCTGACCATCGCCCGTCCCCCACTCGCCCCATCCCACCCTGGGTTTCCAGAGGTGTCTGGGTCCACCTTACGCACTAGACAGCAGGCTTTCTGGATAGGGAGTGTGTGTGGTGTGGAGCTCGCAGTTCTGTTCCCAACCTCCACCAGAGTGTCTGATGTGTATTAAATTCTCAGGGACACAGAAGAGAGCTGAGAAGTCATGGGAAGTACATGGGAACTCAGCGAATGAGCAATGGGAGTGGGTGGTTTGTCAGAGATGGCGTATTCCATCAATGGCTGGCCATTGAGAGGTGCCCCAATGCAGAGGCCACTCTCTGCCTTGCAAAGCGAGTGCTGATGTTTTGTAACTGCACGTCCCTCCCTGCAGCTGAGGACCTGACACCTTTCCTGTCAAGCAGCCCAGAGCCAGAACCAGCCCTTCAGATCTGTTCCCGGTTCTGAAGCGTGTTTTCTGTCCGTGTTCTGGCTCCTCAGCCACCGTGAGCCCCAGTAAACCTTCACCAGCCTGCCTGTGCGCGCCTTCATTAGGGGCATGGCTGAGGACCCAGCACGCAGCGTCTGAGGCTGCGAGGTGCCTTCAGAAATCAGACCTGAAGTCTTCCTCAGAAAATTGACCTTGATCCGATGTCTGCAGCTGTTCCGAGAGGAGTTTGTTGCATTCGCTCTGTAATGTGACTTCCCGTTATTCCTGCCGGTGCTGAATACAGAAGGAAAATCCTGGGTTTGGCCCTCTTCCCTCCTCTCCTGTGGAGGCTTAAGCTGAGTGCCAGCCCCCGGCTTACCTCCCCACCTGCAGGCTGCTTCTGGAGAGTTCAGTTTCCCTCAGCACTGCTTCCAGGACCTGCTCTATGCCCAGCCCATTGCTGGCAGCTGTCCTGTGCTTATGAGGGAAAAGGTTTTCTCCACCAAAACACCCTTCGTTCTCATGGCATTTGGAAGGCCCGAGAAGGCATCCCAGAACGGTTGAAAATGACCCTTTCCTCCCCACACACCCCCTCCCCACTGCACCCTTCCCCTAACTCTGCACTTCCCTTCTTCACATTTCTTTTTCCTGTCTTTTCTCTTCAGTTTCCCCAATTATTAAAGGACTATATTATTGAAACATTTTAGAAAACAGAAAAAGTAGAAAGAAGGAAGAAAAAAAAAAGACCCACGTTCTACACCATGTAGACAAACCCAAGTAGGTAGTGCTGAGTTCCTCTCTTCCAGCGCAGATATGATTCAGAACTTCATTCGTTCAACAGGTTGTTGCTAGATACTCCCCTCCGCCAAGTCACATCACAGGGATTGGAAATCAAGTGGCAAAAAACGGTCCAGGTCCCTGCCTTCACGAGCTCACAGATAAATAGATGATATAATTTTAGGTGGTGACAGTGCTGCAAAGGGAGCAGAGAGCAGGAGAGGGCCAGAGGGGGCCCGAGGTAGCTGTTCCTGCTGGTCTGGTCTGAGAAGGCCTCTTGGGGGAGGCGACTCCGAAGCAGGAGCCTGAGGAAATGAAGGAGCTTTAAAGTGACGTCTTGGGCTGGGCGCTCTGAGCAGGCGAAGTGACGTGAAGAGCCCGAAGGTGGGAAAGCATGGGAGAGGAACACGGAGGCCTTGGGGTGCACTGAGCATGGGGAGCGGGCAGGGGCCGCGGACACAGTGGGGTTTGCGCTGAGTGCGGCAGACGCACAGGATGGCTTGTGCAGTTGTGTTCTGCTTTCTTTCCCTTATATAAACACAAGCGTTTTTCCATGTATCACAAAATACAGACAGGAAGTGTCAAGAAGGACAGAGAAAGAGGTAGTGGTCCAGGCACAGCTTAGATACATACATAAGCCACACGATACCCATCCACGTGCCCGTACACACACATGCTCATGGCTCACACCTGCATGTATGCACACACACGCACACACATGTACACCCGTGCCCAGGCTCCTGCATGTATGTACACGTACACACATACGTTCACCTGTGTGTATGCACGCACACACACCCGTGCCCATATACCTGTACATACACATGTAGACATTCAGATACATGCACAGATGCACACTCACCTGCGTACATACATGCTCACCTTGTGCACACCTAGCTGCCTCCTCAGGGGAGCTCCTGCCTTGGATTCATTATGTCTCCCAGGCCCGGTGTCGTGAAGCCCTGCCCCTCCTAGGTGCTCATGACGTTCTGTGAGTTGAGATGACAATGGCTGTGCTTTCCTGTGGTATGCTAAATGCTGTCTGCTACCCCTAACCCACAAAGGGCCACGTTAGCAGTGGATGATGAACTTGACGGTGATTCTAGTGGACAGAATGCTGGAGCTGAAATCTGACAAGAGAACTGGAGAAAGGATTATGTTTAAATACATTTATTACTTAGGAAAGTAACATGGGCAAATAAATGTAAATACTTCGAGGGTTAGTGAGAGAAGTGTAATAATGTTCAGAAAGGCATAACTTCTCACGTCAGGCAAATTTCCATCCACGGAGGGCCACAGATTGGATGTCGCAGGGCCCTCCTTTGAAACCTTTCTGTGTCTTCCCCTGTAAAATCCAGTCTCCGTCTCTCAGCCAGTGATCAAGGCTCAAGATCTGACTGTGAACTTCATGTCAGGCCTCACCTGCCACTTCTTCCCCAACATTCGCTCCCTCCTGTGACTGAGGCACGTTTGGCAGGCATCCCGTATGAATGTGCCATTGCAGAGCGGTGTGTGGTCTGCAGCTCAGCCAAGAGCCAAAGCCTTGGTACAAATGAGGGGTCTCGAGAAGAAGTCGGGGATAGAGACCCAGGAGCCCTCCAGGCATAGTGGGTGGGCCGATAGTGAGCAGTGGGGAAGCCTGGACCCTGGGGGAGGGCTCGGAAATGGTCCCAGTAGGGTGTTCCTGAAGCAGTGAGTAAAGCTGAGGCCGGCTCAGCGATGTCTGACAGCACAGCGCCTTCTGGAAAGGCGAAGATGTAACTCTGTTGATGGGGGTGGGGGGCTGGCTGCCAGCAGGGCGGGGCTGTGGGCACACGCCTGCTCTCTGCTCAGTGTCTTCTCTCTGCCTGCATTGCCTTTCCCCACCATCTGCAGACAGCACTGCCTTGCATGAGTGCCAGCCCCAGGCCCAGGGCAGTACAGTCGCACAGCGTTCACCTTTATTTCAGCATGGTACGTCTCCTGGTTTTCGCCTTCTTCCTCCTCGCAACTGCAGGCAGTGGCCAGGTCTCAGTCATCTCGGGGCCTCAGGTTTCCTCCTGGGCCTGCACTGAACTCTGCTGTCATGGCAACAGGAAGCTGCAGCCCCTGCTCATCAAAGGCGTGGGCCAGGGTAGTGGTTTGGGCCCTCGTCAGTACTCGGGCACTCGTGGTAGAGTTGTATACAAGGACAGGGATGTGTAGCCAGCGGAAATTTTCTGTTAGTAACTTCTTCCTCCTTGTAGGCTCCAGCTCTGGTGGCAGTCACTGCATCCACATAATGGCCTCATACCCAACAGCCCGTCTCAAAGCTCATGTAGTGGTTGATCTCACCATTTTCGTCACAGTATCTATTTACCTGCAGTGCAATAGGTGTGTTTCATCCCGGGACCTCAGCATAAAGCACCTGTGTCCCCTCACGTTTTCTTTAGGGTGGAAATTACTGACAGTTAGGAGGACAGCGTTTGCTGTGTCTTCCCTCCCCAGTCCCCAACCTTGTGTCAGGGACTTGCTTTCAGAGTGAAATAAATCAATATTTACTTGTAAAGTCTTAGTTCACAGTACATTTCCCCATTTAAATGAAATTGAAACAGGCAGTAAAAGAAGAAAGAAGAGGTCTCGATTCACTTTAGAAAAACAAATCAGGCCACACGTATTAATAATTTCCACCAGAATAGCTCTCTAGCTTCTGGTGAATTCTGTCAGCCAAATTGAAAGTTCCTTCCAATCTATAACTCTGTAGAGAGTCCACCCCAGAGATGCGTTTTCCATTTTTCTCTCTGAATTAAACACGACGCCTCCCGGCGGACACAGCCCTTCCTGCTCACGAGGAATTGTACAGTTATGGCGTCAGAGTGTGACCCCCTCAGAGCCAGTCGGGCCATCCCCAGAGACAGCATGGAGTCATGACATGTCACAGAAGGTCAGGCAGGGAGGAGGAATGCCCCCCACGCCCTGACTCCAGACACGCGCTGGGAGGAGTCAGAAGTGTCATGCATAGGAGCTGCCTGGGCAGACCTGGCATCCCCCATCTCTCCTGGGAGTTGTTGCTCCTCCTGCCCTCTCTGCCGGGAGCCCCAGCCTCACTCCTCCTCCAGGGGCCTTTGCTGACTCCCTGCACTGCCACCCTCTCTGTGGGGACATCACAGCTCTTCACAGTGCAGTGCCCTCTGCTTGTGTGTGCCCCACCAGACTCTGGTTTTCCCCTGTGCACCTGTCATGGCATCTGGCACCTAGTGGACCGTTAGTCAACAAGTATTGAGTGTGTGCTGTGTGCCAGGCATCCAGCTTGACTCTGGGAAAAGAGCTATCCAGGACAGTGAGGTCCCTGCCTGGCATAGCTCTGGAGCTCAGTCTGCTGGGATCTGATGAAATGACACAGGTTTGCTAGAATGAATGAGTAACTGACATTCTACTGTACCTTTCGCGTAGGAAAAAGCATTGCTGAGTGATTGAAGGCGTGGGAAGGGCAGTGATGTTGTTAAGCACCTGCTGTGCATACAGAATGTCCTTCAGTTCTCCCAGCCATCTCCTGAAGTGCGCGTTTTAGTCCCTGCCTTACAGATGAGAAAACTGAGGGTTGTAGGGAAAGTGTCTGGCCTAAGCCTCACAGCTAATAGTGGTGGAGCCTCTATTCGAACCCTGCTTCGTGCAGGACGAAGCACGTGTTCTTTCTATTTTGCATTCGGACTCCCCTTGGGAAGTCTGGATCTCTCTGACATCCGCCATACATCTAAGGATTCTCACTCCCTAGGGAAACAATTCCAGGCCTTTTGACTTTTCTCCAAGCTCCTGCTTGGAGCTACAGAGAAAGGCCTGGCTGTAGAATTGAGCAGGTCTGCTCCGCTAACAGATGCCCTCTGCAGCCAGCCCTGTGGCAGGGAGTGTCCCTCAGCAGCCCCCCCCCACCCCCCAGGGTTAAGGAATTAGTGCTGATGTACAGCAGCCTGGGGGGCGTTGGCCCTGCAGGGTGTCTACTCCTTCCCTGGGTGATGTTGATCTTCATACAGAGAGTGGAGCTCGCACAGTGGGGTGAAGACAGATAACGCAGGATGAACCTAGTCGCTTTCTCACCACCGAATGGACCGGCTCTGAACTTGGGGAGCCCCCACCTAACCGACAACACAGTTGCACTAAACTCCTGCGATGCCTTCCCACCCGATACCCTTGTCAACCTCTGCACCTCAAGGAGGCAGCCTGGCATCAAGAGAAGAGCTTAGACTCTGGGTTTGAACTTGGCTTCCACCGTTAGCCACAGCTGGGCCCCGTGGCCGTGTTGCTTTGCAGCACTGAGCGTCACTCTCTGCGTCTATAAACTGGGAGTGAGAGCGAGCATGGAGCATTGTGGAGAGAATTATATGCCCTTGGAATGTCCTAGATGCGCTATAGGCAGTAGTGGTGATTCTGTTGTCACGGCTGGACCCAGAAACAGGACCTGTGTGACCTTTCTCTTGCCCTCCCACAGGTCACCGACGAGGAGCCCAGCTCCAACCACACGGTCATGATTCAGGAGACCCTCCAGCAGGCATCCGTGGAGCTGGCCGAGCAGCACCACTTGGTCGTGTCCTCCGATGACGTGGAGGGCATCGAGACGGTGACCGTGTACACCCAGGGCGGGGAGGCGTCAGAGTTCATCGTGTACGTGCAGGAAGCCATGCAGCCCATGGAGGAGCAGGCCGTGGGGCAGCCAGCTCAGGAGCTCTAGAGGACATGCGCTGTGGGACAGAGCCCTGGGGCAGGGCTGCCAGGCTCTGCAGGGCACCCAGGGTCCCGCGGCTGGGAGGCTGCAGAATGGTGCTCTTTCTGTGATGCTCTTCTCTGCACTCACTGCCCCAGCCCCCAGCGGGGGCTCTCCTTGTCCTACCTCAGGTGGGCAAGGCAATTGGCATCACCAGCAATACAGGACCCGCGTCCCTAGCACAAACATATACACACCCTCCCCCTGTATCATTGCTTCTGGAAAGACGTTCGCATCGATTCTTCCAACACGGCCCACACCCCATTGCCCCTTTAAGATTCAGAAGCCCCTGGTCCCCATCAGCATCTTCCCTGAATCACATCCCCATTGCCTTGACCCCATGGAGGTGCCAAATCTTCATCCGGGACTGCCGTGCAGCCTGGTAAAAGGGAGAAAGCCATCACAGAGGAAGTGGCCTTATGGTGTTTGACTCACCTCCTGGGGGAAGCGGGAGTGGGTCTAGGCTGTATCTACAAAGTTCTACCTGCCTCAGGTATCAAGGGCGCTTCTTATCACGAAGTAACCACAATGTGATGACTCTTCCACTCCTATCCGAGGTGAGGTCTCAGCTTACAGTCTTGGCATTCTTTTGCTTTTTTAAAAAATGCACTTTTTACTATTCACCTCCCGTTCTAAGGATGTGAGGTGGATAGAATAAAATCAGTACTTGCCTGAGTACTTTGGTTGCTCTCTTAGGTTGGATGGTGTACGTGTCCCCTTCCTGAGTCGAGATCTTGGATTTGGGTCCCACCCAGAACCACTCCATCTGAGACCCAAGGCCCATGGAATACTGGTGATGACGCTTTTTCTCCCTCTAAAGCATTTGGATTTGCTTTGGGGCCCCTGTTTGAGATTAGTGATCTTACCTTTCATTTCCTGTGCCAGCGTTTGATTTGCTGCCAGCTGAGACGTGGCAGCACTCGTCCTTTCCCCTTTTACCCTTGGTACTGACAATCAGAAGGCTTCATCACACACTGTTGTTTGACTAAGGTTCAATCAGGTCTCCTGATAAGCACCACACCATGTTGAGCCCCTGCTCTGTGCAGAGCGCTGTGGGGGCATCGAGGGGAGTCCTGCTGCACCTGGTCCGGTCCTGGGATCACTTGACATCGTCACCTACCATCCGACTCACTGAGGTCAAGATTTGTTTTGTCTGGGGACCCTTTGTTCAAATGAAATCTTACGCAGATATGTCGGCAGAAGTGCAAACACACAGAGTGGTAGTTGCTCCTGCTGACGAGGGTGGGTCCACAGCCCCATGCCCTTTACCCTCCCTATTACTGACCTGCCCCACGTCCCAGCAGGGCCCGACAGCTGTTCTAATACAAGGAGGAAAGCAGCTGTTTGCCTTAATCCAGGAAGAAAAGATACTTCCCACTTGGGATGGGTTGGGGAGAGCTTCATGCTGGAGGTGGCCTGTGATCCTGCTTTGTAAACTAGATAGGCTTGGCACTTGTGGGGGTTGGGGTCAGGGGAGAGGGAAGGGAATTCCAAAGAAGAGTGACAGTGGAGCTGACCCCTGGGTGCAGGACAGTACGGGGACGGACTGTGAGCCATGAGCATTCCATTAGCTAGTGGGTAGCTCTAAGAAGAAAGAGGGAGATGAGCCAGAAGCCAGAATCTGGAAGAACAGAGATGAGAGATGATGGACATTGATTGTATTCAGTAAACCCTGGGGAATTGGTGGCCATTTGATAGACTCAGGGTGTGAAGGGCAGAGCAGTATTCCAGAAAGGTGACTCCATGCATTAGGGTGGGCCGTGCTGAGATGATGGAGCAGAGAACCTGGGCTCAAACCCATCTGTCACTTCGTCTCTGAGTCACTTTGGCAATTACTATGCCTGTCTGAACTGACTCATCTCTGAAATGGGTCTGATAAAAAAGCCAAGCCCGTGAAGTCATTAGCAGAGTACCTGAGCCACATTCTATAAATATCAATTATTGTTTGTAGTCTTAGGCTTGAGGGGCACAAACATGAATATCCCTCAAACAGGTCACTATCTAGTGGGAGAGACAGGACGTGAACACACAATAGGAAAAGACTTGTTGAACGTGCTCAGTGCTGTGAGTGAAGCTGGAGGGCAGCAGCCTGCCCTTTGTAGGTCCCCTGACCCTGGGCTTTGGGCCAGAACTGATGGGGTCACATGACACTGAGGAGCAGGTGCCCACCCAGCAGTTCTCGACTGTCTGCACAACTGTCCTTGTCGCTTAGAGTCTGGCTGACTTCAGGGCTTGGTCAGTCCTGCATGCTGATCGCCTCCAAACCTGGACCTGATTATTTGAGATGCATATCCAACATGGGCCTCTTCTTTTCGTCATCGGTGCCCCTGAAATCCTGAAAAGGTCTTGTTCTAATTTATAAAGTGCCCGTGAAGAGTGGTAACTGCACTGGGCTGGTGTTCATGGTGGACATGCTGGGTATTTCCTGAGGTATCTGAAATCTCTGTGCACATTTCAAGTGGAACATAGATGTGAAGAAGTGGCTTTGTATGTGCCAGAGCAGGTCACAGGGCCTTATGCTTGGGAGGTGAGAAGGGCTTCGGTTTGAATCCTGATTCCACATTTATAATTCACTGTGACTCTTTTATGAATATCAGTTTCATCTATAAAATGGGGTAAATAATTTCACCCCATTTGCGTAGTCTGTTTTAAGCATTAACTATGATGGCATATGCAAAGCACCCAGCATGCTGTATTGCACATAGCAGGAGCACAATACATGTTAATTTTCTTTCCTGTTATTCACAGTGGGTTCCTAGGCGAGTCCCAGGACAAATGGTAGCTTGAGCAGGGATGTATGTCATTTGCTCGCCTGTGTGTCCAGTGTTGCCGATCCCTGCAACTGCATTGCCCTCAGCTGTCTTCCCACTTCCGGGCCCATTGCAGTGCCTAGTTTGCAATCACTCGTTGATGCAGCAAAAAATAACGCACTACCTCCAGTGGCCAGACACTGGGCTAGGAACTGGGGACACAACTTACCCATAAACCTGGTCCCAAGCCTCCAAAAATTCACCACCAGGTCACAGGGTAGAGGACTGAACCTGTGAAGGAAGGCCAAGTGGAAATGGCTGCCGGCACAGAGCGGGTACACTAGCACATCTCAAACGGAGTCCCGCAGAAGGCATGCCGCCACCTCGGGGCCAGGTAGAAAAGGGGCAGCGTGACACACGGTTTCAGCTGACATGACCTCCAGGAAATGGCAAGTGTTGACCTGGAGAAGGACTATACGTGCCAAGAAGGACGGCTGGTGAATGGCCCAAATTCATAATCAGGCCAGCAGCCATTGTTCACAGAGGACTCCCTTGCACACTGCCTATTAGGGAAAAGCCACAGACTGAGCTGCCCAGCCTCCTGCACTGAGTTCCTGCTGGCTGCGCTGAACCTTATAAAGGTGTTCCTGGAATCGTATTTTGACCAATGGTCTGAGACTTGCCTCATCCAATCAGAGCCGCACAGCTATATCCTTATTTGCATCTTTACCAACCAATCAAAGTGGCTCCATAATGACCAAGCAGGACATGCAATTCTGACCAATCAGAACACTGCTATTTGCACCAATCAAACTGTACAAACTGGGATTCCTCATTTGCATAGAAATGGACCAATCAGGGTCCAGGGCAGGCACTTTCTCTCTATAAGTGAGCCTCCCGTTTGTCTCAGAAGAACGCACCTTCTCGTTTCAGTTGGGATCTGTGTTTCCCAGGTTTGCAAACTGTTTACCTGAGAAAAGCTTCTCCTTTTACCGCCCCCCACCCCCAGATTGGGGACTTGTGTTGGCTGCAACCTTTTGGTTAACACAAGTCATTAAGGCTAAGAATGCATGTGGACGCGCCCAGCACTGTGCTAAACACTCCCCAGGCAGCGTATCATTGACTTCCACGCCAAGCCTGCAGGTAAGTTCTAGCTTATCCTCATCTAACTGAGAGGGAAACGGGTCAGTCAGGAAGTTAAGAAATTTGACCAGAGTCTGCAGCTAGTAAGAGGTAAAACCAGAATTGAGACGCGGGCTGTCTGACTTCGCAACTTGCACTCCTACCCATGACTCTTGCCGCCGGACCCTCTGGTGCCTGGGGTATCTGGCCAGGAGAGACGGCCCCAGAGGAGGGAGGCATGGCACCTGATGGTGAGACCTAAGATGGTGCTAGAAATGGAAGGAAGGAAGAGAGGGAGAGACGGGGGAAATAATTTTGCCATTTAATACCATCCACAGTGTTCTTTTATATCCAGACTGTTTCCATCACAGTCATTAAATCATCTCGCCCTTCGCACGTCCCCTGAAGGGATTGTTTCTGGGGACCATTTGCTCACAGCAAACGCTGTGCAGCAGACAGTTTATTTTTGCATTCCACCCCACACCCACCCCCCTCCCTCCGAATCACTGGAAACACAGAAAATCAAATTGTCCATGTTACAGGCCCCCCGCAGTTGTTTGGGTGGAGCAGGGCAGGGGGTCTGGTTCTCTAAGGTTTTTTTCCTGGGGAGCTAATGCTAAACTGGCAGGGGCCGCTGGGGGAGGGGTGGCTTTTCTGAGCCACATGGTACATTAGGGCAATTAGCCCCCCCTGGGCCGTGTTTCTCAGCTTCTTTTTGATCTACCTTGTATTTTGTTCTGGAAGTGAGGGTGGTGCTGAAAGTCTGACTGCGCTCCCGCCTTCCTGTTTCATAACGTGTGCTACGTGCCACTGCGTTCCAGGTCCCAGGCGAGGCTCTTTAATCTTCCCGTCCACCTGTGTCTTAAGATTGGCCCGCTGGCAGTTCTGTAGTGCTTACTCTGTGCCAGGGGTACGACTGTTCTCGTTTCATGCTCACAGCAACCCAGCAAGTTAGGTGCTGTCATTAGAGTTTATCGATGGAGAACATTAGCAGAGAGAGGTTAAGAGGCTCGCTCAAGGTCACACAGGAAGTAGCAGAGCAAGAATTTGAGCCCCAGAAAGATCTGCACTCATAACCAAAGTGTCCTCTGCCAACTCTTCTCCCCCTTTACACCGGAGAAAACAGGCTCAGTGAGTAACTAGCATTGGGTGGCACCTGAGGCCAGAGAGTGCTGTCTGGGACTAGAATCCCACATGCGGTTCCCTATGCTGCGCTGCCACTCCTCTGCCCGCCCTGACATCAGAAAGGCAGAACAAGGGCAAGGTGAAATTCCAGGGAGGTGGAAGGAGTAGAAGCAGTGTGCCGATTTCCACTCCATGGAGCGAAAGCCTAGGAACTGTGTGGCCGCAAGGCAAGAGCAAGTGTGAGCAGGAAGACAGCAGACCCAGGGCCAGCCCAGGGTCCAAGACGGAGTCCAGCTCCAGGTCAGAGATGGGGACCAGCCTGGTGGGGCTGGGGCGGGAGCCACGCACAGCGCTCACTGGCCTGGTCCTTGATGAAGGCCCCAGGCTCCGTCCCTCAGGTGCCCCTTCGGCTAGTGTTATGTGGACAGCCCTCACACCAGCCTTGCTGCCACGTTGACTCGCCTCCCAGGCTGCCATCTGTTCACAAAGGATGAGAAGGTCAGGCTTTGAATTAGGAGCAGAGGCAAGACAGACCCGAGCCTGACTCCACCTCTGGGCACTTGTGTAACCTTGGAAAGTGATGTCACCTCCCCGTGGCACAGACGGGAATGATGAGAGAAGGCAACTGCCAGGTATAAACAGCTTACTGCGTCATCGAGGCTTCTGCCGCTGGTCCCAGGACGGCACTGGGAGGGGTGGCTGCTCTCACCCGTTGTCTAGATGACGAGACCTTGGCAAGGTTATAAAATAGCCCCAGAAGTAGTGAGAATCACCAAGATGACGTCTGTGATGTGCTCGGCACAGTGTCAGGGGTGGAGGGACAGCTCTGGCCTCTGGGGACAGTCTCCATAAGGAGGCCGTGACCCTCCACGTGGCCATGCAGGGCCAGTGTGCGCTGCCTTAGTTGCTCCTGAGTTTTGCATTTTTGAGGAGACAGTGACTTATTTCACAACCTGTATCTATAGGGCCAATTTAGCAAATTAATTTTTCTTGTAATACGTTTTTAAAATGTATTAGCTGTTGTCACTGATGATTTTCCCCTTGTTCTTTGGTTCCATTTTTCAAGGCTGGAGAAAAGACTGTGTGCTTACAAATCCATCTCCCCATCCCACCGCTTTTAAAATTTCAAAGTGAACTGTCCATCCTGACCTTGGATGAAATCCAGGTTCACATCAATCTCCTCCCAGTGGTAATGGTTTGAAGTCATAGCAGGAAGTAGTCGGGAATCAATTAAGTGGACTAATACTTTGCTGGAGGAAAAAAAAGAAAAGAAAAACAACTGTGCTGAGGGGGACTTAATTTACCATGCATCACAAAATTTTCCAAGTAAATTGCTTTCAAGTCAACTCGGCCCTTCTCTTAGCCATGACTGAGACACATTTGGGTTTGATTTAAAAAATGCTAATCTATCACTGTCACCTTTCCTGCTGCAATTTAAGGCTTCGGTGGTTTGTGGTAGATAACAGTTGTCACACTTCCTGCAGGCTAAGAAGGCAGTGATGGTTTGGTATATTAACTATCACCAAACAGACAACAGGGAAAAGGCAGGTCCATCGAGAAGAAGGCCACATCAGGCCCAAGTGCCCGGGGCATCCGCTGCCTCCCCCGGCGCTCGGCTTTGGTCCTTCCATTCAGCATGTCTTTTCTGACCATCCCAGAACCAGGCCTGAGGGTGATGGAGAGAGGTCCCAGGCAGCAGCCCAACCGTCAGGGGGCTGGTGATGACCAGGAGAAACTAATAAGGGAAGGACTGGTGGCAGAACTCCTTGTGATGGGTACTTCTGTCACGTGTGTCCTACCCAGGCATCTGGACGGAGATGAGCCTAGAAAGACAGATTCTGCAGGCTCTAGAGGGAGGGCTGCTTGCCTGGTTTCTGTCCCTTGTAGGTCTCAGCATATTGACTGTCATAATCAATAGAGTCTGCCCAGTCTGGAGTTCTCTATAAACCTTTCAGCTGGCACTCCGTGACGAAGTGTGGGTATTGTGAGCAGCTGAACCTATGCTGTGTGGAGGGCAGAATCCTGGGTTGGAGTCATGGGTCCATCACTTCCTGGCTGGTTCGTGACATTCTCCCGGAGCCTCAGTTTTTCCATCTCTACAATGGAGCTCATAATAGCACCTTCCTCATTGAGTCGTCATGAGACGAAGGTGAGGAGTGTGTCCATTTTCTGGCAGAGCTCAAGGATCCAACTGAGGTTCATTATTACAATCCTTACGATGATCGTCGTCATGTTTTTTCTAAAGTAACCATGTTGAACATGTGAAAGGCAGAGGAGGAGGGTGGATTGCTTGCTACCAGAAGGGCCCAGAGGTGGAGAGGGGTTGGAGGTGAGTCCCCAGTGCAGTAATCAGGAGGGACAGCAAAAGGGTGACGTGAGTGCAGAGCAGAGACTACAAAACCAGGCCCAGGATCCCAGCGCAGAAGAGGCTTCACAGAGACAAACAGCAAATGGAGACCCAGGGAGGGGAAGGGACTCATCCAATCGCACAGAGCAAGTGAGCCTGGGAAACACTAGTGCTGTGCCCCACGGGTGCGGTGAGTGTCCTAAGGGGCTGGATTTTCACCACAGTTCTGGGGACAGCGTCGCCCTGTTGCTCTGTCCTCTGATGTCAGCCTTCATCCTTGGCTGCTGCTGACCTGTGGGGACAGAGTCCCAGAGAGCAGTTTCCAGGCTCTCGGTTCACATGGAAAGGTGCTGGCTCGGGTAGTAGATGGCCATCAGCTGTGACTAGTTGGCCATCAGCTGTTACCAATTAGCCATTAGCCACTGAAATAACTGCCGGGGCTGAGCTAGCAGGCGCGGATTGCAGTTAGCAAGGGGTTGGTTGGTTGACTGAGAAGTGGACGGCAGGTTGCGGATAGTGTGGCTCCTGCTTCCTGTGTCTCCAACCCAGCAGCCAGCGAGAATATAGTGGTGTGACTCTCCTATCTGTGGCTCCATGGGTGTTCCTTTTTGGCCTCACCATGTCCTGCGTTCTAATGCGGGGAGCAGGAGCCGAGACCCCGCATGACACCCTGCATGACCTTCCCACCCAGACCTTTGATCGGAAGGGGGCAGAAGAGACAC
The DNA here is from genome assembly GCF_004115265.2 of Rhinolophus ferrumequinum. Classification (NCBI taxonomy): domain Eukaryota; kingdom Metazoa; phylum Chordata; class Mammalia; order Chiroptera; family Rhinolophidae; genus Rhinolophus; species Rhinolophus ferrumequinum. Next base: position 67,889,322 of record NC_046297.1, on the reverse strand, counting down.
CTGTGAATGGGTCATTACAAAGCCACAAGCCTGTCCCACTGTGGGGCTCTGTTGGGGGGGTGGTGCCGGGAGAAGCGAGCAGTGGTCATGTCCACGTCATGTCATCCGCTCAGTCCTCTCTCCAGTGATTCAGACATCGGGTGCCCCCAGCGCTGGGAGACCCAACGGCCTGTAGAAGGAGGGAACGCTTAGCCTTGGAACGGCAGAGGCGCAAGTCTGCGCCTGGCCCACCAAGACCTCGAGCCGGGGGCTGAAGTGCCGTGTTTGCAGTAAGTAAAGCTGCTCGCGCACTGTTTGCAAAGTGGAAGCCATTTGTTCCCTCAGTTCTTCCTGGTGGCCCTGCCTGCCCTTCGGTGGTAAGTCCCTAAACCGAGGAGGTTAGTGCTGACCTCTTAGGGAAGGGGGCGGAAAATGAGAAATACCTGTAAACGCACTGACAGGACGAGAGACACAGAGCAGCCCGCAGCATGGCAACGCTGGCACAAGAGCCGTTTCTGGGGAGTGATGTAAGTCAGATGGTGGCATCAGGGGCCCCAGCCCTCATCCTTCCACAGAAACAAGTTGGCAGCCATCCGTGACAGAAGTGCCTCTGTGGGAGCCTTGGGACCCAGGTAGGAGGTCATGAGACCCCAGTGGAACCCAAGACCAGGGGGCCGCTCTGAGAAGGCAGGCCCAGGCCTCGGCGGCAGGCCCGCTGGCTGGGGTGGGATCGGCTGCAGACCCGAAAGCAGCCCTGTCCCCCTGTGGACTCGTCTGTTACCAGTCCCATCTGCCGAGGGACCTGGGAGAGCCTCTGGTAACAGGCCCACTGACCGTGGACGTGGTTGGAGACCCGGAAGGAGCCCCATGTCCCAGCTCCAGCCCTGCCCAGCCTCTGGAGGCGGCCCCCTGGGCCCCGGGACCAGGCAGGAGAAGGTCAGTACCTGCTGAGACCCGTTGGTAAAGACTGGAAAGGACATCCGCTCCTTCAAATGCAGACACCAACGCAAGGCTACAAACAACGAGAAGGAGGGGGAACATGGCACCACGGAAGGAACTGATGAAGCCCAGGAACTGACCTTAAAGAAATGGAGACCCACAGACTCCTTGACAATGAATTTGAAATTATCATCTTAAAGAAGCTCAGCGAGCTAGAAGAAAACACAGTCAACTAAATGAAATCAGGAAAACAACACATGAACAAAAGGAAACAAAGAGCCATTTCTAAACCGGGCTGAGCACGTGCCGGGCGGAGGTGGCTGCCCTCCTCAGGGAACTTCCTTCTCATGATGGGTCCACACTCCACACTAATGGTCTCCTTCGGTAATAAACACAGTGCTTTCAGCGTCTCTAAAATGTCATACATCTGCTGGAATTGTTTCCGCACAGTTGGAACTGCATGGAGTCAGCACTCTGCTGGGTACTCTGCATACTTGACCCAATGCTCACAGATGACCTGTGGCCACCCGTTTCCTGAGTGTGGAATCGTGGTTCCCAGAGGTCACGTTGCTCTGAGAGGAACACGTACGTTTTGCTGGAGTTCAGAGCCCCGGGTGGCCAGGCAGGAATTGGAAGGCATGTGCGCCGAGCTGCAGAGCCCTCCTTTTCCGGCTTTCCTCTACCACTGCATGCATCTCTGCATCGCGATTGTGCGGAAGCCTTTGGAGTCTCCTTGCAACCTGTAAGTGCAGGGCCTCTGTGGAAGTGAACGTGGTGGGTCCAGAGTAGGTTTTTAACTAGAGAAACTGAGAAAAGGCGCTGTGGCAACCATGCACCAGCAGGGGGAGCTAGGAGCCTCCCGGTGACCCAAGGTACTGACTGTCCAGGGGTTGGTGCAGGTGCGCAGAAGACTCACTGACTGCCCTGAAGAGCAGAGGGGTGGCCCTTCTCTGCTTTAGTGACAGCTCCAGTTCACTGGGCAGCCTGGGGCAGTGGGAGAAACCAGACTTCGGATTCAGGAGAACTAGTATTTGTACCTTGGCTATTGGCGTGTGCCCTGGGATACCTCCCTTTCTATTTCTGTGCCTCAGTTATCTCCCTCTGATAAGTGGGGATGATGAGACTCAGCCCATGGCTATCGTGTAGATGGAGAGGTGATCTGTTAGCTGCCTAATGCCTCACCTGGCTCAGAGCAGGTGCTCATCCTGCCGGGATGGACGGAACATTCTGTAGGGAGCCAGGAGCCGTGGGCTCTTCCCCCATCCCTGCCACAGATTGAGTGACCCTGGTGGTCTTTTGTGCTGTCTGGGCCTCAGCTTCCCTACCCTATGATGAGGTGGTTGGGGCTGGAGGACCTGTGAGGTCCCATCCAGCTGTCGTGAACTCTGGCACACACCTGGGGAAGGGAGGCAGCAGCTCGGTGTGGGGGAACCTGGCACCCAGAGGGAAGGTGGCGGAGTGGGGCCTCAGGCAGTTCCTTCGGCTCTCTGAGCTTCAGGTAGGTCCTCCGTAAGTGGGGGTGTTCTCAGCCCTGCAGGGTGCATGCAAGCACTAATTGTGGCAGTATTCTAAAAGCTGTCACCTGGTGTCCTTGTCACACAGTGTGTACTCAGCACTTGACAGTCGCCACTGCTCTGTTTGCTCTGGGATAGATTGTGGTCCTGGGCTCTCTGTGTTCCTGATGGAATAAGGGGTTTCCGCAGCTCTGCAGGGGTCGGCACACGTTTCTTGTAAAGAACAGATGGCTATTTCAGGCCTGGGGGCCACACGGTTCCTGTCGCAGTGCTTCAACTCTGCCACCGTCACCTGAAAGCAAACAAAGATAGTCCATAATGGAGAAGTATGGTCACGGTGCCACAACTTCATTTACAAAGTTGAGTGGCAGACCATAATTTACTGACCCCTGTGCCAGATGGCTGGGTGCGCAGGGCGAGGGTCGTTGAATAAACTGGGGTCGCTGGTTGAAGATGACAGTCCCTGATGGAGGTGATGGAGGGGGCTGGAAGTGCATGGCTTGGTAGCTGTCGGACCCCAAGGCTGTGCCGTCTTCTCCCTGGGCCTCGATTCCTCGCTGTGCGTAAGGGATTGGGGTGGGCAGTGTCTGAGTCACCCCATCGGCTCCTTTCTGTTCTGATAGGGAAACTACGGCAGTCAGATCAGCTGTAGTGGCCCCTTCTAAAGGCTGCTCTGAGGAAAATGAGCCATTACAGTACAGGGAAAGCTGCGGTGATTAAATTGCTGGGAAATTAGGACTGAGTGATTGACAGCAGAGGGTGATGCAGAGGCCAGGGCGCTCTCTGTGGATTAATTAAGAGGCTGCTGGGCTCCCTGGACACGCGAGGCCTCACCCCCAGGAACAGCAGATCCATTGGTTGGGGGTTGAGGGGGAAGGTCTTGCTCTGCGCAGTGGCCACGCCCCCTCTGGGCCTCTGTCCCTCCTCCCCCTGCATGCCCCACCCACAGATGATGGATGTTCCCAGGATGGGCCAATCTTAATTAAGTTGGATGATCTTTCTGGAGCTTGCAAAAGCAATTACTGTTTCCTGGCTCAGCTGGGATGGGGGTTCATTTGGTTCAGCCGCTCCTCCTGGAGGGGCTGAGGAAGGTCCTCCTGAAATACGGGCTCTGTGTTATTCATCTTGAGCTCCGTCAGTCTGACCCCTGCCCCCGTGGGGCCCCTCCACCCCCAGCTCCCATCAGAGTGGAATGAATGTGAACTTTGACCCCAGGCTGTGCTCTGCTCAGGGCCACCCAGCTGCTGCTTGAGGTCACTCATTGTCACATGGACATCATCTCCATTTAACAGGTGACAACATAGAGTGGCTCCAAAAGGCCCTCATGCTTTCCCAGCTAGGGAGGGAGGTCTCTCACACGACAACACAAGTACTGCACACACCACACACATCATAAACACACACCACACACACACACACACCACATACACCACACACAGACATGTACATACCACACAGACAACACACACACACACACACAGGACCAGGGGAGAACCCTGCGTTTTCTGAGAAATGTCCTCCACATCCAATGGCTTGTTAATTGACTCTGGCTGCAGGCCCGTTTATCATCTTTCCTCAGTGCTTGGGCACCAAATGAAGATAGATTCCAGGAAGCTTTGAAATGTTCCCAACGCAGAAAACTCAGATTCACATGCTTTGAAGATCAGAACAAGTTTGAATTCTCCTGCTCCCACCCTGGCTTTGAATTCTTTTAAAAATATTCTTCTAAACATGTTCTGCCCTCCGTGATTTTAAAAGCAAAATAGGCTCATTCATTGTGAGAGCTGTCATTTAGCTCTGTGACCAGCAAGCCACCTGCACAACCAACCCCACTGAGTCCGGATAACAGCCCGAGGAGAGAGGAGGAGGGGCTAGGATTATAATCCCTGTTTGATGGAAGAGAAAGGGGAGGCCCCGTGCGGCTGGGGAATGGCCTCAGATACGAACAGCTGTGAGGCCCGGGAAGTGAATCCGGGCTGCCCCGTTCCCGAGCCCGGGTGTGTACACCTCTTACTATAACGCCTCCCACAAGTGGCAGGTACTTTGAAAAATACCGAATAGAGCAAAGAAGAAAACACAAACTTGTAGAGAATTAAACAGTTTGCATTTTACTGGGTTTATTTGCAATGTGTGTATGTAAGTATAAACATTTTATTTTATAAAACAGGATTGCAATACCGTGTCTCCCCGAAAATAAGACCTAGATGGACCATCAGCTCTAAAGCGTCTTTTGGAACTAAAATTAAGACCTGGTCTTATATTATGTAAGACCCAGTCTTATAGTAAAATAAGACCCGATATTATGTTATATTATATTATATTATATTATATTATATTATTATACCTGGTCTTATTTTACTATATATTAATATAGTAATTATATTAATTTTTATGGTACTTATATTAATTTTTGCTCCAAAAGATGCATTAGAGCTGATGGTCCAGCTTGGTGTTATTTTCAGGGAAATATGGTACCTATATGATTTTTTAAAATTTTTTATTAAAATGTAGCTAACATACAGTATTCATTTCAGGTGTACATTATAGTTATTCAACAGTACCCACCTGGCACTATACATAGTTATTACCGTATTACTGATTATATTCCCTATGCTCAAGAAGTGGTCACCATGATAAATCCAGCAACCATCTGACACCGTACCATGCTATCACAATATTATCGACTATTTTTCCTATGCTGTATATTACATCCCCAAGACTTATTTGTTTTACACCTGGAACTTTGAACCCCGTATTCCCCTTTATTTCCCCCCTCCTTTTTTAAGGTTTTAATTACAGTTGAGTAAATCTGGAACGGTCCCTTTAACTGGAGTGCCTGGGAGTGCAGCCGCCCTCCGTCTCACTCAGCCACAATCTCCACTGGTTTTTACAACCAGAAATTATGGGGACTTCTCTACCTGGCACTGGAACCCTGGGCTGGGGAGCCTGGGGTGTCACTGGGACCCCTTGCTCCTTCCAGGGGACCTCCACAGCAGAGAGGTCCCTCCTGATTGTTAAAGGGCACACACAGGTGTGGGACCAGCCCATTCTGCGTCTCTGCCCCGCCTACCAATCTCAGGTAGGTTCTTCTGTATGTCTGTAGTTGTTGGGCTTCGGTTCAGCTCGACGTCACACGATTCTCAATGATGGTTGTGTGTCGTTTAGCTGTGGTTGATGTGGTCGTGGGAGGAGGTGAGCCCAGTGTTTACCTGCTCTGCCGTCTTGACCGGAACCCCCAATACTTCTCTGACGTTGTATGCAGCTTCTTTCTCCCCACAACACTGTTCCTTTTCAAACACTTAAACCCGAGGGAGGAGGAAAGAGGAAATGGGGAAGGAACAGCAGAGTCTTCGAGTCAGTGAAGCAGTTGAGCTGAGAGAAGTTTGCAGTTAGTGGCGGGGGTAGTAGCCTTTCTATCCCAGGACCAAGACAGAAAAACTGGAATTTTCTTCGGGGAAAAGGAAGTGGTTTGCGATCAGGCGTCCCAGGTGTGAGCTGTGGCTCCCTCTCTGCCAGTTCCTGGGGCAGAGACTCTAAGGGCTCCCTCTCTGTGAACTGGGGCCGGGGCTCCCCTTCACAGGCGAGGACTGGCTGAGGCTGTGTGTGAGACAGGCTGCTCCCAGGAGACCCTCAGGACAGGGAAGGTTTATTTCCTTATCTCCTCACATACTTCTCTGGAAATAGAAGTGACATCTCATCTATGTGTGAGCTAGTCGGGTGCATCGGGGGCCCAGAATTCACTCAGCTCACCCAGTAAGTGGGAGTCGTGGGCAGCTGGCAACGCCATTCTTCCAGATGTAGAGAAGGGGTGCATAGATTCTGCTGGTCGGAGAGACCTTCCATTCACCCCACATCCAGTCCTCCAGCAGACCTATCACTCACCTGCAGAAGCCTCCAGAGGCCAGCACTTTGCTCCCTTCACAAACCCTGGACGTTCTGCTAACCACTGCTTTATCCCCAGTACCTAGGGGCCTGACATATTGTAGGCACTACGGAAGTAGCTATCGAATAAAAATGAACCATCAGGAGGTAAATGGGGAAAGAAGAGCAGTGCCAAAAAAATAATCGCACGAGAGTTGGTTGTCTGATGTGAGCTGTGCTCCATCTTCCCTCTTCCTTTAACCCCTTCAGTAACTGGTCCTTGTGGCCTTGGTTTGATTTATTGTGCTGCATTGGGGTTCTCAGCCCCACTTCAGGGGGTGTGGGGTGAGAAGAGGGGTCTGCAGCCTCTGCCCCATCTGGGGGACGGGGCCCATGTCAGGTCTCCTCTTCCCCATGGGGACTGCATAGCCAGCACCAGGATAATGCACCGAGCCACTTTGAGGAATGAATGGGGCAGGAAAGAGAGACGCCTGAAACTCTTCCCAGCCAAGGAAAGGGAATGTCTGTCAGGGATTTACTGGGATACACCGCACCAAAAATTCAGTTGGGGGAGGAGGGAGGAAGTACTCACCCCCTTTGAAACCTGCCTAGCGGCTCTAAGGAACACCTGGGGCGTCTCTAAAGGCCAGTCCCAGGGTCGGAGGCTCAGGCTCGCACCTGATAGGCTGCCCAGGGTGCAGGGGCCAGTGGGGTCCAAAGCCTGTGTCCCAGAGGGCCTGTCCAGCTGGCCCACATCCTCCATCCTCCGAGGGCCAGGGATGAGGCTGAGGACAGTGGGGAGGAGGGTAAATCACCACATTGTGTAGCCTGTTTGATTTTGGGTGGGTGGAAGGAAAGGCTGGAGACTGTCAGCATTTGTCACAGGCTTGTCAGGCGCTGCATGATGTGGCAGGCAGGCTCTTCTGGTCGCAGGCAGAGAGAGGGACGGTGGTCTCCCAAAGGGCAATGACAGGGAGCAGGTGCTGGTGGCTGGGGGACGGTGCTAACATGGCTCTGGCTCTCTTGTCATTTAGCTCCAGCATGAATTATTAATGGATGGATGGATCTCTCTCACTCTCTCTCTCCCTCTCTCTCTCCCTCTCTCTCTTCCTCTCTCTCTCTCTCTCTCTTTCACACACACACACACACACACACACACACACACACACACAGCTGAGCATCATTTGTCATCATTCAGCTCCTGCTCTGTTCTGTATTGTGAAGATAAAAGTGGCATTTGATCAGCGGAGAGGAGTGGCTCTGAGATGACTGTCATTTCGCCTTAATATTTGCCAAGATGACACGAGCAGTCTGTGCTGGGTTCTTAGCCTTCCTTGGAGCTCACATGCCAATGGTTGGCCCCTTCCCTACCCCTCACTTCTTTTTTGATTTTACTCTTTTTCTCCAGCCATTCTCTCTGCCTGGAGGGGGGAGTTTTGCCCCTCACTGTCTGGCGTGCCTGCCCCTGTGTGTACCTAGCTGCTTCGGGGCTGACACTTTCTGTAGCCTGGGACATAGCGCGGGACTCACTGCCTATGTGCCAGGAACAGCATTACAACTTTGATCTCTCCTGATGCATTGTTAGGAAAAGGGACACAACGGGAGGGGAGTCTTTTTCCGTTATGCACAAACACACACACACACACAATAAATATAAAGGTGGGGTGCAGACTATTCTCGAGGCAAATATTCTAGAATGTTCTCAAGCGTGTAGGGCTGTTCTTTCTGATGGAAGATAGGAAGCTAAAAGGTCCCCATGAGCAGGCTCAGTCTCTCTAAACACCTTCCTTCCCTCTCTGATGCACTTGTACCCTCCTGAGAGGTGGTCATTCCAGTTACAGAGGTTTCACCCCCATCCCTTCTGGCCCCTGGGTCTTTGCACCTGCCATTTCCCCCACCTGTTCCTTTCAAAATCCCACTTCCGTGTGGGTCTCTGTCAAATCCTGCCTTCTCCATGAGGTCTTCCTATGTTTCTAATGGGGGTGTCCTCTCAAGCTCCCAGAGCCACTGCTCGATTTACATTTCTTTTCTTTGTGATTTTTATTATTTATTTATTTTTCTTAAATGTAATTTTCAATTACAGTTGACATCTGAATGATTTAGCGAGTAAATCCTCTAGCACCAGGCACAGTACGCAAGGCCTGTGGCACATGTTTCCTTCTATGAGGTCACACGAGGGATGCGGTGAGCCTGTGGGCCCCTGGAGGGCATCCTGGGCTATGCCACTCGCCTGACCCAGAGCTGACCCAGGCATATTACAGAAGTTCCCTGAAGCTTCTCCCACAGAAAATGGTCAACACATTAGCACTCTTAGTTTAACAAAAAAAAAAAAAAAAAAAAAAAAAAAAAAAAAAATGTGTGCAAAGCCACTTATCTTTGTAGCACCTAAAGATAAATCTCCTAATTTATGGTGAGCTGACACCCTCAAAGAGCCAAAATCAATGTGTGTCACTGTAAATCCAAGCTGGGCTGCAGCATCCACATGCCAGCCAGTTGGCAGCCTTTGCTTTGACATGGGGGCTGGCTGGTGCACGGGTGGGCTCCTAGGAGCCCCTTGGCGGGTCCAGATCCTGTGACCCCGTCCCCATCCCTTTCACCTCTCAGATGCCACCTTGGCTCGAGGGGCCATGTGGCACAGCCCCTCCTGTGTGCTTGGCCGTGTTCACCTCGTCCTTCAAAGCCCAGCTCAGATGCTCCTTGCCCTTGAAAGCCTTCTCGGAGCGGCCCACTTGGAATTAGCCTCTCCTATGTGTTGTCCAGGGAATGGGTCAACTAAAGAGCATTTTCAACATCTCAGAAAGAAAGCCACACCCTTTAGCTATCATCCTTCGCCCCCCAGTGCAGGCTCTCAGCCCTAAGGCAGTCATATCTACGCCCTGCTGTTTGTATCCCTGAACCTGCTTTCTGTCTCCACGTCTCCCTAGACGTCCCTGTTCGGGGTTCAGCCCTTTTTGGTGTTAACAACTGCAGTTCCATTCTTCTCTTTCCCCGTTGTCGCCCAGAGTCCGCATGAGCAGGGAAGCCTCCTCTCTCCCTAGAAGATGAAGTGAGAAGTGTGGTGGGGAGAGATGGCTGCGCTTCCTCTCTTTCCCCTTTCCACTGTCATCCAGGAAAACAAGCACCTCCATCAGGACATAAATTGAATCACTGCTCTAATAGAGGCGTGATCAGCAGGCTTTGGAAGGGAGGTTACTTCCTCTGGGGAAGACAGACAAGCTTTCACAGAGGAGGGGGATTGGAGCTGAATTGTGAGAGGTAAATAAGGTGTCCACAGGTGAGAAATGGAGAGGAAACTTCCAGAAAGAGGGAGCATCAGGGACAAAGACAAAGGCTTCAAGGTGGCAGGAATCTTCCATTGTGTGTGAAAAGCGCTGATTCTCACAGAGCTGGGCGATACAGAAGAGCTGAACGGTGAGGCTGTAAAGCTCATGGAGCCACTGCTTGTTGTGGTGTGGTTTTTTTTGTTTGTTTCTTTTTTAACTTTTATTTCATTATTTCCCCTGAAGGGGAAAAATTAAATTTAAATATAATTTCTCCGTAACAAAAGAACTAAATAGCGGGGAGTACAGTTTTGTGGAGTGGGGTTGAGCTTGGGAGGACCACAGACTGCTGTCCTGGTATTGGAGCTTTTCCACCTCCCAAGAGCCGCGGAGGAGGTGGGAGTGCTGAGGGCTCTGCATCCTGGCTGTCCACGGGAATGGCCTGCGGCGTGTTTAAAACCTGCCGTGACGTGACGTGGTCTCACCCCAGACCATTGATACCAGAATCCTTGAGGGGCTGGGCTGGGCCCCCAGGGTATTTTAGAGTTCTGCAGGTGTTGGAAATGTACATCCGGGGCTGAGAAGTCATGGTGGGAACAGGCTCCGGTTCAGGCGTGAGACAGAACAGGGTCTGCTCCACCCCTGGCTGCTCCTCCCTCTCTGCTCCGTCTCAGGCTCCTTCTCGGAGGCCTCTTCTCACGTCCATCCCGGTGAACGGGACTCCAACTCCCACCCCTGGGGGGAATCTGGCCCAGTGCTTGATTCTGTAAATCCAGTTTTGTTGGACCAGCAGGCACATTGATTTCTGCATTATCTATGGCTATGTTGGGGCTACAATGCAGACTTGAGCAGGTCTTCCTGCAAAGCATAACATGTTTCCTGTCTGACCCTCCCAGGGAAGGGCTGCTGGACCCTGCTTTGGAGCCTGTGTTCCCCAGGCTGGATCCTGGGGCCCTTTTCTGTGTACTCCTGTGCTTTCTCTGGCCATCTCACCCGCTCTCAAGTCTCAGTTTCCATCTGTGGGCACAAGTCTCTCACACTTGTAGGGGGCAGGGTGACGTTCGAGGGTATGAACCAAGCCCCCTCCCCATATTTTCTTCTTGCCCCTCTCTCCCTGCTGCCAGCACCATTCAGTACCTCAGGTTGAATGACAGAGGACATGCAGAAAAGGGCTTGTGAACTTCCAAAGCCAAGGCTTTTGAGTTAAGAGAGGGGACTTGGGGATTTTACAATCCTGGAACTGGATGACTTGCGGCATAAAAACGTGTGCTTACAGACCAGAGGGAGAGTTGGCTTTGCCACCTCCGACCAGGTGAGGATTCTGGGAACTCAGCAGGGAGGGGACAGGCAAGCGGGCTGCTATGTGTGGTCATGAGAGCACCCGCCCCATGTCCCCAGCCCTAGGCCGAGTCTCGGACCGAGAGGGTCACGGGAGCCCCAGACAGGTGGCAGAGAACCTGAGTGGAGAGGCTGTGTTATCCTCGTTCACAACCGAAGAGAGAAGGAAACTCGGTGTGGAGTGAAAGTCCACCCTTTCAGTCTCTCTGGGCCGCATTTGCTCACAGTAGCAGTAATTAGGGAACTGTCACGCCCCAAGTAACTTAGGGCTGGTTTCCTGAACCAATTATATCTATTATGTTATTGTGTCTAACAGCACACGTCATTGTACATACCTTAGGAAACCCAATAGAACATACAATTACATGGACAATTCCTATAGTTACCTTGTTTTATAGGCGAGGAAACTGGGCCCAGGGACCTGTTAAAGTCACTGAAGAGGAAGTGGGGAGGTTGGGATTTGAACTCACATCTGTGTGCACAGAGTACTCTGGACCATCTTCGGCGCTTCAGGCATAAAGACAGTTTGCTGCCCTGGAGAGCGCTCTCCTCTTTGAATTCTGCACATGTCACACAGGGGAGGGAGGCACCTTCTACAAATACGGGAATTAACAAGAAGACATGTCGCATTCGTCTGTGTTAAAGGTCTCTGAGCCACACTTTTACAGAGCTGAATTAGGAGGAAGAAATCGATACCATTTCAGGTCTGACTGGTTCCTCTCTGCCTGAGTCCAGGCCCCAATTCTTCATTTTCCCAGGATCTAGTTGGCTGCGGGGTACAGCACCCCGCGTTAACCACATTGCTTGTCACGGTGGGCAACTACCCCTCCCCCCCTTGGCTCCCACAGCAAAACCCAACCGAAGCGTTCCTGCACTTGGGAGGCCCGAGCTGGGGCCGCTCTCAGAGGCGGGTGTGAGTCCGCGGCTCTGGGAGAGCTAACAGAGGACAGGCCGGGCTCAGGAAGAAAGGTGATTCGGGCTTGTGAATTTCACGGAACGTACCTGGAGAACCCTTGAATTACAGGAACAGGAAGTAGGTGTCCTGGGTTCTGAAATTCCCCGCGGCCACCGTGGGGTTCACTAGACGCGATGTGGTCCCAGCCTCTTCCTGTGTCATTTATTTCATTGGCTCTCTCCTACTCTTCTCCCTTTTAGAAAAAAATGAGAAATTTCCGCTCCCCATCTACTGCCGAGAATGTTATGGGCCGTTTTACAGGTGGTGGACCAGCCTCTTGCACAGCTGCCCTTCTGCCATCATGGTCTCTGGAGTGTTAGCTGTTTTAGGTAGAAAACGGGCAGTGTTAACGTGTGCTGCCGCACGCCGTCTGCTTTCCGCCCGGCCTAGCTCCCCTTACACCACCCTCCCACTCCCGCTCTGTGTCACACACACTGGGCTTCTTCACAGTCCTCTAATCCGCCCAGACAGCATCATGTTCCCCCACCTCAGGACCTGTGCGTGCTGTTCCCCTGCCCGGAGGCTCCTTCTTCTTCCCTCTCACGTGAACACCTCCCTGTCTCCTGTCTCAGCGGCGCTGCTTCACAGAAACCCTCCCTGACCTCAGGGCCTGGATGAAGTGCGCCTGGCGCTCCTCCTTCACTGTGCTTACCGACAGATGATTGGGCATTCATCTGTGATTGCTACTTCATCGAGCTCCCCGTTTTGTTATGGATGTGGTGCTCACTGCTCTATCTCGAAGTAAGTACTCAACGAATACTTATTGAAAGAAAAAAAGAGGAAAGGAAAGAAGGCACGGAGGGAGGGAGGGAAGGAGGGAAAGAGAGGGAAGGAGGGAGGGAGAGGCAAGGAGGGAAGGAAGAAAGGGAAAGAAGGAAGGGAGGGAGGGAGTGAGGAAGGAAGGCAGGCAGGAAGGCAGGAAGGCAGGCAGGAAGGCCGGCAGGCAGGAAGGAAGGAAGGAAGGAAGGCAGGAAGGAAGGCAGGAAGGAAGGAAGGAAGGAAGGCAGGAAGGAAGGCAGGCTAAATAGCTTACCAATGTCACCATTAGCGATGTGTTGACCTGGACCTTGCACCTGGTGTCCAGCCTCCAACACTCTTGTTCTCTCCTCAGTAGCAGCTGTGTCCTACATCCCAGCAATTTGAATCTCCAGCTCAGGCCCTGTGTGACCTTTCTTCAGTGCCTGCTTCTTCCATTGTGTCTCCTGCAGATGGCACGTGACAGTGTCATGATCCTATTTATACTCTGCATTTTCCTTTTTATCATGTCTTTACTGCAGATGACACTTCATTTAATAATTTTAGTCAAGAAATTGTGTTTAGACCCCCAGGCAGTTTTAAAGAAAGGGGTGCGGTTTTCTGAACATGAAGTAAGTGAAGGAAGACTACACTGGATCTCCTTGTGCCTGGGGAAGTGGGTTCCCTGCTCCACACCCAGGTGGGCAGAGGCAACGTTTCTATTCATTCCTAATGTTTCTATTCATTCCGAAGTCCACTGGCCCATTCTCTGCCAGAGCTTAGCCATCTATTCATCCACTAATTCGGTCAGGTGCATGCAGCCATAAAACAGCCCAGGTTGGGCTGCGAGCCCCCCTTTCTCCCCTCTGCCTTGGAGAAGGGAGGTATTCTACAAAAACTTTTGGATTTCCCCAACTCTGATCTGCCCCATACAGCCCTGTGACCTTGGCCAGGTACTTAACTATTTCAACCTCGGTTTTCTCATCTGTAAAGTGGGGCTAATAATGTCTGCCGCTTAGAGTGGTTGTGAAGATTACATGGAGACTGCTGTGGAACGAATGTTTGTGTCGCCCCCACCTTCCTACGCTGGTATCCTAACTCCCAATGTGATGGTATTAGGAGGAGGTGGGGCCTTTGGGAGGTGGGGAGGTCACGAGGGTGCAGCCCTCATGAATAGAATTAGTGCCCTTATAAAAGGAACCCCAGAGAGCTCCCTCCTCCCACCATGTGAGGCCACAGTGGGAAGATGTCCACCAACGAACCAGGAAGCGGGCTCTCACCAGGCACTGAATCTGCCAGCACCTTCGTCTTGGACTTCCAACCTCCAGAACTGTGAGACACACATTTCTGTTGTTTATAAGCCACCAAGTCTGTGATATTTTGTTAGAGCAGCCTGAATAAAGCCAGAGACCAGGGGTAAGGAATAGCTGCCCCAAAGCCTGGCCCAAATAATTCATTTCCTCTATGTCGTCATCATGTGAGGCACACGTGAGATGTCGCAGTGGATTTTGTCACTCACCAGCTAGGTGACCTTGGGCACTTATCCTGTGTGTGCCTCAGTTTCCTCATCTGCATAATGTGCTTAATAAATCCTATTTAATTCGATGAGTTAGTATGAGGTGATCGAATCAGGAAATTGCTGTGAAACTGTTTTGCAGTGTACATTTCAGAAGTGCCGCCTTCTTTCAGCAGTTGTCTCCATAGATACCCGATCATTTTGGTTAATTGCAGAAAAGCATTTTCCAGAGCCCTTTGGATGACATCCTTGCAGCAATAAAATTATACAGTCTATTGTAATTTGACTCAAGGAACCTTTACTGATTGTCTGGAGTGTCCCAGACACATTTGTATCTTCCTCGTGCTTAAACCAAAAATCAATACCTGGCCCATGGCGCATTAAGTAGGGATTAGACGTTCCCACTTCATAGAGGACTTCACAGTGTCCTCATTGTCCCCTAGCAAGCTGCAGTCAGGGGACTCCTCCCATCGCTTGAACTCTGGAAGGTCGCGGAGGTGGCCCTGCCTTAGTGAGCCCGTCTGCTTATGGGACATTAGCTTCTCCCAGCTTCACTCTGCAAAGTTCACATTAAGGACAAGCCCCTCCCATCTGTCTAGCTGTTACTACCTACACCCTACAGAAAGATGCTCTTTGGTTATTGCCGAGGGCCCCAGGATGTCTCACATGTTCTCAGGGACAGTTCTTACGGGTTACTCTGGCTTGCGTTGCCATAGCCTGCTGTGAAAATACTCAAGCTTCTGCGTGGACAGGGTGGTCTGGTACCGTCTAGAAGTCTGTATGGCAGCACACCTCTCCCAGAGCCGTGCGGTGTCCTGGCTTTCTTCCAGGCTGGGCTGGCTTTCACACACATCAGCGAGTAGCAGGTGGGACGGTGGCTGGGGCCACTGCTTCACATGTATTGCCCTATTTAATTCTCCCATTTTCACAGCAACCCTCAGAGGTGGATACTTTTACTATTCCTGTTTTACAAATAAGGAAACGAAGACCCAGAGAGGCTAAGTAGCTTGCCATAGCCCCTCACTCAGTAGCCACGCTGGGATTCCAGCCCACCTCGTTCAAACTGCAGGCTCCTGGTTGTGCTTGTAGCACGCCTACTAGTTTAGTCAAATATACTCAGCTTCCTCCTCAAACACGGTAGTTGTCTCAGTGAGAAGTGCACGTGTTTGCATGCAGCACTCTGGAGTGACTGCCTGGACCTCAGTGTGTGGGCTCCCATGCCCGGTCTGTGCCTTCAGTTCCCCAGACGGATGGCTGGCTGTGTTAGCTCAGTCCCGTTGGAAGGCATGGAGGATGTGACCCTGCTTGATGCCACTGGTGTTGAAACACTAACACGAAGGCGGTTCCTGATAGTCACAGCCTGCGTCTGAGGTTAGGGCAGCGGAATCCTCAGTGGGTTTTGAGTTTGCAACAAATGTGTGAGTCCGCAAAATCTGGGCTCCTTCTGTAAACAGTGCTGTTTGGCTTCTCCTGTTTCTGCTTCTCTGGGGAAAGGTTAAGTGGATACAGCCTCAGAGCTCTTTAGCAAACTCCTGACAAGACCAAGGGAACATTTAAGTCTTGCCTTTGAAAGTTTACCTCCAGGCTTGCAGGAATCCATTTTTGTTTGCGTATCAATTAATCATTCATTCATTTAACAAATATGTACTGGGGCCCTGCACTTGCCATGATGGGGGGACAAAGATGAGTTAAGCGTTACTGCTGCCCTTTTCCCGGTTATATTTCTGGATTATTTTGTTTTTATAATGGTCTTAGTCTAGCTATATCTGCTTCTGAGAAGTTTGGTAATAGGTCAAAGGTCACCCGGCGCACAAGCAACACAAGTAGGATCTGAATCCAGACCTTTTCCATCACGATTCCAAGATTCCTCCACCTGGACTCTGAGTGCATTTCGCTACTACACCAGAACCTTCTCATTATAGATTTTAAAAAGGGCACTGGTGATCCTTCAGTTTGGAGAATAGGCACCAGCTGTTATCATTAATTCATTCCCCCACCCGTCCGTCCATTCAGCATTTGCTAACTCACTGAGTACGCGCGATGGCCAGGCAGGTGCTGGGTGCCCGGATGCAGGGATGACCAGGATAACGTCTGTGCCCGGAGGAGCTCGCTGTCCTGGAGGATGGATGTAGGACACAGCGTCACTGTAGTAGCTGTGTGGGGCACACACAGCATTGTGGGGGCACAGGCGAGGGGCTGGGCGGAGGGCAGGCCAGTCAGCTGAGCTTTGAAGGGTGAGGAGACGGCTTAGGGTGAGTGGGAGGAACAGAGGTGAGAGAACAACACCCACAGGGGTGTGAACATTTGAGAGAAGGTGCTGGATTCCGGAACTACCTGCAGGTGACCTTGCTCTGAATGGAGCAAACCCCATGTGGAGCATGGAGACCGTGAAGCGCCTGATCAGCCAAGGCAGGGAACTTGGGCTTTAACTTGCGGGAGAGGAAGAGCGTTTAAAGGGCTTTAACCAGAGAAGGATCGTGGTTGGACATATGTTTTAGAAACAAATCACGCTGGTAATAGTAAGGAGAAGGGTTGAAGATGAATGTGAGTTGGCAAGGATGGAGGAAGAGAAATGCGTTTGGAGGCTCCAAGACATGTAGCAGCGTCTGTGTGTCAGGATTCTCTTTGAGACCCTTACTATGGTCCCCATTCTTCTCTAACAAGTTGCACTTCGGAGGCATCCCCCTAAGACCGTGGAGGGTCTTCAGTTTCCCTCCCCAGAGGACACAGTCTCATTATTTCAACGCCAGGTGCTACCTAGCGGCTGACTTGGGGTGCGTTGTACCCACTGGCGGAGGGTGGGGTACTCCCGTATAGAAAGTTTGGGGAGAGCTTTACAAGATAAGTAGGACTTCGGATGATGGACCGTGGGCTGGGAAGGGGATTATGGGGAAACTTTGTAGGCGGGGGATTACCACGTGTACAGCGTCAGGGAAATCAGCTAAGTAACGCACAGCTCGTGTTGAATTTGTTTCTTTTCCTTTCGCGTGGGTCCAGTCTTGATTGACGTCATTATTGATCAATACGTTCAGGTTTATCAGGTGCTAAACCGTGTGGAAATGCCAGAAAGTCATGTTCCTCGGAGGCTTTCCCTCGGAGCATTGCTTCTGCAGAACGTTACTCTATTAAAGGGTCCCTGTCAAGTATGTTTGGGGAGATGCTGGATTGTGATACGTGACCACCTGCCAGTGAAACGTGTGCTCTGAGTCACTGCACCAATCGGTTTGGGTGGGTAAGAGGGAGGATGGGAGGTCCTGCTCTCAGGCCCGTTCTCACTCACCCCACTAATGCAGAGGTGACTGCCCTATGGTTTGTGTCTCCACGAGGCCTAGAGAGATGGGTGTCACGCAGCAGAAATATTGCAAAGCGTGCATTTGCTCTCTCCAGTCCTGGGTTATCAACTTCTTGAAGGAAGGGACAGGTATCTGACTTTTTCCAAAGCCTCGAGTGCCCCTGGACATAGCATGCTCCCCTGACAGGAGCATGGTCCTGTCATACAAGTTTCCATTCACTGAGATCCCTTGAGCACCTCGTATTTCCCTTGTCAGTGACCGTCCCATCCTGGGAACAATGTCCCCTGGTCTGGTCCTGCCACCTCCCTGTTCTCTCCTAACCCTCCATGGACCCAGGCTCCCATCCACCTTGGTTATGCACTTTGTGACAGAAGCTAAGGTCAGAAGGGTGTCTTTAGGATGGAGAAAGAAAGGGAACCCGATACTTTGACTGCTGGCTAGAGCCCTCTGTGGGAAGCACAAAAGAAAGGACACGTGGGTGAGACTCTGGATTGATCACGTACCCCTAACATAGCTGCTATAATAGCATTGTGCTGTGATTATTGAAAGCTTGAGTTAGCGATTGATTCCAGGGCGAGAGATCAATGTGAAACAAGATTGCAGTGCAGGATTACGAAGAAGTCACCTGTGACGCCCACCCTCATGCAGCAGCCACGTCTACCTCTGCCACAGCTCTGTCACCTTATAATTGTACGTCTGCTAGCCTGTCTGTGCCACATGGCTGGCTTGCCTTCAGCGGCGGCCGGCTTGTGGTAGGTGCTTGATTTATGATGCTCGCCACATACCCTATATTATAATGAAGAAACAGAAGCATAGAGCAGCTATGTTGCTCAGCCACAAAGTTAAGGTGGCAGAACAGGGATCTGACCCCAAGTCCGTTTCCCTGCAAAGCCTAAGTCTGGTAGAGTTAGAGACTCCATCATGCATTATTGCCACAAGTGTGTGCTGTACTTCCTCTAGCTCTCCTCAGAGGACGTGTATCTATTTACCAGACTGATTATGCTCCAGGAAAAAGGAAATGCCAAGACCTTTTGGGGATTACTAGACATTGGCTCCAAGTTGATACTAATTTCTGAGGACCCATGCCACCGTGGATCACCTCTCAAAGTGGGGGTTCACAGTAGTCAGGGAATAAGTGAAGTATTGTATTAACTCACATCCAACTCAGAGGGACCCCAGCTATTTCATGGACCCGACCTGTGGCTATTTCACCAGTTCTTCAGTCAAATTACAATAGACATACGTACTTGGCAACTGGAAGAATTCCTGTATTGGATTTCTGACCCAAGGGGTGAGGAGCATTCTGGTAGGAAGGGCGAAGTAGAGGTCTTTGAACTTCCTCTCTCTACCAAGATCCTAAGCCAGAGCAATTCTGCTCCCCCGGGGGGAATTTCCGAGTGTAATGTTACCAACAAAATCAGATGGGTATTGGAGAATGACTAGACTATCATCAGCTTAATCAGGTTGCGGTCTAATAGCCGCTGCTGTTCCAGATGTGGTATTTATGCTGGAGCAAATCAGCGTGACCTTTTGCCCTTGGTGTGTGGCTGCTGAGCTGACTCAGTACCTGTTTCTCCATATCCATTTGCAAGGACCACCAGAAGCAGCGGGCTTTCGCCTGGCAGGGCCAGTAGTACTGTAGCACTAGGTTGCCACGGGGTTACGTCAGTTCCCTTGCTCTCTGTCACACATGATACACACAGAACCCTTGATGATATTGACCTTCCACACAACATAATATTGGTTTGGTGCATTGATGACAGTCGTCTGCTGACTGGATCTGGTTAGCTAGAAATGGTGGCTGGTTTTGGTGCTTTAGAAAGATATACAAGTAAGTGAATTAAAGGTTAGAGGGTAAACCGTGCAAGAATTGAGGGCCTTCCACCTCAGAGAAGTTTCTGGGTGTTTAGTGGTCTTGAGAGTGTTGAGATAGCCCCTCCAAGGTGAAAGACACTACCTACCATGAAAAAAAGCAGCACAATCCATGGTAGGTCTGTTTGGATTTTTATAACCCATTGGAGTGAGCTGCTTTGCCTCATACATATAGTCATCTGAAAGCAGCTCGTTTTATTTGGGGACCAGAATGACAGAAGGTTCTGCAGCAAGTCCAGCACAAGTTTCTCCACCACCTGGATCTCATGATCCCGCAGATCCAGTGAGGCTCAAAGTGTGGAATTAGGGAGACGGGTGAAAGCTCTGGAGGGTATCAGTAGAAGGATCGCAGCACAGATCCCTAACACTGTGGGACAAACCGAGTCCTCCTTCTGCAAATAATGGGGATCCACTGGAAAAACAGATCCTGCCTTGCTCTGGGCCGTGGCAGACCCTGAGTGCCTAACCCTGACACGTGAAGCCCGTGTGGGCGGAGCTTCCTATAATAAGTTGAGTGTTTCCAGTCCTCGTAGCCATCGGTTGGGACTGCACAGCAGCAACGACCAACTAGCAGAATTGATGGCTAGTACCAATAAGATGGCTCAGACTCCTTGAACACCAGCTCCTGTCACATGGCCTCCTTTTTCTCAACCTGTGGGCTCAGCAATATGGACCCAGTATTATTAGCAAGGCTGATTGGGCTAATGCTTTTACCAAGTGCCGATTGTCTTCATGTGAGAGCAACAGTCAGCCCCTGGTATTGCCCCAGTCCCCGAGGGACCAGCCAGCCTCCAAGTGGTATGATTACATTGGACCTCTTCCATCGCGAAGGGGACAAAGACCCATCATCACTGGAACAGACTCGTGTTCTAGGTGTCGGTTCGCCTTAGCCATCATCAGGCCATTCTTCACACCATCATTTCTGGTCAAGGGACACATTTCACAGCAAAGCAAGCGCAACGATGGGCTCGTGCCCTTGGACTGATAAGGCTCACTACCTCCTTCGTCAATAATCGAGACGTGTCTGATCTAATTGAAATGTGGAATGGCGTCCCGAACATAGGAGACAACCCCTTAAAAAGCTGGTGTGCTTTTATAGGATGGAGGATATTTGTTTGAATCAGACAATTACAGAGTCCTACCTTTGCGATTGCCAGGGTACACAGATGCAGATATCAAGACGTGATACCTGTTTAATAGTCCACAGCAGACCTTTTCCTTTCTTGTAGGTGCAAACCAATGAATCCTCAAAATAATTAGGGTGATGATGTAGGAAGGAGGATGCGGAGGGCTCCTTTGATGACATGGTGGACAGTTTGAAGAGATGAGATTTAGTAATTTTACAGTGTGGGTTGGGGGGAAACAATGCGGTGGCCCAAAGGCTTGGCAAGTTGGAATGGAAGGGAAAGAAATGTTTCTGAGGCAGTGAGTAAGGGAAATGGCCCAGAACGAAGTGAGAGAGATGCACTTGGCTCTTGTGGTTGTTTTGTTTGTTGTCTGTGACTAGATTTCAATTTGCTACATTGTGTCCAACTGTTTGGATTTTATTCTGGAGACAGTGGAAAGTTATGGAAGGGCTTTAAGCTAAATAATGTCATAATCTGATTTGCATTTTCCTGAAAGATCTCTCTGCCTGCTCTGTAGAGAGTGAGCTATAACAGGGCAAAGGAAGGTCCAGGCAGACCAGGGAGGGGCAATTCACCCAGCAGGAAAGACCATGTTTCTAGCTAATTTCTGAAATTCTTCCCAATCCTCATATCCCACAATGTATGAGATTTATCTAAATAAACTCAGTTTGCGTGTTCTGATTTTGAGGCAGTCTTTCCCCACTGCACTAGGGAGAGACTGACAAGCTAACAGTCAGAATACTGCTTACACAGGAGGGGAACACACACAACTTCGCAGCAGTCTGGCAGACAGAAAAAGCCAGGTGTACTGGCATGGGGACCTGAGTGGCAGACATAAGACCCATAGTTCTGAGCTGAGTTTTGTATGATAAACACAAGGGAACCCGTCCAAGAAGGGAAGAGAACTTTAGGCAGAAGGATCAGCATTTGCAATGGCAGGTAGATAACAGGCCATAGGGAGGCTTCCCACAATGGCCAGTCATTCGGGTTGGCTGGAGCAATCACGTAAGGGTGTGCAGGGAGAGTATCAAAGAAGAAAGTGTAAGCAATTACAAGGTGTGGCAGGTGAGCGCCCAGCCTTTCTTCTGTCTGAGACACTGCTTTGAATCCTGGCTTACAACCTAAGTGTTCTTGGGTGAGGAATTAGTTAGGACCTTTGGTTGTAAGAAAGGAGACTAACAGTTTAGCCAAGAAGGAATTGTTTTTTTATTAAGCTTCAAGGATATATAATGGATTATAATGAGTGATATAGTCTGAGCTCAGACCAGGGTGTGTAGAACTGTAAAAAATCTAAAAGGTTTTTCATCCTACACCTCTGCCTCTTTCTACGTGTTTATTGAATCATTCTCCCTGCGGGTTGATTTACCTGCTTCTCATCCTCAAGACCACAAACAACCCCCTAGTTTTTATCTCCTCTGTTCACGAGATCATCAGAATAACGCAAAAATAGCAGACTCAGATCCAAATTCCCAGGAAAAACATTATCATTAGCCCATTTTGAGTCAAGTCTTCACTCTAATAATCTCCTGCCAGGAATATCTGGCCAGGTGGTAAAACATGGCTTCTGGGAGCCACCCTGTACTCATTTGGCTCATGAGCTGATTTATATAAAATTCTTAGCAATATGCCTGCCATGTGGTGATTGTTCCATAAACGTAATATCAATGAGATAAGAAATGTGGGCAGGGGCCAGTACAAGAAGGACCATGGTAAAGACTATTTATGTTTGATAGTGTCAGACAGTGAACCACGCCTACCACTTGTCTGCCACAGAGTGGGGATCAGTAAATGGTGTATGTTGCTACATTGTGTCAAAATGCTCTGCCTATGCTTTTGTCAGTGCTGCGGACAGCTCCTGTCCCCCAATGGTAACCAATACTACCAACCACTGGCTAGGGTCTTCTACCCAAATGAACTGCCTCTTGCCTCCCACTTGCTGCCCCTCCAAGCTTGGACTTTCTTGAACCTTACAGTCAGGACTACTATGGCCTGAGTCCACTGTGCCCCTGAACATTACATTCTGGAGCATTGGACGCCCTTTTTGTCCTTCTTCCCACTGACGCATGTCAACAAGATCCCAGCATGCCTTGCAGCCAGCACTGCCTGAGTTACATTGTTGCAGAAACACATTTGCTAGCTAGTGCCTTTGCTGCTTTAATTAGACTAGTTTTGACAAGCTCCAACTTTGTTTTTGATTTTTATCTTTGGGATGATTTAAAGCACCATAAAGCTGTGCATTGTCGTGGGCAGGGTCACACATATTCACCAACATCCATCTGCTTCCTCAGAAAACTAACTATCCCAAGCTTGGAATAGAGCATGCAAGGCAGACAATAAAAAGAAATTGCCATAGGTTAATGCTTTTTCTCTTGGCAAACACTTTTTTTTAAACTATCTCTTCTGTTCTTGGCAGTATACTTAAGTCGCCATTTTGACTTTCCTTTCATTTCCAACCAACAAAAAAATAATTAACATGCAGTATTTTGGGGTTATTGCTTTTGGAGAATGTGGATATGTTTGCATGGTGTCTGAGATTTTATAAAGAAAACTCATGTGAATTATCTCATTTAACATGAGCCTGTGAAGCAACGCACAGTGGCTGTTATTGGTCCCATTTGACAGATAAGAAAACTGAAGCTTAACAAGGTTAAATGCATATAGCAAGATAAATGAAGCTTAATGAAATAAGTATTTATCGAACATCCACTGTACTGTCATGGGCTTAGTAGAAGCTACTAAGTATAATAAAAAATAATTAGTTGTAATTTCTCTATTGTATCCTTTTCCTTGCAACCACGCGTTCCCGCTGTGTGGGGGTGCGGTGATTGACAGTGGGGCTGACAGTAGGGTCAGCGGTGCGTGCAGGGAAGTCATCAAAGCCTTTGAATGATTTTTCTCTAATTCCCGAGTGTGAGTCAGAACAGGCTTATTCCTGGGCTGGCTGCAGAGGAGCCCAATATCTGTGTCGGTGGTTGCAGCTTGGGGAAGGTGCTGTGCAAGGGCAGGGGTATGAGCGGTTACATGAGGCAGGACGCTAATCAAACCAGCTTAAGGAAAAAGAACTTACTGGCTCATGGCAAGGACGAGGGATGGAAGTAACTGCAGTTAGGACAGGATCAGGGAATTCTGACTCTGCACTCAGTCCATCTTGCTCCATCACTCTGCTCTGCCTCCCTCGGTGTTATTTTTATTCTTTTACAACTTCTCTGCCTGCACTGGCTTCCAGAAGCTTCAGGTTACATTCTATCAGTTTATGAATCCCAGAGAAAAGAGAGACTCTTTCTCAGTAGTCACAGCAAATGTCCCAGGTTTGACTTCACTGAGATTTTTTTTTGGATGACCTTGGAGGAGGACATGACCGCTAGGTGACTTACAAGCTGGACCCAGGCCATCAGAGGCTCCCCACCCCTGCCCCTCCTTGGAATGTATGCTCTGCCCACCGTTCCCACAGCAGGAGTCATTTTCAAGGACGCAGCCTTGAGAGAGTAAAAGTACTGTGGAGATTGTCTGGTGGTAGACGTGACTGAGCCCCGTTAAAGCCTTTCCATAAACTTTGAAGATTCTGGCAGGCAGTACAGAGATCTACTCATCTCTCGGCCCAAGACAAGCCTCCGATGTAATTTTCCTTTCTTGTTAAATCTCCCACCCACCAGTCTGAAGCGGCCTGCTCTTCCTTAAGTCTCTTCTTACCCTCTCTGCACAGGGCTAGTTTTTGAACCAGCAGATTAGAGTCACGTGATCAAACGGAAGCAATCACTGTTGCTAGGGGGTGGCGTTTACCGAGTGGCCTGACTAGGCTACAGGCCACCCGTCCATGGAACCTGTGTGGGTCAGCCCCAGGGGCTGTCAAGGGCAGAGGGAAAGGAAAGCTGCTTTCCAATGAAAGGAAGGCTTCTTTCATCAGAAGAGAGATGCAAGGAAGGCGAAATCAGCAAATAGGTTTTATTGTATCTCTCTACAGTTGGGTTTTCACGTCTGTTATCTTGTAGCTGTGCAGAGCGTACACATGGCAGAGCACACACAGGGCCGTGAGTTCATTGCCACCGGCAAGCTCAGGACACGACTGATTTGACAAGTCCTATTTAATGCCGGGCTTGTAAAGAGGCTTCTCATTTCCCTCTGACAGTTTTTATGATGGAGTCAAGCTCACTGGGTTGTAATTGACAGGATTTTTATTCATTTTGGAGGAGTTAGAGCATCTGGTGGCCTGTAGTTTGCAATCTATACAGACATTTCTGTTAACCTCACAAAGCTTGAGAACTTAGCTTCAACATTTTGTCACCGGTCTTGTCAATTTCTAGACAGGTGACTTCACCCCAATCTCTTCAGGCTGTTTCTCTCCTTGAATCTAAGAGTTATTTCCTTGAATGAGGCCAGTGCCAGAGCTTGAATATTGTTGCTTGTTGACTTGTGTAACTGCTGGGAAAATCATTTTCTTGCTGTAATGTGAAATTGACTTTTCATCTTTGGTGACCAGCCAGTGCAGCCCCCATTTCCTGTGTTTGGAAGCACACAGAGCTATGGAGGGGGTGGACGTGAGCTTTGAGGATCAGGGTGCTTCCTTGGAGAGTCCTGCACAGCAATGATTGATCTCTGAGACAGCTTTGAAAGAATTCTTCTACAACTTATCCTTTATCATTAAAAAATAATAGTTGTAATTTAAAGACTCCAGATTTTAGGTTCACTGTATTGAGGGGAAAATCGCCTTCCGCTCCTAAATATCTCAGTAGGTTTCTCTCTAATAGCACACAACACACCCTCCTGGGAATATGTATGTGTTGTCCTTTCATTCCAGTCTAGATTATGAACTCGAGTACTGCTTCACTCAGCTGTGAAGTGAGTGAACATTTTAACCTAAGCTTGGGTAAAAGTCAAACGGATGATGGAATAGGTCTGGGTGGTCTGTTGGGTTTGGAGGAGGATGGGGAACAGGATGCAGGTCCTGGGGAGAGTGGGATTTGGGGCAAGGTCCCACAAGCAAGGCAGAACACATTCAGGCCTCATTTGTGTCACAGACACTTGTTGGGCGCTGGTGTTGGGTGCTGGTACAGAGAGATCACCGAGTCATGGCACCATCCCTGGTGGAGCACGGTCAAGTCAGAGAGACAGACAAGTGAACACTACCCTGTAGTGCAGTGCAGCTGGCAGGGCTTTGGCCCGAGCTGGGCAGCCTGCCCCCATGGTTCTCCACAAGGGGTGGTTCTGCCATCCTCCTGAGCAACTGGAAATGGACAAGGGCACTTTGGTTATTCCCAGTGATTGGACTTCTAATGGCTGAAGTTGGGACCCTCGCAGAGTAATAAATAGCCCCACCAAAATGCCAGTGGTGAAAAGAAGTGTTGGCTTGTAGGTATCATGAAGGTATGCCTCATGTGCACTGATGTGCCTAGCACAGAACTGGCACATAGTAGGTCTCCTATACATATCATTAGATGAGTGAAACAAGATCAAATGGAAGAGCCCACACGAGGTGGGGGAGGAGGACAGGCAGCCATTTGTGGGGCGCAGGCATACATACTCCTGAAAGTCATGCCAGGCACACGACATACCAGCCTGGGCAGCGAGACTCTTCAGGATGCCACTTGGCTGTAGCATGAGGTCCCTGCAAGTCTTCCTGCCCAGACCTGAACTGGCTCAAGGATTGGGAGGGGCTGCGCCTGTGCGTTGAAGCCCTCAGGGTCTAAGCCTAGCAGGGCTGGAGAGAGAGGAGCTCATATTACACCTGTCAAACCTCCTGGTCCCCCTCTATCTAGCACTTGGGGCAGTTTCCTTAGAGATGACGGCCGTGTGGTTGTTAACGACAGATGCATGAGACTCTCTGATTCCATCTTTTCCTTTAACAAGTAGTTGTTGCTTATTACCTCGATGAAGGCATTGTTCTAGGTACTTGGATACATTGGAGAACAAAAAAGAGAGTTCCTGCCATCACAGAGCTCACTTTCTACTTGGGGAAGCAAACGATAGACAAGCACACGGGGCTGATAGGAACACACGAGGAGCGGGGAGGGCAAAGGAGAGCTGGAGGAGGGAAGGGCTGTTTCACACAGACGCCTGGGGGAGACCTCTCTCCTAGGGAGGAAGTGAATGAGGGGCCCCCCGGCTCTCCCTGGGGGAAGGACATCCTGTGACATGCTGCAGCGTGGGCCTGGTGAGCTTGAGGAGTCAGGAGGCGCATAGGGGATGGGCTCACGGGGGGGGGGGGGCGGGGGGGGGTCAGGCGGACAGCGTGTAGGACCTCGCAGGGCCTTGTCTGCCCCGTGGCTTCTGCTCTGAGTCAGGAAGCCATCGAGGTTTTGAACACAGGAATGAACTGAGCAGGCTTGTTGGGAAAGCATTCTGTGTCAGTTCTGTGCTGCCAGTGGCTTAGAACAAGAGTGGTTTGTTATCTCTCCCAGTCCTGTGTGTTCCTGGGACCACCCTTTGGCTGGTTTCCCCTGAGCTCACGTAGCTGGAGGATTGGGCTCAGCCGGGACATCCGGTCCTCTCTTTCCATGCACGTGGTTGGGCTTCCTTCTAAGAGGGTGGCAACATCCCTGGAGAATACACACTTCTTAATGCTGTCACATTGCCACGCCCAGAATCAACGCGCGACTGGTACCCGGGTGTGGATTTCAGAAGACATGGTTATTGAGCAATTAATGTGACAAGCTACCGCTCTGGCTTTTCTCAAGAAAAGACGTGGGCAGGAGGCATGGCGAGCATGGAGGCCAGTTAGGAGGTTCTGTAGTAAAAAAAATGGGGGTTCCTTGGTGCAAGGTAATAGCAGGGAAGTGGGTGAGAAATGGTCTGATTATATTTTGTGATTATATTTTGTGGAGGAGCCTAAATGGTGTGTTGATGGATGGAGCGTGAGATGTGCAGGGCGGGGATGGGGGTACGTTAAGGGTGACCCCAAGACATTTGTCTCTAGCAACTCAAAACAGAGTTACTGTATACTGGGGAGTGGACACTGGTAGGGGACAGTTTTTGCCAGTTGTCTAGTAGCAGTTGTTTGGGCCTGTTGATATATATGAGACATTAGTGGGATAGAAAGGATTTTTGAAGATGAGTCTGGGATGGAGAAACAAATTTGGGAATCGTCAGCCTGTTGGTGGTGTTTAAAACTCCAGGCCTGGAGGGAATCACCAAGAGAGAGAGCAGATAGAGCAGAGGAGAGGTCTGAGGACTGAGACTCAGGTTCCCCAGTGTTTCAAGGTCGGGGAGGGGAGGAAGAACGAGCAGAGGACACTGAGCAGGGTTGGCTAGTGACATGGGAGCCCACTGAAGAAAGCATGTGAGAATGGGAGAGTGATCGAGTGTATCAAAAGCTGCTGATAAAACCAAAGAAGACAACTGACCTGGGGGATGGGAATGGCTGCGATGAGGGTGGCGGTCAGGTCTCTTCCTTGTCCTGCAAGCTCCTTTGAAAGCTTCCTGAAAATGAGGCTACACCGCGGAACCCAGGCTGAAATTTTATGCTAGTGAGTAAATCGTCGGCGACGAGTTTGTGGGAAGCTGGCAGCTCGGACTCAGGAAACACACTTTGCGGTGCCCTTGGAGAAATTTATTTTCTGCCTAAATAGAAATCTTCAATTTTTATACTTTTTAGCTTAGTGGTAATAAATTCAGCATCAAGAAGAACATTTATTTGCAAGAGTGCCGCTGGTTTGCTGACTTTGCAGAATGGCAAAAAAACAAAACAAAACAAAAAACGGGATATTGTTCCTCTGTTTCTATTTGCCAAGCTGTTGTTTTTCATTTTCAAATGTGAATACAGACTCCACCTGCTTTTCATCATTTGTTTCCTCATTTTCCTGCATTTTCCACTTTTTCTCCTTTGTGCTCCTTCCTCTGGATTTAACGGGGCTCCACTGGCCATACGTTCTATGTATTTCACATCCTCTCAATCTGTTAAGGCATTTTCCAAGAGCATTTTACAGCAGCTCCTGATTGCAAATTGCTTGTAGGAGCTTCATTGACTTCCTGTCTGGGACATCTCTGATGGATGGTCCCTATGTATGCAGAACGGCACGGCATGTGCAGACTTACACGGCCCCACGCCACGCTTCATAGGTTGGAAGGAGAGAGCAGACGTCCCACTGTGAACAGAATCATCTGCTTCCTTTTTGTGCAGCAGTCAGAAGAGGCCGGTGACGGAGCACAGGCTGTGAAAGGCCTCAGAGCTGACTCTAGTCCTGGCACTTCCACAAAACTTCCAGGTTCCAGAAGGGCTCAGGCCTAGAAATAACGGGGTGGGGGTGCATTGCAGGGTTAAGGGCACGGCCGTTGGGGTACATCAACTGGTGTGGAAGCCCTGATGGGTCATTTGGTGGAGTGTCTGTGGTAGTGTCCCCATCTGAAGGGATGGAGATGACCTAGTCTGATTTGGGCGGGACTTCCCAGCTCTCCACCTAGTCTAACTTAGGTGGAAGTTGTCTTAGGATAATAGAAGAAGGTTGGACCCAATGCCCTGTGTTATCAAATGAATGGCCTAGGAGTGGGCCTAGGAGTGGCCGTGGAAAAAGCTCTTCCTTTTGTTAAAGCCTGATCAGGACCATTTCCCCCTCAGTGTCGCCCAGCTGCTCCTCCTCCCCACTCTTGGCCAGGTTCTCTCCTTGTGGTTACAAGACAGCTGCAGCTGCGCCAGCTTCCTATTCCTGTATCTCCAAATCCAGCGGAGCATGTTTCTTTCCCAGATATTTCATTGTATCTCAACACTGACTGGGTTATGTGTCCACCAATCACTGTGGGTAGGTGGAGGCCATGCTCTGATTGGCTTGGCTGAGTCACGTGTTCCATTTCTGGAGGCAGCAATCGAGTCTATGCTTCCACAAGCATATATGAGTATATTAATTGTGGGGTAGTCTGCCAGGCAACTCGGGTGCTATTAGCAGAAAAAGAATCAGTGAATTCTGGGTGGTCAAAGCATTGCTGTTCACCATCCCTCGTGAGAAAGCAAACTGAAATCCCGAGTGGAATAACCCCCTCCCCCCATAATGTTCTTCCTCTCCCACTTGTAGGACTTGTCCACTCTCGCCAGAGGCTGAGATTTAGCAATGAAGGGAAGGCACATACCAGACGCTCAAAGAGTATTTGTTGAATGAATGAATGAATGAATGAATGAATGAATGAATGCTTTGACTTACCACATATGCCAAAGGACTTGCAAATACGCGTACATGTCACGACGTGGATTGAAGAGTTTCTCAGGGGTGGACAGCATGCTCTGGCCATTGGGAGGACGGGGTCAAAGGAGAGCCCATGTCTGCTGAGGGGAGCGGAGGGAAGATGAGTGCCAGGAGTGTCACAGGGCTGAAGGGAGGGGTGATTTTGGAGGTTGGGCGGGAGAGCCTCTCTGGAACTGGAAGCTTCCCCGTCGTGGTGCATCGGGATGTGGTGGCCAGATTCGGACCACATCACCTATTTTCCACCCTCTGACTCTTGGATCGATCCTCTCACCAGTCTTTGAGAATGCAGCCACCTAAAACGTCCCCAGGCTTGAGTGCATATGTGTTCGCTCTGTGCACTTGGGATGAGGAGTGACGAGATCCCTCCCTCCTGCCCCAGTTCTCCTCACTGGCAAGCAGTGGAATTTTCTGCAGCTCTCCCTATGGGGTGGCCTCCCGGAGAACAGCTGCATACCCCCGCTCTGAGGAAAGCACCGAGACTCTCCCGAGTCCCCTTACCTAGAAGGAAACAAACTGTATACAACCAAAGAAGAAATACTGTCCCACAGTCTTGGTGCGATTTAGAGCTCTGTGGACGAGGCCTAGCGGAGCTTAGCGGCGGGACTCCATAAAAGGCCGTGTGCACGCCGCCCCAGCAGGCCCTGTGGTCCGTCTGCTTTCTGAGTGACGTGGTCCTCAACTGCCACGCTCTGTTTTAAATCACTCACAGTTTGCATATTCCATGTTGACATCCCGAAATAGTTTCCCACGTGTTGAATTTGGTCTTTCAGGTGCTACCCTCCTGGTGATGGCTTGGAGCCCCTTACGGGCTGAGAGGGTGGGGGGTGCTGCTGGCCCGGGGCCGTCTCATGGAGAAGGCACTGGGTCATTGCTGACTCAATGGCAGTTGGTGGTGGGTGTGAAGACAGGAAGTGCCAGCCTCCCTGTCCTCTCCCACTTTAGACGGGGGGCATGATGGGCCCCATTTCTCCAATCCCAGTGCTCCTCAACCCAGGTACCAGGGCCCACCATTACGTTCCCAGCCCCCTGAGATCCCAGAGTCTGTTCTGGACCGATTTCTTCTCCGACCTCCTTGCCCATCAGACCGCACTGCCCTTCCCCTCTCTCCTTCTTGGGGGATGGTGGACAGGGCCCTGTTGTGGGTGGGCACATTCACCATCCATCGCAAGGACTTTTCTTTTACAGTGGTGAGGCCCTGATACCACAGTGACCTTGGAGATCACTCATTTTTTCAGAAGCCTTTTATTAAAGCGTAATATACATGCGGAAAACTGCACGAATCCCAAGGTAGACATTGGTAAATTTTCACAAAATGAACACAACTGTGTAACCAAAACAGCACCCAAAACGCTGTGGCCCAAAAATTAACCACCATCATTGTTTCCCATCAAAGATCTTCACCTGTTTTTGACTTTATATAAGTGAAAGCACATAGTATGTCTCCTTTGTGTTTCACTTCCTTGGCTCCACATCATATCGGTGAGGTTCACGCCTGCTTTTGTCCATAGCAATGGTGCATTCTCATTGCTGCACCATTTACTTATTATAAAGCTATATCACAACTTTATTTATTTGGCTCTTGTTGGACTTTGTTCCCTCCGTCTTAGGCCACTGGGAATAACGTTGCTTTGGACATTCTATTACACGTCATTGGTGCATAGATGTATTTATTTTTATTGGATAATTATACATAAGCATGGGGTTTCTGGGTCTGGGGATACACGTTTGCTTTTGTAAGTACTGCCAGTTTTCCAAAGAGACACTGTTTAGACATTGATCATTTTGCAGTTACTTCACTGTGGAAGGATGGGCTCTTTGGTTATTGTGGTGAGGCTGACCTGGAACTAGAGAGGCTTGAAATGTTGGGCAAAAGGGCCTTTTTTGCTACACGTCAGCCTAAACCTCTGAGCAACACTAGGAGATACCAGTAGCTCTGCTGTCATGATGTTGGAAAGCATCTTCCATCAACACAGTTGCCTAAGATTTTGCAATCCAGCTTTTTCTGTGTTTGCTCTGTATTATTATTCCACACCCCAAAGATCACAGTTTATAAAAAGATGACCATCTGGCATCAGTTAGAGGTGTGTGCATATGTATAATTGTGTGTGTGTAAAATGGGTGTGTGCTTCTCCACGCTTTTTGATAATGTCTAAGTTATTCAGAATCTGCTGGAATAATTTTATAATTAGAGAAAAGGAGCCATTCTCATGTTGGAGGAAAAGCGGTTACTTATAATATTAATTTAATGACTAAGATGAGACAAGAGGAAGTGATACCTGAATTCGCACAGCATTTGCAGTTTTTAAGCGCTTTTCTAAGCTTTTGCTGTTGGATGCTTCTGACCGTGCGACAGACAGCAGAAATTACGATCCCATTTTATCAGTGAAGAGACTGAGGCGGCGAGAGTCAGTGACTTACCAACTACACACAATAAGCAAGAGGAAGGAAACCTGCCCGGTGAAAAGCAATTCTGGGAAGGGGCTCTGATGGTGGAGGGGTGTGGTGGTTGGGAACTGGAGTCTGGAGAGGGACATCACAAAGGAAGTAGAAAGGGCACACTTTTGACCCTGTTGCCAGGGACAGGCCCTGGCTGGTTCCTTCCCTTTTGGCTGTGAGTTACTCAGAGGACTTAGCTACATTAGTCTCAGTCCTGCTGGTAATTATGAGGCCTCTGGAAATTCACAGCACATCCCTGAGTCTCAGTTACTTCATCTGTAAAATGGAAAAGTTGCCTCTTGGGTTGTCGTGAAGTTCAAGTCTAATAATGAACTCTCAAGTGCTCTGTCAGGGAAAGGGTTATTGCAGGATTTTATTATGCAGCCAATCATATGACCTGCCTCTTGGTCATTACTTGAGTTTTTGTTGTGTATTTTGCAATATGTTTTGTTTAATTTTTTCTGGGTCCTTCCACTTGTCACACAGGAAGAGTCGGTCAGGCTCGGCTGTGATCCAGAGAGCTGTGATTTGTGGTTTTGTGCTATTTCTTCTACGTCGAATGGCCTTCCTTACAGTTCTGTCACTTTCAGAAAATGAAATGAAAACAAAAAGCAATCCTCTTCACCTGGATTTTGGCGCTTCTCCAAGGTTCCTATCTCCTTTGGTGGAAATGAGTTTTCTGAGTCCTGGACCCAGATTTCCCTGGGGGCTCGCAAGTAAGTGGTGCTTATGGACCTGAAGACGCTAAATAGGTTCCAGCGGGGCCTGGCCTGGAGCCAGGACCCGAGTGTGTTTCTCTTTAGTCCCTTCCATTCCACTTCCCTTTCCGTGTCCTCCCTGACCTCCTAGAGTGTCTGTGTCCTGTAACTCTCATCCCTCGCCCTCTGGGAGCCCAGGGTCACTCACTCCCCTGAACCAGCTTCCCCAAGAAATGACTACGCCCCATGTGCAGTCTGTAGGGGATGCTTCCAAAGTGAGTCCTACAGAACCTCGATCAGTGATGTGCGCCATGGTCCAACAGTTCAACCTTTATTATGATGGTCTCTTTTGCATATTTTGTAAATTCTTCCCGTATAGTTTATTAAGGGCTCTGAGAATTGTGGTTTTCATTCAGGGTCCCATTATTTCTTCTAGAAAAAAAAATGTTTTTTCCCTGCCCTGTTCTCATTTCCTTTTCCTTCTGCGATTGTTATTACATACAATGAGGTCCTACATGTTTCTGAGGAGGCCCTGGTGTGGTCTCACAGGTCGCTGTTCATTGATTTTCTCCAGTAGTTTTCTCTCTGTTCTTCAGATTGGAGAATTTCTGTCGATCTAGTTTCAAGTTCATTGACTCTTTCTTTTGTAGTTTTCATTTGCCCATATAATTATTTCTTTCAGTTTTCAATTCTAAATTTTCCTAACATTTGGGTCTGTTATATAGGTTTCATTTCTTTGCTGAGATTCTCTAACTATTCACCCATTTAGACTACATTTTTCGATTCAGTGAACATAAAAGCTGCCTTCAAGTTTTAGTCTGCTAAATAGTACATCTGTGCTAGTTCAGATTTGACATTTAACTGACTTCTTTTTCTCGACTATAGGTCATTCTTTGCATGCTTCTTTCTTTTGAATTTTTTACTGAACAAAGTTGATAAAGAGTACTGATTTTTTTTTCTTTAATTTGGAAGTGGCTCACTTAATAGCTGATCACTTTGAACTTGTGTTGGTTTGGTTTTGTGTTTTGTCACGACGGAGCTGTAAAAAGCCTAATCTGTTTTTCAAGCCGTGTAATTGGGGAGGACCCGATCCTCAGCTCTCTCTCTGTTGTAGATGTGATCCTGACTTCATTTTAGGATCTGTCAGGGTGTGTCTAGTGTATGCTGAACTCTAGACCGTGGTCTTGAAACCTCACTGTCCCCCTTGCTGTCTCAGCTTAGTACCTGGGGTGCTCACGAGGGTTCAGTGAGCTCTTCCTCCTCTCCTGCTGGTTCAGAATTTCAGGCTCCTGGGCACTGCCGAGGCTCTGGTATCTCCAGCTTCTC
Source organism: Rhinolophus ferrumequinum (assembly GCF_004115265.2). NCBI lineage: Eukaryota > Metazoa > Chordata > Mammalia > Chiroptera > Rhinolophidae > Rhinolophus > Rhinolophus ferrumequinum. The sequence goes on along the minus strand of NC_046297.1, from coordinate 67,855,306 downwards.
TCTGTGCTGAGCTTCCGGTGGCATCACCCACCCCCCTACGGCTGTCACCCCTCCAATACCTTGTTCCACAGATTCCGGCCACTTTACCTCTTCAGCTCCCTGCCTTCCCCAGGCTCTTCTTTGACTCCAGTCTGTAGCCAAGAAGTTCCCTCAGAAAGCTGGGGCATTTACGAGGCTCACCTGTGCATTTACGTGTCTTGGGAATCTCAGTCTGTTTAGTCTGTTGTCACTGTGGGGGGATAAACTTGGACAAAGGCTTACTTTTACCTTACCCCATATTTAGATTCTTTTCTTGTGAGCCAGCTGGCAAAGATAAAAACGATTCCACACAACCTGTTACCTGAAGCCAGAGAAAGGAGACCAGAGATGGTTTTGATTGAATCCTGCATGATCTTTCCCGATGGATTCCATCGCCAGTGGTCTGTGTGTGCAAGTGCAATCTTGGACCCATGGGGGCTATTCCGAGCCCTGGGTCCAGGCTTTTAGAAGGCCCATGCATGTTACTCACCACCTGAGCATTTCTGGTCTGTGACCTGGAAGAGGGAAGATACTCCCTTGGGATGATACGTGCACACCAAGCAGATAGATGGCTTCCCTCTGCTGCTGGGACGGACGGCTTACCTTTTGTAGGCAAATATTCCTGTCCCCCCCAGACACCCTTCCCTCTCCCTGGCCCCTCATTAGACATCACCCATTAATAGGAGCACCCCAAATTCTGCCATCGAAAGCTTGGCAGTGGTGCCAGAGCCTGACCCACCTTGCTGGAGTTTGTGCTGGTCCTGCGTGCGATGGGGAAGCCTGTGTTTGTGTGTGACACCAGGAGTCCTCCATCTCTTTCTGTTCTATGATTGTGACACAGAATCTTAGCACACAGGGGTCCTGGGGGAACCTGGGAGATCAGGAGGGCACTGAGCTGGGTGCTACAGAATCAGTGTCATGCCAGCTCTCCTTGTGAGGATGCCCTTTGGCGATGACGTCACCTGTTGGCCAGGTCAGCACGGCTGCCTAACCTACTTGCAGTTGGTCTGACATATGTGAGCAACAGTTTGTCACTGAGGTGTTTTTGTGACTTCTTTTGCTATAATTTCTTGGCTTCCAACCGTGTGCCAGGCATGCGCTACACACGTTATATACATTTTCTTCTTTAATTTCTACAATAGCCCTTGCAGTGATGGGCAGGTGATCTTCGTATCCCCATTTGCAGAGGAAGACACTGAAGCCCAGAGATGTCAAACAACTTGTCCAAGGTCACACAGCTAACAACTGGCAGGATCAAGATCCGATCCACACCCACCTGCGTCCAGACCATGACACTGTACTGCTTCTCGATGCTCTTGGTCCTTGACGGAATCCTGTGGGAAAGATGATCACATAGGATCTTTTAATCCTCACTTTGTGAGTCAGGAAGCCAAGTTTCAGGAGATCTACATGATTTCCCCAAAGCCAGTTAACCAGTTATTAGCACCATCAGCTCCGTTAGTTAGTTAGTACAGCCAATATTCAGAATGTATTTCATCTTAGTTCAGTTTTTACAGGTGAAGGGGCCAGAACATGAGTCAGCGGCTCCATTCAACTCCTTTGGGAGGCGACTTGGGTAGCAGGTGGAGACCACCAGGTGAGGAGCAAGCCCCTTATTTGTCATGATTTCACCATTTAAATCTGAGAGGGGAGACAGCTGGCCCATAGCTTATTTTCAGTTGAGTGTATCGAAACAAAGCTGGGAAGCCTTTTCTTTCTTTTCTTTTTACTTTTTCTTTCTCTTTTTTCTTTTTAAGCAAATGGCAAGAAGAGCAGTTTTGTGTGTTGGGTCTTTAGATTTTAAGAGAACCCATGCGGACGCCTCCCGGGCAGCTGTGGGGCGTTTAGAAGCTGGTGTGCTCTTGGCCACTCTCAGGGCGTCTCCGCTGGCCTGCTCGGCTCTGATAGTGGTCTGTGTCCCCTCAGGTGCAACAAGCATCTTCCAATGTCTTTATCCCCTGTTCCCGGAGACATAAAGCAAGACAAACACCTCCACAGGTGGCGCTGTGAAACCTGGAAGGACCCCTAACACTCCTGCCAGAGAGCTGACATAAGGAAAGCTATTTTTTTTTCCCAAAGGACTTTTTCTAAATGAGTGGAAACTTCTTATTTAAAAAGGTGTTCTTATTGAATTTGAAAAGTAAGAGATTTTCAAGGTTATCTACTCCAGTATCCTTAGACTGGCCGCTTCTTTGCCTTATCTTGGTTTTCATGTTTTTACTCAACAACTACTTGATACTATATTGATACTATATTGATACCTATATTGATACTATAAGTGTAGATTGAGCAATATATAGATACTCTGATTCCTGGCAGGCACGATACCAAGCAGCAGGTAGGGGCTGCCATGATGAACAAAAGTAGGTACCACTCAGTGTATACTCATGGAGTCCGTATAGTAAGGGGAACAGTTGTTCAGTACATTATAGCAAAAGTAAACCTACAGTCACAGGTGTGCTTTATGCTACCGAGCACGTAAAGGAGCTATGTGATGGTGAGACAGGTAGGCCTCATCTGTGCAGGGCTGGGGTGAGAAGGACAGGTAGGCAAGCAGATGCTAAGAGAAGAGTGGCGCTGGGGGTGCCGGGGGGAGAAAGGAGAAAACTCAGGTGAGGGGACCCTGTGGTTGAAGGTTGTAAGGTGGAGAGAAGTGGGGTTGCCCCTGGTCGGGAAACCCGGGCCAGCAGTGTGGCTAGGCCGTGGTGACGGGGACAGAGAGGAGAGTGTGCAGGCGTAGCAGCAGATCCCTGGAAGCTGTCAGTCTTGCTGAGTCTTGGGAATGACGTCCACGAGGAAAGCACACAAAACCCCTGGACAGTGAGCAGGGGCGAGTGTCAGGGACACTCCCTAGGAAGCCCAAGGTCAGGGGAAGGTGTTAGTCCTCGGGCTAGAACACCTGGATATCTGTACTGTTTACTAACCATGGCTTTGAGAAAGTCCTGTTCCTCTGGTCCTTGCCTCCCTTACCACCTTGCTGAAAACAGCTGCCATTCTTATTATATAAGAATATAAGAGGATAATGTTCACCCTGCCCGCTGCTGGGGAAGGAAGCCATGACTTCCAGACAATGAGCAAAGTAACCTTTGGGCCTAGTCGTGCCCTAAGAGAGGAGACCAAATACTGTGGGAAGCGTCACTTCTAGCCGGGGATGGCAGGGAAGAGGCATTCGAGCTGGGAGTGGGAAGGCTACGTGGGAGAGGGTTTGAATGAGGGAGGTGGGGGTAGGAGGCGTCCTGGGCAGAGGGCCTCCGTGGGCCGAGGCACAGGGGTGGGTGTGCACGGGGAACGGTGAGGAGGTGCGGCTGGCGCCAGCAGAGGCCAGGGCAATGATGTCCTGCGTCTGCCTTCCGGAAGTGGGCTCCTGTTTGGTGCCTGTCCGAGTACTGGAGAAGCAAACGTCTGGACGTCCAGAGAAGGGTTAATGAAAGCAAGCATGAGTGCTCAGGCTCTTCATTGAAAAGCAAGACCCCTGTACGTGAAGGCTCCCCACTCCTGCAGCTGCTCTACTGGGCTCCTGAGGGTTCTGACTGGTGCACAGTGAGTGGAGAGGGCGTCAGGGGTGACGTGCTTCCCTGTGGGCTTTTCCACCCTCCACGCTTGGCCCCACCTGCCCCCAACACCTGGCTGAAGCAATACCCGCAGCTCCAGTGATGGGCTTTCATCCCGTCCTGCTCCATTTCACCCTGAAACCATCCCTCAGCCCCCAAAGAGCTCCGACCCACTTCCCCGCTTATGCTGTAGAGAGAAGCAACATGAGGGAGTGGAAGAGTGAAAAGAACCTGCACCACGTGGCCTTCCTATTGGATTTTCTGGTGTTCCGGAGATTTTGCTTTTTTTGCACTTTTCTAAGAGGCGATGTAGTACAGCTGTTTGGAGCATAGGTCGTGGAGACTGGCTGCCTGAGTTTAAATCGTGACTTTGTCACATGCTTGCTGTGTTACCTTAGGGAAGCTGTCACCCTCTTTTGCCTGATGCATAACATGGGGACACAACACTACTTTTCTCATTAGGTTGTTGCAAAGAACAATATTTAATTTCTGTAAAGTCCTTCGGACAGAGTCTGACATACAGGAAGCACTTTATACACTGTAGTTGCCACTAGTGCTTTCTGCCAAATATGACTAATCTTCCACTGGGGAAAAAGCCCCCACCCTGGTTAGCTCATCAAATTAAAAACCCCTCTTTCTCCTTTCTATACTAACAAACACAATCAAAAAGCAAGGATAGATTTTTGAGAAGGAATGTAGTCAAGGTTACGGGAAAGTAAATAGATATTCACCAAGTGCAGGTTCTTTCATATCAAATCAGATTGTCTGCTCTCAGGTCCTTCTCCCTTCCCTACTGTCTTGCAATGTTCAAACTCTTACCTGACCAGGGACACAGTTTCCAGGGCATCTCATCTTCGTGCCTGATTTCTTTGATATTCTGAGGCCTCAGAGTGAAATACTGACTCACAAATAACCTCTCTTAAGAACTTCATAACAAAAGCAAAGACATAACTACTTGCATCAGGAACTTGCTGAATCTCTCTCTCTCTCTGTGTCTCCCTCTCCCTCTCCCTCTCCCACCAGCGTTATTAGCAACAACTACTTATATCCCTGTTTTGCCTTTTGACTTTTTCCCTAACCTCATTAACAAATTACCTCTCTTCAGGGTTTCCCCTCCTCCGGTGAAGAAAAAGTACATTGGATGATGTACTATTAAAGTTGCCGTGTTAGAAGGTCTAGAGATAGTTGAGGCCTATAATTAGGGATAGTTCCCAAATCTCAGGGAAGTTCACTTACTTGTTAGGCTCTTGGATAGGAAAAGGCTTCACAGTCACAGAAAGGGAAAGACCCAAAGAGGATTTGAATATCCTGGCTGTGTGTGATTACCCACCCCCCCCAAAGCCTTTAGGAGGAATAAAATACAGGAAATGTGCTTCATATCCCCTCCAAGTTGTTTAAACAAAGATCCCAACTTAAAAGCAAAAATGAATGAAGGGAAACTTTAAAAGGAGACCGTGACCTTTTAAAACAATATTCTAGGTTGATCCAACAGCTTAGGTAAACGGAACCTTGTTTTCATTCTGTAAATAGCCTCAGACATGAGGTCGGAGACTTGCGGAAGTGGGGGATGCAGACACAGTTAACTCGCGTGGCCCTGCAGTCTCCGCCCTGAGCCCAGTGTGGCCCTGGAGGTGAGACAGTAGTTTTCAGGGTCTGGAAGAATGGAGGCATGGACGGTGCCCAGAGGGATGGATGCTGGAGGAGCTGCGGCTGGAGACGGGCCACGGTGCAGCTATGCCGGGCTGTGCTCAGTCCCTCGCCTATCTGTCCTTGTTTGCCCTGCAGAGCTCCTCTAGGAGGAGAGCAGGGCATTGACCATCCCAAACCTAGTTCAGGCTGCAAGCTCCGGATATCTGAAGGGAGGGAGGCAGGGGGAGAGGGGAGGGAGAGAGGAAAGAAGGAAGGAAGGAAGGACACATCACTAAACCAAACCAGGTTTGGTTCAAACCAATTGAAAAGTTGAATCTACATTTAGAAGATTGAAATGTCAGTTTAAGAACAAAGTGACCTAGAATAAAGCCCTCAAAAAAGATTAAAGATCAAATGGATTAAGCTGCATCTTTCCAGGCCAATTTGTCTGAGAGGGGAGAAAGCCGCTGAGGGACTCCTGTTCAGCTTGCTGCCAACGTGTCTCTGGGTGCATCTTCTTTCCGTGGAGCCTTCTGTCCCCTCTTTGCATTGCAGACGGGTGTCTCCTGCTTACGGGAATTCAGTGGTCGGGCTGGAGCTTTTCTACACAGAGAGCTCCCTGAGTGAAGTGTCACAAGTCGTCTCTTCCCCTGGTTCCTGACGTCCTACCTAAAGGATACAGCCCCGGCTGTGCTCTGTCCTTGAACCCGTTCACCCAGCATTCATAAAGAGTGGGCGCCCTCCGCTCTCTTCAGAGGGGAGAATGTAGCCAGTGGGACTGAATGAAGCCCCGGGTTGGTGCCACCCATCTCTCTGTTAGAGGCTGCATCCGTGCCCCTGTGCTGGGGCGACTTGCAGGGCCAGACCACCAGTGTGTCCCGGGGTCATGTGTGCAGAATGTTTCTACCTGTCTCACTGCTGCAATATGGGGCCGTCCCCTTCGATGAAGTAGCAGAATCAGAATGTGAAATTTAGAGGTGGATCCTCAGTGGTTAGGGCAGAATTCAAAAGCTGTTGTGCCCAACTCTTGCAAAGTGAGGTTATTTCCATCAACTTGTAGGAAGGCAATATGTGAGAGTCGTTACAAGCAGGAGCTGTGAAGTCAGAGTGGCTGGGCTCAAATTCTGGTTTCGTCATTAGCTGAATGATTCTGGGTAGGTCGGTTAATCTCTCGGAGTCTCCTTTCCCCCTTTGTGCAATGGGAGTAATAGTCGTGTGTCCTTACAATGCGGGGTGAGGACCTGATGAGCCAATGCTTGCAGAGTCCTGAGCACAATGCCGGCCACGTCCAAAGCACCCAGAAAATGTCTGCTCTCCTTGTACTGTTGCTGGTGGCCCTCTCGTGCTCCACCTTCAGCACAACTCCAGGGGACAGAATCGCGTTGAACTCAACGCGGTCAGTGCAAAGAGTGCTGTGGAGTCGGGTGAGAGGTGACTGCTTCCTGCTCACTGCCAGCCCAGCTTACTTATTCATCCTGCTGCATTCTTGGGAACTGTGCTACTGGTCTTGCCAATGCAGTCTCCGGAACTGGGGGCCAGAGCAAAAATGGGGACAAGCCAGTCGTAAGGACCCAGTGAACATGAAGGAAAGATTTCTCTAATTATGTAGCAAAAATGACATTTATGTGACAAGCTGATCCAACCCAGTACGTCTTCATAGTGGAACCCCCGAGTGACAGAGTAGATGATACTTTCAATTTTCCACATGGGAAATGCAGGTCTTAGTCTCAGAAAATGGTTTCTTATAATGGCTTATACAAGCCAAAGGCAGGAAGTCGCAGAGACCTCGCTGATGGGATCGAAAGCACCGTGAGGAAGGATTGTTAAGAAAGTATGTGTCCATCTACTCCCCCAGGGAATCACCAAGCTCCCGGATCCCATCAGAACAGCAGGAATGGGGGCTTGGGATCGCAGGGTGCTGGCTTCCCTACAGGATTCACCTTCTCCGTGCTGTGCTTTGGTCTGATGCCATCAACACGTGGGGTTTGGGAAATGACCACCAGCCACTGGTCCCTTGTGGGGTCCACTGTGCGTGTATGATGAGGATGCTGGTCGTCACCACGTGGCCTCGTCTTTTAGGGTCTGGGGGGCCATGCGTCTTTGTCTTAGTGCCACGTGTGACTGGGCCTTAGCCTTGATCTGCCTTTGCCTTAAGATGTGCTTGTCAGGGAACTCTATGGACTGTGAACTAGGTCATGTGGGTATAACGTAAGTAAAAGACCCTCTTTGTCTTCCATGAAGCTTCCAGTCCATGGCGAATACTGACACCACACACTTAATTACAGATATTATAGCAGCTAAGAACATCACATTGTGATTCAGCTTCCAGAAAGCCCAGATCTAAATTTGTGGCAAGTGGGTAAGTCATTAGTGACTGCATATTTAACTCTATTCATGGCTCTAGCTCATATTCCCTCCCTGGTTTTACTTTCTTCTTTCATGTTCATTTATAAATTAAGCTATTTTGTAAGCTGTCTTAAATCTTGCCTGGAACAAAGCAAGCTGTGTATTAAAAGTAAATACGTAGAAACTCAGTGAAAGCTGTTCGATGAGAGTGGCCTGAATTTTGCCTGGCTTTTGTCCCATTGGATGAATAAATGAGGATAGGTTGCAATATTTCCTCTGCTGAAAGACAGATGGTGTGATTCTTATGCTCCAGCCAGCACTGTTGGGTAGTGACTGAATAATCTGAGAGAGAGAACACGTCCACTCTGTTCATTACTGAGTACTCAGAACCAACCAACTACCTGCTTGGTGTGTAATGGCTGCTCCATCGATATTTGTTGAATATTTAATGCAGCAGGAGTGTCATTCAGGATATTATAATTTATAAAGCACGTTCTTATCCTCCTCTCCTTTGCTCCTAACAGTCACTCCTCTGAGGTCTGTATTAGGGTAATGCTCGCTGCTGTAACATACAGTCACTCAGATACAGGAGAAGCTTATTTCTTGTTTGTGTAAGTAACAGTGCCATGTGGATGTTCCTGGTTGATGTTTGGCTTTATTACCTGTCGTCGTTCAGGGCCCAGGCTCTACCATCCTCTAGTGTCTCACTATTGCCTGTATCAGACTTCTGGAAAGGGAAAAGAGTGAAGACATGGCCACTTGCAAGCTTTGCCCTGAGCATGAGCACGTTACTTCTGCTCCGACTCTTGGTGACAATTAGTCTGATGGTTACACATAAGTGCCCAGAAGGGCTGGAAAACGATGGGCCAGAATGAGCAGATGCTTTCCAACGACAACTCTGTACAACACAAGTGGAGTCAATTTTAATGGTGAGTCAGCCGTCTCTGCCGTAGGTTTAACGCCTGGGTGTTCCCATTTCGTGTATATTTGAAAACAACTGACTAAGGCTGCAAATCCCAAAAGAGAGGAGTGGACTCCCTGTACATCACAGTGAGGGCCAGCAGGGCTCTGACACCAAACATGACACAGAAAGGCCAGATGACAGAATTGTCTGGTCACAGGGAGATTGTGCCCTATTGCTTCTGCCAAAGCTAAAGAAAATAGTTTGTGGCCTAACACACGTGTTCAAATCATTTCCCTGTTTAAGGCAAAATTCCTAATGGTTCGATTCTCTTTGCCTTGAGGTTAAGCTGGAATAGATGATTCAGCTTAAAAGACTATATGATCCAGCCCCTAAACATAAGTCAAGCTTGACCTGTCATTGTGTCCATTCGTGCCTCTGAGCACATAGGGCACTTTTCTGCTGTTCCATCTCATGGATCCTCTCCACTGAAATCACGTTTTCCTCCCATTCTCCTCCTATTGAAATCCTGCTCATTCGTCACTGTCTACTGAAAATGCTATCTTCTCAAGAAGGCTACTCTGATTTTCCAAGGCAGAATAAACCACCTCCACTTCTTGTTCCTCATCTAGCAATCTGACTAGTGTTCTACTCCTCCGTCCCCCTAATAGGTTGTAAACTTCATGGGGGCAAGGGGCTCTCTTATTAAAATATTTTTGGATGGCCCTTCACGTGCACCATCTGCTTCCCATTTGGGCTGGCTGCACTGGGCATCGCTCCATATGCGCTGGGCAATTTTGCCGTCTCTTTGTTGCGGCATAAATTGATCAGGTGTGACAGAATGGATCAGCTGCTTGGCTGAATGGGCACTGCCTTTCCAATCATTAGAGGACTGGATATGATTGTGGACAAAGGCAGACTGTCCCTGCTCAGTTCTCCTCAAACTTCACTGTGCTTACAGATGATATGAGGCCCTTGTTAAAATGCACACTCTGGTTTAGTAGACCCTAGGGTGGGACCTGCGAATGTGCATTTCTAAGGGGCACCCAGGTGATGCAGACCAAACGTTGCATTGCACGGACCTTTTGTTTTGTCAAGAATTCGCTTCATAATAAGTCAAAAGTTGTTTTTTGAATGTGACCCAATCTTTCACTTTCCTGATGGTTTTGAATCCCAGCTGCTTTTTTTTTTTTTTTTTTAAAGATTGTATTGGGGAAGGGGAACAGGACTTTGTTGGGGAACAGTGTGTTCCTCCCAGGGCCCATCAGCTCCAAGTCATTGTCCTTCAATCTTAGTTGTGAAGGGCACAGCCCAGCTCCAAGTCATCCAGTCGCCATTGTTCAATCTAGTTGCAGGGGCGCAGCCCACCATCCCTTGCCGTAGTCGAACCAGCAACCTTGTGGTTGAGAGGGAGCTCAGTGGCAGCTCGTTGTCTTCATTCTAGTTGCGGAGGGCGCAGCTCGATGGCCCATGTGGGAATCGAACCGGCAGCCCTGCTGCCCAGAGCTCACACTCCAACCAACTGAGCCACCTGTCCGCGCCGCCTCCCACCAGCTGTTTTTTAAAGCGATGTCAGGTTAAGAAAGAGGAAATCCATCTGTTTTTTTTGTCTTATTATCCTTCTGCAGGGCTCACACAACAGACTGGCAACAATAACAATGGTTGTAATACTGGATGAGAATATTAATTATTTAATCTGTGGCTGGCATATTACATACATTAATTCATGTAATCTTCTCAGCAACATTCTAGGTTGCTGTTCCCATTTTCCACATAAGGAAACCGAAGCTTAAGAAAATTTCTGAGGAACACCCAGTCAGTGACAGAGTGGAGATTTGAACGCATCTGTGTGTGATTCCAAAGACCTGCGTGCTTACAACTTCTCTCCTGCCCTGGCCATCCCACCTCTTCTGCAGGTGCTTGTGTGATTCATTCCATTTCATATGGCCTCTCTCTCTTACACACACACACACAGTCTTACATGTGCTTGGCTGTTCCCTTCAGATGCTTGGTGTCAAGGTAGAATAAATATCTGGGTAAATAATTCTTCGCTGCCAGATGCCAGCCATGTCTCCCTCCCTCTCTGGCTATTTTGATTACAACCTGTGATTCTCTTGGCTGGCTCCCCGCAGACGTTATGGACCTTTCTCACCTTCACTCATCAAGGGTCAGAAACCTATTGGTCATATTATCCAGAGTTAATTGCCTCAGGTGATGCTTGTCTCCTTCTTGAACATCCCTGAGCATTAAATCACTCTTGGAGTTCCTATTTCATCAGGGATGTTTTCTACCTGGGTTGGTGTCATTCAACATTAAATCATCTCTCCTTTGGAGTAAAGGTTCGTTTTCTCACACATTTAATTTATAGTCCCAGGTAGGAAAATAAAAAGCACCAGGAGGGGTTTCATTACTTGTCTTGCTAATTATTCTTTAGCTTGTTATGATTTTAAGTTGAGATGATGGTGATGATAAGAATAAAAAGAAAATGACACGAGTGAGTGAAAAAAGAAAAAAAAATATATTCCTAATAAAAGCATCAGCAAACCCTTTTATCTTGCCGTGTATGGTCATTTGCAATGTACATCCATGTATGCTCTCGTTATTGTTATTATTTTATTATCTTGCCATGACCCAGAGGTGTTACCAGGGCGGATGTTAATCAACAAGTCACACCAAGGCGAGTCCTGGAGAGCTTCAGCCTTTGTGTCAGCCTGTTCAGTCCCCGAGTCAGAACCGACGGAGCTCCGTGTGTGGAGGTGTAAGACCTCTCCCAGGAGCCTGGGGCTGCATTCCAGCGCTGCCACTGGCTGTTGGGAGGACCTCGCACACGACATCGGACCTCTTGAAACTCAACTTTCTCATCTCTAAAATGGGGACACCTCATAAGATTCTTCCCTGGATGAAATAGATGTAAGAAACATGTGTAGGATGCATGGACCGTAGTAGCAGGAAAACATGGCAGCCAGTGTGAGTCGCAGGCTGTCAATCCTCAGTGTGTCACTCTTGCTTCATTAGACTTGGACGCCCACGTGCAAGCGGGGTTCAGCCTCTCCGCAGCGTCTGCTCTGTGGGCTCTGTCCTTCAGGCTGTCTCGCTTTTGGTATCTGAATGAATATCTGTCCTTCCAAAGCAGCCTTTTAAGTGATACTTTTTGTCCACGCCCCCAAATGGTCAGCCACCCTCCAGGATTGGGGTGGGGTGAGCACTGGTGGATGTGTGCCTGGGAGCACCCTTCTTCGGCACCCGGGCTCCTCTCCCAGGGCCACCGCCTACGTCCTGTGCCTCCTCGACCTGTTGCATCCCCTTCCACACTCTCCCCTCCTGCTAAATTGCCTACTTGCTGTTTCCTCAACGTGCCTGGCCATTTGGCACCCCAGGGCATGCCGTTCTCTCTCTCCAACCCTCTGCCTTCTGAAAATCTCAGCTGTTGACATTCAGATCAAGCGTCTTCTCTGTGAAGTCTTCCTTGGATCCCCTTCTAGAAATGACCCCATTGTCCCTTTTTCCTTTTCCTTCTCTCTTGGAGGAAACAGCGTACTTACTGAAATTATAACAGGATCTTATGCCTAGATTAGAATTAGAGCAATGCAGTGGGAGTGGCCCGAGAGGGTGTCAGGCTACAGGATATAAAGTTATTAGGTTGGTGCAAAAGTCGTTGCGATTTTTGCAATTATTTTTAACCTTTTAAACCACAATTACTTTCTCACCAACTAATATACAGCTGGACAAGAGGACATTTATTGATATGGGGCACTCTCCTCTGATTCAAGACTTAATTCCTGGCAAGGACACCTTGGAGCCAATCCTAATCTGTTGGGATGAGTGTCTGAGACTTGGAAATAGTGACGGCTTGATACGGAGATGCCAGCACAGGCTTAGCAGAGGGAAGAGGAGGTCAGAAACTTGGAGCAACGGGAATAGTAGAATTAATAGAAATAATAGGCTTTATTATGAGACCAGAGAGCACACTACACGATCATGTTCCCTGGGAGGGTGCGTGGGACACACTTGTCACTTAGCCAGTCAGGAATACACTGCTCAGGGGGGCATGGTGTCTTTGAAAAGCTCAGTGTGATTATGGGCCAGGGCTGACAGTAGCAGATGATGCCCTGGAACTGGGCATGACAGATTTTAAGGTAGCAGGAGCCAGGTGTCCACACTTAACTACCAGAGGCAGGAGGACATCATTACTCTAAGGGGACAGCAAGGCTAGAGGGGCCACCTGTGTGCCTTGGACTTCCAGGCTCTATTGTGACAGCTGGCAGACCCCAATGATGTCAGGGCCCTCGAGATGAGCAGGTGTCCTGTGGGAAAACGTCAAGAGCTGGTGAGGGGAGGGCTGAAGCCAGCCAGCACAGGGGGTGACTACGGACCCCCGCTTTCTAGATCTGGGCAGCTCTCAGACCCAGAGCCCATGGTCTGAAGGGGAGATTGAGTCCCCTCATGGGAGAGACCTGCCAACGACAGTAAGCAAATATGGTAACAATCCTCCCCCTGCAATGGTTCCCCAAGGAATCTGTGACTATTTACCACCCTGACCTTTTCAATTCCCTACAGTCAGCTGACAGGGGCTGAGGAACACTTGTGCCGGTTAGTAGATGGCTCAGCGTGAAAGAGAAGCACGTGTGCCCAGACAGCCCGCTGCCATCCAGCAACCCCACCCTCAGGGGCCCCCGAGTGGCAGCGGAAGGGCAGTCCTCCCAGGAGGCAGAGCAGCACAGCCAGTGGGTCATGTGTGCTGGTGGAGGGAGAGAAGGGTTGAGGTCAGAAGGGTACGTGGACTCGGGGCCAGCGTCCAGAGCTGGGGGAAAACCCGGGAAGAAGCTGGTGGGAGCCTTTTGTGAGTGTGTTCACGATGTGAGGTCTGTGTATCTCTGTGGCCCACCTGAGGGAACTCCACGTCCAAGTGAACGGGAAGGCTTTTCCTGGGATGCCGGCATCCCTCAGCAGCTGCTCCAGCGCCCGTGTCACCATCTGACGTGCCACCTTTACGTATTGTCTGTGTAGAACCCAGGCTGTGCAGTGTCAGAGGTTTTTGTCTATTGTGTTCTCCGCTGTAATCTTTATTACCTAGAACCGACCTGGGCACAGAAATGTTCCATAAACATTTATCCAGTGAATGACTGTGACATGCCTGTGTCATTCTCTTGTCATATCTGAATTTTTTTCCTTAGGATAGCTGGCTTCCTCGATGTCCATTTATCAGATGATGAGTTATTTAATGTTGAAATTTGAATTTAATCAGTTTTACATATTGATACATGTTTATCTGGTCATTAAAAGTTATAAGAACTCACATATTGCTTCTGCACTGATTTGTACTTCCACCAGAGTTTCTAACTCATCACTTCTTTCCTCAGCAGCACGAATTTGTAAACATTCTCCAGTTGGATAGGTGGGAAAAAAGTCCCCATATTGTGTTATTATTTATAGAATTTAACATTCTTTAGCTATTTGATTTTCTCCTGTTAGTATTATCTATTCATTTCCAATGAAGGATTCACCTAATTTGAATGAAGTCTTTCAATAAAAATATTAAACACAAGCGCGAAGTATTTATTAGGCAAATTTTGTTCGTTTTTTTTGCTGCCCTTTCTATTTTGTAGGCATTTCTGTTCCATAGATGTTTATTTATATCGTAAGATAGCACGTCCTTCAGTGTTCTAGTGTGTGGTTTCTTCTGTTGCTTTTGTGCCGAGAAAGTCTGTCTGTTTCTGTACAACAATAAATACTCTTACGTTTGCATCTAGTTTCTTTATACATACAGGTCATTAATCTAAACAGGATTTATTTTGCTGTGGGTGGTGAGAATCTGAATTTGATTTATTTTTTCAAGCAAAAGTCATTTTTTTGCACACTGTCCTGAATAATCTATTCCTCGCTATGTATTTGCTCTTCTTCCTTTATCATATAGTAATCCTTATATAAATGGGGCTCTGTTTCTGATTCATGTGCTCTTTTGCATTGAAATTGTTATCTAACCCAGTCAGTTATATGTTAATTGACTTTAAAAAAATAATGGCTTTATTGAGATATAATTCATATGTCATCAAATTCGTCCTTTAAAAATATATTGGTTTTTGTTGTGCAACTGTCTAATTTTAGAGCATTTTCATTGTCCCCCAAATATACCCTCATTAGCAGTTACCCCTCATTTCCACTCCCACCAGCCCCTGGCACCACTAATCTACTTTTCTATCTCTGTGGATTTGCCTATTCTGGATATTTTCTAAGTCATATAATATGTCTCACTTCCTTCGCTTAATATAATATTTCAAGATTTATCTGTACTGTAGCATGCATCAGTACCTCAATTCTTTTTGCTGCCAAATGATACCCGATTGTATGGATACACCATATTTTGTTTATCCATTCACCAGTTAAGGGACATTGGGTTGTTTCTATTTTTTGCCTATTATGAATGATGCTGAATGATGTTAGTGTACAAGTGTTTGTGTGGCATGTTTTCATTTCTCCTCAGTATATAGTACCTAGATGTGGGATTGCTGGATAACTGGAAAAAAAAATAGCTTCTTGAGAAACTGCTACACCCCTTTCCCAAGTGACGGTCCCATTTTACATTCCCACCATGATATACGAAGGCTTCCCTGTTTAAAAATCTTCTGTCCGTCTACTTAGCACCGCTTTAAATTTTAATTTTTTCTAAAATTAATTTATGAACTTTGTTTTTTTGGTATAATTTGTTAGTATCTATTTCAATACATTTTCTATTCTTGCTTTTTTTTTAAGTGAAAGTGTTTTCTTAGCTTATGATTGAAAGTAAAGGATTCAAAACTATGATTTTACCTGTGTATAATTTTGGACACGTTATATTTTTCTCATTTTTAATATTTAAAACATTTGTAATTATCTTGTGTTTTCTGTTTGACTCAAATAGTTTAGGGGTGTGTTCTTATTTTCCAGTGGTGGCAGTGGTGGTGTATGAGGTTGTCTAAGAATTTAAAAAAAAAAACGTTTATAAAGCATAGTGTGAGGCACACAGTAGGGCCACAATCAACAGCAGACCCTCTTTTTCTCTCTTCACTCCCTATTTCCATCCCTGGCATTCTTTCTCCTACATCTCCACTGCTAGATTCTTTCTGAATAAACTATTTGGGCCATCCTGAAATTTGTAGTTTTTATTAATCTTGCAAAGATATGTTTCTGTGTGTTCCCTTGCATTCGTGTTCCTTGGAATGCAGTGGCCTTATTGATCAGAAGATTCATGAGGTTTTATTTTATTTTTCTTCTCCTCCTCCTTCTTTTAAATTCTGTGGTCGTTTATTTCTTCTGGCATTAGCACTACTCATGATTTACAACTATGTCTCACATATCATTGTTTTAATTTCTTATTCATTTTCCTGTCTATTCTGAGATTAAATCCATAGCTTGTTTTCTACATTGTTTAATTTATGGCAGTGTTATTTCTGGTTTATTATCTTGCCATACTAATTTTAATTGTTATTGTGTTTTTAGTCTCATGGCAGCTTTTCTTGACTGGAGTCAACTGTCTTTTCATCATTTCGAGTGCTCTTTTTTTAATATCTCCTTGAATTTCTTTTTTAAAAATGTTGTCTTTTGAATATTATTGATGGAACCAAACAAATGTATATCAGTTAGCTTTTGCTGCATTCAAAAACAAACACCACAAAACGTAATGACTTAAATAATACATTTATTATCTCTCACTCTATGGTAGGTAGGCGGGGGTTTGTCTGCTCTGGGCAGCCTTGGCTGGGTGTGGATGGTCTCGGACCGCCTCACACATTTGTGTGGAAGTTGGCAGCCAAACTGGTAGGCCTCAGCCATCCTCCAGTGAGGCTAGCCCAGGCTTTTGCATATGGTGATCCCAAGGTCCCATGGGGCAGCAAGAGGGGACAAGCAGAAATACACCAGGACTTGTCAAGCCTCAGTTTGTATCATATTCGGTCAAAGTTGAGTCCAAGGTTAGTCCAGAGTCTAGTAGAAAAGCACCACCAAAGGGCTGGGAGGGTGCAGAGTCACATGTGGCCATGTTTACCGACTCCATGTGTTCAATATTGTCTCTTATTTCTTACAATAATCCACTTTTAGAGACAAGCTTCTCCTCCAACTTATTGGGTGAATACTTTCATGGTCATCTTCTGAGTTTCTTTTTCATACCAGTTTTTGAATGTTTGGTAATTTTTAAATGAAGAAGATCTTTCTGAACACAGTTGGTACCCCCAGGTACAAGCTCCCCCCATTTGCTTTCTCACCAGAGGGTGATACCTAATGGATATGAGGCATGGTCCTCTCTCCTCTTTTTCTAGTTCCCTGACTGCCTTCCAGTGGCTCCGCTGCTCTGCTTTATATGGAGACGCACACTTAGGGGCCACTAGTGATAGATACCAAATCAATCAAGTGTCACTTGATGTGAATAAAAATTCCTTAAGTCCTCTTTAAATAGTTGACTGCTATCTTTGATTTTCAGAGATGTTTTAGAATTTTGCCTTTTTCTGTGTCTTCATGGGTGCTTTAATAGAGTATTAGATGTTATCTTGATCTATTGTTGAATGGAGAACCTAGAAAAGCAATGTCAGTTATGAACTTTACCTTAAGTTAATACATTTAACATGCATTTCTTGTGGGTTTTGTGAGGAATGAAGTTGGTGTACGTAAAGCAGGATGTACAGAATTGAGTCATCACATGTCACACGTGTTGATTCTCATCGAATATCTAAGTGAGAAGTATGCATGGGGAACGGATTGCCGTGTTGAAGTGCAGACATCGGATTGTAGAGTAGGTGTTTCACAGAGATGCTGTGAGAGTTAAAAGGTTAAGAGGGAGCCTCTTGCTGGTGACGAGCTCCCCAACTCTGGAAGTGCCATCGAAGAAAGCATAGAGAGGATTCAAATCCCATGTAGGGAGCTGGAGAGATGACTTTTCGGGTCACTGCCCAACTTGTGATTTCCTGATTTTAAAGGAAAACATTTGATAAGTTATCCACTATTGTAGTAATTTCATACACAGAAACCATTCTTACTTTTTTCATTAAGACATTTTGTGGAGACTAAATCAGATCCCTGTGGGAATATGATCCTTATTTGGGAGGCATCACAAAAAATTTTGCTTTTTTTTTTTTTTCAATTTTTACAATTTTGTTCCTTATTTAATGAAGAAACTTCTGCTGGTTTTCTAAAGTTCTAATGTAATTAAACAATGTATTAAATGAAGCAATATTTATGTAGTCATCCAATAAATATTTATGGAATGTCTACTACCAACCAGCCATTGTTCCTGCCCTCTTCTGGAAGTATTTTGGGGATATGCTGTCATTGAAAGCAGTGGTTATTAATGTTATTGTGTATAAAATCAGCAGAATTGCTTGGTAAAAGGGCAGATTCTCAAGCTCTTCCACCAGATTCCGGTTCAGTTAGTGTGAGTCTAGCTGAGGATATGTTATTCCAACTCCCCTGGAGGACTCGGATATAGGTGGATCACATCAGATCACAGTGTGAGAGATGCTGGAGCAGAGAATTATCAGGCTAAATGGAATCACACAGCTGCGTTTTAATCTGGGCTCCGCCTCTTACCAGCTGTATCACCCATTACGCACTCATCCTCCTCCGACATCTCCCATGTGCTCAAGAAATATTTATTGACTCAGTGAGCTCACTTCTGTTCCCTAATCTTTAATGTCAAGATTTAAGAAAACCTACCTGCCATGATGTTGTGAGTGTTAAATGAAGTAGGAGATGAAACGCACTTTGACAGACAGTTGTGGCTCAAAAAAAGGTAACTCCTATTTGCTGCAAGTTGATTTCACAGGATTGTTGTTGTTTGGAGCAATAAATAATAGAGGATTTCTGGCTTTCATCAGAGCCAAAGAAGCTGAGTTTAGACCTTTTCTTTTGAGACGATCAAAGATGACTTTTGTTATACAGACACATCAGTAATTTTATTGTAGCCTTGGTCCAAAGTAAGACATTACAGTGAAGCATAGAAACCACCATCCCAACAACAGCATAAGTTGTTCAGTGCAGAGATGGTTCTTGGTAGAGTTAGGTGTAGGGATTACATCATTGCCCCCAATAGGTTGTGTTTATTGCTTTCAGGGCAAGGTTTTAGTTCTCCATTACAATGTCATATAGTCAATAAATTAGGATTTGTAGAGAACTGATTAGGCAACAAAACTACTTGCAATATGAACGGCAACATACAATCTGGAAATATGAGCAAAGGCCCGTTGGCTATAATTTAAGATAAAATTTTTACAACTGGCAATTGGAAGAAATATTAAAGTGTAAGCAAAGTATATTACCTGGAGCTTTTCAGAGTGAGGATATTCTGAAAATGTAAAGTATAAATATTTGAAAATATTGTTATGGTACAAAAAAATGTCTGGTGGATGCTCTCTGGTGTTGTGGAAAGCAGATTAATATGTATAAAGACTGCCCTATTCATGAATTTCAGTTCCTCCTTTATTCATGAGTCAGGCATTTCGGTTTAGACTTTATTATCCGACATGTGATTTGGAGAGGAATTTACAGTTGTCCAACCCAATAACGACAGATAGGAGCCATGCATGCCTCTGTTCCCCAGTCTCTTTCTGTTGGGTCTCTTTCTCTTCTTTCTTGTTCGGAAACTGTGATTCAGCCCCCAGTTGTCTCTCAGCAGTAGTTGTTGTCTATATACATGCATATTTCAGTTTGCTCACGGGAGGGGCGAGTTCAGAGCCCTCCTGCGCCACCGTCTTGGACCTCCTCCCCAGTCTCAGCTCCTGGCCAGTTCTAATCAAAGTCATATCTCTTTCCCTCTGCGTCTGTGTGTTCATGCAGTCCTTCAACACAGGACTTCTGGAAGCCACTAAGGAGTAACTAAAATTGGCATGCAAATGAAAATAGATTATACTAGGTCACACAGGTAGGTATTCGTGACGTAACTGGAATTCAGTTCTAGGTCTTATTTTCCCACTGTTGGCAACTTTCCAAGCACATGGATATTGGGAGGGCATGGGCCAGTGAAGACAGCCTGAGGGAGGAGGAGTCCTACATTTCCAGCACTGGCTCTTAATCCATTCTGCAGTGTGGCTTCAAACCAATCACGTTGTATTTCTGGGTCTATGAAGTTAGGGAGAATTATCTACTTCTATGGCTTCTCTGAGCATCAAAGGAAGTAATGTGTCTTTCACATTTGCATGTAGGTGAATTTATTCCGTTACAGTAAAATGCAGCTTCCAAGATTCTTAAGGCAGCCATTTTTTCCCAGGTATCTGAGGAATTACCCTTTTAAATGCCAAGTATTTCATTTTAAGCATTTTAGATGGAAGTTTTCCTGTAATTGGGTTACATACTTTGTTGATCTCTTAAACAGAATACAATAAACATAATTTGATCATTTGGATGACTCACTGGCATTAAGAAAATTAACTTTTATAAGACAATTCATCAGGGACTTACTGAGGCATGCCGGAATGCTGGTCTCCCCACTGACTGGCCCTGAGTGCCTGTGGCTTTTGTGACTTCTCATGTCCCCTGTTATTGATGGTTAGGCCTTCTCTTCCTAACTGACACGTCTCTGCCTTTCAATCAGACATCTCCTAGGAAGGTCTCTCTCTTCTTAATTGCTTTTTCTACCTTGCTGTGCATCAATTAAAGAGATCATCAAGTTTTCGTGACAAATCAAATCATGGTCTTATTACCAGCGTTGAGATTGTTGGGGTGTTCACCACGTGCCAGGTTTCTTTTCCTCCCAACATCCCTCACAACAGTCTTTGAAGCCGTCCTGACTCCTTTTTTTAATCTTATGTCACGTGATCAATCCGGTTGGCTCTACTTTCGAAACACAGCCAGAATCTGACCACTTCTTACCACTCCCACGACTACCATCTTGTCCAAGCCATTACCACCTCTCACCTGCTTCTATGGAGTCTGCTTCTGGGAATGCTCAAACAAAGATATTTACTGAGCCAGAAAACACGAGGGAAAACCAGGCTTAGGGGAAAGGTCCTAAGTCCTGCTGTAAATGTGGAGAGAGTTTTAAGTAGCTTGGCAGTATCCTTGTGGTGATATCAAGTAGGATGACGTAAGCCCACGTCTGGAATGAAGAGGAAGTGTGTCTGTTAGAGACAGGATTATGGGACCCACTGGCATTTAGAAGGCAATGAGCTCACTGTCAAATGAAGGAGACAGACAAATATGGAGAGTTCCAAGACAGTAGGAAATGTGGCTTTAAGGGTAAGGACCAAGGGCAGCGGGAGCACAGAGCAGACAGGTTGAATTAGCCCGGGGAGGATGGATGATGGGATCATCCAACAAGTGGTGACTACTTGGGAGAAGGAGATTGAAAGAATGTTCCAGACCATGGGGGCTGGGAGCATGTGTAAAATCTTAAGATGTGTGTGAAAAGAAAGAATTGAATATTTTCATCTGTGAAAGATCTTACAGGAGCTAGAGAAATACACAAGGTATCAAAATATCAGATTAAATTTTCCGACAGGAAGACCAGATAATCATATCCATAGTTAGAGTCCACACAAGAGAGTCCTGGAGGGCATGCTGAGGTCCTGGCAGCTTTAGGGTGGGACCTGTGCAGCTCCTGGAAACAGAGGAGGCTGGAGACAGCAACCACGGGCACATGTGCCAAGTGCCAGGCTCCCTTCCAGGGGCTTTATGGTCTGTTCTCCTAACAGCCCAATGGTGTCACTATTGTTGTTACTCCCAGTTTACAGCTGAGGAAGCAGACACAGACAAAGTAAAGGAACGTGATCCAGGTCCCGCAGCTTGCGATGGTGGAGGGAGCTGCTGAACCCAACAGCTTAGCTCCGGATTCTGGGTTCTTAACCAGTTTCTAAGTTGATCTGTTGGTTTCTCTGAGGCTGACGGTTATGGTGGAAATATCACCGATCTCAGTGTCAGACCCACCTGGGCTGAATCACGGCTGCTGTGTACTAACACTATGAAGTGTGCAAAGAAACTTGACCTTGTTGAACCCATTTCCCCATTTCCAATTAATGTCGACCTGGTAGGGTCGCTGGGAGGGTTCAATGGGGCAATATGCACAAAGCATCCAGGCCGGGAAGGTGGTAAGTCCATGTCAGCTGAAGTGAGGGGTCATAGCATATTGCTTTTCCTTCAACTTCACTGAAAAAGTATGAACAGTGAGAATTTAAAAATTTTAAAGTAAGACTGTTAGCCCATCAATGGCCCATGAAATGATATTTTCTTCTGGCAACTACCACATATAAGTGGCATGAAGTGGAAGCTTCTCGGGTGATTATAGGAAAGACCCTAATTATCGAGAGCTATGTCAGTGGAACAGGGCCGTGTACGCGTGGTACATCTGTGCGAGGGAAACAAACGCACTCCGGGGCGAGCAGTGACAGCCACTACCTCCCTGGGGCGAATAAAGGCAGGCGACGCTTATTTCAGTTATCATTTTAAAAATGTCATGAGTGCATTCTTTTTATCGCAGGAAGAAAGTCTTAAAAAAAAAAAAAAACACAAGAGAAACAAGGAATAAGGTGAGCCTAGGAAAACTCTTTTGGAGACGCAGACACCGCACTCCGACGGGGCCCCTGCTTGGCCTGATTTTACTGGACAAACCTTGACCACACAGATGGTGTTAAGTGGGATGGTTTCACTTGCACGTTCTGCTCAGAGAGTAAGACCATGTCCACGTGGAGGGGAGGAAACCGTAAGAGGGAGCTTGCCGAGAGCCAGGCTTCTGGGCTGGGCTCTGCCCCCTCACTCTCAGGGGTTCCAGCCCCCCTGAAGAAATGTGGTGGCCTCAGGCTTGACCTGAGCTGGCATCCGAATCAAAGAGGGTTGCAACTGATGGACAAGCACAGGGAAATGGTCCAGGTCGATGGGCAGCGGTGAAGGCCCACAGGTGGGAGAGCACGGCAGGTTCAGAGAAGTGGGAATCCCTCAGCAAGATCCAGGGTTTGGAGAGGAGGCTGGCGCGCTGTATGGGCCTATGTAGTATAATACGTACAATGTATCGGATCTTTGTCCCAGCTCCTGGTGTGGAGCTCCTAGAACTCTTAGAATTTCCTGAGTGATAGGAGTGGCTTTTGTTATCCGTAATGAACCCTTGGACCATACCTGAGTTTATGCTACTGAGCTGAATCTTGCCTGGTGGCTGGATAGCTTCGAGGTGGGGTCTGGTTGCCAGAAATACCAACCATGTGATTAGAGGCTTAGAACTTTCAGCCCCGCTCTTGGCCTCTGGGGAGAAGAGAGAGGCTGGAAAATTGAGTTCAACCACCAACAGCCAGTGATTTAATCCGTCATGCCTACATGATGGAACCTAGGTAAAACCCTAAATGGAGGGCTTTAGGGCGCCTCTGGGTCGGTGAACACATGGATGTGAGGGAAGGTGGTGTGCCTGGAGAGCGTATAGAAGCTCCATGCCCCCATCGCTGCCCTCTGTGTCTTACTCTCTGCGTCTCTTCCATTTGGCTGTTGCTGAGTTGTATCTTTTATAGTAAACAGGTAAGTGCAAGTGAAGCACTTTCCTGAGTTCTGTAAATCCTAGTGAATTATCAACGCTGAGGAGAGGATTGTGGGAACCCTGAGCTTGTGGTCGGCCAGCAGAAGTGTGGGTAGCTTGGAGGCCCCATTTGTGGCGGGCATCTGAGGTGGGGGCGGTCCTGCAGGACTGAGCCCTCGGCCTGTGGGGTCTGTGCTACCTCTGAGTCGTGGGTGTCAGGACTGAACTGACTTGTTGGACACCGGGTTGACTTCAGAGAATTGGAGAATTGGTTGTTGGTGTGGGCAAAGCACGTTTTTGGTGTCAGGAGAAAAACCCCAGAGTCCCCACCACGCGGATCGAGTTCTAGTCCCAGCTGGGGACCTGAGTTCTCAGGATGGCTGAATGAGAAGCCCAGGCGCAGAGGCAGGGCAAAGTGACTGCTGGGGGACATGGTGCTGAGTAAATGAAGAAGCGCTCCCTGGACACAAGACTCCCAGCCCTCCTGGTGAGGCAGTAATGGGACTGACACCCAGAGTTAAGGGAGTGTGCTGTCTGCATGGCCCCTAGATGGTCTGAATTCCTGTTAGCATTTCGGTTCTCCTTCAGCCCCGTAGTGAGGGGTCTGCTGCGTGGATTTACATTGGAGTCAGCCCAGAGCAGCTGTGGCAGCAGCCATGGCTGAGGCTGCAATGGCTTACCAAGGTAAGGCAGAAATGCATTTTGTGGACAGACCAAAACTCTGACCTAACTCTAACCCCAGCTCACCAAGCTTTTCTTCCTGTCAAAAGGCCAAATCATAATTTCTTATAGGCATCATTGAAAAATTAATGACGTTAGAAAACCATATTTGGACTTGGAATATATCTTTTGCACCTGTCTTGTCTGTACTCATACTGATTCGCACCTCCTTTTTCACAAATTTGAACATCTCCGAGTTTCAAGAACTTTTATATCTCCTGGCCATTTATGTTTGTGCATGTGTGTGTGCATAGCTCTGTGTGTGCACATGTGTGTGTATATCTGGGTGTATGCATATGCATGTGTGCACATTTGTGCACGTGTATTCATGTGTGTGTGTGCGTGTGTGTGGTGCAGGCCATCGGGTGGGGAGTGTTTATATCTCTGGTCTTCTGTGGGCTCTTTCTCTCCTAAAGGACTTAGTCTTTGATTATTTAATTATGGAAGTATAACAGGGGATTAAAAAGGGACTCTTTTTGTCTCGGTTTTGCCTGGGAAACCAAAGCCTTTCTCTCCTAAATTATTTAATCCTTAATTATTTAATTATACGAGCATAACAGAGCATTACAAAGGGGTCCTTTGTCTCAGTTTTGGCTGAGACATCAAAGACGAATACAGTTGGTGCCAAGAACACCCCCAGCCAGGAGTGGCACATCAGGTCACTAATGCAGGGCCCACTGAGAGGCTGGCATCTGCTCCATCACCACTGGAAACCATGAGATCCAGCCTCTTAAGAGGTGAGGATTGAAAAGTTGAGAGAGAACTTCTCTGGAGGGAGGGTTGGAGTGCTGTGCGCCCCCGACCCAGCTTCTTTCTACCTCTGCCCTTGCTCCTTATGTCAGGCTGAGTCTGAGGGGCCTCACAGGGAAGATTCAGAGAGCTGGTGTCCCCATGACGCCATGAGTCCAGGAATTATAAAGCCTGGGATGCACATCCTGTGTGGGAAGACAAAGGAGGAAGGCTATAGCAGGGGGCACACTTGGAAACAGGGAAAGAAAGGTGCCTGCAATGGTTGGGAGCTGCCCCAAAATGGGGCATGGGTGCCTGAGTGTTCCTGTGGGCCTGTGGGTCCCATGGGAGCCGCCCCAGAGGGCGGCCAGGAGGAGCTCGGCAGAGAGCCTGGGTGGACTGGAGCCGCAGAGCCCAGGTTGGAAGCAGCCTAGAAAGAGCTGCAGTCTTGGGTCACCATTGGGGAGGGGGTCTTCAGAGCCCCCCTAGAAGTGCCCTTGAGAGAAATGGCCTCCCGTGTACCCAACGTCTCCTAGGAGAACAGGTTCCATCCGTATCCTGCATGCTGCACTGTGCCCTTGGCCCTCGGCGCCTCTGCCTGGGCATTTCCTCCCGAGCCAGAAACATCCATGAGGGATTGGGGTGTGGTGAGCAAGTGACAGGAAAACATCCCACTCAGCTCGCCTTCTGCTGCCACAGGCCTGGGTGTGTGGTGCAGGGAGTGTGACACCGGACTGAGTGTGACACCGGACTGAGTGTGACGCTGGATGGGTTTACATTATTAAAAACAGGACTGTTCCACCAAAGCGGATGGAGGACACCCGATTGTCTGGCAGTGACCACAGTGACTGGCGATGCCCCCGGACCTGCCCCAGGTGCACGCAGAGTGGGGAAAGGAGGATTTGAGAGTGAGTTTGACAGGAAGTGGAGAAGAATCAAGTCAGCCTTTGCTCGCAACCTGTCCTCCCAACCCGCCCGGCACACTGATTACGCACAAGTGCATCTGTTTGTGAGAAATTGTAACTGCAGAGCAGCCCCCGTCTCCTCCGGCCAGCACTGCAGACGCTTCCCCGGGACTAGGAGGCGTAGCGAAGGGCAGCAGAGGGGGGACAGCAGCCCGTACCTGCCTGGCGAGCTTCTACCTTGGCCTGTGGAGGCCGGGGCCGCAGTGGCTCCAGAGTGCTAACTGATTCCACGTGGGGTCAGGAACATGGCGATCAAGCACTGGACGCTTCAACCTGACAGGGCTTCTGGCTGTGGAAAGCATAAGGAACATTCTTGGGGTTTCTGGGCTCTGTGGTGCAGCTCACAGGGTGGGTAAGCAGAAGGGAATGCGGTACGAGACCCGGCCAGAGATAGAGCGGGTATATTTTGCTAGACCTTGCGCGGGCTGTGCCACCACAGACCCAAACACCCTCACCAGTGGTGACACGGCTGGTAGGCGGCCAATGAAGGTAAAAGAATCCCTATTCATGTGTGACCACGTCTTACACGTGGGGACCAGGGAAGTCTCGCCAAGGAGAGACTGAGTGGGGGCTCCAAGCCCAGGTCTGTGGAATCAAATCCCAGGGACTTTCCCCATCACCTGGGGGTCTTCCCTCCAGCCCGCTCAGGCAACAGTGGTGAAGCAGGGACTGAAAATGATGACACACAAAGTGGTCGTTCCGGCCCACACACCTCAGAAGATGCTATCCAAGAGGCAGCAGTGTGGTGAACTCAAATGGATGACGAACCATCAGGGCGATCACTGAAGAAGGAAACAGAAATAATGCTTCCTTTCAGAAGAATTTTGAACACAGCGAGAGGTGCTGTGACAATTGCACCCTACACTTTGAGGGATGAACAGAAATAGCAAGGCTTTAACTGAAATTCTAATTTTTCAAGGGCTGGGGTGAGATGGAACACGGGGTGACATCATACCTATTGAGGAGTATGGCACGCAGAATCAGACAGATTTGAATTTGAATCCTGGCTCTGTCACACTTAGCCATGTGACTGTGGGGCAGTCATGTAACTTCTTTGAGCCTCAATTTTATAATGTCGCATGTAAAATGGGGACGGCATTGGTTTACGGACAGCTGTGAGGATTAAATGAGGTTTATGTACACTGTGCCTGGGGTATAACAAGTATACTAGTTTCCTAGAGCTGCTTTCATGAGTTACCACAAGCTGGGGGCTTTAAACAACAGACATTTATTATCTCACCGTTCTAGAAGCTAGAAGTCCAAAATCAAGGTGTCGGCAGGGCCACAATCCCTCCGAAGGAAGTGGAGACTCCTTCCTGGCCTCTGCCTGGCTTCTTGGGGCTCATGGCGATCCTTGGTGTTCCCTGGCTTACAGCTGTGTCACTCCAATCTCTGCTTTGCCATCATATGGCCATCTTCCCTGTGTATCTCCAGATCTCTTTTTCTCTCCTTCGAAGGACACCATCCTACCTACTATGACCTTGTCTTGATTATATCTGCAAAGACCCTATTTCCAAATAAGGTCAGATTGACAGAAACCAGGGGTTAGGATGTCACCATATCTTTTTCTAGTGGGGGCGGGGCGGGCACCGTTAAAGCCACAGTGGTATCTGCTCAGTGAAGGTATTTATTGCCATCATAATGACGGTATTTCCC
Organism: Rhinolophus ferrumequinum; assembly: GCF_004115265.2. Lineage (NCBI taxonomy): Eukaryota > Metazoa > Chordata > Mammalia > Chiroptera > Rhinolophidae > Rhinolophus > Rhinolophus ferrumequinum. The sequence goes on along the minus strand of NC_046297.1, from coordinate 67,828,336 downwards.
ATGAGCCAGATAGAAAGTGTCAGCTTTCGTAGAGGAAAGAGCTATAATCCCATATGAAAATCACGGGGGAAAACACAGCCCATTTGGGTTTCTTTTTTACGTCAGTTGCACAGTTCAGGCTGAATTCATCTGAAAAGGTCACCCACTAATCACACATAACGCAACAATCGTGAAGTGTTGGGGAGAGGCCGTGAGCTTTGAAAGGAATGAGCTGGGGTCAGGGTGTTGGCAGCTTCCCCTGGACAACGTTCTGGCCCAAGCTCCCATTTCTGTAAGTTGCCGACTCTGAACCCCGTTCTCCATCCTGAGTCACCCGGACCTGTTAATGACCTCAATTCAGTACACGTTCTCTGAGTGCTGCTAATGCACCAAAGCAAATAAATGTCTCTTAGATCAAGTTTTCTCGGCCTCAGCACTATTGACATTTTGGACCGCCTTGTTGTAGGGGGTTGTCCTGTAACACAGAAGGTTTAACAGCATTCCTGGTCTCTATCCACTAGATGCCACTAGCATTCCCCAGTTGTGACACCCAAAAATGTCTTCAGCCATTGCCAAATGTTTCTTGGAGTGTAAACACACTGTCAGCAGAGAACCGCTGGGCTAGAGGAAGCAGGCCAGGGAGTAGATAATGATAAAAAAATAGGTGGAAATTGTTGAGCTAGGAAAGCAATCGGTGTTATGGATATTGTTTTACTATTCCCGAAAATTTAATATCACACTTTTGAGGACAGACACATTCAGACCCACCGCCTCGGTTCTACAGCATTTGCTGTAAAGAATTTGAATTCACGGCCTGTTTAAGAAATCATTTTATCCATTCATTCATTCTCCTCATCCTTTATGCAGTCAACTTTCACTGGGTACCATCCACGGGCCAGGTACTGTACGTGGTACCTGGAGGTACCGTATCTCCAGGTGTGAGGTATGGATGTGCTGATTTAAATAGGGCAAGGTTCTCACATCGAGGAACTGTCTGGCAGAAGAAACCAACATCTCCCCACTAATGCTCTGTGGTATGTTGTATGCAGCTGAAGCTGTGCGTGCAAGACAGAAATATGGTAAAGGAGGTACTGTGGACTCTAATGGATGGAGTAGGAGGCTATTTTCATAGATGGTGCCTCATTAAGGAAGCGTTAGGAGGACACCAGCCAATGTAAGGAGGGAGCAAAGGAATTCTAGACTAAGGGAACAGTCCGTGGACAGGCAAGGAAGGCTGAAGCTTTATGGGCTGCCAGCAAAACCAAGGGCAAATGAAATATGTAGTTATGAGAAGCAGCAGCCGACAGATGCAGGCTTCATTCAAGCTGCAGATGTGTTCCTCTCGGCCTGAAGAGTGTTGTGTTTGTTTGTTTATTTTTACTGTTGACATTGAAACACTTGGAATTTTTATATAATAATTAACTTTTGGATTTCTTTTAAAGACATGAAAGATCTGGTTAATCAGTGTTGGTATTGATCAGAGAGGAAATTCTTTACGGGAATCCATTATGTAAGAGGAGGAAAAAATATTAAAGGTACTTAACTTAGTTAACGTAACAAATTCTTAAAGAAAGCAGGACAAAGAAGGGCGTTAGGACCCAGATTGTATGTACGGGTGTGTTGTACACACACATGTGTATATGTACTTGTATATAAGTATTTTTATGCAACTTATCTTTAAATAACATACTCATAAGTATGTTAAACTTTATGGATTAACTAATTCCAAGAGCTGATCTATAGAAATGAGATGTGATTCAGCCTTCCAAGAATCAACTTGGCCAAAAAGCAAGGAATATAAAAGCAATAATTGTGCTTGACCGGCTTTTTGTGATATGCCCTAGATAGAAGATATGGTAGTCAGAGTAGCTATATGATTCATTCTGGAATGTCCACTTCCAAAGGAACAGTTTGGTGCTTTGCTGAGCTGGACTTGGAAGAAATTCCTCACGTATCGGATAACTCTGAGCTCTCCTTAGAGAACAGAGCTCCCGTAGAGAAGACTTCTGATCTTGTACCTTCCTCTGGGGTCTTTGCCCCTTTGCCTGAACTAGCAGGTACTGTGCAGCCCTTTTAGGAATGCTAGGGTGAGGGAGTAGGTTTAGCTTCCACTTCCCCTGGGAAGTAGAAAACGTCAGTGTATTTGTGTACGTGATAGCAAGCAACCGAGCATGGCCTCTCTTTCGTTCGCTCTCAAAATCTTGACTGCGTTCATCTCTTGCATGACTTTTCTGCACAGAATGCTTGCAGCAGCCAATGACACAGAGGCTAACCTGAGGGAGATCTTAGTTTCTGTGCAACTGGGATCAAGTCAGAGTAGTGGAAAGAGCAGGGATTCGTAGGTCAGGATAGCCCGGCATTTGAATATCATTCTGCTGGTACAAGTTGTTTGTACCCTCTCAGCCTCTAGGTCTCATTTTAACAATGAACGTGTTAACCCTAACACATAGTTGTTGAGTGGAATATTTAATAAGTCAATGGAAATACAACTCCTGGTATGTAACGCGTGGAAAGTTCTAGTCCTGAAATCATGTTACCAGAGTTCATAACCTCCAGACTGAATTACTCATTTGCCTCATTTTTTTTTTTTCCACACAATAAGTGTTGCTTTAGTACTCACCACATGCTGGGTTCTCTTGTAGGGACTGAGAACTGGCAGATGAGTAGAGATGATTGTTCCTCAGGCTTCCATGAAGGTGCAGAGAGAAACATGACTGCACAAGCTGCATTAGGGGTGAGAGCAAGTGTGGGGGGCAGGGCCGTTAAGGGAGTCGCTAATTCTGCTTGAGACAGTAGCGGGGCTGGGGTTCCTGAGGGTGCAGTTTGTCCTGAGCCTCAGCGGAGGACAGTGTGCTTGGGGAGTGACACTCCCAATGGGATGAACCCCATGGCCAGATCTGGGAACCCCAGAATGCACAGGGGCACTCAGCTTGGCAGCTGCGGGATGTAATGTGCAGTTGGTATTGCTTTCGTCCAGGTTTTGCACCTTCCACGTGAGCAAGGAGTGCTCTGGCAGTAGATGCTGGCTGCCTCCTTGTTTGAGCAGCAATTGTTTCTCTGGGTTTGGCCCCCAAAACCTTGATGTGCATTGGCATTTGATACAAAGAATTTTCAACATCTGGTTCAGCAGGTTGCCCTTCCCCACCTCGCTCATGATCAGGTGATAAAGGAAGCCTCTCTTTGGGAAGTAAACTCTCTGACTTGAGTTACAAATACTCTTACGTAGCTGGAGAGCAGCTCACAGATAGGCCTTAAAGAAAATTTTAAAAAGGTGCTCATCTTGCTCGTTTTGTTTTTTCTGTAACCTCTGAGGGGTAGCTGACAATACAGATTCCCAGGCTGAGCAGAGAACAGCGATTTGACAAGCAAGGGGATGGGCCAGGACCACAGGCACCTGACAGGCCCTGGAAAAGACACAAGACAGTTAACGTGGTCACCCTACAGCAGACTTCAGGGACCTGCCACCGAGTATGGCGGCAGGGTTTGCATTTTAATTAATTATTTAAATTGAGATATAATTCACATGTAGTGTTGCATTCGTTTTAGGTGTACTGTGTAATGATTTTGATATGTGCATATATTAGTTAACGATACTGTACTGCATATTTGAAAGTTGCTAAAAGAGCAGATCTCAAAGCTTCTCATCACTGGAGAAAAAAATGTCGTAACAGGGTGCCAAGCTTTCAGGCCCTGCATGGTCTGGCTCCGATTACTGTCCGTTCTCGTTTTTCACCACTCTCCCTCACGTCTCTATGAGCCAATCTGATGAAATTGGGGAAACAGCCTGGGCTGTGGCTCCCCCGTGCCCGTGCCGGCCATAGGCTGCCTCTCCCTGTTGCCTGCAAGCTCACCTCCATTCTTGGGGCTCAGTTTCACTTTCTCTGGGAAGCTTTTCCTGATCACTCGAGACTAGGTCGGTTGCCCCCCTACATGTTTCAGTAGCACCTGCACTCTCCTGGCCTACAGCCCCCAGGCTGGATGCTGATGGTCTGCCCGATGCTTTTCTCCTTGACTCAGACGTGCAGTCACTGGGAGCCAGGGTGATGCCTTGCTCTGGGTTGTAACTCCAGTGCCCAGCTTATCGAATCCTTATCAAGTACATGAATGCATGAAGGAAAGCACTCAGGGCTTCCACCTTCAGGCAAGGAGTCACAAGGATTACTTCGGGACCTTTCTGATTTGTAGGCAGGACCTTGATAAAGCTGGTCTTTCATTGCTGCCAGAAGAACTGGCCCCTGCAAACAATCGGACTCTTATTCCAAAAAACTCGGACAGGGCAGAATAAGGGGCCAAGGCTAAGAGATGTTGAATCTACAGTTCACAAAGCGTCTTTAGAAACATTGAGGAATTGTTGTTACTCAATTCCAATAAAAAGATAATTTAGAGCCCATGAGCTGAGAATTGGCATAAAAGTATGACTGTTTGATCTAGGAGTGTTGGGCAGGGACCCACTCAAATGAGTGGTCCCCTCCTGCAGCCTGGCCTGCTCGCCTCTCTTCCTTTTCAATTCCAGGTTGAGCAGACCCTGCTCTTGATTCTCCCAGTTGTTATAGAAACAATAAGCCATGTCTTTTAAATTTACTCTCTCTCACAAAAGCTAATTTAATATTTGGAGAGAACAACCAGCAAGGCCAGCTCTGGAAGGTTGTTATTTATACGATCATAAAAAAAGACAAATCCAGCTCCCGATGTTACTAAATTGTCTTTGGGAAAGGAGCTAAGAGGCACTGAAGTGTGCTTCTGCCGCAGTGGGGATAAAAATAAAATTGTCGGCAAGTCATCCCTGATAGCGGGGCTGGAAGGCTGCTGTCCAGGCGGCGCCAGGGGTGGCCCCTCGGCCTTTTCCAGGCGCTTTCACATGACACGGTGTCCTCTGACGGTGTGGACGTTGCTTCGCTCCTTGGAGGCTGTTTCTGCAGACAGTTTGGGCTGGGCATAGATTCTTTTATTGTGATTATCGAGCTATATAGAATAATCCAGAAGAGGCAAGACAGCAGTTGGATTACGTCTGGTGTGCTCTCTCTCTTTGCTTGAGGGATAGGGAATTTCAAGTCGGCTTTTCTTAATTGTTACCTGCAGGGTACGCGTTCCTGCCTGAGCTGGCATCTCCCTGTCCTGGCTGCCAGACGACAGGGGCTGACGTAGTTTTACAGGCTGCTGCCCCTCGGGTGGTGGAAAGTCTGGGGCAGGAAGAGAAATCTGTCCTAGCGAGAAGATACCCTGGGAAGTGTCTGTCTAGCTCAGAGAGACTGCCCACGACACCGCATCCCAGGCAGGGAGGTGCAGCTCATTGCTGTGATCCACGGTAGTGAAGTCATGAATCCTGAACTCGCGAATTCTGCACCATTGCTTCTCTGGGACTTACAGGGGCAATGTCCTGCAAGCCTCCGCTCACAACATGTCTGTCCACCAATCAGTATGTAACCTTGCTGTATGTGCGTTCCTGTTTAAAGACACCTTATTTAATAGAGATTGTTGATTCATTCACATGGAACTCACAGCCAGCAGCCCCGGAACTCATGTCTGAGCAAAGCTCTTTTCACACATAAGGTGCCTGACAGCCTTTGTGTGTGGAAGAACACCAGACGCCACTTTCCACCCTGTGCTGAGGGGCCCTTTAAATCGCAAAATCACCAATGGAAAGCCTTCCAATGTGAAACACATGGCACTGTATTCAGTGGCTGCAAAAAGGAGATGTTTTGCAGTATGAGAGTTGAAACAAGAAGGCAGAGGGTCGCCCTGCTCCTCCTCAGCTGGGAACGTGCTCATTGAGTGAAATTTTTTGCAGCTCTGTGCGTGCCAGAAATGACCACAAAAGCCCTGCGAGTATTGATTTGGTGGTTATAAATGACTTTTTACCAAATAGTTGAATTTGCCAGTCCAGAATCTGCAAGCGGTGAGGATGAACTGTAACTGAAAGCACGACTCAGAAACGTAGGCTTCTCTAGGGCACTGCTGCCTCCTCTTTGCACCCAGTCCTGGCCCAAAAGGGTGCCACAGCCCCTCCGCCACGCCCCGGGCCTCTGAGGCTAACTTACAGCACTGGATGTACACCTGGCTCTGCTTTGTTCCTAGGAACCACCGAGATCCCAGTTTGGGGAAGTGGACACTTGTCTCACAAATTACGTGAGTCCATCTCCCTGTTTAGTTCACCTGCCTAGAAAGTATTGGTCCAGTGAGGACCTTGGCCTGGTCTTAGCCAGTCTTCCTAAGGGTCTGGAGTGGTGGCCAGCTGCTAGGACCAGCACGTGAGACCCAGCAGCTCCCTGCAGGCTTCACTTCTCGTACCCGACAGTCATGGAGCGTGTGCACCTGTCTGATGGTGGGAAGATGTGGCTCCTGCCTTCAGGGTGTTGACAGCCCTGAGGAGAGGCACATGGATGGATAAAGTACAGCCGGTAATGCTACCATCCGGCTCAGCCCAGCATGCTCTGTGGTCTGCGTCCTTCTCGTCCAAATCCCCTTAGGGACCTCTCCCCCATACTGTTCCACCAGCACACAGCACATCTGTCCTTTTCTTCTCAAAGCACATTCCTTCTCTTCATCCTTCTGCTGTGCTCGTTGGTACTCCCATAGCCACCCCAACCTGCATAGATCCTGCCTCATTTCCCATCAATTACTGCATGGCGTACAACTTGCCCTCTTCGCACACTGAGTCATGGCCATAGATTCCGCAGGACGACCAGAGAAAGACGTTTAAAATGCAAATGTGTCCAGGTCCAAAATCAATACAACTTTACATGAAATACTCTAAAGGCTGACATCTCAACAAACAAAGAGAGCATTGATGTTTCACTTCCTCCGTCAAATACTAAGACCTTTTAATGGATCTGAAATGTTTCACATGACACTGCTGTGACCTCTTTTAAGTGTATGTCATCTTTTCCAATGTGGACATTTCTGTAGGTATGCTTTAGTTTCTGTAAATCCTTTTGTAATGTGACTAAGTTGAAAAGAACATTAATAATTCTTTCAAAAAAACCCAGAATGCACTAATATTTCTCTCTATGGAAATATTTATGCTTTGTATTTTATTATAATTTACGTTTTTCGAAGATTGCTAAAATCTTAACATCTATTTGTATCTAACGTATAAAGAACACCCGATTTTTATGCACTACACACATTTTCTCATTGAATGCTACCAACCCCAATGGCTTAGAGGATCAGAGATGTTAAGTAGCTAGCACGTAATTACACAGCTGCTTGAAATTGTAATCCAATCCATATTTTCACAGTTCTCAGAAAAAAAATATGTCAGGATTCCCTTGGGAATGACAACTTGAATATAAGGACTGAAGTCCTGTAGAGTTGCCCCTTATTCAGTGGGAACAAGGTTCTACCTCACAAACCTTATGTGGTTTGTTATTTATCATTCAGGGTTCACCTAGAGAAGCAAAATCAATAGAATGCACATATATATATATATATATATATACACACACATATATGTATATATACATATATGCACACACACATAGTTTATGTGTGTGTGTATATGCATGCACACATAAGTTTTATATACATAGCATATATATACATAATATGTATGTTATGTATATAGGTATATATGTATCCCTATATACGTATACATACATACATATATATAGAGGGGAAGATCTTTGTTACAAAGAATTGGCTTATATGATTGGCTAGCTAAGCAAGTCACAAATCCATAGGGCAGGAAGTTAGCACCGAAAGATTACGTTCTGGCCCGAACCCACCAGCAGGGAGCTGCAGCTCTCATCCACCGGCAGAATTTCTTTTCTTACCTCGGGAAACCTCAGCCTTACCTTTATGGCTTTCCAACTGATTCGGTGCCCCCCCCTTCCCCCCTTCCCCGCCTCGATTAATCAAGACAACCTCCCTTATTTAAAGTCAACCATTTAGAGGCTTTAATGACATCTGTGCAATTCCTCCACGGCAACCCCTGGATTGCAGTTTGTCCAATGACAGGAACTGTCGCTGATACATGCAAAAAGGCCTCACAAGCATCGAGCAGTGACTTACCAGGAGCTGCTGAGATAAGCGTGACTTACTTACTGGCAAGCCTTTATCTTTTGAAGTCTGTAACTTTGGCTGCAAGGGCTACTCACTGCCTTTCCTCTGACTTCCCTAGAACCCAGCGGTTCTCTGCTAGGGGCGACTTTTCCTCTCTCAGGAGACATTTGGCAGTGTCTGGGACACTTGCGGTTGTCACAGCTGAGGTGTTGCTACTATCATCTCGTGAGTAGAGGCCAGAGATGCTGCTAAACGTCCTCCAGTGTGTAGGACAGCTGCTTACAGCAAAGAATCACCCTGTTTCAATCGTCAATGGTGTCTGGGTGGAGAATTCTGCTCTAACCCAGAGAGCCAGCAAAATCGGAGCACGTCCTATGTGACATGTGCTCTAAATGAACTAACTTAGTCAATCCTTGGATACCTGCAGGGGTAATTTTTAAAATAACTATTTTTTTGTTTATCTTACTTAAGCAGAGGAGGAAATAAATGCTCAGGTGTTGCTATCGCCCTCAGTTGTGGTGCTCCTAAGTGGAGGGGGCCAGGGTTTGACCCTGAGTTCTCTGAACCCCAGCGCTGTGCTTCTCTGCCACCTACTCTGTGATGGCAGTTCCCCTTCAGGCTTTCTCCTGCATCTGGAGGTGGCTTTGGCCTCAGCTTGGGTGGTTCCCAGGTGGCCTGGTCTCTTGCTGCTCAGGTCAGACGTCAGGGGTGAGATGAAGCCTCCCCCACTTATACAGGTCGGGGGAGGGCATTTAGCACAGTGGTGGGGAGCCTCAAACCTCAGAAAGGGGTGCAGGGTCCCAGCTGTGGCTCCCACCCTGAGGCTGGGAAGCCTGGTTGATCTCAGCGAACATCAGATCCTCAAATGCAGAGCTGGTAACCAGTGCAATTTCCTCATGGTGAGATTTACCCAAGAACATGCACGGAAAGCATTTAATACAGGCTACATAGTAAGTTCCGATAATAGTAATTTTTGCTTCTAAGCTGGTCTGACCACTCACTTTCCAAGAGCAATTTAACACCCCAGGTTTTCCCATTTTCAAATACCTCCACAGCCAAGTGGGCCAAGTGCAAACCTTGGGATTACGGGCCACCGGCCCTCAGATGTCTCAGCACTGTGGACCCCAGTCAGCAAAACTCCCAAACGGAATTAGTTCTGAATAGTCTAATATTTATTCAGTGTGTTAGTTGCATTTCGTTGGCAAAGTTGGGGTGATAGGAAACATATAAAATATTAACATCTTTAAAAGTTGCCTTAAAGTCTTATTTGGAATATGGCAAAAATAAAAACAAAATCACACCTATACATACAGATAAAATTTTAAAAAATAGATTTTTCATTATGACAGAAAAAAAAATAAGCCCTGCTGATAGGCGCTGATAAGGAATAGCACTTTAAAAATTATCTGCCATTTCTTTTGTTAGAAATGTCTTTCAAACAGACAAATTGGGCAAAATTCTCTTTATCTTGTTAGTCATTATGAAGTAGCACACTTAGCTTTCATAATTATGTTCAGGTAATCAAAAAATCTGCATCTGTCATTTCGTTTGATTCTAATAATGCAGAAATGAGGGTAATTTGTAGGCGTTCATGCGGTGTGCCCTGTGTGCCAGGCCTTGTGCGTCGGGGGAGGGACTCGGCACGAATGGGTCCGGGTCCTGTAGGACCTCAGCGTCTAGTTGCATCATTGACTAATACAGTAGGGTGTCAGTTCTAAAAGGGGACTGTGCAGGCCACTGTGGGACCCAGAGCAGGGATCTGACCTCAGACTCAGGGAGATGTGCACATGTGTGCAGAGTGAAGACCTTTGAGCTGAATCCTGAACAAATGTGGGGATTTGTGCAGTGGAGGCGGGAGGGGAAGGCGTCTGTTGGCAGTGGCAACAGCTCAGACACTGGCATGGGGCTGCATGCCCTGCCGGATGGGGCGGGGCCCGGGTGTGGCAGGAGAGGAGGGTGAGGTGTTGGCCGGAGCCAGGTCAGGTGGGTCCTTGTTAGCCATACCAAAGAGTTCTCATTTTTCCTGAGAGCATTGCAGTGGCGTGGAGGGTCTGGAGCGTGTGGGCTGTGGGGCTATGCAGAGGAGTGATTTGGGGTGATGAGATGGAAAGGTGGGGTGCACTGGAGATGGCAGACCCTGTGAATGTGTAGTGTTGCCGTGGGGTGTGCATGTCTGTGTGGATTCTGTCCCTGTGCAGCTCCAGCTCCTGGGGTCCACTTTTCCTCCATCCTCTAAGACGCCCTGTCCTCTCTGCAGATATAAGCCCTTTTCTTCCTCTCTGAAATCACTCCAGGCCTCTGAGTGAGAAGGCCGTCACTGTCCCCAGAAGTGGGATGTTTTCTCCTTTGCAAAGAGAAATGGCTGATGTGGCACAGCACCTGAAGAGCAAGCTGAGGGCTCCCAAGGAGATCCGGAGAAGCCGGGTGCTCCCGGGTCTTTATTCTCCTGTGAATGTGGAAGAAACTGAGACAATCAGCTCTAATGCGCCTTTTGGAGCAAAAATTAATATAAGACCCAGATTATATTACATTATATTGCACTGTATTATATTATATTATTATATTATATTATATTATATATCTGGTATTATATTATATTATATTATTTATACTATAGTATATAGACCCAGTATTATTACATAAGACCTGGTCTTTATTATATTATATTATATTATATTATATATTATACCTGGTCTTATATATAGTAAAATAAGACCAGGTCTTATATTAATTTTTGCTCCAAAAGGCGCATTAGAGCTGATTGTCTGGCTAGGTCTTATTTTGGGGGAAACACGGTAGTTGCTGGGAGGATTCAATGTAATAGCACACCAAGTGGCTAGGATAGTGCCTGCCTCCATAAGAGCTGTTATTACCATTCTCATCGCTGCTGCTGCTGTTCATGGTTAACTACGTCACCCTGCTCTAGTTGCTCATTCATTCAAGAACCACCTGTTTTTGTTTTATACCCTCTAAGCTCCACCCACTGGACACAGGTACATAACAACTTATCTGTTCTCCCAAATAACTCTGATTACAGTTACTCAAACTCCGTGGCAGACCTCTACGGGAGGAATTGCTTTCTTCATTTTCCAGAAAAGATTGCTGAGGCCAAGTGTGTTTCCAACATTTAAAAAAAGCTCTACTTTGTGATGAAATAAGTATATCACATTCATCTCACATGGGCGTGCAATTTGAAGGTAGGGAATTGGCAATTTTGAGCACCTATTATATGCTGAGAGATTTCTTTATGGGAAGTGGAGCCGGGATTCAAACTCAAGACTTCTGACTGTGGATTCTTTTCTTGAAGCCACAGTTGGACTCATGCCAATGCACTGCAGTGATAAAGTGTTTTACAATTTACAAAAGAATTTAATAGCTGTGACCTTCGTTTTGAGCCCTTGCCAAGAATCATGGCAAAACCGTTAGGGCATGTGTTACGAGGCGGGGGCGGGGGGGGGGGGGGGGTGAGGCCGAAGTGAGTGAGGCACCTTGTCCGGGTGGCCTAGCGAGCGGCTGGCAGAGCCAGGAGACGACCCAGGTTGTGTGCTGTGCGCCATGGGGCTGCCTCCTTACGGGATGAGGTGGCCATCAGTCTCGTCTTGACCTTCGGAACTCCTTCCCGAGTTAGAGCCGGATCTGCTCTCTGATACTAAGCTATGAGCCTCCCCCACAGCTCTTTTGTTGGGCTGAGGGGAGAGGTGGGGGAGAGCCCGTTCTCTCCTCCAGCCTCCGGTGGGTCATGCTGACTCATTCTTGAATGCTGCTTCTACCTCTCCAGGGCGGATTCCACCAGCACCAACATACCCTAGGGTATTCCTTCTGTCATAAATCTGCCAAAGAGATTGACATCAGCTTGGCTGGCAGTGCCTCCCCAAGCCGCCTGGGAGGAAGGATGAGAGGCATCCCTCCAACTTCCTTTCCAGACTGCTGAAGCAAAGGCAGGCAATGAAATGAGCCTGAAAATATGCTGTTGGGAAGAGCCCTGGGGTTCTGAAAAGTCAGGAATGCCTGGGCAAAAACTGTTCTCTCCCGGGGAGTCAGGCTCCGTAGGGCGGCTGATGGGGAGACCAGCTAACGTAATGGGCAGGAAATGGCCTCTGGACTGAGGACCACGTCTTCAGCTTTGGGCTACATCAGCTGCCAGAGCTGATGCTTTATTCAAGCACCATGCTATGTAGCTGCTAGGGAAGCGCCAGAAGAATCAACACTAATGAAATCTTTTTGATGAGCCAACAGCTGGATTTGGCAAGAACATGTTAGCATATGAAATCAGGCAGAAAAAGGGTTTCCAACATTTTAAAAAAGCTCTGTTTTGTGATGAAATAAGTATATCACATTCATCTCAGATGGGCGTGCAATTTGAAGGTAGGGAATTAGCAATTTTGAGCACCTATTATATGCTAAGAGATTTCTTTATGGTATCACCATTTTATTTTATGAAATATTTTGTTTTCCGTGTAACACATGGTCATGGTTAAAGAAACCTTAAGGTTAAGTTAACCCATTTGGCAAGTAACCTAGATCAGCAAAAGTGCTGGCTGCGGGTGAGAGAAATCTGGAATGACTGATAGAAGGAGATATCAGCTCCGGTCGTGGCTCCAGCTGTCGTGGTGGAGATGGTAGCTTTTTAGTTACTTTTCTGAAGAATGAGTTTGAAGATTGAGTCAACTTAATGTGAGGCCTGGCTGGATCTGCATGGTGACAGGGATGAGCTGTCACAGACCCTGTCCCTGCTCACCGCCTTCCCTTGGGTCCTGACCCCTACTCCTGCGGCCCAGCCTGACTTCCAGTGGTCAGCATCTCGGCGTGTTGGCGTGTTGTCACAGGTAGAAAAAACCCAGTCTGCCTGATAATCTGGTGAGGTAGAGTTTCCTGGGAATCATGTCCTCCCAGGAAAAGTCCCTAAACTATGATTCATGTACGTGGGGGTGTAAACCCTTCAGCTCCCTTGCTTGTTGGCCAAGATGATTCTGAGATTTTTTTAATACCGTTCTCCATAGTTTCTCCGTGGGATTAAGGGTAGTAGACCACTTGAGTAACTGGTTTACAAACACAAGCTTGTCAGCCACTTTTCCTTCCCGGGTCATGTCCCTCTCCCATCTCTGTTGCTTGCACCAACAAACTGCTTGCTCCTGAGTCCATTGCTTACAGCAGGACTCGTCTAACTATAGTTCATGGGCCCATCCAGTCTGTTGCCTGTTTCTGTAAATAACGTTTTATTGGAACACAGCCACGTCTCCGTCTTTATGTTTGTCTATGGCTGCTTTTGCGCTACCAGACAGAGTCGGGTGAATAGTTGTGACAGAGTTGCTATGGCCAGGAAAGGTGGATACGAAGTACAGTTACTGTGGCCCTTTAAGGAAAAAGTTTGCTGACTCCTAGCTAATGTGCTTCTGGGGGGACCCAGACTGAAAGAAACACCATGTTTAGGCCACGATGGGCGAAGAAAGTCGAGTGTTTACTGAAGCATGGAACGTCAAGGTGTAGAGAGAAGACTGCCGTGAGAGGAGCAGAGACCTGTGGTGGAAGGATCTAAGATCACTGTCTAGGACATACCTGGGGACATACTTACCCCAACCTCACTTCTTATTTCTCAAGAGTGAAATAATAATAGTCCTCAAGGGCCCTTTTAAAACACCAGCTGGTCCTGGCAGCTTCCCCGCTAAGATACTCTCTCCCAATCCTTGTTGTTCTAGCATCTGTTTCTCCCTTTATTCTTGCTCTCATGGGAATGGCTAGTCTTCCTCTTTGAGTCAACCACTAGTCTGTGAGCTTCTTGGGATCAGAGATTAAGCCATATCATCTTATGCTAACTCCATCTTGTTGGGAGGGCATAATCTCGTTCACGCAGGTGCTTGATCAAAGCTTTCTGAATCGAGTGTGCCAACTCCCACCCCCTCCTGTCATTTTCCTTCTTGGCAACCTCTATGGTATGCACACAAAGCCAGTGGGGCTGGGGAGGGTCCCTACCACCCTCTGCAAGCTAGTTGGCTCAGATGTACATGAACTTGACCCTATGACCTTGGATTCATTATCTCTCTGTGCCAGCCCTCTGAGCCAGTCAGCTCGAGACAGATGGCTCTTCAAAGCCAGTGACTGGGATTTTGGAGCAGTCATTGCCCAGATTGTAAACTTCCTTCCAGCTAATTCTTATCCCTACGCTGGACTATAAGTGAGTCCTCCCCATTCTCTAAAAAGGCTCCCTCATCTCCATTAGGCCAGAGTGCCAGGCTTTTTTCAAACTTGGATGATAATCCAAAGATTAAAGTCCATACTTTCCCAAAGGGCACCTTTTCAAATTCATCATGAATTTCTATGAAACACGTTAAGTAATGCATTCCGTTCCTGCTGATGGATGAAATGCTGATGCCATTATCATAATGTAGTGCCTTATTTTTTTGGCTGAAAATTATATTAGGTTTTTGACATGAGGAGCAAAGTGGCAAACTGCAATAAACTGCAAGAGAAATCAGTTATAATTCAATAGTCACGGAGGCCCCTGGAGGGTATAATAACAGTAACAACAATAAAAACAGCCCCCCACCAAGTTGCTCATCAGGTCCTGGGATTCCGAGTGGATGCTGTTTTGATTACATTGCTGGGCCAGCAGATCAAATCGTGACTCCACTGATGGACAAGCATCAATCATGTTGGCATATCTGATGGAGCCAAACAGCATGCCGATTTGATGATTGCTTCGTGAAATTTATCATCCGTGCAAGCACGGTCAGGCATTCTAAACTCTGCCACCCGCTAGGACCAGTACACAGGGTTGTGGATGGGTGTTAAACCAAGAGCTGGCCCATTGTTGTACAGACATGCACACCCTGAACTCTGCAGCCATGGGTCCCTTTTCCCGGGGAGCGCCTGGCAGTGGTGACTTGGAATTAAGTTTTGGAGTTGCTTTAGTGCCCAGGTATATGAATCAGAGCCAAACAGTGGGCAATTTCAGAGTTATTTTGCTGATTGGCCTTCTTCAAATATAAATCTGCATTTCATCGCACTTAGCCTGAGTGGGAAGGGATTCCAGCTGCAGGGGCTTTGCGTCTAGTTTCCAGACCTAGAGCTTATGATGGGAGAGAAAAGAAATTTATGGGGATTGGGGACAAGGGTCTCAAGACAAGACACGCTGTCACACACACCACACACATATACTTGTACACACACAGTGTACACACGATACACACGTGCTTGTACACACACAGTGTATACACGATACACACGTGCTTGTACACACACAGTGTATACGCTACACACACGTGCTTGTACACACACAGTGTATACGCTACACACACGTGCTTGTACACACACAGTGTATACACTATACACACGTGCTTGTACACACACACAAGCGCATATACCAATACACATTATACACATGCACAAACACATATTTTTATAATTAAGGAAATGGGATTTGGGGGCAGAGGAGCATTATTTTAAAAACTAGATGGATCGAATTCTGCCAGGTCAGTGGAAGAAAAGACATACTTTCCTTCACCGCTCCCCCCTCCACACATGTAAATTTGGACATGCTTTTTTCCTTGAGGTTTTCTACCCTGTTCCCTGATAACACAGTATAATCTTAGTCCTCCAGACCTTAGATACCTGGTTTCTTCTGATGTTGTAAGGCTCTTTGTGAAGCTGCCTTGTGTTTCTCCATCGTTTGGTTTCCATTCTCCCTCGGTTCGGCCGGTTTACCGCTGTCCAAGTTCTCTTTGGTGTCTTGGTGCCCACTCTTTCTGCTTCAGCAGGGCCTGACTTGCCACGAGCATCCATATCCTTCGCAGGCACACTGCACCCACCTGGACCCATTCCTAAAGCTGTCTTCTGGAAACAGATTGGTTGCACTGAAGGGGGAAAGAAGTCAACAACACTGGCTGTGCTTTTTCATTTCCAGCTCCATTCAGTGCCAGCTTTCTCTGATGGTCTGTTAACATTTCCAAGCTTCTCAGAGCATTTCCAGTTCAATAAAAGGGGAAGAACAGGACTTTTGAAAAATAAAGAAACGTCAAGCCTGGGAATGCCAGTGAATCTCCCCAGAGGAACACGCACCGACTTGTCTAATGGCTCGTATTTGCCTCTTCTGCTAATTAGCTCGCTGGGCCAACCAAGGCATCCTTCTCCCCTGAGCCTCAGTTTCTTCTTCTGTAAAAACTAGAAGGTTAGATTGCTAAGGTTTCTCTGAGTTGTATAAAATAATAAGATACGTTAAAGCTCCAGTGATTTGAGTTGAAATCCAGATTAGCTTTTCCCGGCAGGAGTTTTGACTCTTGGTGAGTGTGCAGCCCAGGAGACCCTTGGGTGATGGTGGAGGCCTCTGCAGCAGCCACATGTGCACCCCCTTTCTTAAAGAAGGGGGGCAGATTCACACCATCTGTGCTCACCGGAGCATTGCCCCTCAGCCTGCTTCTCCCCACTGAGGACACAGGGCTCCACGTGGAGTGCATCCAGTGGCCCTGCAGGGCAGTGCTGACGACGGCACAGCTGCCTGCCTCATGCCAGAGGCTCAGGCTAGCTCTGTCTCTTTACGGGAAATGGGGGTGTGGTACAGGAGGACCAGAAACGGTCCAGGCTTGAAACAGAAAGGCCGGGGTTGGAATCGTGTCCCCTGTCACTGTTTAGCTGTGAGATCTGGCGCAAGTTACCTCGTCTCTCTCAGCCTGCAGGATCCGCTCATAACACCTTCAGGATGTGGAAGCAGTGGCAGTGCCCTGAAATCCACGGCATGTACATCAGTGCGAAACTACTAGCCCTAGTCACGGAGATATGAGCATTAAAGGGGGAGAGGGTATGGACCTCATCCGAGAGCATCCGGAAAAGCTGTGTCCTGCCTGAACAGCCCACTATACGTCTGAAACCTGCACAGTCACCTAAAACTTGAAAACTACTTGACATGTCTTCGTCATGCCCCTCCGCTTCCAGCATCATATACGTTTCTTCCTGCCAGGAAGCTCATAGCTACATTCTTTTTTTAAAAAAAAATCAGCTGCATGTACTCTTCTATTTGGTACATGTACTTTTCCTTCAAATTTCTATTGCACAAATAACATATATATTTTTTTATTGTACTCTTTTGTAACTCCTTAGGAAAAAATGAAAAATACACGTTTTAAAACTAGTTGCAAGAAGAAAACAACACCCAAATGATAGTTACCTTTATTCACCAGTTGTTAATATTTTGAGACATTTCTTTTAAATCTCACATTTCCTTCTTCTTTTTTGAATAAGCCGCACATCTCATGGTCTTTCACCCCTAAATTCTGCAGCATTCCTTTCCTAAGGACAATGATCTTATGTCACGGCAATATAATTATAAAGTTTAGGAAACTTCACAGAATACAATGCAGTAGCCCCCCTTATCTGGGGGGTTATGTTCCAAGGCCCCCCGTGGATGCCTAAAACCACCAATAGTTGCACACTCTGTACGCACTATGTGTTCTCCTCTACGTGCGTACCTGTGATAAAGCCTAATTTATAAATTAGGTCATTTCACGGATAGCTGTGTTCTTACCATAGATCTTAGCAACTTTAGCGTACGTTTTATTTTCCTTATTAAGTTGAGAACTTCCTTTTCACTGAAAGGAAATGCTTTTAAGGCGTTTCTTTGGCATGGCCAGCATCACTGCGCTTGCCTTTTGGGGCCATTATTAAGTAAAATGGGGGCGACTTGAACACAAGCCCTGTGATACTGCGGCAGTTTGATGTACTAACCGGCCAAGACGGCTACAAAGTGATGAGCGGGTGGGTCACAGATGGGGTGTGGATTTACCGGCCAAAGGGGCGAGTCACGTCCTGGGCGGGACAGAGCAAGACGATGCGAGACTTCATCCCGCTACCCAGATGGTCTGCCATTTAAAACTCACGGATTGTTGGTTTCTGGAATTGTTCATTTAATACTTTCGCACTGTGGTTGACCGTGGGCAGTTGAAACCGTGGAAAGCAAAACTGTGGACGAGAGGGAGCGAGGGGCCGCTACTGGCCTGTTTTCTCATCTGCAGCCTATACTCACATTTTTCCGAATTATCCCCCTGATATCATTCACAGCTTTTTCCACCCATCGTGATTCCCTTCCGAGACCACACACTGCTTCTACTGCTCGTTTATATGTCCTCAGTCACCTTTAATTGAGAGTTATTCTTCAGTCTTTGCTTTGGTCTTTCATGACTGTGTGAGATTAGGGTCTCAGGGGTACTCCTTCCCCAGCACTTCCAGCAGGCCCCCTGGAGAGTCCCAAACGCAAGTCGTGGAATTGTGAGTGCCCAGGGCCTGTGAGGTGGGGAGGGCGCTGGCAGCTTCTGCCCCGATTACACTGACAGTTTTGAACAACACAGGCCAGTTGTTTTGTGGACTGTCCCTCAATTAGGACTGGTCTTGTTTTCTCTTGTTTAGATTCCAGTGTCCTCTGAGCGCCCCATATTAGAAGGCACACAATGCAATACTTCCCATTATCGATGAGCTCACCTTTGGTCACTGGTTCAGGTAGAGCCTGTCAGGTCTCTCCACTGTAAACGAATCCATTTCCCTGTTTCTAATAAATAGAGAATCTCTGAGAAATACTTTGAGGCTGTAAATATCCTCTTCTGCAATAAAACTCCTCCGCCATGGTATGAACGTACGTGGTAGTTTATAAATTAGGACCCTCAACATCTTTGAGACGGCTCCCATTGGGAAGCGAGGTCGACACTTCTCCCTGAGGCTGTGCTGGCTTTGGACTTAGAGGACAGGGCAAGTGGTGCTGTGTGATCTTGGAGGCTCCTTTTAGGTCATACAGCTTGTGACTTGTCCTGTTGGGATGTCGGCTTTGGAAAAGCGAGGCACCCTGTAGGAAGTCTGACCACCCTGAGATGGCCGTGCTGGAGAGGCCAGGAGTAGGCACTTGGGTCAACAGCCCAACAGAGCTGCCAGCCAACAGCCAGCACCAGTTGCCACCCCTTGAGTGACTCACCTTGGATGCCCCAGCCCAGTTGAAACCTAAAGATGGCTGAAGCCCCGTCCGACTTGTGACTCCAGTCCTTGCGAACAAGGATTGCCCAGAGAAGCATGTCCTGAATTCCTGATTCACAAAAACTTGAGCAGAAGAAAATGGCTGTTTAAGCCCCTGAGATTTGGGATGATTGCTATGCAGCAATAGTAACTGAAACAGCATTCATGGAGGATTCTTGCCTGAATCAATTAGTATATCGGTGGCTGCTAAAAGGCAACTTTAATTTTATCATTCTAATTTTATTACTCTTCCTGTGTACACCCTCCCTACTGCTAACATCCTCAAATCCTTTTAGGAATAGCTTCTGCTTATCATATTATTTCTCCAGGAAAAAAAAAAAAAGGGCCATCGGAGCTAAGACCAAAACAAAAAATGAGAATCTGTTTCTCATTAATTGCTAACAAATAGTCGAGAGGCTACAATGTCAGTTTCTTCCAATGAAATGACATTTTTGTCCTCTTGGCTAAGAATTGAAGATTTGCATCAGAAGACATCAAATTTATGTCATTTTCTCCATTGAAAGGAGTTCCTTGAAAATGGTACATTCAAAGTGCAAATATAAAGCGAGAACTAAACAGCCTTGTCTCTCCTTCTCCTCCCCCACTGCCCCTACAGTGTGTCTCCTGACCTAAGACACCAAGGCTGCCAGATGCAGACGGACTGTGTCCTTTTCATGATGTGCAGCTGGCTGTCTCCAGACAGGGCCAGCACATGACATGACCCCAAATTATGCTTCTTTAGTGAATTAGGTGGGAGGATGTGTGAAGATGATAAAAGAGAAGGATTGGACTTTTAAAATCTTTCAGGAACACAAGCAAAAATAATAAATCTGGGTCTTAAAATAGCCAATGGGTTAAAATCACTGAAGAATCTCCAGGGAGGAAGTATTCATTAGCAGGAAGAAGACATGCATATTATTCGGAACAGATGTATATCAGGACCATCTTCAAGCTGTTCGTGTGCAAAAGCCAGGTTTCCGCAGACGGGAGAGTTTTGTGTCTTAAATTCGGTAAGCAGACTTAAAGACCTACTATGTGTTCAGCCTCATGATAGGAGCCAGGGAGGTGCAATTAGAAATGTAAGACATTGATTTTTGGACTCAAGGGATTTTCAATTAATTTGGGGAGACAAGACATACACAAATATGTTGCACCTTTCCCCATTCTCTGTCTCCATCTCCTATGCACTGTCTGTAACCCCCACCCCATTCCACCCCATCCCAGTGATTAAGAATTCGAGCTTAGCAGCTCTGTGACCTTGAGCAAGTTACCCTTCTTTTACCTCAGTTTCTTCATCAGTAAAATGGGAATGATTATAGTGCCTCATTCATTGTGGTGATTTGAGGACTAAAGGAGGTTCCTAAGGTCTTTGCCTGGCACCTGACTGCCAAGTGGTAAGTGTCCACAAAGATTAGCTCTTCATCCGTGTCTTCCTCTTGTCCTGTTTCTCCCTCTGCAGTGATTAGACATACAGCTCCTAGAGTCGAATGCCTGGGTTCAAATCCTACCTTCAGGCTTTCTTCCTTTAGCCAGAACTGGATTCCACTCCAAAGCCTTTGTACTTGCTCCCAGATCTTTGCACAGCAGACGTTTTCCCCCCATTTCAGTCTTAGCCAAAATGTCACCTCCTCCAAGAGGCCTTCCCTGACCACCTATCCCTTATTATGGTTTGCTGTTTCCTTTGATTCTTGTTTACTCTTTCTCTCTCTCTACTGTAATTTAAGCTCCACAACAGCAGACCCTTTGTCTTTCATATTCTTAGCACGTGCAAGAGATTTGGTCACCCAGAGGCAGTCAACACATGATTATTGATTTAATGGAGAAATGAATAAATGAAAAACTGAAAAAAATGGGAGGAAGTTCACAAGCCTCCTATCCCTCAAAGATGACTTCTAACATTGATCTAACATGAGTGGATTGTAATGTTCTTGAAGGTAGATATGAAGTCTTATTCCTGGCTGAAATTCTGGGATCCTTCATATGAGGTGTGTCATGTAGGACTGCAGGAATGTGTGCTGCACCGAGTATGACAGGCTTTCACTAAACTTTCATCTCATTCATTGATCATGACACACAAATCCACACCCTCTGCTCATCGTGGGGCCTAAGTCCTCGGAGACTTCTTTCCTGCTTACAGGACGTCATTTGTGCCTTCAGATAGAGCCCCCGACTTTACAGAATAGCACAAATTCTCTTCCACTTTCCCCTTTTCTCTGAGCTGCCCGCCTCATGAGTCCTGTTCCCATTCCTCCTCACCAAAGAGTTTCAGGTTCCACTGTCAGGTGTGTTTTGGGTAAATATCTCTGTTTACCCAAAAACT
Organism: Rhinolophus ferrumequinum; assembly: GCF_004115265.2. Classification (NCBI taxonomy): domain Eukaryota; kingdom Metazoa; phylum Chordata; class Mammalia; order Chiroptera; family Rhinolophidae; genus Rhinolophus; species Rhinolophus ferrumequinum. Next base: position 67,807,050 of record NC_046297.1, on the reverse strand, counting down.
GTTCCGTCTCCATGATCACTGCAGGCTCACAGATCTGTGACCAACTCTGCTGTCCCAGGGTCCCACTGCGTGTGGCAAGCACTTGGATGTGGGTGTCCTAAAGATCAGCCCCCAAACTGAGACTCAGGTCAAAGTGTTTCCCTCATGCCTAACTGTCCTCGTCCTTTTTTGTCCCCACTCTTCCCCATCCTCGAAAGACACAGATAACCTGTAAGGCTGGTCTTTCCTGCCTGCTTCCTGCTGTCCAGTGTCAGCCTCTAAAGGGCAAGGGCCACACCTACCCGACTGTGCCACACGGCCAGCCCTGATGAATGGTCTGTGAATACGTGACTGCATACATAAGTGCAGGCTTGCCAGATCCCAGAAACAAGCCAACCCCAAACGCTGCCTCTGTAGCCCATAGTCTTTATATAATAGTAATGACAATGAACAATGTCATCGCTCTTATTTTGTGCCAGGCACTGTGTAAGAACCTTAAATCCTTAGCTCATGTAATCATCGTCACAAGCTTAGGAGGCAGGTCTCTTATAATCCCCATTTTAAAAATGAAAAAAAAAACACCAAAGCAAAGCTGGGCATCATTGGTTCTCCAAAGTCGCATACCTGACGAAGGCAGAACTGGGGTTTGACCCAAGGCAGTCTGCTTCCAGAATCAAACTCGTGCAATTTCTCTTTTCAGTTCTTTTGATTGTGTGTCCGATTTGCAGTTACAGGAGCAATGAGGTTTTTTCCATCCTCTCTCCTTGTTGCCAGGCTCAGCCAGTTGTGTGCTGCCCCGTCAGGCTCTTGGGACATCCCAGCAGAGCTCGAGGTGTCCTCCTCCGGCCGCCCACAGCACCATGCTCATAAGATACATGTTAGTAGGGGTCCATAACTAGGCAATGATTTCTTTCCCCAGCAAACTCAAGTGTCTGAGTGACAGGCATCATATGACCCTGCAGTGTGTGCTCCTGGTGGTCAGGGTCACGGAGTTCTCACCTCTGTTCCTTCAGCACCAAGGACAGTGCCTGGCACCTGTGAACATGCTCTGAGGACATGTCCTGAATGGAGTTATCAATACCCAGGGGTGTTCTCATAAACAGAAGTAGTCCGATAATGTCTTATGATTTCTGGAGCGCTGGACAGATTGTTGTGTTTTTGGTTATCTTTCCTGCCCGGAGCCACAATGCCTGAAATATTGTCATTATTGAGGCCTCCTTGGGAAATAAGTATTTCTTCCTCTAGGTATCCTTGGTAAAACAAAATATTTTTGTGGGAAGAGTAGTATCTTAAATCTTTAAAACACGTGTGTGACTTGGAGGAGTGCGTGGAGTCTACACCCAGAGTTCTGGGGACACAAGGAGAAAGGACAGCCAGCAAGGAAGGGAGATAAGTGTTGTGAAAGCGTGCTTCCCTTCATTTTCATCTTTGTTGGGAGGCCGTCTCCATATATACATCCCTTTTAGCACTTCTGAGTAGCAACACAAGTCTTCCAGATGGCTGTGGAATAACTTGTAAGGCAGCCTGCAGATTATTCTTGAGAAAAGAAAGTTCTCAAAGTGAATGAAAGCGTGCATTTTCAACATGTTCATTTGAAACTCTAAGAATTTTAAGCGAATTAGACTTATGTGAAATGAGGCACACTCAAAACCCTTTAAAGCTCTGAGAGTCTATCTCAGCCAGGAGACCACACAGACCGCATGCTCTTGTTCTGTGTGGGCACTGCCGTGGGTGCCAGGGCATCAGGAAGGAAGGGGGCAGGGTCTCTGTGCCCAGGGACTTGCAATAGTATCCACAGACCGACCAGTAGCGTGTCTTTGTAGGTAATGATTAGGACCCACCTGTAATTTTCAGGATTTTGAACTCATAATCGAAGTCTTCTTGTGGAGCCATAATCATGGATGTGCAGGAGAACAGAGACACCATCTGTTTGCTGGTGCCCAGAATTACACTGCCTCTGTGTGTGACCACTGTATCTCCAGTGGTAACATTACCAAGTGTATCTCCTTGGAATACATGTATTATTCCATCAGATACAAGGATGGTTGCAGAAACTGTCAGCGAGACCTGTATCTTGCCCCACTTGAGAGTCACAGGAGGAGAGAACAGTAGGTTTTCTTGGGGTGATGATTTTGTAGGGCTCAGAGAGAAGATGCAGGTGTTTGTTTCCTTAAGAGATAATGTAGTAAAAAGTCCTGCAGGATAACTGTCAGCCGATGTCACCTGTAACTGTCCACTGCCCCGGAGGTCACCTGCTGACAGTCGCCCCACACCTGTGGCATCCTGAGTCTCTCTGGCTGTCCGAGGGTGTTCTGTCCATGTGCAGGGCAGGCCAGGAGAGCCAGGGCTTAGCGCCTAGGAGCAGCCCTCCAGCAGAGAGGACGGTCAGCTGGCAGGTACGGACCCAGCTTCTTCACCTTTTGGGAGCCCCCTTCTGAGTGGTGCTTCAGTTGCCCAGGGGTTCTCCTGTGGGACTGAGCCCCAGTTGTCCACCGTGGTGACTTGGTCATTAATCCCAGCTTCCTTGGCTTTCTTCCTGTTGCTGTTTCACTTCCGCACTCTTGAACCATCCTTCCTGGAATCACCTTCCAAATTGGGTACCTGTACGAAATTCCTATCTTAGGATCTGCTTCTGGGGGAGTGCAAATTTAAGATGGTACCTCAAAATACCAGGGAGGTAGCAACATGCCTACAGCAGAGATCTGGGAAGGTTACTGGCGGGGGTGGCTTTGAAGGTGATGCCTCATTGGAACACTGCCCCTGCGGCCATAGCCACTGGTTGTTCTAGGATAACAAACCATACGCCCGAACAAAGGGATGCTCCGCACAGGGGCCTTTGGAATAAGCTTGTCTGAAAGAGCTGCGGTATCTCCCCTTGCATTTCCCATCCGGACCACATGGGGGCACTCTGAAAGCAAGTGGCTCATTCTCTTGGAAGTTGTCTGCCACGTCACTTTCCTGTCTCCTCCGTTCCCCTCACATGACATGACATATAAGACTGGAAGTGCCAAGGAATCGGGTCCATTCTGTGTACACTCACCAGTGTACCCTCAGAGCATCACACAGCGCCTGGTACAGAGTAAGTGTTCAATAATGATTGGCTGCTAAATCAGGTGTTTACCCTTCCCGCATCAAACTCCCCACAGAGGACATGTCACATGCCCCGCCCTGACTGCTCTAATACACACTGTTGGTCAGAAGCGCAGTAAGCCATGAAACCTTTTAGACACCTTTCCTCTAGCCCCGGGCTTCTCAAAATTTTGAGTATTTAAGATTCAGCTAGAGAGCTGGTTTGTGTGTCTATTTTTTCTACTGAATTCTTAAGAGTCGGTTCTGTGTCTTTTGAGTGCTAAACACCTAGTAGAGTACCTGGAATCTTGCAGGTGCTCGGTTTGTGTTTCAGGAAAGAATAAAATTATGGTAAATAATATTTTGTGTACGTGATATGGGTGAGGTCAGTTGGGCAGTTGGTATAATTGGACCTCTGAGAAATTCAGCGATTTGCCCAAGGTCACTGGTGAATAAATGAGAGAGCTAGAGGGAAACCGAGCTCTGCTGATTGCATATAGAGTGCCCTTTTGGGAACAGGACGTACTGGGGGCCCACGGGACATGACGTATAACACTTCTCTAAACCTCTTTTGTGAGAAGAAGACATTTTTTAAAACAAGAGAACTCTTAGAAAACTCAAGGCCTGCTGCTTCATTGGTCAATGACTTAGTTGCCCGGCTATTTGGAATAATAAGTGGATGAACTTATGCCCTGAGAACTTTCCATCTGTACTGTACTGGGAAGTTCTAATTGAGTCTGTCTGGTGGGACGGACATAACTTATGAAAACGATCATCAGTGTTTCCTCTGACTAGCCTGGTTATTTCAGTGCTTCTCTGTTAAGTGGAAATTGGTCATAAACATGGAAGGAAAGGAAAAGGAATTAAGCTAAGTAGCGTGTTGTACGGATGGCTCACAAGCATAAAAACAGATATTCATGAGAGATTTTTTTAAAAAAACATAATTAATAAAACTCTTTAACCTAATTAATGAAATAGTAATCTCACGAATACTCAGTTAATAAAAGTATGTTCATGCATTTTAGAGTTTCGTGAGGGTTTTTATTTTCTGCTAAATATCATTGGTTTTTAAACGTCAGTTCATTTAAAATTTTCTTTGCTCTGTTTATCTTATTTCATAAGTAACATTGTGGCTACCTTAAATGGAATTCCATAAAAACAAAACAAACAAGAGAAAAACATATTTCATAATCCCCAGTCCATCAAACTGTCTTTGTTCGTCTTTGCTTTAGTCTCCATATTGGTATCCATACGTCATTTTTACATTCTTATAATCCTGATCTTGGTATAATTTTATACAAAGACTCTTAGAATTTAGGCCTTAGAAGACAGGTTCGGTGATAGATACAACTGTGGTCACATCAACAATCTCAGTGACTCAATATATTATGCTGTAGGGCTCTGTCACCTTAACTGGTGAGGAGAGGCCCAGCGGGAGCTACTTAGGTGAATGCCTGGGTATAAGCATCCTTTGCAGACTAAAGGACATATGCAACATCAAAGAGAAGACTTCAAGAAATTGAGTTGAAAGAAACCCTCACCAAGAGGAAATGTGTGTGTGAGCATATAAATATCCATGTCTTTTCAAGAGTTGGAGAAATATATGTTTTCAGTTTAAAAAAACATCCTTTCTCCAGCATGAAAAACTCCAGTTTGTCCAATTTACATAACAAGGCATGTTACACAATGCATTGCAAAACATATATTAATCGAAAAGGTTAATGTTGGAAAGGATTAATCTCTTCTTCCCTGGTAACACGGACCTAATTAGATCTTTCCAGAAGCAGATGGACAATTCTGCTCTCCAAATCGAGATATTTATGTAAATATCACTGAGCTAATTGATACTCAGCTGAATCAAAGGAAGGTAAACAACAGGCTTTCATGGTGTTAACAGTTGTGAGTTTGATTTACTGCATTAATGACTTCCTGGAACAAACTGTTATCCAGAGTAAAAGAGATTCTGGGATCTAATTTATTTTCTTGACTATTAGAGTCACATTGAGGGTGAGCTCTGTTTACAGGAAGTAGCCAAGTTAGAGGACAGGAACTTCCCACAGGTCCCCTCGGTCCGAGAGGATTTGTTGTTCTGCATGAGCGTTCGGTGACTCACTGAAGAGGATTACATGAGCGACCGCCTGTCATTAACTAATGACTCCACTGAGTCAAGACAGTGTGGGCTGAGGGAGAGCCTAACGGAGATTTTAGAGTTCTAAGTGCATTGCTGGCTTTTCCACCATGGACTATGTTTTTGGTGGGTCACAACTTCTCAGCTCCGATTGTTTCATGTAATGGAAGGACTAGCACCTATTGGCTTATACTCAGAATTGTGGCCTGGGGAGTAGCTGAGAGACTAGGCACTACGTGCATTCAAGGTGTAGAGGACGATATAAGTGGATATTATTTTTACAGGGGTGTTAGTATTTCATTACATCTCTTTCTTCTCCAGGTCATTCCAGCCTGCAGGTAGCATGGTCAATCCCTCCCTCCAGCCTTGTTGGCCATCTTCAGAGTCTCCAAATCTTTGCTTTCTTCAAGTCTGGAATTCTCTTCCCTGTGCTCTATGTATGACTGACTCCCTTTCCATAATGCAGGACTCATCTAAAATGTCTCCATTCAATCTAAATAGATGCCCCTCCCTATTTTTTTCCCCATTACCACATCGTGGTTTATTTTCATGTATCTGGGCATCATTTGTGACAAGTCACTTATTTTCTCGGTTAAAGGCTGCCTCTCCTATTAGACTGTGAGGGCAGGAGCTATGTCTGCTCTGTTCACCAGTGTTCCCAGCACCCACCAGAGGGTCTGGCACTCGTGGATGCTGGATGAGCATTTATGGAATAAACAAATGACAAACGTTGTTCTTCATCATTAAAGAATGTTAGTAGATAAGAATTAATATTCTGGCTGTAGCTTACATCAGAGAGACTTTGGAACGCTGTACTTCCCACTTCAAGGATTCCTAGGAATACCGCCGGTCAGAATGGTCCGTGAAGTTACCACTGAGCTGAGCTTCAGTGGTCAGGAGAGGGAACTGGAGTTTTAAATAAAGGTAGAAAATGTGGCAGCCACTGAGGACTTTATTATGTCATTTGGAAGGTAAAGCACGGGCTTCGGAAACAACCAGGAAACAAGGCAGTTCCCCCACATAGACGTCAGGCTCCTCATTTGCCAAACTGTCAGGCATTGTCAGCCCATTGTCCATGCAGGCTTCTCTGGCTAGCAGACTCTTCACCCCTCTCTTTCATCAATGTCAGCTCTTCCTTGAAAGCCCAGATCAAATGTCACCGCCTCCATCAAGACTTCTTAATGCAAAATAGCGAACAGCACATTGTAATGCCACTTTGTTGGAAGGCTTTGTCCACTTGTGTACACACACACACACACACACACACACACACACACACACACGAGTCTGGGTTTCTCAAGGAGAACAACGATAAAGCAGTAAAAATGTATTAACAAAAATTATTGCTTGCCAAATAGTTTTTCCGGCTTTATTGATGTATAGCTAACATGGCTTGCCGTTTATAAGCATCTCTGCTGTGCCCGGTATTCTCCTAAGTGTTTAATGTACGTTATTTGATTTAATCTCTCCAATAGCACTTACTATTACTGACTGCATTTTGGAGCAGGAGAAACTGAAGCCTGGAAAGTTTGTCACACACCTAAATTTACGCCGCTGGGGCCTCACTCTACCTCCTTATACTTGGGCAATTCTAGGACTTTCTGGAGTCGGTGTCCAGACTCCATACTGATGTTGAAAAAGGGAGTAACCTGAGGTGAGACTGCTCATGGATGCAGTCGTGGACAGGCCTTTTCTCCATGGTACTGCTGTGTCAAGGCTTCCAGGGAGTGACATGCTTGGCTCCGTGCCGTGGCCACCAAACATGTCATGCTATGCACACACAGATGTCCCTGGCTCAAACTTAGTGGTGATTTGGGAGCAGGCCCCCAAAGCTGATGACACCTTGTATGTACGGGCTGCTTCCTAAGTGTACCTGGGACAGCATCTTGCAGAATCTGTTGATATCCTGATATTTTGGATGGTGTTCTCCTTCCTTCACTTTGTGGTTGTCATCAGACCAAAGACCACTAAACATCAGCCGTTCTAGGCACGGATAATCCGTATACGCGGCGCTCTGAATCATTTCTTCACCAGCGTGAGTGGCCTCTTCTTTTTTGAGCACTCCTCTGATGTAGTCCGGAGCACCCAACCTTCTGCAGCCTGCAGGGGGCGCTCCTCAAACCCACTGCACGTCAAAACGGGGCAGAATGAACTGAAGTGGCTCTTCTGATGCCGGCAGCCCCTGCCTTCTGCAGAACTGAGGGTTTCCTTGCTCACTTCCATGGTCCCGCAGAGCTGAGGTTTTACCCTCTGAGGGGGAAGTTCAGCTTGGCATCCTCCGAGGGTGGGCTAACTCCCGTTTCCTGTGCGCTTGGCCAAAAAGTTGTGTAGAGTAGTGGTTAAGAGCATGCCATTTCGGGGAAGAGCCCTTGGGTTCCAATTTGTCTTCTCAAGTGAAGAACAGGAATAAAAATATCACCACCTTGACTGGGGCTCAAGGATGCTTACACTAGTGCCAGGCACATAATAAGCAGCCAATCCATATTGCCACTGTCACTATTGCTGCTGTCATGTCTTTGTCTAAGGAGTGTGTCTGGGGAACCACGTCTGAGTTCCTTTTCATTGCCGCACAACCGTCCATGCTCTGCTCTGGGCCCCTTTCCCCACAGGTTAGCCACCTGCCTTTTGCTTCTTGAAAACTGCCCTAGACCCAGAAGGGATCTGCTCCACCCATTTGGGACTCCGATTTCAAGCAGAATTGACGATCTCTTTCGGCCTCCAGGTGCATTTGTTAAACAGATTGGAGCTGTCTAGCATCAAATTGAGATAACATTGCTGCGTTCCTGTGAACCCAGTTGGTTACATCTGTTCGGTGGCCAGGGTCACCCATCCCTCAATGTTTCTGTCATCATTTTTGTGTTTCTACCTGTAGATCAACTCGCAGACTATTTCACCTCTTCAATTGGCCTTGTCTGCCTCTGGTCCACCTGAAGATACTGCAAAGAGACAGGTAAGCTCTTTGTTCTTCTCCATCATTGATGTCAGAGGGAGCTGGGGAGAATTCCGGTAAGTACTGCTCTCGCCTGATGTCACTGAGACCTTGCTTGCATTGGGGTGGCCCAACGGAGGCTACGAGGCTGCTGTCCAGGGAGGGGCAATGTGCTTCATGCTGGATGTCCACTAAGATTATGGTCATTCCTGGGGTGCAATGGGGTGAACTAGTCTCAGGGGGGTTACGTGCCTTTCTGAGGTCGGGCTGTTAGTAAGGGATGAAACCAAGATGAGGACCGTATAACAGAGTGAGAACGAGGAGGTCGTTGGCCCAAGGATGGCCTATGGTTTGTGTTTGTAGACATTGGCCGTGTGAGCTGGGGCCAGTGGCTTTGCCCCTGAAGCAGCGTGTTCTCTAAGCTTTGGTGCTGTTATCTGGTGAATACATGTGCAATAACCCTCCTCCGATTGTGGGGTGAGGAGTCCGTGAGCTGCTGTCCGTGTGGAGGTATTTTGCACAGTGGTAGCTGCTTGTCTGAAAAGGACCCGCCCTGCCTGACTCCAGAAGTGGTGCTTTTTCCCAAGCTTCGTGGGTGCTGGCCACACCTTACTGTGCCCCCGTTTAAGTCCACAGCCTGCCGTACCTTCAGTTGTTGGCCCCGGCCCATCCAGTGGCTTCTTCTCTGCTCCCAAGGACTGTCCCTGGTACGTTCATGTCAGAGCCAAGCTCACCTTGCTCAGTTTTCTTCCATCTCCCTCATGGGCCGTGGGGCCTAGAGGGCACTGACTAAGTCATTTCTAGCTGCTTTCTGATCCCACGCTTGACGGTTTACAGGGGCTGCTCTGATATGAGTTCAGGGGTACCGATTGCTGTGTGTCCTTAGGAGAGCAATGGCACCTCTTTGGAAGTTCGAATTCCTCATTTTGTAAAATAGGACTTGTGTTAGTAGATTCCTAGGGCTGTTGTAATACAATACCACAGAATGGGTGGCTTCAAACCACAGATATTTCTTCTCTCAGTTCTGGAGGCCAGATTCTGAAATCAAGGTGCTGGTACGGTTGGGTCCTTCTGTAAGCCCTGAGGGAGAATCTGCTCCGTGCTTCTCTCCCAGCTTCCGGTGGTCACTGGCAGTTGTTAGCAGTCTTTGGTTTGTGGCAGCGTACCTCCAGTCTCTGCTTCCATCTCCACGTGGCGTTCTCCCTCTGGGTTCAAATTTCCCTCTTCCTCTAAGGACACCAGTCAGTGGACCAGGACACACCATCTCCAGGACGACCTAATCTTAGCTTAATGACATCTGCAAAGACCCTATTTCCAAATAAGTTCACAGTCACAATTACTGGGGGTTAGGCATGGGACACATATTTTTATGGGGCACAATTCAACCCATAACAGGATGATAATAAACAATGATAAGTCTGATGCCTATTACTTAGTAATTGCAAATATGTGTTGTGACTTCATATTTATACACATATCTTTTACACCTCATAAAGGTGGTATTACTGTTTGCAGTTTACAGACGAGGAAACAAAGACCTTGAGGGTTTAAGTAACTTCCTCAAGGTCACACAGACAGAAAATAGTGGAGCTGGGGAGCACATGCAAGCAGACTGTAGTGCCCCACTTTCAAGCTCTGTCTCCTTCTGGAAATAACATCCTTGTCATGTGGGTGAATGAGGTAATGCTCTTGGATGTAAAGTATAATGAATGACGTATAGCAAATGCTCCACATGAGGTGCATTTCAACCTGTACAACATTTCTAAGCTACCCCATACTGCTTCGTTTCAGTGCCCTTGCCCGGACACCCCTTCCTTTCCATCTTCTTTAAGGTCTAATCACGCACTTGACACCTCCCCTTGGATGTCTGATAGGCATTGCAAACCTCCCACCTGCATACGGACCTGTTGATTTTCCTCCCCACATCTGCTCCCCACAGCCAAGTAGTCCCTACCTTAGAAATGGCCCTGCCATCCACACATTAGTTCAGATCACACCCTGGGGTTACAGGTGCTCCCCTTAGCACATAGCCCATTCTCTTCCATTGGGAAGTCCTGTTCGTTTGACCACCAAACACACTCACTATGTTCATCTCACCTTGACAGAAGCAGTAGTTCCAACAGGTCTTCCTGCCTCCAGTCTTGTTCCTCTGCAGCCCATTCTCCACATAGAAGAGGACTACGTGTTCTTTATAAAGGTAATTCAGATAATATTAGTGTTTCTCTTAAAACCCTTCAGGGACCGGCCCGGTGGCTCGGTCGGTTAGAGCTCCATGCTCCTAACTCTGAAGGCTGCTGGTTCGATTTCCACGTGGCTCCAGTGGGCTCTCAACCACAAGGCTGCCAGTTCAATTCTTTGAGTCCTGCAAGGGATGGTGGGCTCCTCCCCCTGCAACTAAGATTGAACATGGTATCTTGAACTGAGCTGCCGAGCTCCCGAATGGCTCAGTTGGTTGGAGCGCATCCTCTCAACTACAAGGTTGTCAGTTCGATTCCTCGACTCCTGCAAGGGATGTGGGCAGCGCCCCCGCAACTAAAGATTGAACACAGCACCTTGAGCTGAGCTGCCACTGAGCTCCCGGATGGCTCAGTTGGTTGGAGTGCGTCCTCTCAACCACAAGGTTGCCGGTTTCAACTCCCACAAGGGATGGTGGGCTGCAACTAGCAACGGCAACTGGACCTGGAGCTGAGCTGCGCCCTCCACAACTAAGACTGAAAGGACAACTTGAAGCTGAACGGCACCCTCCACAACTAAGATTGAAAGGACAACAACTTGACTTGGAAAAACGTCCTGGAAGTACACACTGTTCCCCAATAAAGTCCTGTTCCCCTTCCCCACTAAAAAAAAAAATCAAAAAACAAAACAAAACAAAACAAAAAACCTTCAGTGTTTCCCATTGCACTTAGAATAAGATCCAAAAGCTGTACCACAGCACCTCTGTCGGCTCTTAGACCGTGCCCTCCTAACCCCCACTGTTCTGTATCGTTTGGGAAATAACATCCCACCCCCACCTTATCTGGTCACCATTCAGCCTTTAACCCAAACAGTCTCTTCAGACTGAGGGTGTGGCCCTAGTCTTGATGGCTGCTTCATCCCCAGGACTCAGAATAGTGCTTGGTATACAGTAGGCACTCAAGAGCTATTTGTTGCCCTAATGGAAAAGAAGAGATGTGATTCAAGGACTATTTTGTATTCTTAGTGCTTAGTATCTGGCACATAGTAGGCCCACGGTGACTATTTTTTAAATGAATGAAAAAATATGTGTTTGTTAGATGTGGGACGCAGAGTAAGGACCTGAGTTAAAGAAGCGAGTGCTTCCTTTGTGTTCTCCTTTCAGCTTTCACAGCGTCTCTGTTTTAGAGGATACAAATGCCCCTAATTTTCTAGCATTCTCCTAAAGGCTGATCTTTTTAACCCCCTGCTGTATGTGTGCCAGTCTGCATTTCAGTGGTAAGAAGGGGCAGAAAGCTGGGAATGGGGCTGACTTCCTCTCTGGGGACAAGTTACCATTCAGTCTGCCCGCCGCCTCCACTCCTGGCCCAGCCGGGTAATTCAGCCCTCGGCCAAACAGATGGACAATGGGACCGATGAAATGAAGATATTCATGTGAATATCACTGAGCAAATTGATGCTCAGCTGGACTAAAAGAAGGGAAACAAGACAGGAACACGATATGAACAGCTGGGAAGGTAATTCACCACATTAACGCCTTTTCCGGGCAAGCTGCTCTCGGGAGGACAGAGAGCCAGGATCGAATTCATTTTCTTGATCAGTGAAGCTGAATGCAGAGGTGACACCTGGTACACAAAGCCCGATGAATCATACAACTTGTAAATCACCTGGCCCTGGTAGGAAATCCTCAATGCTCACATCGGGTGCTTTTCCCCTGGAGGACAGGCTTTCAGAGGGATTTCAATAATTGTGTTGTTCCCATTCAGGATATTTGTTGACAGCCTACTGTGTGCCTCTTTGCTTAGTGCTGTACTGTTTTCTATTTGGAGAGATAAGAGTTGCAATACATGTAGCCCAGGGTTGTAGAGACACTGCCAAAAACGTCCACAGTGGGAGGGCAAAGGAGAAAAGCAGTCAGTTCTTGCACTGGGGTGGGAATCATGTAGACTTCATGGAGGAGGTGACACTTATGAAGAGTAGTTAGAGCCCAACGCATGAACAGGTCAACCTGGGCAGAGGGAACAGCAAGAACAGTAGAATGGAGTTTGGAAAACTCTGAGCAGTAGGATGATAATGGGATTTAGGGACAGAAGGGATGCTCTCTGAGAGATGAGACTAGAGAAATATCCAAAGCCTGGGTGTGGGAGGGCTTGACAAGCAAAGCAAGTCAGGCTCTTTCCTCCAGGTGTAGAGAGCCCTACATGGTCAGTTTCACATATAAGAAAATATCTCTGGGCTGCATGTGGAAGGTGGATTTGGGCTTAAAAAAATAATAATTCTGACAGAAAATACGAGGAGAAAAGGTGCGGAATCATAAAAACACAAGACAAAAAGGTGCGGAATCCAATGGAGTTCCAATGGAGTTGTAAGTGTGTTGTCTTTTTTGGCGCATGGGATGGGAGAAGCAAATCTGGAAAGGTTTGTAAGGGCCAATTACTCAAATGCTTTATCTTGGTAGGGTATTTGAACATGATAAAGCACTAAAGGGTTTTAAGCAGGAAAATGACAGGACAAGATTTGTATTTAGCACTTTCCCTCTGGTTGTAGAGTAACTTCTAAAGTACATTGCAAGGCGCAATTCTACTGGAGACAAGGAGAGCGGTTGGCCAGCCATCCCACTGTTGCCTCAAAAGACAGTGAAGGTTGGAACCACGGTGTTGTAGGTTGAATTGTGTCCCCCAAAAAGATAATCCCCTGCATGATCTTTTTGGAAATAGGGTCTTTGATGTAATCAAGTTATGAGATCACACTGGATATGAGCCCTAATTCAATAACTGGTGTCCTTAGAAGAAGAGGGAAGTTTGCACACAAAGGCACAGACGGGATGAAGGCTGTGTGACAATGGAAGCAGAGATTGGAGTGATGTGTCTGAAGAAGGGCAAGGATTTCTGGTAACTACCAGAAGCTGTGAAGAGACAAGGAAGAACCTTCAGAGAGAAAAGGGCCCTGCCCACACCTTGATTTTCAGACTTTCAGCTTCCTTTTCTCAGGCTTGAGTAGTATTCTATTCTAGTCTGCTTTCAAGGCTGCTTTTCAAGCACTCAGATTCCTGAATGGCAGTTCAGATGTACGGAATCAAAATGTCTGGGGATGGCGCTTAGGAACCTCCGTTCTAATAGTCTTTCCCAATATTCTTAGGCTTAACTTTTGAGAATTACTAGTTAGCATCACGAGAAGTTCTCTGCTGTTGGTGAGATCATCACCAAGTCCAGTGTTACCCCAATAAGGTACAAATAATTACTGGAGGATTAAACAACTATGACTAAGTAGGGAGGAGCCACGCTGAAAGGGCATGAGCGCTCAAAGGCTAGAGTGACAAGGTGTAAATGGGGATGACGAGAGGTCAGTCTGTCTAAGTCTCCACGTCTTTGAAATGGCAGAATGTCAATGGTACATTTTCTTCCTCTTGCTCACATTGGGATGAGATTTAACTTTATAACGAGCTCTACAAGGCATACAGTTCTCAAGGAAACCAGCCATGGGACCGGGTGTTGTGACTCTTCTGCATACCTACTTGTATGGAAGCGGGAAATGTCAAATGTCCCAAGGCGGTTCAAGTCCACGGGACTTGAAGACTCTAAGATACCTTTTTTTCTTTTAAATCTAAATTTAAGAAACTCTCATTTTCCCACTGAATAATTCAAAAATTTTAAATTTGCCTGTTTCAAACCTCTATTGAGCATTGCATTTTCCTCTCCAAATCACAAAATTCTGGAGTCCTTTTCAAATTATCATCTACTGTGACATTTTCTAAAGAACAAGCTTGAAATGCAGCTAATGCCACTGCGTGGCAGAGCGTGGCAAGTGCCAGACAAGAAGCACGGACTTCTGGGTCCCGGTCTCACTGCCTCACTAACCAGCTGGGCAACGGTGAGTGAGTTTCTTTACTTATCAAACTTGTTTTTTCTCACTCTTCTTAAAGAGCTCGTGGTAGCTCTTAAATGAGAGTAACTCTTCCGTGTGTGATGTGTCTGGTTTTGAATCTGACATAAAACAGGTGGTTAATAAATATCCCTTTCCTTGCATGAGAGGTGCGTTTATGCATTCAATCCCCAGCACTTTTGAGTTGGGGGGATCACAGTCAAAGGACACTTTTATTGTTTATGATTCTTTGCTGTTTTGATGAGTTCAGCACTTTTGATGGCGATTAGAGGTGTGACTGGCTGGTCTGGGCCACTGGTTTTCAAAACAAGACCACTTGGAGATCTTATTACAATGTAGAGTCCTAAGCTGAAGTGTGAACTTCTGTATTTCTCAAAAGGTCCTGGGTGCTCTCTGGGCTGCTAATCATGGATCACACTTTCCTCAAAGAGTCTAAAAAGGAGCCTGGATGTGTTTGGTATACTTGTGGCAGAGAAAGGCCAGATGCTCTATCCCACCATTCACTCCTCCTGCACCGAGAGGGGGCGCTAGAGTCCCTTGCCACATGGGCCATATGGCTGGTATCTGGCCAGTGGAATAAGGGAGGAAGTAATGGGCTCCTGATTATAAGATGTCCCTCCATACTCCTCATTCTCTCTCTTTGCTTATCAATGGGTCGTATATAAAGCACTCAGTAGAGGGGTCCCAGGAGGGTGGTAGAACCACAAGACAGAAGAGCTGTGATCCCCGCACCACTGCTTAGAATGCCAGTTACTCTTTGGAAGGCCCAATCAGACAATGACCTAAATAAGCAAACCTGTTACAACAGCCGGCATACATTTCCTGACTAATACAACACGGGTGCTAAGCTACTGATTCCCTTAGTCCTTGGGGTGGGCTACCTGGGCAGCCAGAACTTCAGGGCCTATCTCCTCCAGTTTTAAGCAGTCTCATCTATTAACTGCATTGTGTCAGACAAATATTAACGTTTTTCTGTGTGCAGTAACTTGAAAAAGTTGAGAAACACTCTAAGTGAAAAGAGTGTTAGGAAAACCTGGCATTCCATTCTGAGTACTGTTGTGTTTCATCATGTCACTTTCATCTGTTTTTGTCACCTTCCTTTGCCTCAGTTTGGTGAAGTGTCCGCTCCACTTAATGTGAGCGTTCTATAAGCCAAATGTTAGAAAACTTCAGTGTACGTGGCAGTGTCAAGGTCAAGTAGGTTGAGGTTGATCGTTTGATGGGAGCAAAAGGAATTTAGCCATAGATGCAGCATAGTGGGTGCTGAAGAGCAGCCAGCGACTCGTGGGCTTGATTTCCAAACGAGGAATAGAACTCATTTTGAGAAATCAATTGGGTGTCATGGAATATTTATGGGGCCCGCTCCTGGCAAGCATTTCATTCAACTTTCACGTTTACAAGCCAGCCCCCAAATTTGGCACACACTCCCCAATTCCTTCTTCTCGTGATTATAAGCAAGGTTGCTGGCTGCTTTCTGATGGAATTTTTCAGTTTCCTTGAATCTTCTGGGGTAATGATCTGTTTCTCAGCCATCAGACGCCCTGGCGTTTAGCTGAGTTTTGGTGCCATCTTTGTGGGTAGAGTCATTTCAGGCACTGTGTCGCAAAGGCAGAAACATATTTCATAGAAACTGTAGAATTCACAGACTCATAGTAGGCAGCTCAGCCTTCTACGTTTGACCTCTTCATTTTTTAGATGAGGCCCCAGAAGGGAAAGTCATCTTCCCGAATTAGTCTTACAGCGCGACTAGACTAAGACCTGCTTAACCACAGAATGCAATCGCCATGACAAGTCCATTTTTTTCTATGGAGAACAGTAACCATCAATGATTGCCTGACATTCGGTGGCTGTGCCTAGCCAGAAAGGTGCTCTGTGAATGCTGCCAAAATTAAAATCAATTCTTTTATTTGTTACACAGCAGGTCTTCTCCAATAGATACCATGAACTATTTAGGGAGTTGTGAGAAAGACAATGCATGTTATCCACTGAGCTGAGGAAGGGGTGCAGCTATTCACTGTTTGATCTGTATCAGATAATTTAGAGACATGTTCTCCTTTAATTTTATAAAGAGCTTACTACTTTCAAGATTATTCATAGAGGTGAAGTGCTATCATAAACCAAACTAAAGAGTAAGATAGGGGTCACAACCCAAAGTAAGATTGTGAGAATTCTCTTGCAGTTTGGGGCTTTGGATTTGAAGAGGGGGACTTGGAGGAGAAAGTTCTCTGTCTACTTATAAAAACACAGTTCGATATTTGGGTTCTTCACTAGTAACCAAAAGCAGGACAATTTCTTCCTTCCTTTCTTGAAGACAAGCCAAGAATGCTTACTTTTGGGGAATAGGCAACATGTGATTCTTTTTGTTAATTAAAACCAAATAATCTTTTCTTGTAACTCTGTGGGAAAATAACCTTTGAAACACAGAGCCCAAATTACCAGAGACCAGGACAAAAATGTTAGAATCTTTCAATTCAAGGCACATGGAAAGAACAGTGGGCTTTTCATGCTAGTTTCATCTCTAAAATAAGACAATTATATCAGATGAGCTTTGCTGTTCCTTCCAATTGGAACATTGTATGAAAGTCGGTGAGTTAGTAGCACAGCCTGGCGGGTTTTCATAATAGGCTTCGGGGCCACACAGACCTGGATTTGATTCTTGCTTCCATTTGCTTGTTGAATAATCCTGGGGAACTTGCTTAACCTCCCTGAATCCTGAATTTCCCTCTTTTACTTTTTCTTAAAGTGGAGGGAGAGTATTACAAATGTCTGTCTTGCAAGGTGATGGTAAAACCCAATAACAGGTTACTTTCCTAAGTAGGGATGCACGGGGTGCTTGCTAAATGGCGTGTCCAAAGTCACAGAGTCTATTAGAAGCAGAGTAAGCACTTGAACCCAGTTTCTCTGACTTCCAGTCCATTGAGCTCTACATTATATTTAATTGCCTTCAGATGATACTAAAGATGTCAGAGGTGACAAACAGAAGCATTAGAAACTTGCTGAGGCCCTTTGCGCAGGCTCTCAGCTCAGCCTACCATTTTATCTGCTCTGCTTCAGGCCGTAAACACCGCTCACCTGTACTCGCATATGATTTTCCTTGCGACTTTCCCCATCTCTAGAGTCTCCCACTGTCATCTGCACTCCATCCTGTACCCAGAGCCCTCTTCCCAAAGTGGATCTGAACTGTATGTACCTTCTGTGGCTCCCTGTCAACTAAGAATAAAGTCCAAGGTCTTTGTCGAGGTGTCTCAGGCAGGGTCTGACTGGGAAACAGAGCACTTGAGTATTCCGTGCAGAGGGTCTTCAGTGCGGGGAACTGGTTACAGAGATGATTGCTGAGAAGGCAGACAAGGGACAGAAGCAACCCAGAGGTTAGTGAGAGTGGGGCACTAGTACCAGCCCGAGGCCAGAGGGACGTGGGGAGGTGGCGGCATCACTGGCACTAAGGGACTAGGGAAACCTGAAATCTAGAACCTCCTGGGAAGGTCAGTCCTGGGACGGAGGGAGCCGTGGAGGAGACACAGCCACACCAAGATGCCGCACGAAGCAGAAAGTAGAGTAATGGGGAGGAATCCCGCGGCTTTTCCCATCTGCTTACTGCTCTGCTCCTGCCCTTCCTTTCCCATTGTAGAAACCAGTTGGTCCAGGACCGTGCAGGGCTGGCGTCCCTGTGATTCAGTGCAGAACAGGAAGGATGAGGGCTGGGTTTGAGAGCCCTCTGGTCTCGGACCCACACTGGCTCATCAGACCCATGCCCCACATCTCTAGACAGTCTCCAAAGCTGCCTGCTAGCTGGTACTCCAGACCTTAAAACCCGGTCACCTGTCTTCCTGAAAGTTTCTCCTCTTCACCACCAAGAGGCTTAGCAAGCTCCCTCTCAATTTTCCAGAACTAGTTTTTTAAACATTGGTTCCTCAGCAAAGACCTTCCTGAACACCGGAAAAGCAGTGAATCAACCTCGCTGAATGAACCCGCCATAGCGTACTACAACCATTTTCATCCACATCTGCATCTCACATTTGATGTCAAGGACTACCCCTTATTTATGTTGTAGGTCCTCAACAAGTGTTCGTAGCCTGGACCAATGAAAAATGACCCTGACTTCTATGATCAAAAGTCAAGATAACTGGACTCGTATGAGATTAGATTTGTTGAAACCCAGTGACCACCTGTATTAGTCAGTGAGGGCTGGCATAATAAAATATCACAGACTGGGCGGCTTAGACAACAGACATTAATGTCTCACGTCTGGAAGCTGGAAGTCCAAGGTCCAGGTTCTGGGAGGTTTGGTTTCTCCTGAGGCCGCTCTCCAAGGCTTGCTGGCGCCGCCTTCTTCCAGGGCCCTCACATGGCCTTCCCTCTGTGTGTGCTCCGCCCTGGCATCTCTCTTTCTTAGGACTTCAGTGATGGTGGATGAGGTCCCACCTGTAGGACCTCATTTAACAGAATCACCTCTTTAAAGACCCTCTCTCCAAATACAGTCACTTTGGGGTTAAGGCTTTAACATACGAGCTTTTGGGGAACCCAGTTTGGTCTATCACACCAACCCTTTGGGAAACTTAGAGGGACCCAGACGTGTCTTGTCAGAGAGTCTGTTCTTCATATGGTAGACGTTTGTTCCGAGGTATCCCAAGCCCAAGTGCTGGCAGCTTCCTTCGGCTTCCCACTGTGTACCTGCTGCTGGCTCAGTGGACCCAGCCTCCCAGGTCCTTCCTGTGCTCTGGGACCCATGCAGGAAAAGCGACCCTCGCCATGCTGTCTTGGATGTCCCTGTCTGGCTGTTCATTATTTCTTCAGACTTTAATAATGATCTCAGCTTGAGATGGGACAGAATAATGAACCATTCATTCACATTCAAGACATAATTAAAAAGGCACAGTTTTGTTTTCATGAGTTGTGCTGATGACTTCATTACAGCAAGACTGTGTGAAAACAATGAACGTCTCGTTTTGAGGCTTAAACGTGACTGTAACTTAAAATCACCCCGTGACGGCAGCCTTGAGCATGTGGGAACATAGGGAAGGAGCGGGTAGGGAGATGACATGGTATGGAGTGGAGGTTTGGCTTCCAGTCATAGTTTTTGGAATTGGCCGAGTTACCCCAAGCGGGCCACTACTTCATCTCTCTGGTCCTGTTTCTTCCTATAGAAATATGAAGTCTGTCAGACCCACCTCACTTACCTGCTGGGGGGTCATATTAACCCTCGACAACATTGTCACTGAAGGACGCTAAACTGTGTCAAATGACTGACTGTTGAAGGAACATGGTCTGTTTTGTTCGCAGGAGACCATAAATGATGACACAGTCGTTGTGTTTAGTAATCAGAATGGCTGTCATTTGGAAGCGGAAGAACATGGTTTGTTGGGTGATAAGCTTGTACCAAAGTGAATGAGTGCAAATTAAAGGGGGAAGGCACTGGCATGTACAGAGCAGCTTCCTTAAACCCAGAGCTTCCTGTTTAATCTTCTCATGGAGACAAGCATCATCTGCCCCATTGTAGAGACGAGGACTCTCTGAGGCTGATTTTTGTTGGTGTCCCAACCCACGGAGACGTAGGTTTTCTCCCGCTGTAGTCTGCTGGTTGAGTTGTAACCCACAGATTGAATTTACATCTGTAAAGTTGTGTGTGCTTATTTTTAGGTCCTATTTCCTGTCCCATTCTCTCTGTCTGAGTGCATTTATATATTTGTATTTCTTCATTTATCATTAATAATTGAGTAGGGGCTTTATGAAGAAGTAAAAAAATAATAATAAGAAGAACAAGGTCATTCTGCCCGAAGTTTCCTATACTTTAGAAATTTTAAAACTTTATTTTGTAAAAACAACTTTTCTAGAACAGTTTTAGGTTCACAGAAAACTTGAGAGGAAGGTACAGAGATTTCCCATATACCCACTGCCCCCCACACAAGGAGTCCCCCCTAATATCAGCATGCACACTAGAGTGGTACATTTGTTACCATGGTCGAACCTACATTGACAATCAAAATTATACAAGTCATCCTTTAGGGCTCGCTCTCGGTGTACATTCTATGGGTTTGGACGAATGAAATGACATGTATCCATCACTGTAATATCACAGGGTAGTTTCACTTCCCTAAACATCCTCTATGCTCCACCCATCCCTCCCACCCCCCACCCCTGGCAACCACTGATTTTTACTGTCCCCATAGTTTTGCCTTTTCCAGAAGGTCATATAGTTGGAATCATACAGTACGTAGCCTCTTCAGATTGGCAGTATATACATTTTCTCTAAAAGAAAAAGTTTTTTTGACATGGAACATATCATTTAAATGTAAGTATTTATTTTATATACAAACGAGCATATACTGGAGGTACCAGAGTCATTGCTTGTAGGGCAGGGGCAGAGATTTTGAACACCACTGCCATTTTCCTAAGCGTTTGCCTCATTCTTTAGTTCTTCTCGCTCCCAGCCCTCCTCCAGTTTGGGGTAGCAATTCCTGGGCCACATCTACCTCTGCTTTTCTGGAATAAATCAGACAAAGATAGATATCGGCCTCATGGGCATGGATGGCTTATCCCATTTATCCTGACAAATGAAAGCTGTATCAGCATTTGCCAGCATCCGGTATAATGTCCTTGAAGCTGAGTAACCCATAACAACCTTCTGTCACTTGGGAGGCAGAAAAATAATGTCAAGAAGACCAATAAAAACATGCAGTGTAGAAAGGGTCCTCACTGGGGGAGTGTGAGCATGGAGAAGAGGCTGTTGTCTGAAGAAGGCTTCAGATGGGGAGATCCAGGGTGTCCCAGCCAGGGTGAGGCTTCCTGAAGGAAAACCCCGGGCTGAGGCTGAGAGACGTGAGGGATCAGAGCGGGTAGGGCTAGCGTGGCTGCAGGACCTGGTCAGAGATGAATGGAGAGGTCCCGCTCTGGCCCGGATCTATTGAGTTAAGATTTCTCCCAAAGCACCCACAAAGCTCTTAAAAAACCTTCAGCAGGAAAGGCACATGGCTACACTGCCATTTACTTACTTGTCTTTTATTCAAATATGTATTGACTACTACATTTTATAATTCACGCAGAGCTTTCACTTATATTTTCTCATGTTTCCTCCCAGCAATCTCATGAGCTAATTAGTTAGATGCTACAATTTCATTTGACAGGTGAGCCACCTGAGGCTCAGAGAAATTTCACACTAGACCAGTATCATGTAGTTACAAAGATCTTCCTAAAATTCAGCTCTTTTGTTCAAAGTCCACTACACCACGATATCTCTCTATTTGTTACGGAACTGAAGGTGTTTGCTGCACGAAACTATTAATGAATGAGCAGAATTAAAGCAGAAATAAGAATCTGCCTTCCACACAGCAGATGAGGAGAAAGGAAAGCTACATGCAGAATACAGGCCATCATGTAGCAAGGAGAAGTTATTGACAGGACCCCAAGTGCATCTGAATATTGCGACCTTGGTGGTCAGCACTTTGGCAGCTCTTAGCTTGAGAATGCAGGTTCTGAAAGACTGAGGGGTACAGCTGCTCTGTCCTTTCACTGCCACACATGGCCCACTTTACAGGAGTCCCTAGTTAAACTATTTAATGGGTTCTTTACAAAAAGTGTTACAAATAAGCATATAAAAACAAACACATCCTTCTCTTGGACAGGAATATGGATAGTCACACAACGTACAGGTGAACCCTTGAGGGAGGACTGGCGAGAGAGTTATTTATTTATACCACGGTATGCCAAGTGTTCTGCATGCGTTGCCTTGATTAATATTTCTGATAATCTTGAAAAGTGGGCATTAAGAACCATTGTTCCAGAGGATAAACCAGAAACTTCAAAATCTATGCCATATTGCCCAGCTGGTGAGGAGCAACTCGAGTCTGAAGCCAACCCCACATCTGTCTGCTTCCTAAATCTGCGTTCCTTCTTTTGCACCATGGTACTGGAGAAATTATGAGGTGGCCTCCCCAAATAATCCGGAGGTCCTCAGGAATGTGGGGAGAGGCACTTAGAGGTAACAGACCAAAATGATGGGGCAGGTTAAGTCTGGAAGAACCAAAGTTCACGGTTGGTATGGTTCACGTGTATAAAATCACAAAGGTAGTAGAGAAGATGGACAAATATCGTGTGAAACCTAACTTAGACTTGGAATCCTACCAAGAGTTGAGGGGTTGCATCCATTTATTCATAAAGCACCTACTATGGACCAGGATCTTTTACATAGTAGGGATAGACCAGAAAGCAAAGCAAGCGCATGTCCTGTTTTCAGAGGCTTTCAATCTAAAGTGGAAGGTGCGGGGCCGAGGGAGCTAATTAATAAGTCAGTGAACGAATAAGATAACTTCAGGGAACAAATAATTTATGATGTAATTAAAGCAGGATGTTATGCTAGAGAAGAACTGGAGAGCAGGGGTTGTCAGAGAAGGCTTCTCTGGGCCTTTGAATTTGAAAGGTGAATTTGGAATCCAAAGAAGGGACAAGCCATGCAAAGATCTCAAGGCCAAACATTCCATGAACTGGTTCTCTGTCAGAGTGTCTGCTTCACTCTCAGGAAGCTCTTGCTTCTCCCCAGGTGGTGTCCAGGCTCCATCCTGCAGCTCTAGCCACTGGCCCTGGACTTCCCATTCAAGATTCATGTGTGCTTTCTGAAGAGCTTAATGTCTTCCCCCCCCCAGTATAACTGTTGACCTTGCTTTGCAACACAGTGGTAAGACAAGGAAGTAGTTTGGGCTTTAGGGAAATCAGGTCACATAAGGCAGCCTGGTTTATGAGCATTTTGCATTTGGTTCAGGGAACAAAATCTAGCTAATGAAAATGTGCTTTTCTTTGCCAGGTGGGTTCTGTGCATTTATCTTCCTTGCGAGCCTTGTGGGGGGTGGCAGTATCTAACGGCGGGACTTGCAAGCTCTTGGATACTCTGAACAAAATATCGTTTAATAGCACCTCTACGTACCTCAACTTGTAACAACAGTCTCAAGTCAGGTACCCAAGGGTTCAACCCCGGGTTCTGGCCCCTATAAACTCGGCTTCCAGTGTTAGCTCTGCCTTTTCTAGTTCTGTGATTGGGGGCAAGGTGCTAGGCTGCTCAGGTCTTCAGTTTCCTTACCTGTAAAATAAGCATCAAAATACCTAATGTGTTGGTGCCATTGTTGTGAATATTCTACAACTGAGATAAAGTGTGAGAAAATGCTCTATCAACCCCAAAGTACGACCCTGCTGAGCTAAAGAATAAGACTTCACACTGGGTGTTACATTTAAAACAATTAGAGGTATTGTTCTTTAAATCAAGCCTGTTGGTGAACTGCTGAAAAAAAAGAGTATGGAAAATTCTAGCAGCCAGTTCAAAAGGCCAGATTTGTACTGAGTTCATGTTTTTTCAAGAGTGTGTGCTAACCATTAATGTTAGCATTAAGGTGGGAAAGCAGACCAAAATAAGTTTATTTAAAGTTCAATTATACCTGAGTAATTATGAAAGGAGTGATTTATAAAAATAAATCTTCTCTGAGAGTTGTATTTTATCACTTTATATAATTAAAACATGTTTATCAACCTAACATCTAACACCTTTCAGATGGGTGAAGGCAGCTTTGTAATAAAACAACTTAGCAGAAAGGGGGATTTTCTGTCTTTTTATGCGGAATGACAGGAAATGCAACACAGAACCTCTACAGCAGTGATCGAAGAGCCCTGACATAGTCCTTCTTTCCAAGAACTTTGCTTCCTCTTTCTTAGTTAGAAAATAAGTTACTTCTTTAGGTCTCAGGATCAAAGTATCGTGGTGTTTATCTTTGTCCCGAAGAGACCGCAACTACAAATCAGAATCCGAATTACAATGCGGTTTATCTCCAAGTCATTCGCTCTGCGGTTTATCTTTAATTAAAGTTGTCATGTTCTTAAAGGGAGACTCCTGCTTCTGATTTTGTATTTCTCTTCCCAGGGAATGAGGGTTAGATGAGTATCGTAGCCATCAATCATAATAATCACTATCTGTATCAGTTAGCTACTGCTCCATAAAAAATTACATCAAAGTTTGGTGGCTTCAACAATAATAAACGTTAATTCCAAGTCCACTTACAATTTCTGTGTGTCAGCCCTTGGAAGCAACTTCGCTGGGTAGTTCTGGCTGAGGCTCTGGCGTGGGGCTGCAGTTCTCTGAAGACCTGGCTGCGGCTGGACTGGAGGATCCACTTCTATGTGTTCCACTCATGTGGCTGGCGTGTGGGTTTCAGCTGGTGGCGCGAGGTCTCAGTTCCCCACCAGGCTGGTGTCTCCACAGAGTTGCATGCGTGTCCTCATGACGCGGGGGCTGCTTTCTCGTTCAGTTAGCGTTCCTTCCAACAGAGCCAAGTGGAAGCTGCAGTTTCTGTCATTTCCTGACCTTGGGAGTCATACAGGACCATTTCAACAACATCCTATCCGTTATATGGGTCAGTCCTATGTAATGTGGGTGAGCCGATGAAGGGCTTGAAAGCCAGGAAGCACGGATTATGGGGGGGCACATTTTGGAGGCTGTAACCACGTCATCATCATCAACTTTTGAATGAAGGAATGACTGAAGAAAGGAGAACTATACAAACATTTAAGAAAAATTCTCTCGAGGTCGACTTCTTAAAGGGGAAGATTGTATTTGTAGATGTACTCTCTTTACTCTTGCCTTGCCATTCTTTAGTTTTTAGTTGGAAGGAGGCAAGAATCATTTTTATCTAAAGTTAATGTCAGTTAACACAGTAATTACAAGACAGTAGCTCGTCTCACATGATAATTGATGATAATTGCTTCCTGCTTTAATTGGTGTATAAACAAGACTATGCAATAAGAATCCAAACATTCCCTCAAAAGGAAAAAGGAAATCAAAGAACATTCGTCAGCTTCATTTGTAAGCTGCTAAGGAGCTAACAAATCCAGCCTACACGTCTACAAGTCATCAAAGCAGCTGCCGGCCATACTTGGTGCTTCCTCAGAGCTGGCAAGGGTGACTGTGGGTGGCAGTGAGAGCACCAGGCTGGCTGGCATCAACTCCAGGGTGCTGCTGAGATGCGTGCTGATGCCCAGCTGTCCACAGCAGTTATGCCAGTGTGCTGAAGTGTGTAAAGGTTGCCAATGCCAGAGACCAACGCGGGCACGTCAGTGAAAGATGGGAGGATGTCCGTCCTCCTCCGTCGTTTCCTGCACCTTCCAGAAAAATGGTTCAAAGTAGATTGGGGAGGGGATGAAGGCTTGTGTTGTTTTTGATGTGAAATGCTCTGGAAGTCTGTATCATTAGCACCTGAAAGCTAAGGAGGAAGCACAAGTGAGGGAGGTAGTTAAACAGGTTAGCCTACATTTGTTAGAGAGGGGAATCTCTGGAGCAATAACTTACCTGGCCAGGATGAATGAAAAAAGATCCCCTTCTTTCTCCACTTTCCTTCTCTCAGTGTCATCTTTGTGACTATGACTCTTAGGTTCTGGGAACAGCATGTTGCTAAGCACAACTGTCCTGGAACTCGGCATTTACTTGTTTTCCAAATGTGGTGGTGTGAGGCGAGGACTGTGATCCTCTTACGCGTCCTGTAACAGTGTGGACTCTTGACTAATGAAGCACAAAAGAGATTTGTTTGCTGTGGTCTTGAATGTGCAGACCCATGATCAGCCCAGGTGGGATTCCTCAAGGAGCCCCAGCTCCACCTGTACCTCTGAATGAATATCTAGGCTGATGTTGAGCATAATAGAACAGAAGTAAGGGGTACACATTTTAGCCTTTAATTTCTTTTTACTTTCTCTTGATTAAGTTAATGTTAGTTGCTGTAATGAGTAAACCCTAGACTTGTCACATGAAATGCCATTTGTGGTGGTGATGGAGTGTCTGCTCCATGGAGTCACGTGGGCGCCCAGGTTGATGGGAATCTCAGCAACACGGATGGATGGTCTTTAAGGTCATCTTTGGCGTCGATAACCCAGCAGGCAGAGGAGAGAAGTGGCAGAGACCATGGAAGATCATGTCCAGGCCTTTATGAGGCTGGCCTGGACGTGGAGACACATGTCACCTCTGTCCCCATTTCGTTGGCCAGAACTCAGTTATTTGGCCACACTTAGATCAAAGGGAGGCTGGGCGAGGTCTATCTGAATGTGAGCGTCACGCTGTCCAGAACTGGCATTCTGCTTTGGGGGTCCCTTCCATCGCTCCTTGGAAATGGCAAGTTCTGTTTTTAGAAAAAGATTTGTCAAAGGCGTCACAAGGCTGGGCTGACAGCAGAGAGAACGTCTGTTGGCTTCCATCTGGGAACCAAGCAGTTACAGATTGGAAGATTTACTGCAACCTTGAAGATTAAAGTAAGAAGGTTTATGCTCACAAGGTTAATGATTACAAAGAAAGAGGGAAAGCCCGGGCTGCCAGGCAGGGCCATACATCACGGCCACTTACGAAGTGGCTGAATTGGGTTGATGGGCTCTGTACCTGCTCCCACCTCAAGCCCCTCCACGTCCACGAAGCACAGTGACTGCCATGTCTGAAGATGCCTGATCACGTGATTAAAGCTGCACTTCTGGGGAAAACACCACGGAACTACATGATAGCAAGCCGTCCCTCTCACCATGAGCTCTGGAAGGGATTTAAACACTATTTAGGCATAGTGTGAAATTACAAAGTTTGTAAAAGTTTTCAGTATTTCTCAGATGCAAACGCTGAGATCTAGGGAACTTAGACGTCCTGAACAATGCTGCTCACAAACGGGTGACTGGCAGCTGCTTTCAGCCCCAAAAGCCCCAAATTTCCGGTCAGAAACTTGCATCCGCATTCTACCTTGGACAACAATGATCAATATTATTATTGGCCAGCAAGGTATTCTCTCTCGACCTCAGTTTTCAAATCTATAAATAGGGCATAATGTGACCAGCCTTCCTTAAGCAGCAGTTATTTAAATTGCAAACATAGACAGAGTTCTGATTTCCTTGGACGTCTTCTCTTGTTCATAAACAACAAGAAAAGCTGAGCAATTTGAAAAGCAACAAGTCTTAGATCCATCAGAGACCTGAGGTCAGAAGGCAGACTGCTGTCCCCAAAATTGGAGACAGACAGGTGGCTACAGAGAATTACAACTTACTGGAGCAGAAAACTTCGCAGAACCGAGTACCAGGGTAGGAAAACCTAATCTAATCGATGAAGTATGGGAGGCTCAGGACCAACAAGTCTGAGCCTTAAGGACTCCCGGGGCCTTAGTCTTGCGGGGGGACGGGGTGGGGGTACGCTTTTGGTAGTTTCACCTCTAGGAACCCTAGCAGGTCTCATAGTGAAAATCGGAGAAAAATCCCTTTGCACTTTCACCAGGTGAAGGGGAAAAGTAACCATTTTGAAGTAGGCCAGAAAAAAGGTGAAAATACATTAAAATAATTTTTTTGTCTTATCACCACTGAATCATAAATAAATCCTAGTGAAATGAGGATAGGGAAGAAAAGCTTATATCAAGATATATGTGAGACACCATCCATCATCTGTGCTCTTAGCTCAGGGATCTGAGTGACATAGTGACAGTTTTATGAGCCACATTCTTGTCGGTGTACCAGAAGTCTTTCCCTCTTGCCCACGTGAAGCCGTGGAGTTTTAGACAGATGCTTTTACAGTCACCACTGAGGGGAGATGGCACCGCTTCTTGACTTTAGCTTTTAAATAGAAGCAGAACACCCTCACACATCTTTTGAAAATGTAGCCCTCATACATTTGTAGACACCATATGGTTCAATATCTGAGCTGGGGCACATCGGAAGGAGCCTAATTGAAGAGGCAAAATCTTCAAGAAGAAGTTCTATTCATTCGTGTCTCTCAACAGTCATTGAAGGGCAGCCCTTTTACACTCGCGATGAAGCTTCTGGAGAGGTTCATTCTCAGCTCCCTGCCGCTGGCTCTCTGCAGCTGCTCATGTGTCAACCACACAGGTCTCTCACCAGCTTCAGCTCGGACCCTACTGGTCTTTTTGTCCCCTGTCATTCCTTCCCCATTCCCTCTGAACTCTTACTGGGCAAACAGATGGTTTCCTTGCTTTAGTACCCCCACCCCACCCTGTCCCTTTGCTCTGTGATTGTGTCTCTGTCTAGTCAGTCCCTACATGGTTTATTATAAAAGGTCTGGGTCTTGGAAGGTGAACTCAAGAGCTCTTTGGGAGTCGGGGAGGGAAGAAATCAGGGGATCAAAGACATTTTTTTCAGTGGGTAAAAGGAGGGAGAAATGCCAGATTTTCACAGGGTCCTAAATCCCGTCCCTCTCCAATATGCATAATGGTTCCAAAAACATTTTTGTCTGAGAATGAACTGTAGTTCTAAAAAGTGTCTGAAAAAGGTAAATTTAACCACTTATTTGACGAAGGCTTTTTGAAAAATGAGTGAAAAAAAGACACATGACATTTTTTAAGCCCATTATGATTCAGAACCTTACTTGGGGATAGTAATGAATTATTTTTTATCCATTACTTCTCAGACTCTTCATTCAGTTCTTATAATTTAGTTTTTTAATTACATGAAATAAATGGGTACTTCAACGTGGAAAAGGGTTGTGGTACTTTATACTGAGGTTAGCTTAAACATACTGAGACGGCTTTTACGATGTTATAATTTTCTCCTTCACAATTCTACAGAAATGTGTATTCATGGCCCTGGGATAGAGAGAAGGGCCCTCGCAGCCCCCTGACTTTATGTTACTGGATGTCCGTCCTTAGAACAGAGAAGTGTTAATCACTATATTTACCATGTTTAAGATAGGCTGATCCATTTCTTCTATCAATACAAGAACACAGAAATCTCAAAACAAGAACTCATAAGGAAGAAATCACGTTTGAGATTTAATCCCAGAACTAATAAATAACATATACAACACACGCTCACCATCTTATAGAGGATATATACCACCATTGGAGTAACCATCATTTAAAATTATGACTGTAAGAATTATTATCATGACAGGTTAACTTACATTCTAATAAAGCTTTATAGCTCATATGATGCTTTCACAAGAATTTCAGTTTATCTTCATTGAAATTCTGTGAGCTAGAACTTTAAAAAATTGTCTTTTAAATAATAAAACTGCAGATGAGAGAAGTGGAGAGATTTACCCAAGACACTGGAATTAATGCAAGGGACAGACCAGGATAAGAAGCGAGGTCACCTGATTCTAAATCCCGTGTTCTTTTCTCATTTACAAGAGGATTATAGCAGCCTTCTTGGTTTTCTTGAGTGATTATGTGGAAGTAATTATGAAACTAATTTTCTTTAGAAGAATTGCTTTCTTCCAAATTTATTATTGACCTATAAAACAATTTGGGGCTGAATGCTCGCTCTGATATTCAATGTCTGTTACTCTGTTCTCTCTTCCATCTGATGCTGCACCAATGTAGAACCTTCTATGCTTTGAAATTCATCATCTCATCCGACCTCCCCGATTGCTGTTACAATGCAGTTGTGACACTACCTGGAGGGACGCCAAGCTTCGTAGGTCAAGGGCCTGATCCTACACAATACTGCTCTCAGGGCAGACACTAGATGCAAGCTCGGGGGTCCCAGGCCTTCCACATTTCTGACCAACTGGCTATGAATTTGGCAGTTCATCTCACCCCTTCAACTTGAGTAATTCACTAGAATGACTTACAGAACTCAGGAAAGTGTTATAGGTATGATTGCATTTTTATTGTTTCAAAAAGGATACAAATCAGGACCAGCCAAAAGAAGAGACACACACAGGGCGGGAAGTTTGGAAAGGTCTCGAATGAGAAGCTTCCACGTCCTTTCCCCATGAGGTCAGCATGTCACCTTCCTGGCATATCAATATGTAACAAATGTGCCCAAAGCTGTGTTAACCAGGAACGCTCGCCCACGCTTCAGCGTCCAATATTTTATTGGGATTTCATCATGACCGATGGACTCACCAGACACGAGGCTGAACTGCAGCCTCCTCCCTTTTCAGACGTCAGGGTGGGTGTTGAGCTGACACCATGTCGCTTAAAGCCTCTAGCCTGTCATCACAAATTTGGTGGTAAAATTGATTGATTTCTTCTCTGTGAATGTTCTTTTTCACTCTTGTCTGAACAATCATTTCCTGTCCCAAGATCACAAAGATATCTTTCTGTACCCAATTCTGTTATTTTTAAAGACTTAGATTTTAGCCATCAATCCAGTTGTGGTCCTTTGCTCTTGGCTCAGCATCCTCATGTGTGAAATTAGTGTGTTGGATTAGTCAATCCTTAAGACTCTTTCCAGCTTTAATTCAGTGATAAAAATATCTACCAGTTACATAGGACTTTCTAGTATGTGCTAAGAATGGTTCTGAGAACGGTCATGTATTAACTTATTTACCTCCCTCCCCCTTTTTTCACTCTTTTATAAGCACGGCGAGGTCAATCACACGAGCTAATGTTAAGCAGCTGCTAAGTAATGGAGATGGATTTGAAGCCAGGCGATCTAGCTCCAAGATTTGGTGTGAAACACTTTGTCACAGTCTTCCTCTAAGCCATACTAGTATATGCTGGTTTTCCATATACCATAAAACCGTATATCGTAGTTTTCCTTCTCCCTCAATTCTCAAGGGCTTAGCATATACTCAGGCGTTGAAGACGCTTAAGATGGCTCTGTTGGATTTAGTTGAAAATAAATCTTCCCAGCTAGTCTTGATGTTTGTATTCCCGTATGGATCACCTTCAACTGTTGAATCCAGTATCAGATATGTTCTGTTCAGAAATAAATACTGGGGACCCAAACCTGGCGTCTATACGTCCATGGGTACACAGCCCCAGGTGACGGACCTTTCCTTACATCTCAGTTCAGGTTGCGGATAGCCCAGCTTTCTAGGCGTGTCTGCGAGGCATCTGCCGGCCTAATCGTCCAGAGGTGAGCTTTCTCGTTATCACCCTCTCTTTCTTATTAGCACCTGGGCAATGTAGTCGGTGGAAAGCAGAGAGGTGATGCATTTAGCAAAAGCCCAGGTGCTGGGAAAAATGCAATAAATGTCTTAAAAAAAATGGATTCAGAGTTCCCTTTAATCACCTCCAAATTGCCACCGGCAACTCTACAATGGCCAGAGCTCTGAGCGCGCGCGAACTGTGTCCTGCTCTTACGTGGCAGCGCCCACCCCAGGCAAGCCCATCATACCCGTGCCCCGGTTCTGCCTGACGGGGTCTGCACCAGAGGAGGGTGTGAGTAACAACCCCAACACCTTCCATTTGCCAAGTGTTTTCTCTGTTCCCGAACTGTGCCAGACGTTCACGTCCATGATCTCATTTAATCCCTCGACTCTCGGAAGCGAGATTATTGTTCTGGTCGGCCAGCCGTAACACTGAGCCCAAGAAAGTGTCACCAGCCCAGCGCTCACTCCGCGGCGACCCTGTGGACGCTGGGGTTGCCTCCTGCTCGTGACGAGTTGACTTCCAGACTCACTCACTTCCTTTGTCAGTGTAACGCTGCCTGATCGCCAACTCCTTATAGAAGTTGTACACGCCTCAAGCTAGAAAGAAACCAAAACCAAACCAAACTGTGTGTTTCAGAGTCCATGGCTGATATGGGTGGGTGCAAGACGCTATTTCTTTTTGTCCTCTTTTACCAGTACTTGGAGAAATCTCTGCTAAAGAAAGAACATGAGCTTTGGGATCGGGGAGACAGGCCTGGGGCAAGGTATGTCCACCCCTGAGCCTCAGTTTCCCCTCATAGAAAAGGCGTAACGATATATGTCCTGTAGTGTCTCTGGGGGATCAAAACAGGAGTCCTGTACACAGCATCTAACGGATAAGAATGAGGGCAGGAGAGGAGAATGGTTAAGCACCTGTTACCTAGAACTAAGTAGGTTTAATTCCACTTCTACTGTTTACTAGCTGTGGGATGACCCTGGGCAGCTACTTAACCTCTTCACATCTTAGTTTCCTCTTCTGTAAATTGGGGGACATGAGGGCATGGACTTCACAGTATCATGAATGCAGAACAGTGCTGGGCGCAGAGTGACTGCAATTGAAGTGTTTGTCGTTAGATCAGTGCTCACGTGCGGTGGCTGTCCTTCCAAGCTCCCCCTGCCCCCCTCCGCCAGTGAAGAAGCCTCCAGAGACAGACTATGTGGCTGACCCCCCGTTGGTCCTCAGGACACTCTTGGGGGAGCATGCTGGAAACCCTCCTGGTCTCAGCAGTTGACTCCACAGCTGTCCCCCTGAAAGCCTGCACAGTTAACCCTTTCCTGCCCTGTTTGGATGTTCGGAACCATCCAATTCTCAGCTTTTTTGCTGGTCATTAGCTGTTTCGTGTGTGTGAGGAATGTCTGTCAACCTTGCACCTTATTAGAATGAGTGATTTTGTGACACCAAGAACCAACCTCTCCTCTAATGGAACCAGATTCCAGCACCCTTTTTTTTTTAAGATCCTTACAAAGAAAGCTATTACAGGTTTGGAGAGATTGATTTTATTTAAAACCGAATATGTATGAAAGCAGGCAGAGTGGTTATGACATAAATTACATTGATATATTGAGTGCAGAGACAAATGCAATTTCTCTCTCCCTTTTGGCTTTCTGTGTTCAGCAGAGGGGTGTTGATTTATCTCTTTACCCATTTCAATCTGATGGAGGTTGCTTTTAACTCTAGCGAAGAGGGGACAGATGGCCTGTGTTGGAGGGACTTGCAGGAGGTGGACAGAAAAGGAAAAAGGAAAGAAAGAGACCCCTCCTCCAATCTTTGGGTCCTCAAACGATACTACATGGTCTGAGCCCACTCCCCAACTTAGCCTAGCCTGCTGAGGAAGAAAATCAACAGCAAATGAAAGAAACAGCTCATGTGAAAATCAATATGCAGTTTACTATGTAGTTATTTTAAGCTCAATTTTTGTATAACAGACTATAATTCCATATAATAAATATCAAACCCTCCTCATTGAGAAGCCGATAAAGAATATACTCTGCTGTAATCTAATTTTCATTTCTTTTCCCCACATTCCATAAATCCTCTTTGGGATGCTTCTAGTTGCACCGAATAGGCATTGCGAGGTGCATCTCATGTCAGAGCCCTCACTGCTCTTTGGAGAGAGCGATTCGTGCTTGCTGGGTGAGACTGAACCTTTTCTCTGCCTCTAGCACCAGCTGCTCAAGAGGTTCTGTCCTCACCGGCACGCTCTGCCAATTTCTGAACTTCTAGCTTGATTCCTGAAAACGAAACTTTGAAATTCTGGGTTAAAGAAAGCTAAGGAGATTTTATGGTTGCAGGGCTTGTCAGAGCTTTTAATATACTCCTGTGCTCTGTCCGTCACTAAGACAGCAGTACACTGCGCCACTTTCCAAACTTTGACCAAGGAACACTTTCGGCAGTGCGTGCCACAGTAATGCATCCTGGTCACCTGCGGAGAGATGTTCAAGTCTATACAAGGCATTTCCTGAAAGAATCTTGCTCTCATCTGAACTCATCTCCTCTCTCTGGATGTCTCGATCCCATCCTGGTTATAACCACAGAATTTATCATCATCCCCGAAACTATTCTGCCAGCTCTCACACCACACACGCAGATGTTTCTTCTTCCAAAGCCATTTCTCCTCCTTCTGCTCCTGGCAAATTCTGACATCTTTTGGAACCCAGTTTGGTGGTCCCCTCTTTAGTGAAGCCCCCCAGGCAGTTATGATGACGCCTGGTCTGTCAGTAGCACCTTCAGAGCTATTAGGTTGGTACAAAAGTAATTGCGGTTTAAAAGGTTTAAAAATAACTGCAAAACCGCAGTTCCTTTTGTACCAACCTAATAGATAAACACAGGCACGTGTGTGCCGGTCTAGAGGGGTGCTGAATATTACAGCAGTGGTAGACCATTACAGGGATACTGAAGCTTTGATAAAGTAGTGTGCCCGAAGCAAAAACAAACACAAGAACTTGTCAGTGAGAATACTTTGCATGTGGAAAACATTTTGGAAAGCCACCTTAGAATTCATAGGCATTTTGGAAGGACAATGGATGGCCAGTAAGCTGTCTACAAAGGAGGCTGAGTGTGTTTCTTCGCTGAGGATCTTTGTCTGGCTGGACAGAGGTTGCAGGTTTGGGGTGAGAGCTGAGTTGCTGAAGGCAGGAGGAGCTAGGCGCTGCCTCCAGACGCCACCAGATCTACCCTCCTCCAAATGAAAGTTAAACATTGCCAATGTGTATCAGTGTCCAATTATTGCCTATCAGGTGCTCCATTAAGCAGGATGTGAGCTACTCTGACCTTTCCTTTGCTGAATCCAACCAGCAGCCAACTGACAAAGACGTCCAGGCGATGCAGTCGCAGACGTGCTCTTAGGACACAGAGGAGCTCACACAAGAAGGGCAGAGAAAGCGTCAGGGTGGGGGTGTGGGTAGATAAGTGGAAAAGGACCTGCCTGCCTTTCTTAGAGTTTGCATCAATGTCCGTTCCTACACCATGTATAAATATGTTTCCTCTCCAATACAGTATGTTACCAAAGTATTGAATCTCCCTATCCATAGCTGGCAAGTGTTGTCACTGTACTTTTAATTAATTTTCTCCTTTTATATGTGAGTTAATATGTTTTAAATGTTTTAAGAGCTGTTTATATTTTGATTCTTTGAACATCAGTAATTTCACATCTTTTGCTCACATGTTCCATTGAACGTCCTTTTTATTGGTTTATAGTGGTCTTTATATATTAAGAAAACAAACCTTTAATTTCTTAATTTTAAAAATCTTTTTTTTCTGTATTGTTTATGTTTCTTCTCTGTGCAGACTTGTTTTTGAGTTGTCAAACTTATCAAATGTTCAGGAAGTCTGGATTTTCTGCCATATGCTTTCTGTATGTTAAGATTTTATGTGTGTGTGTGTGTGTGTGTGTATAATATGTATACATATATATTTAAGTAATTGTATGATTAAAAATATAAGTCTTTGAACTATCTGAAATGTATTTATGTATAAGGTTTGAGATATTCTACTTGAAATCATTACCATTTTTCCTAACACAATTTTTTCGATAATCACTTTTTTATTATTTCCTGATTTGTACTCTTATTTTCATCAAATGCCAAATTCTGACATATATTTTAGTTAAATTCTGAACTTGGTACTCCACCCGTGTCCTGCCTGCCCTCCAGTACCACTCTGCTTTAAGATGCCCTATGTTGTGATCAGGGCACAGCTGGTCTCACCTGACCCATAATTTACATTTATTTATGTATTTTTATGCCATCATTGCATGAATTTGTATGCTCTGCTTCAAATTAATTGTGAAATTTGGTAGGGTATTGTTCAGTTCTTTAAAAGAAAAAATCACAAAGAAGAGGAGGTAAGGAAAATATTCAGACTTTTCCATTCACTCACAAGATTTTTAGCATTTTAGAGGAATCCTTTAATTTTTTTATGTCTTTTTCATATTCTTGGTTTTATTATTTACCACCTCATATAGTTAAGAAAATAAATGACATTTTGGGCAGCAGTCAATACTTCTGTAACAATTGTCGATATACGTGTTCACTTAAGGATCAGAGAATGATCTGTGTTTATCAAAATCCAGCATTTCAGATCCCTAATCCTAGAATAGAATCTAATTCTCATCTTGACAGATTTGGAATCCAGCTACTGGTTTTGTGCTTAATAGCTGAGTGATCTTTGGCAACATTTTTTACTTCCTCTGTGTCCCTCTTTAATAAAATGGAGATGATAATATTTAATTAAGAGAATTGTTATGCTTTATAAAATTAGGTTCAAGTCTCCGACTCAGCCTTTAGTTGTTTGTGACCTTGGGCAAATCTTTTAAACGCTTTTCATCTGTTTCCTCATCAATAAAATTGGAGATAGCAATTTGGAATGATAAATTCTCTCTTGTAAATTGGCTATAAAGCAGTAATATGTGTAGCTGCTCTTTCTAATATACCATACAAAATATAATTTATGACAGTGTTAATAGACCTGGCTACGGAGGAAGGAGAGAAGAAGGGAGGGGAAGGGGGAAGAGAAAAGAGGGGGGGGGTACTTGGTTTTACATCCATTAAGGAAAGCAATGTTTTGGGGCATCACATCGAACACGCACTGTCTTACCTTCAGCCACTTAACATCGCAGACCAATTTTGCTCTTATGCACAAGTAATAATAATACCTTGCTTGATTTGACTAGTCACATCTTCAGTCTTGTTAAACTACATGGCACAACAAAACCAGAAGAAGATTCCCTGAGGTCTTTGGATTGATTGAAAGCACTTGTCAATGGTGGTGTTGTCCCTTCCATGTGCAATGGGTGTCGTTAGAGTTTTGTTGTCTGCTTGGAGTGGTTGCAAACACCCACATGATAGATTAATCAGTTTCCAAGTTGATGCTTTCATGTGTGGTAATGACTTGCTCAAACACCTCTCTGGCTGTCGGAATGGGCTTTAAGGAACTAAGTAGGATGGTGGAGGAGCCTAGCTTTCAATTAAGAAAGAGTGTTGTAAACTGTTCTTTTCTAACCTAGAAAATGAAGCATGGCTGATCATTTCCTCCTTTTTCCCCATGATACATAAAAGGTTAAAAAAAATACTAAACCTATAAAAAACCATCATTTACATCTTTCAAATTGTGCTACTGGCTGCATCGTTGAGTATAAATGGGTTGCAATAAAAACACATTAATCAGTATAAAAACAGCAAAAAAAAGGGCAAGATTTCAAATTCATGTTGGCTGTCTTCCAAAGGACAGAAACAGCATATTTATATATTTACATATAACTAGAAACAGCTAAATCATTTATCTGTAAAAAATGCAAAAG
The DNA here is from genome assembly GCF_004115265.2 of Rhinolophus ferrumequinum. Taxonomy (NCBI): domain Eukaryota; kingdom Metazoa; phylum Chordata; class Mammalia; order Chiroptera; family Rhinolophidae; genus Rhinolophus; species Rhinolophus ferrumequinum. The sequence continues at coordinate 67,770,232 of NC_046297.1, read as the reverse complement.
GAGGATAGAGAGAATCAACCAAAGCAGTCGTTTCCGTCATGGGCAATCCTTCTACTGGTTATTACACCTATAAAACGCCTATAAAAGTGACATCATGCAGTTCCATATTTATAGTCTGTCAGTATCCCATGGATCAAATTGGTTGAGTTTACACCACAAGAAATGATTCTACCCCCACCCCCACCATTTTAACCACTATCCTTTTCTATGTCCTCTGGACTCTGAATGCCAATCTGCTCCTCTGACAATTTTACAGCCTGGGGTACAATGACAAATCTGTAGTTAAAGCTTGGATAGTGGTGGAGGGCTCACTAAAGCCCACACCTCAGTCTGTCCTGCTGTCACATCCAGTTTATAGTTCTGAGTCCAGTGACCAGCTGGGGTTGAGCTGGGCGGAGAGCAGTTTGCAGTGGAAAATGATGTTTGCGGATGTTCCCATTTGCAATGATCATTGGCCACCAGAGGATCAGTAGACCAGGGTCTGTCACTGATGGGCATGGAAACGCTTTGGCTCAGCACACTATGTCTCCAGGATGCTGTAGAGATTGAAAATAGAAACTGCTAAATTAACATTTTCCATTTCTGGGCTTCGTCCCCTTTGAAGAATGAGAAGGGACTCCCTTTTTTCTCTTTATGGCAGGAAAAGTAAATTTGATTAAACAACAATGAGGTTCTGGAGGAAGGTTCTTGGGGGTAACGTGGTCTTACAAAGAGAGCCCCCTCCCTCGCCAAGGAGAAACTTCAACGATATCACTCTGCCAGTTCTTACCGGTAGAAGGGTAGGTAACCAGCTACCATTTCCCTGCTATTGAACTGTTCACCTCCTTCGCTTCACCCAAGGTTGAGACCGAGGCAGGAGGCCCTGCTGCAGCAAGCCACAGGGGCTCAGGTGGCAGTCACCAACGTTTGTGCCCAAACCTGTCATCACAGCCCCAGAAGTGCCACCTTTCAGAAGCCATAGTCCCCCATGCAGCGTGCTGGTTTCTGAATAATGGGAGTGAGCACTTCAGTCTGTGAGTGGTCACAGTGTAGGAGAGCATATCAGGGATTAGAAAGTTTGGTGTGGTCGGAGGAAAACAATGAGGAGGTGGGTTAGAAGGCTTAGGGTGGAAGAGATGAGGTTCCGAAGGGCCTGGGTCAGCAAAGGCTACAGGCAGAACTAAGGCAAAGCAGCTGACTGCTCGCTTTCTTCTTTGTGCCCTCACTCCACGCTGTGTGGATTTCCATCCTGGCGCTTTGCAGAATTGGTTACACTTAATAAAATACAAGTTGCCTTTATTTACTTCACTATAAGAGCGTGAGGCAGGAGAATGCTTATTTCCCTTTCTGTCCCAAATGTCCAGTACAGTGTTTCGGTCAATAGTACACAATACAGTTGCAACCACTTCATTATTAAGAGCAGGGAAAGTGGAATGAAATAGACGTGGGTTCGAGTCCTGATCTGCTCCGTACCTTCCAGGACCTTGCTCAACTTAATGGCCTGAGCACAAGAATTAATAATAACAACAATAATAATTAATAACAACAACAAAATAATAATCATTGTTGTTATTACTAATTCTTATTCTCATTACTAACATTTATTCAGTGTCAACTATGTGTCAGGCATTGAAAAACGTTTTACGTGCATTCTCTCATTTAATTCTCATAAAAACTTTGTATCATAGGTACAATTTTATTCCCATAATTCAGTTGATAAGTAATAATGCATACCTAATGTAACTTATTGAAATTATAATACCTGACCCATACTAGTTATTTGATATTTATTGACAAATAAACAAAATGCCTAAGTTGTTGTTTACTTGTTTGTTTTTCATCTTCGTTTGAGTAAGAAAGCTAATGTTGAAGCCAGATAAGCAGAACCTAAAGTGTCCCCCTGCATTGGGTATCTGTTACTATGTAATTGCTCCCAAATTTAGTGGCTTAAAACATCATTAAACATGTATTATCTCACATTGTGTTTGTGGGTCAGAAATCCAGAAGCATCTTAGCTGGGTGCTGATGGGTGAGGGTCTCTTGAGAGATTGTTGTCAAAATTTCGGCTGGGACTGCGGTCATTTGAAGGCTTGCCTGGGACTAGAGGATCGCCTTCCACGATGAATTGTCACGTGCTTGACAGGGTATGGCTGGTTGTTGGCAGAAGCTCCAGTTCCTTGGCATATGGATGTCTCCATAGAGCTGCTCGAGCATCCCCACACAGCAGCTGGCATCTCCCGGGTTGAGTGACCCTAGAGAACGCAAGGCCAAAGCCACTTTGATTTTTATGATCAACCCTTGAAAGTCACACTCTGTCACTTTTGCAGTATTGGTTTAAATATACCCTATTCAAAGACATGGAAATCAGGAGGCAAGAAATATTGAAAGCCATCTTGGAGATTGGCTACTGCAAGCTGGGTTAAGAAGATGATGAAAATAGAAAGATCACAAGGTCAAATCTATACAGAAGCTAGTCAGTATGGCTCAGGAAGGGTTGGGGTGAGTAGTTCAAGACCAAGGATATGAACGATACAAAAGGGACAGAGACCAGCTTTTATGTGGCTGTGGGTGTGTGGTTCAGGATGGGGAACAAGACTTCAGTAACCTATCTATGCAGACACAGACTTTCTTTGAAAATTTGACGATCCTTTTGGAAGATTGGGCGGGTGGAATGCATGGATAGCACTCATCTCAGATGTACAAACAGGGGAACATGTAGAATCAAGGCAAATCCTTCAGAATAAAGTTCAAATGTTAATGATCCATTCAGTAAAGATTCAAAAGACAGTGTGTTTCAGATAATGCCAATAACTGGCCCACAAGATGGTGTCACTGAATTAAAACTGCAATTTAAGTAGAAATAGAAGAAGAAACAAAAAGACATTGTGATAATGAGGAAGTAATAAAGACCTGGTTCCAAAAAACAAAATTGTTATTTGGCAATATTTTTGGGGGTGGGGGACATGGCATGCTGGTATTTAGGTCAGCAAATTTGGGTCACATGTATCCCAAGGACTTAACAAGCCTTTATTGTTTTTGAGCAGAAAAGAATAGAGGAGGAAGAAAAAGTGAGAAAGATTTTGATCAAGAAATGGTTAGTTCCTGCCAAGAAGTACTAATATTTTTATTATTTTCCAAATCAACTGGTTGCCCTGTACTCAGGGCCAAGTTCAGGGGTCAATTTTGCAGTGGCTCATCAAATATATTTTTAAATTCAGAGTCGAGTCACGTGGGCCCTTCCTTTTTTTTTGTAGTCATGCTGAGGAACAAAGCCGGATCTGCATTCCAGCGTAATTTATTCTTCATTAGTCTAAGCTATGACTTGTTCATGATTACTTTCAATTTCAATGTTTACAGATTCATTTTCATAATATTTCCTCTGGGTTTATTATTTCCATTTGTAAAATTCACTAAGTCCTCTAAGTCGGAGTAAGCCGATGTAATTTGCCAGGGGCTGTTGCTGTGACTCACACTGGGCCTGCAGCTTTGCAACAGCAGATAGATGATGCTCTACTTGAGAGGAAATGAGTTTCAGGCGCCTTTGCTTTCTCAGGCATCTGTGGTGTTGGATGTGTGACAGTGCTAGGAGGTGAGTGTGAGCTTTGAGCACACAGGTGCGTTGCGGGTATGGCGTTGGTGTATCGTGCAAAACTGTGTTTGGATCTTCTCAACAACCTCTTTGCTGGGGCACTGCTCGCTCCCACCCCCACGAGACCATCCACGTGGTTCCCATGGGGAATCACCATCTCAATACATTATAAAACTCCGGGTCATGGTGGTGGTGGGCGGGGCAAGATCTTACTCACTTTTTTGTCTTTGAATATGTATTGGTTCCCAAACTCTAGGTTTGGAAAAATGAGGAGTTGTAGGGTAATATATTCAGTCATTCATTGTTCATTCAATCCTCCTTTTCTAAGAGCATATGAAGTGTTAGGTACCAGGTTAGGTTCCAAGGGAACAACAGTTTTATCCTCCAGTTCTTCAGCATCAGTCCGCTGTGGCCTCCATGTAACATTTTCCAATCTTATATATTTGATTCATCAACAAAGGAATGACAGGATTAACTTCCGTTATTAATATGTCTGTACTAATTAATGTCTTTTTTCCTGAAGGCCTCTTTGGACAAGTCATGTAGATTTCCTCTGATAATGGACATGGAAGTACCTATTTTTATCAATGTCTAACTCGGCCCAGAAAATCACCTGTAAACCTGCATCAGAACCAAGACAAACAGTCTTTATAGTAGGCTTTCCCAAGATCTTGACTGTACTGCAGTCTTTTATTAATTGGGGTTATTTCAGTCTAAAGTAACAAAACACCTGACTGAAACTGACCTGACCACAGAAGGGAATGTATTGCCTTATGTGACTCATCCACCCAGATGAGTGGCCCTGCTTTCTCTGTGCTGATTCCATTTGCTAGGAGGATCTCAGTCACCAGGTGGCTCTTCACAACTCTTAGGCTGTATCCTACTAGGTCCAAATCCAGCGCAAAAATGACCACGTGGAGTATGGCCAGTGAAGTCACCAAGTTCACTCTGATTGGACTGGTTTACGTCATGAGCCACATCTGGGCCAGGTATTATGGCGTAGGTATGCTTCATGGCCCCCTTCTCTAAGACTGGGGGGGTGAGCTGAACTCAAACCACATGGAATCCCCTAGTAACAACTGGGCCCATTACCTCACAAAGTGGGTAAGGATGCTGGGGAGGCAAACAATGCATGTTCATTACACATACATCGGTTTATTTTTACGCAGATTAAACATTGAACGTGTTTCCTTAGATATGCAAAATGATGAAGGAACTAACAGCTAGATCCTGTTACGTGCTGACAGAACACATCTGTCTTATTGTATTTGATACAACAGTTTGGCCCATTTTGGATAGGGCGACCATATGAGAAGGGGTGGGGAACAGACTAAAACCTGTCAGATAAAAAATTAGAAGAAGTGGGAAGTGGGGATGTTCAACGAGAGGGAGCTTTCAGTACTTTACAGCAGAGTTGGCAGAAGATAGCATTACATCACTTATCTGAAGGACTGCAGTACAGAAGTTTGTTCTCTGAGACTGGAAAGGCAGAGATTTCTAGTGATAATTAGAAACAAGATGCCACGGTTAGTAGTTTCCTATTACTGTGGCTGTTCAAGCATAGTTTTTTCAGACTACCTGTCGAGGATGGTGCAGACAACCATCGCTGAGTGAGTGATTGTTCTAGGTAACCTTTTAACATCCCTTAGAGGCCTGAGATCCAATAACTTTCTAAGAATCGTGAGTTAAACATGAGAACACCAGGACAGTGGGTAAGGAAGAAGCAAATCTCTAGATTATAGATTACCTGGAAAAAAAAAATAGGCAGGTTGTCTTAAGAGGGGATGTGTTTGTTCCCGTTTCTGTTGTATGTGTAGAATACTTCTCAGGTGTCAGAGAATCCTGCGTGTTGGTCACATTTAGAAATCAGCACGTGGGTGAATCCTGTTGCCTGGTTCACATTATACCCGCGTGTGATAAGAGCAATTGAGTGACATGTAACCCTGGCTGATACATATAATTAATACTCCCCTAACACTCATTACTTAAAAGGTGTGGGACACAGCATAATAGCTATTTTGTCACTTACTGGAATCCTTTATATTTTAGCCTTTCAATCAAATGGAGCCAGTATATGAGGGTGCTTTACGAGTTTGGGGGATTAGGATTAGACTGGACTGGATTAGACACCCAACCCTTGAATTGATTATCTGAATTATCTTGGGCAAACGAATGAACTTCTTGGCAACTCAATGTTGGCATCTATAGAATGTCATCTATTACGTAAAGTTGAGATGATATAAGTAAAATGCCTCACATGTGGAAGTGATTGAATGAGCAAAAGCCATTATTATAGTGGAATGCGTTATCTCATATTCTTACGACTCCTTATTTACGGATATATTAAGATACCTAATACAGCATCTGACATGTCACTAAAGTTCAGTATGAGTTTGTTCCTTATCCTCTCCACTTACTGGACTTTCCATCACTTGAGGATTAGACAGAGCTGGAATGAGGCATGGCTATATGGACCTCTTGTCAGCTTTCACTTCATTTCATTTCACTTCATTTCATTTCACATCATTTCATTTCACTTAACTTGATAAATTTTCTATACTATTAAAAATAAAATAGTTCATGAACATACAGAAACTAGCTAATATGTACATATACATTCATGTTTATATTAGTTATAAGTGCACATTTCATAATTGCCTATATTTGCAGAAGAGTGATAAGCATTTCCTTGAAGCTTAGGGAAAGATAAAAAGCTTCTTGAAGTTAATGTGTCAGTGGCAAATTAAATAGTCTTAAATAATGAATAAAATTTGGACATGAACATAAAGGACAGTGGCTTCTCAAAGAGAATTTTCGGCTACAGTACAGGACTGACGAAGTTAGAGTAATGGGTGAGCATGAAAACGTCATTGCTTAGAACAGCCACTTTGTCACAGCACCTAAGAAGGCTCAGAATTGTTTTTGGCACTTAGAACAATAATTGCCTTATGGAGCATATGGTTTGGACTTCACTCAGCTAGTATTCAGTTTTCCCTGTAGCAAAAGGATTAGTTCCAAAGGCTGGGAAAACATCTGGTGAAAATACGGGCACTACATTTTCCTTTTAATGGTGGAACAATAGTTTTTGGTAGCACACACTTCACCTATTATTTTATTGAATAATTAATCAAGCAGAAGCTTATTGAACTCCAATTATTTGACAAGCTGTGTACTCAGCATTTGTGATACCTTGTGAATAGCACAGACCCAGTTTCTGCCCTCAAGAAATTCAATTGGATGAAGACAGGTAAACAGACTATCACGATGCAATGTAATAAATTACTGATTACTTATCAGGAAAAAGAGTTCCTCTGACAATAATAACAAAACTAGCAAAAGCTTGAGAATGAACCTAGGAAGAAATGTGAAAGTCCTACATAAAAAAATGACAAAACTTTGTTAATGAACATAAAAGAAGACCTTAGGTCAATGGAGAGACAACATTTTCCTGGACAGAAAGAGTTAATATAGTAAATATAGTAGTTCTCCCAAAACCAGTTTATAAACTCAGTAAAAATCAAAATAAAATTTCCTCAGGATTTCTAATGGAACATGGCAAGCTGATTGTTCCAGTTCTGGTTATCCAAGAAACAGATGCAAGATGGAATTGGACTTGTTAAAGATTTGTGGTTATGGGGAGAATGCTAGTGAGAGCTCAAGTAAGGGAGCTGGTGTCGGTGGGGTGAACCTCGTGGCCAGGGTTCATGTGTGATGCCTGTGAAAGGGACGTGGGAAGGAAGGAAGGGAGGAAGGGTCTCAGTGCACGCTACTGCTCTGAGAAAGTCTCCAGCAGGGTCACGGGGAGTACCTGAGCCAAGATTGTCCAGTGGGAAAGGGAGAAAGAGATTGGCACTGGTGCCATGCTCACTCATTCTTCCAAAGAGTTGGTGGTTGGGGCTGTCCGTGAACTGCGCTTCCTGCGGCAATTATACTCGAAGGAGACCCGAGTGGAGACTTTCTGGGCTGCCGCAGCCCATGTCTTGTGCCTCACAGGTTAATTCTCCAGACGTCTCTTTTCCTGAAAGGAAAGTTGGAAGAAGGAGCTAACGGCAGCCTCAGTTGCTGCAGTTGATGTTACGCTGAGTGTGCTCACGCTTGCCACCTTCACCACCAAGTCTAAATTCCCCTCATCCTCTGATACCATCTCTATGAGTCTGGTGACTACTTGGTGGAGTGAGCCAAACCTTCCTTTGGAAGGGTAATCAGTTTTTTTCCAGAGTTTTGTCCATGGCTGCTGCACAGGTCCCCTCACAGTTACAGGGGGCAAGGGAATACAAGAGGCACCCGCGTGGCTCGCATGTTCCACACACCTCTTCCCGCTCCCAGTGTGTAAAAGCAGGTGTATATTTTTCTGCTGACCAGTAGCCCTTCTAAGACGGTGACTCCCCTTCTTATTTGTTGGTCTCTGGGCACAAGAAATCCAAAAACACCTAGAAGTATCAGTAGCTTTCTGTTTAAAAGGACTCCTGCTACTTCCTGGTTAGAGACTATGTATGACCTTTGCTGACCACGAATTGAAACTCTGTACACCCCAGAGTTTCAGTGACAAAAAGCACAGTGCTCCCTATGGGTCACTGGGAGAAATGGAAATTGGGGCTACTCTTACTTTCATCCCTTGGTTCCTGAACCTATATATTCTTCCCACTGGGACACAGTGCCATGAAAAGGTCTCTGATTTAATGCATATACAGCATCTTGAAGGATGGAAACCCACCCCTGCAGCGTATTGTTCCCAAGTTGGCCTCTGCTTTCAGTGGGCCAGCCCAGCAATCTATAGTTGGCTACTGTTGGATAAGAAAGTACTGTGTTTCCCCAAAAATAAGACCTACCCCGAAAATAAGCCCCAGTGAAGATCGTCAGCCAGATGGACACATTTAGTACGTTATGACGATGTTCCAGAAGATGACATGACTGTATTTAAATAAAGGTACGTTGTTGTACATGAAAAAATAAGACATCCCCTGAAAAGAAGCCCTAATGTATCTTCTGGAGCAAAAATTAATGTAAGACCTGGTCTTATTTTCGGGGAAATACGGTATGTGATGTGATCAGTGGACTCCATGGTTACGGGCTTGTTCCTGTACCTCTTATGCAGACAAGAAGGTCCTCTGATCAAATGCGTTATTGCATGCATTCTACAGCTGTGAGTCAAGCCTTTCGTAAGGCCCAGGAGATTATGGGGCCGAGGCTCTTGGGTTAGGAAAGGCAAACTCATAGCCAGCATCGGTGTGTCTCCTTAGGACAAAACTCCGGTCTTTCCAGAAGGGAAGGGGACTGATGTAGTCAACTTTCCACCAACTGGTGGTTGGTCTCTGTATTACCGTGTTTCCCCGAAAATAAGACCTAGCCGGACAATCAGCTCAAATGTGTCTTTTGCAGCAAAAATTAATGTAAGACCCGGTCTTATTTTACTATAATATAAGACTGAGACTTTATAATATAATATAATATAATATAACATAATATAATATAATATAATACAATATAATATAATACAATATAATATAATATACTACAATATAATATAATGTAATACCCAGTCTTATATTAAATTTTGCTCCAAAAGACACATTAGAGCTGATTGTCCTGCTAGATCTTATTTTTGGGGAAACACGATACTTGTGTGCTTCTATGTAACAGATGAATCCCAAATTTAGCAGCTTAAAGCAATAAACATTTATGATTTCATAAATTTATGAAAGTAAGAATTCTGGGATCAGCTTAGGTGCGTCATTCTGGCCCAGGGTCTCTCAGGTTGTCATCTGGGACTTGACCAGGCTGGAGGGTCCATTTCCCTAAGTATGACTGCAAACCTTTTGCGGGCCAGGGCTCTCTTTTATTCCTTTTTTTGTATCCTTGCACAGAGCCTAGCTCCATGTGGGGGAGGTGCCACTATGTATGGAGCAAATACTACACATTAGGCATCGTACTAGGTTTTTGGTTTTGTTTTGTGTTTTTGCATACGTTACTAGTTGTGTCTTCATCATAGCTGCTCTGTAAACTAGGGGTGGTTATTTCAAATTTACACCCAAGGAAACTGATGCTTAGAAAGTTGAAATAAGTTGCCCAGGATATACAGTTATTAAGTGGTGAAATAGGGTACAGACCCTGATATTTCAGACTTCAAAACCTGCCTTCCATGAGGAACTAAATTAAGTTGTATGTAATTCCTGAGCTGCGGTCACCTCATCAATGAACTTAGGTTTATAACCTGAATTTGTTCCCATATGTGTGCAGTCCCCCGGGTCTACATGCTTCCTCTGACCCTGTGAAAGTGGGAGAGGTTTTCCAGGGTGACCTACCCAATTAGAAGAAGATCCCACGTGCTATATATTAAGTGCTGAGGAGGAAAAAACCTCTTCTTAGTGTCTGCACAGTATGATGTTGAGTTTAATAATGCTGAACGTGAAAAATCAAGAACATAAAAAAATTCTAATTACAACTCTCCAGGCATCTGGGGTCCAAGAACTGGCTACTTTGCTTTATTAAAATGAGAGAACATTAGACCTAACAGGAAATCAGAGATTCCCTAGTACAACAGCTGTAATTTCAGACGAGAAAACTGAGCCCTAGAGAGGTAAGATAATGCACTCAAGGCAACGTGGTTAACGGTAGAGCTGGGGATAGAGTCCCAGTTACCTGTCTCCCAGGAAAGGAGTCTTGCCACCTAGGATCTCAGTAGTCCAAGATGAAATATTAAGCCAATACAACTCTTGGAAGAGTGAAACACTAACGGTCCCATCATATTTTGACTTCTTCTGTCCTCTCCCCACCTGCTCACCCTGTAGCATGGTACTGCATACAAAATGGTGGTTCAATAAACTCTTGAGTAATTATTTGACTAAATTAAAAGATTAGATTTTACTTCAGGCATTTATAGAGGGGAAAGAAAAGGAGAAGGAGGTTCTTTTTGCAGTAAAGTTAAGTAGCTTCTACCAGACATGATGCTCTCACAGAAACTACGATCTACAAACTACAGCTGTGGGGGCGGGAGGAATCAAATATGACCTAGAGTTACTGGACAGGGAACAAAAGCGGGCTGACTCTAGAGGGAAAAAAAGATGGAGTGGAGGAAGGGACCTGTTTTTCTGCTTTTGCCTGAGGGCAGACCAAAGCCAGTGCCAAGTTGGAAGGCTACAAAAACAAAACAAAACATTCACTTAAACATTAAAAAAGAAAAACCTGAAAACAAAAGCAAATGACATTTTTCTGGCCCGTAGACCCAGAGGTCAGAGATTGGGGTGACCACATTGACTGGAAAGTGAGGGAGAATAATTGAAAGGAGGGAGACAAAGAGGGGAGCCTGAAATTTCAAGTATAAACTCTGCCAATCTTTCGGGTGACTATTGAACTACACAAGTGTGGGACAAATTCTAGCTAAGAAGAAAAAAAATGAACTGAAATTTGAGCTACCACTCCAAAGCTAGCGTTTGCAGTTTGAGTCTAATCAAATTAAGTGCCTGATTGAACAAAGCAAACCAATGAATAATCCAATAAGACCACATTCCGATGAATACAAAGGAATGGTAGAGTCTCCAAATATAACATTAACATGTCCAGGACAGATTAAAGGGTTATTCAGCAGATGGAGAACCAGGAATGTCAGGAGAGAAGGAGCCACTCCTGGATTCAACTGAAAAGATCTGCTTATTTTCTCCTTCTTATATTGGGCTTCCATGTAACTTTCCATTAATACTGCTACTAAGAGATAATCTCCAAGGGAGTTTCTATCTCTAGCATTTAACAAGCTTATTATTCAATCTACATACCGTGTTTCCCCGACAATAAGACCTAACCAGAAAAAAAGCCCTCGCATGATTTTTCAGGATGACATCCCCTGAACATAAGCCCTAATGCGTCTTTTGGAGCAAACCTTAGTATAAGACATGGTCTTATTTTCAGGGAAACACGGTATTTGCAAGAAATCCCCAGAAAGCCCTGTGGTCATCACTACTCTGTAATTTATAACTGGTGTTTGCAATAGTGTGAGACAGTGCTTCTAAGAATTAGTATGTACTCAGATCACCCCGGTTTCTTGTTAAAATCTGTTTCAGGAAGACTGGAATAGGGCTTGGGGGTCTGTATTTCTATGAAGGTCCAGGTTAATCTGATGCTGTTGGTTCAGAAATCACACTCTGAGCAGCACTTTCTTAGAGTGCTTAGGGACACAGTGTCCTAGTGAAATCCTGGGGGTGGGGGAAGGTTCACTAGCCAAATAAATGTGGGGACTGCTGAATACTCTAACTGCTCATAGACTTACAAAGCCCATTAGCCTATCAAAGTCTCTTGGAAACACTGCAGAAATTTGACCATTTTAACTCAGTGTTTCCCCAATTAATTTAAGCACAGAATATATATTTTTTCAATGTTATACTACATAACACAGAACAGGTATTGTATACAACATAGTTTGGGGAAACTTTTATGATAAGGGGATCTTAAAAGAAATGCATAAACCTGTTTTTTATGTGTTTATTTAGTCTCCGTTTCTTTGTTATCAAAAAAACCACCTTCTCAGAGTTTTACCTGAGAATAATCAAATATACGGCTTCCTTGAACTTTGCTTGAAATTTCGAACGCTCAATCTTTGGAAACCAGTTAAAGAAAACTACGTGTGCCAGGAGTTGCCCTAACTAGATACGTATGGTTGACGGCATCAACGACCCTGGGCTAATTTGAAGACCTTGGGAAATTCTTCCTCTGATTGAGTCCTCTGCTGCTGAGGGATCATTCCTCCAGGCTAACCTTTCCTTTATCTGCTGTTCTTCAGTGAGGAGGCTCTCCGCCAGCAGGGCTCTGGGTCACTAGTACACACTGTTGAAGAAGAGTGACTATGAGCCCTTGTTTTTCCCACAAGGGGGCAGATAACAGTGAATGAAACAGACGGTGCCATTGCCTTCCTCCATGGCTGGGGCCAGCGATGCTCCAAGTTCCCACATACCCTTGACTTTCCCCACGACTGGTGATACAACGAGGGCACGGTGGTCCCTCCTGTTGAACAGATGAGGGATTGGCAACGGAGAGGGTTACTTCCTTGTTTGAAGTCCTCTGTCTACTGGAAGAGTCAAGATGAAGGGTAAATAAAGAGGCCTGAGAGTTAGCAAACTTCTCAGGCATTTCATTTATTGGCTCATTAAAGCCCATGTTATAGTTTGGAAAACAGATGCGAGGAAACTAGTCTCTTGGGAGAACTGGGATTCAAGCCTGTGTGTTTGGCTCCAAAGCGTGCAGTGTGGACACCTTCATTATTTCTTTATCTGTTTGAGATGTTAGTAGCTCCCGGGCCTTGGAAATGCGGGAGAAAGTCTCCATGAGGATGAAGAGGTACAAGGTCAGACGCCTGCCACAGAAGAACGTGCTCTGTTTCAGCAGTTTGCCCAAGGCCAGCCCTGCGTTTCCTTACAGGATTTCCTTTTCTCCCCCTTTTAAGTATATTGTACAATATCTTGTACACGATGGTGTTATTGCCATCTCATTATTTCTTAATGCCTTTTAATAAAGCACTTTTCCTCACAGGGTACATTTTTATATCTGTCATCTCAGAGAAACTCGAGAGATTTTTTTTAAAGCACATACCATGAAACCTCTTTCTTGAGAGTGATCTAGCCCACAGCCCCTAAGCCACCCACCGACTTTGACGATCTGGAGCCTTCAAAACATTCCTCCTAAGAAAAAGCACTAGTCAGCAGAGAAAGAAAAAAAGAAACTACACCTTGTAGTGTTTTGTAAAGACACCCAGCCCGACAGGCAGGCCTCTTGTTCAGATCAGGCCTGTGAAATGGGAAGAACATACACCCATCAGACCGAAAGCACGCACACACCGAATTGTCCAGAGTCCCTTTCGTTGCCAAAAAGATCCCGCAAGGCTCAGAGCAGATATCTTCTTTCTCAGCCGCCTGGGAAGAAGGCCTCCCACTAACTGCCTCAGAGGCCACGTGCACCATCTTCAGTGTGATTTGACATTGTTCCTAGACTTCCACACTCGATGTGTTGAATGTGTCGTATGGATCATTTAAAATGCTATTTTATTGTTTGCAATCAGCCCCAGTGAAAATACATGTGCTGCCAACCAATCAATCACAGTCATTTTGACGTTCCACTGAGAGCCAACCTGTCGCTGGGGGACCGTGGGCCGGGCACTGGGCTAGCATTTCCACTCGCATCATCTCAAAGTTAGTAATTACCGCACTAACAATAGCAGTCAGTTACTTACCTTATTCTGCAGCAGGCACCGTGACAGATGTTTATGCCACCTTCATAGTCGGAGGCTGACAAGACTTCCTTCCTTCCCCAACCTCGTTGCCCAAGAGAATCGACTGAGGGGCTTCATGAAAATGAGTCTTGATCAACACCAGTGAGTCCGAATCTCTGGGGTAGAAACATGAAGTCTGTATTTTTCAGTAGCACTCTGGGCAATCGTGAGGCAGCCTGAAGTTGATGGTAGAAGCTTCCTTACCATCTAGGGAATATCAACTGGCTTTCGTTCATTAGGAAACCAAGGCTCAGAGAGAAAATGCGTGTCCGAGATGTGCCGGGTTGTCACTCTTCAGAGTGACAGGCACCCTTCAGGGTATCCTGGAAAGGCGCCTCACAACTCCCAGTGTGGTCTGAAGACCAGCAGCGTTAGTGTCCCCTGGGATGCCCCACGCCAGATCCCCCAGGGGACAGCCTGTACCACTGGGCTGGAAACAGAAATCCCATTTTCTGTCTCTCAGGCTCCAGGGCCAGAGGGCTTACAACAGTTTCACCAGTGGGAGGCACTGAAGGAGATCAAAGGCAGAAGGAAAGAGGGGCCGTTTTTGTCCACTTCTGCTTCTGCTTCCCTCCAGGAGCGGGGGGTTGAGGCGGGCTGCTGTGGGCCCCAGTTGCATGAGTGAGGCTTGTGAGCTCAGGGTAAGTGAAGGCTCTGGGTTCTGCTTGTGGTGGCAGCACCATTCAGCAACGATAGTGGCAGTGGCAGTGGCCCAGGCCCAGGCCGCAGGTTTGGCCTGGGATGGTAGAAGCTTCTAATGTGGGCAACCACCCTCTCTTCCTTTGGCTGCTTCAGCCCTGCCAACACCTTCCCGCTTCATTGCCCTGCATTAAGTCCCTCGTTGCTTAAAAGAGCAAGAGTGGTTCTCTTTCTCTGGTTGGACGTTAACTGATACCATAACTTAGTTATCATACAATAACCGTGCTCCTTGTCAAAGGAACAGGGCGGAGATACAGCCCCAGCGTCTGTGACTTTATAAGGCCACGTTCCTCACCTGTATCACATATTTCACAAGCACAACACCAGAAAGTGTTCAGGAAGGTAGAGCGAGGGAGCTGTCTTTTTGCTGTGCATTCTTTTATCTACTCAAAAAATACGTGATGAGTACTTATTCTGTGCCAGCCGCTGTGGTAAGTTCTGGGGATACAAAGTTAAATAAAACATAGCTCCAGCTACCACGGAAGGAAGATTCGTAGGCAATTAATTATAAGATAGTGTGGTGAGGTCAAGGTTGGACCAACTTCTAAGGATGGGCCAATTTTAACCTGACTATTGGTCTAACAGTTATGAAAAACCCAAATAGGGTGGCATTTAGGGCTGGTACACCTGGGACAGGAAGTCCTTTGTGAGAAAGCAGTGCCTCCTCTGGGTGGGGCAGCCCTACTTCCCTGAGCCCCTCCTATTCACACATTGTTTTCTGAGTTCTGGTAATAGCATCCAGGGCTTCATGATAGGCCCTCTCTACACTTGGGAATAAAGCAAGCAAATAAGAGGACATTTGATCTCATTGGTAAGTGCACAAATACGGTCATTTCATCTTATAAAAAATACGCTAAAGGAAATAAGCAGGCACATGAGAGAGAGCGGCTAGAGGGACTATTTGGGGTATATTTTTATTAGAGGGGCGATTCATGTAGAGGTCACACTGTCTTTGTCCTCATGGGGACAGTGGAAGAGGGCAGAATGAGTCTGCAAGGCAGTGTGAAACGTGGGTCTCAGGTTATAGGTGCTTCCCTGGAGAAGACAGCCCTGCAGAGCCCCTCGAAGCTGGCAGCACCCCTCCAGGAAGCACTCTTACAGCACCGCATGGATCAAACCCTTTCGGAGTCTGGCTATCACTTATCTTTCCAACCTCAGTCTCTCCCCTTTGTCAAAGAGAGCGAGAACCAGAGAACCAGAGACTACTTAAAAAGGTAAATAAAGATAGATGTTATTCAAAGCTATTGCAGTGGGGGGAAAGAGACTTCAGCCTATATCTGAGATCAGTTTTAAATACAACAAGGAAAAGTGATTTATAGCCCAGGAGTAGGGGTAGGGGGTGGTCGCACAACTGTAAACATTTACTAAACATTACAGGTTTGTATAATTTCAAAGGGTGAATTGTATACAAATTATATCTCAACAAAGCTGTTAAACAACACATGGACTAAGTTTTGTCATAAAGGAAGTGAGGTGATTGGCAAATTTATTTTACATTTTGTTGAATGTAAAATATTTATAATTTACATAGTTTTAAATACATCCAGTTTTCCAGATTCGGGTCACTTTTTATCTCTGACCCGGAGCACTTCACTTCCTCTCCATGTTTCTCAGTGTTTTCATCTGTGGTTGGAGAAGGTTGAACCATGTCGTTAATAAAGTCTCTTCACTCTGAGTTTGTAGAATCTTCCGATGGTTTCGTTTCCTCCTTGATCTGTCTGTTAGACTCTGTCTGCCAGCAAATTGCCTACAGCTTGTCTTTGTTGTCGGGTCAGGGTTTGGAGTAGACCATCTTGTACTTTCTACTTAATCAAGAACCTTCAGGGAATAGACTTCATCTGATTTCCACCTTCGTGATGAGCTGGACACAGCTGGTTAAAAGCTGAGCAATATTCAGCCAATTTCTTAGGAGTGGGTGTGCTCATTTTTAAACTTATTTTTACATTAAAGATAATTTAACTGGGCAAATGTAGCTCACCCACCCATAAGTGACAGCATAAAAATGAAAACAGAATTAATGTTTGCCTACCAGAGCTTGTTGGTCTAGTTTACCGACTGCAGTACGATATAGGGAAGTCCAGAAATCACTCTGCTGCCATGGGTTAACCGCAGGTGTATTCTTTTTTCTTTTGCTGATCCTGGTGTCTGACAATAAAGACATGCTGTCCTTGTGAAACACTGAAGGGGTAATCTGTGAAACTGCATTTGAGTTTTACTTTGTAGTTATAGACTCATGCTTCTCAAACTTTAGTGTGCATACAGATCAGCTAGGGATCTTGTTAAAGGATAAATGCTGAAACAGTTGTTTGGAGAGTGGTCCGAGAGTCTGCATTTCTAACAAGCAGTTCAAATCGGCTGTTGCTGGTCCATGGAGTTGCTGGTCCTCTGAGTAGCAAGGTGGTGGAATGAAAACAGAAACTGTGGGAGGGAGGGAGGGAGTTACAGGGAATGGCCCCACGTGAATGACAGACGAACAGTCTACAAAAGGAATCCAAGGCCTCTGGGTATAGTAAGTTCTCTGTCAGTGAAGGTGGTCACGCGGAGGCTATCAGGAGTGTTCTAGAAGGAATTAGTGCGTGAGAGTAAGTGACAGACCAGAAGACCTCAGATGTCTCCTCTCGCTGTGAGAATGCATACTTCTATTTTATTCATCTCTGC
Organism: Rhinolophus ferrumequinum; assembly: GCF_004115265.2. Taxonomy (NCBI): domain Eukaryota; kingdom Metazoa; phylum Chordata; class Mammalia; order Chiroptera; family Rhinolophidae; genus Rhinolophus; species Rhinolophus ferrumequinum. Next base: position 67,753,055 of record NC_046297.1, on the reverse strand, counting down.
TGCCCGTGAAATGTGTATACACCCACACAGTCCTATGGAACTAGTTACAATGATTTTCCATACTAATTATAAGTATTTTTTGGACCATGCTTTACTTGTGTGTGCGACCAAGTACAAGTTTACTGGGTATATGCCCTGCCCTACCCAGCTCTTTTACTGGATCAGGAAACATTCGCCTCTTGGCCTCTTGTTCCTGATCAGTAAGCACACCTCAGGAGGGCCTGGCTCTCTCGGAAACTCCTGGAGCTACTGGGGACACAAGACCTCCACCATCGTTCTCAACAGGGTCCTGTCCATGAGAGTGGGAACTAGGCCTCTGGGCCTAATAATTATCGTTGAACTCAACTTTCCTTTTCCCCCCTGAATACGGCATTTTGGGTGGTTACACAGATAAATAAAGATGATATTTTAGTCTGAATCAACTATTGATCTTCATATGTATCCTTCAGACCAGCTAAGTTAGTTTAGTGGGACTCTCCCACCCTTGATATCTGACCACCTAGGCCTGCCTTCAGCAAGAATCCTAAGTCGGTGTAGCAAGAATTGCCCTTCCCTTGATGTCTCCTCTTTGCAATTTTCCATCCACTGACCATCCCCTCCCCACCCTGCTCCTGGGTTATAAACCACCATTTTTCCTTGCGGTATGAAAAACTGAGCTCAGATCTCGGCTAAGTCTCTTTTCCCCCCACTGTAATAGTTTTTTTAATAAAATCTATCTTTACCACTGTAACTAGTGTCTGGCTCTGGCTCTCTTTGACAAAGGGGAGAGACTGAGGTTGGAAAGATAAATAATAACCAGACTCCGAAAGGGTTTTGGTCCATGGGGAGCTGTTCTGGGTCTTTAAGAAGTCCAGTGTCACGTGCATTCACATGGAATAAAAATCAGGCTCATGGGATGATAGATCAGGCATGGGTGCGTGGAGGATAACAGTCAGAAATCTAAGATAAATTCATACAAATAAAATGATTTTATTATTGCATAGTTAGAAGGTCATCAGGCTCCTTTAAGAGTCAGTTCCTGATTGTTTATTGCAGCTTTAAAACAAGCTTTGAACAGTGAGGTTCAGTGACAAGGAGGCCTCCAGAGGAAGTGATGACTAAGTATGAATCTGAAAAATTAGGCGAAGGTAAAGTTGAAACGATGTGGCTGACAGGTTGTGTAAGCTCTAAGCACTGGAAACTGCATGAAGTGCAAAAAGTGTGACGTGTTCTAGGTGTACTGCAGAAATAATACCTCCCCCAAAGTCAAGGAAGTATGAGCAAAATATTAGTAATCCCTTCTCACCCTTTGTGATTCTGTAAGTATAGAATAACTCATTCTACTTTTATTCATTTTCATCCTAAACGTCACTTGATGCTCCCTAACATGATGGCTAATGTGGATACATTAGCCATTCTCTGCATTTGTGACGAGAGGTTTCCAAGCATTCTATCATGTCTTCCTAGAATGCATCTTCCTTCTTTCTTTGTTCACCGACAGCTTCTGTCACTCCTCAGGGCCTGTAAGGAGGTTAATGAAAATATCTCAGCAAGGGATGATTGATGTATTAGTCTGCTTGGACTTCCATAACAAGATAGCACAGGCTGGATGGATATTCTCTCTCAGTTCTGGAGGCTGGAAGTTCAAGATCAAGGTGCCAGCAAGATTGGTTTCTGGTGATGTCCCTCTCCCTGGCTTGCAGGAGACCACCTTCCCGCTGTGTCCTCACATGGCCTTTCCTCTGCTGCATGGAAACATGGAGAGAGAGAGAGAGAGAGAGAGAGGAGAGAGGGAGACGAGAGAGGAGAGAGAGGAGAGAGAGAGAGAGAAGAGAGAGAGAGAGAGAGAGACCTGCTGTATCTTTTTCTTCTTATAAGGACATCAATCCTATTGGTTTGGGGGGTCCCACCCTTATGACCTCATTTAACCTTAATTACCCCCTACAGGTCCTATCTCAAATGCAATGCCTCTGGGCGTTCAGGCCTTCAGCATAGGAATGGGGGGGGACATAAGTCAGTCCAGAGTAGGTGGTGAGTTCACCTATGGAATTCGAGTGTGTGAGGGCCGAGCCGACTGCCTCGTGTATAGCTGATGTTGTTTTATATAGTTGATGTTGTTTTATACTCAACAGCATTGCATCTATTTTAGGGCAGAACTAGAATCTTAAATAGAGTCTTGAACATCTGCACTGAAGCAAGAAATAAAAATGCACACACTCAAAAATATTTCTTGAGTAGAACATGAACTTAGTGTGGGGCCAGAGCCCCCAAGAGCAGTTTCCAGGCTCTCGGCCTCACGTGGGGGAGTGCTGGCTCGGGTGGTGGATCGCCATCAGTGGCGGCTGGTCCGCCATTGGCTGTGGCAGGTTAGCCAATTGGCCACTGATGTAACTGCCTCAGCTGCGCTGGTTGGGGAGTCAGTTGGTTGGCAGGCAGAAAAGTGGACAGCAGGTTGCAGGTCGTGTGGCTCCAGCCGCCAGTGAGACTGTAGTGGTATGACTCGCCTACCTATGGCTCCGTGGGTGGTCCTTTTTGGCCTCACCATATCCTGTGTTCTTGTGTGGGGAGCGGGAGCTGAGACCCCGCCCAGGCCGCCTTGCATGACAAATGGCGCAGCGAGCAGGGTCCCCTGCATGACACGTGGCTTTGAAAAAGTCTGTTTCTAATGCAGCTGGTATCCAGACCATGTATTATTAGTATTTGGGACTTGAGAGGAGAGAATACAAAGTTATTCTCCTCCTTGACTTTCAGAGAAAGGTAGTTCCCCAAAGCAGCCGACACCCTCTGCGAGTTAGCGGCTGTTTGAGGCTTGCGATTTCTTTTTCTTTATTTGATTGCATCTCAATCTCCCCCATCCTAGAGGAAAACAAAATATATCAAGACAAGAATGAATAATTTGGAGACGTGATGCCGGGTGTCTGTGTAAAGAACCCTCTTCCAAATAAGTTAACAACTTCCTCAAAGCAAAAATTAAATAGATTTGAAAAGTCTCATGGCGAAACTACAGAGAAGGAATAATAAGGAGCTAGAAAGTCTCCTATTTAAGGGGGTGGAATTAACTTTCCACATTTCCTTTTATACTGCAATTCTTATTTGTTAGACTACGGCAGTTGGGGTTAGATAATGAGGCGACATTATTATTATTTTAAATGTTCTGTTATTTGTACCCATTGCTCAGTTTTCAAAGCATTTTCCAACCTCTTATTGCATTTCATCCTCATAATAATTACAAGTTTTAGTTCGGCAGGGTTTTTCAAATTCAATTTGTAAATAAGAAAACAATTGAGGACATTTTTTAAATGTTTATGAATATCCGTTCAATACTTGGATTTCCTAAACCATATTCCAGAGATTTTCCTTGGTGGATGGGTAGGAAATGAATTCTGGATAAGGCGAAACCCAAAAAAGATACTTGAGGAAAAAGGAAAGTTGTTAAAAAATGCCACACCCTTACTGTATATGTAATCTCTCTCCTTTTAGTATGGTTGAGTTCCTCTCTCCATTAAGCAAAGTCTTCTTAAAATGTTTGATAATATTAATTAATTGCATTAATATTATTGTCTGGAAACTAATTCTGGTATCCTGCTCTACATCATTTTTATTCTACCTATGAAATCCCTAAGACAGATGGACACACAGGAAACAGAACCTGATGGGGAACACAAAGTTCCACTTTATTAGAATTCTGGAATGTTGGTTCAAAGTATATGGCCTGGGTTCAAGGTCTTATGAGGCCTTCACTCTTCTTATTGATCCATAGCCTGAGTTCCATGATTTTACCATCTTTCAGCCAATAGCATAGACACAACACCAAATAGCGACAGCACAGGAACACTGGAGAGGAGAAGAGACTGTGGCATTTCTGTCCCTCTCCAGATGTAGAGAAGGATGAAACAGAAGAAAGTTCCACCAAAAGTGCTGATGGAAACACAGTTCTTCGGTCTGCTTGTCACTTCTGAAGTACAGACACAAGAAAAAGAGAGAGGAAGATGGCTGGCATTCAGCCTCAGGAGGGATGTCCCCTTATTGTTTCCTTCTCAGGGGGCTGTGGAAGTTGAGGAACCCATGCCTACGTAGGAGATTTTTAGACCCCTCCTGCCTCTATACTCGGCCCAATAAACATCTTGGACTCTGACCAATCAAATAAAACACCCTTCTCCTTGGAGGGAGAAGCAAAGAAGGATGAGCTAGCTTCCTCGCAGAACTAGAGTCCTGCAGTTCTGATGAAGGATGTTGGGTAGAAAAGAATCGAGTTGTAGTTTTTTGGTTTTTTTCTGTTTTACATACTTGGTAACATAAAGCCAGTTAATAATACCAATAATTCTATTCCGAACGCAGCCCTAGCCCAATCTCTGGAAACTAGCGGAAGATAGACAGAAGTATGTGTGTGAGTCTCTCCGTCATCTGGGACTCTGTGGTCAGTATTTTAATATTATTCTTTCTTGGTACCAATAAGAAACATGGACTTAGAATCACGGTCTGGGTTCAGGTGTACTACTAGCTCATCTTCTAACCACTGTAAGTCTCAACACATTTCTGCTCTTCTAATGGGGTACCACTGCTTGCACTGTGTCTTTCTGGCAATTGACATCTCGGAGAGCAAGAATGACCTTGTCCTAAAACATGGGTGGTGAAGCTTATCTTGAGATGCATAGTGAATTGCCTAATAGGAGGAATGGCCTTCTTATCTTGATAAGGCATTGCTGGTGTTGTGAATTGAGAACAAAAGATTTGTATCCCATCGCCTTGTGTTACAGAAAACAGAGTTTAAAAAACACAAAGCAAACTAACACTACCATTTCTAATTGCATTTTGTTTCCTTTTGCTGAAAAGGTATATTCTTTTTACCTGGAGATGGGTTTCTTTCCTCATAAATTCTGTACGGATAGTATTATCAACCCTGGGTCCAGAGATGTGCAAGACTGAGAATTTGGACGGTTGCTCCAAGCATTTGATACAGGAAATTTACTGTTGTTAAAAATAACCCACAAGACATTTTTTTCCCAAGTGATTTCAGGCTTTAAGCTGAGATTCACTGCTATTTCCATACTAAGTTGTGAATTCTAGAGAGATTTGATGAGAAATCTTCCCTGAAACTATGCCAAGTTCTCACAAAGTCGTTACTTTATTTCTTTTCTCTTTTTAAACATCCATTTGAGGCAATGTGGTACAGTGGACAAGCACAGGAATTTTGGTTTCCTTTGGTTCTAGAGTTGAATCCTGGTACATACACTATTTTGTGACTTCAGACATATTACTAGACCATGTTCAACAACTATTCTTCATTTGCATGAAGAGAATATGAATAAGTATATGCGATCATGTGATAGTCCAATAATTATTATTATTATTTTTTAACAAACATTCTTTTTTTTTTAATTTATTGGGGTGACAATTGTTAGTAAAATTTACATAGATTTCAGGTGTACAATTCTGTATCACATCATCTATAAATTACATTATGTGTTCACCCACCAGAGTCAGTTCTCCTTCCATCACCATATATTTGATCCCCCTTACCCTGAATCTCCCACCACCCAACCCCCTTACCCTCTGGTAACCACTAAATTACGTTCCCCAGATTAATTTTCAAAACCCCGTGGCCATCTTGTGGTTACTGATTGTTTTCTAATACCCTCACCTTCCCCCTTACCCCCCCCCCCCCCCCCCCCTCCAATAATTATTTAAAATAAAAATAGTTGTAAACCAACTTCAAAGTGGTTGTTATCTCAAAAGCCCCATTTGCCTCAGTGTTTCTGGTTTTCCTACTCTCTTATTGCCCCTAAGTTTCCCAACCAAGACCATTTAACTGCAGCGTGGGGTTCTTCCAGAACCGAGCTTGTTTGAGGGCTGCCCTGTCAATAGTCATTAATTACTGTAAGTCCAGGCCTGCTGTAATCACACTAGTGAAGTCTTGGCGAGCAGTGACCCATTGGCCAAATCTGGCTCACTGCTTGTTTTTTTGTACACCCTACAAGCTAACAATAGATTCTACATTCTTAAATGGCTGATAATAACAGAAGATGAAGAATTTGTGACACATGAAAATTGATCAGTGTTCAAACTTCAATGTCCGTAAGTAAAGTGTTATTGGAACACAGCCATGTTCATTTATTTACATATTGTCTACAGGTTGCTTTTACACAACTGCAGAGTATAGTAGTTGTAACAGAGACTGTATAGCACATGAAACCTAAAATATTTACTATCTTGCCCTATAGAGAAAAAGTCTTGCCAACATCAGTGTAGAAAAAGAAATTACACTTAGGTAAACGTGGCTGCTGCTCTAAGCTTGACTATTTGCTGCTAGCATGTGACCTTGTAAGAGTCACCTTTCTAAAATGATGGTCATTATAGTAAAATTATAGTCATTCTCAAAGTGTCCAGAGAAAACAAATGATACATCGTCTATGAAAGCACTTTGTAACTTCAAAAACTATATGATTGTGATTTTCAAACCTTGTTTTTAAGCTTGAAAACCTTTTATTGAACTAGATCTTACATGAACCCCCATATGTAAAGCAGGTATAAGTAGGGCAGGTAGTTCAAATAGGGAAGGGACTTTGAAACATTAAACACCTACCCACTACCCCCGGGTCTTTGCTGAACCCCTGAAGTTTGGAGGAGAAGAGTTTAAAACCACTGGGGCCATAAGTAAAGCAGGGGCTTCTCATCTTTTCCATAACTATGGTTCCCGTTCTCATTTAAAATTACTTAGTGCAGCTCATGTGTCCTGGACTTTACCATCCAGTAATTATAAAATAAGATGACATAAAAATGAACAAACGGATGAGAATTTCTAGTTGTTATCAAGATAGTCAACTAATATGGGGTGCTGATATTTTCTTGACATGCAACCTTCAGATGCCATAAAAATGAAGAGGTTGATGACAATGCAGTGGGTCTTGTATTTGGAGAGAGTGTCACAGGAGAGAACAGATTGAGAGGACTGGGGGATAAACTAGTTTCCTTTTATATATGCCCTCCCTCCTCCCTTTTTCCTCAAGATTGTTCCTGACTGAAAGAGCAACAACAGACATGGGTTGGCCATGGATGACCGGGAAATGGCAGCTAGGAGTGGTGGTGGTGGTGTCTAATAGCACGTGCACGTAGACCAGTTAGCCTTCTCTTCTCATTCCCCCTCTACGTCTTAAAGAAGAACGTGATTCTGTTCAGAGGTACAAGGCACATCCCTGAGGAGCACAGTAATTTGGGGACAGGGGTAGCAGAGAGGGAGTCACTTGCCTTTGCCCCCGTTCAAATTTCCATCAGAAAACTATGAGTTCACAGAACAGCACCCACCATGAGACATATGAGGGGTGCAACTTCCACAAAGTAAAAAGAACAGAGTAGAAAAGCTAGTTCGAGTGGGCCAAAAGTTATGGTTAGGCAGAACAGGTACTCATATTATCTTCAAAGAGATAAGGGAACATATTTGTAACAAAAAACAAAGACAGACAATTATAAAGAAATAAAATTTGGGCAGACCGCCAGAAAAAATATAGTTGAAATAAAGATTCAATATCTGGGTAAAAGAACAGAACATATATAGTCAAAGAACAGATTATTGATCTGAAATAGAAGGCTAAGGACCTCTCCTGGAAAGCATCCAAGAGGAATAGAGAGAAAAACATAACAATGTAGTTAATAGAAATAAAGTCTAGAAGTAGATTTTCAACATCTTTAAGACAGGAATTCCAGGAAGAGAAATATTAACAGGAGAAAAAAAATATGTGAAGAAATACTGGTTGAGAAATTCTCAGTTTTAAAGGGAAGATGATATGATACAAGTTAAAGCCCACACTTGATCACAAAAAGGTGAAGTTTTCGAAGATCACAAAGTCCAAAAGCTTTCAAAGAGAATAAGCTGATGACATGTAAAAGAAGAGGAAACAGATTGATGTCATACTTCTCAAAAGCAAGACTGGATGTAAGAAGCCAAGAGAGTAACACTTTCATTATATTAAAGGAAATATTGAATTTTATTTCTGGCTTTAAAATGAGGAGAAATAAAGATATTCTTGAACATACAAAGCCAAAGCCTTTCAGGCCACTTTCTGTAAGCTTCCCGTGATCCCTTTGTAAGCCTGATTGTCAAGCTTATTTCTTTGTTATGTATTTGAAACACCTTTATTTGGAATTAAAAGCGAAGAAATTGACTCGGTATCCTCCAGGCTAACCAATTCTCTCCCATGAATGCAGTGAGCTTAGAAGTTTATTCTTCTGCCTAAATGGTGGGAAAGGGTACTGGCTACAAAATATATAGAAAAAATTAACCTGAATTAATATTTCAAAACATCTTTTCTATAACATTGCCACAATGAAGACATAAACGAAGTGTTCTGGGAACCAGAGCAATAGTGAAGGGGCATGGACTCCAGACTGTCAGGTTTGAAGAAAACCACGGTTGTTGGAGAGTGTTTTCTGATGAGCTTGTGACCCAAAGACAGTGCTTGGAGCCAGAATGGGCTGTCGCTCACATCTGTACCCCACAGGCGTGGGCTTCCTTTGAAATGTCAAAACTTTCCTTGAGATACTAACAGTTTTTGTTTTGTTTTGTTTTGTTTTACTGCTAGCAGGACCTGCAGCATAATTTGAGTAATTAAAAGCAGTCTACATTTTGTTTCTGTTTTAATAGCAATCTGCGAAACACTGAGTTTCTTCATGTTTCTTCCTAATTTGTGGTGTCATCAAAAGCAAAAGACAGCATGAGGTTATTTTTAATATTTGATGCAGAAGCAGGGAAGCTCCTTTTGGCACTGTAGTCAGTGGAGTCGAAGAAGAAATGCTGCGTGGCATGGAAAGCTGGGTTGAAGTTATTTTTGCTCCGTTTCTTTGCTACATTTCTGTGCCACAGTTCTACACTGGATGGAGTTAATGTCTTTTCTTTTTCTTCTATACTATATTTTCTACACTCTATTTCCAAACAGTACATTTCTGTGTTCACTATAGTTGAACCATTTTTTTTTTTTTCATTTCTGTGATTTATTGACATGTAGTGCATTTTGCACTGGACGAAGTATTCTCTTTTATGTGTTCTTTCTAATCTCGGTTTTCAAAATGTGTTTTTGTCATTTCTGAGGAGTGTAGTCATTTCTACGTAATTTCTACACCAACAGTTTGCTACAGCACCAATAATATGAATAGCAACCCTATTACCAAGTCCCAGGTGCCAGGTAGGGTGATAAGCAATGTGCATCCATCCTGAAGGTAACCTTTACAAAAACCCTGTGAAGTGGTTCTGGTTCCTTATGAGGAAACCCGGGTTCAGAGAAATGAATCAATTTATCTAAGCCAGAAAGCGAGAAGGTGGTATAGAAAAGTTTGAATTCAGGTCTCTCTGGTCTTAAAAACTTCATTTTGGATATTATGCTGTCTAACAGGGGTGCTGTCATTCTCGTTGTCACCATGATTAGGATCATGGCCTTCATCCCCATCACCTCCCATCGTCGTCACTGTTGTCGCCTACAGCCAGGGAATGACCCCTGGGTCCTCCGAGGCAGTTCCATCGTTTCTGGTCTCTGTATCCTGAATCCTCAGGTTGTTCCATCAGATATCCAACTTATGTAGTCATACTGTCATCACGTGGGGCATTTATGTAACAGATTCGTGCCACCTACTCTTTCATGAACGGTTTACGAAGGCTGCCTGAGGTACCTGGAGTGGAGAAACTGGTACCAACACACAGATGAAGAAACTGAGGCTGAGGAAGGGCTGTGACTTGGCTGAAGTTACTAAGTGTCACTCTCAGTTGTGACGTGTGGTGTTCTGGGACTAGATGATCCAGAAATGGTCATCACATTACCCAGTGCAGTGCCTGGGACAGAGAAATCGCTCTGTCTGTGCAGGTCAAATTCATAGGTGAATAAATGAAGTAATTATGAGCCCTTGTGAGCAGATAGTGTTTTATTTTCATTTGGTAAATTCTCCAGTGCTTATTAACACTGTGCTGTTTGCAGTAGGTGCTTAATCGGTGTGTATCAGTCGGTTGAATGGATGTGTAGGAGAGTGAATGAATGAGTAGGCTGATGCGAGTTTCTTGAAGGTAGGGCTATTTTATTTCCATTTATTACCAGTGCCTCGCCCTGCACCTGACTCACAGTAGGGACTGGGTGACTGCAGCTGGTGAATAAGTAAGTCACCACTGTCTCCACCACTCTTATACTCCTGGTCCTAGTGACGTCATTACCAGCAATTGTAGGGAACTTACCATGTGCCAGGCACTGGTGTGAGTCATTAGTTCCCACAACAACCATTTACCTGTTACTAATCCCCTTGTTTTACAGACAAGGAGGCCACAGAGGTTAAGTAACCTCCCCTAAGTTTCTCAACGTAGAAAACCAGACATGCTGGATTCAGACTCCATGAGACTTGTACCTGAGGCTCAGTTTTGTTTCGTTTTTAAGCAAGAACACTGCACAAAAATTATACATTTGTATCCACAGTATGCCTACGAGGCTTTAAACTTGGCCTCCTAAGCCCTTACCACCGTCTGCCCAGTTCCAACTTTCACGTTGGGTCCGTCCACACCATCTTGCATCGGCTGCTGTTGGTTCTCAAAGGCTCTTCCGAGCAAGGGGTTAAATGGGCAACGTCAGAGAAGGGCGACCTTAATCACCTGCCAATCATCTAATGTCACACGATATTTTGGAGCTCCCTCCTTTCAGGAGGGTTTGTTGGAAGAACGTCAGTGAGGAGAGCTTACCATGCGCTGCCCATTAAGTTAACGGAGGCAACTCCCCTAGTTTCCTGAGCTCCACCCTGGAAATGAAACTCCAGTCATATCGGAATATTAATCACCACACGGCACTCTGGTTTGCATTCACAGCAAACTCTTTGGGCATTCACAAATGAGTCCTAACTACTCCTCTGTGAGGTTGAAAAGCACACGATCCCCTCCATGGTGAATGGGGGCCATCAGGTGGAATTAGAAAAACTTCACTTTTCTCCCACTCTCCATTCCCTTACTAAACAAACAGAAAAGAAAAGAGAATTTCATTTCGAGTAGAATTAAAATGGCTCCCAAGTGCTGACGTGTCATTAATGCTAACCAAATCATCTTTTCCCCCCAATTTAGGCTAGACGCTGCTGTTTCTGGCCATGAAGAGGGCTGCAAACTGATCTCAGTCTGGATAATCACAGTATCGCTTGTTTTCTGGAAGGGTCTCCTCCCTTGCCTTAAACTCCCTCTGCGCCAGGGGACCTACAGCTCTTACTGGGGAGTTGCTCTCCGCTCGTCTCGATCCCTCATTTCCCCCATTCTGTTGATTCTGTTTCCTAAACATTAATTGAATCTGTCTCTTCCCTTCAGAACCTACTCCTATTCTTAAAGCTGCCATTGTCTGTGGTCCTCAGTACTGAAAGCGTCTCCGAATTGCTTTTCCTTGAGTCCAGTTTTGTGCCTCTCCTCCCTGTGATACGTATTTCTGAGACAGTTATCCAGCACTCTCACTCTCCTGCCTGTAACTCTCCAATGACCCCCGGCTGTCTATAGGATCATGTGGAGGATGTAAATTCATACCGTTTGGCAGATTAATGATATCTGGAATTTTCTTGGCATTCATCCCATCAAAACATATGGACTAGTTCCTCTCCCATTATATCTGGGATTATGACTACTTTGATCAATAGAATATGGTCGGATGATGCTTTCCCAGTTCTAGACCTTGTTTTAAGAAGACTCTTAGCTTCAGCCTTGTTCTCTTAGCACCATGAGCCAACACACACAAATCCAAAACCTTACTGAAGAGACCCCCTGGGAAGTCTTGAGACTACATCAAGAAGAGGGGCCAGCTGACCTCAGCCTTTCAGCCACACCACTCAAGGTGTCAGGCTTCAGTAACGCTGTCTTGGAACCTCCACATTGTCCAATTACCAACTGATACCACTGAGTGACCCCAGTCAGCACCACGTGGAGCAAAACAATTATCCTGCTGATTTTTCATGAGAACAAATAAGCCTTAGTTTTTATATGGGATTCCTGAATATTTATATGTTGGCAAAAATTTTTTTTAAAAATCACTAGGTGGGTAAAATAAACCCATTTGGCCCGTAGTCTTTGATATTGAGCCCCCAATTTTTAGGATGAGGCTCTTCAGTGACCCACCTCTTCATTCTGTCTTCCGTTTTTTCCCCTTCAGTTAGTCTAATTTCCTCTGTACCCACTCCTGATTTCAAGTTCATAGTCCTTTCCATGATAGTATTTTCCTTCAAGTTCTCAGAATATAGGGGTCACATATCTCAGATTTCTTCCTGTTCATCCACATTTAACACATGGTTGATCTTCTGATGTGTGTTTGGTAGATAGTCATTGAGGGACTAAAAAGGCAACTACTTTTGCAGAAGACCACAAAGTTCCGCTCCCCCAAGGAGGCTGCTTGGAAGTGAAGCCAAGACTCTAAATGGCACATAGAATGATTAGAACTGATGGGCGTATCAAATTGGGGAGCTTTCTGTCTAATCCTAGGTAAGATTTGCTCCAGTGAGAACCCAGACACAACACCAAAAGCAATATTAAAAGAATGCCCGAGAGTATGAAAAGAGCCCAACTCCCAGAGTCTCAATTATGCAGAACTTTGCACCCGGGCCTCCCAAAAAAACACAGGTTGGCAAAACACGTCCAAGGACTATTCATATTTAGATCTTGGCTCAAACATTCCCACTTCCTAGGGGAAGCCTAGGCTAATATGGCTGCCCCTTTCTCTCCCCGCACACACACTGTGCTGCTTTGTGCTCCAGTAGCAATCTGTATCTCTTTTTATAGCATTATCCCACTCCATTAGAACTGCTTCTTTAAATGTCTGTCTGTCTGTCTCCTTTAATATCATAAATGCCATAAAGGCAGGGCCTCTGTACGTCTTGTTCATTGGTACGTTCCAAGGCTTGAGTGCAGTGTCTGAGAAACAGCATATCCTCATGCATCAACTTGGCTTCTTTCAGGGCGGTTATTCTTCTTCCTTTCTTTAATTGTCATTTAAATCCTTGCCGCTTTTCACGTCCCTGGAAAAGCCTTCTCTGACTTTGCCTTCTAAAGCTAACTCCCATTCTTAGGCTCTCTTGACTCTCGTAGCATTTTTCATCATTGTAACTTGACATCTGGTTAGGTGACTGTTCCATTAATGAGTGCGCTCCCCGACTCTAATACCTTCTAAGATCCATGAAGGTAGAGACTGTTTTTTCTCACCAGTTTGTCCCCAGAGCACATATAATGTACTCAATAAAAACTTGTTGCATAAATTAATAAACATGCTACAGTTTGTTCCAATCATCTGGATCTATTCCTGGGGAGAAATTTGGTTGGCAAGTAGAGAACCCTGGATTGTTAGTCCAATTAGCTGGAAACGAATACAACTTCACAGCTTGCTATTTAATTTTGATCACGTGACACCTCTCTTGAGCCATGATTTTCACCCCTTGTAAGTATGGACAATAATCCCAGAGCTGAAAATACTCATTTGGCAAAGATTTATTGAGCATTTACTCTATGTCAGGCACTGACCTAGACCTAGTGATACCACCATAAATGTGACATTTGCTGCCCACACTGTACATAAAATCTGCTGACAAACACAAACCAACTGTATGGGATCTCTTCTAGGAAACACGTGATCATGTTGTGCAAGCGCTATGGATTGTGGTGTTGGTGACAGTGGCTTTATCTCACCACAGACGGTAAGGGGCTATAGAAAATGTCTTCCCTCTGGGAAACGTGACCAGTTGCACATTTATAAGTAGTGTGGACATGCATAACCCAAATGGGCAAAACCAGATGTGTCCATTTCACATGCTTTCAGCAAGTAATAGTTGAGTACCAAAAATTTGCCTGGTTTGGGAAATAAAATGACGCAAACAGAGCCTCTGTCCTCTGGGCCTCATATTTCCTGGAGGGAAGGACAGGGTTGTTTGCAGCTTGACGTCAGACCTAGGTTCTCAGCAGAGGTTCACGCTCAATAGCTGTGTGACCTTGAGCAATTTTCTTTACCTCTCTGAACTTCAGTTCTCTCCACCATATGGAGATAATGGTGTCAATTACATCAAGTAGATTGATGTGAGAATGAAGAGACACTCAGTGATTGCTATTACTGTTAAAATTATATTTGAATTATGATAATAGGGAGTGGTAAGTGTTATAATGGAGCATAATGAGTGAATCAAGTAGAGCTTTTCATTGGCCGAAGGACCCAGGGATAGCTGCTCAGGGGAGGCAGCCGTGGTCCACAGGTTACAAGATGGGTAAGTGGGGGAAGGGCATTTAGGCTAAGGGTAAAGCTAGTGAGAAAACATGGTGCCTTGGTGTGGTATTGCTTATTCATGGGACTGTAAGCAGTGCTCTTGGCTGGGTAGCAGCTGAGGTGGGAGAGCTAAAGAGGGACTTGACGCAAACCCACCCACCATTTTAGAGCATTTGTCCTTTTCTCACGAACGGATGTTTACTAAAGTAAGCTAAGAGCCGAAAGAATGCATATCCACTTCAATTTCATTCTCAGAACTGTGTTTTTCTATTAAATGCAGATCTATTTTTTTCTACCCAAATTTATACTTTCTTGGGCAGGAAAGAGCAAGCTCCATGACTTTGGATGGTAATAGTTTCTTTGCACTTAGTGGGGAAATCTTTTCAAGTGGAAATTCTGAGAAAAACCCATCTCCCTATGCCTAGAGGGCCCTCTATATCCCACTCCTTATCTCACCCACGAAAAATGCTTCCAATTATCTGCTTGCCTCTATTATTTGAAACAGTTCCATATCAACTATTCAACCCAGATAATTGAGCTAAACCTTTAAAATGGGTTTTTAATGGGGAAACAGGCAGTGGAAAATAGTTGATCTTGGTAAGTAAAGGTTCTCACAATCAAAGGCAGACTAATTAAAGCCTGACAGCCTATGTGAATATGCCCTTAAAAAAATGTAGCCTCTAGAGAGAAAACTCAACAGGGAGGCATTAGCCAAATGTCTATATCCTTTCTCTAGGGCATTGGAACATGGTGTTCTAAAGAAAAAGATTTGCAGACTTTTAAAAATAAAAAAGCTATTGAACCCATTTGTTTTTTTCACATAAAAACTTTCATGAAACACCCACATATTGAAAACATCAATTTAGGGCTGTTCTGGGGTCACAGGTACGGATAGACCCCCTGGAATTTTCCTTGATCCATCCTGGGTCCTCAGTGTCAAGGTGCAGGGCTTTGCAGCACACGGGAATAGTGAGCTGAGCGGCAGCCTGGAGTTCTTTCTCTCACCTTTCCGTGTGTCTTAGACAAAGCCTTATTTTCCTCTTCTGTTGACGTGAGAGTACTTGACTAAACGATCTTTGAAACCCCTCTTTGCTGCATCATCCTGTGAATTCAAATAGGGGCTGTGCTTAGAGTTCATATCGACAGCTGCTTTCCAAGGTCTGGGTCACGGGCTTGGTTTAAGTAATCCCTAGTTCTCATTAAGTTTTAGATTCTGCTGTTTCTGTTTTACGGAGTCCTAAGGAACATAGGACTCGGTGAAGTTCTGAGACTTGCCAAAGGTCGCATAGCTTGTAAGCAAGGAAGTCATGATTGGGGTCTGCTTCTCTCTGATTCCAAAGCCAACTCTTTCCCGTAGGCCGTACTGTCTCTGGCTGAGTGAGTCAACACTGCAGCTGGGTTTCAGGGCTTTCATTTTATATGATGTGTAAATAATCAGTGCTGTTGATGGTGTAGGTTTTAGACCCGGGTTCTATTGCCACCTCACAGTCAATGAACATCCTGGGGTAAAATAAACTTATCCCATTTCAGTTAGTCAGGAGAACAACTAGGAATTTACGAGAATCATCTTCAAACACATGAAAGGCTGGTCATATGTAGTGACCGGCACATAGTAGTTGTCCCAAAATATTTGTTAGAAAACATTTTTTGTTTTTGTTTTGTTTTGTTTTTGAGGACCTAGAGTTGAACTAAGACTAGTGGTTAAAGTTAATTCAGAACAATTTAAGGACGGGATTTCTAAAAGACTTGTCTGGAGTCCTTAGGCTGTGCGGGGAGGTGTGGTATTTTCATGTCTGGAGAGTTGTAAGCAGAGTTCTCTCATCTACTTGTAGGATAATGGTTGGAAAACCTCAAATGCACAAGGAGGCATCACAGAGCTGGAAGAGAAAGCCTTTGGGACCCTTACAATGGGAGACTCTGAGTTTAGCACCTCTTGGATCTTGAATCCCAGTCTTGCTCCTTCTGGAAAGAAGGAAGCGGGGAGTCTCCACTCAGGGAGAAAGTTTAATGAGAGCAAAACCAGTGTCAGTGGGGTAGGGAGGTGATGTCGCTGCAGTCCTTGCAAAGTGAAACTGGCAGAGGTACCAGGATGCCCAAAGTGGCTTGCCCCTGCCCTCGTGATCCCCAAGTGCAGCACCCTGGTACGTCCTTTCTAGCTCTCATTGCAGCTGGTGATTATCTACTTCATGTATGTGGACACTGGACCATTTTCTGACTGCCCCACCACGCTAATTCTGTGATATAGGAGCGTCTCCTTCATGCTCACCATTAACGGAATGGCTGACACACGGCAGAGGCTCAGTAAACATGTACCTAAGTAAATGGAGGGAGGACCTAAGCCAAGGTAGAAAGAGGAGCAGGTGGGATAGTGCTGAAAAGAACTGACCGGGACTGAAGTTCCACAGCTGAGGCCGTGGCTCTGTCACTGGGAACATCAGCTGGCGTCGTCAATCTAGCTGAAAATCTCTACAGACCCAGCTCCCACCTATCCGGTCCCTGCAACAGCAGGAACTTGTCTCCTTAGATTGGGAGTCTCTCTCTGTCATTCACAGGAGGGCTAGGAATCCATCTCCTCTTCTTCAGTCACGTGGTCCGTGGGTCCCTAGTGCCCCTGCATAAACTCCACAGCGCAAACTTCTTCATCCTCCCAGACTTTGCTCTGTCTGTCAAACAAAAAAATCTTTCCGGACCCCATATCTGTTTACTGTGAGACGTATCCCAGACACTCTTCTGCTCCGCAGTAGCCCTTAAAAGTAGGGATGTGGCTAATTCATTTCCGTATTCTGGTTCCTAGCGTAATACGTGGCTAGGGCCATTTATTTGTAGGAAGGAAGGAAGGAAGAAAGGAGGAAGGGAAAGGAGAGGCAAGCTCTTCCCTCAGCCAAATCTTTACGTATCTCCTGCCTCCAGAAGCTGGATTTAGTTTCTTCTCTCCAAACCGTTAAACTGCAAGGAGGGATGTCCTCTGCCCACCACCAACTGTGTCCTCGTGGGGTGGGGACACCAGGTCCTGCCTGACTGATGATGGACAGCTCCGTCCTAGGCTGTGTGTCCTTCCTGTCTCTAGATGAAGTCTTTGGAAACTGCAGGGTGGGATGAAATTCCTGATCTGTCGTTTACTAGCTGTGTGCCTTGAGTCAGAAACTTCGTCTCCCTCAGCCTTGGTTTCCACATGCATAAATGGGGTTAAAATTTACCTCCTGAGGGCCGTTGGAGGAATAAGTGAAACAACACTTGCACAGTTCTTATTATACTCTAAGTACTCCATACATTCTCAGTTTCCCTTCCCCTTAAGATACCCTTTTGCTTCTTCTCTAATCAAATCCACACTGAGACATGTTTACTTTCTTCGGAAGGCCAAGAGGCATATAGAATGGAGGGGAAAGGCAGGGAGCCGTCCCACTAACAGATGCGGCTGTCAGTGGCAAAGCCATGCCCTGCTTGGCACCTTCTGCCAGCTTCCTTTGCTGAGCGAAGATCTGAGCCTCAGATACCATTTGATGTGCATGCTTGGGGGACTAATAGAAGAACCTTATTATGAAATGAAATGGTCTGTGATGTCATTGAAGAGCTGAAGATTGCTGCAGGGAGAAGGTTACTGTCCAGTGCAGCAAATGGCCCCTTGCAAATGAGAAAAGAGCAATTTCTAAGAAAGAGCAAAAGGGAAGTTGCTAGGCCAGGGATTCTGTGTGTGTGAGTGGGATCAGACATGAAGCAACAACTTTCTTTATGACAATCTGAGCAGAGAAGTAAAAGTACCAAAGTCTCCCCAAGAAACAAGAGCTCCTAGTTCCTGGACACCTTCTAGACAGGACTTTTTCCACATGCAGACTCGTCCTGTGCAAATAAGAAGAAGAAAAACCCCATGTAGAAGAGCCAAGTCCATTTGGGAGCCTTCATTAAGTGATGCCCAATAAATAAGTCCTTCCAGTCGGGCCTTTTGGATTTACAAGGTTTAATTTTTCTGCTTTTCTGGAATCCCTCGTGGGTAATTGTAGCTGACAGCCTCATGACGGGCGTGTTGACACTCAGCTCCAGCTCCCGCAAATGACTTCACAGTCTGTCAAGCCTAAACCTCTTTAAGCTCTAGCAATTGATGTCAGATAATGTTCATTGTTGTGATTCAAGGCTGAAACTTACTCTGGCATGAAATAAACTGAATCCTTACCCAGGAAGGAAATGGAAAACTGAGACAAGGGGGAATTTACTGCAGGGAGAGGAACAGAGGCTGGCAGACATGAATCCCCATGGAACTGACGCTTTTGGGCACTGCCAGAGCTGGGCAGGCTGACAGAGGTTGTCAAGATTGCCAGGAGATAGGCCTGGATTCAAATGCAGCCACTTGGTCAGTCAGACAGCCAATGGTCTGCTCTGCTACTGTGTCTGTGGTGCTGAGGCGAAGAGTTGGGGCATTTGGGGTGTGGTGGGGTGGAGCCATCATTTTCTCTGTCTCACACCACAAATCCCTGTCACCTCCAGAGCTCTCAGAGTCAAATGACTCACTCACCCCCATATTCTAAATGTGAACTGGACTCATTTCTTAAACCAAAGCGTCAGACCCAACTCAAATGTCCGTTAGAGACATGCTTAGTGTCCGTCCCTTAATTCTTCCCCCATTTAGTGATGTTCAGTTAATCCACCTAGTTCAGATCAAGCAAAGCACTGACTCCTCACAAATGTCGATGCAGGCGCCTCGGCCCTCCCCCACCCCCACCTCCACAGCCTGGGGTGACCATCCTTCTCTTCCACTTCTGTCCTTCATCCACCTGAGCAGATGGCCTGCCACACTGCCAGCCCACTGTGCCATAAACAAACGTCACTCAGGTTTGCTCTTCCCACCTGCCTACTCTTCCCTGGTCTGGTCTGCCTGCCCATGAACATACAAATACTGAGACCAGGCAGAGTTCAGAGGATGCATTTTCATTAGATGAAAGGCTTCTCACACCATCTTCCCATCTCCTCTTTCAAGGGACTTTTCTTGTGATGTTAAGAACTCTTATAAGACTGAGACTTGAGGCTCTCATTTTGAGTAACATTTAATATATGTATTTCAGAACTATGACAAGGGCAAAAAAAAAAAAAAAAAAGGCGGACAGTCGGATCACTCAGGCTAAACACACACCACTCACAGAATATGGTCTAGCGCCACGATTGAGTCTGAGAATCACCACACGCGTGCCCTCAAATCTGTGTTATTGCTGGTTAATGCCGGTGACAGAGACAACCAGCTGAGACTTCTTCACAATCTGCCCTCCGCCTGGGTGAACCACGTCTTTATGCCCTGTTTGCCCCAGTCACGTGTCTCACTCTAATGGGAACAATTACTTCACCAAAATTGTCCACTGGTTGTCAGGGAACATGGTGGACTAAAGGCATTCAGGAGAAAAAACAACCTCAGGCCTTCTGGGGTCTTTCATGGCTTTTGTAACCAGTTTGCTTTTCTGAAGAGAAATCGCAGTTTGAAGTATCTGCTTTTGGGTAACTTGATTGTACTCACAGCCCCCCCACCCCGCCAAAAAATGACAATGATAATAATAATAAAGGGAGATTCTGTCCCTAAGTCAAATTCAGTTGCCACACGAGTGGCAAAATCTGTTTGTGATTTTTAAAAGTCAAAATTTGCTTTCTCCAAAAAATATAGAACTCCATCCTCTCATGCTCTTTATATGTAGATATGTGTGTATATACCTGCATTCATATACAGAGGGTGCCAATAAAATGTATACACATTTTAAGAAAGGAAAAAAACTGTATTAAAATTGCAGTACTCAATATATACCGATAAAAAAAGACGAATATAAGACATGTGTATACAATGTTTTGGCTCCCCGGTATCATACATATTATTGTACATGTATGTAATATATATGAGTACATATGTGTACTCTACATATGTAATATACACACACATACAAATACAGCATACGGTTGTATATGGGCTTTGCGAATCATACTAAGTTAACAGTCTTTAGCATCACTCGTGGCCTCCTGTGAATTAGGGAATTTAATTTTCTTGGGTTCTTCAACTTTAAATTTTTACCTCGGTTCTTGCTCTCAGTATCTTGTACTCATGTGTGACCTTGGGCAAGTCATTTAAGGTCTCCGGGGCCTGGTGTTCTTTTACTGCACTTTTAACCAGTAATCTATGAATGGTCCTTGCAAGTTATAAAATGCTATCATCTACTGCATTTCTTTTGCTGTACGGAGCAACACTAAATGTGGGTGACTCTGCCATACTTAATTTAAAGATGAGAAACTAGGCTCAGAGAGGTTGAGTTATCCACTACATTACACAGCTGACGAATAGTAAAGCCTGGACAGAGCCAGAAGCTCTAACTCCTGTCACTGCTACACATCACGCAGGTGGCCAGGAGGGCAGTCAGTGGGCTGCATGGGAGGGAGGCAGAAAGAAGATTGGCAGGGCAACAAGCCAAATGGTTACGATACAATCACTATCCCTTTCTTTTCTAACAGTTAACAGAGAACAGAATACCATTTTATATGCTGGACATATGCAATCCCAGTGATTTTTTTTATCACATCACCATGTGAGAGGCGTTAGGAGACCTAATTACAGAGACTCAGCCAATTAATTTGAAGCTCATTTGCCTAAACTCGCACCGCTAGTAGTGACCCTGAGTGACCCTGAGACTTGAACCCCGGTCTGTCAAGCCCATGCTCCTTCAACCATCTCATGTCGCTTAAAGAGAGAGTCACAAATGGAGAAGTACTGTTCACTGATGTATTATGGTGCCCGG
Source organism: Rhinolophus ferrumequinum (assembly GCF_004115265.2). Classification (NCBI taxonomy): domain Eukaryota; kingdom Metazoa; phylum Chordata; class Mammalia; order Chiroptera; family Rhinolophidae; genus Rhinolophus; species Rhinolophus ferrumequinum. The sequence goes on along the minus strand of NC_046297.1, from coordinate 67,732,087 downwards.
TTACAGCTGGAGGAATGGACCACCATGGAGGCAAAGGTCTATTTTGCTTCAATCACCTGGCAAATAGCCCTGCCTCCAGAATTTGAGCCAAGGCCATCGTATTTCCAATTTCTTACTTTAATCACTAGCAGTGCTTCCCACTACCAATTTCCAAAAAAGTTCCAACCTTATTACCTTTTAGAGAGCTTTTTTGCTGAAATCTCTTGAGGCAAGCTTTATCTTTTTTTTTTTTTTTTATTCCCTCTGCATTTCTGTGATTAAGGTCTTTCTGACACTTGGCTGCTATTAATTTTCTATTATGCTGTAGCACACATCACAAAGGCCGCCTCCCTTTAGACAGAGTGCTGTCGCTTTTAGAAACACAGATGTGTAGCTTGCTTTGCGGGTCTTCAGGTACATTGGACTTACCCTGGGATTGTCATGTAAACCTTTATTCTCATATAGCTAGTGATGGAGACCTAGAATTATGCAGAAATGTTGCTAGATCAGTGCAGAACAATGTATTTGCAATTGCTTCAGGAAGTTTTTCAGAGCAAAATATTTGGAAAGAATTGTTCTTTTGTGTGCCAAGACAAAGGGAATTATGAGCAATGGAGTCTCAGCCAATAAAAAAGTTAAAGTATTTACACTTCTACGTCACCGCCGGTTGACAACTTTGGGACTTGAAGTATAAGCACTCAGCCACCTTAGACAGTCACATACTTTTGAAATTGGAATAGAAGTGACCTGGCCTGCAGAATGCTCAAATACACACACGAGCTTATTTATTTTATGCTTTGTGTTGTCCCTTCCCCATGAGAATGAAAGTGGAGGTAGAGCATTCATTTAACTCCTGTTATGTGATGAGTGCTTTACATATAAGATCCTATTTAATCTTCCCAGTGTAGTACAGATTATCATTCTCATTTCACAGGTGAGAACACTGAGGCTTAGCCAGGTAAAAGGTCTTGGCCATGACAATAACACTGGGTTTTAAACCCAGGTCTCGCTGGTAAAATGTATTTTTCACTCTACATTTTACCATGTGGATGTTCTCCCCCTGGCAAGGCCAGTCTTGTGAGCTTTTAAGACTTGTTCTATCTCTCAGTATCCATAACCCTTCACCTCACGGTGTCCAGGGTGGCAACTCTGGCTCATTCAACCTCGCATTTAATGGATGATGAGGTCAGGAACATGCTGGAGAGAGAACAGTCTGGCCAGCAGGAGGCCATTCTCCAAATGCTAACAATGGCTGTTTGATGCTGCTTCCCGATTCTTTGTGCTGCTTCTCTCTGCTCTACGTTATCCTTCAAATGATCTCAGTTTTCCTATGGTTTATGTTTACTTCCCTTCAGATTCCACTTTATGCAAGGCAGCCATATGTAATAGGTGTATTACTACAATAGGACTCAATATTTTTTGGTCCGGCTCTGCCACATGCTAATTACATGAGATGACATATTACGTCACCTGCCTGAAACTCAGTTCTTTCAGCTACAAAATTCAAATGAACAGAAACTGTCCAACTTAACTTTCAAGATTTTTAATCAAATATCAGGTGAGAGCAGAAGTCACATGATCTGGGGTCAACACTGTCAGTACAAACATTACAGATATCCATTAATCCAAAAAGGATAATCTTCAAAAGTCATTGTCACTTTACTTTTTCCAATTCATAAAACCAAGATTCGAACATTTTTTCTCGATACTCTCCTATTGATAATTGTATGGATTTCAACTACTTCCCCAGAACTTGGGAGACATGATTATCTCCACCTGTTTTTTCGTTTTATTTCTCTACATTCCCCTCATTTCTTTCTCTCTCTGTCTCCATCTCTCTCTTACGTTATAGAGGGGAGGTGAGAAGAGAAATATGCTTAGATGATTACAATGGAAGATGAAAGGACACATGTTCCAGGGGGAGGTGCTAAAAAAAGGATAGGGAACTCGAAGGAGGCATAGTTTATCTGGTTCTGTCACGGGTAGAAGAGAGTATTCTAATAAAGAAAAGACCAGGAAATACCAAAGGAGATGATATTCCACCTATTTGATGAGAACAAGAAAAGTCTGCCAGGCATACAATGAACCTGGAGAAATAGTTTCAAGGTAGGTGACGTAGTATGACATTGGCCAGCATGAGGCCATTGTCATGGGAGTTCCCAGATGAAATCTGAAATTGGCCTCCATACGTGGAGGTCAAGGACAGATGGAAGAAAGCAGCAGGCCACTCCAGATTGGTAGACGGCAGTCCTACTAAGCAAGGAAACTTACATACCAGCCTGTCTTGGGCGACTGTAACACAAGTAGATCTCTGCACCCACCTGGCTGAATCTTAAAAGTTTATATAGAATCCTTGATGTGTTCAGGCACATATGTTGTTCAAATGGTCTCAACCACACGTTGCTGTCTCAGTTGCTCTCTCAAGGTTGCATCCTTGAAATGGCTCCTCAGGCAGGAATAGGGGGCATAATGCATATTGCAAGGACAGGGGAAGGGTGAGGAGTCTCTAGTTGCCTGGGTCCAGCTTGCAGGTCACATCCTCTTGACCTTCCCCAACACACGATCAAAGACTCAAAGCCAAAAAGTGTGAGTAGAACTTTAACACACATCTCGTAACCCATTGTCTCACATGGTGAGATGAGCTAAGCATCTTCCTCGAGCACTCTCTCTCTAGCTTCCCCCTCCCCCCATGTACACTGTCCCCAAACAAACAACTTCCATCTGGAATACATGTTCCTCTGATTAACATATTTGGGGATTAACATATTTGGAAAGGGTCCACACTGAGCCACCCTCAGCTAAGTTAATGACCCTTAGTAATTAATTTAGGCTCAGCAAGGAGTTGGCAATAAGCGATATTAATAGAAGAGATATGCTTTCTCTGTATGAAACTAGGTTTATTGTCTTTGAAGGGAAATTAAAACTGCTTGTGGTGAGCACTCTTTATTCTAAGGTAACTCAGGAAAAACACAGCTTCAGCACTAATGTCTCTTCCTTCTGGTCCAGAGCCCAGGACTGAACCCTATAGAGCCCAGACTTGAGAAAAGGAGAGTGTCCATTAACTGCCAATATTATCAGGGCAGAAGAAGGCCCCTAGGCTGGGCTCTTTCCTGCAGATGCCATGTGGAGCTCTGAAGTGGAGTTTTTCCTGGGAGGTGAGGAGTGTTTACAAAAGGACTGCAGGAGGAGTAAGGACTGGCCACCTAGAGAGGACATCTTTTCCTGACAGTGTGGTGCATCTCAGTTAACCTAAAGATGTTCCCGCTACAAACAAGTACAGTTTTTTCAATAAAAGAATATATTTTGTAAATACATACAGAAGCCAATAGTAAAGAAAACGAAATTCCCAGGTGCCAGAAAAGAAGCAGAAATGGAAACCCCAAGTGGGGAGCACTTTTGTGATGCTCTGGGGTGGGGCATGCTATAGCTCTTGGTACCTGGAACAGTCAGGGTTTGATGAGAGAAGCAGAAGCACTGTGAGTGATGGAGACCAAGGAGCGTATCATAAAGATTCGACCTTACACAACTGTGGTAGCTGGTTGAATAGCCTCCATAAGGTGTTGCTTCTGCGTCTGGTGCTAGTCTTGTAGTGAACAAGGCAAGGAGTTGGGGAGAAAGGGAGGTTGTGAAGTGGGGACAGCAAGGACAAAATGAGGCCTGTGAGGACAAACTGGAACCACTGAGGGTGAATTGGGGTCTGTCTCTCACTACCTCCAAGAATTCACTTGTAATGATGCAGGGGACCTGTGGGGGAAGTTGGTGTTTGTTGGCAGGGAGCTGCAGAAATTTTCAAGAAAACTGAAGGTAGAAGTTCAGTGAGAGATGGAGTAGGTTTCCAGTGGCTGCCCCACACCAACAAGATTAGCCAGGAGATGATGACAGGGTCACACTGTACATGGACCTTCTAAGCATAAACATGGCTGCCGCTTCACTTTCACCTTTCAAGTCTTTCACAAAATGTTGCTTGAGGGCAATGTTAACCAAGAGCCATGCACAGAAGGAGATTCTGGAAAATATAGTTCCGACTGAACTAAGTTGGCAGAGTGCAAAGCTATCACATAACTTGTGGGCGTGGATCTTAAAACTAGTGAGGACGTGGGAGGAGATTCTGAAGTTAGAATCCAAACATTTGCATAAAGCCCTAAACCCTAAGTAGAGGGGTTTTCAGGGCCAACCTCAGGTTTCATATTGTATTTTCAAGTAAATCCATTCATTGCCTGCTCTAGCTTATAAATATATCTTACAAGGTTAGCTATAATTTTAGCCACCTACCTCATTTTAAGAATGTCTTTATGGCCTTTTTATAAGGATCAAGCTAATTAGGGCTAGATCAGTGCTGTTATGGTGAGGAAATTATAGTAAGTCAATTTATCATCATGGTAGGTGGATAATATCAACATTTTATGACAAACATTATTTGTCACATGAGATAATAAATGCAATGCTCTGGAACAAACATTTAAAAGTGTTTGCTAAGACAAATAGTAACAAGTGTTGGAGAGACTGTGGAGAAAAAGGAACCCTCATACACTGTTGGTGGGAATGCAAACTGGTGCAGCCGCTATGGAAGGCAGTGTGGAGGTTCCTCAAAAAATTACGAATAGAATTACCATATGACCGAGCAATTCCTCTCCTGGGTATCTACCCAGAAAAATCTGAAAACATTTATCCATAAAGATACATGTGCTCCAATGTTCATTGCAGCTTTATTTACAGTGGCCAAGACATGGAAACAACCAAAATGTCCTTCAATAGATGAATGGATAAAGAAATTGTAGTATGCATACACAATGGAATACTATTCAGCAGTAAGAAAAGATGAAATAGGACCATTTGTGACAACATGGATGGATCTTGAGATTATAATGCTAAGCGAAATAAGTCAGACAGAAAAAACAGAGAACCATATGATTTCACTGATATGTGGTATATAAACCAAAAACCACAGAAGAACAAGACGAGCAAATGAGAAACAAAAACTCATAGACACAGACAATAGTTTGGTAGTTACCAGAAGGTAACGGGGTGGTAAATGAGGGTAAAGGGGATCAAATATATGGTGATGGAAGGAGAACTGACTCTGGGTGGTGAGCACACAATGGGATTTATAAATGATGTAATACAGAATTGTACACCTGAAATCTATGTAACTTTACTAACAATTGGCACCCCAATAAACTTTAATTAAAAAGAAAGAAAGGAAGGAAGGAAGGAGGAAGGAAGGAAGGAAGGAAGGAGGAAGGAAGGAAAGAAAGAGAGAAGAAAGAAAGAAGAAAAGAAAGAAAAAAAGAAAAAGAAAAAGAAAAGAAAGAAAAAAAAAAAAAAAAAAGAAAAAAAGAAAAAAAGAGAAAGAAAAAAAGAGAAAGAAAGAAAAGACAAAAAGAAGAAAAAGAAAGAAAAAAAAAAAGAGAAAAAAAAAAAAAAAAAAAAAAAGAAAGAAAAAAAAGAAAGAAACGAAAGAAAGAAAGAAAGAAGAAGAAAGAAGAAAGAAGAAAGAAAGAAAGAAAGAAAGAAAGAAAGAAAGAAAGGTGTTTGCTACACAGTAAGTAGAACCCACTCTCGAGGTTGCAAGCCAGTAGTTCTGGTAAGTGCAGTATTATGAACCTCTCAGTATTATAAGAAAATTCTTTGATTAGTTTAGCAAAGTTAAGTTGGAAGAAAACTCAGCTCTATGATGACAAGATAGAAAATAAATACAGATTTAACTAAATCTTATGCTAACAGGTATGTTTATATTTGGTAATATTTTTCTTATTTAGGAAGACATTATTGGTTATCTCAGGGATCATCTTCACAAAGTATATGAGTCAACAGACCCTCAATTTTTAAAAGTTCTTTATTAACTGATACTGAGTTTCATTTAGATTCTACTTCAGTTATATCTTTTAGCCAAGGCTGAAATAAGGATTAAGAGGTTTCTAATTCAAAATTTCCATAGGACAGAACAACAACAATAAAAATCTAGAAGAGGGAGGTAATTTCTGCCTGGGTTCTGGGAAGGAGTGTTAGAGCCTTCCTTGTGAATGAAAAATCCAGAACTGACTTCAAGTGTACTGGGTCTTAATTAAATTTTACTCGTGTGTGTCAGTAAATCCCATGCTAAGAAAGTAACATAAAAGTTTGCCACAGGCTGAAGATACCCACTAAAGATTGGGCTTCTCTTGAGGAACATACTTAAAACACATAACAGGAAATATTTTCAGAGGAAAGTGAAGCAAAATAAAAAAGCTTTTGATGAGGTGAATTTATACCAAATATTAGCAAACAGACAATAACAACAAAATGGAAAATATTCACTGTGTGTGAAAGTTTGTTGACAACACAAACAGCATGATTAGACTGCCTAGAGGCTGAGATAATAGGCAATCTGAAAATGGGTACAAAATAAGTGTATTTAACATAACTAAAGACATAAAGTTAAAACTTGAAAAAGCAACCAAAAGAAATTTGAATTAAGAATAGCCAAATTTGAAAAAGAATCTACTCAGCGCTCTGCAATAAAAATATTCCCATTAGATGGGAAGCCCTCAGAGAATGAATAGATTAAACCTCAAATTAATCTCAACTGAAGAAAGATTTAGTGTTTTAAGACAGGCCTGAGGGTAATTACCTAGACTGTAAGTACACAGTGATGAGATAGAAAACTTGAAAGAGATTAGAAGACTTAGATGGTAGATTTAAAAGATTCTACTCTAAGAGTCCCACTAGGAAATAATAGAGAGAATACAGGAAGGACATATTCAAAGGAGAACTATCTGAACATTTTCTGGAATTCATGAAAAATATGAACCCTTAAATTTGAGAAGCTCAATGATAAATACAGAGCCGAAATAAAAAAAAAAAAATTCACTTCTAGATATATTGTATTGAAAAGGAAGACCAAAGGGAAGATGAAGGAGTCTTTTAAAACAACCAAAGAGAAAATGCAGATTCATTCCAAAGAAACATCAGTTCTACAGACAGTAAGTTCAGTGATATCTCAACCACAATAACTGAGGCCAGAAGACTGTGTAATAATATGTTCAGTGTATCGAGGGAGAATGTCAACCTAGGATTTTATACTGAGCTGAATTATCACTCAAGAACACAGGTGAAAGAGAAAGACAGTTTTTACAACGTTTCCCCTCTAATAAAAGAAAGAAAACTTCAAGAGAATTGCCAGTCACATACCTTCGCTGCGAAAGAACCACTAAATCCGGACTATAGAAAAATGGAAATTGAACTGTGGAAAAGTATGAGCTGATAAAAGTTCTGAGCAAGTACAAGCAAGAAAGTAATCAACATGTGGGAAAACGTAAACAAGAATTGGCCATATAAAGCAATGCCCTTGATAATAATCATGAATAATTTTAGAATTTAACTGCATGGTGAAATTAAAGTGTTAAATAAGATAACAAGTGAAAGACAGGGGATGAGTAATTTGAGCTAAAGAGTTCCAAGATCCTAATGTAGTTCAAGAGTAAGAGGGCAAAGATATTAATTACATTTAGATGTTGTTAACTCAAATATGTTTGTAAAAGTTTAAGGGAATACACTAAAACTTTATAGATTAGAATAAGACTCTTTATAGATTGTATAAACCTTCTCAATGGGGACAGATAGGAAAGAAGATTGAAAACACAGAATCTCAGAATCATTTAGGAAATAGACACACTCTCAGCCAAGTTTTGATTTGTTGATTTTTCTCTATTGTTTGTCCATTCACTGTTTCATTCAGTGAATGGACATTTCATTTTTATTATTATTTTGGTTATTTTCTTTACTTACTTTAGATTTAATTTGCTCTTCTTTTTCTAGCATTTTAGAGTGGGATTGAGAGTGGACCTTAGGCAAGTTACCTAATCACTCTGCCTTGGTTTCCTTATTAAAATGGGGATAATCCTGTTACTTATTTCATATAGCATCTGTGAGAGGTAAACAAGATGGTACATAAAGAGTATTTTTACCCAAATCCAGTATGTAGTAATGACTGAATAAATGTTAGCAGTTATTAACCACTTAATAATAACAGCAAGAATATAACATATAACTCAAGTTATTGACTGCGTTAGTGCGAAAGGCTCACAGTAATTTCGTGAGATATGTACTATCATTTGCACTTTATATTGCGTATGAGATAACAACAGTTTAGAAAGATTCCTTGTGCAAGGAAAATAAATGGCACAACCAGGATTAAAGTCCAGGTTGTTCTTTTTCCAAAATCTATGCTCTTAACCACCATGCATCTGCTCTTTAACAAACAAAAGCAGCTGCCACTTGTTGGGTATTTCTCCTACGCCAGCCCCTGTTCTCTACACTGTCTTGTAACTTTGATGCTACTGCTCCCAATTTACAAATGAGGGCTGTTAAAAAAAAAAAAAAATTCAACTGGGAAAATTTAAAGATCTAGTTGGCTTTATGAAATGATTCATGAATTGGACAGCCTCTCATCTAGCAAGCAGATAGATACTCTAGGAGTTATACAAAATGGAAGGCTTTTATAGAAGGGAGGGCGGGGCAAGGAAGTCAAAAGAAAAATGAAAGTTCACTGGAGGAAAGTAAGAGTTCAGGATGACAATGGCTTCTCATTGGCTGAGCTGTGGTGTTTTCTACTGCCTGGGCTTGTTGCTGGGCAAGAAGAAAGTCATCCTTCCTTCTGCTTGGGGGTAGTAAAGTAGATACACCTTCCTACTGGTGATGTCTTTTCCTGTTTGGGGTAATTAGTGACAAGTGGTAGGGCATGAGGGCTCCCTCTACAAGGTGTCCCAACTTGGATTTTAGTGGAAGCTTCCTGTATTCATTTTCACAGGACTTTGAAGTGCAGACAGGTTAACTAACTTATCAGGTGTCCTACAGCAAGAACGTGGAGCAGTAGCCATTCAAAGAACTGATGTTATTTGTCATGATTTTTATACTCTTAGCGATAGAACTAGACTACCTCTTTAGGTTCACCCAGCTATTTTTATTATTCAAGGTGTAACTCAGAGACTGAGCTACTGTGTACCAGTCACTACCCCCATGATTTAGATGTGAATCCAATTTTGACACAGCCTCTGTTTCCGCAGTTGTATAAACAAATCCAGTCTTCTGGTGGTGATGATGGGGATGAAGGTGGTGGTAGTGGCTGTTGATTACTTAGCACTTACTGTGTGCTAGGCACTCTTGTGAATCATTTTACACACGTTAGTATATTATATAAGCTGAAAGAATGAGTACATCCTCATCTCTACCTGACATAAAAAAGTTCCCTTTCTTTGGGGAAATTCACGTAATTTCTTAGTTCTTCACTTTCTCTGCCTGCCAATCCAAGGCAAAAACTGTGGCCTCTCCCTCTTTAGGGTGAGTTCTTGAGACCAGATGAACTCTTTACCAAGAAAACACTCAAAGCAGAGTGTCTCAGACAGCGACACATGAAGAGAGAACAGCATTTATTAGCTATTTTGTATCTCCAGGGCCCAGAAGTGACTCAAGCCAGATGCCTGTCTGCTGTGCCCTTTCCAGCTGCCACTTTGTATGTTAATTGCACACCCTTAACATTTATTATCAAATCTGCTGATTTAAATTCCTGAGATGAAGGGTGTAAGGCGGTCTTTACTCAGCGGACCCACCTTCCGTCACTTTATGGAAATGAAACTTGGAGTTTGTTTACTGCTGGTCTATGAAATCCCAAATGGTGGGTTGCTGGCTGTAGAGGGAGGAGCCTTAGGCTGACTCACACATGTACCGCAAAACTGGATGCACAGGAAGCCTGAATTCTGATCCTTCTCTGCCCACGGCAATCCACTTGTATAATGGCATCTCTTTGCGTTATGGGCTTTATCGCGTCCTAAAAAAAAGCATACGTGACAAATAGATTGTAAACATGCAGAAGCAACTTGTCAGGAGAGTGCCTTTACGTCCACCTCAATGAGTCAAAGCAGAAGTGGCCAAAAGAAGCCAAAATAGACATCATAAAACACTTTACTACACTCACTTTTGTTTTTTTCATTCATAAAAAGAAACTCTTCCAGTCTTCATTTAGATCCTATTTACTCCAGACTTAGGACATAACAGCATGCTTAGTATTGATCACGGCAGATAAACTGTGAGTAGTAACAACTGATAACAAATATGATATTTAAGAAGACACATAATGAAAGAAAGTCATAAAAATGCACCCTAAGTGGGAAAGCATTTAGTTTAGGGACTGGTCCTACTCACCTACATTAGCCATTTTCACATTTTCATCTATATTTAATTCTAAACATTTTGACACACAATAAATTCCTTGTACCACAAGGTAGGGGGTGAGCGTATGTTCCATGTTCATATATGACAAAGGAGCAAAACAGAACAGCTGTTGCTGGAAATGCAATTTATTATTATTTATTTATGTTATCTCTGTTGTTAGGTATTCGTGCAATTAGGTTAGAAAAAAGACTGGTCGCCTGTTGGGAGACCCCTCAAAAGAGATTAGGGTTTTGTTTTGTTTTTGTTGTTTTTCTCATCTGGTCTTCTATTTTCTTTGGAAAAAATTAAAGCCCGACTCCTGGTCATCCCAGCTGTAGTTATTTTGGAATGAGATGTCAGTGAGCCAAGGATTGCTAGCCAATTCTTGTATCTGAAACAAAAGGAAGGAATCATCATACTGAATAATTAAAGGGCATTTACTTAGTGCCAGGAGAATTGATGATTATTTTACATTGACATTTTAATCTTCCCCCAAATTGTACATGGTAGATGCTATAATACATGTATTTTGTAGTTATAGAACAATATACTGGCATTTCAACTTGTGACCGTGTGCTTCTTCAGACACATTCTACTCTACAGTATAGAAATATGTTTAAAATTTTGTAGGACTAGAAAGAGGAAATGGTTAATTCTGCCAGGTTATTTGGGGAAGGCTGCATAGATTAAATGCCATCTAGTCTGTGGCTTGAGAAATTATGTATAATTGTTACCAGCTCACTTCTTCTCCAACGTACGATATGATGAGTTTAAGACGGCATCTGCATTTCATGTGCTACGTGTATAATATTGGACTCCAGTACCATTGGAGACAGATAATTCTTTCTTTGACAAATGTGGAAATAAGACCTCTTATCAGCTCAACATTAATAAGACGCCAAGGCAAGAGTTTGAAACATCTATGTTTTCATTAGGTCTCCAAGCTTGTTCTTGCTTGTTTTCTTCCTATTGCATTTTATAGCATAAAGTTTAAAATTCATATGCAAGTCTTTCTACACTATTATCCTTCTAATATATGGTTCCTGGCACCTTCTGTCTTTGTCTCCAAGACTCTGGAGAAGGGGATGATATGTTGTTACGTCTTTTAAACACCTAAGCCTGGTTTACTTTATCTATGTATCATCTCTCTTGTTTGAAACCCTCTATTTGTAACTGTTTTAAGAAGTCTAGCCTTTGGAAAGGAAAAGAGATAGGCAGTTGCTAGAGGAAAATAGGTCAACAGTATCTTTCCCTTTTTGTAAAACTGGGAGATATTACAATAGATTTATAAATAACTGGAATTGATCCAGGAGAAAGAGGAAACCTTGATGTTAGAGGAGAAGGGAGGACTGAGAACAAGAACAAAGTCCTATCAGCTGAGAGGAGATAGAAGTAGTGAAATGTGGAATGGTTAGCTTTAAACAGAGCCAGGCCCAGTTCACTCATTGTTCATTCATTGGAAGGAAAGAGAAGACAGAGTAGGTGGGTCCATACTCCATTGGGTGGAGGAAAGTTCAAACAGACCTCCTCTGACTGCTTCTATGTCTGCATGAGTGATGGTGAATATCATGAGAGATTGGGACTTTGGAGGGTTTGGCCTATACGTATTCCCAGGGCGTGGTCAAGGGGTGAGAAAAATGGCAGGATTGTAAACTTGATGGTCTCCATGTGATGCCACTGGGGAAGGTCACTTTTTATTACAGCCTTCCTCCCGGAATAGGTTTCTAGGCAGTGTGGTGTGGTTAGACAGGTGTCATTCAGGCTGAGGGTGGTCCCTGGGCGCTCCTTGAAACCTGCTGTGGGTGTCAGAGTGAGAGAGAGCTCTGCATGATCCTGAACATCCCGATGGTTGGTTATAGAGGCTCTGCTGCAAGTGGCCTCGCCGGGAAGAGTGAGATAGCGTCCGTATTGCAAAGCATTTACCACTGGATGAGCAGACACACATGCAAAAAGTCCATGACCAAGCAATGTGGAAATACAGACATGTCTGCTATAGAAGCAGAGTGGAGGGGCCTGGACAAGCCAGGGGCTACCAAGGGAGCTTTCCTGGAGGGAATGAAGCACTCACTGACCCCTAACATCAAATACACACGGGACAAAAGGAATGAGGAGCACAGTAAATGCAGCACTGTGCATATCAGGAGGAAGTGAAGCGCTGCAGTCACCAGAGGAGAAGGCTTTATCCTAAACACCAGTCAAGGCACAGGGCAATTCCTGCTGAGGAATATTTTCTGACCTAAAGAGTCAGAAACTAATTTATCTTCAATTCCTATGCCACTTTCTTTGCACTTTTTTAAGACCTGCTCTTTTTACGTGTGTTGAGTTGCTTACATGTGTTTTCCGTCCCCTTCCTGGAGTGTGAGCTCTTTTAAGAAAGGTGTTGTATCACTCTGTCCCAACATCACCTGGCACAGTCTTACAAACAGTAGGTATTAGGAAACGTGGCTCTGTGCACCACGGGAAATGGAAACGTACCCATTCAGAACCCAATGTGCTAGTTCCCCTAAATTCAATATATAAGCTTGCCGGGGCGTTCTCATAGGACAGAGCGCCTATGGAGTGCTTGCCACGGAAAGGTGTGTTGATCTTCTAAAGAACTGGCAATGCATTTGGGGGGTTGGGGGCGGGGGGTGACAGAAACATTTTTATCATTGTAGGTTTTATCAGTGTAGATAAAAATACATTTTTATCAATGTATTTATCATGTATACATTTTAACATTGTAGGTCATTGTATTGGGAAGAATGGTGAAAGCAGTTTCACATCGAAACTCTCTCCAGCTGCCTGGAACTTTGGCTCAGCAAATGTCACCCCACAACTATTTACTACAGTATTTATTGCTCTGTCATTAGCTTATAAATAATGTCAGCCTGGAGACTTAGAGACGACACCATGCAACAGTGACCCTGAGGGGACTATTCAGAAAGGCAAAAACTCCATGCTTCAATTTGCGGAGGAGGCGTTTAAACTCCAGCAATTACCAAGGAGCATAACTTTCCCCATAAAAAGAGTCTGAGCAAAAGCCTAAACGGTGCTTAACATAGTATTTCTCCCCAAAACTCCCTCATCAAATCATGGAACCCAGTTGAGATAGCTGTCATTGGCCTTTCAGGAAGTCACCTCAGATGGGTGGGAGGATGTCAGATGGAATTCCTTGGTGTTTCAGATTCACATTGAAATTCTGATTCCCGGCCCGCAGTGAGAGCTGAGGGCCTAATGGTTTTCAAGTGAGAGCTGAGGGATGTAAAGAATCTTGGTGGGAAGAGGGACCCCAACGTTGATATCCTGCAATGTCGTTTAAAACTTTGAATCCTTTATTATGGTCTTTTGGCACCAAAAGCTAAACTTATACTTTCCCAAATCCTTTTTGCTTCTCTTTTCTACCACTGGGAACAGCACTTCTAGAACGAGCCGTGGCCATGATTCCCGTCAGCCTCCAGGCTCTCCCATCACTCCTTTTCAGTCCTCTTGGGCTTCTCTTTCTCGCCCATACCTTGAGAAGAGACTAGAGCAGAGAAGCTGTATGTCTTTCATCTTTGACTCTCTAGGTCCAGCACTGATCCTGCCGGGAGTGGAAATCAGGGAATTCTGAATGAATGTGAACAGGTGGGTGGAGGACGTGTGTCGGTGCGTGGCGCGTGGGGACCCAGGCAGGCGGGTGACGGGGTTGTGCTGCTCACGTCCCCCCGGCAGTGCGGCATGGCCTGCCAGGGCGTGGGTGCTGATTGAAGTCCACCAGTGTGTGTCTGCATGAAGAGGAGGAGCTATTTAACCTCTCTGTACCTCAGTTCCTCATTTGCAACATGGGCTGGAAATCCCTCTCTTCTAGGTTGTTGTGAGGAGTAAGCAAACGAGATAGGGCCTGGATAGGTGATTGGTACCCAGAAAGCACACAACAAATGGTCACTGTCATTGGTAGTTTTGTCCGTCTCTTCTGCTTACCTCATGTTCAAGGGTACCTTAAAGAATCCTAAAGTGATGTGAGTCGTCTCAGCCCAGAAGGACTATGGAGTCGGGAAGCCCATGCCATTGGATTGGGGGCAGGAGCCATCACAGCTGGGCCACTGAGTGGCAGTGGGGAGAGGCAGTGAGTGACAGGAGCCAGGCGTGCTCATAGCGAAGGCAGCGTCCCGACTTTGAACGTCTCTCAGAAGAATCAATACAGCCGACTACCACCAGAGGGCGGCAGTGGGCGCCTGCTCAGTGAGGGGGGGATCACCGAGTCATCACGGGATCCGTTCTCCCCCCTCCCCCCCCCCCCCCCCCCCCCCCCCCCCCCCCCCCCCCCCCCCCCCCCCCACCCCCGCCCCAGCCTTGCCCTGGGTTCAGCCCTTCATCCTGTCTTTCCTCTGCAGTACACTACTGAGTCATCTCTCTTACCAACCCTTCCCATCCTTTCATACATCCTGCCTTCTTTTCTCTGAATTGAAACCATCTTTTCAAGATGCCGCGTTCCCTCACAGCTCCTTCCCTTTTCATCCCTGTTCCCTTCGTCCTGCCCTCATGGAGAAAGCACATGGCACACTTCACTACAAAGGGCCTGGGCTCGGCTCCTGCCTGCCCACTCACTAAACTGGGCAGCTTTGGGAGAGATTTCTAGCCTTAATTGCATTTCCATTTTCTCATTTGCAAAACGGGAGCAATAATAGGAATCCCTGAGCCGTATAGCTAGTGAGGATACATACACTACTCCAAGCAACGCACTGAGGACAGTCCTGGCAGGGTAGCAAGTTTCCGACGGAAGGTTAGTTGCAAAGGAAACCAAGCCAGATATGGGCAAAGGTGCAGAATATATGACCTAAGCATTTAGGGGCCAAGGCCACGCTCTTCACCAGCTGCCCCGTTACGTTGTCTCCCAGACTTGTTCTCAGTCTCCCATCTTCAGGATTAACGGCTTTTTTAGAGTGAGATCTTAGAATCACAGTCTGAATGTTCACTCTGGGTCACTTGCTCCCAGGATGAACCTCTGTCCCCTCCGTACAGCACCCCCCTTGGTGCTGCTGCTGGAACCAGCTCACACCAGTAGCCCACCAAGGACTCCAGAGCTTTGACATTCTCCATCAGGGTCTCTCCAAGGGACCCCACGTTCCCAGGAAGAGCGTCTTACCCTCCACTGTGGCCTCACCAAAGTTGCTCTGCTAAAGCTGTTCTCATCTCAGTCTAATTATCTCACAGCTACCGTGATCACCCCTTGTGAAGTATTTTTCATCCGATGCACCTGGCCCATCTCTGGTCATAAATGCTGCCAAAGTGGTGTCTGTGACACATTCACGGCTGTGGCCAGCACACTATACGATGCCCCTGTCAGTGGGTCAGGGAGTCTGGAGTCCATTATTTTGCAGAGCAGGGAACGAGATCAAAGATATTTGGCCTGTGACCCTGCTTTGCTGGGTTTCAGTGAAAGCTGTGAAATATTTGAAACCCAGTTCCGGAGGATGCAGAGGTAGGGAAGGGCAAGGTTTGCTACAACCGTTACAAGAAGAGTTCACATTTTCTGACCACGAGTCTCTCACCTTAACCTTACCTCTGGCGAAATGCTTTTTCTATAGATGCAAGGCAGAGAAAAAATAAAATCAAAGCAAAGGAAAGCAGTGTAATTCAGAGAGCCAAAAATGTCAGCATTTGAAATAGAAGTAATGTAAAAACGGTGTCATGTCACAAAGCCAGCTGACTAGTTCTGCTGTTATTCCTGCTGTTCTCACCTGCCCTCTGGGATTTGGTACTGAAGGGCATCCCCGTTCTCCCACGAGGGAGCCCCAGCCACAAATACTGTGCCTGACACCATTGAGTAATTTTCTGTGTATTTCAATTAATATTGTGAACCAGTTTCACAGGCTTTGCTAATAAAATATGCTATAGTTAAGAGCTTGTACTGGAAATCAAAGATGATCTGACTGGGTCAGTACTGGGTGCTGTTGGTACCCTGCCATAGCCCCCTGTCCTTACACTTCAATGCTCACCGGCCTGACTTCCAACTGGCAGAACCAGTGTTTCCATATTGCGCGGTTTCCTTAGATGCCGGAGCCCGCTTTGCTGCCTGTCCCGCAAGCCGAAACGCCAGGAAATTAACATCCCCTTCAGCATCTCCCCACTCGTGACTGATGAGGGTTGGTGTGTTGATACCCAAGCTCCCTTGCTATTTGGTGGGATAACTCCAAGGCTCTTTAGCTGAGATTCCCCACAGGGCTAACCTCCTGGAAAATGAACCCTCCATTAGTTCCTTTCTTCCCTGCCTCACTTTGCTACCTCTCTACCAGTGGTTCCTGAAATCCCTTCCAAGATCAACTGCTTGCCCTCAAATCCTTACCTCAGTGTTATCTTCTGGAGGAAGCCTAACTAAAGCAGAAAAGAGCAAAATTCTCATGACAATTGATGTCCAAATAGGATTTTGTGAAACAGTGCTTCTTCAGAAACCAAGGCAAGATTGAAAATAGAGTCATCCCAAGAACTTGGATGAGAAGGGATCACGAGTGGGGAATGGTGGCAGTAGCCATCTGCAGAATCACCAGAAAATTGAGTCACCGGGCTAATGCCAGTAGTGTCCCAAGCTAGGTGAGGATGGGCACTGGACGTAGCTGTGTGGCTAATTGGCAGCATAAAAATTAGAGGAATCTTTAATGAGCTTGGTTTGTAGGCTTTCTTGACTGTGGCAAAATACACACAGGGAGAGAGAGGGAGAGGGGGAGAGAAAGGGCGAAAGGGAGAGGGAGGGGAGGGGGAGAGAGGGACAGGGAGAGGGAGAGGGAGAAAGAAAGATTTGGGGATATTAAACCAACTACAATCTTGGGATGCACCCCGCTTAATCATGGAGTATCCTTTTATCGTGTTTCTGGATTTGATTTACTAATATGTGTTAAGGATTTTTGCATTTATGTTTCTTCAATGAGAATATACTACAATAGTTTTTGTTTGTTTGTCTGTTTTTGCAATGGCTTTGTCTGAATTTAGTATCAGGTTAATCCTGGTGTTTTAAAAATTCTGTATCCATTTTCTGAAAGGGTTTGTGTAAAATAGTTACAATTTCTTTCTTAAATTGTTAGAATTTACCTGCAAAGCTGTCTGGGAAGATTTTTGTTGTTGTTTGTTTGTTTTTGTGGGAAACTAATTACAAATGCATTTTCTTTGCTAGATAGAGGGCTATGCAGATTTTCTTTTTTATTTTAGAATTTATGATTGAGGTTTTTAATTTGTTGTTATTAACATAATTTACATGCAGTAAAAATCACCTTTATAAATTTTTATTAAATTATTGGAGTGACATTGGTTAGTAAAATTATGTAAGTTTTCAAGTGTACAATTCTATAATAGTCATGTATATATCGCATTGTGTGTCCACCACCCAGAGTCAGTTCTCCTTCCATCACCATATATTTGACGCCCTTCAACCACCCTCTCCCTCTTTCACTCTGGTAATCACTAAACTGTTGTCTGTATCTATGATTTTTTGTTTGTGTGTCTTATTTGTTTGTTGCTTTTAGTTTAATATTCCACGTATGAGTGAAATCATATGGTTCTCTACTTTTTCTGTCTGACTTACATTGCTTAGCATGACATTCTCTAGATCCATCCATGTTGTCGCAAATGGTATTTCATCTTTTCTTATGGCCAAGTAATATTCCACTGTGTGTATATACCACATCTTCTTTATTCAGTCGTCTGTCAAAGGACACTTTGGTTGTTTCCATGTCTTGGCCACTGTGAATAATGCTGCAGTGAACATAGGGGTACATATATCTCTACAGAGAAATGCTTTCAGATTTGAGGGGGTAGATACCCAGAAGAGGGATTGCTGGGTCATATGAAAATTCTATTCTTAATTTTTTGAAAAACCTCCACACTGTTTTCCATGATGTCTGTACCAATCTACATTCCCACCAGCAGTGTATAGGGTCCTTTTTTTCTCCACAGCCTCTGTGACACTCGTTATTACTTGTCTTGTTGATGACAGCCATTCTAACTGGTGTTAGGTGGTATATCATGTGGTTTTGATTTGCATTTCCTAATAGCTGATGAGTTAAGCATCTTTTCATATATCTGTTGGCTGTTTGTTTGTCTTCTTGGGAGAAGTATCTGTCAGGTCCTCGGTCCATTTTTTAATTGGATTGTTTGGTTTTTTATTGCTGAGTTGTATGAGTTCTTCATATATTTGGATATTAGCCCTTTAGTTACTTTTCTACAGGTTTTGACAACATATCATCATGTAACCAACACCACATTTAAGATATTGAACAATTCTTTCCCCCCCCAAATTTCTCTGTACCACTCGGTAGTCAACCCTCCCCAACCCTCCCTGCTGGCCACTACCTACTCTGTCCTCCGGTCCTATAATCTTGCCTTCTCCAGAAGTCATATAAATGGCATCATGTAGTCTGTAGTCTTTTGCGTCTTGCCTCTTTCACTTAGCATAATGTATTTGAGATTCGCCTGTGGTATTGGATATATTGGCAGCCCGTTCCTTTTCATTGCTCAGTAACATTCCAGTGTTTGAACGTACCACACTTTGTTTACCCATTCTCCAGTTGAAGAACATTTCGGTTGGTTCCAGTTGGAGGCAATTATGAATACTGTTGCTGTAAAGTTTTTTGTGTAGGCCTTGTGCTGATACCGGCTTTCGCTGCACTTTGGTGTGCCGAGTCACCCATGTTTAACTATGAGAAACTGCTAAGTCGTTTACCAGTGTGGATGCGCCGTTTTGCGTTCCCACTCACCATGTGTGAGAATTCCAGTATCTCCCATCCTCAGCAGTACTTAGCGTCGTTAGTTTTTACTTATTTTAATAGGTGAGCAGTAGTATCTCATTGTGGGTTTCATTTGCGTTTCCATACTGTTGCACAGCTTTTCATGTCTTATTGGCCATCTGTGGATTTTCTTTGGTGAAATGCACATTCATACTTTTTTGCTCAGTTTTAATTGGTTTTGTCCTTTATTATCATTGAGTTTTTAGAGTTCTTTTTACATTTTGAACACAATCCTTTGTCAGATATTTAATTTGCAAATATTTCCTGTCTGTGGCTTAGTCTTTTCATTCTCTTAACATTGTCTTTTAAAAAAAACAGATGTTCTAAATTTTGATGAAATTTAATTTTATCAGTTTTTGTTAATGGATCATGTTCTTTGCATTGAGCTAAAAGATCTTTGTGTAATCCATTATCTCGAAGATTTCCTTCTATGTTTTCTTCCAGAAGTTTCATTGTTTTAGGTTTTACATTTAGGCCTATCATTTTGAGTTATTTTTTTTAGAAGATACAAGGTATGGATTATGATTCATTATTTTGCAAGTGGATATCCGGTTATTCCAACACCATTTTTTGAAAAGACGATCGTTTCTTTTTTGAATTGCTTTTTTTTGGTAACCTTATTGAAAATTAATTGTGCATATACTTGTGTATCTTTTCTTTTTCATATACTTTTAATTCCAATTGATCTGCATGTCTATGCTTTCTCCAATACCACACTGTCTGGTAAGCTTTATAGTAAGTCTGGAAAACATTTAGTGAGTACTCTAGCACTGTTTTTCTATTTTAAAATTGTTTTGGATATTCTATTTCCTTTTCCTTTCCATTTAAACTTTAGAATTGACTAGTTGATTTCTACCAAAAACTCTACTGGAATTTGTTTGGAATTGCACTGAATTTATAGATTAGTTTAATAACTGACATCTTAACAAAATTGATTCTTTCAACTCATGAACATAGTATATCTCTCCATGTATTCAGGTCTTCCTTGATTTCTTTAATTAACATTTTGTAATTTTCAGCACAATGACCTTTCAGATATTTTGTAAGAGTTATACATAAGTGTTTCCTGTACTTTGGCACTATTGCAAATGGTGATGGTTTAATTTCAAATTCTAATTGTTCACTGCTAGGATTCAAAATATATGTTGTGTCTTTATCTGGTATTCTGCCACATTGCTAACCTCATTTATTAGTTTTATGAAGTTATTTTGCAGGTTTTTGGGGAGATTTTCTATATGAAAAAGTAATGTTGTGTATGAAGAGACAGTTTCATTTCTCCCTTTCCAATTTCTATGCTTTTTGTTTGTTTCTTGCCTCACTGCACTGGCTAAGATGTCTAGTATGATTTTGAATAAGATTCTTGTTCGTAGGTTGAAGGGATTCATTCAGTCTTTCACCTTTAGGTGTGATGTTAATTCTAGTTTGTTTTGTTTGTTTGTTTATGTCATTTATGAGGTAGAGGAATCCCCTTATATTTTACTTTGCTGAGAGATAGTTTTAAAAAATCTGGAATGATGTGAATTATATGAAAGACTTTTTTTGTATCT
This sequence comes from Rhinolophus ferrumequinum, assembly GCF_004115265.2. Lineage (NCBI taxonomy): Eukaryota > Metazoa > Chordata > Mammalia > Chiroptera > Rhinolophidae > Rhinolophus > Rhinolophus ferrumequinum. Next base: position 67,711,635 of record NC_046297.1, on the reverse strand, counting down.
ATTGAATGATCATGATTTTTCTTCTTTAGTCTGTTGATATGGTCAGTTTTATTGATTGATATTCAAATATTGAGCTAGCCTTGCATTCCCAGACTAAACCCCACTTGGTCATAATACATTATCCATTTTATATACTGTTGACATCAGTTTGTTAGTTTTTTTCTAAAGAATTTTTGTATCTATGGCCTTTAGTTTCCTTTTCAGATTTTCTAGTTTGGTGTTGTTTTTTGGTTGCTTTCATCTTTCAAGGAATTTATTCATTTTGACGAATTTGTTATATTTGTTGTTGTGTTTTTTATAATATTTTCTTCCTATAATTTTAATGTCTTAGATTCTAAGGTAATATATATTATTTCGTTCCTGGTATTGATAATGTGTGTCTTCTTCATATTTTCCTCATAAGTCTGGCAATAAAGTCTCATTAAATTTATTGTTCTTTCAAAGAACTAGCTTTTGATTTCATTGTTTTCCCTTGTCCATCAATGTTTTCATTAATTTACATTTGTATATTTATTTATCTTCTATCTACTTCTTTCAGTTTAATTGGATTTTTCTAGGTTTTTCTGGTGGAAGCTGGTCAGCAATGCAAAATTATTTGGTTAGCTAAATGCACAGCAATGATGTGTAATGTGTAGTTAGCATTTTAAACCATGGTATTGGCCCAACAGACCTGGTAGGATTTTATCCTGAGCTAGCTGCTGATCACCTGGCAGCTACTAGAGGATGAGACAAAGGAGATAAAGAAAGAATGCCAGAGTGTTAAAAAGCCTGGTATGTATCCCTAAATAATTGTGCTTTTGCTAAAGGCTATTGACAGATTTAAGTTGTAGAAACATAGCCCTGGCTTCAGTGAGAACAGATTGACAATTGGCCAGAGTAGAGATAAACTTCCCAGGTAGCTCTTGGAGTGATACAGGAATGTGATATCACATCTTAACTAACGTAGGGGCAGTGGAGGCAGAGGAAAAATGCAGACTAAGAGGATTGGAGGGATAGAGTGGTGACATGGATGGGACTGGATGAAAGATGGGAAGGCTGGTACCCTCATGACGGACTCAGGCAGCGGTAAAGAAATAACCGATAGGTAATACAGACAGCATTGCCTACAACGCAAATATGTCATATATAATTCAATGAGATATATATGTACATATATTTATATAGTTAGTTTTAAGTGCTGGTGAAATTTCTAGTTTGAGAGGTCCAAGAACTCTTTGATGAATCAATTTTGTAATCAGGAGGGGTCTGGGTAGAGTTATGGCATATAGGTTGATACATTCTGTATCAATACTTTATAAAATTCATAGGAAATTGGAGATTACTGGTCACGGAGAGGTTTTCCAGGAATGTAATGTTCTCTGAGACTGGACCTTATTCCAGTATCATGAGAAATACATTAGAAAATGTCACATGTTTCCAAAAGAAAAAAAAAATTTGTGGTGAAATTAATTTGTAATGAGAGAATTAATTTTATGATGATCTATGCTTTATAAACCTATTGGCCAGCTGGAAGGAAAGCCTATCAAGAATAGCAAATTTCCTGCTATAGAACATATTTTTATGGTTGATCTTTTTGTTATTTCCCAAGTAACATATGCACATAGTTTTGCTATTGTGTTAAAGACAACTAGGACTGCATGTTTTCCAACCTATGCGTCACTCGCTCTACCTAGCAGCTCCCACACACCTACTTCCCAGATGCAAACACTTTTCAAACTTTGAGCTGTTTGTTTTAGCTCTTAATATACAAGGTGTGATCAACAAATACGGTGAATGTTTAAATTTAAACAAATTTATCACAGTAAAAGACACATTGCCATTAATCCCCCTCAAAGTACCCCCCTCGGTTCGAACACACTTGTCCCATCATTCTTGCCACTTTCTGAAGCAGTTCTGGAAGTCCTCTTTCGTGAGTGTCTTTACTTCATCCTCCATCATGACAATGCTCCGTGTCAACACATCGCTACTGGTAGGGCAGTTTCTGTCAAATAAAAACATTATTTGGTGAATAAGGTGTGTCCTCATCCACCTTATTCACCAAATCTGGCACCGTGTGACTTCTGGCTCTTCGCCAAAGTCAAAATGACCATGAAGGTAAATGTTTTGAGCAGATTCAGGACATCGAGGCAGCCACGACAGCACAACTAAAAACCCTCACGAAAGAGGACCTCCAGAATGGCTTCAGAAAGTGACAAGAATGATGGGTAAGTGTGTTCAAAGCGAGGGGGAGTATTTTGAGGGGGATTAATGGCAATGCGTCTTTTACTGTAATAGTTCCTTTATTTAAATATTTACCATATCCTTTGATCAAACCTTGTATGTCAGTAACATGCTGATATCGCTATATCATGTTTTATATATTTAGATATATGTACAATGTATGGTAGAGAATTTAGTTTTCTAAATTCCCTCTGAAAGGTACAGATCCTTTTCTTTACCTTAAATTCTCAAGATAACAACACTGTAATTTTAGGTAAGTCAGTATTTAATGTTTAAATTAATGTGACTGTATAAATACTGTTCTCTGCTGAGTGAAGTAGTATACTACAGTTATATTTCTAGCACAACTTTTTATTCTGAAAGAAGTTAATGATATTGTCACTTTATGTGGTTAGTGTTCTACGGTCCTGTCCCTAATTCTTGCCTGAAACCCCAGCCGATCGATAAACTTCTTTCAATACTATTTTCTACTTGATTATCAGCTCCATTTACCTACTCATTTCTTATTCCAAACCTCCTTCCTAAAGATCTCTAGTTTCCTATTCCCCTTTCTATTGAAGAATGCATTGAAGGTCTAGAGATGCAGATGGCCTCATACGAACTTTACCCGTAAGCAGAGATTGATCAGTGAGGGTGTAGTGAGTGAGAAGAAAAAGAAAAGGGCAAAAACTAGGTAGAAGTTTCTATTTAATAATCCCAGACACATAAGGGGAGAGAGGGTGACTTCCTCCAAGAGTCTGGTTATTTCTTACCAGGACTCAACTTCTGTAGTTGCAGGTAATCCTTTGTGATCACCTTCCATTTCTCCTTCACCTTTTTTCTCTTCTACCTTAATCTACCTACAATCATTTTCCTGTCGACTTCACATCGAGTGTAATCTATGATAACCTTCTTCTCGCCTTATACCCCTGCACTTCGTTTATTCACTCTTTAATTCATTATGTTTATTCTCCTTGCTTCCAGAGAGTCCTTGAAATGAAACAGAAAAATCCTTTGATTTGCTGCCGCCATCTGCTCAATCTGCTCCCTACGGAGCCCGTGATGCTCCATCCCTGAGCACCGCCATCAGTCCTCCCACCCTCTCCCGCGCTGCCTGGGAGGGTGCTCTTCCTCCTGGGATGTGCCAGGGTCTGCAGACCTCACGCTCCTGGCAGATCTGTCTGTTCAGTCTGTTCCCCGCTGACTCTAGGATATAGAGGGGTGTGCAGAGCCTCTATCTTTCAGGAAGCCTCATCGTTTGGGAAAGGGAAAGAATGAAAGAACGGACACTTAGAGAGTGGTCCCTCCTATATATAAACTACAAACCCCCTCTCTTGTCACTTCTAGATGGGAGGGCAGTATTGCTGCAGAGCCTGCCTCGTCACTCGTCACCTACATGGATTCTGCACACTTGTCACCTTGCATCCCCGTTAGGCCTCAGGTTTACTAAATGAAGGTGCTCAAAGTTGGGGTTCTCCTTCAGGCAGTGCAGAATATGTTTTATCTGCTCCAGCTTTGGGCATAATTAGAGTCATGTCACTTCCTGCTTCTCCAACTTTCAGGGAACCCTGGGTCGTCAGCCTCAACAGAGGCTGCAGGAGGAGACTAGCCGCCACCTTATCTTCTCAAGGATGGTCTATCCAGAAAGTTTCCTCTGCCCTGCTGCCAGAAAAAATATAAAAAGGCCTTAAAAACATATGTATATGTGTGAGATGTATATATTTGTATAAATATTGTCACTTATTCTTTAAGTGAAGCAGAGCAAGGACCTGACATCGTGTTAGCTTTCAGTCACCTCCCCTGCAGTGTGACCCAGGTCTCTAGAACAACCACTGATTGAAGCAATAAAATTCAGTCTTCAGCTCTAATTAGCACAATAGGAAGCTGGGTTTCATGATCATGGTCAAAGCTAGAGGTTTAATCAGACACTCTAAATGTGAGTTGAATCACAAACAAATGGCTTTTCATATTTTAAAATTCCGAACTCTTTGATAAGATTTTTTTTTTTTAGTAGTAAAAAGGAAAATCTCACACAGCAATGGTAAACATCACATTTCTAGTCTCTTTTTTAACAGAACATGTAAAGCTTGACTTATTAACCAACCACAGCAGACATGGCGACTGGCATTCCCAGAAACCTTTTCCTCTCCTGTTTCTGGAATGCAATTGCTTTGTTCTTCAGTCGTTAGGTGTATATGGCCTCCCAATAACCTTCCTTGGAATCTCTCTGACTCTTCTCTGCTCCCTAGACTATGTCACATGGATTTTCTTGGATCTTCTTCCTGAAGGACGACAGACACGCAGGTCCTAACCAGAATGCTGATTAGCCATCTCACTCTGGGTGGCACCTAGGGTTACTGTGCCATTCAAGCCAGACAGCTGAGATGCTCATTGAGTTTTAGCATGACATGACTCTCACCTCCTATTGCAACAACCCAAATGATTTTCCTCTTGACCCGTGTAATGAACGGAGAAATACTCACATCCTTTATGGGACCAAAATCCCTATATGGCTTGCTTATCACTGTATCCATAATGTCATAGATAAATACCTGTTGAATGAATCAGTGAATGTGTGCACAGTTTCTACTTAAACTGAAGATGTCCTCCCTTGTTCTTCTTTTTTGTTCTTCCAGTGAAACACTTCTGCAGTGTGGTACAGTGGAAAGAATGGAAAGAACACATTGTGTGTGTTTAGAGTCAGATAAACCCAGATCCTGGTGCGGTTCTAGAAGTAGAATGTCCAATCAGGATCAGCCATTGGTAGTTTTATTCACTTATTCATGCACTCGTGAATTCACTGTGACTTAGTTATGGTTCTAAACCCCATTTTGAAGATGAGGAAAACTGAGGTTTAGCAAAATCCTGTGGGTGTTTCAGGGCTACATGGTTCACAAGTAGCAGAGGCTGGACTCCAGGGCTGGTTTGCTGGATTTGCTCTGAGGTCACCCTTGGAAAACCCTCCTTTGTCCATCTTCACGTTGGATATTATTACGCAGTTCCTAGAGGGTCAAATGAGTTTTAAATGCAAATGTAGCATAAAATATAAAATTCTGTATAAATGCTAAGTATAATTTTTCAGAAATCCATTAGGCCTAACATTCTCATATATCAATTTAAACCTTTAGACCACCTAATTTTTGAGTCTCTTGCAGCTCAACAGGTCTCTTACTTTGGTAAAATGAGAGCGAGACGAGCATCAGAATGCTGGAGCTAAGGTGACAACTGTGGGACACCAGGCAGGTTGTGTTCCTCCTCTGAGCTTCAGATCTGGCTTTTTAATGTTTCCATTTTTTTATTACTATTAAAAGGTGCATAATATCATTATCTATGGCTCTTCTATAGAGCTTTTTGGGAATCTGATGTGATAATAACCATGTAAATCGTTGCACGAGAATACACTGAATTGGATGTCACAAGCTGCTATCATTATTCTTTTCACTGTGACATAAATGACAACAGCCAATTGTGAGTAAATTATCTCTGAGCAGTCTGCTCAAAGAAAGGGACATGCAAACAGCAGGGAGAAACACAAGTGGTAAATAGGACATGGTAAAATAAATCTTCCATGGAAACTCAGCAGGCTCTTCAGGACGGAACCCTCGGCTGCCTGGCTGCCTGGTTTCCTCGACAGAATCCCTCCATTCCTGACAACAAACAGCATATTATGACAGAAATGAGACTCATTTCCTTCCACAGGAGCACTGTCCTAGTCAGGCAAAAAGGGCAGGCAGTCAAGAGGGGAAGTACAAAGGACAAGCTGAAAAGTAGAGGGCAGAGTTTAAAGGAGGGCTCGTGGGTATTTTTAAAAACAAAAGTAGGACATGACTTTTCACAATAAAAGAGAAAAGCATCCTCTAGATTTATACATACGATACATACATATGATCACAACTATATATAAAAATGCAACGCACAGGGGGAAGGTCCATGAGGAAATCCATCATATATTATTAAGAGTAGGTGGCAGGATTATGATTAATTGCAATGACTAAGATTTACAGAGAATTTATTCCAGACACATGTCACATGTTATCTCGTGTATTCTTCAAAACAACCCAGCTGAGTAGATTTCATATTCCACTTTACAGATGAGGAAACTAACATTTGGAAAGTTTTTTCTTGTCGTTGCCCTATCTTTTCTTTAATCTTCCATTTCCTAAGCAGGCATTTTTCTAAATTTCAAAAACTGATTAGCAAATATATGATGACTCATGATTATTTGCACTTGCCAGAACGTTTGAAAGTGAACATATCGTGGAGAAGACGTTTTTCCTTGGTTGTCACTCCCCGTCGCTGACTTCTTTCCACGATTGTGATTTTTATTCCCCCGGTGCCTTTCTCCACATTTCTTTTCCAATCTTGCTATACTTGGAAATGAATCCTTTCATCTGTTTACCAGGCCACATCGTCTGCATTGCGTGACTTCAACTCATAAGCTGCGGAAGCCATCCCTTGAAGCCAACCCTACAAATTAAGTGCAGACTGTTTCTACGAAAGGGCTCAGTGAGGGAGAAACCTGGAGGGAATGTCACCTTGTCCCAGTGACCATCTTGCGTTCCCAACGTGAAGCTTTGTCTAGGCAGGTCCTCTGCAGGCCGTTGTAGAGGCACTTCTCTCAGATGTTCCACTGTTTTAGCTCAGAGAATAAGCACGACTTGTATCCCTTAGCCTCTCCCCCAACCCCAAACCCCTCTTCCTGCCCTTCTCCAGTACTGTAGGTTATCTCACCAGAATCTCTGACTGCAAGAAAGGGAGACTCAATCAAGGCAACTGTAAAATAATAACAGTCAGTATTTTTTAACTAGTGACAAACACTGTTCTGAGTATTTTATACATAGTATTTTATTTAATTTAATCCTTTTAAAGATCCTGAGAGCTAGGTATCATTATTACCCCCATTTTATAAATGAGGAATCTTGGTTCAGAGAATTTAATTAACTCACCCAAGGTAACATACCTGGTCGGCAGTGGTGCTTTTATATACATTGAATTATAGGTAATTTGGCTCCTATATACATATTTTCTTAACGGATATAGCAGTGAGAGGAAATTGTCTGGAAAGAAAGAAATAAACCCTCTTAAGCCCCGCTCCCCCAATAAGCAAACCTCAAGATCAGACTTGGTGAGCCTGAGTAACAGCAACACAGCCCAAATTGTAGACGCTTGTGTGCAACTGTGAGAACCTTAATGCAAAAACATTGACAGCACTGAAGTTCCCGTAACTTCAGTTACTAAGTTACACTTTGGTTATTGATTTTTTAGTTAATTATATTGAGGTTAGAGAAGATGGTTTGTATGCTACATACTGATTCTTTGGTGCTCGTCTGTCCAAGTATGCTGGGGAAGAATGCATGTTCTGTGCTTGGTGTCAGGCTCAGTATATATCCTGTGAAACAAGTTCACAGTCTCTGCTTGGGATTTGCTATGCTTCCTGAATGATGCATTCATGTCTTCCGTCAACTTGGAAATCCACGGCCATAAATGCCGTCTCACCCCATTCTCTCTAATCCCTCTCACCCTGCCCCTTCTTGGACTCCTATTAGACATACGTTGGATTTCCTTATTTTATTTTTCATTTAGATTTCCTTATTTTATCTCCTGACCTGTCTTTTATATTTTCTCCATATTATTTTTCTGTGTTGCATTCTGGGAAAATGTATGTAGTTCTACCTTCCAGTTCCCCAATTATTTCTTCAGTGCACATTTGGGCTGACTTGTCTATTGTCACTAATTGCAGTGACTCTCTTTTCCATTCATTTCTCATTCTGTCCTACTTGTTTAGCCACTTAGAATTTTTCAATTTTTAAATATATTTATTTTTAATCTACATCAGTAATATTATGTTAAGGTCTGGGAAGTCTAACTATCTTGCTTGTTTGTTGCTTTGTATCTGCGCTGCTCTCACTCCCAATGGCTACTTCCTTGTGTGTTTTATAATTTTTAATTTTGAGCTCATTTACTCTGATTCCATCTTTGTGAATCATGGGAGAACTGGATTGAGAGTGTCCCTTCCAGAGTAGATTTGAGGACATGTTTGCCACTTGCCTCTGGGACATTGCAAGTTTGCAGCTGTTTTTGTGTTAATGTGTAAAGTTTGGAAATCCTGGACTCTGCAGACAGGTGGCGACTTTAGCACCATGGTGGCAGAGCTGCGTTGCCTTGTGTCAGATGCTCTGTGGATATTTATTGAGTGTGGAGAGGAGTGGGGAAAAAATAATGAAACAAATGCATTCTTTTCATGCTTTCTGTGAAAAAACAAAACAAAACAAAACAAACAAAAAACACACCAAAATTAAGCAAGATTTTTTTTTTTTAATTAAGAAAAACTAAATGTAATCCTGGCTCTTCGAGATGGCATGTCTTTACAGGCTTCTCTGTGCTCCTGTTCTATAATTCCTAAATCAGTAATAACTCAATCAGAATTTACATATTCCTGATTAATGGTAAAACACTGGAGCTAAACGAGCGTGCAGGGATCGTGCAAGCCACGCCCTCACTGCACAAGTGAGGGCCACACAGCTTCTCCGAGGCCAAGCAGATGCCAGTTGTTCCAGGAAAGGACTTGAATTGGTCATACTGTACAGGCAACTGGAAACAGCAAATTGCGAACAGGAAAAAAGCTTGCAGCTCACATTTGCCTCACTCGGTGCGACTTTAGATCTGAGATCACCATTGAAACCACCCTGGCCACACATGTTGCTGTGTTTGCTCCCCAAGGGCCACCCTGCGGACGACCTCGTCCCTACCAAACGTCAGGACAAAGTACACATAATGCGACTGAGCAGCCTACCGGCCTCAGGCTTAAGTATTTCAAAGGATTCCGCTTCAATTCAACACATAAGCTGGGCATTTCATGACTCGGGAAATTTTATTTGATCTTAATATTTGCTGCTCCCAGAGGTGCAGACCATTTTTATTGTGGTTTTTTTTTCCCTCATCTTAAGGGCACAAAAACCAATCTCAGGGCACAAGTGACTTCTGTTTCTGCCAATCTGTTATCCAAGAGCTCTTCTCATCGGACAAGCCCCAGAGCACCGGGTAATGATTGAACTCCGTTGGAAGGTTGCTAATGGCTGCGCCCCCAGCTCACTCTCCCGGCTCCTACTTCCCCTGATTCTTTGTCTGGAAATCTCACTTCCCTGAACAAATCACTCTCTGGGGTCAAGTGGTTCCACCATCACTACATATTATGTTTCCTTTAGTGTCTGTCAGGCTTGTCCTGGCTTGAATGGTTCTTATGATTGTGTCCACGGTGGGCTCAGAGGGCAGCTGACCCGGGAAGAAACCATTGTCCTGTAGCCTCACAGCTTAAAACATGATGCTCCCATTGGGGGTGCCGGCATGAGGAGCCCAGCGAAGGGACCCAAAGGAGCCTTTTATTTAACTGCAGAGAGGAGGATGGGCAAACCATGCTGACAGTGAGGCTGAAACCACTGCATCCGGAAATTCCCTAAAGGCAGGCCTCAAGCCTGTTCTGCTAATACAGAAACGCCCTTGAAATTTGCTCCAAGAAATTAAGATGGAGAGAAGCTGCCTTTGGTTATCAGGGATCTGGAATCCTGCCGGTCAAACTCTCACTAGTTTTGGGACCTGTAAGAGATAACTTTTCTGAGCTTCAATTTTTTTCGCCTTGGCAATGAGGTGCCTTAAACCTGAGAATCCCAAAAAGAAACTCAGACACTAAGTTCTGTGACTCTGGTTTCATCATTTGATAGTTGGGGAGACTGTGCCTCAAGAACTAAAATGCCTTGTCCAAAGTGACATGGTCAGTGACAGGACTGAGGGAAGTGACCCCTGACGCCCATTTCCAGCCCCCGTCCATCACATTCCACTGCAAACATGGGAGTACTTTTGTCACGTTCGCTGGTGGGAGGTGCGCGCTCTTCAGATGTCCAAGTTCTCATCTTCACATATTTGTCTCTTCCTACCACTGTTGACATTTGTTAAACCCTCTATAAAATGTTCATGCTTTAGACAAGCACTTTGTCTCCTGAAGGAAAACAGAACTGAATTACTCGTCCTTTCTTCCTAATTAGACTGTGTCTGTATCACGGGTTGGTCACCACACACTGATTCCCCAGATCAGCCCCATTTGGGGTTCCAGTGATGTCAGCCTCAGACTAAGAGAGGGGAAGCCCCTTCTTCCTTTCCCTTCTTGAATCATCAGAAGCCTGGGCTTCAACCGCAGTCCCACCTGTGCCATCGGCATTGATAAAATAATACCTCCCTGGTGTTGGGATTAAGGACGGTCGCATCCAAATACACTGGCCATTTGATTCAAAACAAACAGGAGGTCTGGCACATTGACAGGAGAAAACACTGGTCTGGAAGGTGTGGGTTCCAGCCCTCTTTGCTACTGACCAACTAGTTGTGTGCAAATTGTTTCACACCTTTGCCTTTCCATGTTGCATCTGCAAAAAGATAAATTTGAAATGAACAATTTCAAACGTTCTTTCATGGATTTCATAACCTTGGCTCCACTGATAATTCTTTGGCTGGATAGCTCTGTCTCGCAGGGAGTGTGTGTTGTAAGATGCTTAGCAGTACCCGTGGCTCTGCCCACTTACTGCCAGTAGCACCAACCCTTCAAGTTTTGATAAACAAACAAACAACAAAATGTGTCTAGACACTGTCAAATGTCCCTTGGGGGACAATCTCTGATCTAAAGTAATGTAGAACTATAATTTGTACGTTAATAACAGTTCCCAAATCTCTCACTAATTTTGCCAGAATTTTTTGTGGAGAGTTGGAAGAACTTTGAGAAGGTGTCTGCCTGGGATCTGGAAAATATCAAGCTGTTACCTGCTTGGTTAACCATACATTGATGAGCTCAAAATAACCTTGTGAGAGATGGTGCTAAAGGGGCAGAGCCTAGAAGAGATGGAAGTGTCATTCCTTCCATCTCTTCTAGGGGGAGGCATTTCCCACCCAAGGCTGTTGCTCATGCTCCGTGGAGGGCGACCGTCCCAGGGCCGTCTGCCAGTCTGCTGTGCCCTGTGGAAGGTGCAGCTCACAAGCCATTTGTTCCCGGAAGCCTGCTGTGATGCCTGTTTGCAATTTTTTTTTTTTTTTTTAATTCTGCAGTCACGGGTAAATACGTTTGCTTTGTTTCCACAGCCAGCTTTTGTTATGATCCCATCTGAGGGCCAGGCTCTCTCTGGCCCACACCCTGTCCCAGGGCCGAGTCCAGCCCTTCTCCACAATGGTCCTCCCTCTTTTTCCCTAGACATTCCCGTCTGGGACCTAGTTTCCTGTCCCCTGGATGAGGGTGCTGTCCTCCCACACAATCCCCTGCTCTCCATTCTTGCTCTGCTGCGATCTGTCCCATGACTGTCACCAGAGTGGTCTTCCTGACACCAACCTGAATCCTCCCCTGACACTTAGCAGAACACACAAGCCCTGGCCTCTACGGCCCAGTTCCAGGCCACTTCTCCTCGTTCCTGTCACCAACCCCAGATCCAGCATTTGTACACACAGCTGTTTCTAGGACAGCTCACCTTACCTTATTTATCTGGAGAACACCTACTTTATTCTTCACAATGCAGCCCAACGTTACCTCCTCTGTGAAGCCTTCCTGGGTCACAGCACTTCCCCAAACCCAGACGAACTCTGTCCTTCCCTTCCCTGTGCCCTCCACAGCAGTTCTAACAAAACACTCACCCTGTGTCCTGCTGCCAGCGGGTCTCCCCTCCCACCATGGGGCCCTCAGCCTGGAGCACTGGGCCTCCTCCCACTCCTTTGATTAATGTTCCAACAAACTGTAAATCCCCACTCCATGTTTACTCCCCAGGGAAGCCAGTCCTGACGTGCGCATGCCCAGTGGACAGTGAGTTCCTCTGGGATGCACTCTGTGGCTTCTAATTATTAAATATCTGTCTCCTCCAGTAGACTTTAGCCTCTCTGATGGCAGGGACAGTGTCTGTTTTGGTTGTTATAGCAATTTTAATGGTAAGTTACTGATGCATAATAGCTGCTCAATAAATAGGTGTTGGATGGCCGCCATCTATGAGACCTCTTACTAGACTGTGGGCTTTGTGGGGCCGGGGCTGTGCTTACGCTGGCAGCCCCAGCGTCTACAGCTGTGCCTGGCACTCAGTACCCGCTTACTAATTTATCAAGATCATCATTTTCATTGTCACCAGCATTTACTAAATGCTTAATAAATGTTAGGAAATGTGTCAGATAACAGAAAGTATCTAATCTTCTCAACCACCCTTAGGAGACATGTATTATACCCACTTTACAGGAGAAGAAAATGAGACTTACAGGGTTCAGATAACATGCCCTACTCACATCCCAAAGGCCTTGCTCTTAACCACTGCTTCATGAAGTCTCTGAGGTTAGTGCCATAAATAAAAGGAATGCCCCAGAGCGCTCTGATACAAGCGACTAGAAACGGAGTCATTGGTTAAAGGAAAAAAAAAAAGTGGGCCATAATAAAAAATATGCATGCGTAGCTTAAACATTTTATTTCAAATTATAAAAATACATGAATATAAGTATTAATTGAAACATATGAATTTACCAACTGTGATGCAGACCAAGGCTGCTCCTTTGAAGTTTTCCCATTAGAGTTCTGCCTTGTCTTTCTTGCATAACGCATGCTCTACTCTTTCCAGTTTATCTTTCTTCAGAGAGGACAGAGAATTGAAAATACTTGGGCTACAGTCTCAAGGCAGACATCTTCCGGATTTTTATCACCCAGCCCCCCAGTTTTTTCTTGTTATAATGACCACATGTAATTTTTCAGCCATTTCTAAAACAAAGTCTTTGCAAGGTGCAAAGTTTTTCATCGTCATTTTCTTAGAAACATTATCTCTTTCTGCTTTAATATGTCTTTGATTTGTGAAGCAGTTTTCAGAAAAATATAGAGACTCTTAGCACATGGCAGACCAGTTGGGAGCACTAAGACATCCAAGAGGAAAGCCCGCTGTGGGCCAGAGCTCACCTGCTGACAGCTTCAGTCTAGAATGTTTTACAGGGGTGGGATTCAATTGGTTAACTAGACACCACTTAAATAGAGCCAGTTTAGGACAGCTTTTGCTGTCAATGTTTCCAAGACTCGATGAAATAGCATTGAGGAGCATACACAGTTCCGAGTAGTGATGGGTCCCTGACCACCTCAGTTCCGAGGTGCTGTGAGAAGATAGCTGAGCAGAGAAAAACGATACAACGCGATGCCTCCCCTTCCCTTCTAGCTCTTGTGGCCTTTCTTGTTCATCGTGGAGATTCATCACACTGATGATTCTGCTCCTCACAGAATGTCTCCTTCGTGTCATCCTGCAGTGCCAGGTGAGGACCCGTGTGTGCTTCACCTGTAGTCACCTTACACAGCCAGGCTGCGGGTTCCAGTGATGGCACAAAAGAGAAATGCGGCCAGCATGCCGCAGGAGGGTCTCACCTTGTGCTGACAGGGTCGTCATCGCCTTCAGCTGAGCATGTTGCTTTGGGCCGGAGTACAGGGGACAGTGAGGAAAGGACATCGGCACACACAGCCCCAAATACTGAATTTATTAGCCAGAGACAGCCCTGACGGGAGGAAGCTGAGTCATAAAACCAGCCATAAAGGCAGGGGTCTGAAGGAAGCCCCTGCAGCTGTGATGGATTAGGACAGCAGGCAGCCCCAGTCCCACAGTGCAGAGACTGGATGCTTCCATGCGCGCTGAGGCCCTTGGCCACAGTTCTGGCTCTGGGGAAACAGCCTGCAGTAGACTCACCTTCAGGGCTGCCGTCTCGGCCTCAGGCAACAAGTTTCCCAGGCCCAGTGTTCCCGGAGCAGCGGGAGGCAGATGCGCTGGCAGGCAGAGGACGGCACTCTCTCCGCCAAGCTCAAAATGTCAGCTCAGGACACACACCAGCTTAAGCTGGAGCACTCCTATTCCTTTTTTTCACAGTTTTTATTTTTTAATATATATACATTTTGAATTTTAAGATAATTGTAGATTTACATACGTGCTAAAAACTAATACAGAGAGATCCCATGTACCTTTTACCCAGTTTTCCTCAATGATCTTGCAAAGCTACAGTGCTTTTATTATAACCAGGATGTGAACATTGATACAATCCCTGGTCTTACTCAGATTTCCCCCGTTTTACTTCTCCTCACGTGTTTCCTTAGTTCTCTGTGGTTTTAGCACCTGTGTAGCTTGCATGCCCACCACAGCGGGGATACAGAGAGTTCCATCACCACGAGAATCCCGCCGCTGCCCTTTTATAACCAGACCCTCTTCCACGCCACCCCACAATTGCCGATCTGTCCTCTGTTTCTATAATTCTGTTGCTTCAAAACTATAATATAAATGGAGTCATGTAGTATGTAACCTTCTGAGTTTGGCTTTTTTTTTTTTTTTTTTTTTTACTCAGTATAATTCTCGGGAGATTCAACAAGGTTGCGTATGTCAATAGCTCCTTTCTTTGTATTCCTGAGTAATATTCCATGGTATGGATGGACCACATTTTGTTTAATTCTTTCCTCATTCAAGGGCATCAGAGTTGTTTTCAGCTTTGGGCTGTTATGAATAAACCTGATAAAACATTCATGTATAGGTTTCTGTGAGCAGATGTCTTTAGTCCTGCAGTATAAATGTTTAAAAGTCCAAGTACTAGGTTATAACAGGCAAACCCATGATGACGGGGAGAATGTTCTCGTTATTAACAGTATGTCTGGAACCTATCTTAATGCACAACACATAATCAAGAATCGATAAATACATGTCCAATAGAGGAACAGACTGTCTCTCAGAGATCCTCTGTGGGCTTCTTCTCCTCCGAAAGTCTTCTGCACATCCCAGGAAATGCCTACCTTTTCTCCTTAGAAATTTGGATTCTGTATGAAATTATTTGTTTGTGTGCCTGTCTTCTCCACTAGACAGCGACCTCTTCAAGGGACAGGGATGTCCTGTTTATCTTTGTAGCTGTAGCATTTAGCACATTGCCTGTTTCATGAAATATGAGCGATAAGTATATGCTGAAGAAAAAGAAAATGAACTAGGTTATCTGTCTTCACCTTAGACACACTGCTCCCTCTAGAGCCATCATGATCTCTGTAGATCTAGAGTGTTATAACCTGGGAAAGAAAGAACACGGACGCTTCATAGAAAAGCCAAACACTTGAGTGGCAGGAAACTGCTCCTGCCTTCTAGTGATGACATAATTGATATCACTGGTTATTCCTCTACATTGTTCTCTATCACTGCCAAGTAACGGTGGGGGGTGGGGTGGGGAGAGAAAAGAAAGCCCTGAAATGAAAATCTGTTGCCTATCTGTCAGGGCTATTAAAGGATGAAATAGATGGAGGCTGTATTGTCAGTTATCTTTTCTCCTCATGGTTTCTAGAACATAGAGTATAAATTAGAAAAAGAAAAGTGAGCCACATAGCTACCACCACAGAGATTATTTTATCACCCAAAGTGCATGCCTCCTTGTTAAGCTGTGTGGAGAATGGAGTTTAGGCTGGGGACTAAATAGAAGTGAACAAATATTCTCAGCCCACCAAACTGAAGGTAATATACCCCCAGGAAAAAGCTGATCTCACCTTTGTTTCCATATGGCAATCAGAAAAATTAGAAAAGAGGGAACAGCTTTGGCTAGGAGCACCAGAGAGAGGCCCCAGGTAGTCTGCCTATCCCAGTGAGCCTGGAAGTGTAACGGGAGCTTGGGATATCTGTATGATGGCAGAGTCAGAGAGAGAAAATAAGTGAGGGGACATTGGAACTGAGATATCCTGAATCAAGCCATGATCCTCCAAGAGCTTCTAGAGAAAATAATTCTGCTCAACAACAAACAAAAAGAATAAGAAAGATTGTCTACCTATGGAAGGGGAGAAAGACTCCCCAAATCCTGATTCATGTATGTTTTGTATTTCAAAGTATCCTTTGTTTACACTACTTGTGAGGTCTGGAGAACAAAAGCTAAGAAATTAAAGTCCTCTTGGGTTGATAGTACCTTTGGGTACCTGACAGAAACAAATGACAATCCTTGTGGAGGTACATATCTGCAATCTAGACCTTCAAGGACTCTTGAAGATAAAGTCTCTCAGAAAATGAGTTCACAATCCAAAACTGCAAAACAAGATATGCACCACCACGAACGAGAGTCAGCAGAAACAATACCAGAATTAGACTCCCTGGAACTCAGGCTTACAATTGTTAGATACACAATATGCATTAATTTAAACATGTTGAAAGGAATGAAAGATGGGAGATATGAGAAGGGAATAATATACTACTAATAAAATTTCAGGCATTTTAAAAAAGAACAAACAGAACCTCTAGAGAACAAATACGATCATTGACATTAAAAAAATATTTGAGACAATGTGAAGAACAGTTGATTAGACATAGCTTAGGAAATAAGTACAGGAATTTGACAGGTAGAGTGAAGAAATTAATGAGCATAGAACAGAGAGATGGCGATGTAAAATATGAATGAGAGGTAGAAGACAAGCAGGGGAGAATGAGAAAGTCTAGCCTAATCTAATTGTTTCAGGAAAAACAACAAACAAACAAACAAACAACACAAGACATTGGAGGAATATACTCTTTAAAAAGAATCGGTGATGAAATTCACAAATTGTCAGATTGAAGTAGCCAATTTGACGGAAGAGAAATCCAAACTTAGACTCTTTATCGTCAAACTGCTGTGCATCAAAGATAAAAATCTTAAAGATAACCCGAGAGAAATGTCAGATTACAAAAAAGCGATGGCACTTCAACTCATTGTTTTCTCTGTGGGAGCTAGAAGACAGTGAAAAAATCTCTTCAAAGTGCTGAAGGAAAATAACTGCTACTCTAACATTTCATACCCAGCAATATTATTATTCCAGAATGAAGGTGAAATGGAGAAACTATCACTGAAAGATCTGTGAAAATTGTAACTCATGGAGAAAACAACTGACCTCAGAGAAGACCTGAGAAGCAACAAAGAATGGTGATGAGAGGAACTTATTAATATGTGGGCAAATGTATGCCAACACTGATTCTGCAAAACAACAATAATGGTAATTAATATTAGCTTGGAAAAACAAGGTGGAATTAAAATACCCAACATTTAAAAACATATGGAAGGACTGGGTGGTGAACACACAGTGTGATTTATGGATGATGTGATACAGAATTGCACACCTGAAATCTATGTAATTTTACTAACAATTGTCACCCCAATAAAATAAAAAAATAAAATTAAAGTATATAAAAAAAAAACATATGGAAGGAGATGAACTGATTTTTATATAATTTGAAACAATAGTAGAGACATTAAATTTATATTTGGTTAATTCCTGTAGGTCCACAGTTTAAGAGTAATGACTAAAAGAAAGGATATATACATGTTAGAGCAGTAGAAATAATAAAAGCTAATAATAAAAATATTATTTTGTTAGAAAAATGACACAAAACATAGGGAGAAAGAATCAGAAAAATAAGTAAAAGTAAAATACAATAGTAGAAATAAATCCAAATATTTACATACATATACATATATATATTGTTTAATGCATAATGACAATAACAGAGTAAAATAACAAATAAATTCAAATACATCACTAATCACAAAAACTTATTCAATTATTTGCTCATTTATCCTTTCAACAAACTTTGTTAAGAGCTTGTTATGTGACTGGCCTACTCTGATGATGGGCAAAACTTACTGGTTATTAAATATTTCCAGATAGGATAAAAAAAGCTAATTTAGCAATATGTAATATAACAGAGACTGATCTAAAAGATAAAGTCAAAAGGAAAAAAAAGCTATAAAAGGCAAACAAAAACAAAAGAAGGCTATTGTTGTTATAATGATATCTGACAAAATAAACTTCAAACAAAGGTATCAGAAAAGAAACATATTATTATATAGGAATAAAAGTTTTAACTTCGCTGGATATTATCCTAAACTTACATGCACTTGATAATATAACCTCAAAAATATGAAACAAAATTGCTAGAAAGGCAAAAAAAAAATGTACTAGTCCATATTAATAGTAGGAAATTTTAATATCATTTTCTTAATAAATGATATTCAAAGTGAAAAATTAAGTAATAATATAGAAGATTTAAACAACAAAATTTATAAAATGATCTACTAGACATATAAAGAAACCTGTATCCAAAAATTAGAGAAAACACATTATTCTCAATATACAGGGGACATTTATGAATATTCATAATACATCAGTCTATTAAAAAAACTTCAACAAACTTCAAAAGCTCTTTAGCGAGCACATCATTTTTATAATTTTAATTTAATTACGGTATAAATAAAAATAATTATACATTTGAAGAGCAGAAGCCCAGCTGACCATGGCAACCACAAAGGACAGGTTGCCAATATAAATTCTCCCATCAACAAGCACAGAATGTGCTCATCACTTTGTCATTGTACCCAGCGCTGTGCTACAATTCCTATTTTCCTTGTGGTTAATGGCGTCTTGGCCTCCTGATTCCACACAACACAATTCATCCATCCAGGGGAAGGCTCTTGCCTAGAACTTGAAAACCAATTTGTAAATACAGACTGATGGATCTTGTCAGTAAATTTATATCAGAATAAGGCAGTAACTTCCTACACAAATTAATGTATCTTAGCAGATGTGTAATTTTTGAATATCTTGTTGTCTGGGTTAAATGAGAGGCTATACAATAAAAGCCGTTCGAAAATGTAAATATGTCAGTTATTGGAGCACTAAGTGGATTTCTGTCAATGCTGGATGAATGACCAGGTCATCCACATAAATATTCCTCTAAAACTATGCTTATAATACTGAAAGGGGATGTTCCCATCACTGTGAAGGGCTAAATTGCCTGATGAAACTTGTGAAGCTGGTTAATTCCTCTGTACAGTGTGACTCCTTCTGCTAGTCGACTCTAGAGGATTAGCAGTTCCTGATTAGGATAATACAGGCAAAGAATTTGGACTTACTTCAAGCACGGATAACAGGAGGAAGCTCAGCTAGATTACTCAATAATTCATCAGTGTTTTTCAGGAAGGATTTCAAAAAGCACATAAGTTATTTAACTCTGCTTTTTAATTATAAAACATAAAGTAATCCAGACACACAAAAGTATTAAGGAAAAAAAATCAGCTAAGACAAAAGGTTTGCCTTTTCACTAATCATACATTATAACTGTAGTCAAGTTTTTTAAGTAAGAATTTTGTCTTTTATCCTATTGTTATATATAAGTGATTAAAATGAACTAGTATAATAGGAGTATGCTTTATCAGTGTTTAAGGGAAGATGTGAAAGACCACATTAATACAAACTTTTGTGACTACATGTGTGGGAGATGGGTGATGGGGGAAGGGGTTGTCAACAATGTCTAAAATATCCAACACATTTATGCCTCTTTTCAAACAGTCTCTCACTCTACACTCCAAAAAGAGGGTATCACGTCCCTAGGAAGCATTCTGCTAGTGCCTTAGCTACTGGAGTTCTGCATCGATGATAAAAAAAAAAAAGTTACACACCTACCCTTTATCCCTGTAGGTGTACCACTTTCCATGGTTTCTGTTACCCACAGTCAACCACAGTCTGAAAATATTAAGTGGAAAATGGTAGAAATAAACAATTCATAAGTTTGAATTGCGGGCCACCCTGAGTAGCGTGAGGAAATCTCGCGAGTCCCGCTGGGTCCCGCCTGGTCGGGACTCAGCCCTTTGTCCAGCGGCTCCACGCTGTCGAGGCTCCCACCTGTTAGTCCCTTTGTCGCCGTCTTGGTGATCAGATCGATAGACTGTCGTGGTGTCGCAGTATTAATGTTCAGGTCACCCTGATTTTACTCCAGAATGACCCCAAAGCACAAGAGTAGTGGTGCTGGCAACTTGGATATGCCGGAGAGCTGCCGGAAAGTGCTTCCTTTATGGGAAAGGTGAGTGTATATTTTGAGAGGGAGACCAAATTCACATAACTTTTATTACAGTATATCATTATAATTGTTCTAGTTTATTTTTGTTGTTAATACCTTTCTGTGCCTAATTTATAAGTTACATTTTATCATAGGTGTGCATGTATAGGAAGAAGCATAGTGTATATAGGGTTTGGTACTATCTGTTATTCCAGGCATCTACTGGGTGTCTTGGAACATGCCTCCCCTTTGGAGAAGGGGGGACAACTATATTTTAGAGGAGGGGGTGTGTGTGTGTGATGGTTCATGCCACTGTGGCAAACTTTTTCATATCACTTCTTTTTTATCTTTAAAAAATACTGCAAAACATTTAGCTTTTTTAAAAGTTTTTCACAGAAATAGTCATGGACTCATATCTGGTTTTCTAAATCTGCATGATATATTGGTGAAGGACAGAAAATTGTTGGTTGCCAGAGAGGACAGATCTCAGAAGAGCAGTGAGAAACATACTTTTTTATCTTATCTTGATAAATGTGTGAAATGTCTAATGTTTATGGGAAAAGCAAGGGATTACCATTGAAATCCACCACTTTTCTTCCATATGCCCTAGAGCAGGGGTGTCCAAACTGAGGCCCGCGGGCCAACTGTGGCACGTGATCCATTGTTAATTGGCCCGCAGCAAATTCCAAAAATATATTTAGTTTATTTAAATAAACCAGGTGAGGCAATACGTACTTCACCTCGAGTGAGTGGCCCGGCTGTGTGTGTATTTTACCGCATAGGGCCCGTGGTGAAAACCGTTGAAAAAAGTTTGGACACCCCTGCCCTAGAGGGTTTTCAGTGACACATGGCATGGAGAATGAGTAGTACTATGTCCCAGGAAGGACTGTAAAATTATGCCTTTAGCATTTGTCTCCTGCCCTGCTGACCACTTGGTAACTACCTTCCATACAAGGGAAGAGACTTTATTTAATAGCAAATGTCTCCTTACTCTCTCTGTTTGTCCCTTTGCCCCAAGTCGCCTTTGTACTTTCCTGCCTTCTTATCTTGACTAATGCAGACCTGTCCGTCTTGTTCCTACCACTGCTCCAAGACCCAGCCCCTCTTTTTCTCAAGAAATTCTGCATCACTTGAGAACTTACTCGTTCTGTAAGATCTCATCCAATACTATCATCTCAGTGAACCCTTCCTTAGTCTAACATGACACAAGACACGGGTCCACAAGCTTTGTTGATCACGTATCCCATTTATTAAAAAAAAATTCTCTAGATAGATTTTATTTAATTAAAATTAAATATTTAAAAATAAATTTACTTCAAATCATATTCAACTTTTATATATATATATACATAGATAGACAGATAGATAGATAGATAGATATATGACAATATGAAATTGGCAATGCTCAACCTTTTTGATCTGTGAAAAGTGGCCATTTCATATAGTTCACCCTAATATATTACACGAAAGCCCCCAAATATAAATAGTAAAAGAATGGTATAAAAAGGAAATAAATGATGTTTTAAAAATAATGTCATTTCACTTTATTTTTCCTAGCGTAGAGGGCCCTTTTCTTCACTGAAGCATATTATTTAATAGTGTTCTGCACACTTAGATATTAAGTGCCTTTCTAATTGTAATGACTTCATACTCTTGTTAGCTAATGTCTCAAGGCCCTCTATACACTTGAAGCAAGATTTATCATTACGAATGTGGCTCTTAAACCCATATTTCAAATAACTGTGCCATTTTCTCATCGGTCCCTTTGTGGGCATTATTAGCCTCAAGCCGTGGTTTCTTAGCAGGAATTTTTCTTCTTCTTTTTTTTTTTTTTTTTAAAATCCATGGTGTGGTAATTAAGTTAGTCAAAACTGCGTGTAATCTGTGACTCGTCTTTAGTGGGCGTGTGAAGTGCCATATGCTGGAATATTGCAGATGAATGCACGGGTGCAGCTTTTAAGTTCTCCATGTCCCGGAGCTGCCACCTGTATCTAGAAATGTCTGTTCCCATTTGACATATGAGCCAAGTCAAAGACTCAGTGTCAACCCGCATATTGAATATGTGTAAACTTTTTATTTGCACATTAAAAATAAAGAAAAATATCGAAAATTTTAGTTTTAAACCCAGTGGACTGTATTGTGGACTCCATTTTAAAAACTACTGATTTAATAGGAATCCTGAGCTTGCGAGACAGACAGACCTGAGATCAACTCTACACACTCACCAGCTGGGTGACTTGATCAACTTCCTGAGATTTCCTGGGCTCCAGTTTCTTTTTAATAAAGTGGTATCACACCTGTGAAGTAGACCTGTCTGGGGAATGTGTTCAGCCCGCAGCTTCGTATCCAGCAGCTCCTTGTCCTGCCCGCACGAGAGGCGGCCCTGTGTGGGTTCTGGGACGGTTCTGGCCTGGTCTAACCTGAGTGAACAGGAGTGGTCCGGGCACACACCAGGCTAATCAGGCCCCTTTGCTTGGAATTCAGAACTGGAGCACCGCATTGGGAAACTGTGTATTTGGAGGTGGTGCCTCACAGAACTGAGGTTTTTCTATGTCCGGGCTAAGAAGCCATTCACTTGCTATGTGCACCGAGAGACAAGAGTAGGTTTGCAGAATGAGATGAATGAAGAAGAAATGCAGGGAAGGTGAAGAAGAATAAGGCAGGCAGTTAAATAAGCTCTCTAAACCAAGCTGAAGGACAATTCTATGGCTCTCTTACCTTAATACTTGCCCACTTAGCTTTTCAAGGGAAAATGATAATTTCTCTAAATAGACTTACTAGCTAAGTGTCAGAAATGAAAGACTGGAACCTTTTTCAGAGAAAGAGACAGAAAGCACAAAATGATATTTTGGCTATGTCCAAAATCTAATCATAAGATACTTTCCCTGCAAGACTATAATTACAGCAGAGTTTACCCTGAGTTGCAGTGAGTCATTAAAAAAGCAATTACTGCCAGCAGCCCTTGTTCTCTGACTGAAAGTTGAATGGAAAATTTAATAGTATTATGAGAATTTTTTTCCCCACTAAACTAATTCTAAGCAATGGTATAAATTGAATGTGTGTTTATTTTTTTTAAGACCAGCTTATCTTAATTGAGTTTTTCATAATTGTGTTCCACTGGTTACGTATGAAATGGAAAATGGGGGATGGGTAGGGAAGCAAGCACTTGAGTGTCTAAATTATTTGTTGCTCTATACTTCACTTCAGGCCTTTTGCTGTACCGTCTTGAGATGCCCCCTGGCACTCGGCATTGCACATAGGCTGTGCGTAGGCTCTGTTATTGATTTGTACCAAGATAGTTATGAAACTCAAAATAATGACCAGAGATTATTGTGGGAAGGAATGTTTCCAACTCTGTGATTGTTGACACAACTTGGGAATCTCTGCATGTGTGGGTGGCATCTGAATAAAGGACTGGGGGTATCAATGAGGACACCATTTGTTGATCGTGAACTACATGGAATAGTAAGAATATTACTTATATTAATCAATCCTTATCACATTCGTAGTATCATGCTAATGTTAAAGATGAGAAAAGTTCAGCTGAGCGAAGATAATTCTTTCTTCAAAGCCATAACATAAGCAGATGATAGGGTAGGGGGTCCAGCCCAGGGCTGACCCCCTACTACGAAATCCAGAATCTTCACCACTCTGCTCTACTGCCTTTTAGCCATATAAGATTGATCTGAGTGAAGGTATGTAGTACCTCACTGAGTCCTAATGTTTGTGAGGATAATAAATGTTTAAATTAGAAGACTGTTAATAATGACTTATATAAATTCTTCCTTTTACGGTGCTTCTCTCTTAATTAACAGTGGTCAATGAATTACAAATTTGGATTAAATTAGTCTATAAGTTAAAAAAAATTAATTCTGTTACACTGACATTCACTGATACCATAGAAACAATGAAATTACCTTTCAATACTCATTCGTTTACAAGTGACAGAGGCCATTTTTAACCAGTTTAATGAAAAAGGGAATTAACGGGAAAGCTATTGGCTTGATTCACATAATTGTAGGATGAGCCACAAGAACTAATGAAGTTCTGAGGATATCAAAGACCAGACTCGGGAACTCATCGTTGGACTCACCTTGTCTCTTCTTCTCGATCGATTCTGTCTCTCCCTAAAAAGACGAATTGACCACTGAATGGTCCAGGGATTCATTGTCGAAGCTCCAAGACTCCTGAGAACAAAGGAGAACATTCCTCCATGGTTGTAGCAGAAAAATCCCAAATAAAAACTCAGATTGATCTTGAAACAATCCCAGAGGCATTGAATAATATGAGGGGCCTACACTTGGGTTTGTGCCCGTATCTGTGGCAGACAAAGGAAATGATTTTCAATTACCAGAAGAAAGGTGACTTGTGTACTATGTGCCATCTTTGATTCCCCGATATATTGACAAATACTTTTTAGCAGGTATTAGTTCCCAAAGTGCTCTCCTGTAATCAAATGCAGTTACCCTGTGTATAGACAAAAATTACTGCTTTCCAAATCATGTCCAGATGTTGCCTTCATCCCCAAATCTTTAAATATTATGCTCTTTTCTAACTAGTTAGAGCTTAGATTATGCAAACCTCAGGCTTTTATACTGATTACTGTAACTATTTGCCTCTTTTAATACACAGTACTGAGGTAAAATAATAGTCAAAATAAAAATGCCTTTGAGAAAAGGGAGAAAGAGGAAGTGATATGCAGTGACCACAAGCTATATGCAGCGGGGAGAGAAATGTTCATTCTTTTGTTGACTTGCTTGTCAACAGTAGACTGAGTTTCTTCTTCACCCACCATGTTTGCCATAGGACTGCCTACTGGGTGAAATCCCTTATGTGGTGTCATCCCTGGCCGTTTCTCAGAGGGGCAGTGCAGTGAGGAGAATTCCCATTCTGGGCTGAGCCTTACTTAATATGTTTTAATGAGCCTGGGGTTTATCTCAGGGCGTTAGCAACCCATACACCTTTGTACAACATTTGTTGTTTCTCTCACCGTCAATAATTCTTAAAACCCCAGTCAGCTCTCTGACAGTTGCATTTTATAAAGACGGCAGGGACCGATGCCGGAAACTGGGTCTGGTCATTGTCTTGGAAGCAGGGCCCTGCCCTTTTGATTGCTAATCAATTGACCTGGCATTTTGCTCATCCTCCTTCACCTCTGATTAATGGTTTCTGTCTCGACTCCTGCCTCAGAGAAAAGTGACAGACAGGGTAAGATGATAAGGCAAGGCCACTCCCTGTCTCTCCCCACACCCAGCACCCAATAACTGGCAGGAGTTATCACCTTTGTCAGATGGAGGAGAAACTCCTCTCTGACCACATTTTTCACTGCCCTGTTTTTGCTCATACTGACGTTATCATGGTGGGGGGAAGGGGGCCGAAAACTTAACTGCTGGCCTTTACTGTTTAGCATTGCCGAGGCCGTCTCTTTTCTCATACAAAGATACAGAGTTTTCTTTTTGCTTTCAGATAGGCCAACTTGTCTCCTTGTGGTGGAAGTTTACTGAAGAAGTAAAAGACAGAGCCTGTAATCCAATATCCTGACATTTTTCTACTAAGTCTCTGAAGTTCTAGTTTTGTTGGTCACAAGGTTAGAGCCCCAAGATACTGCAAGAAACCCGTAACCAGATGTGGTGCTACTTTGCAACAGAGTTTTCAGCATCCCCACTGGGGACGGTGGGGGCAACGGATACTCCTGTCCCATCTTGACAGCTAGCTCCACATTTCAGTTCCCAAAGCTTTCATCCCCACTTCTGATACAATCCCCCTATTAGTCAGGGTTCTTTCAGCTTAAATGTAAAAAAACTCAGCCTGATGTAACTTAAAGTAACAAAAACCACACCACCACCAAACCACCAAACCAAAAAGGTTATTGTAAGAATATCGACTAGAGAACCCCAGGTATGTCAGGGAAATGAGCAAAAAATGGGCAAGTTCCTTGATAGTGTCGATACCTTTCTGTGTGGTGCTCATCACGACTTTTCTCTAGAGGTGATCTTTATCCTCGTGGGTTTATCCAGGCGGCAGCTGATATGCCACCTGGTGGAGTCTCATTTCCATCACTCTCCCACATGCCAAGCGGTAGACCCACTGTGGTGCTTGTTATAACACAACCACGTAGGAGGTGCCTGTCTACTAAACTATGAGATGCTTGAAATTAGAGACTGTGTCACTTCGCCTTTGTTTTCATATAACTCAGCAGAGAGAGGATCTTATGGTAGGTATTTAAACAATGGATGAATGTGGGAAGCAAGCAGGCAGAAAGGAAGCAAGGAATGAAAGTCCATTCTGGGAACCGTTTAGATCTCCCTTCGGACGCTCCTGGTACAGGGAATAAATGAACGAACCCCAGGTATTGCTCAGCAGAATCTGCAGTGGGAAGAAGAAAAGAGAGCAGCCGTGCATGTCAAATCATAGCGTTTTAATAATTCCCTTTAATAATTGCAGGTGTGCTCGTGGCTGCTTTCCTGCTGCCGTCATGCTGTGGTAGACACCCATAACCTGCTCCCTGAAATCCTCTTGCATTGCACTCACGGGGACAAATACTAAGCTTGTCTTTGTCAAAGTTGCTGCTTATGGCAAAGCAATTTAAAATTTGAAGAGCAATCTGACAGTCATTTCATGCCTCCAGTGAGGGGCTCTACCCTCCTTATTTATAATCTCTCTACATTTTAGGAAGTGCTGATTGGGCAGGTGTTGGAACAGCCAAAGCTGTGACCTGTATGAATTGAGCAGAATCCCTGTACAGCTTTGTGAAGAAAGCTTACCCTGTTTATAAAGTTAGCTAACTGGTGAGCCTAAAATGAGACTGCCATTCTGGTCACGAGAGAGGCTAACTGCCCTTTCTTTCTCTGACTGATAACAGCTGGAGCGTGATGGAGAGAAGTCCTTGCCTCACACATTTATACGCATATGTATTCCTCCATTCAGTGCTGCTTCCAACGTAATTTTTTTTTTCCCCAACCAAGGTAAATGTAGCCACTCTTGTAAGAGGGCCACGGGCTGTCACCATTTTATCCTCAATGCCTGTCATGGAATAAGAGGTCAAAAACAAAAATTGTCTTAAAATATAAAAAGGTAGAGAGTCCATAGGCAAATGGATTTAACAGACAGTCTACCATTGTAAATACTATATTAGTTCTCTTTGTTATAACAAAGTACGACAGACTGTGTGGCTTAAACGGCAGAAATTTATTGTCTCACAGTTCTGGAGGCCGGAAGTCTGAAATCAAGTTGGCAAAAGAGTTAGTTCCTTCCGAGGGCTGTGAGGGGAAGGTCTGTTCCAGATCATTCTTCTTGCTTCTGGTTGTTTCTCTTCTTGTGACAGTGTAACTCCTACTTTCCCATGACATTCTCCCTGTGTGCACGTCTGTTTCCAAATTTACCCTTTTTGTAAGGACATCAGTCATAGCTGGTTTAGGGCACAATGTAATGACCTAATTTTAATTTGACTACCTCTGAGAAGACCCTATCTCCAAAGAAAGTCACATTTTGAGTACGGGGATTTAGGGCTTCAACGTATAAATTTTAGAGAAATACAGTCCAACCCATAAAAAATTCAGAGATAAATAAGATAAATCAAGAATTTATTCTAGAGATAGCGAGCAAACAGCTGTCCATATGTTAGTGGGTTGGGGTTGGAAGTTGTGAAGGGAGGTGTACAGAGCTCTTTTATCACACAGAGAAAGAGGCCGTTCCATCTGCATGCGAGTGGCTTCATGAGGGAAATGACATTTGCGTGATTCCAAAACAATGGCCATAGCATTGTAGACATTTAACAAATATTCGTTAATTGAATGAACAGATATTGAAAGTTGAGTTTAAATTTGCTAGGCAAAGAAACGGAGCAAGGTATTCTAGGTGTAAGGAACAGCATGTGCAAAGGCTCAGAGGTATGAAAGTACCTGACACAACTGGGAGAAGAACCAACACTAAAACCACCCACTCTGAGGCAGCCACGTCCTTCCCATTGTCAAATCTAACAGACGCATTTCTTATGTGCCCTTCCTGGGGCGTCAGATGCTGCTGACCAGCCGTCCACCACAAAACTTACCTCCCTTCTGACACTGTGTGCCTGTTGGGATTCACTCCTTAGTGGTTTGGAGTCCATTACTCAGTCTTTTGCAAGGGGCCCTCATTCTCTTCCTATAACTATCAGTGTTCCTTACAACTTTCTCCACAGCACGCACATTATATGGATAATTTCAGCCATTGCTTTGGCTTCAATCGTCATCTCCATACAGATAACTCCAAGATGCATGTCTCTCAACGACAGCTCTTTTGGTATTGTCGGACTTCTATACCCGTTTACTAACTATATTGGTTTTCTAGGGCTGCCATTTAAAACACACACACACACACACACACACACACACAGATTAGGGAGCTTGAAAAACAGAATTGTTTTCTCTCCCAGTTCTGGAGGCTGGACGTCTGAGATCAAGGCTCCTGGCGCCTTCCCCTTAGCTGGCAGAGCCACTCTTTCATTGTGTCCTCACGTGACCCTTTCTCTGTGTACACACACTTTCCGTCTCTTCCTCTTCTTACGAAGACACCCCAGCCTTATAACCTCATTTAACCTTGATTGCCTCCCTGAAAGCCCCGTCTCTAAATACAGCCACATTTGGGATCAGGCCTTTGACATATGAATTTGGGGGGGACACAATTCAGTCCATAACACCCACTGATTTTCCTCTTTGTTTTTAAATTTAAAACAGTGGTGTTGACTTCTCACTCCATGACAAACATGGGGAGAGAACAATGGCAGTTCACCATCCCTGCTCCAAAAGAAGTTACAGTTCACTGGTTGGGAAAACAATAGACAATTCCATGTGTTGGGGTAAGGGCTCTGCTTGTGGTGAAAGAACATATAGGGCCTCAACCAAATCTTAGGGAGAAGTGGAGAAGAAGGAGAAGGAGTCCCAAGGAAATGACATCTAAGCTGAGAGCCGAAGGACACTCAGGCAGAGGACAATGGAGACACAGATGGTTTCAGCACACGTGAAGGGCAAGGGCCATACGAGTATGTGTGTGTGACCTGAATGTGGCTGGAGCTGGTGAGTGTGCAAAGTGGGAGGGAACGTGTGGTGAACATACAGCGTTTCTGCTACTCACAGTCCTGATTTTAGGGACTGACTGTAAACAATGAGGAACCATGAGCTGTTTGGGGATGGGAACAGATCACGGTGAGATTTGCCGTTTAGGGGTTCCATCATGTCTATAGGATGGGAAGGTAAATTAGACATGACAAGATGTCATAGTTTGTGATCCATTAGCATATAATTCAGTGATAATTGCCTCCATAGAGTACATGAGATCACTCAGGGTGTGTGGGGAGGGAGAAAAGTAGAGCAGGAAGCAGAGGAGGGAAAGGAGGAGAGGGAAAGGAAAGAGAGGAGGAGAGGAGAGAAGAGAGTGTTTAGGACGAAATCCTAGGGATGAAAAAGAAAGGCAGCCAGAAGATGAGCGACAGGCAATGCCGTCTGGGAGTAGCCAGAGACAGAGAAAAGCAAAGTGTGGTTCGGGCAACCAGAAGGGAAGTGACGTTTAAGTAACCAGGGAGGCTGACAGTACTTTCAGTGGAGTGCTGAGGGCACAAACCGGGTTGCATTCAGTTTAGAGAGTGGGCGAGGGCTCAGTGAAGACCCAAAGCATAACTAAGGTTGGGGGAAGGCTGATGATGAAAAGGAAGCGAGCTAGAGTCATAAATGGAAGGATAGGACGTGGCTGTTCATCAGACGCCGACACACCGTACGTGCCCACACAGACTCCGCATTTCTCCCTCTGGTCTTTCCACAGAATTGGCCACCAACACCAGAACCCTGAGAGGCATCGTGGGCCCCTCGCTGTCACTCACTCACGCAGTCAGTGACCAGGTCCCAAAGGGTGCAGCATTCGTTAACGGGGGCGTGCGCAGGGGAAGAGATTTTTGAGTGGGGTATGCATCTTGGCCATACCACTTACTGTGTGTCCTTGGGCAACTGCTTCACCCTGAGTCTCAATCTCTCTTTATTTAAAACGAAGCTAAAGATCCTTACCTTATGTACAGGAATTATTATAACTGAGGCATGGAAAGCAGTAAGTCAACTGCGAGGTGGTTAATTGGATACTGTTATTACTCTGCTTTCCATTTCTTTAAAATTTTCCTTTCAGTCCACTGCTACTATGGATTGTAGACTCGTCTCAGGCTCAGAGAGGTCAAGTAATTGGTACAAGGTCACACAGTGAGTAGGGAGTGGACCCAGGATTAAAAAGCAGCTCTGTCAACTCAAGGTTCAGCTGCGTACCATTTTTCCCAGTGCAGGCGGTGGCCCGTGGCAGGGTCAGAGGACTGGCACCACACAAGAGCATTGTGAGTGTTCTGGGGAAGGGGATGGCCCAACTCTGCTCCCTGCAGGGCTCTAAGAACGCACTGCTTTCCAACTTGTTTCTGGGCTTTTTCCAAAAGAGCCTCCTGAGATAAAACTGCTTGGATTCACATCAGGTTGAATGTCAACCATTTTCTTTGGAGCTCCGGGAGCTTTACATTTAGCCTCTAATCCATTATGAAAAGCAAACAAGCGTGTTGACCATTCTGTGTGCACTTTCTCAAGCAGCAAATGAATCTCGGTTATCCATCCCCTCCGCTGTTCCTGATGTAGCTGCCTGGGTGCCAGGAAGGAAATGGGGTCTTTTTCTTGTAAAAGTCATGTTTGTTCACTTGCTTCTGACCTCTGCCCCCCCACCCCCCGGCCCATCCTGAGGAGCAGATGCTGTGCTCAGTAGCAGCTCTCGAGTGGGAAAGTGATGGCAGCCAGGAGTGTGCTTGTGCCCTCCCTGTCTCAAACGTGTCCCCATCTGTGGGGACAGAGTCCCAGAGAACAGTTTTCAGGCTCTCGGCCTCACGTGGAAAGGTGCTGGCTTGGGTAGTAGTTGGCCATCAGCTGTAACAAGTTAGCCATTAGCCACTAATATAACTGCTGTGGCAAAGCTAGGTGGTTGGTTGGTTGGTTGGTTGGCAGAGAAGCGGGCGGCGGATTGTGTATCGTGTGGCTCCTGCTTCCTGTGTCTCCAACCCAGCCGCCAGCGAGAATATAGTGGTGTGACTCCCCTACCTATGGCTCCGTGGGTGTTCCTTTTTGGCCTCACCATGTCCTGCGTTCTTGTGTGGGGAGCGGGACTAGAGTCCCCGCTTGATATCATCTAAAGTTCATCCTCATCTGTTCCAGGTCTGTCTCAGCCACGGCTCTGTCTCCTGTCTCCCAGCCCCATTCAGAGAGAGAGTTTTGGAAAAGGTTTTTGCAAGAACCAAGGGAACTAGGGACAATAACATTTAAGAATTTTGTTCCACCTGAAGTCACTTAGTAGAGGCGCATTGGAACCGAGTTTTAAGCATCAGTCTGTATCTTTGTTGCTGGAACCAAAATGAAAGGCTAAGAGAATGAGGGGAACCTACTGAAAGGCTAAGAGAATGAGGGGACTTAGGAGGCATGTCTGAGATGTGACACTGAGCCAGGCTGATGTCTAAGAACTCCTAGGTTTTGTCTTTCTCCTTCTCTTTATACCTTCTCTCTATGTCATCTCCCATCTCCCTTGCCCTTCTTCCCTTTTTTCCTCTTTCCCTTCCTCCTTTGTGCTTCTCTGTAACTTCCTCCTCTCCCTCCCCATCCTTCCTTTTTCTTCATCATCCCTGCCTTCCTCAGGAAAAGCGTACACTGGGCTTCTGCTTTAATTAAATCATTGTGTCTCTCCCTCCGCTAAGTCGTAAGTTCCTTGAGAGCAAAGGACAAAGCCGTCTCATTCATCCATGTATTCCTTGCACAAATAATAGATACTGAATGAATATTTGTTAAGTGAATTAACAAATGGACTTTTGAAAGCCCATAAGATTAAAACAATTAGGATAACTGAATTAACCTGTGTAAGCTGGTCTTTGTATCGTGGCTGGATTCTGTCCCTGTGAAGACACAGCCTGTGTGTAATGGAAAGCAGGCAGAATGTTGCAATTCGTACAATCAGAATGTTCTTTTCTCAAATCAGCTCTTCTCTTCTGCTCTGATTTTGGATAAATTGTCCATCTTCTTTTTTTAAAATATGGGACTAATGAGATGATTGCATAAAGTAATCAGTTTCTGGCATGTAGTAGTTTTTCCATCAAAGTGATTTTCTCTTCCAGGCGTAATGATAATGTCCCTTTAATTGACAGGATGCCCGTCACCCTTTCTGCAGGTGCTACCAGAACGCTCGGGTCTGAAACCCACGTTCCACTGGCCTCTGTTTCTAATACTCGTCTATTACCTGCTAGTGATCATTTTCATCTCACTTTAAAAGATTTATCGTAGCTTGGATGTTTACTATAAAGTAGCTTCACACGGCTTTTGAGAGAGGGCACTGTATGAAATAACATGTGTGAACGTACGTGCTCATAATTACTAATCCCTACTTGAGCAATTTTAATTTTGTGTGAGGTGGTGGAAAGCCAAAGTGTCTCCATCATCTCATCGCTTCAGTGAGGCGAGGTGTCGGCTGAGAATGGGATCTCATGGTTGTGCTGGTTTCCCGCTTGCTATCAGCTGATGGGTCCCAGGTTTGACAAAACCTATAACCTGAGCTGGAAGACCTGACTCTGGTCCTTGGCAGCAAGCAGACTCGGAGGGCAAGGCTATACCTTAGGCCAAGCTGGACTTTGGTTGGATTCTTCCACATATTTTTTCCAATTCCCATGTCTTCCTGGTCCTGTTTACCACGCGAACTCTGGCTCAGCTTGGCTCTTTGCATCTTCTGTCCTAATATGTAGCAGTGGCCTTTGACTTGGCCCCTGAACTCTGGTTTAATTCCTGGGTTAGAATTAATAGTTGGCCTCTGGTGCAGATTCTTGAGTGCAGTAGGGTTGCACCCCACCTTGTGATCTCAATGCAGAAGGTAATAGATGGTAAGTGCCACTCTAGGGTCCACACAGCAGCAGAGAGCAGGCAGATGGTGCACAGAAATCCACGGGGTGACTATCTTAGCCCCCACATGTCCCAGCCAGAAGTCATGACAGCAAGAGCCTGGTAGATTACAGGATGCTACTAGTGACTGAAAGCAGAGGTGCCCTGGAGCCAGAAGTGCATTCTAAAACTCAAAGTGAAACTAGAAGATTGGAAGGTCTCTGACTGAGCCAGAGAAAGGCAGGATCCGGTCGTGAGAAAGAAAGATGGGTTGAAATACAAAAATCAGTATCAGGTGCAGAAGACTGAGGGGGTCAAAGACGGAGCCCCAAGGCACTTTGTTAACCACCGCAGGCTGGGCTCCCATTGCTGAGCACCCCATCTTTGCCAGTCTTTAAGAGGCAGTACTCTTGTGTTGCCATCTGGTGGGCAACAGGTACGCGTATGACCTCCACGTCAGGACATGAGACGAAGAGCCTCTGGATTTATTTTGTTGTCTGAGCATGCAATCGTAAAGACTGCTTCGTTTTTCTGTTAAATAGTGCTTCTATTTAAAAGGCATATATACGTGTTACCTTCAGCCCCAGAATCCAAACTGGTAGCATTTCAGATCATTTTCTGGAACAGTGCAGATTATAAATCACTGCATATAAAAATAATGCTAAAGTCCCCCTTTTCCTAATATCTCTCTCTCTCTCTCTCTCTCTCTCTCTCTCTCTCTCTCTCTCTCTCTCTGATTTACATAATGGAAGAATTTATTAAGTCATCATATTTCTGATATGGTATAGTATGACATTATTCCCCTTTGAGGTGGGATTTCCACTGTCTTATGATGCTGCCCCGTTTTAGGAAAGTCATTGTCTTTTGATTCAATGGGTCCTCGTGATATGAAAAAAAAAAGGCAAGGGATCCATCCGGCTGCCCTAGCCTCTAGCAGGTCATTGGGTCCATCGAGGATGGTGACCTGGCGTCATCTTCACCTGATAAAAGAGCTTCTGTTAAGTGACTGTGGCCATTTCACTTCACCTCTCTGACCTTCAGTTTTCACCTGATAAACTTGAGATAATATTACCTTCGTAGGGGTTGAAAGAGGATAAAATGAGATGACCTCCATAAAATAGTGCAATGCCTGGCTCACTGGAAATGAAAGATGATGATGGTTTTTAGATTATCGAGAGTTCTTGTGTCTGGGTTACAGTGACAAACGACATGGGAGGGGAGGCCAGCATGCTGACCTAACGCACTACGGTAAAGACTCGAGCGGTTAGCTTTTTCAACTGGTTTCCCTTTAGTCATAACCTAGGTGAGTATTTCCCACCTCCTGATGTTTCCCTCTCCCTCCTATTTCTGTTAAATAAAGTGGTACTTGATCTCACCAGGTAGAGGACTGATTTCCCTAACGAGGCCAGTATGAAGGAAAGAGTCCCTGCTGTGTGCCAGGCTCTGTACCGGGCACGTTCACCTGTGACACAGCATCTATTGTGTTCTACAGAACACGACATGGCACTTACTTTGTTATGTGTCTGATGTTCTCGCACAGTACTTTCGCTCTCTCCAGGTATGCACTCTGTGACTTTAATTCCTGTATATCAGCACCTGTACCTGGGCTCATTCCAGCCAGGGCTGTATTCAGCTGAAATTCACCTGTAGCGTTTTGGGGTTAGTTCGTTTTGTTCTATGTTGTTGTCATTGTTGTCGTATTTTGGTCTTTTAATAGGCAGCATTTGTTTTGCTGGGGCGGTGCCGATATTTGACTAGTGGTTAAATATTTCAAAGACTGCTACTGGTTAGGTATTCAGTAAGGGTTGAATGAATGCATTTTATCCCCCCAAGCTTCAATTTGCAGATAAGGAAACTGAGGCTCAGAGAGGGCTTATGCAATTTTCACATCCTTTCAGAGTGTGGGAGGGAGCCAGGGTTTGAAATCTGTTTGTCTTTTCCCAAGTCCAAATGCTTTCTCTATTTTGTGTTGCCTGCTATGAATCTTTAATTTCTTAAACAGTCTGGTATCGAATACTTGGAACATTTCAAAATTCAAGTCTTAGTTTAAAACTCTAAGTCATACAGGAAAGAAAAGTCAAGTGGATCTTCACATAGAGACTATTGTGTATCTTACTGCCCATCAGACATGAGCAAGACTTCCAAAGTGTGTTTAGACATAACATAATCTAGTCCATTAAGGGTAAGCCATTCATGTAGGAATGGCAAATTGCAAAATCAATAGTCAAAACCTTCACCTCCTTTTAAAATCCTGTGCCTGAAAATTTGCATATATTCACAATGAAAATCCCAAGCTTGAACTATGAGAAAGTAAAGTTTCTGTTATCTAAGCCACCCATCGGTGGTATTTTTTTACATCAGCCTGAGCTGACTAATACATAGGGGTAACAGCTTTTTCCCGAGGAAAGCCTGGTTAAACAAAGACCAAGCCAAGCTTGGTTGACCTATAACATAGATACTGGCTAAAAATAGGTAATTATCAGATTACGTAGTCTCATGCTCTAAATTAAATATTGTCTGTCAGCAAATACTGATGGAGCCCACGTTGGTACAATTAAGCCTGTAAGAAGAGAACACAAAAAATGTTTTTGAGACCTTGCGAGCTGTGATTGAAATTTTTGGTATGTTTAGTTCTCATCTCCTTTGTAAAATCATGGGAGTAGATCAGAAGGCTTTCAAAGTTCTCTTCATATTTGGGACTTGGGGAGGGCGCAGTTCTTTCCCTCTTTCACAAGGAATTGATATACTGTATTGTTGAGAAGTGCGGGGAAGTTTGAACCTCAACCTATCTGTCAATAATGCCAGGAGGTCTGGAAATGGGACGCAGCACCCGTGTTTTTCTTTTTTTCTTTAGTTTCCCAGGTTACGTAACGTGTAGTCAGGTTCACAAACACATTAAAAAGTCACCACCTGCTAAGAATACCATGGTCCTTCCAGCTGTCGGCCTTCCTATACGCTCCCTTTTTGCTTGTAATGGCCTTCTCCCCACTAGTTCCTTAAGCTCTTTTTCTCCAAATTTCCTTCGTGACACCATGTGTTTCAGCCAGGATGAGTGGTTTCCTCCCTTGGCCCAGAGAACCAGCTCCTTCGCTACAGCACTAGGCTCACGGTAGGGTACAAAACAGGCTACTTGCCTCTTTCATACTCAAGTCATAGCATACAAGTGTGCATGCATTAAGTATTAGCAAATAAACCATTGTTTGACTTTAGATGACACAACTTCGGCTCTCGGAGTGTGAGAAATCTAGAAAACGCTCTTGCAACTCTGGCACCCAGAAATTCAATGTGAATAAATCTGCATATCCAAACGTGAAAGCATATCATGTGAAAACCCCAACTACATTGTTAGAAAATTTGTTCAGTTAAAATGCTGTTAAACTTCACGAACAACAGAAGAAACTCAACTCTACCTGGATGGTGACAGCGAGGGGAGCCCGAGGGCCACCTGCTTTTAGGTGAGGCTCTCCCACACCAGGAGAGGTGTGGGAGGATGGGCTTTCTCCTGAGAGTTGGGCAAAAGGGCCACCAAGCTTTGGCTGCTGCGGGTTGTGTTCACATTGATTTCCCTGTGTCTGCCTCGCTTGCAGTAAAGAACATTTACTGTCTGTAATTATTTAATTAATTACCCTTGTCTATTCTTGTCAACAAGCTGAAAGTCAAGTTCATGATACAAATATAGTTAATGAGATGAGCAGGAAATCGGGAATTCTGCAAAGCCATTAACAGTTACCATAATGAATGCTGATTAAAAAGCCCTAACACACTTGTTAGTGTCTTCTTATTGTGCCTATGCTTTCTCGTTTACCTCCCAGTGGTTAAGGGGTATAATCTAGGGCGGATTATGTGTGACGATACCAAGTAGGATTTCACAATCACAAAACGTCAGATCTCAGTGAATACGAGGAAATAATTACTTAAGGTTTTAAACCAAGGATTCTGTGTCTGGGCCTCTTCTGAGTAAAATGGCATTTATGGCAAGTCCTCCGCTCCCATCCATCACTGTCACTTAGCAGCTCCCCAAACCCTCAGAGAAAGACCTATTCATCCTGTTTCTGGTTCTCTCCATCCTTCCTTCACCAGCCGCACATCCCCTCCTTTCTGTTGTTTGCACAAGCAAACAACAGCACTTCCTTTCTCTGGCATCCTCGTCTGTGTTTCTCCACCAGCTCCTTTCTCTCTGTATGTAAAAATATACACATTTTCTTCTTCGACAAATCTGCTTAAAATAAACAAAACTGCCTTTTCTTGATTACAGGGTAGCATGGAAAGAGTACAGAGACTTCCATTACACACTTCAAACCAGAACAGCACAGTCTGAAGTAATAAACAACAGCAACATCTCAGTGGCTTAACACAGAGTTAGCCGGTGGTGGTCCAGGCATATCCCAGGGCAGTTATCCTCCATGATGTCTCAGCAGTCACGCGCAATCCAGCATGTTCATCAGCCATCACCACTGTAGTAGAAGAGAAAGCTGGAGAGTTAAACATGGGTCGTTAAATACTTCCCCCCAGAAGTGACTCACAGCCCACTTTTGTTCAGGTTGATTGGCCAAAGCAAGTCACATGGCCTTGCTGAAGAGCAGGAAGTACCAGAGACGGGGGGATTTATGGGACTGAAGTTGTCCTATATACTAAAACCAGGACAGACTCAGGCAAACAAGAAAAGTTAGTCACCCTGGGGAAATACATATTGGTGAACAGTAGTAACGTCTGCCATTTCAACTGTGCAAGACACTGAA
Source organism: Rhinolophus ferrumequinum (assembly GCF_004115265.2). NCBI lineage: Eukaryota > Metazoa > Chordata > Mammalia > Chiroptera > Rhinolophidae > Rhinolophus > Rhinolophus ferrumequinum. The sequence goes on along the minus strand of NC_046297.1, from coordinate 67,673,952 downwards.
ACGTTCTGAGCCTCAATGTCTGTGTGAAAAATGAGAATAATACTGCTCTCATAAGCTGGTGGCGACATTTAAATGATATGTTGCATTATTCAGGTTTCTCCAGAAAAACAGAACCAAGAGCCACAGAGAGAGAAGAGAGAAGTGGGGGCGGGGGAGGGTGGATTTTAAGGAATAGGCTCACAACTTTATTGTGGGTACTGCTAAGTCCAAAATTTGCAGGACAGGCTGGCAGCTTTGGCAAGAGTCAATGCTTTTGATGTTGCAGTCTTGAGTTTGAAGGCCGGATTCTTTTCTCTTTGAGGGACCTTAGTCTTTTCCCTGAAGGCCTTCAACTGATTAGAAGAAGCCCACCTGCATTATCTGAAGGGTAATCTGCTTTACTCAAAGTCTTCTGATTTAAATGTTAATTACATCTAAAATATACCTTCACAGCAACACTTAAACTGTTGTTCAATCAATCCACTGGGCACCGTAGCTTGGCCAAGTTGACACACAGTTAACTGTCACACAGCATGCAATATCCTCGTACAGATAGTAGTTAATACATTTTGGAATGTTCGCTTGGCTTTCTTTTCAAAGCATGTATGAATTTCTTGCAATATAGGCAGACACTTATTAAAAAAAAACAACTCAAAGTCACTAAACAAATATGTTTGAATGATATTTCACAATAAAAATTTTTGGCTGGTTCTGGTTATTTGATAGACCATTGGTTTAAACTCTATGATTGAGACACATACGGAGCAAACACGGGTAAACAATCCTGATGTGCTTAGAACCCTTCAGGGCACTAAGTTTTTAAATAAGAAGGCAGAGATTCCCAAAGTCCAGGGAAGGGGACCTATATGGAAGCATAATTATAATTAAATGGGGTCGATCTAGTAATCGCATATGTGCAAACCAACATGCAAACACTGTGAATGGAGAAACTGGCTATGTCAGTGACCGACGATTAGTACCCTGGACATGTGAATTTTATGCTGGCAGATAGACAGCGTTTGGAAAGCAGATAAATCATGGTACAGTGCATGGACAAAAGCAGGGAGATGTGAAGAATACTCATGGTGTAGTCTGGTGTTGGTGGGATGCTCACAGGTCAGTCCTTTTGTTCTATTCAACTGATTGGATGAGGCCCACCCACGTCAGCGTGGGCAATCTTCTTTACTCAGTATATCAATTTAAATGCTAAACTCATCCAAAGATAACCTCACAGAAACACCCAGAATAAAGTTTGATCAAATATCTGTGCAACTCTTGGTCCAGCCAAGTTGACATAAAATTATCTATCATAGTTATGTATCTAATATAAGTTTCAAATGTTAAATAATAAAATACGATAATACTAAAGTTAAAATATACGTATTTATAATCATAGTTGGAGACTTTATCGTCCCTTTCTCCATATTTGGTACAATAAGTAGACAGATATCTCAGAATTCAGTGAATGTTTCACTTCTGAAATTGTACTTCTCAGTTCTAGATTTTTCATTTGGCTCTTGTCTGCTTTTCAGTATTCTTCTAAGATTCCCCATCTAGTTACTCAAACATTCACCCTTTCCATGAACGTAATTTTTAATAGCTGTTTTAACGATCTCGTCTGCTAATTCCAACATCTGAATTATCTTAGGACTATTTCTATGGACTGCTATGGGTTGCATTTCCCACGTCTTTGCATTTGTAGGAAATATTTTTTTATTGCATGTTCGACCTTGTGACTATATCGTCCAGATGTTGACTCCACTGGGATTATGTTCCAACAATGGTGTTCGTATATGAAAATCATAAAGTTTTAAATGTTTGCTCAAATCCTCATAACAAAGCTGCCCCAGAAATCAACTTCACACCCAAATCTATTTACCTTTCACCAACGTCATGACTCTGAAGGGTGTTGTTATACGGGCTGTTCTGTTAACATATGCCTTATGCTGTTGTTGCAAGGATACATGCTGGTGATAAATGTGTCTCCAAATGGTCGTCATAATTAAAATGACTTTCCTCCAAAATAGTCCCTTTCCATAGGTCCTCCAGGCAAAGAGAGAAAGATCAGAAAAGACTAGGAAACCTACAGACACTCATTATCAGGAAGATTTTCCCAAAGAGAGTAGAAAAATGCCAAAATGAAGAGGCCCAGTTTCTCAGGAAATTGAGTTCCTGTCCTGTATCTCAATTGGCAACCAGAATGAAACCCCCGGCACTTCATTCTCCTCAGCTTGCACTTCAGTTTCCTTTGCTGTAATAATTAGAGTAACGCTGACCTCATTATTTTAAGGATTAAATGAGAGGAACCGTGGCATACTTTGGGGTTCATGGTAAGTACTTGATAAATAAAAGTACGTTGATTCTAAATAGAAGACTGTTACATAAGATTTTGAAGAAGCAAAAATCTAGACTTTTGGTTTAAATAGCAAGGATTCTCTGGCAGCTTGTGATTTGGTGCATTTCTGAGTCTTAGTTTGCTCATTTGTAAAATGGGGATAGCACCCGCCGTCGACTGGGAAATAGGGCAGCTGAACTAAAATGATCATATAAAATGGCCAACTCCGTGCCTGCTCTAAAGTCTCCATGTAATTAATATTAGAACTTTTGGCTTAACATTAATTTTTTATGTGCTGCTACACAGATGCATTACGTTCTCATTTTTTGAAGCTGTAGGGCGAGAAAAGCACTGCTCCATTTAATCCATCTTCTCCCCCACATACCCATACACTCCCTCCTTGCCAACACTTTTTCTTTCTCCATTTCCTTTCTGCTTTAGGCTCAAGTGGATTAACTACTTCTGAGCATTAGAGACTGAGATGAACCCTCCCGAAGAAATCTCATCACAGATGGTTCGGAGCCATGCTGATGAGAATGTTTACTGTTCCAGCACCAGGACACGCTTAGAGGTGAGAAAGATAAAAACATTTCTTTCTCAAGCTGAGGATTTCCCAGAAGGTAAGAGGAAGAGAGTCTAAATCAAGGTTAGAAAATGAATACATTATCTGTTTGATGTTTGCCCATTGGCAGGCCTTATAAGTTAAGAAGAAAGTAATATCCTTGAGGGGGTTCACATTTAAAATCAGTTATGAACAAAATTCAATGGCATGGAGTGTTTGCATTAGATAAGCTCCCCAAAGCCTAATTCTCAAAGTCAAAGATGTTATATTTCCATTAGTGTTCCTTTCTACCATTCTACCAAAGTAATAAAAAGCGTGCGGGACTAAGAGCCGGTCTGGACAGCTGCTTATTAACTTTGTAACGTGGGGCAATTCACAGAAACATTGTGGGCATCCCTGTTTCTTTGTAAGGTGAGAGAGTTAATATCACTTATGAGTATCTTTTCTCTTCTATTCCGACGGTTCCTGTTTTGTTTCAGGGCTTCAGTATTGCCCCCCAGGGCAATTTTGTAAACAATCCTTCCTCCAGTATTACCTCCTCTAGTCAACTCTCCTTACTGTTCCCAGAATTAGTTTCTGTAAAAGGAAAATGGGGTATTTTTTCAGACTCTTCCATCCTTGACTATGGCAGAGATCTTAAACGGCCACTTCTCTGCCCAAAGCAGTCGTTATAAATAGGACCGTGTGGTATTTAAGGATAAAACGTGCATTACTTGCTGTGGCAGACCGTTCAGGGCTCGTCAAATACCCGTGTGTGCTGTGGTAACTTCCTAGTCTCTTTTTAAATTAGACTGAGGGCAAGTCACTCACTGCAGCCAATGCGTGTCAGCTGCCAGGGCTGTTAAGAGGCAATGTACTTCCTCCTCTCTTGCACCAACGACCTTGAAGACCGTGGGATAGTGCTGACATACGTGCAGCAGGAAGAGAGATGTACCCAGAGTGGACTCTGTGGGAGGGACAAATAAACCGTTATCATGTTACTCCCCATAGTAACCGTTATTATGTTACTGGGGGTGTCCCTTGTTACCACAGCACAGCACAGCGTAGCCTGACTAATCAAGTTGCCCATATTTTAAAAGTAAGAGATTTCGCCTAAAAGTCTTGAATTCTAGCTTTATTTGAAAAACTGGAAAATCTCTAATATTGGGTTTGAACGCTTGGAAGGCAGCTGTCTGCTGTGCCTCGTACCCACTGGGACCTGTGCCCTCACCCACCACTGTCTTTCCCTTTCCTCTTCTCTTATTTCCATTATCTTTCCCAACTAGTTTTCTGCGCATTTGCGTTTGTGACCCCTGGTCTGCAGAACACAGTTCAAACCCCCTGAAGTGACCTCACGTGCCCTTCCTCATTTGGGCATATTTGTCCCTGCAGCCTCATGAGCCAGCACCGAAAATACCAGCGATACTGCACAATTTGAAGTTGCTCAGAGTTATTTGATCTCTCTGCCTCTAGTGTCCTTGCTGTATTGTTTGTTTCGTGGATGCTTCTTCATTTTCCAATAGCCACCTCCTATGGCACCTCTTGGAAATCTCTCCCATGCCCTTCTTGTACTTCTCCCAACCAGAAAGTTCTCCATTCTAACACATAACCTTTTGTTCTGTCCGATTTACCTTCTAATTCTAACCCCCAGGGCAGTGCCTGGCACAGAGGGGTGCACAGTTCATGCTAATGGAGTAACTGCTGACGGATGGCATTTGTTTTTGAAATCCCAAAGCAATGGGTACACATGGTAAGGATTCAGATAGCACCTAACGGCTAGTGGGGGGCCGAATCTGCCCCCTCCCCACTCCTAATCCCAGTGCTCAGACACAGCCACTTCATACCATTTCTGCTTATAGGGATTCTATTCCTGGCCTCCATTCGTCTTAGGGCTGCATTTGAAACAGTATTTCTCGATTTCTTGGTTTCCTCTCCTCTCACCTGTCCTCTCCCCAGCATTTCATAGTACTATTACTGCGCGTCAGGTTCTGGCAGTTGTCTTTATAACTCTAATAACTAGTTTAATGTTTTTCTTTTGGTTCCTTTAGATCGTGTCTTAAATTTAGCTTTCCCTTTCCTTTCTCACACTTCTCCCTCCCACCTCCATAGCCTCATTTTGTAGACAGCATTTTATTCTGTCAGGGATGTTCATACTTATATTTTTTACCCTAATCAAGTCTTCTCTGATTTATGTATTCATTCAACTCAATCCCTTTGTCCTTAATCGCAAAAGCAGATGCCCCTCCCTCAAACACTCTCTTCTCTATCTCCCCAGCCCCATGTTTCCTTCCCATCCAAGCCCTATCTGACTGGTCCTTCAAAAGCAAGGAACGTCCCTCTTCTCCTGTGAAGGCTTCTGGCCAAATCTATTTTTCCTTCCTTTCCATCTTCCTGTCTCTATTATTTCCTAAATTATCAAAAAAGCAGGCTGAGAGCTGAGTCAGGGACTGTCCCAGGCGCTCTGTGTGTGAAAAGAAATAGAGCCTTGTAAGCTAAGTAAACCAGGAGTGAACATTTCTCTTTGTAGACACAGATTAGACTTAAAGGGCTGAAGTAGCACATCCGGGAAGGGAAAGGACTTCTCTTACAGCCAAGGCTATCAGTTTTATCACAATGTGGTGTTTTGGAACTATAATTCTGCAGTCCTTATCATTCAATGCGGTCAGGCTCACTGAGGAAGCAGCCGCTGTAATGGAAGGCGAATAATCAGGCCCACCTTGATATTTGCGGGAGTTACTGCCCACTCTGGAAGGTCAGAGTCTCGCGTTTGTCATACAGAACTACCAGTTGTTGGCTGGACAACCGAGCAAATACGCTTAACCCCTCTCTCAACTTCTCCAATACTTGAGAAGTTTGGGTGAAATAGTTTTCCAGGCCATTTCCAACCCCAATAGGCAATAATATCACTCTCCTGAGAAAGATGCTGTGGTCTCCTCACTTATTTATGCTGTCAGAGTTACCTGTGCTGCCCATGGAGAGGGGGGACCCTGGTGACTCTCTTAATTCAATAAGTATCTGTTGTTTACTCTACCTAGCATTTATTCTCCTTTTTGTAATCTAACTCTGATCTTCCGTGAAAACATACCCTACCTATCTGCATATGTGACACTGGAGGAGCTGACCACACCCTTACTCCCTGGAGAAGCCTGTGACTCAGCCTTGGCTAACGGACACATTCCAACACCCAGGCCAGGAGATTCAGCTCCAAGTGGGCATGGAGCAGATGACTCACACTCTTTTTCAGGAGTTCTCGGGTAGAGACCTCTTGGAATGGAATCAATAGTGAGACACAGAACTGAAAGATGGGTTAAAAACATGTCCTCATGTCATCTGTCTTCATGTGAGTTCTCTCCAAAGCCAAGCCCGAGATGAGAACTTGGGTTCAGGTAGTTTATTGGGAGGTTCTTCCAGGAAGAAGGAGTGAGGAAGTAGACAGAGTGAGAAAGAGGAAGAGGAAAAGCCAAGGTGAGGGTGTGTTTTCATGAGTCAGCACTGTGCTCCACAGGACTCAGTTCTGCTGGGACAGTATCGTGCCCCCCCAGACTTGTCCACTGAAGGGCGAGGAGGCAGGAGCATTGCTCTTCAGTCTCCCGCTCTGCGTTGGTTGTGGTTTTCCACTGGGTGTGTCCCCCACACTTCTGGGCTGCACTTGCACTCAGGTTAAGAAGGCACCATCACAGGAGGCCCTGGGGGAGAAAGTGCACAGGATTCTGATACACGACTGTTGTGTAATGCTGTCAACTGGAGAGGAGGCTGAGCTCGCCTGTACCTCTGAGAGCAACAGAGAACTTACATGACATGCAGTTCGCAGCAGAGTCACCAGAGTTAAATGTAGGGCTGTGAGTGTGTGACTGAACATGTACCAGTCTATGCCACTGAGTTCTGGGGTCATTTGTTATGCAGCGATAGCTGACTGATACAATTATCCTGAACACAAATCACTGATGATCTTCATGTATTCATTAATTCAACTAATACTTACTTGGCAGTTACTGCAGTGGACCCTGGAAATAAACTTGTTAATATGATCAGCATAGTCCTGTTTCATGGCCTAATGGAGGAAAGTAGTATTCAGAGAAAGTATTCTAACAATACATTGTTAGAGCTCTGATGCGGGGTCATGAGAGGGTGTGGAAATCATAGCAAGGGCATTGTCCCATTGTGGGTTTAGATTCAAGAGAGATTTCTGGAAGAAGGAAAATTTCATCTGAAACCTGAGGACAATGTGGTATTAAACCAGTCAGGATAGGAGGGCATTTACGAAGGAGAGAGATAGGGGAAGAGAGCGCATCACAGGCAGAAAGAGAGGATAGCGTGTGCCAAGTCCCAGGGGAAAGAGAGAACAAAGACGACCGGGGAATGTGAAAGCTCTCCGATAAAATGGAGGCAAAAGGACCAGTTTGGAGAGATGACAGAGCCCAGATCATGTAAACTCTTGTAAATCTTGTTAAGAAGTGTGGACTTTATTATTAGAGAGTGAGAGGATAAGAAATTGTTTTATTAAACTTTAAAAAAAAACACATATTTTTCGTCTTCCAAAATTATAAATAGTTTATGCAAATAACACATTTTGAAAATTTTAGGGCAACATAAAAAAAAAAAGTGTAAAGATCTCTTCCAAATTCAATACAACCACTCTAACAATGAAGCACTAGAACATTTCTAATTAACCAAGAGCTCATTTTGCGTTCCTGACGACACACTCAGAGGGCCATGTGGATGATTTAATATCAGGGTATGAATGAGTGCTTTCCTCTGCTCTGTATTGTTTGCTTCAAATGTTGCCATGGGTAACAAAATCTGTTCCAAAAATTGACAGTTATTGCTTACAGTAAGGTGGGCAAAGAAGGAAAAGAATACCTTCTTTCGTATCCCATCATTTTCCCATGACCTCTCCTCTTGGAGTTTTCCCAGATCCCGCTGATCCCATGAGCTTCCCCACATGGAGACTCTAAACTCCACCAGGGCAAGGCTTTCCACTCTTGTTCATGCATTGAATCCCCAGGGTATATCCCAGTTCCTAGTACACAGTAGGATCAATATACATATTTGTTGCAATACATGAATAAATGCATGACTGCTAGACTTGCTCTGATAAATCACAGTTAGCCAATCCAGGTTGGCTTTTCTTTTTTTTTTTTTTTTTACTAGATTATGAGCTTCTTGAGGTCCTGAAGCAGGTCTCCTTCTTCTGCGTGCCTTCGGTACCTATCACCTGCCTCACAGGTAACAGACGTGTAGCAGGCACTGATGTCTTATTGAACAAATGAATGAATGGATGGGTGGATGAATATATGAATGAGAGTGATGAATTGCAAGCACAGCATCTGCTCACCAGAAATAACTTGAAGTCCAAAGAATGAAGTATCCACACAGAAAAAGATTAGTTTAAGAAAAGTCGGTTGAATAGTTGAGGCAGAGATTGAAAGGTGGACAAACACAAGAACTAATGAAAACGGGGGGAAAACATAAGCAACAACGACAACAACAAATTGTGTGAGCCGCGTGCTTGGAGTCATCCTGTGCTGCATGCCTGGGGCATTTACAGCTCCCTGACGGCCTCCGTCCTCGTCTGCCTTCTCTGCTGAGCTGTCTCTTCCTCAGTTATTAAGACTCAGCCTGGATATATCACCATCACCGTCATCTTTGAACTCCTGGAATGATGGAGATGGTAATAATTATCTAGACCAACTTACTTTTCTATGTTTCCTTCAAAGGCGTATAAAGAGAGGGTAGATGTAGACAGAAAATAAGTTTTTCTCAATTGATTCCTTTGACATTGTCGAGCCAAGCCTCATGGATTTTAGAAAAAGAAGAACTGAGCCGGTGGTTTTGACATTCCCCTGTGCTTTTGTAGAAATGTTGGGTTCCACCCACTCTGCAGAGTGCCCTCTGGGAGCTCTTTCAGAGTACACAGCAGGATTGTGCAACATTTCTTCTGGGAACCGAGGAGGAACAGAAAACCCTACTACGATGCCTGGGAAAATCCCCACAGCATAGGGGGCCCAGGGTCCACATTCTCCTCCTGAAGGACCATTGTGTGTCCTGGGCAGAGGGTGTGTGTGGCGGGGGTGCCTCGCCGAGTTTCAGATTTGATGCCTGATTTCAATTCTGCTTACGTGATAGGGAGGAAAGAAAAGGGAGCTATGCAGAGACAGCTGGTCGGTAGGTAAGGTCTTCCATGTGCTTCGTGGGCTGTCTTTCACAAATGAAGGTTGCTGATGAGGAAATGTGTCTGGTTTTATTTATAGTGCGAACTGTGTATTTCTTGTCCATTTCAGTTCAAATAACAGACATTGCCTCACCGATGTGCAGCAACACCCGTCTTCCATTCGTTCTGGCAACACTCACCCAGGGAGCGTAGGTCTGTTCGTTCTGGGCATCTGTAGTCCTGAGGAGGGTTCCGCAAATCTGCCAAATTGGACTCCACATTCCCTGAGAACAGATCAGGTGATGAGGATCCAGTCTCTTTCCTTTCATCCACCCCAAACACTTAGTGAAGAATGACTCTGGGCGCAGAACTGAGCCTGATGTGAGAGAGGCAGAGAAGGACCGGGAGGATGGAAAATGTTTATGGACCATCTGCGATGGGCGTGCTGCTGAGCCCAGCGTGCATTTTTTTTCCCCCAGTGAAAAACTGTGAGATAGATATTATTCTGGTTTGTTCTCCGCAAGAGAAAGTCGAGGTTTGGGAAGGATAAGTAGCATGTCCAAGTGCAAACATCCATAAGCAGCTGAGGCTCCTGACTTTCCCACACAGCTGGCTGTCCCCAGAGCACTGTAGGGTCTCACGTCTCGTAAGGACAATTTGATGGCACCACACTTCTCCTCTGGGAGAAGGCAGGCCAAGCTCCACCGACATCTAGATCTGGTATCTGTGGTCTCCTGTTCTCTCGGGGGCCTCCTGCTCCTATGCTCCCATTTACTACCCTCCAGAACATTCTCTCAGGAGTCATCGGCTAGGCATCACGGATACCTCGGTGCCATTAAGGTCACCATGCCCCCCTGTTCACAGGTCTCAGTTCCGCTGTGAGCTTCCACTGTGGAAAGGAAGCCCGTGCCTTGCAAGGTGAATTTAAAGTCCCGTCTGGTAGGAGGAGAGCGTTTGCTAGGGGGCGTTATACAAGGGTACGGCGCCCTCCCCCAGGTTCCAGAAAACACACCACAGATTCAGCTGTCACTACGTATGTATCTGGCCAATCCAACCAAAATGACAGTCCTAAAACTAATAACGGAAAAGGGTCCTAATGAGGAGCCCCAAGAGGCACGGAGAGGTGACAGCTGTGGGTTAAGGGTGTGCAGGAGAGAGAGAGAGAGGGGCCAGGCCATTTCGGGGAGCTGGGACGGACCAGTGTGAGAGGCTGACCCTGGAGGTACAGAACCCAAACAACGAGTAAAGGAGCTGACGATGCAGGTTTTCTTCTACAGGTTTGCATGGACCACGAGGATTTGTGGGTGAGGGTGCCACACTAACTTTGGGACTCTAGCCATAAGTAGGGGGGTGAGACAAAGTGAGGGGATGGGGAGGAGCTGAAAGTTTTGGGGGCAGTTAGGGGCTGCTCTACACTGCCCTGGAGGCAGAAATAGTGGTCCTGGGAACAGCCGGGGGAGAACATTTCAGGGAGAAGGTGCAGCTAGCAAAGAGCTGCACGTGTTCAAATAACGGAACGGAGGTGAGTTCCCAGCCTACCCGTTAGTGGGAGTGGGAAATGGGTAGACATGAAAGAGGGGTTGGAGGCAGGGCGGCTTCAGAGCATCGAATACATTGGGAAGCAGCTGAAATGTTACTCTCAGAGTACCAGAAAGCCATTTTAAATACCAGAACATTACCTGAGTGTCAGTGTTATCATATGGCAAAATTCCCAAGGCCCTGAGCTGGTAAGACTGCACTGATATGATTAGACAAGGGCTCGCAGCTTAAACTCCTCCTTGCCGGGAGGAGCCAGGCTGAGCAAGACTGGGTGTGACTCTCGTATGCCCACAAGCCGGACCCAGGGCCTTCTGGGAAACCCTCTCTCACCCTCTCCAGAGCCCAAAGCCTGTGATCAGACTCCCTGCATTCAATTCCTGGCTGTGTGACATTCAGCAAGTCACTTATTGGCTGTGTGACCTTGAGCAAGTTTCTTAACCACTCTCTGCCTGGTTCTCCTGAACTGTAAAATGGGAATGATTATAATAGGGCGTTAGGTCCCAATGTGAGGATTTCCTGGGTTATCATAGATGCTCATAACAATACCTGCTGTTTGGTAAGAGATGTTTGAACCTCAGCTCTCAGAATTACTGTGATTACGTCAGATTTCCAGGGCCAGTGGTGGACACGGGGGAGAATCTTTGCCCTCAATTTAGAGCAGAGGAGACATGATCTCACTTTGATAAATACAAAAAGGACATGTGCTCAGGTCCAAGACACACCAGGGAAGCAGTTATGCAAAGGTGTGTCTGGGTGTGCATGAAGAGGGGACCGTGCAGGACAAAGAGATGAGCCCAGGTGGCCAGCAGGCAGGGGCTTAAGTTGGCAGTGAATTCTTTGTGTTTCTCAATTTGCATCCGATTTTCCACCAACTTGTGGCTTCTCAACTGCCAGCTGTTGAATATTTTTGGCAAAGGCAGCAGCTGAATTGCTCTGTGGGTCCACCCGTTTCTATCACATCACTTCTGTGGGCTTTTGGCACAGGGAGGAGCACCGAGGCTGCCCTCCTGGGCCACAGGTACAGTGTGCGGGTTTGGGCAAGGAGGGCTGCCCCATCCCTCTTACGGGTCCTCACCCTCGTGCTGCTCTTCTCTGTGTGTTTAAGGAGCTGCAGAAGGCTCTGACATCCGATGCTCCCAAACCGAAGCTGTGGCTTATCCACGTCAAAAAGAGTAATTACCATAGATTTCGCATTGGCTACACGTGCGGCCCTGCACAGGGCTGTGCCACCATCCCGCCTGAGCCTTTCACATCGCTGCCACCTCCCAGCATGTCTAGAACCCCACCTTGGGTTTCCTTGGGTTTAGGACTGCCCGAAAAAAAAAGTTATAAAAAAGAGGGTTTCATTGTCCACAGAAGACAGTTTAGAGGGGGCTCAGCAAAGTCTCAGGGATGGTCTGGAGCCCTCCTGCTGAAAAACCTCAGTTCACCCTGTGGGGACAGAGCCAGGAGTGCAGTTTCCAGGCTCTCGGCCTCACGTGGAAAGGTGCTGGCTCAGGTAGTAAATGGCCATCAACTGTGATTGGATGGCCGTCAGCTGTGGCTAGTTGGCCGTCAGCTGTAACCAGTGAGCCATTGGCCACTAATATAACTGCCGTGGCTACGCTAGCAGGAAATGGGGGCTAGCAAGAAGACGGTGGCTGGCAAGCACGGATTGCAGTTAGCACGGGGGAATGAGGGTTGCAGATTGCAGAGAAGTGGACGGCAGGTTGCAGATAGTGTGGCTCCTGCTCCCTGTGTCTCCAACCCAGCCGCCAGAGAGAATATAGTGGTGTGACTCCCCTATCTATGGCTCCGTGGGTGTTCCTTTTTGGCCTCACCATGTCCTGCGTTCTTTTGCGGGGAGCGGGAGCTGAGACCCTGCATGACACCCCGCATGACACACCCTCACAATAACCACGGAGACTGGTGATGTGATTGTTCTAGTTTTTAGGATTAGGAAACTGAGGCTGGGAGAAGTTACATCATTTGGATACAGAGATACAGCTCACTGGCGGCGGGGGAGGGCTTGAATCCAGGTTGTTGGGATCAGTAGGCCCAAACCTGCACTCCTTTTATTCTGCTCCCTCCCCCTGAGGCCAAACCACAAGCTAAGTCGCAGTTAACATGACACTTGAACTGAAAGACTTTGAACCTGAATGAGTGGAGTGGGAGTTGCCCGGACTTCAGCGTTCTCTGATCTGTAGTTAGCCACGTGATCATTGTTCATCCTGTTATTGTATTTGCTGCGAGTCATAAATTAATCAAATATGAGCTGTGGTATCTACAGAGTTAAAAACGGACCTTTCTTTCCTCTTTCCTTTTCTGCTCCAACCACATTCATATTTTACCCAAAGGAATGTAGCCAGTCATGTCCAGGGATGTTGGCTCTAGATGTCCTTATCATAAAACAACAAACATAATCACTGTCTGCCCACAAACTTACCATGTAACTACAGCTAAATAAAATTCAACTTCCTTGAAATTTTACCACCCACCACCGCTTCCATACTTAAAAATGGTTTCCAGCTATTTCTGTCCATTAAAAGGATGAATGGTTGGAAATTTTCTAACCTTTTTCATTAGCTGTACCATGATGGAACAAAGAGATTTCTTTTTGTTATACCTTAAGGTGTGGCATCAACTGCCAAGATGGCTATAGCATTCACGATTGGTTGCTGGGGAGAAGGGAGAAGCCAGGATCAGTGGACTCGGGGTGTAGGACACTCGACTGCTCCTGGGGTTACTCAGGGAATGGGTGGGCCGAGCAGCGATGTCTCAGGGAGGCAGGAGGGCTCCTCAGTGTAAAGTGGGTATAACGGACCTGGCCTGGCAGCACAGCTGCGAATCCATGCCCAGAGCAAGGCAGGCACGGGCATCATGACTCCTGTGTTGGCAGGGGCAGGGAGTGGAGGGCAAGAGGCAAAGAAAACAGAGTGGAGTTACAAATGAGTGGAGTCACCAAAGCCTAGGAAAATGATCAGGCGGCCGGGCTTGGTGCAAACACACCACAAGAGGCCGTGGGTCAAGCCAACCCGGCTGCCCCCATCTAAGGACAGTTATCTAAATCTGGGCTCCATCTGCCTGGGGGGTGGGGTCACTGCCGTCTTGTACACGCTTTGCTCAGTGTTGACCCGGGGGCCGGCCAGGGCAGTGTCTGAAGGGGAAAGGCCCGGACCACTTCTAAGTGGCTGAGAAGGGATAGGGAATTACGGACAGCTGAGTTTCTGTGCTGCATTCACTTTGATGGAACTTGCTTTCCCCAGGTCTTAGTGCACCTGCCCTTTGAAAATCAGCCCAGCTGTATGTCATGGGTCCCGCTACCTTAGCCACGTTATTCACCAGGTTTTGAGACAGTTCTGCTTGTCTATCTAGTTTAGAAATAAAGTCTACATGAAATGATCTACTTGTTACTCAAAGTGTGGTCCAGGGGTCAGCAGCATTTACATTTTCTGGGAGCTGGTTGGAAATGTCAAACCTTAGACCCCACCCTTCACCCACCAAACCAGAGTCATCATTTCACAGCTTACCCAAGTGATTGACAAGCACTGATCTGATCGATTTCGTGATTGGAGGGAACTGTGTCCTTTATTCTGTCATTGAGTTCTTGGAGTGTGGGCAGGAAGGAGTGGCTGTGCAATATAGTTGTCACTTATTTGGTAACTAGCCTTGGCTACTTAGTCTCTGTCTCAGTCTTGATGTTCTTTTCTGTAAAATGGGCGCAATGGCCTCTACATCCTGTGGTTGTGAGGATTATTAAAACAGTATCATATGAATGACGTGACTTCATATGGTGCCTAAGCAATGACAGATAGTGACACATATGGGGATGGCAGTATTGGTGGTGCTAGTACTAGTGATTGCATCACTGCCCACTGCAGCTTTCATCAGCTCTCCCTCAGGGGGTTTAGCCCACCCCGAAAGACTCCCTGGGAACTGAAGGGCAAGTTGGTGGGGACAGGGGAGTGAGCCAGGCACGGCACAGCTGGGGCACACACGTAGCTTCTGACCAGTGGGACTCTCCCACTTCCGCCCTTACCTGCCTCCGTCCCCTTAGTGGTCCACACTGATGTCTTCACCCGTCTCGTCTCAGCAGCTGCTGGTCTCTGGTCCAAACCACACCCACCAGCAGGGGAAGGGGCGGTTCTTGAAGGGGTTGGGCTGACTTCAGTTTGGGAAGGTGTTCCTTAGTGTGGCATCCAGGACAGAGGGCAAAGGAGTGCGTGTGGGGACCTAGGAAAGGCCCAGATGGCTCATGGGTTCTCACTGTGCTCCTTCTCTGCCTGGTGCAAGAATGAAGCCTTGGGGGTGGAGGTGGGCAGGGAGAGGGGCGGAGGGGACTGCCTAAGGGGAGGTGTGTATCATACTCCTTCATTCCTTCATTCCCAAAATGCTTTCTGGAACTCAGCCATGCATCAGGCACTGGGTCTGGAACTCAGGAACAGACAGGCAGGCTCCCAGAACCCGCCAGGGAGACAGGTCCCAACAATAGAGGATGGAGAGTACACGGGGAGGGGGAGATTGAGATGGGGGTGGCTGGAGAGGGAAGGCCACAATGCTGAGGACAGAAGCAGTAGCCCGCAGTTTCCAAACTGGAACGTTAACGTGCCCTCAGCCCTTTGAGGCGGAGCTGCTTGATATGAAATAGCCCAGTCTTGGCGTCCAGTGGCAGCGAGGAATCCAGACAGAGCAGCAGCTTCTAAACCCCCCTCGTCGTCAGGATTTCCCGGCTACTGACTGCAGGCTGCCACTGGAAAGCTTGTGGGTGCCTCTCAGCCCCTGGCTTTGGGTCATCTCTGAGGTCGGCTCCTGTCCTTAAATTGATGTGAGGACCAAAGGAGAAAAGTAGGTGAGGGCCACAGTCTCTGGCTCGCGCTAAATGCAACTCACCTCTTCACCGTCGGGACCTCGTCTATGGTGTTGATGCCACATGGGGCCTTTCCCAAAGTCTTCTGTCTCAGCCTAGTGACATCCATTAAATGTCCTCTCCTTAGAGACAATCTGAGCCCCCTATTTAGATAACCTCCCCATTTAGTCTCCATTCTAGAACTGTGTGCGTGACCTTCAGAGCACACCTCAGCCTTACGATTCCTTTTCTCTGTCCCTTGGGCTTTGTCTGGGTCTCTGTGTGTGTGTGTGTGTGTGTCCCTCTCTATAAAGACAAAGACCGTGTCCACTGCGGGGGCCCATTGTCCAGGCCTCGATAAACACACACTGAATCCCTAAATGAACACATCCGTGTTTGATGTATCTGTGCGTTTCTTCTATTTTATTAGAAGCTTCTGTCACAGACGCCAGAACCACAGGTCTCAGATATTTGCGTGGAGTGAAGCTGAGCTTTGGGGCCAGTAGGATCAATGGGAAGCAAAATCCCTGGAAGTTGAGGTGGGGATTTTGGCTTCACACTTACGTGGGAGATGATCTCCTTAGGCACAGAGACTGTTCCCAGGACCTGCAACTGGGAGCTGCGCTGAAAGTTTGAAGACGGCCCAAGGGGCTTATTCGTGCCTTGTCCCTTTTCAGAGCTTTTGGGTCTGCTAGAGTTTTTCCTCCTTGGACCATAGAAAGACTGAACCACTTTTACGTGACCCCATGGCCTTTGTTCCCTCTATTCAGTCCTATTTTTTTGGGGGGTGGGGTGGGGGTGGGGAAGTACATCTACAGTGATTCCAGCCTGATTGTGTGAAGTGCCCCTCTCTCCCAGCCCAAGAAAAGGGTGATTAATCAGAACTTTGATACAACTCTAGCTCCTTTGCCAAATGGACGGTGGAGTGTCCCTGCTCCCTAGAGTTTTCCTTTCTAGTGTGCACATAAATCCAGGGCTGCAGCATCTTGTAAAATCCTTAAACGGTCCTTTGAATTTGCAGACAGGGGCCTCTCCTGAGACATGAACCCACGGAGCTGAAGTTCTCCATCCATCGTAATGAGCACGAACCTCCAGCCCAGGCTTGGACTTTTTACTTTCTGGGGCGGACATTTTAGCTTGGCACAATTAAAGTGGCTCTTCACTTGTACCCATATGACTAGGACACAAAAGCCACTCGTTTTCCAACCAACAAGCCGGTGGGCCCTGTCAGTGCTTCTTCAAAACCGATTTTCCTCTTTCCTGTTCCATCCTCCTCATCTTTCTCCTGGATTCTAATCCATGTTCCTCCAATTGCTTGTCGGGTGACTTGGGTTAAATCATTCAACCTGTTGTGTCCATTTCCTTCTGTCTAAAACCACAGACCCTACATCACATTCTGTTACTATTCAATGAGAAGTGTTCCTGAAGGTCTTAGACAACTTATCTGGGACTTGATTATTCTTTCCAATCCCTTCGTTCTCACCTTTTCTCGTTCCCCTCTTTCTCCTTTTCCTTATCGTTCTTTCTTCTTTCTAGCACCTGTACCATTCCTCCCTTTCTTCCTCGTTTTCTCTCTCTCCTTTGTTAATCAGCTCTCGTGATTATCTAATTACCAGCTTGATCAGAAGTTGCATTGTCCTTGGTCTGGGATGCCGATGGAGTCCCGGGCCTGAGTGAGCTTCAGTACAGCGTTGGTCTATAACGGCACGGATATTTATAGCATCGGGGCAGTACTTACTTGTCTCTTCTCCAGCAGTAAGTGGATTGTAGAGATAATCACAAAAGAGTTTATGGTTCTCTAATCAGAATGGAGGAGCATCAAAGCATAAAACCTCTTCATCCAGGGGAAGGCTTTTCTCTGGCCCAGGCAAGGAAGAATGACGGTTATTATGCTAGGACTTGCATCCTCCGGAATTGAGCAGAGGCTCATAAATTGTTTGCCCAGTGTTTTCAGGCCAACTGTTAACTGTGTTTGCTGATTCTCTGAATTATCGGCCAACGCGTTGGCACCTTGTTAATCACCAGAAGGTTTCCATTGCCCATTACGGAGAGAGGTTCTGCTTTCTAAAGGAATATACCATTTGGCAAATCAGAGTTTAACACCAAGTGACGGCCACCTGTCAGCTCCCTCACTGCTTCCTAATAGGCATTGAATCATTCCTTCGATTTGCAGCGTTGTTTGTTAGCACTTCCTTAATTTGAGAAAGCAGGGAAGTTTTTCAGAGTAATTTTTTCATTTACATGCCAAAACAGCTGATTTTTTTTTCTTCTTCCTATCCTGCGTGTGTATATCCATGTTGCAATAAGAACACTTGTAAGTAGGTATTCACCCCACTGTCTAAATGCAAGCACTGATGCTTATTGGTGTTTATTGTAATTGCCATGGACAAGTACAATGACAGCAAGATGTAAGTTTAAATCCTGCCCATTCTGAGGACTCTACTGACAATTGTGCACACTGTCTAATCATCTCGGCACGATAACTCTGCAAGGCTGAGCTGATGTTCCCCATTTTGCACACGACAAAACCAGGGCAGTGAAAAGCTATAGGGTGTCAGCATGAACAGGGGAATGTGAGGTGTATTAGTTAATGTAGTGAATGTCAGGTGATGGAAGTAAGTGGACCTGGCACCCCAAGACTTGGGTGCCCGTAGCAGCCCAGGGCAACCCCTACTTGCTGTGTGACCTCAGACAGAACTTTTCATGTTCTTGCACCTTTGTGTGCTCATCAGTGTCTGCAAGTGGGGATGTCTGCCCTGCCCTGCCCACCTCACGGGCTTGCGGTAAAGTCCCGGGGAAATCACAAGGCATGAAGCCAATTTATCGAACATAAAAACAATGAGGAACTTCAGCGTGTATTATTATCTCATCAGAGCTGAAATGGCACCAAAGGGAAAGGAACTGACATTTATTGAGCATTACTATGACTTGGCAGGGCTCCAAACACTTTCCCATGTGTTGTCTCATTTGAACCCCACAGAAAGCCAAGTTGATTTATTACTCCTATTTTACTTATGAGAAGCCTGAGCTTGTGAAGGTAAAGTAATTTGCTCAATGATACAC
Source organism: Rhinolophus ferrumequinum (assembly GCF_004115265.2). Classification (NCBI taxonomy): domain Eukaryota; kingdom Metazoa; phylum Chordata; class Mammalia; order Chiroptera; family Rhinolophidae; genus Rhinolophus; species Rhinolophus ferrumequinum. The sequence continues at coordinate 67,655,519 of NC_046297.1, read as the reverse complement.
AGTAAATGAACAACAAAGATGAGGTCTGAACCTCTCTTTCCAACAACACAGAGCCTGGTTCTTTCTATTATACCACACTCTCGCAAAGCCAAACACATTCTTGTCCCCTTCTTAAAAAAAAAAAAAAAAAAAAGTGGAAGGAGGAAAGGAAGGAAGGAAGGAAGGGGGAAAAAATCACACAACTCATGAAGGGATATCTTTCTCAAAAGAATGCAAATACAATGTGGTTTGATCCGATCACCTTTAATAGTCTTTAGCTCTGACCACATTCTCTGTTAAATATTTATGGAGCAATAGCTTGCTGTTGAAACTGTAGTTGTTCAATCGAGTTTATTGACTTATTTATCTCCACTCAGCCCTGTGGTGATGAATAGTGCAAATAAAACAAGCAATAAATGGAGAACTCTACTCATTCCACAGACAGGTAAATGAAGGCTTTAGAGAAGTTACAGTAATTTTCTCTTTTCGGAGTTCTGCCTCTTTGGTGTTCCAATAACTAGGTAAAGAGTGTATTTGGCAGCTTAGAAGCACACAGAGCACAGTGGGGAGTAGAACTGACTCATCCGTGTTTGATCTTGGCTCTTACCTTACCGAGCGACTCCTAACTGATCTGAGCCTCAGTTTTCTTGTCTGATAAATGAAGATAATCACAAGTACCTGTCATGTAAAGCACACAGCCCTATCCCTGGCCATAGTAGGTCCTCAACTGGTGTGGGTTCCTCCTCCCTGCCCCACGCTGCCCCACCCCCACCCCTGTGGTGGAAGAAGGTTCCTTGTGGAATTCTAGAGAGCTCAGATCTTACACAACTATTTCTCCAGATGAAGCCCCAAAGCTGTTTGAATGACTTCCCTCCACCTCCTTCTGCAGGGAAATGACCAAGATGTTTCTGGGTGTTTTGTTTTTCCTTGTTATAAAGTAGCCAAGATAACAAGCCTCATGCGATCTTGGCTGTGCGATACATTTCATTTCCCTGCTAATTAATGGCAGCCTCCATTGAGTGAGTTTTTTAGGAAAATAAATTACATACATTCAGGTGTCTGGATTTTACCACCATTAAACTTAACTACCCTGTTTGTGTCTTTTTACTGCTCTTATTTTATAAAGACCATAAAAAAGAAGCTACAATACTTTAGCCAGGGGCCAGGAAGAAACCGCCTTTTCATTTTTCTAATAGCTTCAAATAAAATATGTTCAAGCACTCCCAGCCATCTGGCTGCAGAAGGTTGTTTAGGGGGCTCCTCCCCCGCTTCCCTGTCCCGGATTCTTCAGACCATCCATTTTATTCGGTTGGTGCAAAAGTAATTGCGGTTTTTGCAATTATTTTGAACGTTTTAAACCACAATTATTTTTGCACCAACCTAATATTTTCCAGTTCCTTTGCTGGATTAAATTTATGAACTGCTTAGCCCTCCAGGTGATAAATGTGTTGATTGTGACCATTTCCTCTTTTCAGTTTCCAATTAATATGATTGGTACGGAATCTACAGAGATAGCCTAGGTCTCCATACTTCCATCTTGCAGCTCAGTGGCTGAGTCAGCACAGATTTCCACAACCGCCTCCCACTCTTTGGTCGGTTCCCTACTCACAAACCTTTTGGAGCATTTAACAATAGCTCAATATTATTTTTATCCATTTGGGGGAGGAAAAACAACAACAACAACAAAAAAAACTTTAAAATCTGCAGATGCACCTTGTAATTTTTCTTTTAAAAATTCCATTGAGTACAAGTAATTTTCTATACTGTTTTCATACTATGGACAGCTTTATATTTGCATAGGCAAATAGACTGAGTTTCTAATCAGGCAGTATTGGAAGTGATTGCGATGCTTTTTACAAATGCAAAGTGACATGGGGAAAGGTAGAGAGTAATAAAGAAATGGGAGAGGCTCCAGGGTGTTTGTGACAAGCTGAATGCCTTTAACTCCGTATAATTCTAGCAGCCCAAATCCAAATCTCAGGAGAAGAGTGGAAGCTCTAAACAGGGGTCTGCAAGCCTCCTCTGCCGTCCTCCTTTTCCTCCTGTCATCTTCCATAATCTCTGGACAATCACTGTCATCAGTGCGACACCAGTGTGCAGCTGGGCGCTCTGCAAAGAATCCAGGTACACGTTTGTGGGGCCACACTTGCCTCTATTCCTGCCTCTGCTGTTTACGACCTTATTATTTTGTGTGGAGATATTTGTATCTCTCAGTTCCAATTCTGGCATCTCCAAAAAGAGGGAGGAAAGAAAAAAAACATAGTAAGTACCTACCTGTCCAGGTATGTTATGAAAGAATGCATGTAAAACACCTAAGCACAAAGCTGGTGCCCAGTATGTGGTAGCAAGTTGCTGAGACTTGAGCCAGAATGCGTGAGTTCAAATCCCCACTCCACCCCTTCCTGGCTGTATAGCCTTGAAAAAATTGCTTAACCTCTCTTGCTTCAGCTTCTTCATCGATAAAATGAGAATAATCATAGAGTATATTTTTTTATTGTGAGATTACATGACATAAAATGTGCTGAGGACTTATGCTGCATACTATGGAAATGTAATTGTCACCTAAGACATTTACCAATAGCCTATTACTTCCTTCAACCAATATTTGTTGAGCATTTACTGTGTGCCAAGTGCTCTTCTAGGTACTTGTCATGGGCAAAAGATGAATTAGATCCTTGAGATTCAGCTCAAGCACCACACTCAAAGGGGAGCCTTCCATGTGCTTAACTTCTGACCAGGTTAAATCCCCTGTCATGTGTTCTTATAAAGCCAGGGCCTCTTCTTTTCAGCAACTGACGCTGTTGGAAGTTTCCACTGTGGGTGATAATTCAGTTACTATTCCATCCACTAAGCCGTCAGTCCCATGAGAACAAGGCTTATGTCTGTTTTAGCTCAGTCACCAGTGTTTACTGGAGGGTATGGTACATGCCAAGATCTCCACCAGTATCGACTGTGCAATGGAGGTAGAGTCCCCTCCTTTGACGACCTTGTACTTTGGAAGACTTGTCAAATATGGCAAATTCTATCATAAAGTTATATGTTTACAAATGCTATAGAAATTCAAATAGCAAAGAACTCAACCCTGGGAACTGAGGAAATCTTCCTAGATTCAGGGCCTTGAAGGGTGAATAGGAGTTCTTCAGGCTAAAAGGGGGAAGGCAGGCAACCCAGGCAGAGGGGAGAGTATGAGCTGCGGTGTAAAGACATGATAGTTGTTGATGGCGTGGCTGAAGCTCAGGTGGCATGGTGGGAAGAGGGTCTGGAGACAAAATCCAGTGCAGGCACTCGTCTCTCCAGCACGTAGCTCAATGCCTAGTGGTGTTTGCTGCTCACCGAATAGTGTTCACTAAATGTTGAATGAAAGGGCCAGTGCTCATAGTCAAGGAGAGTACAAAGGACGTCTTCCTAGAGGAAAGAGTCAGTGCAATTTACACCTGCTAATGTGAGAAACACTCCGGTGTGTGTACGCCACTTATGAGACGTGCTAGTCGGAATCGGCTGCTACAATTGAAATACAGAGCTTTCGAATGAACATTTGTTTGTGTTACGAATGTGAGTTCCTGTACTTGTGAGTGTGCTTTCTACTGTGGGGGAGAAATGGGGGGGCTTATAATTAGCATGATTTAGGGTCCAGGATGGCAGGGGGGTCTCAGTCTGCTCCATCTGTAACAGTCTGAGAGCTGGTTACGTTTGCGAATGCCTCCAGCTTTTATGTCACATGGGGGCTGGGAGAGGCTGGGAACTACAGAAGAACTGAAGAAAGGCAGCGTCTGGAAGGAGGGGCTTCCCTGAGCTCTGTCCTTCAGGATGTGGTTTGGGAGGATGAGGCCAGTCGTCTATTCCTGGGAGAACCTGCGAACCGCAGACCACGGGCTGTGGCTGGTCATTCTGGGAGGTTCCACATCTCTTATCAGATTGTTTTCCAGCACATTCCACCCCTGCCCCTCCTTTGGGGTGGATTACACTTTCCTGCTTCACTGACGTTCGCTTGGACAATAGCAAGCGAGCAGTTTAAGTAGAGCAGATGATGCGTGTATTATTTAAAGTGCTGGCACAGTCTGGCTGAGGTCCTGAAGGCCAATGGTTGGCCTTGAGAATTCCCTGCTCAGGAAACGCGTTCCCCTTCGCTCTCGGCCCTGTGAGGAAGACTGGTGCAGCCTGAAGCCAGGCCTGCTGCCCGAAGCAACTCTGCCCAGCAGACAGCAGCCTCACGAGCCGCAGCTGCTGGCTTGCAGCGCCGCGCGTGTAGGAATGGGTTGGCCAGCCATTGGGTTTTAGATTGTTTTACTTGCAGCATCAGTGCAGGAATACCTCACTAATATGCCAAGCTTCCAGTTTTGGTTTGCTATTGTTTTCCCATCTGTATCACAAATTAAAGGTACAGCAGGTCCTCAAATAACTTCATTCAACTTGTTGCTTTATAATATTAATGAGGTACCCCAGGAACTTAACTCTTGTTTATATCAATTAGCCTATGGTAAAAATTGGTTTTGTTGTATGTTGTTTCACTTAAAGTGACAGAACCTATGGGAGACATTAAGTGAGGACTGGCTGTGTATTATTTCTCCTGCATGCCACAGTCCTTTGAATATCAGCAGACGGGCGTGTGAAGAAGGACTCTGCTCTATGCAGTCATTCATGGACCCAGGCCCCTTCCACCTCGTGGATCCGCCACCGCTCATCCTTCCCCAGTCCCTGTGCACCTGTCAGATGAGTGAAGACAGGGCGTGGAGGGTCTTCGGACGTTGTATGTGCTCTACACGCATTCTGTCGGCCGGAACTCAGTCTGTGGCTGATCTCATTGCAAGGGAACCTGGAAAATGTAATCTAGCTTTGCTTCTGGGAGGAACAGGAGAATTCTTGATAAGCAATTAGCCAATCTCTGTCATATGGGGAAATAGGATGGGCAAATGCCTTCCCTGTTATCGTATGAAAAAAGTGACAGGGAGACAAACAGGAAGTGGGAGAGGAGATAAAGTGACCATGAGGGGACCTGTGTGGAATAAGAGGTGTCAAGAGACGTGCCAGGAGCAGACTCGTTGTAAGTCTTGTGCATGTGTGTGCACTGATTTCCTCTCTGGGTTTGGAGAGCCATGGGAGTATCTTGGCAGGACTTGGATGTCTCAGATCTGCGTTCAGAGCAGTCATGGTGGAGGCAGTTGCAGGGTGGCCTGGAGGGGCTGAGCCTCACGGGAGAGGTCAAAGGAGGCTGCCACAGTGGTTTAGGGGAGCTCCTAGCCTCGACTGGACTGCTGGTTGTGGAGTTGGGCAGAGACCAAAGTCCAGGAAACTTGGGAAAACGAAAATTTGAGCAGTGACAAAAACACACAAAACAAAACAAACAAAAAGCACAAGTCTTTGGGTAGGATCCAAGAAGCAAGAATCTGAAAATTAGAAGGAAAAACCAGGAGAGTGTAGTGTCATAAGAAGGAGATTAAAAGGGGAGAAATCATTAGGCCTGAATACAGGCTGAGAGATCCATGGCACTGCCACGTGGCGTGCACTTAATACCTGTCAGGCTTTCTTTGCTGTAAAGTGGCTCTCTTCATTTCCCACTTCAAATGCCAAGTGTAGCTCTGTCACACACCCTTAGCAGAGAGAACCTGATGTCATCCAGACCAGCGTCTCAAACTTCAGCTTCATCAATCACTTGGAGGCTTGGTAAAGCAGACTGCTAGGACCCCACCTAGACTTTCTGATGCAGTAGGTCTGGCGAGGAGCCCAAGAATTCGCATATCCACGGGCTCCCAGGGGATGTTGATTCTGTCCAGCCTTCAGGAGATTAGAAAGCTCAGACAGAGAGTGTGAGAAAGACTGGCTAGAGGGTACCCACCCTTTCCCGTCCGGAAATGTTTTCTCCACCCCTGCCACCCTCTCCCCTGGCATGCCTCAAGAATTGCTCACATGTTCATGTCAGACATCAGGGGCGTCTCTCACAGCAGCTGCTCACTCCATGAGCTCAGTCGCCTCCTCATGTCCTGTGTTGATGACTAACAGCTTAACTGACTGACCGCCAGCCAGGACAAGGGAGTACAAAGAGGGACTTAAGTGGGATCCGCTCACCTTTCTGTTATCAATCGAGAGGAAAATTGGCGTGGAGCAGAGGAATGTACTGTGTTTCCCCGAAAATAAGATATAGCCAGAACATCAGCTCTTCTGTGTCTTTTGGAGCAAAAATTAATGTAAGACCCGGTATTATATTCATATCATATATCATATCATATCATATATCACATCATATTATGCACGGTCTTATAGTAAAATAAGATTGGGTCTTATATTAATTTTTGCTCCAAAAGATGCATTAGAGCTGATGGTCCGGCTGGGTCTTATTTTCGGGGAAACACGGAATTTACAATGGCAATCCTGCACCATGTCTGTTCTTCACTCAGTTCCAGAGTGACCTCCTAGGACAATATGTCCCACCCAGGATGGCTTAATGCTGTTTCCCTATGTTCCTCTCACGGGCCTTCTATCTGAGAGGGTCAGATATACCTTGTGTTTAAGGGTCAGGTTGATGGTTATGAATAACCTGAGGGCAAAGCAAGAGTTACCATTGTTTTGTCTCTGCCTCCAGCACAGTGTAAGAATCCTAGTGTAACAACAGTCAGTAACCAGTGGGAACACAGAGTCCCTGCCAGGTAGCTCAGCAGAAGGAATGTATGCAGAGAAGTAATGCAGATGTGTTGAAAAAGCAGAAATCAGGAGAAGAGAAGGCAACCCAGAGGCTGTCAACTACAGAAAGCCTCTGCCACCCACTGATGGAGGACCAAAGCAGGTGATGGTATTGCCAAACCCGAGAAGCTGGCACTGCCCAAGGTGGTTGGAACTTTGGAAGATATACCTTCCAAGGATCCAACCAAGTTGCTGAGCAGACGAGGCTGCCTGGCAAATATGAACCTCCAAACAGCAGCTGATAGCATGGAGGCAGAGTCACCTTGCAGGGTCTAAAATGACCAGGAGGGAGCTGAATTCGTGCCAGCTCCTGTGGGGTAGACCTAGAATCATGAAGGAGCCAGAACCACTGCTCAAGAATCTACCTGAAGCAGAGTGAAAGGGCTTCTCCCATTGCCCTAGCCTGGGTTCTCTAGAAGCTGAGCCTGACACAGGGAATTGTGAGCAAGTTGTTTACTAAGAGAGCCTCCCAGGAGAGACTGGATGGCCAGGGAAGCATGATGGAGGAAGGAAGCCATTTAAGCAGGGATGGGCTTCCAGAAGAGGCCTGCCTTTCAGCCAGATCGCACAGGGAGCTTGCAGGTACAAATTGCATCCTGGTGTTTGTCCCGCCTTGAGGCATGGAAATAGGCTTTTGTACCCCCCACCTGAGTCAGTGATTGGATAAGGATTCCAGAGGCCTATGTAACTGCACACCCCTTGCAGGTGAGAGAACTCCATCCGCTCCAGGGCAATCGTGCAGGGAAGGAGGTGTGAGCCTTCAGCAGCTGGGGGATGGGCACCCAAACTTAAAAGGCACCCCAGGGGCTGAATGGGGCACCGCCAACATCTACTCCATACTTCTTACATTCCTGTCCCTCACCTGCGTGGCGTCTGATGAACTTGAGCTGTGGAGGTAAACTCGGAGGAGAGGGCCTGTTCGCAGGGCAAGGGTAGCGGGTGAATCTGAAAGCAAACAAGCAAATGACAGGTAGTAAGTGCTCAATAATATCTGCTAAGCTGAGTTACACTTCCACACATGTTCTCGACTTTTTGATTCTCTGCAAAAATTGAATCTGTCAGCAGCAGTTAAGATTTACCATCACTAAGAAAATAGTTTTCAGTAGAAAATTATTATTTGCCTAAGAGCGCATGACAGATACTGATTTTGTGTCAGACGCACTACGGTTTACTCATGGACCTAAAGGGAGTTGAGGGGAAGCGAGATTCAAACTCTGGTTGGATGCGGTCCATCGTCTGAAGTGTTGAACCAAAAATATTTTCAAGTTATTTTGTTCTTCAGGATGTGGAATATACCTTTTCACGGAAAGTCCAAAAGTTGGCTGAGGGGTGATTATGGTGCAGGATTTGAGTGAAAAGCCTGGAATTGCAGTGCGGGGGTCCTTACTGACATATAACATGCCTTTACCATCTTGGGAATCTGTTTTATGGGTTCTTTCTAGAATTAGCAGTGCGTTCTACCAGATAATGGCTCAGGAGGAGTTCACTGCATGGCTGGCCGGTTGGTTGTTCTCCTGTCATTTTGTGGAATATTTGCTCAGCGTCTCACACCTCTCACTAAATGTGCGTTGATGGACGTTATCTGGTGTCCAGGAAGACTTTGGAGTCCATACAATGAAAAACTCTTTTAAGAACTTGGAACTAGAAATGTGTTGTAGCACTTTTACATGCCAGGCATTGCTAGGTCCTGTGCTTCTGTCAGCTCATCTTCTTCCCATAACAGAACTGCAAGTTATGCACGAGTGTGCTTGTGATCCAATGAACAGACAGAGACTCAAAGACTTACCCAAGGCACACGACTAGAGGTGACAGTACCAGATTTGAACCTGGATGTCACCGATTCTATAGCCCATGATAAATAGTAATATTAATCATTGACATCTATGATTTGAGCCTTTCTACTTTCTCCTACCTTTACCTAGAATGCCTACCCCACTCTGCTCTCTCCTACTCACCTGTTAGACCTCACTGAGATGGCACATTTCTGAAAGATTTCCTTTTAGTCTCCAAGTTCGTGAAAGTTGCTCCAAAACAAGTTATGCTTCCCTCATAATTGTGCTGATAGCTGATATCACTGTGTCCTCATTGATTTTAATCTCTCTGCGATCCCTCTGAAAAGAGGGGCTTTCTTTGTTTTGCTTGTGTTAGTTTCCGAAGCACCTAGCACTGTCCCTATCACATAGAAAATGCCAGTTAATACATGTGGGTTGCTGGGTGCGCCAGACGGTGTCTAGTCGTTGTCACATTTCTTACTCTCCAAAAGGCCACTCGAGAAAAATATGCACACAGCACCTTGCACAGGTTTCCTAATGAAGGCTAATTCCTTCCCAATCTCCATCCTCCCATTATTCTGTCTGACTCTCTAAGGAAAGTAAACATGTGCACTCATGCGCAGACACACACGCATATACACACGCATACACACCTGCACACACACACACACACGCATACACACCTGCACACACACACACACGCATATACACACGCATACACACCTGCACACACACACACACACACATGCATTTTAATTGACTGATTTTATCTTTCTCTGCCCCTTCCAAAACTGTTATTTTAGTTACTAAATATTAGAAGGCGTTTATCAATAAGTCTCATGTTTACCAAGTACTGCAAAACACTCAGCCCTGCAGAGCATAGGTTCAGGGAAGTAAAATAGTTATTCCATTGCTACCAGGGGCGTGCTGACTAGTGGTGGAGGACACGTCAGCACACTATAGGGAGTAAAACCGTCAGTGATTTCCAAATAGATGCCATCCCTTCCACAGATATGTATAAAGTACCTTCCTGGTGTCAGGCTCTGTGCTCCCTCCTTCCCTCCCTGAAGTAGTCCGAGCCTCTGCTTCGAGCTCTGAAGACCCCTCTTGTCAGATGACACCTGTAAACTGATACTTGAGCTAAGCCACATGCCAGCAGAGTGACCTGAGTAGATCAGTTAATCCCTTTAGGCTTCTGTCCTTTGAAGAAGGGAGTCATGAGAATGTAATCTTAGGGGTAATTGAGAGTACAGCATGGAAAATACTTAGCACAATGCCTGGAACAGAGTAACTGTTCAAAAAGCATCCGTAACCATCTCCATTATTTTTACATTATTTTGTCTTATTTAACCTTCATGGTAACGGTAGCCTATTGAGACTCGTTGTTGTGTGCTTCATATTTCCATAGAAATTGAGGGAAAGGGTTTTCCTCTGAGTTTATCAGGAGGAAACAATTTTGGAAAGGCAATTTAGTTTCATCTGCTCACGCCCAACACATGCTCATACACAGTGCTTACACGGTCTGCGGGAACCCTTCGTTAACAGTATTGCCCAACTAGTAATAACACTGTAATAGTGTATCGTCACAAGGTAAATCATCATGTTTTTTCCTCTATTGGTTAAAAATCCGTAATGGAGGCAAGATATGATCAATCATCAGCTTTTCTTCAAACCAACATCCCTTTTCTCCCCTCTATGTCACAAATAAGAAGAGCAAGGCTCAGAGAAGTTGGACCACCTCAAGAGGAGTGGCAGAGCTGGGATCTGGTATGTTCCTACCCAACTCCTAAGTCCAATGTAATGCCTTTCCCTTCCTCCGTGTCTATTAGCCACGGGGCAGATTTGACTCTGACTTGGTGAAGACAGGTCATTTATAAATAAGCTCCATTTTCACAACTCAAATTTAGGAAGAAGCTTTGATTCATTTATTTGTAAGTAATGGCATTAACAAAAATCCAGTTTTATTACGTTTAAGAATTAGTAAGTAAGCTAATAAGCAGATTTTCTTTACCGGATAAGTTAGAACACACACACACACACACAGACTTCGTTTTCTGGTCCGACAGGTGAAAAGCTTGGAAGTTGTCACTTCCATCCCCACAAACACGGGAAGAGCCCACAAACTGGAGATCAGTAACTCTTCTTAAATCCAGAAGAGAGTTGAGGTCTCAGGGCAAACTGCCACCACCAACACGGAGAAATCGCAAGGTGGATGTAGATACTTGCAGCTTCCTGGGGGCACTGGTATCATTAGGGACACTTTAGACTGTCACTGATGATTTTCTGGACACTCAGGGCGGACCAGCGTGAGAGTTCCAACTCCACAGTGGGCACAGCTTTAAGGGACTCACAGGAACTGTACCCCACTAGGTTCTCAGGGTGAATTTTGGAGGCAATCCTTGCATGCTTCCAGCAGAGGGAGGGAAAACGTAGGCCTGTTGCGTGTGCCCAGAGCCCTGTGTTCCCCTTTGTAAAGTTACCCTTAAGGCACGCTGTTTTACTGGGGCCTCGCTGACGGGGAAAATAGCAACACCGAACTGACCTGTGAGAAGGGAAATCCCAGCCACAGGTCCCGTCAGCTTCGTGGTCTCACCTAAGCGGGGAGGGTGAGGGCAGCTGAGAAGCACATGTGAAGGTCACAGCCCCAGGACCCGGGCTGACTAAAGGACTGAGACCTGATCAGAGGGCGATAGACAACTTGCCCTCCCCTCATGTCTTATCGGAACGTCAATAGGACACCTGTATAATAACAGAAATTACAGCTAAAAGAAATAGACACTTAGTTATACACTGATGGTTAGAGACTACAGTACCCCGTTCTCTAATGGGTAGAACAACCAGGCAGAAGATAAGTAAAGAAACAGAGGACTCGAACAACCGATGAGATTTACCAGACACATTCAGAACACTCTACCCAAGGACAGAATACACATTCTTCTTAATCCACGAGGACACTCCCCAAGGTAGATGGCATTTGGGACCACAAAACATACCTTAACAAAATTTAGAATAATATAAATTGTACAAATATGCTCTCGGACCACAATGGAATTAAACTTAGAAATCAGTAACAGAGACAGCTAGACTATCCCCCCAAAATAGATACAAATAAAACTGTTCCCCTCCCCTTGGTTTATAACTACTCTCCAAGGCAGATACTGTAGGTTACTCAATACCCATTCCAACTTTTATTTTCTTCTTTCCCTTCTTCTACTGTCGAGTCTGGGAGGCTAAGGACTCACCTACCCAGCTTCTCTTGTAGCCAGAGGTGGCCATGTGACACTGTTCCAGAAAGTGGGACATAAGCAGATGTCAGCTGAAGATTTTTGCGAAAGCCTTTGCAGCCACAATTCCAGGAGCTATTCCTTCTTTCTCTTCTTCCTCCAATCCTTTTTCCTTCCTGAATGTGATGGCTTGAGTTACAGTGATTATCTTGTGCCCATGAGGGAAAAGCCAAGATGTTTCCATAAACTTTAGCCCTGACACCCTTAAGCAGATGAATGAACATCCCTGTGGAGTTCTTGTTACACAGAAGAGAAACCTGTCTGCATAAGTTACCGTATGGTCTTCGTTTACTTGTAGCCTAGTGCAATCCAGTCCTAAATAGTACATCCTCCATTACTCCCAAACGTTCAGTGACAGTCGGTTACAAACCACAGCTCTCTGGGGGGCTCTATAAGGAAATGAAGGAAGAAGGAAGAGCATTAGTTCTGACGACGACACGGAGCAAAGGAAAGGGAAACTTGAGTGAGAGCAGGAAAGATGGAGTAAATAAAGCACATACTGACTTAGGAAATGGAGAGGCTTACACACACACACACACACACAAACACGTACACACATGCACACACACACACACCCCTGGGTCCTGCTATTACAGGAACTATGTAATGGAGGATCAAACTACTTGAGTATTTAAGGAATCCCATTAGTTCTGGGTGGTTTAGGGACAGTCAGGTGTAGACACCGAGTTACAACTTCTGCCTAATTTTTGTTCTTAAACACAGAAATGTTGCCACGGTGATTGCAAATCCAGATCACAATTATTCTGATGTGATGATCAATAAAATGGTATAAAATGGTGCTTCATATGCACATTTTTAAAAAATATACACAATTACTCACACGTATCTCATTGAAACAAATGAACAGGGGCTGGTAAATGGAAGTACATAGTAAAATGGTCATTTTTATGTAAGCAGTAAGTAAAATATATTTGAGTATTCTATCTTACTTAGCGAGCTTCTCTAGTATTTTATACATCCGTACACATCCAATCTCAGTTTATTGTCCCTGCTTCTTTCTATAGGGTCTGAAGTTTCTCAACCACGAAATCTTCTATTATGAGTTTATTTAAGAACTTAATCTCCAGTGAGGGAGAGGCCCAGTCATGTGGAAATGCTCTGTGCTCTCAGGAGACTGATGTGGGCAGGAGTGAAGTGAGAGACGGAGAGGGTGGGGTGGAAGACAGGCTTAAAAGGGGGTGGCATCTGGGGAGCCCCTTTGTAACCTGATGAAGCATAGAATGTCTGAACATACCATGGAGAGCAAGTGAAGTGTCGTTGACCCTGGAAAGGCACACGGTGGACTTTCACACCCATGTGCCAATCACGCCCATTCATGAACAACCCCACCCATTTCCCCAGAACTCATCAAATATTACCAATTTCTAGTTGTGTCCTGAAAATGGTGGGAAGCTTTGTTGTCCCTGCCCCTACCGTGAAACTCCCACTTACTCATTTGATTATTAGTTTGGATTCTAGGTAGGGTGACCGACTCATCTCAAGTTGCTGGGACTTTCCTGGTTTTGGCTGTGAAAATCCCTCAGCCTGAGGAAACTCTCCATTCTGGAAAAACCGGAAAGCCGGTCACCCTGTTTCTGGGCAAGCTGCAGGTGTGTGAAGAGCATGTTGATGGCACAAATCTTAACCTTTGGATCGTCTTGGAAATGCTGCAGAGGGGTATGGGGCAGTAATGCCGGAAGTCAGGCTCTGACCGCTGGAAACTTCCCAGCATCTAGTAGGATGGGCAGCTTCGCTAAAAACCAACATTATACTAAATAACAAAATTTACTATAATAAAACATATTTAGCATAACATTATAATAAAAGTTTATTACCAAAGCTTGAAGAAGAAACTAACCAAATAAATATTAAGTTAGCTAGAGAAGACAAAATTAAGAAGTGCTCAAAGATCATAGAAAATTTTCCAAAGGGAGAAGAAATCTTTGGAAAGAGCAAAATGCCGAGATTGAAATGAGGCTTAAATGTTTCAGCAGAAACGTAAATGAATGAATAAATGAACTCAGGAAAGTGAAGGGGACCTCATAGGAAATTAACTCTAGAAGAAAGAGACAGTTTTGAGATAGCAGAGAAGCTTCTCAAGCAGATAAAAACATGAGTCTCACCCCTAAAGTGCTAGATAATGACAGAAAACAAGCTGTAGCCCCGAGCGAAGTAATGGAAAGATCCCTCAGTTCTCTGAAAAGCCGGCTGATTGCCCTCGATAGCAGAACTCCTGATAGGTGGTTGACAGCTCTGGCTGTTGAGACCGGTCATAGAATATATACCAATGGCCAATAAGTACATGAAAAGATGCTCGGCGTCACCAATCATGAGGGAAAGGCACATCGAATCCACTTAGACTGCCTTTTATTAAAAAAACAAAAAATCACAAAATGGCATCCGTGAGGGTGTAGAGAAATTGGAACCCTGTGTCCTGCTGACGGGTTTGTAAAATGGGATGGCGACTGTGGAAACCACTACAGAGGTTCCCCCAAAGTTAGACATAGAACCCCAATGGGACCCAGCAATCCCACCCACGGACACATGCCCCAAAGAACTGAAGCAGAGAATCTGATATTTGCACGCCCATGTTCACAGCAGTGTCCTTCACAACTGCCAAAAGGTGGAGGCAACCAAATGTCCATCGAGAGGTGAACGGATGAGCAAAATGTGGTGCGTGCATACACTGAAATGTTATTCGACCTGAAAAGGAAGGCCATTCTGATAACTGTGACAGCGTATATGACCCTCGAGGACATAGGCAGCCACAGGAGAACAAATAGTGCATGACTGCACTTATGTGAGGTGCCCAGTGGTCAAATTCACAGCCAGAGGCACAAAGGTGGTTGTCAGAACCTGACGGGAGGGCAGAATGGGGAGTTGTCAGTTAATGGAGGCAGAGGTTCAGTTTGGAAAGATGGAAAAAGTTCTGGAGATGGATGGTTGCACAACAAAGTGAATGGACTGGTGCCGCCGAGCTGTACACTTAAAAGTGTTTAAAGTGATACATTTTATTATATATATATATATATATATATACACACACACACACACACATATACAATAAATTTATTGTATATACATAATATATATGTTAAAATATATATATGTATATATATATATATATATCTCACCACAACAAAAATAAAGGAAGCATGGTTCTTCTCATAAAGTTTCCATGATCGCCACCTTTTTTCTCTTTTTTCACAGAAAGAAACTGTTGTATCCTATCTTAATATGGTGATTGCAAAAATATTCCAACAATCGGTTGCTCTTCTTTGAAAGCTGAAATGAGTTGATTAAGATTCTCAAAAATAGTTTTAGCACCTCCGTCCATTGCTTTAGATGCCGTCTCCCTGCAGGGTTCTTTAAATGCACATTAGTATATGAAAATGAGGCATTGCTCCTTCACACATTTTCATCGCTGGATGCAGAGTGTGAAGGTGAAATGGATGTAATCAAACCTGCTCAGATTTCCGCAGCTACTGAAGGCCTGTGCTGATTGCAGGCTTCGAACGCCGTGCTGCTGGGTGGAGCAGGGCGAGGGGACGACAGGAGCTGTGGGGGAAACAGCTCACCTTGAATTTGTCACTGTGTCTGCTTTTCCTCATGAATAATGGTCACTGGTCTGTGCTCACATCAATCCAGGCTTTCCCCCCACGTAGACGAGATCCATCCTTAACGTTAAAGGAGTTAAATCTGGTCAGGACAGTTTCTGCTAAGGCTGCACTGGCCTGCGCGGGTCCCCCTGCCTGTTGGCCTGCCACCTCTGTCACAGTGCCTCTAGCCCAACAGAGGAGCACGCGTCGCAGCTGGCTGGCGGTGGCCAATCCAGGGCTAGGTGGCCCAGGGCAGAGGTGATTCACCTGGCTGAGTGGCAAGGCCCAGGCAAAGACTTTGGGAGCCTGGCACAAAGCCTTGCCCACCTTTTATGCTGAAAACCAAATGGCGTTAGTTCATTTCTTTTCATTTTTGTCTCCTCTATTTTTCAAATGGGGATAAGACTTGCCTGGCAGGTTGGTTTTCAAGATTGCGTGTGATAATATGCGTCACGTATCGGATTCGCTGTAGGTGAGTCTTCCTTGAATCTCATCTCTATTATTCAATGCGATGTTCCCAGTAAAACAGTTTGATTCTCACCTTGACACTTTTGTGTGAACTGCTCTGAATGCCTGGAACGTCCTCCCACTACTTTGCAAACTACTATTCATCGTTCAGTGTTCAATCCAGATGTCATTCATTTCTCCTCTTCGGAAGGCCGCTGTCCGCCTTTCTCCTATAGAGACAAAGGATGCTAAATAACCCTCCCTCCTCTGCCCGACTTCCGGGGCCTGGTCATGTTTCTGCCACTGGGGTCTCCTTTTGATTTATTGCTCCCTGTTTCTCTGTGTCATGCGCTAGTCATTCCTCTGTCCCAACTATCCCCACACTTCTCTTGCAGAAGGCCTGATGATAAATATTTCAGACTTCGAGAGCCATACGGTCTCTGTTGTGCTGCTCATCTGTTCCATTGTATCTGCTAACACAGCCATAGATGATGGGTAAACAAATGAGTGTGGCTGTCTTTCTAAAAAACTTTATTTAGCAGCAGGCAGCAAGGCCAGAGTTGGCCTATGGGTCATAGTTACCTCCCATTCCAGTAGAACAGAGGTTGGCATAAGAAACATTGGAAAAATAGAGTATTTGTCCCAAATTCTGGGCTCAAGCCTGGCCTTGAAAAGTCCTCTTCCATCCATATGTTCTGCTCTTGTCTGTGATGGGCCCGCTGGATGCAAACACAAGTCCAAGGAGCCCACTGTATGTGACTCTTGTTCTAGAGGCCAGATGTTGTGTTTTGTTGTTGCTGCTGTTGTTGGGACCAAAACACGAGGACATGTGATTGTGGGCAAAGGGTGCTGTTAACGGGGTCAGACGCCCTGGGCTGGATTCATACTTTGGCACTTCCTGTGCAGTCCTTGGCTGGCCGTGTCACCCTTTTGAACCTCAGTTTCTTCATTTTCATCTAAGGCCGTGTGCTTACACTGGAAGACCACAGTGACGGTCACAATGACGTCACACCTGAAAGTCCTTTGTAAGCTGACTGACTCGTCAAATGTGCAACAGAAACATTATCGTCATCACTGTTACTGGACTCAGATTCTCGCCTCTCCTGTAGTCCACTCCCTGGGCCAGTAGGAGAGGCGTATGTTCATTCATTCATTTAATTACGAATTTAAGACTGGAAAATTGTCCAGTAAGGAAAGAAACTATTCTGTTGGGCCAGTACAGCCTCAAAGAACAATCTAAACCCTGTCTAACTGACCTTATTTATTGCCTAGTTTTATTTTTATATGTTGTGGTGACATGGCCCTTGGACAGGGGACTAGGATGAGAGGAACTGAAATATTTGCCTGGCTTCTTAGACTGTGAGAAGTAGGAAGCCATGCCTTGTCTGTGGGGGCCCATTTAGAGAAGGAGTTGCTGTGACAGAGATTGTTTCTGTTCTACCAAAGTCTATCCTCTTCTTCCCAAGTCACAGCCATACTACCTGTCCCTTGCAGGTAGACATGGCCATGAGACTGAATTACAGCCAGTGATATATAAGAAGTAGAACGTACCACTACTAGGCCGGTCCCTGGAAAACACAGAAAAATAAGAAAATACCCTCCGATGCACACTTCCTGTTTTCCCATCTCCACAAGGCCTGGGAGGGTACTGATGAGAGGAACCCTGGAAGCCACCTGCGAATGACAGCAGCCTGGATCCCTGAATGACCTGGTGAAATGGGGCTGCCCCTGACTTGATCCCTACCTTGGACAGTTAACTGAGCATAACATGAACTTCATGTTGTGTTGTGTTGTGTTTTCAGCCACTGAATTTTAAAGCCTTTTTGTTATAGCATTCTCTTACCAAAAATAATGTTGGTATGTCTGCCTATTGACTTCCTTTCCTTCTGCCTTCCTGTTCTTTTCTTAACTTCATAAATCCATAACCCTTGAGGTAAGATGTGCTTTGGATTTAAAACTTTTTCAAATTTTACAAAGTTAATGGGGTATACAAGGGCTGATCCCTTGTGAGGCCTGGAGTTTATGCAATTTGGGGAACTTCTTCAAATAAAAGTTTACAAAATTTTGAATACAAAATCAGGTACAAAAGCCCCAGAGTCTAAGCTTCCTCAGCTTCACAGTAGACAGTAGACCCACCCCCCATTGGTAGTATACACACGGGACAAACAATAAAATAATAGTACTGGCAACTTCTGCCCAAACCCACTAATCAATGTATTAATATTTATGCACAAAACATATTATACTTGGGATTAACGAAGATTATACAGTGTCCCAGTAACTCAGGTCAAGTTTTTTTCCCTTAATTACCTAAGATGTGCTTTGGTCTTTCTGTCCAAAGATTTTTTTTTCTTTTTTTTTTTTTTTTTTTTATATAGCTTTCAGAGCTTTTAGGAGTTTGGAATTGTGGCTCTGGGAAGTCTATAACAGATAATCAGTCCTTATTTTGTCCTGGCGGGGCGGGGGAGGCTGGCACTATATGTGTTATCTAAACCCTTTCCTCAAAGAGTGTACCATGTCACCAGGACATGGGGAAGCATAGCTATAATGTGATGACTGCCACGAGAGTAGCTCACACAGAAGGAATGGAACTTCTTGTTGATTAGTGAAAGGTCCATAGGGAACCATGGATATTGGAGAGTCTCTGGGCCCAACCACTGTGGCGTCCCCTGACGTTCATCTAGATGACATGGCAGGTTCATGTGTCCTAAAGAGTGAGTCATTTAGAAGTAAACTGACTTAAGAAGCAACAGACCTGAGAAAATACTGATTTTCCCCCTTACTAATTGTGATATTGGATGAGTTATCTTTTTGTCATTGTCAACTATAGTTAATGAGATACAATAGTGAAATAATGGCTACCATTTGTTGAATTCTTATTGTTTCAAATACTGTGGTAAGTGCTTGAGATGAATGATCTCATTTAATCTTCACAATAACCATATGAGATAGATGTATTTTTGTTTTAACACTAAAGAATTAAAGATCAGAGAGCTTTAGAAACTCATCTAAGATTCAAGTCTGTGTGATCCAAAGCTTAAGCATAGACCACTGTTACTTTGCCCTTCCTAATGATATAAAGGTAATTCAGAGGTTGTGAACATAAAATGATGCTGAAGTCTTATCCTCAGTCTGGTTTCTCCAAAGCCTCTGAGTTCTCTCCCCTAACTCTGTATTCGACCCACTTAATGTTTTCTTCCGGTCTAATCTTTTCCTTTCCAATATAACATTATCCTAGATTTTTAAGGCAAAGATCATTAAAAGACAGAAGATAGGAGGCAACTGGACTATAACTAGTTTTTGTGGCTTTCAAAATATCTTAAACTATTTTGAAATTTTAATTTGCTAAGTTTACGTAAAAATATGTATATCAGGCTATTCAAGAACTTAAGAGAAATGAGAAGACTAGGTTTGCACATGTTCATGACATTAATTTGCAGCCCCCCAAAACTCAAATAGGTCCCCTTCTTATACATTCTAATAGCACCTTGCACTTTTCTTTATGGCATTTAACATAGTTCATAATTATACATTTCTATAAATACATAAACTATATGCACAAGTCATTTTCCTGACTAGAGTAAGATCCATGTCTGATTCTCTTACACTGCATTCCTAGCGACCGGTAGAGAACTTGGTTCTTTACCAAGTAGGCAGTCAACAAATACTTGTTAAAGAAATGAACACTTCTGAAATCATGAGGAAGAATACACGAAGGTAGTGTGTTCACGTGCCTATTTTGCACCCTGTTACTTCAATAATTTAATAAACTATGCCCTTCGATATGCAGCTAGCTCTCAGTCTTTTTTAAAGGGTTGATCTATAATGGCCAAAAACACTTGCCATCTAGGTCCAAGTGTTGGAAGTATAATGACTTCATAGTGATGTCTTTCTGCCGCTTAATGACCCTAAACATTAAAGAAATTAGAATTGGTAGGATCGGTGGGACTATTTTTTTTAACTTATTGGGGTTTCTAAATGGTGATTTCACATTGCCAACAAATATAATATTAAGAATTTATAGGCAATAAAACATACACAGGTCCCACCCAACCATAAGAATTTTCATGAGCTGCCCATGGGAAAGCAATCTCTAATTTATGTGCCTGGTGAGATAGCGATTGGCCATAATCATACGATGATTTCATATACTGGCTTCCTTCAGAGGATAACAAGGTCCTTGGGCATATGGTTTATGACCTTACTAACAAATATCCATCATGCCACACACAGACCGGGAAGGCCCATCATCACCAAACCTTCTGTAGAGCACTGAGCATATTAATCCCCTACTGTTTTAGGTCGCTATTATTTGAGTGACTCCATTAATCTAACAAATTGAGCACATAATTGCCAAGAAAGAGTCCAACCCTGTACACATGACTCATCTCCCCAATGTGGTGAAAAGACCTCTGCCGGCTAAATCCTCCCAAGTGGAAGAACCTTCTTCCAGGCGTCCTCCCCAGGGCCCTTGTCACTTTGTCAGCCTCACATAAGAGTCTGGCGGCACTGGCTCATGGGAAAAGCACAGGTGAACATGGGCATGTCCCCTGCGTCCACCGTTACTAGCGGTGTGAATTGGGTACACCAGTTGTTTCTCTCATCCTCAGTTTTCTCATCTTGAATATCAGAAGTAATACCGCTTGCTTTGCATAGTTAGGAAGAATATTTGGGATATTGTAAAGTGCTTAACAATGGAGACTGTATTAAGTAAATCTTAAACTCCTTCTCTTCTCGAGGACAGGAAATGGGTTCTACTGTCCGATCTATTCCTCTTGGCAGAGTTACTGCTGAATTGAAGGAGATGAATAAAAACGTATTAAAGGAAGGAAGGGATGGAAATACAAAGTCATTAAACGATGTGGGTCATTTAATAGCAGCAGGAATGGAACGAAGAGGAAACTCAGAATTCCCCCAGACTAAGCCAAGGTTAAATAGGTTCAAGGCATATAAATGGATATTTCTTGACAAAAAGATTGCATGGTCAACATAACCTCCACTGACAGGCTCCAGTTGGAAGGTTTAATTTAAGGCCTTTCCAAGAAAAATCTATGTTACTATGTAAGTTAAGTGTTTGACGTTCTGGTTCTTCTATCAGGAGAAAGCCCTTTATTTTCTCCACTGTGGGGTTTTCCTACCTCATGACTAATTTGAGTCCCTGGGGTTTGCGCAATCCCAGGAGTCAGTTTTAGTTGCAAACTGTCATGCAAGGTGGAAACTGGAAAAGCTCTATCTGTTGGGGACCATTCTCTACTGTGTTGATGTCAGTGTCGCCTTGCTAAGAAACGGGTGCTTTCTCATCGTCTTGAGAGGATGTCACGCAGGTGATTGCAGCACACACCGCCTCTGGTCCTGGACTAACTTACACTGGAAGTGCGAGCAGGCAGGACGAGACCTTGCCCCACCTCCCATGTATCATGGTTATCCCACACCCGTGCAGATGTGGACTCCGTACTAGCCAGTGTCTCAGGAGGAAGTCGCACCCAACGGATTTAAACAAGGAAAGCTTAACAAAGGGGTAATTTCAGAGCAGGCGTGCCCGAGTGAAAACAGAATCTGTGCCTTTCTGAAGCTCTGATTGTAATAGCATCTTTTATAGCCCCAACTACACCATGATGAAAGATGTTTCAGAATACAGGCAGTCTTGGTCTTTCTTGGTCAGCATCTCCCCAGATTTATAAACGGGTGGTCACTGGCTTTTCTTTCCATAGTGAGCCCACTGCATCGTGTTTAATATTATGCTAACGACCAGTCTGATTTGGCCCCCAGAAGATCCTTCTGGCCTCCAAGTACAGCCTTCAGTTACTGCCTCGGTTTAAGCAAAAATGTAGAGGTGGGCTCAAGGTTCCATTGGAGAGTCTGTGTAAGAGACATAATTGGTAAGCACAAGGCATGAAAATGAAAAATGGAAATGCAATTCCCCAAGTTGTGCCAGATGCACAAATTGGAATCTGTTGTCCTCCTCTTTGGGGGCAGTCTTTCAAACATATACCCTCCAGTTTTCATTTACAGCCTCAGAAATTCATTTCTTATTCCAGCTGGACCTGTGTTCAGGGCTCCAAAATGTTATCTGTAATTATCAGGATTTTAGGAAAGTGAGAACAGGAGAGGCTTTCTCCAATATGGTTTCCATTCCTTTGGACGTAGCCTCCTATTATTCAAATCTATCGAGTCACGCAATAATTGATAATGGGATATTGGAGATCTAGACCGGCCAGACAGGGAAAGCTCCATCACAAATCATATTCTGGCTGTTTCAGAGTGTGGGTTTTGGTTACAAATTCAGAAGTAAACATGAAGCTTGAACAAAGAAATTTATCAAAATTATGTAGTGTCTGGTGCTCAATTTGATAAATATTTTAGTAAGAAGTGAAAATGAAAGTTAATTTTTAGGTGGTTTTTGTTTTGTGAAATGGATAATAATAGTACTTTCTTCACTGGAGGATTTTAAGTCTAAATAAGGTAAGTATGACTCTCTCAATCATCTGTTGATTGATGCAGATGATAGGAGATGATAGATAGATAGATAGATAGATAGATAGATAGATAGATAGATAGATAGATAGATAGACAGACAGATAGATATAGATGAGCAGGCAAGTAGATGATAAATAAATATAGATACATAGATACTGACAGCTACTTAGTTTTGGCAAATGTTAAAACCCTGAGCTCAATGTCCATCATTCACTAGATCTCTAGTCCATGCTTATTGAATATCTGGGTTATGAGAAAAAAAGCTGTGTTTTGTTTTTCACTTTCAGTCCTTAAATTTTACACATTCACACTCAATATTTATTTTTAAAAAAACAGGATAGTGCTTACATTCTGAAAAGATACATTTTCACTCAACAAGTCCTCTGGTAAATTATTCAACAACGTGCCCGCAGCAGTTACAAGGACAATTACCTTCTACCTGCCATGGAGAGAACAGACGTCCACGGGAAGACCCATGTATATGCGTAAGGGGTCCCTGGGGACATCTGGATGCACAGCTCTGTTACTTGGAGGGAGGCGGGTGTATGACAAGTACGTGCAGGGGAGTGTATGCAGGGAGCGTTTTATGTGAAAATCGGTGTGTACAATTGGAACTTATATCATTAAATCAGTCTGTCTCGATCATTTAAGAACACAGCCTTCTTTAGATGAATCTACTCAGCTTCCAATATCAATGACAATAACAATGATGGTGGTTACTAGCACGTTATATACAAGGCACTAAGTGATTTATATGTATTCCTTCATTTAATCTTCTCAATAGTCCTGTAAATTAGGTAGAACTAGTACCCCCTTCCGCTGATGAGTCAAGTGAGACATAGGAAGGTGGGAAACTTAACAACGTCTCATACCTAGTAAGCAGCCAAACTGAGATGTGAGCCTAACCATCTGAATCTGGAATTTAAGCTCTTGGCCACCGCAGAAACTTTTTGTTTAATAGCTTAGGGAATGGAGACTTAGAAAAGAAGCTGGGAAGTGCCTTTTAATCGAATTAGTACAAATCACTAAATGCTTACTTTTCAAATGGCGACAAATGAGGAAGGTGCTTAGAGATACAATTGGGACCAAGACAGGTAAGGTCCCATCCTGTCCTCACCGAGACGAAACTCCAGTGAGGACATAAAGTGACTTGAGGAGGCGACAGCAATAAATTGTGATGGGGGCTGTGTCTCTGGAGAACAAGGAATGAAGGCAGCATTGAGGCCCCCAGGTGAGAGCGGAGGGTGATTGAGTTAGCCAGGTGAGTGGCATTTAATGTCCTCCTGCATTTTGAATGAAATGTAAACTTGTCATCGTGGCCCCAAAAGTTTGGAACTGTCCGGCCCCACCTACACTGGAATCTCATCATGGCCACATCTTTTTGCCCTTTCTGTGGTCCAGCCTGTCCACCTCTTTCCAAAGTTTCTTGAACATGCCAAAGTCTTTCCTGACTCGTGTCTCCATCATATATGCTCTTCCTTCTGCCTAAAATGCTCTTCTGTCTCTTTCCAAAGCTGCCTTGATTTCCTCCTTCAGGGCTTTCTTTAATGTCATCTCCTCAGGGAGGTCTTCATAAACCACCCTTGAAACGGTTCTCTCCAATAATCTCAATTTGTGATTGGTATGAGTTCAGTTGTGTCCCTGTCCCATCCCCAAATTTATATGTTGATGTCCTAACCCCAAGTACCTCAGCAAATGACGTTATTTGGTGATAAGGTCTTTTTAGAGGTAATCAAGTTAAAATGAGGTCACTAGGGTGAGTTCTAATCCAATACGACTGTTGACCTTAGAAGCGGGGAAATTTGGACTTAGACATAGACGCAGGGAGAATGCCACGTGAGGATGAAGGCAGAGATCAGAATGATGCTTCTATAAGCCAAACAACACCAAAGACTGCGGCCAAAACACCAGACGCTCCGAGAGAGGCATGAGAATGAACCCTGCAGACACCTTGACCTTGGGCTTCCAGCTTCCAGAACCGGGAGACAATGCTTGTCTGTTGTTTAAGCCACTCAGTTTGTGGTACTGTGTTACAATAGCCCTAGCAAATTAATACAGTGATTGTGACATCGTTATGGGTTTATTTAGACCACTCAACTATAAGCATCATGGGGCCAGAGCACATCTGCTCCCGTCACCAGGGCCCAGAACCCTAACCAGAGCTGGTACGTGGTAGGTGCTCAAGGGATTCACTGTGGACTGATTCTCCCCTCCACCCCCTCCACCCTTCCGCTCCCCTCTCCACACCCCTACCCTTCTCCTTTTTACTTCCCTCTTCTTTTCTGCCCTTCTCCCTTCCCCATACTCTCTCCCATGCCTCTTGCTTTTGAAATACTTTCAGAATGATGGGATCTATACATTTCTAGAATTTTGTCATAGCTTGAGACAGATTAAGAAATGACTGAGACCAAAACAAACAACTAAAATCAGATGCCAAGGAGACCCCACAAACCCCATCTACCCACCTGAGAGCCCCTTGGGTATTTTCCAGGCAGTCTTAGGCATAGCCTGTTTGCTAAAGATGGATAACAAATAACGTAGAAAGTGGAAAGCACATTGGCTGTATACTTCTCAAGCCTAGCTTACAACCATAATTCTTTCTCTTTCTATTTCTAACTGTGTAACCTTGAAAAATCCCTTTACCTTTGAATCCAACTTGTCTACAAACTAGGAATACTATGTCAGTCTGCTTTTTACATTTTGCAATATATTGTGAGACTTTTTCTATGACAATAATGTTGATTCATAGTAGCTTTCGTAATATTTGCAATGTCACTATCAATACTTACATATTATATGTATTTATATCACACATACATGGTAATTTAGACAATTTCCCATTATTGTACATTTAGAGATCTTCCAAATTTTGCTGTCCAAATAATTGATGTGATAAACTTTCCCATATAGTCATTTTTGTAAATTTGTGCAATTATTTTCTTAGACTATATTCCAATTATTTCTTTCGGATAAATTTCTCTAGGATAAACTTAAGTCTAATGGAATGCAAATTTTTAAGATGTCTTTCATATACTGCTAAATTGCTTCCCCAAAAAGTTGGAGCAACACATTCTCACACCAGCAATATAGAAAAGTATAACACTTGTCTCTCCACAGCAAACACTGTCATTCTTGTACACATTACCCGCTTAGCGATACTGAACCTTTTTCCATCTTCATAAGTATTGCTGCTTAGCTCCTGCTGTGCTGCTGACTCTCCTTATACACTTCAGACATTCTCACTCTGTTCTCACTCTGTTCCACTCCATATCCCAGGGGAGAGCTTCACCAGGCCCTCTTACCCTCAGGCACCTTGCTGGATTCGGTGGCCTCTGTCGGGTGTCAGAGGGCAACGGATTTCTCCTGCTCCCTTCCACCAGGCCAGGCCAAGGTTTTGGCAGCGCCTGTGTTTCTCTGCCTGTGGCCACAGTGCTTGTCCAGAAGCTCGTCTTTCACAGACAGGTTCTGTTAACTCCGCTCCCCCCTCCCCATGCCCCTTTGGGTCTCACATGGTGAAGGATCCTCCTGGGTGCCTCTCCATCCTTGTGGGTTTCCTAACCCTGCCCATCCCTCCTCAGATAGTCCCGTCTTTGAGTTCTCCTCAGTTCCTGCTTTGGATGTGCCATCTGTCTCTAATTAGTACCATTGCTTTTTCCTCCTTTCTTTTCTTTTCTTTTCTTTTTTTTTTTTTTTTTTTTTTTTAGTTTGGCATTGGTCAGTTGTACATATTTGAAATATATATATATACACACACACATATACACACACACACGCACTCATATATATATGTATATATATCACTACTCCTTTGTTATGTAGTGTTGCAGTGTTTTCCTCAGTATTCTGATTCTCAGGTGCCTTTTTTCTGTCATTAAAAAAGAAAAAGGAATTTTAATACAGTCAGATATGCTCATCTTGATGCAGAGGGAAATCTAATTTAGCAAAAATTTTTAATTTTAGGATTATTTTAAAGAACAGTTCTTATGTAATTGAGAATAAACACAGTTATAGGAAATATGATTACAAAATCTGTCTGAAACAGATAAGCCAGGCATAATGTAATGGATAAAAACGGTGATGTGAATTAACACTTTTGTTTTAAACTGGATTTGTTTAAGTGGTTCAAAGTATTTGTTTGCTTACTTAGGCATGTTAAATTTTCTCCTTGGAAACTGTGTTTACATTACTCATTGTATGTATAACACTTTTCTTCATGGCGTCAAATTCAACTAACATTCCATTAAGTATTTATTATGAGTCAGCTACTTTCTTATACCTAACTCAGTACGAGAACTCTGTAAGGTCGTTATTCTCGTCCCCGTTTAAAGGTGAGAAGATCAAGATTCATAGAGGTTAAATAACTTCAGAGTCAGAATAGAATAAACAGAGAAAGAATAAACTAACTTCCCAGCAGGAGAGAGATTTAAACCTAAACCTTTTGCATTTAAATCCAGTGCTCTTGTTATAGTATCAAATATTCATCAAAAAGAATATATTTCAACAGAAATTATGAATATTTAACAAAAATCATATTTAGCCTACATGCAATGATGCTTCTGAAATGTTCAAATTTCAGTGTATACGTGTTAAAAGAAAAATGGTAGAGAAATAAGGGCCATACACAGTTAATGAGAAAAAATTTACAAATTAGTACATTACATGCACTATGTTTAAGTAAAACAAACATTTTTTTAAAAGTCCGTCATGAGTAAAAAAAAGTCATAAAAATATACTAAGGAACAGGTGGCAAAGTGTGCCCATATTGGCATCCGTGTCAAGTGGATTTAGTGGGCACTGCTTGAATTGGGCCATCCTGAATGGAAAGTATGAGTAGCACAGGAGAGACTATTGGTTTTGGTGTGTTAACAAGAATTAGTGGAGCAGATAATGTATCTTCATTTTCCTTATTAGACAAATAATAGACTGCGCAGTAATAGAATTGTTATCACAAGTGCAATATCAAAAGCTGCCTCATCTGAAGCAGTGTTGGTAAAACACACGGCATTTATGGAAATGCCTTCCCTTCAATGCTCATAATTACGGAGGTCAGCTGCTTCTGTGTGATGCAAGCAACTTGCCAATACGTTAAAAAGAGATCAACCAGGCTGCCTGTGCATGCCGAGCAGCCATGTGAGAAACAACAGCCACTGAGAGAAGGAAGTCTCCTGTGATAACATGTGGAGTACAGAGAATGTGGTTGCATTTAGTTCAAGTTCGACTTCCAAATAATTTGTCTGTGGAGAAAGACATTCGAGTCTGGTGGCATTCGCTGAGGTATAATGTGTTTCAGAATCCAGTTCTAGAAAGATGGCAACTTGACCACATATCTGCATCCCTTCTCAACTTCCGCTGTCGACCCCCTCGATGAATTTGGAGTCGGTAGACGCTTGCGGCCTAGTGAGGGGAAGCAAGGCCTTCGGACCTGCACAAATCAGCCAGAAAATGCCGCTGGATGATTTCTGCTCCGTAGGTCAGAGGAGAGCCTGGAATCCAATGGAGAGATTCCTGGGTTGAAGAGTGCGATGTGGCAGCACTAAAAAGGGTGTAGAGAGTTTGGACCCCCAAAATGTTCAGGGACTGGAAAAAGCATTCATAGAAAGACCTGTTGACCTCCCTGGTTTCAGAGCAGCTTTAGAGAATGTGAACAGGTAGTCGGAGTCCTATTATTTAGCTGAGTCTTGTAGATTATTAGTCTGTATGGCAGATAACAGGGTGCCTTTCTCATTTTTGGGAATCAATGCTAAGATACGTAGTAGTAGCTCAACCAGAGCCTCATTGATTGGGCAGCAGAAATTGGCAATCCGCTCAAAAGGTATCTGACATCCAGAAAGAGAATACAGGCAACTTAAACAAAATGACACTTAAGATGATATTACTGCACGGAGAAAAAGGCTTCATAGAACCAGATAGAGTTGATTCTCATTACTTGTGGTAGTTGTTTATACAATTGCTGGGAACACTGAATTAGCAAGTACTGAAGCATTTGCTGCTCGAGGATCTACAAGTTAGGTTGCTGAGCGCCTCTTGCCACAGCATTTCATCAACCGATCAATACCTAACTTTCTTTTATGTGTGTTTGTGTTGAAAGACACCTTATTTAGTATGTAGTGTGGATTCATTAACACTGTACTTACAGATGAACAAAATGATAATAGATGGTGAAAGACTTATAATAAAACAGTTAATACATTAAAAAATGCACTGAGTTAAAGGAAGGCTTGAATCTGAATCCTAAAAGCCTCAACCAATTCCAGGCAAGATTGATATTAGAAAAGGCACAACCCAGCCAAAGTCTGACAATGTTCTTTGTTTTTGAATCTTGGGAATAAAGAGAAAACATTGAAAGCTTCCATCCAGAAATAATAATAATTTATCAAGGTAAAACAAGATCGAACTGGCATGGGACTTCTCATCCAGAGTACCAAGGTAGAAGATAATGGAAAAACATGGTAGGCTGCTAGGGAATGAATCTTGACCCAAGATTTCTATATCCAACCAAGGTGATATTTATTGGTTGGTGTGAAAGAAAGATATCTGCAGATATGAAATGATTGAAGGAACATGTCACCTACACTTCACCTGAAGAAAACACTGAAGTAAGGACTCTAATCAAACAAGAAATAAATTTAACAGGAGACCTTAAGAAAAAAGGTAGGTGGAGGAAACTAGAATCAGAAATAAAAAAAGACAGATGCCCATAATTATCAAAAGTCTTGAAATGGATAGCATGCATACCAGAGAAGAAATCCAGAAACAGAAGTGAACCTGCCACAAGAGAAAATGTTTAAAACTGGAAGAAAAAGACTCCTTCTGTAAATAAAGCCCTGAAGATGTGGAATAGACCAGAGGGGAGAAGTAAAAATATTTCTAAATTCTTACTCCGTTGGGGTAGGAAGATAGCAATGGGCAGGTGGGTTACAGAATCTTGGTTAAGAGTAATAATTGATATCTTAATACAATAATAGAATAGTGATTCTGAAGTTCAAGAAAGAGGAGATAATTGGTGGTGGTATCAAAAAGAACAGCATACCTTCTAAACTAACAAAGGGATACATGGGGATGTTTAGTAACTAGAACCGACCAGCAAAAAAGAAATAAAAGGAAAAACAGGAAATAACAATGTGCAGTGAATAAAAATACAAAGAACGTGAAAGGAATAAACCATATATAATTATTTTTATATGTGAATGGGCAAAGGCTGCCAAACATGTTTTAAAAATAAAACCCATCTCCATATTGTTGACAAAAAAAACTGAATTTGAGACAAAATAATAGAAAGAGTTGAAAATAAAAGCCAATGAGAAAGCCAAAGTAACAACATTAGTATTATATGTATCCTGGAATTAATTCACACACTAAATACATATTTGTAAATTATATGTGTATGTATATTAACCTTCATTCTTTGACTATATATTATACATTTTACATCTGTCTAACAAACATTTTAAAAAATTCATCATATTCACGACTACAAAAACTAAGAAATTCAAAAATAGAAATTTGATAAACTACATAATGTGATCAAAGTCATAATGTTTATAAATAATTAATTTAAAAGAGCACCCCAAATTATTAATTACTTGGAATTTAAAAACACAGAGTGGTAATTGCACTGAAATTACAGATTATATAAAAAAATAAAAAGGAGAAATCAGAACCTGTGATTTCCCTGCAATCAATATTCAGGGAAAAATTCAGAGCCTACAATGGCATACTTTTATAAGAAGGAAGACAAAATAAGCAGGAAATTAAGCCTCTGCTTAGGAAATAAGAACCAAGAACAAACCAAAAAGTCTGCATGAAGAAAATTTTATTCAAGTAAAAACTGAAGTTAATAAAATACATAGAAAAAGGTACATGTTTTAGAATAAATAATCTGGTTCTTTGAAAAAATCAAAAATATATAATTGCCTTATGAAACTTATTAATAAAAAAAGAAACATGTAGCATTCAAATTAAATAAGAGGTTTAAACATATATATGGAAGAGATTTTTAAGACTTGAAAGTGAATAATATATGTAAATCTATGGCATGCAAGTAAACAAACATGCAAACAAACATGGAAAAATTGTTATCTCCCAATCAAAATACAGGCTACCAAAACTACTTTGGAAGAAGTAGAAAATCTGAACAGATTAATAACCAAAAGAAAAAAAAAAAGTGGAAAAGTGATTAAAGATTTACCCTTAAAGTAAAGCATAAGGATCAGATGGTATCACAATTGAGTCCTATCTAACCACTAAAGCACGCATATTCCCAACGCTATTTAGAAACCTCTGACGATGCAAGAAAAAATGAAAAGGTCAACAATGCAACTCTTTAAACAAGCGAAACCTTAATACTAAGCCCTGCAAAATCCTGAAAAGAGAAACAGCATTGGCAATTACTACAAAAACTATGGATCAATTTTATTTGTGACCAGGCATGAAACATTTTCAATAGTAACAAAAAGGTTAAGCACCATGACATAGTAAGTTTTATTCCAAAGATGCTGTATCAGAAAATCTGTTAATATATGAATAATAAAAATGTCAAAGGCTAATGTGTATTCAACACAGACTCTACACCAAGATACTCTGCTAAATGACTGGTGTGTATCCACACAATTGCTCTATCACTATAATTCTGTTTTGGTCATCATGATCTTAATTAGCATTGACGTTTAAAGATAAGAAACCCACGACATTGAGAAGATACGATAAGCTTCTGTGATCATACAGGAGTGGTGTGGCTGATGTAGGGCTGGAAACCTCATCCAGGGAGTACAGCTTTTCACTCCTTGGTCTTAACCACTTTGCTACAAATAAAGGCATGTGCTGGGGGCAGGGAGGAGGTAGGGAAAGATCTTATGAACAGACACTAGAAAAGAATTTGATAAAATTTAGTAGCCATTATGATTATATTTAAGAAAAATAGCATTAGAAACTAGGCAATGATTCATTATTTATGAAAATCTACTCTTAAATGTCATTCTAAAATAGTGAAACTGAAGCTATTTCTCTTCAAATCAAACACAAGGTGAGATGTCCATTGAACTCCATCAATATTCAACATTTTTGCAGGTTCTCACAAACGCAATATGACATAACATAAAATAATACTTTAAAACCCTTGTAATAGAATCCTCAAGGTTATGAGGCAGTTCTGAACTTAACGCTTACACCATTGATTGTTCTGCCCGTCCAGCATCAGGACCATCAACCTACAAACACAGCGTCACTTTTCCTGATCCCCCTTCCTCCTCCAGCTACCCCAGCATATCTTTGCTCTTCTTTGCATCAAAATACATTAAAGTGGCTGTTAGGTATTTACTATTCTTCAGTCTCTTTCTACCCATTTACTCTTACTGCACTCTAAGCTCACTTTTCTCCCTACCACTCCACCCAAAATTCTTATATGAAGAGAAGATCACAAATGACCTCTGTGCAGCTGAAGCCTGTGGTCAGTCTCATCCTTCCCACATGTGGGTGCTGTGGCGTGCCACCCAGCTCCTGCTGCAGGCCCAAGACACTTATTCCCACAGCCTCCAGGAGTGTTGGCTGCTCACAGCTTGCACCCCCCCAAGGGGCCTCATCCAAGAGGATGTGGGACAGCCCACATCCAGTGACTGGTCCATGTGAGGCTACCAAGGCCTGACATCTTTACCTCAATTCAAGACATTTCTGAACGGCCAGCCCAGCTCCAGAGTTCCTTTTGTGTGGGGCTGAGGTTGTGTGCAACACAGGTTGCAGCTGTATTGCTGCATATCTTCTCCCTCTGCCCAGTCGTGCATGCCTCATGTATTTGGAATATTGAGGATATGTATCATATGTCTGTATCTACCAATACCGTGTTTCCCCGAAAATAAGACCTGGCCGGACAATCAGCTCTAATGCATCCTTTGGAGCAAAAATTAATATAAGACCTGGTCTTATATAAGACCTGGTATTATGTTATATTATATTATATTATATTATATTATATTATATTATATTATATTATATTATAGACCCAGTCTTATTATACTATATACTTATTTTACTTATAGTAAAATAAGACCAGGTCTTATATTCATTTTTGCTCCAAAAGACGCATTAGAGCTTATTGTCCGGCTAGGTCTTATTTTCGGGGAAACACAGTAGCTCTAATTCATATATTTAATAACAGTATACATAAAGATCAAATACTGATTACAAGTTTTTAAAAACTTCTGTATATATGTAAATGGAGGAAAGAGGCGGGATGGGGAGAGAGAATGTGTTGTCTGGTAAATGGTGGAGAAAGGAAGGAAAGAAACAGAAATTACCTCTAATTAGATGGTTTTTCTCCCATTTGGTTAAATTATAAGGTTCTTCCTATATGTTTGCATAAAGAGAGGTCTGAAATATGGATAATAAAATTTTCATGGTGGCTAGCTTAGAGTGCTGGGATTTTATTTGATTGATTTTTATTTTCTTCTTTATAATTTTACGTATTGTTCAATTTTTTCACAATGAATATGTATTACTTATATGATCTGGGGAATATGCAATAAGGCTCTGCTCTTGGTGGAAAAATGGACTAACATTGCTTACAAAAGAACACTTTTAAAAATTAACTCTTCCCTCTTCATTCTGAGGTAGTAGGGCTGACTACTGAAATGGGGAAAATTAATGTAATTTAATACGTAACAATATATGATGTAATATGTAATAATATCCATTTAATATATGATATGTAATACTAGGAGCTGCCAGTGCCAGAGGCAAAGCTAAGCTGCGTGAGAAGACTCCAGAAGCACCCAAATCCGGAAAAGGCCAGAGGTGGGTGTGATAGCACAAGGAACCAGCAGGGAATAACAGGGACTCCTGTCGGGGTGTTTATTAGGGAAGTGCTTTACTTATAAGTCCTATGATCCGAGGAATCCTTTTATGGGACAGCGAAACAGTAAAACGAATGCAAAACAATCTGGTGGAAGTAAGATCGAGGGACCTTGACGACTGTCCAAACTCCTGTCCAACCCCAGTACAAACTCCTGGAGGCCTTTGCAAGATGCACAGGCTCCTAAGAAGTATCATTTCCAGACCACGTCTCTAGAAGACAGACTTATGACTGTAGACCCTTTTTGTAAGCCACTGGGGTCCTGACTCACAAATGCCTCAGACTGGCTTTAAAAAGTCAGGATGTGGTCAGACAGAAAAGGAAACCATTGCACCATATCCATAGTGGCGAGGGCTCATGATAAATGTCAGTAGGAAGTACGCTTCTTAGTTCGCTAATACAAGAACATAAGGAGAACGCAATACTCAATGAATTACCCTCTAGCATTGCCCTTTATCATCACTTACAGAATATACACATTGTATGGAAGTATGGAATCATATACGCATATGTGTGTGCACTGCAGCATGCTGCTTTTTATAAATTATGGAGTCAAAACACAACATAGAAAATTGAAAGAAGTTACACATCTTTAGCCACTTTAATTATTCCATTTTCTAATTTGTACAATGACCAATCACTGCATAATTATCCCATTATTTTCTTCTTTGGGGGCAGATAAGCCTATTTTCTTTCATTTATACTGCATTTAAAAATTAAGAGCTTAGTAACTCACTGTTCATGACTGCGGAATTTATTATAATGAACAACTGGAAAACATCCAAACAGTAAATAATAGAGGACTGAGTAAAGAAATTCTAGGGCGTTTCTTTGATAGTATAGGAGGCAGATGTAAGAGCGATGCTTACTTAGAGCGTATGAGTCCCCGCTACCTCACCTGAGGACATAAGCAATATGTCAAAAGTCATTAGCTTCTGACTCCACCTGTGTAAGAAGTCTCACGCAGCCATTTCTGAACGTCTTAAGAGAGTGTCTCATGTGGTTCCCCAGAAAGTCTGCACTTGAAGCCCTGAAGTACATTCTCTCCCTGCTTGCTTTCCCTGGCCCTGACTCCCTGCTGATATCCATTGCCTCCAAAAGTCCTGCCTTCAGGGTCACGATGCCCACGCACAAGTCTGTCTCAAGACAACCATTCTTTGATGCTTCTGAAACCGCCATCCTCCTGGGTACCGAAGAAAAACAAGGACTGTGGAGTTACCAAGGCCCTGTCGTATTTCTAAAAGAATTTGGGAGTCATCTCTTTCATGAAGTTCCCTCAGAAGACCCCTCCTTCCAATTTAACCTGAAGATCTCGTCTCCCTGAAGCTCCGGTGAAGTCCATGTGGCCACCTCAAGAATGTGACATCATCTGCGCCATCTGCACGGTCACTATTTCCCTTCTCCTCAGTGAGCATTCCTTTTTGTCTGCAAAGTAACACATGAAAACGTATACCTGAGGGCTTTCTCCTCCTCCTCTCAGGAGACACGCCTGCGCCCACCAGTAATCACTGACCAAGTGTAAGCTAGGAGTATACCCTGTTCTACAAAAACGTGGAAAGATGTACCTGTGAATTCCACTAAGTGAAAACAGCAGGCTAAGGTATTTTAGATAATCATGTGTAGGAAATTACTTGAACTAGATGTAAAATATGGGAGACGTTCTATTCATTTCTTCACTTTCCCGTGTTCTCAATAATGACCTTTACTTTACTTTCACTTTAGCCATGGGGGAAATAATTTTTTAAAGTATGAAAGATAAAAGTCATTTAATGTATGAATAATAAAAGTGCGTTGTGTATGCAGTAGGTGCCAGATACCCATTATTGCATCTACTCTTTACATTAAACCTGCGAGATAACTGCTATTATTCTAATTTTATAGATGAGCAAACCAAAGTTCAATAGAATTCGCTAAGATATGCAGCAAGTGATAAGGACATCTATTTTTTTCTCTCACTCCATCCCTTTTACTGGGAACTTCATAATCCTTTCAGGGAAATTATTCCTCCCTCCACTCCAACTACGTGCTACTCGTGCCTTTGAAAATCCTGCCCCTTTGGCCTCAGTTAACTGGTCCAGAGGTAAGCATGTGACCACTGTTGAACTAATCAGACTCTTTCCCTGAGACATTAGAATTAATACTATGAGAAGGAAGCTAGTCCATTTCTAATAGCCAACCTGTGATCTGTGAGGTTCGGGAGCCAAGGAATCCATGGCCCCTGGCAGGATCAGTTCATCCAATGGAAGGTTACCAGAATGTTGACAGGGGTCACAAGTGTGTTGTAGGAGGAACATTGAAAATGGAACTAATGAATGCAAAGAAAATGAATCTGGGGGCTTGTTATTCTTTAAAGTATCTTAAAGAGTGCCATGGGGAGAACGATGTGTTTGTCCTAGGAGCTATCAGAGTTGGTTGAGGGTAAATGGATGGAACTTGGGAGAAGAAATTTGCCTCAGTCTAAGGAGATCTTCCCTCTTGTAATTGTCCAGGGATGGGTTTGGCTGCTTCACGAAGTGAGTTCCAGCAGGGGAGGTGTTTAACTATATTTACAGGTGAGTAGCAATGAGCAGAGAAGACTCAGAGACCACTTATGGACAGAATCCTAAATTTCCTTTGCATTTCTTAGCTTCTATGGATCTATGAAACCCACGGACACACACACACACACACACACACACACACACACACACACGTGAGTACACACAACTCCAATGTAGGGTGAAGTTTTGTTGTTCAATATACCAGAGAACCATTTGCGATGCTAACTTTAAGGACATAGATATAGACAGATGAGGTGTTAGTCAATAGATAAATGGCAAAATATAGATAAGTAAAAGGATAGCTGGGAACCTCTGCATCTTGCAGAACTGGTTATTATTAGCTCAGAATCCAGCCATGTGCTCAATTCTCTGAGACTTGTCCACATGTGACCTCCTCTGCCAGGGCCTATACCCTTTCTGCTTTTGGCCCCTAAAAACCTGAATACCAAGCTTGACAACACTTTGCTTTTCCTCAGAGGAATGCACTGCCACTGAAAAAATTAGTGATCAATGTATATTTGACTGAAGATGGGAAGAAGGAGAAAAGCGTTCAGGGAACTTCCCTTTTCTCCAGGGGTACTTCTTTGGCCACCCTGTCATGGGTGACTGCTGCCCTATGCAGTCACTAGCTACCTCCTGTCTCTTTCCTCCTTGATTTTCAAGAAAGAAATTCAAATGTTTCCCTATCTGTTACATAAGACCGCTTTCCCTTCCTAGGTAACTTTGGTGGCAGCTAATTCCCAGGTCCCTACATGGTGGGAGACTGGGCTGGAGTCTGGGCAACTTTTATTCTATTGATCAAAACACAAAAGTATTTCTTCCCAATAGAGACGATGTTCTACTTATAAGAAAGTTGCAAGAATACATACATTAGGCTTCTGCTGAGTATCAGTGTGTGGGTAAGTGCATGTGCTTGTGGCTGAGCACATGTGTGGTGAGAGGAGCTCACGAAGATCCTTAATAAAGTGTGAAACTGTTTGCAAAAGATCAAGGAAGACATTATTAACTGCACCTGAACTGGCAGCTTCTGAGATCTGAGTAGATTTATAACGTGGATAAGCAATAATCTCTTAATAAAATCATGAATGATGCCTGGGAGAATTGGGCAGGTGGCAGATAAATGAAAAGAAGGTAAAATTAAAATGTCAAAGGTAGAGTGAGTGAAATGAAACAAGAGGAATTGGAGGGAGGAATTGGAGGAGTCTGAAGACAGACAAACCCAGGATTGTCACAGAGGAAACAAACCTGAAAATCCATAGTGAATCGGCTACCTTGACCACCCGAGAAGTGAACTTTGCTTCCTGCTTTTGGGGAAACTTGACAACCTGAGGAATCCAGAGGAGAAACCAAGATGGTGGAAAGTTTGGAGACCTGCTTCTGCCAAGAGCTGAGGTGCTGCGGATGTTGGGCTTGGAAAGCCCCAGAGAGTGATGGCCACTGGATCCGGGGCGGGGTAACTTATCAGATGGAGAACAGTGGGGAATCATGGACCTTCTAGAAGTAGAGCCAGGAAAGAGGAATCAGACTCAGCATCGAGAGGCGTTGGGTAGACGATAAAAACAAGACGACCAGGTGAAAATGACACAGGATGTGCTCGGGACAGTGGCACTGTGGCTCACTCATGCCCCAGCTAAAATCAGGCAGCAGCTGCTTGGCTCCTGCCCATTCTTCCCTTTAGAAAACCAGCCCTCTGTGCACAGATATTCTGATTTCTCAAAAGAAGCCAGATGAGTAAAATCTATTTCTATTGCTAACAATTCATTTTAAGCATTAAAATTCCAGGCAATACAACAAAACAGCTGAAGGGCCGCTGGCATCTACTATACAACTTTGATCAGAACAGCAAAATTATAAGCAGTGAAGACTTTTGTTTAACATAAAGGACTGATTTCTCATGATTTGAACTGCTCCGAATGGACTTGATGTTAGTGGGGTCGGGGAGTGAGCCTCTCTATAATTAGAGATGTTCAAGCCTAAGGATACTAGATTAAAAACGTTGAGTTTGTATCAGGCCCGCTCTTTAAAAAGCCTGGGCCTGTCCACAGAGAGCCCGACTCCACTGGTGTGTGACAAGGCCAGCCATCAGCATATTATAAAGCTCTCCAGACGATTCTGATGGGAAGACAAGTGTGGGACATGTCGTGTTTGACAATCATCAAGGTCCCATTCCCACTGAGGTCTGCTAGATGTGGAGCAGGGATGAGACCAAACTGAAAGTGGATAATTGGGAGAATTGATCCCACATACCCAGACCACTTTACATTGCCCGTAATAATATGAATCACACTATTGCATTTCTTATTTGAGTGATTATTGGTGACAGGTGTCACGGGATTATTTCTTCAGTCTATGAGAATGTAAGCTCTATAAGAGCAGGGACCTTCTCGATCTCGTGCACCAATAGTCCCATTTACCCTGAGTTTGGAGTCTGCTCTCCTTCCCCAGATATTTTATGGCTTGTTTCCTCCTTTAACTCAGGCCTCTGCTTGAACATCGTCTCTTCAGAGACAACTCCCTTATTCACAGGCTTTAAAACGGTGGCCTCTATGGCTCTCTGTCCCTTAATCTGGCATTAACTCTCCTCAGAGCACTTATCACTGACATTGGTTACATATTTACTTGTTTGTTAGTTTTATGTCTGTTTCTCCTTTAGAATGTAAGAAATTTTACTGTCCTGTTCTTTCTCTGTTGAGCTTAGAATGGTATACCTGAGACACTCAATAAATACGTGTGGAATTAAAAAATATGCAAAGACACAGAGTCATGAAAGGATCCCGCCAGTCCATTGAATAGAAGTGACTCCAGTGTCGTGCGGCCATGCGCAGAATAGTGCAAAGTGCGGGGAGAGAATACCTGTGAAGACACCTGGGTCAACTATGATTTGCCTTTAAGCAAGGTAAGGCGATGGGCATTCCTCTGGAGGGATGGGCAGCCGGAAACCATTTGATCAGATGGGACTCTGTTGGAAAGATCCATCTGGAAAATAAGAAAAGGATTCTTAGCGTATTACTTTGGAGAGGTCATCACCCCACGAGTGAGTGGAGCGGCCTCTGAATGCTGGAAAGTGGGGCTCTCGTCTTCTCTGTGAGGAGATCGCCATTCTTGCTTAGTGTTTTCCGGCACTGAATGCCTTAGTCGGGTTGGAAGTCAGATCTTTTCCAGAAGAACTTGGGAGAAGTTTCTAAATTCCACCCCACATGTCATTTGACTCAAAATGTAGAAGCAGTGAGGCTGCCTTGAAAGTCACTCAGGGAGCACAGTTTTCCAGACAAATGGGTCAAACCCTATGCCATGAACTTGGTTGTGGAGAAAATGAAGTCCTGCAATGGCCTTTGTTAGTTCTGCCTCTTTTCCAACTTCTGGCAGACAGGACAGGGGGTGCTTCTGAGCAAACTTGGGGGCTGAGTGGGCAGCCCTCTTGGTTGGCTGTGTCAGTGTGTGCCTGCCCCAGTTCTGTCCCCTGATCCTTTGTCTTCTAAGAACTCAGCCTTCTCGGCTCAGAGCTCTTGGTGACCAGGACAGATGGGGTCTGAGCGTCATCTGCTGCCCCCAGGCTAGTAACTAGGATTCCTAAGGGAAGCTCCTGCCACCTGGGGACCCTTCAGTACCTGTCATGGGTCTTCCTCACTGATCCCTGCCAGGTGCCATCATGCCCACAGGAACCCGGACAGCAGTCGTCTTGGCCAGTGCCCTGATCTCTAGCCTATCTGCCGCCTGCCACAAGGTCCACCCCAAACACCATGCCTGCCGGGAAAGAAGCCCTTGACCACGTCCCAGGGAAGCCCAGGGACTTTTGTGTCCCTCCCCATTCCCTTCTAGCTCTGCTCAGACCCCGTAGAAGGTGACCCCAGCCTAAGAGAGGGGTGGAGGCAGATGGGTGGAGGTCGACAGATCAGGACTAAAGGAGCAGCATGAGTGGGGGTGGGAGCAATGACGGTTATGCCGACGCCTTCATATCTCTGCACACAGTCATTTTCTCATTGTGTCCTGTGAGGCAGGGAGGCCAAGTGGCGGTGTTAACATTTTACACAAATAGAGACGGGCCAAGACAGGCTGGGAGAGCTGAAGGCCACCCAGTCAGCTGCTGAGTCAGGATGGGATCCCACATCTCCTGACTCCTAGAGCAGTGGGTTTTCCTGTTTACAGTGCTGACTGTGGGCCTTGGATCCACTCTGATGGTCTGGAAAGTTCATCTTTCTGCCATTTATGTATTTTAGAGTTGAAAACCTAACTTTTTGAAACCCAGATCTGTGATTTAGGTTCTGAGTGAATCTTACCGTATTGACCTTCAGTTTCCCCATCTGTAAAATGGGAACTAATAATAACTATCTCACAGGGCTGTGCAAATAAGACAAAATACTGTATGTCAAAGAGCTTTGTTACGAAAACACATGAAATATGGGAGTCATCTTATTGGAACAAAGATTCTCCAAACCCCTCCTTTTGTCACGACTAGTTTCCATATGCCAGGCAGACAAGAGGCATCTTGGCCACATTTTGTGCCGTGAAGAGACTTGAATGTCAACCTGTAGGACACAGCTTGGTGCTGAGCCAGCAGAGTGTCCTTCCTGTGAAGCAGGTACTGAAGAGAAAGTGACTAGACACAAAGAGACAGAGAAGAGCGACTGAGAGAGAAAGAGATGCAGGGAGAACCAGAATTACCTAAGGGTACAGCCAGTCCCAGGAAAAAGATTTATCTGATGGAATCACAGAATGCAGGACCTTAAAGGGATCTCAGAGTAAGGGGTTCAAGGTTGACTATCCAGGCTCCGTCCAGGTTGAGGGAGTGAGCCCATGCACACGTGTCCCTGGTCACTTCTGGATGAGGTGTCCATTTTGTCAATGGTGAGGCAGGTGCCCCATCTTCCTTCTTATGCAGGATTCACTGCTGAAAACTCGATTGGATAATACAGCGTAAGGTCAGATGGGCCTCCACCCACACTCCCACTCCCACCTGATACACTGGCCAGAGTGGGAACATGGTGGGTGGGAGAGGGTCTGGGCACGGTGCTGGTGCCCCAGGCTATATCAGAGTCCAAGAACATAGAGCACACACTCCAGCTGGGCCCATGCACGTGGCTCCAACTGTTTTACACCTACTGGTGTCACTCTGCCCAGTGGGTCCCAGTATCTCCTCTCTACAGACAAAGGCACGTGGCACTAGAGAAGGAGCGGTTGGGGACAGGAGCATCTTCCTAGGACTTCCCTGAGAGGGTAGAAAACTTGGTAGGAATCGTCTCCTCTTTGCTCCTAGTCAACACTAAGAAGAGAGAAGAGGCTGTCACATCGATTCCTTTCTTAGGAATCAGTAGTCCTGTTGTTTTCCCATCTGTAAAAGGGGAATAATAACAGTGTCTGAGCGTTAGTTGGTGTGAGGCATGAATGAGTTAAAAGCACATAAAGGCCACAGTAAGCACTTACATGGCATTAGCTGTTATCATCGCTGCTGTCAACATGGCTTATTTCATGACCCCACAATGACTGGTTCTCAGTGGTTGCCTAGAGGAGCCTGGGAAGCCCCTCAGGGCTCACCTAACAGGAGACAGTGCCCAGATGCATTCATGACGCCCCACAGGCTGGGGTGGCACCTGTGCATGGGACTTGCCAATGCTCCGAAGAGCCATTTTCTCTTGTAGGTGAAAGAACTGGGGTTAGAAGGAGCTGGTGGTTTCCTAAAGTCAAATACAAAATGAAAGGCATGAAATGAAACTCTCACCTCCTCTCCAGTCCAGCTGTCTAATTTTGTTTTTGCTCCCCCAAGCTCCTCAGCCAATGGTGGCAACTGGAGGAAACTGGGAGCAGGAAGGACAAGGCCAGTGGGTTCCAGAGTTTTATCCATGAAGAGGAGGGATTTCTCCGTTCAAATGCAGGCTCCTCCTGGTAGTGGATTTTAACAGACTTTTCGAGAAACACCAGAGAATATTGTTACAGTTGCATTTCCATGTATACTGGAGGATACCCTGGAAATGATCCAGGCCTTCTTATCTCGTGGACTTCCTGACAAATTACTTATTTGCTCTGTGGTTTGAGAACATTTTATTTTGCTGCAGGGGTTCTTGTTTATCTCAGAAGCACTGAGCAGCTCTGATGATCCAGAAATGCACATGCCGCCTCTACGGTGTTCATTGAGCACCTACTGGGGCTGGAAAGGACGCCAGGCACTCTCAAAACTCTCGTCTCATTTAAGCCTCATAAAACACCCTGGAGCGGATATCACTCTCCCTTTTAAGGAAATGAAAGCTTAGAGAAGTTATGAAACTTGCCCAAAGTCATACAGTTAAAAATGTCGGCTTCAGGACTCCAACCCAGACTCATTCACCTCCAAACACTGAACTATTCCACTTGTACTGCATGGTTGACACCTTTTTGAGAAAAAGAATAAGGTTCGGGTGCTGCAGGGACAGGTGTCATTGACAATCTGCAGGGCGCCGGCACCCAAGGGCAGCTGTATGGCGTCCTTCCGTGTTCAGAACAGCCCTACTCCTGCCAGGCTCTGGGTCCTCAGGTGAGAGGGGAGGGAACAGCTTCTAACCGCTGTCCAGCACCTTGCAGTTTGCACTCGCTGAAAAGTGGGGGAGTCAGGGCCTCAGCCCAGGTCTCCTGACTCGGAACAACCATGTGCTTTTCACTGCAGGACACCACACAGCCGAAATTTCAAGCATGAAATTTGTCTCCTGGAAAATGTGTCATTTGAGCTCAGTTATGCCATCTATGCCTCCTGTGGGGGAGCAGACATTTGCTGTTTTGCCTGCCTCGTCATTTTCTTTTTTTTCTTAACTTGGTCACAGGATTTTTGACTTCCCTTCAGGATAGGCATGGAGTACTTCTTTGCCGTTGAGTTCAGTCTCCATGAGACCATCAGTCAAGTTCTCTTACCTTCTCCTGTCCGAGGTTTGGGCGTGTGACCCAAGTTCTGCAATGTCTCTCTCTCTGTCTGGAGTCGGAAATTGAAGTGGAGAGGCTAAAGAGTAAGGAAGAGCTGGAGCTGAAGGCTCCTAACAGGAAATCCCAAAGAGACTGTCTGCGACAGTGCCTGCCTGTTGTCTCAACGCAGTTATGAATAACACGCCCCTTCACTCTCCAGAGTGTCCTGGTTGAGATGATAAATTACATGGTCACCCTGACGACCAGCCCACTTCCCAGAGCCTCGATGCCTTCGGAGGTCTGTGTCTTCAGCATCCCCTTCCATTATGGAAGCTGCCTCCTACCTCTCTACTAAGATTTTTTGCATAAGTGAATCAAGTCTGTGTCTTGTGTGCAATAATAACAAAAACTGGAATTGTGTCTCTTGAAATTATTCACCAACATTGAAAATTGAAGAGTTAACTCTATTAGGAAAGAAAAATTGATACATTGGATTTTATTAAAATTTTAAAAAATTGCTGTGTGAAAAGCAATGTTAAGACAATGAAAAGAGAAGCCGCATACTGGGAGAAAATATTGAAAGTCAATTATTTGATAGAGGACTTATGTACAGAATGTGCAAAGAAATCTTAAAACTCAACAAGGAAACAAATAACCTAATTTAAAAATGGGCAAAAGATCTGAAGAGGTATTTCACTAAGGAAATGATAAAAATGGCAAATAATCACATGGAAAGATATTCCCCATCATTTGTCGTTATGGAAATTCAGATGAAAACAACAATGAGATATCACCACACACCTATCAGAATGGTTTAAATTAAAGAAAAACAAACAATA
Organism: Rhinolophus ferrumequinum; assembly: GCF_004115265.2. Taxonomy (NCBI): domain Eukaryota; kingdom Metazoa; phylum Chordata; class Mammalia; order Chiroptera; family Rhinolophidae; genus Rhinolophus; species Rhinolophus ferrumequinum. The sequence continues at coordinate 67,612,200 of NC_046297.1, read as the reverse complement.
ACAACAAGTTCTGGCGAGGATATGGAGCAACAGGAACTCTCACCCATCACTGGTGGGAATGCGGAATGATACACACACTTTGGAGAGCAGTTTGGAGGTTTCTTGTGAACAGGAACACACTCTTGCCATAAATTCCAGCAGTCGTGCTCTTAGTTTTTGCCCAACTGAGTTGAAAACTTATGTCCACACAAAAGCCTGTACATAAATATTTATAGTAGTTTTATTCATAATAGACAAAAAATGGAAGCAACCTAGAAGTCCTTTAAAGGGGGGTGGATAAGCAAGGTGTGGTACATTCACGATATTGAAAGCTATTCAATAATCAGAAAGAGTGAACTATTAGTCCATGCTACCACATGGATGAAACGTAACGCATTTGTAAATGAAAGAAGCTGGTCTGAGAAATACTTCCATTTATATAATATTTTGAAAAAGCAAGACTGTAGAGATGGACAACAGATCACTGGTTACCAGGGCCTTCGGGATGCGGCGGAGTGGCTAAGTGGAGCCCAGGAGCCCTTTAGGACTATACAACTGTCTTGTACGGTTTTGTGGTGATGAATACATGGCACTATCCATTTGTCAAAGTCCACAGAACTTTATAACACAGCATAGAGCTTAATGTATGCCAATTTTTGAAAAGTATAGGGTGGGGGATTTCAAGATGGAATGCAGACTGTGGCCAAAGAATCTTAATCTTTAACTCTCTGAAGAGGATGAGGGGAAAGAGGTGCTGACCCCTGGAACTTTAGGAAGGAATAGACACTGTTAGACGGAGTACGACAGGAAGTGCAATAAGCACTGCACGCTAGTTGACTCAGCTGTCCCTTATGGGGTATGGGTTTAACCATTCTGAAAGCCACTGTAAAGGTGTACGGGGATTATCCACCAACTACATGGATGGGAGGTGGTGGGAACCAGTTTTCTCACTTTGGAGTGGGAGGATACAGATAAGACTAGAATGAGCCATGTGATGTTGGAGTCGGATCTGAGACATCAGTAAAGTCTCGTGTTTAGCTTACTACAGATACAGTGGATAGAAATAGACATAATTCTAGCTATGTGTGTATGCAGGTGCACTTGGTTCTTCTAGCACACACACACATAGATTTCCTAACTCTGCCTTCTGACAAGGTCTACACGCAACGAGGCCCCAGCAGCAACAAGTACACCTAAAACCCAGGTTTTGTTCTCTAATAGCTTTCTCTAATAAAAAGAAAAATGGCAGATTCTGAGGCTGGGAAATAGAATATACAAAATGAGCTGGAAGCATCTTGTACTGCTTAGTTTAAATTGGTGTGCATGAAACCTAGGTGACATTCCAGTCCTAGCACAATGGAGAGAAAGAAATTTCATAAATGTCTTATAAAACAAGCTATTACTGAGTGTCCTAGCGTGGCCTCTGTTGACTGCGTCCCCCTTGCCATGGCAGCCTGCTTCTGTGGGGCAGGAGCAGAGTCTCTCCTGCTAACTTGTTCCAAAATCTACAACTCAGTTGATGAGTTCAGCTTTTCAAGTGACCTAACTAAAATTGCAAGTTCAATAAATGTTATACACCAGAAGAATTCATTCTGGAAAAAGGATCCTGAATAAAACAGTGGGGCTGCAAAGAAAATAATGAGACGACCAAAAGAACGTAGAAAAAACATGTTGAGCCATATGAAAAAAAAAAAAAAGCTAATCATTCAAAGCTATAAAATTTCACTCTATTTTGAAGGGAAGATGTCAGATGCCTACTAGAGAATGAGAGCTTGACATTTTTCTGGTCTTTTGAATTTCTATACAATTCTATTTCAATGCTCTAATTAATATTAGTCCCCTCCCACCTGGCCTGGTGTAATATTCCTTAGCTGAAAGAGCATGGCCTTTAGAACTGGACAGAACTGAATGTATTCCTGGCTCCTCCATTGTCCCGCTGTGTGTCGGGGACATCTGACTGAACCGTGGGCATGATTACAGTTCTCTAACTGCATTGCTGGGGAGACAGATGAGTTCCTGTTTAGTTCACAGTCCTCTGGATCAATGGGAGTTGCGTCTGAGGGGATCCACTCAAGGAATCACCCCTCAGGAGCTTAATCTGCATTGGGCCTTATGAGACGATGAGACTTTGGACTGGGGGCCTCAGCCCGATGCCATGATTGGATGAGACTTGGGGGAGTTTGGGAGAGTCTGGGGGTATTTTGCACACATGGGAAACGTGAATATTTGTGATCAGGGAGCAAATGGTAGTAAACTGTCAGCAACGTGGTCTCCCAACCCTTCTCCCTACCTTGTCCCCCTTCAAGAGGGGCACTTGATGTCTCTTCCCCTTGAATCTGAGCTGGCCTTGTGATTCATTTTGACCAATCGAAGGCAGTGAAAGTGACACTGTGGCTTTTGGGACTAGGTTTTAAGGGCCTTGTAGCTTCTATCTCACTGTCTTAGAGCTGTCGTGGACGCCCCAGCCCGAGGGTTCCCAGTAGAATGCAGCCACACGACCCCCATAAAGTAGCAGGAAGGCCACACAGAGTCCAGCCAACCCAGAGATTAGGAGACAGAATAAATTGTTGTTTTAAGCCACTAAATTTGGGGTCATCAGTTACACAGGAGGAGATAACTGGAATACCTGTAGCTTGAAAGGGTGGGGCTCTGTGATCCATAATCCCAGTGTAAACACAGAGTATGTGGAGGCAGACTTGTACACCTAAGGACAGTAGAGGGCTGTGCTACTGCCTCCCACCCACTGGCTGTGCTGTACACACCTGCACCCCTCTTTCCATATGTTCTAGAAATGTCCCTTCTTAAAAGAGATCTATCAATATACGAATGAAAATAGCCACCTCCTCCCCAAAGAGAAACAACCCCAAAATTCTTTCAGTTACTGCGTCCAGTACCAAATCCATATTTTCTGACTGAATGCCTCCTACTTCTATTTAGGTGTATAGTTCATGGTCTGTCAACATATGGAATTAGTAATAATTTTCACTCCCCTTGACACACCCAGTGTGCAATAGTGGAGGGAAAACAGGAAAAGGATGAGGCCACGGTTATTTCCACTTGGGTGAAAAGGAAGAGAGGGAAGTGGCCTAGATTTGCACAGCCATCCCGATTGGTAGAGCAGTGAGAACGAAGTGTTTTGTCAGTTCAGAGAGTTTCCTGACCAGCCAACTGGCCCGTCCAGTTCTGCTCTTTGCAAGTCTGTCTTTTGTCCACTGTCCTCCGAGACCACATCTGAGTCAGGCCCTGGGAACGATCCCCTCCCCCTCCCAGGCCTGGAATCGCTTAGGCAGCAGCTTCCGTTGCCTCAGAGGCCTGGGAGTTGTGTGGCCACAAACCTGCCTTTGCCAGGACTGAGTTCTCTCCTGCACACAAGTCTCCCTGCCATCTTGGTCATCTGTTGGTGGCTTCAACTTCTGGAAACAACACTAGCTAGGAACCAAAGGCAAGAGCTCTTTGAATCAGAGCCCACGAATCTGGATACACCCTGGACGTTTATGTGGCGTGTGAATGGGTCTCAAAGCTCCGCCCCTTCATGTAGGCCTCAGCTAGGCGCCCTTTGGGTGACTGGTGTGAACAAATAGGCAGACGTACTCTGTCCCTTGCCCCCAGGCTGTAAAGGCGAGCTCAGTGAGAGGGTATTTCTGAATGAGAGTACAAGGGGCCAAACTTCCCCAGTTTCCAAGCCCTTCGGGCCACGATCCTTTCAAACTGCATTTGCCAGCCTCGCTAGATTTATTTGGGTAAGGAACTGGGCTTCTGCAAATTCCCAGGCCTTCTAAGTTTGGTTTGCACGGATCGTGGACAGTTGTCCAGAGGCAGGAAATGCCCGTAAGTAGATGCCTGCCATTTCCTTCCTTCTAAAGGACTGGCTTGGACGGAAGCTTGTCCCTTGACTGCTGTGCGGTAGTGAAGGTTGTGAGAAGGAGACACTTCCTCACCTTCTACCTACTCCAACTCCTCTAAATGCCAATCTTGGGAGGTTCATGGTCTCAGGTTTGAACTCCTTTAACACTTTAACAATTTAACTGACTGCTCTGCTACTACTGCACAATAGGCGCTGCCAGCTTCCAGGTGCAACAGAGGACACCTCACACCTTGCGCCCCACTTGGCCCAGTCACACCTGTATGATAAGGCCTGTGATTTCTGAGCTCTAATTCTGCAGGGACACAGAACTCTTTCAAAAGAACTCAACTCAAAGTAAATGAAGTTGGAAAGAGGGACATGTGTGCTTAAAGTTGAAGGAAATCCAGGACAGAAACGTGCTAGAGGCATACCCGGCTCTAGGGGCTCAGGTGCTGGCGTGTCTCCATGTCCCCAAGAGCGTTTGCCGTTTCCCTGTGTGTTGGCTTCATTCTCAGCTGGGCTCTCTGTGACGGTAGGAGAAATAGTGTCTTATGCACGTCTAGTTTTATAGCCCAGAAAAACGAAGACCATTTATTTCATAGCATTGTTACATCATTTTTCATAGAAAAGTTCTCATTCACCCTGCGTGGGTCTCTCCCTGGTTCAAGGGACATGGTATGACCCCTTTGCCTGGAGAAGGCAGGACCTGGGGACTGACAGTCGGACTGGGCATGAAGAATCCATTTTCCTGGGGAAATACGGGTCTCGATGGGGAAAAAAAACAAACAAAAAAAAACTAAGCGCAATAATAAGTGGTGCCTCGTATGTCTACTAAAGTGGGTGAAGTGTGTGTACATTTTTAACCCGAGTTTATCTGAGGATTCCTAGCTGGGGACTGAGAAGAGACTACCCGGAGAAACTTTCAACCTCTTGCATGCCAAAGACTTCCAGTCATTTCTGGGAGTGTGGTGAGCAGCAGTTACCTGCGTGCTCACAAGAGTGAGCCTCTCTGTTTCCTTCCCTGCTGTGCTTTTGGCTTCCTGACACCTGGGTCCCCATGGCAGAAACCTGCCAGTGTCCATGGAGGAAACTGTCCCCTGTCCCACTGGCAGCTTAGACACTGCCGAGGCCCTCAGTAAAGCCCCGGAAATCCCTTCTCCCCACTGTAGTGCACCCAGACCTTAAAGCACAGATGTTTCATGCTTCCAGTGTCTCCAAGTCTTGGGGCAAGAGTCCCCATCCTAAACTCAGGCCAGGAGACATAGGACGGGGCCGGGGCTCTACTGACAGCCTCGGTGAACAGACCCGAACTGAACTCCAGTCACCGCTCCTCTCCAACACGGGACCTTTGTCCTAGCTACCACATGCGTGTGTTTATAGTTTCTCTTCTTTCAGGCCAAGCGTTTGCTCGGTTATTCCTCAGAGCTATGGATAAATAGATCCCAGGGGACCCTCTGCTGGGTCCTCTCACCTTCTGATCTCATTTGATTTTAAGATGATTGAATTCTCTTTAGACTTTAGCTCCAAAGGAAATTGTTGGCTTCTGGTTGTTTTTAAACCCAGGAAATTACTTGGTAGAGACTCTGTCTTTCGTGCTGGAGCCTAGAAGATGTTCCAAAGTCAACAGTGACATCAGTTCCCTGCAAGCAGCCATGATGAAGTCAGCAGCAGCCAGCCCTGCCCTGCCTCAGATGTGCTTCCAAATTTAAAGTTGTGAGTAGAAATTGCTTGTTTCTCACCAATATTTTTTGGCCGGTTTTCTTTTTTAAAACCCACACGCTTAGTGCTGGGAATATGGAAAATACACCTATCTCTCTTTGAACAAATTGAAAGCGAGAACTCGGCATCAGCTGCTGGTTTGGCTTGTTTATGAAGGGTTTGTTGCAACGAGACCTGGCCTACTCATAAGTCATCTGAGACCCGAGTTCCCGTCCTACTCAGTCATGGCTCTGTAGGGAGAGCTGAGCAAAGCACTGGCATCTTGGATTTTTGTCTGTCATGGTCAACTGGAAGTTGCATTATGTAGTACTTCTTATCTGTGCTCTGGATCCCCACTGTATTTCCTTCTGCTCCATGCTGGCTCCATTTCTGCTCAATTGTTTAATGCATCAAGGCTAAAGTCTCTTGTCTACTTCCTTCAGTCTTTGGAAGGTAGTGTGGTTGCCTCAGCAAAGTATGAACTAAGCAGTTAAAGGAATCTGGAGCCCAGCCCAGGCTAAGTGATCTGGGCGAGGCGTTTAAATGCTCATGTCCTCAGTTTCTTCATCTACAAAATGGGGTCATGGCACCACTGCATGTGGTATCTGGCATGAGACATACACTCAACAGGTCATCATCACAATTAGTATTTTACTGATGAGAACCTTCAGATTTCTTGGTTTTGATATAATATGGAATTTCATTTCATCAAGAATCAGTGGGTAATTATCCATTCACTTCACAGTGAACTGATATTTATCGATTGACAGATATGTGTACTGGACCTTCTTACATGTTATGTTATATAATCCTCAGGTATCTCTCTATTTTAGAGATCAGATGCCGAGTCCCAAATGGTTTACTTGTCTTGCCTAAGGTCATACAACCAGTAAGGATAATAATAGTTACTGTGTTGTGATAGCTTACTGTACGTCAATCATTGTGCTAAGTACTCTACTTATGTTTTATCACTTAACCCATATAGCAATCACAGAGACGTGTTGTTTTCTTCATTTTACAGATAATAAAACTGAGCCTCAGAGAGTTTCAGGAAATTGCCAGGTTAACACAGCTAAGAACTGACCAAACTAACACTGGCGTTCTGTTCTTCTTGATTCTAAAAAGCCCCTGAGCTAGGACTAAAAATCCCTCCTTCTGGCCCCAGATCACCATCTCAACCTGGTAGGTTGGGTCGATCCCCTTCATGGAACCTTGGAAAGGAAGCACGTCTTGCTGCTTGGGTGACAGAGTCAAACAGGAGATCACAATAGAAAGTATGTTGTAGCCTATGAAGTGATCTGCTCGAGAATGGTGTCATCTGTTAGATAAAGGCTTAACCATGAGGAACAGTATAAGTGCCGTGGCAGGGCTAACAGTAAAGATGGCAGTTGTCACGACTGTTCATGAGACGAGTGGTAGTTAAATTAGGACCTGAAGGATGGCTAGTGTTGCATGGGCAATCCCAAAGCCATCCCCAGCTCTTTTTCCCTTTGTCTTCCTTTCCCAACTCTTGTAGGTAGCAATGGCTACGCAGCCCAGTCCGTCCACTGTCATGGAAGAAGTCCCTAGGTAGGACTTTTTAAAAGAGACTTGCCAGCATTCCCTTCAGCTTTCCGTGCCCTCCTTTGCTTCTGTGCTTTTCCTTCTTCTTTCTGCCTGAGATGTAGATGCCAGGCCTGGAGTTGCAGCAGCCCTTATGAGACCATGAGGATAAACATCACAGCACCAAATAGGGAGATGGCAGAGGCTGGTTCCTGAATGGCTGCCAACACAACAGACTTTCAGGCGACACAAATACATCAATGGGTGGTTGTACCCCTGTTACCTGAGTTGTCTTCTATTTGCTACTGAAAGCTTTCCTAACACAGGGAAGAATCAAATAGGTGGTGGCCCACATGATAGTGGAAGGGCTGGTGGAGAGAGGAGAAAAGGGAGCTGAGGAAGCCATCTCATCCCGAACCAAGATACGAGTGCATATGGGCGCCAGGGAGAGGGGTGGCCGCCACCCACCATGGGTGTTCCTTGCTCATTACTCCAGCCCATCAGCGCCGCCAGGTCACGCTTGGCAGGGGATTTCAAAGACTGCGCCTGACCCCCAGAGGGTACTCGTTTACTCCTTCAGGAAGCAGGTCCTAAGCGTGACTCTCTTCCAAACACTGTACTAAGGGCTTCACATGCATGGCCTCATTTGATTCTCCCAGTACTGCTGAGGCAGAGTGCTCAGCTAGCCCATCCCCATTTTACAGATGAGAAAGCCAAGGCATAGAGAGGTCAACACCATGTCCAAAGTGGCTGACCTCAGACTCAAGCCCAGACCTCACTAACTCCTCGCTCTCTGCTCTAATTCCTGTGCTGTACTCCAAATCAAATGTCTGCTCTTCCCTGGAATCTGATTGAATCCACCTACACACAAAATCGTTCCATCTCTTCTTTCTGGTCCCATATGCTTACTTCCATCTACATGAATCAACACAGATGTCTCCATGGGGCTGGGAGCACCCTCTCATAAAGGGACCAGCCTTTATCTGGCTTCATACCCCAGTGCCTAATATGTTGTCTGAATAAATTTTGGGTGGAAAAATGAATTCACTAATTCAATACAGAGGTTAGATTGGGCACAGCCCACCAGAAGGGGCTGTTTTTGAGCAGGACAGTCATGGAATAAAGTCCAGGCTGTAGTCACAGGGAACAAGAATGGGGAGATTCTGAACCTTCTAAATGACCTTTGGCCTTCTAGCAGCTCTTTGGCTTTCGGCACTTCATTATATAAACTTTGATATTAAAACCTCTTCGTGCATGTTGCACTTTTGTTTGATACCTCAACTCCATCCTAAGATTCCTGGATGTGGCAAAATCTAGAAGCATTGCTTTTGATGTGGCTCACGAGTGCTCTGTCAAGTCTGGAACGTTTCTTCCCCCTTTTATGAAAGGTCTGTTGAGGGGAAGAAATAATAATTACATTCCAAACCACACGGAGACAGTATTATCTTATTAATGGCCCAGAGGAATTGTGTACACCCTCAAACCTGGATTGATAACAATTCGTCAAACTTAGTTACCCAAATCTTAAAAAGCCCGTGTGAGTCATGGGGAGCTGTTTCGCACAAGATTTGCCACCTTGATCCGCATGGAAAATGAATTACTAAATATAAAATGCCACTTTGCTCTGACTCACAGTTCTTTCAAGCTGACAGCCGTCATAAAGGGATGCAATCTTTTCTCTGTCTCTAAAAAAATGAAGTCAAGGGTCTGCTGCTTAGTATTTTATCCGCCTGAAGAGGGATCAGAGGTTCCTGGACGCAGACCTCCAGGAATAGGTTTGTCTTTGCTACCTTCCGACACGTTGGAGAAAAGGCCATAAACGGTGTGCTCAGTTTCTAGGAAAGTGACAGCTGCAAACTACCGTCGCCCTCACTTAGGATGCTTCACACACCTAAGTTTGTTTCCTCCCCACAACACATACAAACGATTACATTTGGAAATTAGAACATACTGTGATCCCTCCCTGTCCTCCAAGCTTCTCACACATAATTGTGTTCTATACAGATTACCTTCCATTTACCTAAGCATTTCTGATTGAGTTTATGCAAATGTGCATGCATTTCTCCAAACATCACAGGATGGAGGGTATAGAACCATGAGTGGAGAAGCTCAAAAGGTGTTAAACTATTAGTCAGAAAACCAGAAGCTAAAGCTTAGTTCTTAGTGTGTGTGTTCTCTGCAGGCAGCAGAATACATAAGCATCTTGCTAAGACTCTAAGGGACATACATCTTGAAGAGTTTCTAGTGATAAAGGCATTTGTAAGGAGATATTTACAATGCACTGTATTTGACATTGCTCAGTGCAGTGGCTGACGGCTCAGGCCGGTGTGTGACAAATCCACTTTAGAATCCTGGCTCTGCTACTTACTAATAATGTGGCCTTGGGCACTTAGCTAATCCAAGCCTCTGTGGTGAGTGTGTGTGTGTTTCATTTGAAAAATGGACATAAAATAGTATTTGCCCTGTAGGGTTATTTTTACGCATCAAATGAGATCATTAGTCTCATTTAATACATGAAAGTACCTAGTATTAGTGTTCGGGGAACACACAAAAAAGCACTCGAGGAGTTAACATACTGTTCCTGATACAAGAGATGCAAATTATTTTACATAATATGCTCTCATTGGTACATGCTAAATAAAATAAAATCTCAAAGTGATGTCAAAATTTCACTCCTGACTTTGCCCCTGCAGCTCAATTCTACATGTTTTCTTAATCACAAATTCTCCCACTGTGAGAGTTTCCGGAACCCAATTTCTAAGGGTGTGGACTGTGGGATGGAGCCTTGCAATCTCGTGGTATTCCAGTTTATAGTGTTTAATCCCTATTCCCTTGGCTTTTGTGACTCAGCTCCCCTGGGTCAATTTGTATCTCTAGGCATCCTTTGTCCCCTGCTGCCTGCACTCCTGCTTCTCTGCTCCTCCGCTAAAGGTTTCCGATTCACAGGATCCTGTTCTTAGCCCTCTTCTCTATCTGCATGCTCTTTCCGGATGAGGGAATTTCTTCGGAGACTTTAATTACCACTGGCAGGCCAATTAATACCAAGTCTACATCTCCTGCCTGACCTCGGTCCTAATTTCAGCCCCTTATGTATCCACCTCCCTGCGGGGCTTCTCAAACTAAATAACCCATATCCCCTCCCACTCTACATATTGCTGTGACTTTTCATTCCTCACCATCCCCCGACACTTCTCCCATGGTCCTCAAACTCAGGTGGTAGAAGCCACATGAGGCTGGGAGCCAGGTCAGAAATCTCCGTGTCATCTCTGTCCTTTACCTGTCATAGCCTTCGCCTGTCATATCCAATCAGTCAGAAAGTCCCATCAGTCTTGCTCCCTGAATATTTCTTTAATGCTCACAGCAAAACACATTCAGTGGTCCCGTAATTATGGGGAGTGCTACAGGCTATCGTCCTCCCCAAGTGTTGCCTAATCCCAAATGTAGGAGCCTATTCAATTGTTTTAACTCTAATTTTTCCAAAACTTATTTGTCCCTGTCCTTCAGAACCAGTGTTCTAGAAGCCCCCAGCCTATGGAATAAAGCCGAAGGTTTCTGGCGGGACTTAGATGCCCTTCCAGAATCATGGCCGTCCTCTATCTCTGCAGCCTCACATTTTATCAACCCCTGCTTCACATTTAGTGCTCCAAGAGAACCATCACCAGGCGTGGTGAGCCTATCTTCTCTCCTGTCCCTTCTTTTGACCCGCGTCAGCCAGCACCAGAGAGCTTGGCTGCTCTGCAAGAGGCAACAAAGATCAGAGTTAGTTGTTTGGGCTCTTGAGCCAGACACAAGAGGCCAAATCTGATTGTTCGTTTTGGACAAGAAATCTCTCAGCCTTGGTTCCCTTGGTTGCAAAATGGGGGTGATAGTAATAAATTGGGCCTCCTAGGGTTATTGCGAGTGTTATGTAAGTTCTCGTATGTAAAACACTTAGACCTGATGACTTCTGCGTACATTCAGCTAATATTATCAATCAGTAGATAGACAGCTGCCATGAAAAGGGCAGGGAGTGTGCGTTGAAAACTGCAAAACTTGCTGGGAAGTGCCTCTTCTTGGCTTTTGCTCTCCTCCTTCTCCCTGACTCACCCCCTGGGCACCCAGCCCGGACTGGGAGAGAGTTCAGCCTTCACAGTGCACTTAAGCCCAGCTCCCTGGAGTGTCCATACTTTGCCTTCACAGCCCTGGGGAGGCCTCATGCACAGTCTGCTCAACCTCCCCGAGCCAGCTCTGAGGACGTGGGTCAAATCAACAGGAGCCGATACTCCACCAGCATCACTGCCCACCTCAAGGGGTGATGTGGAGCCAGCAGGGCTTCGATAACCCCCCTGACCTCCACCTTTCCCCTTCATCGGTGTGGTCAGTTGACATTTTTCCAATCTACTGTCCCCTGCAATGCAGACCCAGTTTTAAGATTAAGTCCTTCAGCCACCATCTTCCAGATTGTTGCCCCTACGTCAATGTTTTAAAACTACAAAATATGTTAGTGGGTGTTAAACTCAAGGTAGTGATTAGTTTCCAGATGTTTTTTTAAGAGTTCAGAATGAAGTAGAATGGAATGGAATGGAAAATGAGTGCTTTGCTGAAGTAAGGGTAACATATTTCTGTGTTGTGTAACATTTGGTTCAGTTTTATATATCTTTTTGTGTATTTGTGTGTATGTATACATATGTATATGCATATGAGTACATATGTATACATGTACATATATGTGCATATTGGAGCATGATGGCAAATGCATTTTTTACTCTAGCTCATTGGACAGGGCAGTTTAGAAAGCACCATCTTAAGCCCTTCCGATATTAAAAAGTGTTGGAGACCAACTGCCTGGAATTATCCGCAACTCTCTTTTTCTCAGCTATGAAGCCCTTTCAACTAAAACAAAATAAAAACCCTCCCTGACAGTTTTCCTCCTAAGAGCATTTCAGTCACATCATGTTTAGGAACGTAGAGACTAACCTGTGTTCACAGCCCGTCCCCACGGGTGGAGCCATCTGGCCTCAGAGACTAGAGCCATGTGTGTTCTGGACACAGGAACAGCGATTTCTAGTCACAGAGGGTGATAGACTACGGACTTCCTGCTGGGCTCTCAGGGAACTGGCAGGTCCACTGTGCGTGGTGACACACTTGCCGATCAGGAAATATGGAAAATATTTGAATGGATTTACTTTTCTTCTGCTCCCATCCTAAGACACCGCACCCCACCCCTCCACACACACACACAAACGCAGCCACGTGCAGTTTTAGCCCTGCTCCCTCGGCATATTCTTTTCCTTCTGGGTCAGTGGTTTTCAAAGCATTGTCAGTAACAGAACCTCTTGTTTCAAAGGAAATCTTTATCAGAACCCCAACATATGAGACAGATAAAAACAATAAATGGGTTCCTAGAGCATTTATTTACATGTCCATTGTTTGATGGAGGGAAAATAACTACCATAGTTTTGCTTTTCTTAAGAACCCGTGCGACTTATCTTCAGAGCCTGGTTTGATAAATGAGTACTCAAGAAACTCTGAGGAGATAGACACTGTCCATCCCTTAGTATTCTAAAGCCGAGCAGGGTACTGTGTGGGCAGTGGTTCCTGAGAGCTCTATAGCCCTGACTATCGTTATTCGTTACACGTCTGCTTTCTCTAGCTGAACAACCTTGGGCAAACCATCCAGCTTCTTCGGGGCTTTATTTCCCTTCTGTGAATCACCATGCTCAGACTGGAGAGTCCTCAACCCCTTTTAGGTTCCGTATGTTCAAAGGACGATCCGGCCACTCTTCTTAAAACCAATACTGTGCCCGTCCTTGTCAGAAGGCCGTGGTGCAGGGTGGAGTCTGTGGTCACTGCAGCAGGTCTTTTCTAGTTGTTTGATTTGATGATCCACTGAAAGAGGCTCAATGTGTCTTTTTAAGTAACTTTTACAATATGTAACTATACAACCAAGAAACTCATGTTCACATGTGTCATTGAGGACTTATAATAACAATATTAACCGTAGCAAATTTTTAAATGCTTGATAGTCTGTCAATGCTCATATCCATTATTTCCTTTGATTCTCACAGTCACCCTGTGTCTCTATTTTAAAAAGAGAGCACAGACACAGAGAGAGGGGACTTACTGAAGTTGTCCAGCCCAAAGAAGCTGAAGCGGAGACGGAGTGCCAAGTGGGGGCCCCAGTTTAGAGAGCTTTGGTCAAGGAGTCTCCATTTTATTGGGTCCACAGCCCACGTACATGAAAGGGGTGAGTTACCTAATCAAGAGACATAGGCCAGGTGAGCAGTTCTTGCAGGACCCCAGAGAGAGCCAGTGACGACTGCCCTGAGGTCATGGCAGCGGGTGGACAGAAGGCAGCAGATATGAGAGAGCATTTCACTCTTTATCTTTCGGGGAATCCTGACTCCGGCAACCCAAACCTCTTTAGTTCACCCCATGAAGAAGCACAGGATAGCTCCCACGTAGAATTCAGCCTCCCTGTGCATGTTAAGTTTCAGAGGGCACAAAGAAGCCCCTTCTCCCCTCCTCTTTCTTCATAGAACCTTTTCCTTCGGGCTCCATTTCCAACTTTCTAATGGTTCTCATGAGTATTAACTACATCGGGGTCTCTCATTCCCAACCTCGTGCTGGAAACTGGAATCCAAGAGGCACGAGAAGGTTTAGGTCAGTTTTGTGAAGCTGCCAAATCTGATGGGCTAAATGCTCATTCTATTTATGTTATGTGTTTCAAAGGTCCATGTTCGTTTAACTGTGAAAACTGAACTATTCCCAAGTTATTTGAAAGGACAAAAGCTGCATTGTGGGCAGCAGACTTTGTCCTAAGCCTGAAAAGCAGCTAAGGAGTAAAATGATCTTGAATTTCTTAGGGTCCTACGTCAAGGGAGCAGCAGGTGGAGGGTGGGGGTCTGATCACATGCTAGAGTTGAAAGTATGAGGGACGGATCTGTGGGTGCCCTGGAACAAACCGATGCTGGTGCACTGGCTTCAGGCCACTTCTGCCTCAGAAAGAGAGGCAGAACCTTCACCGCCACTTCCACTTCTCTGGTGCTGTGGCAACAGCGGTACATGTCAGTGGTCACTCCATCGGACATCTGCGATGTGTTGTGTGGAAATCAACAAAGACCAGCCAAATGGGAATGAGCAAAGGCTGCATTTTGCAGAGACTCAAAGGCAGGCAGAGGAGTGGGAAAGCTTTATAGTGAAGCAAAGGGAAGTGTGTACCCCGATTGGAATCTATCGCACGGGGAAGCTGGAAGTGGACAACCCGGAAATGGTGTCCTATATGATTATTTCAGGGTGCATATTTGGCGTTCTCTGGTTGGTCCTAAGTTGGAATCAGGGATAAAAATGAGGGAAGCTGTCAAGTATTAATCAATCCCTGGCAGCCATTTGGGGCAATTGTCATAGAAGTTATTCTTTAGCTTCCCGGACTATTAATAGGGACGGTGGTCTGGTTACTAGAGATGGTATGACAGTCCTACAACACTGACTGATGGCCGGCTGGCTTCCTGATGGGTTATTACGGATAACGGATGGGCTTCTGGGGCAGGTTGCTGCAACTTTTGGATCCGAGTTTTACTTTCACGGATGGTCTGGCCATTGTCTGTTTGTATGTTCAGTGTCTCCGTCAGATACCAAGGATGCACCCTATGAGGAACTTGGGGTCTATTTGGAGACACCAGTGTGCACAGGGTCTGACAGTACTGGGTACTAGACGGACGTGCAAGATCAAGCAAAGGATAAAGGAGCATTGCATCCATCCCTTGCAAGTTCAGGAAGGTTTCACAGAGCAAATGTTTAAACACAAACTTAAAGGAAAGGAAGGACGGTGCGCAGTGGTCATTTCAGGGAGGATATTCCAGGATGGGCGCTCGTGTAAGGAAGTCTGGCATGTTTTATGATACCCAATAATTTAGTAATGTTGAGTTTTACATGCAAAGGAGGTAGGGAGGGGAGAAACTGAGGAAAGGACCTTCCAAGCTCAGCTGAAGAGCTTAGATTTTGCCCTGTGCTCGTGGGGTCCTCTCAGGGCAGTGGGAAGGGGACCGAAAGGAGGGAACGCATATGAGAGCTACTGAGCGTGGCTTTACTTTACTGAAAAAGTAATCCCAAGTAAAAATGTCATATGTTTCCCACTGACATGTAAACACCGATAAAGGAGAAGGTTTGATGGATGGAGGAGAAGATAATGTGCTTGGACACAGTGAAGTAGGGGTGCCCCACTGAAGGCCAGCTGGTGGAGACATCCTGTAGTCAGTTGGATTCATAGGGCTGAGTCTGGAAACTCACACTGGGGAGGTGTCATAAAATAAGGCAACTTCTGGGCCCTTCAGGCTTCCACAGCCTGTGTTCTGGGGCTGGTAGGAGGACAGGGAGAGGAGACAGGCTGGCTGGAGGTCCAGAGCAAGGACCTGTTCAGGACGTCAGGTGAGAAAGCCAGAGTCTTGCAAGATGGAGATAAGATCTGGAACAGGTGGACACAGTCACCAAGGCAGAGGCCCAGGTGGATCAGGTGGGTAGGACTAGCCAGGTAGGAATGGATGGATGTTGACAGAGCAGCACCCAAGGAATGGGGACGGTGCTGATGGAGTCCGAAGGAGCATCTGCTTGGAGGCCCAGCTCTAATTCCTTCTCAGTGCAGCGTTGGCTCGGCCAATGCTAAGATCTAAAGCATTCCAGACAGGCAATCTCCGCATCTTAAGGTTCCACAGGGCTTTGGAAATTTTAGAGCAGGAAGGTTGTGATGTGGCAAGGCTACTCAGTGATTCTTGTTGCAGAAAGTTCTCTTATCCAACCCCCTGCATTGTCAAGTCCACAGAAGTGGGCCAAAGGTGAAGTCAGCCTGTGATGTAGTTGAAACAGAGGACTCCGTTGATTCCAGAGGAAGCTATGAAGCTGGGAGGCCCTTTCGAGGACCATGTGTTTAGCCTTTGTTCCCCCACCTCAAGCAGTGATTGGATGTGTTTCCTGCAGGGCAAAGAAAAATCCCCTAGTGGGACCCATCTGTGTGCTGTCAGCCAGCAGCGTTCCCAACATCTGGGGCTATGCCATCACCTCCAGGACAGGACCTGCTCTGCCGCGTCCTGCCCAACAGGAGACAGGGTGATTAGACAGATTATCTGTACTCCAGAAATGAACAGCGAAATAGGATGAGGGCCAGCCTGGTGGTAGCAGAAGGACACACAACACATTTGACAGGAAGCGGAACCAAGAGAGGAACAGAATGTGAGGACAGGCCTGTCGCCTGAGGGATGGTTGAGAGGACTGGCGATGTTTGCTGGGA
The DNA here is from genome assembly GCF_004115265.2 of Rhinolophus ferrumequinum. Lineage (NCBI taxonomy): Eukaryota > Metazoa > Chordata > Mammalia > Chiroptera > Rhinolophidae > Rhinolophus > Rhinolophus ferrumequinum. Next base: position 67,595,875 of record NC_046297.1, on the reverse strand, counting down.
GAACTGAAGACTGAGAAGGGATGTGAGGCCCACCTGTAGATACTGAGGGGTGGCGTCTGGAAGAGGGGCCAACAAATCCCATGGCACCTCGAGGGTTGCACCTGGGTAAAGAACTTTCTAACAGGTTGCCAAAAAACGGGGTGCTGCTGATGCTGCAAGCATCAGTGGGAAGTGGAAGCTTGCTAGGTCCTTAGCCTCCGCAGTCACCCTGTTCCTCTGACACACGCAGCTGCCCTGACGCAGGCCGGTAATTAATTGCCCCTCCGTGGGCCAATGGGAGGACAGTGAGCGTGATTACGCCGAAGGCCGTGGTTCTCAAACCCAGCTCCATATTGAAAGCTCTCGGGAGCTTTAAAATACAAATGAAACCCAGTCAGGCAAGATAATCCAGGAACACAAGATAAGGCTGGGCCATTCGTATTTCTTAAATGCTCCCCAGATAAATTTTATCCCGGGGTGGAAACCCATTGGGTGAAGGTGTGTCTGCTCACAGCAGTACCTTTGGTGTGAGAGGAAATGAGAAGGGTTATTGTAAGAGGAAATGAAGACACTTCCTATTGCATAAGACCAGCAGGAAATCACGAATTCCCAGGGAGCTGGCTGCAGTAAAATGCAGCAAGTAAACTGATCATTAGAAGCAAGACTTGTGACACTAATTTTAACTGTACTTGGTCAGAGGGTCTGACACCTTGTTTTGGCAATGATGTCTAGTGCTGTATTGTAGTAAAATATGTCACACAGCTAAATGGGAAGAGAGTGTCTTTAAACTTTCCTATTTAACAGGGACTGTTCTCACAGCCAGCCCTTCAGCTCGCCTGGGTTCTAATATGCTGTTAGGTTGTTTTGGGAACAAATGTAATTATACATATTAAGGAAAACATGGAGATAAGTATAAATATGGAAAATATAAAAAGTATAAAAAGAAAACAAAACTTTTGTCTTATCCCACCATACAAAACTGGCCATTTTTACACGGTTGCCATGATATATACAGATACCACACACACAAACACATCTATCTGTCCATCTATCTAAACTTCTATCGATTTGTCTGTATATGAGACACTGTACTAAGCACTTTTGATGTATTTTTTTTGACAACACCAAATAATTCAACCAAGCTATTTCACCGAATATGGCAATAATTGTACTCACCTCGTAGGGTTGTTGTGTGTTAACGTTAGTTAATACACAGAAAATGCTTATAATAGTGTCTGGCGTATACTAAAGTCTCAATAAATGTTGGGAAGAGAAAGGAAGGAAGACAGAAAGAGAGAGAGAGAAGGAAGAGGGGATAAGGGGATTTGCTCAAGTTAGAGACAGAGTGAAGGTGGGGACTTAGAGCTGGGTTTCTTAGCCAATGCTGCTGACGTGTTTGGCTGGATGATTCTTTCTTGGGGGTGGGGGGTGCTATTCTGTGCATCTTGGGTGCTGAGCAACCCAAGCATTCCTGGCCTCTGCCTGATCAGTGCCAGCTGTGCCTCCTCTCCAGAGCACGACAATCAGCAATGTCTCCAGACATTGGAAACTTGCCCCTGAGGGCAGCAGAATCACCCAGTGAGAACCACTAACCTGGATCCATCATATTCTAATTCCTGGTCTTTCAGCGAACAGATATATTTTAAACAAATTCACGCGTCAAAAAACACAACTGAGATCCAAATACGAATGCATTTTACATGCTGCCTTTCCACTTAACATCCCATTGCGGTCATTTCCTCACATCATTAAACATTCATTATAAATGCCATTTTTGGTATCTGTAGTCTTCCTTTTCTTTAACATACTGTCATTATTTTAATGACCCCCTCTTGTGAAATAGGTTGTTTCCACATTTTGCTGTTATCAAAAAAATCGCCCTCCAAACACGCACACAGACACACACACACGTGCACACACGTGCACACACCTATGCAAACACATACATGAGCACCCGTACACACATGCACACACACACACGCACGTATAAGCCTGTTTCCTTGTCCACATTTCCACCTCTTTTCCTTGGGTAACTTTCTAGGAGTAAAACTACTGGAACAAAGTGCTCAAGGTTCTGAAGAGTCCCGATAAATACCATCAAACTGCTTTCCAAAACAGCTGTCCAAATTCACACACCACCAGCATTCAGGTCAGCATCTAAACTGCACTGGGCCTGGGCATCCGCCTGGTTTTGATTTGTACTCACTGAAGGGGTTCTTTTCCCCTAAAATTTCTTTACTCTAAAAGTAAGAAAAATGAAGAGTTAAAAATAAAACAGGACACACACTGAGTAATGGACCCGCTCAGAGTCACCCATCCAGGACGGATATCTGATTCCCATTCACTCAAGGAGTAATGACCAAGTCTTGTATAAACAAGACTTTTGGAATATTCTAGAATCTTTGCAGTAGGCAGAAAAATCTGCTCTCATTTCTTCATTTCAGTGGAAAACTTTTAGAAACAGAAAGGGAGCCATGATCTGCTGTGGGCAGCTGTGAAACCCTGCATCAGTGATGGAAACTTCTGGACCCGGGTGTCCCGTTTGCACCTGGGGTGTGGATCCCAGCATCTCTGTGGACTCCTCCAGCCAAGATGCTCTCGGCTTCTTGGACTCCAAACCCTTAGTTATTCTTCATACTTTTGTGAAGATCACATAAGCTTCTTCAGCAGTGTAATCAAGGCTCAGAGGACTTGAGCTAACAAAGAAGATTGCCTCATCCAAATGGGCTTTTTAGCACAACCCGATAGAGATGCACCTACTTTTTGGATTGTCTTTTGATCAGCATTATGGGCTGAATGTATCCCCCTAAAATTCATATGCTGATGTCCTCACCCCCAGTACCTCAGAATGTGACCGTTTGCAGATTAGGTCTTTAAAGAGGTAATCACATTAAAATGAGGTCCTATGGAAGGGCCCTAGTCCAGTTCGACTGGTGTCTTATAAGAAGCGATGAGGACACAGACACAGAAGAAAAACCATGTGAGGAGGACACAGAGAGGAGTCGTCCATGTACAAGCCAAGGAGAGAGGCCTTAGAAGAAACCAACTCTGCCAACACCTTGATGTACGACTTAAAGCTTCCAGAATTGTAAGACTATAAACCTCCATTGTTTAAGCTGCCCACTCTGTCATACTTTTTTATGGCGGCCCCAACCAACTAGCAACTTCACAGACAGTCATTGGACACTGTCTTAGTTCGAGCCTCCATGTGAGCTGCTGTGGGGGATAAACAAACACTGCCCCTGTCCTTCAAGAGCTTAGAGTTAAGAGAAGATTTTGTAACATATACAATTACCTAGAATGTTAGGCATAAAGTTTTTTTTTAAAAAAAGCCTATTGTAAACAGCATCCAAGGACATCAATGCACGGAGACAAGTGTAGCAGCAAGCATTCCATAGCACTGAGAGTGCGCCAGGCGCTTTTGTAAATGCCTAGAATGGCGTTAACTCATTGGATTCTCAGAGTGCCCTTCTAAAAGTGGCACTGCCATTAAACAACTTGCCCAAGATCCCATAGCTCGTAAGGAGAATTGATGAGAGGTGAGCTCCACCAGCTGGACCCGGAGACTGTGGGCAGAAAAGCTATCCATGGTGCTTCTCCCTAGCTGGAGAGTTAGGAAGAGCAAACTTCCAAAGAGTCAGGAAGGACAGATCCCCCCAGACAGATGAATTAGATCCCCTTAAAATTCATGGGCTGAAGTCCTCACCCCCAGTAACTCAGAGTGTGACTGTGTGTTATGCTACAGTGGGCTTGTGAGTTATGTTAGAGAACCTGAACATAACCAAGTAGGCAAGAGAGGGCTAATGAACAAATTTGAGCAGGGGAACCACATGACCAAAATTGCACCCTAAGAAGATGAATCTGGTTGCAGCACCGAGTAGGAGGGAGGAGGAGCTGGAAGTAGGGGCAACAAAGATAGGTGGTCAGTGCTCGTTAAGGGTTACAGCAGCGTTGCAACGATTGGATGGATGGTGGGCATAAGGTAAATGCCCAACCTATATGGAGCTGACACTGTTCTCATCCTCACACCAACCCAGGACGGCAGAGCTGCCTTCCCAGTTAACAGTCGGGGAAAACCAAGGTGAGCACAGAAATTGGTAAAGCATATTGTCGAACACATGTAACAATTAAGCGTAAGAAGTCACTACTGATTACTACTTTGTGTGTTTACGATGGTAGAGTTGAAAATAACAAGGAAGATACAGAATATTTTATAAGAAAAGTGTCTGAGATAATTTGTGCCTCATGAAGAGAATTGAGATAAAGAATACATTTAGACCTTGTTAGAAAAATGATTAGTTGAGTGTGAATATTGGAAATGAATATGAACAACAGAAAAGAGAACTAGTCATCTTCACACAGTGAATATATATTGTGCACAAACTCTGTGGGAAGCCCTCTTCTAGGCACCGACGATCCAGAGGAGACAGAAAAGTCTCTTTCCACTTGCAGTTATTAATTTAAATTGAAATGTGTTCTTATAATAACTGTGGTTATCTGTGGCAATGCTGAGACCCACTTCGGATTTTCTTTCTAGACATAAGTGGTGCATATAAACCTTAAATGAGGTCCTGCTGGCCATGGAGAAAGAAAACCTTCTCCATGAGAATCCAATTTTACTGTCCTTAGCAATTAATGTAGCTGGCATGTGACACACGTCTTCTTCCCATGGGTTTAACAGGCAGGGTTGCAAAGAGCTGAGCTTTAACACGCAGGCACAGTTGAACACTGGGTGGTGACAGGCAGGTGTGGAGCGGGGAGCCCTGGGGAAGACCAAATTTCAGAATGGGCTCAGATGTGGATTTAAGGTCCATCCTCTCATCTGTGCTGAGCAATCGCAGACAAGTCAGTTACCTTCTCTGAGATGCAGCTTCCTCATCTGCAAAAATCACGAGTTCACGGGGTTACTATGAAAATCATATTTGATAATAGATATCATCACCCCTTTGTAGGAGTTCCCCACTGACCATTCATAGGTGTTCAAGTACTGAGTGCAGACCCCTCAAATATGGTTCTTATTTCTCCCAGTGTTGGTTAAGCTCTAGGAGGGCATTTCTGGGCCTTATTTATCTTTGTGTCCCCTAGTATTATACTAGGAACATGGTCATTTCTTTACAAGTATTCCGTAATTGAAGTAAATGAAATGAAATTGGATCGGATTGACAATCTAACATGATACAGCTAGAACACAGTAGAAGACACCATCTCATCAAAGGCTTGTTTTCTTGGCTTCTACAGAAATATCATAGAAATTCAGATGAGAGGGAGATTAAAGCAGACTGAGCAAGCATTTATTGGGATGTGCATTCATTGAACACCTGTTTGTGCCCAACACCCTGCCAACCCTTCTCCCAAACATTATCTCATAAACTTTTTTAACACACAGAGAAAAAGTATTACTACATGCATTTTACAAATGAGAGCCCAGGGGTTCAGAAAAGCAAAGTAACCTGCCCAAGGTGACCCAGGGGAGGTGTCCAGGTAGAGGAAGAAGCCAGCTCCCTAGGCTCCTATTGCCCGCCCCCTCCCCTCGTATTCAGCCCCAGGCTGGGTGGGGGTAGGGGTGGGAGTGGGGACACCGCTGCGGCTTCCCTGTGATTTCTCTTTTGTTTCCTCTGCCACATTGGCTGAGCTGCAATCACCATTCCAGTTTTCAATTACAGCCTGCAAGCCTGTGCTTTGAAAAACATAATTTATTTTCCAAGTCAGACCAAACAGAAAACACAATTGTGTGTTTAAATACTAATTAACCTTTCACAGCTGTATGATTCTCTCTCTCTCTCAAAAGCATTGAACATGTAGGACAGTTCTTGTCACTTTCTTTGGCTCCCACCTGGAGGTCTGCATAGCTATGTACTGCTGACCTGTACTTGAGTTCAAGTTTTAGGAAGAGGAGACGGCCATGGATAGAGTCGGTCACTAATGTGCTTTGCTCTCTGCGTCGAGAATTCTCAGCTCAGTGAGACTCCACATGCATCTAATGCCCCATGCATCTTTCGATAAAAGAAGAGATTCATCTTAAAAGCCTCCTGCGGTCCCAGTATCCCCTGACATAGTGGATTTTGTTTCTTTCCCCTTAATGCCTAGCGTTGGGTCTCATAGGGCATACGCATCTATGCAGGTGATTTAGATAAGGTCCAGTAGGTGGCGCTAGAGAACAGCCACGCTGTCCTGTGAGGCGCAGGTGGCCCAGACCGAAGCCAATACCTGGCTGTTGACCATCGTATTGTGTTGTTGAGTCTTCAGAATGCAAATCACGAGTATGATCTTGGCTTGGGGTGTTGGGAGAAGAATTCCTGTGAAGTAACTCTCCCAATTCTGAAAGATTAAGGCCAGACCAGAGTTTGCTACTTCACCTAAGCTCTGGGAATATTCTTCCATGAAAAGGAAAACCAGTAAAAGAGACAAAGAAACTTCTGCAGTGTCACAGGTAATCATCATAATCCTAAAGGCTCAGTTATGGGTTTAAGTATGGTGCTCCCTCCCTCCTTCCCTCCTTTCTTTTTTCTTTTTCTTTCTTTCTTTTTTTCTTTCTTTCTTTCTTTCTTTCTTTCTTTCTTTCTTTCTTTCTTTCTTTTTTTTTTTTTTTTTTGTGACTGAGGATCCAAATAAGGTCAAGATATTGGGATGGGTAAAATGTATCAAACATCAGAAGTTTGATACATTTTACATTTTCTTATTATTTTAGTATACTTTATTTTTAGACCAGCTTTAGATTTTTTAAAAAATGAGATGTATTACAAAGTGTGCCCACATAGGTATATAGTTCCCCTATTACTAAGATCTGACATGGCTCATTGCTTACAATCAGTGAACTGATATGTGTACCTTATTGTCAACTAAAGTCCACCGATTATTCAGATTTCCTTCCTGTTTAAATAACGTCCTTCTGTTCCAGGATACCACGTTACATTTAGTTTGCATGTCTCCTTAAGCTCCTCTTGGCTGTTTCTCAGACGTTCCTTATTTTTCATGACTGACAATTTTGAGTCTGTTTTGTAGGATGTGCCATTATTGGAATTTGTCAGATGTTTTTCTCATGATGAGACCAGGGTTATGGGTTTTGAGGAGCTGTTATTTCACTTGTTTTTGGCCATTTAGGTTCCCTCCCTCCCTCCTTCCCAGCTTCCTTCCTTTCGTCTCTTTCTCTGTCTCTCCCTCCCTTTTTCCTTCCTTCTGTCTTTCTTCCTTCCTGCCTTCCTTGTTCCTTTCCTTCCTTTTTTCAACACAGCTTTGTCTGATAAATAAGTGAGTCCCTGCATTCCAGGTGTTTCTGGATGAAGAAATAGAGAACAGATGTACAAATTCAATACAAGGTGGTAAATTACCTAGAAAGGAAAACCCAAGGAGCTGCTGTAGGAGCCCCAGGAAGGGACACCTCCCAATGTACAGGCCGTGGTGCAGCTGGCCAGGCTCTGATCACAGGAAGAATGGGAAGTTGAGTGACAGGCAGTGGCCGGGTGGCAGACAGAGTTCTGGGCAGGAAAAGATGCCTGTGCAAAGAAACCATGAGGACAGTCGTCTCGGTGCATTGGGGATGCAGCAAGCAGCTAGTAGCTGAGAGTGGCTGGGAAATAAACTAACAAGAAGGATGGCGCATTAGAGTTCTTCGGAGAAACAGAAACAATACGCTGTGTGTGTGTGTAAACTATGGCTGATAAGTCCAAAATCTGCAGGCAAGGCCGACAGGCTAGTGCCCAGGGAAGACCTGCTGCTGCAGTCTGAGTCCAAAGACAGAACTCCTTCTGTCTACCAAAAGAACTCTTTCTTCCTTGGGGAAAGTCTGTCTTTTGTCTACACTTGTCAACTGATTGGGCAAGGCCCACCCACACTGTGGAGGGTAATTGGTTTTACTCAAAGCCTGCTGACTTTGAATGTTCATCTCGTCTAAAAAGAACCTGCACAGAAACATCCAGAATAATGTTCAACCAGATATCTGGGTGTCGAGTCCTAGCCAAGTTGACACATAAATTAACCACTGCAGATGGGGAGAGGGCAGGGAGGTGATGCTAGCAGCAGAGCGGCAGGGTTAGAGAACCTGGTTCAGTGCTAACCCAGCAGGCACGGACAGTCCCCTGGGCAGAGGTTGAAAGGCAACTGACCTTCATTAAGCAGTGTGGAGGGTGGACTAGCTGGAGCTCTATGGGGCAGAGAAGGGGGTTCAGGGGTGGATGTTCTGACTCACTGTCTCTGTGACCTTGACAAGGTCATTTCATCTCTCTGGGCCAGCATTTCCAAATCATGAAAGCAAATGGGTTGGGGGGAGCAAAATATTGGTGGGGGACAGAGCTAACTTTATTTTTAGCAACAGACTATATGCCATGCACTAGGGTAGGAAACTTACGCCCATTCATTAAAAGCATAAATAATGGGCCAGGCACTGGGAAAGGTGATTGAGATGCACTGACTCATTCAACAGATTATTTATCAAGCACCAACCGTCAATTCAAGTACCCCTCACAAAATGAGGTTGTCATTATACCCGTTTTATGGATGAAGAAACTGAGGCTCGGAGACCTTTAACAGCTTATTCAAAGCCCTCCTACGAAGTGTGGGGGGGTCAGATCCCAGCCCAGATTAACCAAGTTCCAGGGCTTGTCCCTCTGTAACTTGGGACCCCTCCCCACATCTTCTATGACTGCAGCGTCTTTGCTGTAGGGCCCGGCTACCTTAACACAAGCCCTCAGCCAGCGTCTGGGGAACCTCAATCCTAGCACTGCTGTTCCTGGTGATAAATTTCTGTGTGGGCTCTGGCTCCAGGTCCTGATCGAGTTATCAATGACTGTTCATTTGCAACCTCTCCCAACCTGACTGCTGATTCATTTCCTGGGCTGATCACACAGAAGTCAGTTGTGTGGGGATAGAACTTGGCTCGCAGAGCTGAACCTCTCCAGGGAGTGCTGCCTCAGCAAGGCCATCCTTCGACACAAAGCGATGACTCAGGGATGCATGAGCTTTGGAGGAAGAGCGAAAGGCCTGTTACACCTGTAAGGGCAGTGCAGGGCAGAGGGAGGAGCAAGCACTGCATCCAGAATCAAAAGCAGAAAATGTAGTTCAAGATAGTCATAGAGCACGGACTATGTGCCCGGCCACGTGCCAGATAGGGAGTGAAGTAGGAAGCCACCCTGCCCTCAAGGAGCCCACTGTGCCCTGTAGTTCCCACAGAAATAGACACAGCAGCAAATCAGTGCCACCTGGGAGCCGGGCGCTTTCTGACAACCAGAGCAGTTGTGCAGGAGCCTTCGCACGTTGTCTGGCTGCCCTCCCCATGCAAACAAGAACTGCATTCTGATTCTCACTGCAGACAGCCCGGATGTGACAAAACACACCTGCTACACTAAGAACGGGATACTCATCAAGGAAAGCAATTGCCTGTTCACACGCGTGATATAATGTGTAACAAGAGGAATCACATTGCCCTGAGAAGGATTCTTAGTTCGGGGTGCCAAGTCCCTCCTTGCTAGTCCAGTGATGTCACAGATAACATCCCAAGGGGCACATTAGGAGACCAACAGAGAGGGCGGAATCTGAGCCAGGCTTTCTGTTCCTTTGTGGTAGAATGTGGCTTAGGGGTTAAGTCTGAGCTGCCGTTATCCCTTTCTTCTCCCTGGACTCGTCTAGGGAAACGCACAGGAGCTGTCAGATAGGATGAGACCCTTGTCTCTCTCCTTTTCTTCCATCCATTCAAGTTCAATGTCTCAGTTCCCTTCTCAGCGCACCTTGCCTGCCGTATTAGTTCATACCTTGTACGTGTGCCAACAGCGTGGGCAGCGTTTTTGTTCCCCATCAAACATGGTGTTACCGTCTCTCTCCATCGGGATGGACGGGCTGCCGGGTCATCCCTTCTCCCACCCGAAATACTCGGAGGCCCTGACACCACGGGGGCTACAGAAAAGGGACACAGGGATTAAAAGGGGAACGTGGTCAAAGTGTGGCATTTCCGGGGGAGAGCCGTTTTTGGCACGTTCATGCAAGAAAACCAGTGGAATTTGCCATTTTGTTACTAAACAGAGACTAGAGTCCTTAGTAAACACGCAGGCGATCCACGTAGGCCTTGAAACAGTCTTCGCTCGGCTCAAAAGTTAAATTGAACGGTAGAGGTAACAGGAAGGGTAGGAAGAATGCTTTCTGACATTTTGTTTTTAAAAAACAATACTGAGTGAGTGCCTAGATGAACCAGGAAGAGGAAACAGATGATGGGATTTGTTTTCACCAGGAGGCGGAGGTTCAGGAGAAGTGCCAGCAGTTTCCCGTTGGGCGCGCAGGAGTTCCAGGTGAACCACTGGGTGGTGGACAAATTCTGAGGACGGCTTCCCCGAGATTCAGCTCGTGGCACCGCGAGGGAAGAGTGGGTTGGTCTGGTCGTCGTGCCCGTGAGGAGATTGCGAGGGTACCTGATCTGGACACACAGACGTTCTGTGTGAATGGCCGTGTTCTCTTTTGTAGTCATGACCTTTGTCGTGTGAATACCCGCCATCACTCGAGTGCCAGCTTTGTCAGAAACAGCGACGTGACTTCGAGCAGGTCACCTGTGCTGCTTTGTCCTGAGTGTCCTCCACTGGGCGTTGAAGGCATGGAGCTCCACGCTCTCTGCAATGCCTTCCAGCCTGGTCGGAATCTAACGCATCTCCTGAGCGTGTTCCGTGTGCCCGACCCGTGGTTGGCATCGTCACCCACACCCTCCGTGGTCTGGAGCTTTAGTGAAGCAGGCGACACAAAGTGACTTTGCATGTGAAGCACGGTGTAGGACCTGTCACAGCAAGGGGAGGCATAGTCCTGTGAGAGCTCTCAGAAAAACGGCCAGGGATTTCAGAAAGTGACAAAGTACAGCATGAGAGACTTAGGTTCGCTACAAAGAGGGACTCAATGGCAGAGTAGGCCCTAAAAGATCTTTCCAAAGTAAATGATACCACTTGCAAATTTTATTGGCCATGAAACTGAAGTAGAAATATGTTCAATAATCATATAGAAACATTTTTTGTTACTGTTGACGGGAAATCTTCAGAAGTTCGCTGTCCATTTATTCTTTTGTGTTAAAGGGAGAGGTTGGATTCGGGGATCTCACCATCCTTCCCTTCCCTAACCAGCTATAAATGACCCTTTGAAATGACTTTGGAGGAAGGGGAATTCATTTCATTTCATGCATTCATGCAGTCATCCCACTGTCCTTTCATTCAACAAACATTTGTTCATGGGCTGCGTTCTCTGCAGACCACGAGAGATAAATTAATGAGTAAGACAAACCTGCTATCCTAGAGAATAGCCAGAGTAGATGAATTGTCATTAGATTCCAGATATTTCGTTTAAATAATCCTTCTCAAGAATACAGGAGTGGCTTCAGAATATGGTGATAATTCCAAAATTTACTTACCGTTAGTGATTAGTGCTGCAAAGAACCACAAATCATGAAGTCTCACAGATGAAAGGAGTTTCTGAACAACATCCATTCCTTTCTAACACCCAGCTGATGTTTGAACCACCAACTCAGTAGCCTCTCTCTTAGCAAAGACCTCCTCACCTTTGCAGGTAAACCCCTCAAATGGAGACCACATGGCCTAGTGTGGTCCATTCTCTCACTAGGCTATTCTCACTAGAAACATGTGAGTGTGTGTATGTGAGTGTGTGTTTGTGTGTTTGTGTGTGTTTGTGTACTCCTGCTTATTTACAGGATTGTTGTAAGGATAAATAAAACCCATATGATGCATTAGGTTGGTGCAAAAGTAATTGAGGTTTTAGCAATTATTTTTAACCTTTTAAACCACAATTACTTTTGCACCAACCTTGTATGATATATGATATATGATGTATGCTGTATGCTGTATGATATATGATGTATGATATTATAGAAATGATCTGAAGCAGCAATGCTTTATGAATATGCATTATTTGGATGCTGTCAAAGCCAAACTCTTTCCCCTGCAAAACTTGCTTCTTCCAGCATGTTCTCCATCTCGATAAACGGTTCCACCATTCTTCTAAGGCCTTAGGCCTTAAAATCCTCTTGCGCTTACACCGAAGGTGTGGTGAATTTTTTCAACATTACTTTCAAGTATATCCAGAATCTGACTGCATCCCACCACCTCCACTGCCGCGCCCTGGCCCTCCCACTGTCTTCTGTAGCTGGATGGTTGAAGTGGCCTGCTAGCAGATGTCACTGTGCCTCCTCTAAAATGCCATCTTCAAGTCGCAGCCAGAGCTTGGCTCAGATTGCGCCAGTCCTGAGCTCCAAACATTCTGACGCTTCCCGTCTCACTCAGGGGAGCCCCGTCCCTTCCCATGGTGTGCACCAGCCCCTGCAACCGGGGCTCGGCCTCCCTCTGGCCTCCTCTCCCACCAGTGCCTCCGTGGGTCCCTCTCACACCATGTGCCTTGGACACACCAAGCAATTCCTGCTTCAGGGTCAGTGCACTGTCCCTTTCCTGTCCTCAAATGTACTCCCCAGAGACCCGCATGGATCCCAGCCTGGCCTCCTTGGTGTCTGTTCAAGCGTCCCTTTTCCTAAGGAGTTCCTTGACCAAAATGTTTAAAATATCAACCTTTCACCCCAGCCACTTTCTATTCCTCTCTCGTGTGTGTATGAGCACGTGTGTGCACATGAGTGCGTGTCTTTCTATGACGTTTCTATCATTATGAGACACTGTATCTATTTGCTTATGTGATTGTGCACTGTCTGTACTCCACCTTTGGGATGTAAGCTTCGTGAGGACAGGATGTGTCCACTTTATTCACAGCCATATCTATGAAGTCCAGAAAAGTGCCCAGCACATAGTAGGTTCTCAACTAATCCTGGTTAAATGAATGAGTGTGCGGATAAAGAATGGTGTCTGTGAGTGGAACGGAGGATGAGAATGGAGGGAGGAAGCCCACCAGGTGACGGGGGGTCAGGTTACAGTGGTGACAGAAAGCAGGGAAATGGAACTACAGCCACACAGGGTATCTCTAAATACAAGGGGCCAGGGCTTGATGACAGTTAGATAGAAAAGCAGAAGAGAAGTCAGAGGTGAGCACGTGTTCCCACCTGGGAGACCATGAGCAGAACAGTTGTGGCGATCCTACCAGAGGTGGGGGTGCAGGGTCCAGAGCCGGCGGGGTGGGGTGATGGGGCGGGAGGTGACGGAAGCACTGTGGTGCTCAGTCGGCACCCCACCTCCACCCCCCCGGCAGCGGGAAGCGTGGCGCGAGAAGGGAGGATGGGCGCGTGATGACCACTGAGTGTCACTGCGGGTCTCCTGGGGAGGCACTGGGCACAAGTCGGGGAGGCTTGGCCCGGGGATCTGGAGAGTCCCTCCTCATTCCACCTTAATGGCTAACAAGTCCTGTGCTATGTGGCTGTGTATTCAGGGTCCCACACCTGCCCTGAGGATGCTGTGTGGCCCCAGGACCTGTCACCTCTTCCATCCTTCATCCTGGCCAGGCTGACATTGAGGAGCCATCTTAGTGGCCCAGAGGCCGGGTCAGCCTGCGGGACTGTCCCTATTGCCATTGGGGGTGGGGGCACCACGCAGGCTTCCTGCTTTTGCACAAGCTTCCTCCTGAGCTCCACTTGCTAGCCTGGCAGCTAATAATACAGTGTCTGCCACAGATTGCCTCCCCCACTGCTTTCCTTTGAGATGACAGCGGATCAGGCTCTCTGTAGCCAGAGGGGGCTGGCGCTGGCTTGCTCTTTCCTCCTCATTTGCTGCTGCTGAGACTCAGGATTCTGTTAAGCAAGACATCAGGCTTCTACCCTCACTGCGTCCCACTGCAGGGAAAAGCACGATCCCCAGGCTAGCGGGCTTCTGGTCCTGGCGCTGGCTCTGAGCTGCCTTGGAGATGGCCGGGTAGTCAGACAAGGACCAACTGGCCTCGGGGCGCCGGGGAATGCCTCCCACCAACTCATGACCTTGGGCAACTCTGCATCTCCCCTTTCTCTGTGAGATGGGCTCATGATTTCTTCCCTGCCAGCCTCCCGTCACTTTGCTATGGGGATAAAGGGATTACTAGCAGGAGCTAAGTTACTTGATAATTTTCAAAGGATTGTGTAGTCTTCAGGCACTTTACTATTACGGGTTCTTCCCTCCTCCATCTAGAATCTCCGCCCAGGACCCCCGGGTTCCCCCGAATAACCAAATGAAGACAGAGGCTAACGGGTCCCCCATAGCCTTGGCTGATCTTCTGCCTTCATTGCCTCCACTGAGGTCTTTGTTGATGATGTGATGAGACTTCTCAGCTTCGTTGAAAAGAATAATTTGGAAGACAATTTCTAGGGGTTAAAATGCCTTCTTCCCCAATTACCCCACTTTCATCGACCCTCGCAGTTCATTCGTCGTCACCATAGCAACACACATCCTATGAAAAGAGGAGTGAGGGCACTGTCAGGGCAGGTGTGGGAGCCCGAAAGCGCAGCCACAGGGAGAGGTGGGCCCTCTGGGGACTGTCTTGGCGATTTTATGAGCACATCTGCCCCTTGTGACATCAGAGCCTTCTCATGCCCCTGACACCTGGGCATCAAGGACGTTACTCGGATTCCTACACATCCTTTTGTAAAATCTTATGACTGCAGATGGGATAAATACCAAAATCACGTAACATCTACAGGTCCGTGGGGGAAGACTGGACACACACATTCTAAGGGACTCGGAAGTGTATTGTTGGGCATCTCAAGCTCCACACTGAGCCTGTGGCCTGGGGGGTAAGAGTGGTCATAGTGGGGAAGACCACGTGGAAGCTTCTAAAGCCCCTCCATCCAAGGGAGTGAATAACAAACAGTAATATCCCTGGCTGGGGCGGAATGGAAAGTCCTTCCATATCCATAGACTGTTTAAGCCCTCCCCCCCCCCCCCACACACACACACTCAGACACACACAGGCATCACCACAACGGCAGAGTTGTGCAGCTGTGGTTGGGACAAATGCCCTATGGCCAACAAAACTGGGAATGTTTACCATCGGGCCTTTCCAGAAAGTTCGCCGGCCCTAACTGAAATTCATGTCTCTGAGAAGCTGTTGAATCTGCCAGTTTCCGGAGGGAAAATTGAGTAGAGCTGTTGAGTTGGGAGTGAGGATTCCCTTGAAAATGATTGATACCTTTTTTTTTTTTTCTAAGAGAACCTGAGACAGGTGATTATTCTTGTTTCCTTTAATTCAATTCCTTTTCCCATTTCTTATTAAACCCTGAGCTAGCAGCTCAGCCTCACCCGGGCAGATGTTTGCACAGACATTTCACTGAGCTAAACTTTCTATTTCCTAGGGATCAGACACAGATATTGTGGTGATTAAAAATATATAAAATAAAATTTAAAAAAACTTTGAAAATTTATCTCTGAAGGAAAAAGAAAGCCGGAGATCTTGGTAGCTATGCCTAAGAATTATAACTGGGCAGAAAAAAAAGAATTATTTTGATAACCCCTCATGGCCTGCATGGACCTAGCAGGTGCAGACTCATCAAACCAATGCTAAACATTGAGCAGAGAAGCCTAGCATGAGACTTGGCAAGTAGCGAGTGTTGCCGGTTGAAGGGTGTCCCTGAAAAGATATCTTGACATCCTAACACTAAACTCTCCCCAAGCACAATGGGGTGACTCTCTGCTGAGCAAGAGAAGACTTTCCAGAGAGACCTGAAAGGCACATCGTTAATGCATGTCTCAGGAGCCTTCTAGATATCCCCCGACCCCCAATCTCCACCTTCCCACCATGAGATTTTAATACCATATTTCCTATATTTGCTTATGTGAGGTATATGTTAGGTATATCTATGTTTTATCCACAAAAAGAGTAAGATTTTTTTTCTTCTCAAAGAATCAATTTTCCCCCTACCACACTCCATGTTGAGAATGCATGGATTAAAAGATCTTAATCCCATCTTTCTAGGGAATGCTGATCACTCTGTGTGACCTCGTGCATTGGAACAGCCTTATTTAGTAAGATAGGGAAGCTCTTGCTGACCAGGCTAAAACCTTCCATGAACTAACAGGGTTCTGGCATGCAGACAGAAGCAACTGCTGATGGAAGTAGGTGATTTTTAATAGCCCAATTTGTCAGGGTGTGTGTGTGTGTGTGTTTCATTGGATCTTCCCAACAACACTACAAGGTGAATATGGATATTCCCTTTACACAGATGAGAACACTGAGCACTGAGGTCAAATTGTTTGTTCAAGGGCACTCAGCCAGTGAAAAATAAAGCCATAATTCAAACCCAAATCCGTGTAACTCCATGTAGCTCTTGACCATCATGCAATGTGTGAGAAATGATTTCATCTTGTGGATCTTTGATGTCTTTGTTTGCAAAGTAAAGCTGAGAGTAAAGACCACCTCCCAGGCCATGCATCTGTAGTAACCCTGTATGGAGGAGGGGGGCTCCTAATAGTTCCTTTAATGACCCCATGCCTTGGTCTCTTGGCCACAGTTGAGCTCCAAAGGGACCACGTGAATCAAGAGGAGGCCAGCACATCCCCCGGCTCGGGAACTTGAACCTTGCCGAGAACAAGTCCAACCAAAAGGATGGCTCATCTGTCCCTCTAAGGGCAGGGCTCCAGAAGGAGTCAGGACAGCTGAGGTTTCAAAGTTGGTCATTTCCTGTTTCTTCTCAGACCCTTCCCTTCTGCTTTGCATTGCGGGGAACCGCACTTCCTGTTTCCTGGGGTGTCTTCAGCACTGGCTTTGTTTCTTGTGTCAGCTTCAGTACTAATTAAGAGTAACTAACCCTCTCACCCAGTGTCTAGTGGGACAGCCCCACCATGGTTCCATCTCCAGCTCCAGGGTCCCCACTTCTGAATTTAAGTCGTCCAATGCCTTAGCCCCCAGCCCTACATAACTATTAAGCACTTTAAATGTGGCTAGTGCAAATGTGGAACGGAATTTTTAATTCAATTTTAATTAAATTTAAATACTCACACGTGATTAATGGCGATGGGATTGTACAGCACAGATCTAGGTAATTACTAAGGAAATATCAACCCCATGACTTATGTATACACTTATTTTACTGCAAACACGAAATGAGTTTCATTTGTTTACCTGGCGGGTGTAATTCTGGGCCTCAGTATTTTGCACTGTGGGCACTCAACAGTTGTGTAAACCCTCTGCACAAAATCAAGTTCGAGAAAGAAGTCATGTGTTTGCATATTAGCATCACACTGTAAGAAGCTGCAAGGGTCACAATTCAAAGATTAAACACACACAGGCAAACGGTCTTGCACGCATTCACTGCTGGCCTGCTGCCCAACAAAGTCAAGGTTTAAAGAAACGTAAAGGTCACATCAGTTTACTGGCTACCCTTGAATAGATGAGGCTGGAGTAGGTTCCCTATGAGACCAAGTCGCCTGCTCCTCGCCTGCAAGTTCTCTGTTCTTCGTTCCGTTTCCTCCCTTCTCATTGTGCTTTTTATAGTCCTATCTTGTTCAGGAAGTGTTTATTCCTTATAATAATGAAATGACCTCATATGAAACATTGGCATCATGAAATCTCTCTTGGGAGCTGCCTCCTTTCTAAGTGCTGAACGGGCAATGCCATGATCACCCTAATGTTAAAATACACGGATTCCTGGGTGCGACCCAGAGAAGTGGGTCAGAATGACCGCAGTAGGACCTGGACAGCTGTGTTTTCTCAAAGCTCCCTCGGTGATTCTGATCTGCAGCCTGATCTGGGAAACACTCACTGACCCAAATCCCGCTCCTCCATTGACAAAGGCTTTTAGCAGCAGGGGCAGCTATGAAGGCCTCGGCCAGCAGGCAGATGGCCATTATCATCACAGCCGTTCACCGGCATTTCCCTACATGCCGTGTGCCATGCTAAGTGTTTAGTATAACTCTCCACATTACCCTGGAAGGGAGGTGTTTCCTTTCCCAGGAAGAGTGGGAAGCTTAGAGAAATTAAGAAACATCCATTCAACCTCATGCAACAAGTGTGTATTATGCTTCTGGTCTGTGCCAGGTGCCATTCTAGGACGTGGAGGTATAGCAGTGAATACAACTTATATTTCTGTTCCCAGAGCTCTTGCATTCTAACTGAGGAGACAGACAATAAATGAACAAACAGATCGATATGTCAGATTGTGGAGGCTGCCATGAACACCACCAAGGCAGAGCCCTGGGTACAGAGAGAGGCTGTGTGGAGGAGGGGATCTGCTCCTTTGGAGCAGAGACCTGAAGAAATGGGGGGGTGCTTTCCATGAAGGACCTGGGGGGACAGCATGCCAGATGGTGGGACGGCAAGTGACACGAGGCCAGAGAGCACTGTGCTCGAAGTCACACAGGTGAGGTACTGCAGTCATTTTCCCACATCACAAAGAATTCTTTCTGTGTTCTTTTGACCACGTCTCGCTGACTCACTGTGTTAGCAATTTTGTTTCCAAGTGACACTGGATAACTGGTTTATCCTTTTTTCCTCATCTGCAGACAGGGAATTTCGCTATAATGGAAGAAGCCCATTATATGGCAAGCAGGGACTTTTACACATGTGTGAGTTTTTATTCCTCCAACGCTAGAAGGTGGGCATTGACCCCATTTTACAGATGGGAATACTGAGGCACAGAGAAGGGAACTGGCTCTCCTAAAGTTCCCCAGCTGCGATGAGGCAGAGGTTGGATTTGAATCCAAATCTGTTGAGCCACATCTAACACAATAACTTATCCCCATTGGACCATTTTCTACTTTGTCACTTAGGGCCACAGTCGGCAGAGTTCAGGGGACACAGCTCCGGGTGTCGTGAGCTGTGAGCTGCACGCTGATGGCTGAGTTGGGCTTAAATATCATAAGAGGTCCCAACCCTGTTGAGTGAGAAATTGGCAGAATTCGCCATAGTAGGTGCCCTCGTGATATTGGCTTTGAAAGGAAAACAGACTGAGAGAGTCTTCCACGGAGGCCTATGACAGCTGACATATTAGAACATCACAGCTCCAAATTGCAGACTTATTAAAGCCATTAGAATAATTATAATTGAGAATTTACTTAAAAGCCCATAATGACTTTCTAGACAGCCTTTTGCTTGCGCGCCTTCTCTCATCTCTGTCATTCTCCTCCTTCCTAAACACAATCTTCCCTGATAAGAGCCTTTGTTCTCTCTTTATCAGCATCCGCAGAGCCTGTGTCTGTGAGCATTATGGAAAAATCATGCAGAAGAAAGAAAGCGGGCCTCTCTAGGCTGCTTGCCTTGCTTTGGAAATGTCTTGCCTTCCCTTAGCCTGTTTGTGAGCGTTGCTTAATGAAATGTCCACCTTTAACCTGTCTTGGCCTCAAACACAAGATATCAGGCAGGTCAGCACTGGGAGTTACTCGTGGAACTTACACACACAGAAGAGGAATCCTTGCCTTCCACAAACAAGCCACATGCTCTGAGAAGATGGCGAAATTGAGTGCTTGGCTTTTTACAGGACTCCAAAATGGCTCTTGGTCCCTTTCTTCCTGGCAGCGTTCCCGGCATATAGTAGGTACTCCAATAACATTCCTTTGTTTTGCCATCTTTTATGGAGTAAAGGATCCTTTCGAAAGATGAAAATTTTAATTGTGCTATGGGTTTGGGGTTTTATGTAAGAGTGAACCTGAGCTGAAGAGAGGATTTGAATCATTCACTCATTCTTTCATTCATTCACTTATTCTAGAAACTGGCTATGTATCGGGCACTACGAAAAGCCTTAAGAATATAAGATGTGGATTCTGTGAATAAATAAGTGCACATGGATTTATGTGCAGCGTAGACAACACTATGGGAGCAATGATTAAGAATCATATGATGCCAAACATGACAGTTTATTTTGTTTTGTTTTTTGGTAAAGCTTGACAAGCTGATTATAAACTGGAAATGGAAAAGCAAAGAAACAGAAATAGCAAAGACATTCCAAAGGAAGAATTAATGATGTGACTTTTACCAGATATGTAGACTTGGTATCAAGCCCTAGGAATGATGGCAGTGTGGAGTGGCCACAGAGCTGGATGCTGGACCTGGATTCAGGGCCCAGTGTGAACCCCCTGTAGCTGTTCAGTGGGAAAAGGGTAGATGTTCAGAGGATGAGCCTGGAATGCTTGCCATCCATATAGAAAAATATTTGAATGGGACTTCTTTGTCACATACACAAAAATCAATTCCAGGAGGCTTGGAGATGTTAAGGTTCAAGGTGAAACTATAGAAATTTTAGATGACGTAGGAGAGTGGCTTTTTATTGCCTCAAGCTTGGAAAGATTTATTAAGCAAGACACCAAAAGCACATGCAATAAAGACAAAAGAGACAAAATTATCCTCATTACATTTAAGAGTTTCAGTGTATCAAATGAAACCACAGAGAGTGTAATGATAACCCAAAACAAGGAAGAGATATTTGCACATATGAAATTGACAACAAATTACTTTTAAGAATATGCAATAAACTACAAGACAATAAGAACCAACAGCTCAGTAGCATAATGCGCAAAACAGATACTATTCAATAATAAAAGGGGAAACTGAATGATCAACGTACAAAAAGAAACTCAACCTCTCTTGTCATCACGGAAATGTAAAATAAAATCACAAGGAGATATCATTTCACATCTGCCAAATTAGCAAAAATTAAAGTCTGACAGTCAGATGACATAAGGAAGTAGGACAGTCACTGCTCCTAACCAGTGACTGGTGGGGCTGCGATGTGATACAATCACTGCGCGTAGCAATTTGGTTTCATCAAATACAGCTGAAGACATGCCTAAGTCCACCCCAACCATTCCACTTCTGGGCATGTACCCGGGAGAACCTTGTGATGGTCTCAAGAGACCTGTAGAGTTGGCCACATTAGCACAACTTTTAATGATAAAAGCTAAATAACTAAAATGCCCATCACCAGCAGTAGTGGATTAAAAAAAAAGAAAGAAAGAAAAGTGCCCTCTTCAACCAATGCAAAAGTATGGAGCAGTGAAAAATGAACAAATTACAGAAAAGTACAAAAGAGTGTGCTTGTGTATGCTTACGCATAATTTTGAGGAGAAAAAGCAACTCACAGAGAATATATAGTATGAATTCATTTATATAAAGTTCAAAATCATGCACGGTTAGTAATACATTATGCATGGTAAAACTATGAAGAAAATAAATAAAATGACGAGCACAAAATTTCCAGGAGCATCGAGTCTGAAGGGGGAGGGAGGGAAGAAGTCTGGGAGGGACTTACAGATAACTGCAAAGGTGATGTCGTCCTTTCCTAGACAAAGGGTGGTGGACACACCGGTATTTATTTTACTGTGGTTCTTTTGATCGGACACAGAGCTTATGAGTGGTCCTTTCCCCCCTTTCATCTAGTGCTTAATATTATCATAAACAGTGAATCATTTAGTTCTACCTGCATGAAAAAAAGTGAGGTCTCGGGGCAAAGAATGATGGAAGAAATGACAGTGTTTCTTACTGACCTGGCTCTTACAGGTTGAGTAGATGCTCAGGAAATAGGGAGAAGGGAAAAATGAACTATACAGTCAGGTAGATGAAATGGAACGTGAAGAGACAAAAGGATGCAAATGGAAATGGCAAGGTAATGAAAGCTAAATTAAGATCAGTGGGCCTAGAAGGAAATTTGCACGGTAGGAGATGGGAGGTGGTTCGATGTCTCTAAGCCTTACAGGGGTATTCCGTGATCAATGGGGAGCCATTATGGAATTCTTGATGTAGTAAAATACACGTGATGTAAAATGTGTACCATGTTGCCATTTTGAAGCGTACAGCTCAGTGACGTGAAACACATTCACACTGCAGGGCCACCATCACCGCTACCCATCTGCAGACCTTTTTCATCATCCCTAGCCATTGTAGAATTTCTATCAGGTAAGTGATACAATCGGATTTCCCTTTTATGGAAAAACAAATCATAACCTAAAACCAAGGCAGGGCGATGACTTTAGGGAGATGACCTTGAGAGGTCAAATGTGGTCCAGGTGAGGGAGGGTAAGAGACATGGAGGAAGTGGGACAGGAAGTACAAGAAAGGCCACCGATTTCCAGGTGGTCCTGGGCGAAAATGCACAGATCTCCGTGATTCACTGTGTAGGAGACAAGGGCTGGAGTCCACGGTAAACCCAGGTTTCCGGGTTGAGGGCACACTGAGGTCACGTACAAGAACAAGGCTGTTAGAGGAAAAACAGGTTGGCTTGCTTATTTTGTTTTTTTAAATCCTC
Source organism: Rhinolophus ferrumequinum (assembly GCF_004115265.2). NCBI lineage: Eukaryota > Metazoa > Chordata > Mammalia > Chiroptera > Rhinolophidae > Rhinolophus > Rhinolophus ferrumequinum. Next base: position 67,573,788 of record NC_046297.1, on the reverse strand, counting down.
TGTGATCTGTGATTTGTGCCTACACACTACAGGAGGGAATAATCTCTGCGTCCCTTACCCCTCTGAGTCTTATCTCCACAGCCTTGATGTATGTCGTGTCTTATTTCATGATAACAAAGTGTATGAAGGGAAGGATGGATTTCCTGTAATCTTGCATAGTTTTGCTAGCGGGAAAAAGGAATGAGTATGTGGCTATGACCCAGTTATTAGTGTGAATATGAGACTCTGTAGGTGAATGAGAAGACAGCCAGACCCCAGGTGGTACCTCAGGGATGTGGTGTCGGAGTCCCCAGCTATTGGTAGCTCCCTGTGGCATCTGTCCCTCTGTGACCCTCAGAGTCCTCTTCAAAGCCCAATGGAGCCTCCACAGGTGATGCCCCTGCCTGGAGGGGCACGGCAGGGACCCCCAGCCTGATACCTGACTCAGCATCCCCCTACCGTTGATGACACCTGGGCCTGAATTGATGAAACAATGCTCCCTACCTCACACAAAGTGTAAAGGATGGAGTAAGGACCTGAACCAGATGTCTGGAAGCACCTTCTATGAAATGGCAGAAAAAACACCCTGGGATTTGAAACAAGAGTGTAGACCAGGGGTCAGTAACTACAGTCTGTGAGCCAGATCCAACAGGCCACCTGTTGTTGTACAGCTAAGGAGAGTTTTTACATTTCTATGTGGTTGGGGAAAATATCAAAAAAAAGAAAAATATTTTGTGACAGATGAAATGGTCACATTTCAGTGTCTGTAAGAAAATTATATTGGAACACAGTTACCCTCATTTGCTCCTGCATCATGTATGGACGCTTTTGTGCTATACTGATGGCAAGGGAAGTCGTTGCAGCGGAGACCATGGGGCCCGCAAAGGTGTACTATTTGCTTTGCAGAGGGTGTTTGCCAACCTGTGGTATAGACCTCGAGGGCACCGTTCTGCTTCGGGCAGGACAGGCTCTGGGGCAGTGAGTGAGCATTTGCCTTGCACCCCTCACCTGCCTGGGAACAGCCAGGGGTGTCAACACCCAATGTTTAGCTTCTCTTCCCTTCCAGCTTCAAATCCAGGCCCTGCAAGGGCAAGGCTCACACCCCTGGGAGATCAGACTCTATGATGCCGTCATCAACCTGCCAAGCGTTAAGATGTGCCCATCGCTGCAGCCAGCGTCCTGGCTGAGGCCACCACCACCTAGCCCCTTCCCCCAAGTGTGGACGAGGGGCCAGCTCAGACTGTATCTATCACCCACACTCACCGAGCTGACACCCACATGCCCTTGCTACCTGAACACACCTTCCTATTTATTCATCCCTCAACAAACATTTGCTAAATCCATACCCTGTGTTAGGCAGTCAGGATGCAAAAATAAGTAATAACAAATAAAACCAAGAGTGGCTTCTGTCTTCTTGGTGTGTGGAGCCTAATGCATGAGAAGCATTAACAAACACGACCCCAAATAAGTGTCCGCCGGTAGTTTTTATCAGTGTCGTGAAAGAAAGCTGTACAGACAATGGGGCACAGGTCCCATTGAGGGTCCCCGCTGAGGGTCTGGAGGATGAGTGGGCGTTACTTCTACAAAGGGAAGAGAACAGTCGCCAGGCAAATGGAATAGCATTTGCAAAGGCCCTGGGAAGCACAGAAAATTTAAGGAACAAAGGACGCAAAAGGACAGTGTGGCTGGAGCTGCACCAGGGGACAGTGGCGGGGGACGTGGCAGGGGCAGCGCCAGCTGGTCAGCAACGCAGCTCTGCCTCTTCTGCCCACCTTCCTCCCACATCCCCACACACTCCTCTTTAGAACAGGCGAGATCCTCCTTGAGCAGAGGAGCTGGATGAATTACCACTTGTCTATACCACAGTTATATTATCCAACCATAAACGTTCAATTAAGGAGAGTCATTGCATGTAAATCGCCTGGGCTGTAATTTAGTGTGACTTGAAAAAGGTCGTAAGCGGTTTGGACAGCAGAATCACACCTATGTCAAGTCGGCACGCGCCCCCGCCGTAGATCCTTTGGGTGGAGCATAAAGTACATCGCCTGGGACAGTGTAAGCGTTCACTGTGGGCAGCGATTATTATTGTTACCTCCTTATCACCAGTTACCGTCAGCACTGTAATTTCATGGTCAGGAAATGAAATCCTAACAAGAATTAAAATTGGGATACATTTTTTTCTTTGTTTTTTAACATAGTCATGAATGTTATTGATACATCCTCCTTTCCCTGATGATTTAAAACCTTAAATTCGTGAGATTCCTTGAAAAAGATGAGAGCCCACAGGTACCGCTCACTGCCGGGAGGAGAAGCCCCAGAGGAAAGCATACTCCCCGTCAGAGGCCAGCACAGGTCTGGTCTCCAGAGTTGGCTGTGACTACATATCTCCTAGGGCGTCCCACCCCCATTCCCTGGAAGATGGAGGGGGACCTGTTATCACGATGAGTTCAGAAAGTGCTGAGTCAGCCGAAAGCTTTACTGAGTCATCGCCCTGGGGGTGCCGAGCTCTGAGCCACAGTTTGGATCAAAGAATAAAGGCCAGTCCGTGCTTTCAGTCCTGCAGAGGCTCTGGTTTGAGAAACAGCGGGAGTGTCCTCAGTTGAACCCTCCTTTCTGGTTCCCAGACCTCTCAGCAGAGCACTGCCCTGGCAGCGTGTCTGGGATGACCCATGTGGCTGCTTTTGCCTCAGTTTCCCCGATTGGAAGCTTGAGCCTGGTCATAAAGAGAGGTCTGGGGTAGTTGAGAGAACTTTATTAGATTCACCTGCCAAAGGAAAAAAAAAATGACCCAAATACCTTCTTAAATTGCAAAATGGTTAATAAGAGGAAACAGATGCCAGCCAGTTTCTGCTGATAACCTGTGCTTTTTAGCCAGTATAACATGCACGTGCACACACGTTATTTGGATTAGCTCCAGACCCTCGGGACACTTGACCTAAGATTCCCAGTGCGTGGCTTCCCTTAAGGCTCCAGCAGATCTGGCAACTCTGGGCTTTTCTCTCCAGATGGCCCAGGAGCCAGGGCCGAGGGGCAGCTGCCTCCCTGTGGGTGTGTGCCCTCCAGCCGGTCAGGGCTCGCCCCACTCCCTGGGGCTGGTTTTGCTGCCAGTTTCCCTCCTCTGGCCCCCCAACACCACCAGGTCCTGGGCCCTGCAGGCTTGGAGCTTGTGACTTCTGGTTTCGACTCAGAGAGGAGTAGCGTTCCACAAAGAACAACTACGCCTGGAGCCAAAGGAGATGGGAGGACTTCCAGGGCTGCCACTGTACCCAGAGGCCGTGCAGAAAGAAGCCCCTGGGCTTCCCAGTCAGGCGGGTAAACTTGAGGTTGATGCCCAGTGTCCCACCTCCTCAGCTGGGTGACATGGGGCAGGTTCGCTCCTTTCTGTTTCTTCGACACAGGACAGCAGGGTCACCCCTCAGGTACCGTAGCGCGATCTTTGTACTCATGGTCTCCATTCCTCCCCGTATCTCTGCCAGGTACTGGTAAAACGGAGGCTGAGAAACCTCCTAGGAAAAGAAACAAGAACAGATGCTAAACCAGGATCCAGACACCTGTGGGCCCTTGTGGAAACCTGTGATTTTGCGTGTGTGTGGGGAAGGGGGGAACAGGTAGCATGAGGCAAAGGCACATGGCAGGAAGGGGGTTCAGAGGCGCCCATGACGCCTGGGGCTCAGCCCGAGGCCCGGGGTAGAGCCAGAAGCACCTGTTAACTAGCCTGACTCGGACCCCGGCAGGCTTTGCCCCAGCGCCCAAGCAGCTCTGCTGTGGAGTCTCTCCAAAGTCAGGAACAACCGAGTGGGGCGCGTGCTCCTCCCTACACCTGTGGCCCTAAGGTGAGCAGCGGCAGGTGAGGCAAGGTGCTGGGGGCTGAGCAGAAGCTAGGAGACCAGTGCTGGAGGGGCCGGGGACTCGGAGGCTTACCAGGTAATGGACTGGCATTCAGGGGGCCCCCCTGGCGCCTCAGAGTGCCTGGGGCACACCCAGGACTTCTGGTTACATGCCGTGCATATGTGTGTGTGTGTGTGTGTGTGTGTGTGCGTGTGTAGGTATAGATGTATGCATATTATACCGTGTCTCCCTGAAAATAAGACCTGGCCGGACAATCAGCTGTAATGCGTCTTTTGGAGCAAAAATTAATATAAGACCCGGTCTTATTTTACTATAATATAAGTATATATATATATATATATATATGGGGGAAACACGGTAATATGTATATATATTATAAACACATTGTATATAGAGAAACGTGCAAATATGCGTGTTTGTATATGCATGTACATGTATGTATACTTATATTTGCGTATGTATCTATCTGCGTACCTTGAGTCTTAGGATACACTCATACGGCATTGAAAAGCCTTTGTAACGGGTGATGGAGAGTCAAAGGGTACAAACTTCCAGTTATAAAACAAGTAATAAGTAAGTCCGGGGGATGGAATGCACAGCGTGGTAATGATCCTTTACAACGCTGTACTGTCTATCGGAAAGCTGCTAAGAGAGTCGATCTTAAAAAGTTCTCATCACGAGAGGAAAGAAATTGTAACTATGTGTGGTGATGGATGTGAACTAAACTGGTTGTGGTGATCGTTTTGCAATATATACGTATATCCGATCATTATGTCATACACCTAACACATATGTTATGTGTGAGTTATATCTCAATTTGAGAGATAGATGATAGATAGATATATGATTGATAGATAGATAGATAGATAGATAAAGAGAATAGATAAATCAATCATTTTTTTAAAGCGTTGTGTGTCTCACGCCTTAGTGAGGTGTCCGGGAAGAGGTTAGAAATCTTGAAAGCCACCTCACGCCCTGCTATTAAAAAGGTAGCCAACTATCTGGTGAACAGAATCAGAACGGTTCACGACACCTGATTTTTCCCAGCAACTGAGGCCCAGGTAAAAAGGAACTACACACACATCCACTCCTATTTTATGTTTATAGGTCTAGATGATTGACTGGAGTGTTCCACTGTAGAGGAGAAGGCCGATTCATTTCTCCCGGAAACCGAAGCTGTGGGTGGCTCCGGGGTCCAGACGAGAGCGTCAGGATACAGCAGCCTTACCGCTGAAAGGTAAGGCTTGGTTCCTGCCTTTGTTTGGACTATTCTGTTGTCTCGCGAGCGTTAAAGAAGTGGCTACAAAGACCTCTGGATGATTTCAGTTGCTGCCTGCTTAAAATTTGTTTCCCTGGAAGCTTCCAGAGAAAGGTTGAAAAAGAAGAGGTTTGGGCGTCAGAGTCGGGGTTCGAGTCCAAGGCTGCAGGTGAAAACAGGCGAGAGGATGAGGAGGGATAGTCATTGAACACACATAGCTGTTATTGTAAACCATTCGCAATAGAAGTCCTAGAAGGATTCCAGGAGCTCACAGGTGTCGAGGGTTCTGAGACCCGCCCCCCTTGGCCTCCCCTTTAGGACTCTCATGCTGATCACAAGATGCAAAGAATCTTGCAGGACAAAGTTCCCAGATCTCCAGCAACCACGGCTGGCATTTAGGTGGCTGCTTTAGGCAGCCGCCCCCAGGGGAGTTTTCTGGTGCCAGGAAAGCCTTCCCGCCAGCAGCCTTTAATTAGGAGTGCCATGATTGCAGTCGCCGGAGCCAAGATGGCTTTCCGCTTTCGTTAAACATCACCCGTTTAAGCACAAGAGCCATTTTATGAGCAACAAGAGACAGAAGCTTTGTAAACCTTCCCTGTGCAGAGAAAGACAGCTGTGAGGGGACCCTCCCTTTCCATCCCCCTGAACTTTTTAAAAATTCCCTTTCTCGTTTTTTACTCCCCACCACAGACCCACAGGCCGCTCAGCCAAGGAACTAGTGAGTGCCACTTAAGCCAGGTCTTGACTGAAAATGGGGCTTGCTCAAGAGGAGACCCCGAATCACCTGAGGGCCCTCTTTAAAAATGCAGACTCTTGGGCCCTGCAGCCTGAAGGCAAGACTGAGAATGGCATTTTTAAGGAGCCCCAGAACATTCTGATGAACAGTGAGGTTTGAGACCTGCTGCCCTACTATGTGCTCAGACTCTGAGAGGAACACAAGAAAAATGGCCTCCCTGTGATGATTTAGGGATTTCTGATATGACCATGGATGAAGGGAGGTGGGAGGAGACTCACTGATTTTCTGTCCTCTACACTAGGCTGGATCTTTTGCAAGCCTGAGTTTGCAATCCACCGTGAATGAGTAAGGTCCATTCTTTCCCTTTTTTTGTAGATGAGAAAACTTGAGGCTCAGAAAACTTAAGTCATTTTCTCAAAGCCGCACAGCCAGGAAGGGGCAGAGCTGGGATCTGAATCCAGGTCAGCCTGACACCGACTCATTTGGGCGTCTAGCATGACTTCCAAGTCCAGGCACCAGCTGCCAAGCTGGGTGGTGCAGGAGGGATAAGGCAGACAGGGCGATCCGTGTTGTATGGCCTGTGATGTCCTGGAAGTCTCTCAGAGAGAGCTGTGGTGTGCAGGCAGAGGGGTTTAAGATTCTTGTGTCCATTAAGAGTCTGGTGAGTGGCAGGCGGTGGCCAGGACCCCTTGGTAATGTAGCAACAGCTGCAGGATCAGCATTCTGGCCCAACAGGAGACTTTTGGGGGCTCCCCCTGGTGTTTATCATAAATAAAAGGTGCTTCAGACAATGAGCACCCCGACAGCTCCCACCTGCTCCGTCGTCTCCTTAAACCCATGCCTGGTGACACTGGTGTACCTGGGAAGGGAGACAACATAACACATACACCTGCCTCTCGCCCTTCTCTTCCTTTATCCATAGTTCAAACTTGAACAGGGCACCTACTGTGTGCAAAGAGCTGAGACCACCGAGGTCAGTGGGTGAGGCAGGAAGTAGGCATATGCCGAGTGTCCACTGAGTGGCGGGCGTTGCAGCTGAACACACACAGAACCACAGACCCAGTCACTTCTCTGGGTTTGACACGCAGTTGAAAATACTGGAAAGCTGTTCAAGTATCGGGGCTTTATCTCTTGTTTATTTGTGCACTCATTTATTTACAAAGGTATTCATTCAGTCAGTCCCTCATTCATTCAGCAAATATTTATTGAGTGCCTACTATGTGCAGGCATGGTGCTTTTTACTAGGAATTCACTGGTGACCAGAAAGAGTCATGGTCCTGGCTTATGGAGCTTCTGAGGGCGCGACAGACATTAACCTATTAACCATACTCCTGGACATCATTAGCCAATTGGAAGCCGTGATCCGAAAGGAAGCAGCTGGTTTCTTAGAGCCTGACCTGAGGTCCAAGGTAAGGAAGAGTTAACAGTGAAGGGAAGAAGACCTTCTGGTCTACAGGGGGCAGTATGTGCAAAGGGCCAGAGCGGAGCCAAGGCAGCTGCTCAGGGGGACATGTGTAAGGCAACCCCACCTACATGTCCTACAGGCAGCTCAGCCCCCTGTTAACTCAGCAGTGTCCCCGCCCCCAAATTTGCCCCGTTTCACTCACTGAGAGCCCTCTAGTCCCCAGGCCAGAAGTCTGGAGACATCTCAGTCTCCTGTCTGCCCTCACACCTGATTCCATCAATGACCAAGCTCTCTCGATTTTCATCCCCTATTTCTCAAACCCATCCTCTTTTCTCAGTTCCCTCTACCAAAGCTCTGATTGAGATTTTACCTTTTCACTGGGATCACTGAAATTACATCGTTGGATCCTTTAACCAGTGTTTATCGTGGGCCTATAGGTGGCAGACATTGTCCTTAGCTCGGGAATTAGAGCAGTGAACAAGTCAGGCTTAATCTCTGCCCTTATTAGGGCAGTTCAGGGGGAAACCAGGCATTTTCCTGCTGGGTTTTGACTATCTCCCTGCCTCCAGCCTCATTCCTTTCTATCCAGGCTCCACATGTAGCTAGAGTGGACTTTGTACAGTGTAACTCTGGCAAAGTCTATCCCCCACTTAAAGGGGACCCATTATCCATAGAATAAAATCCAGTTATCGTAACCCAACACCCACAGCCCCCCATAATCTAGTCCCCCACCTCTCATGTCTGTCACTTGCCACGCCCAGACTACATCTAAAAACTCACATATGTGTCTTAAAGAGTTGTGTTATTTAAGTGAAACGTTGAAGGACTACAAACCCTTGGGCACCATTTAGTACCTTTCTCATCTCTACTTGCTTTTCATTTAGTCACGGGATATGTCATGCCATGCACTAGAGATTGGGAAGGAGTAAAAATAAATAAATCACACGCGGTGTCAACATAGACCAGTGGAGGATGGATTCTGCTGAATCCACTGTAGGGTTTTCCTGCTTTGCAGTTGGAGACAGATTTACCCCTTCCTCTGACTTAAATTCCTCTAGGCTTGTAGCTAAAGTGGCCCAGAGGTGGTGTCCCCTGCCAGCTCTAATAGCCTTAATGAAAACACTTTATCCTTATCTGCTTTGGGCTAATCTCAAGGAAGGCCTGAGGTCACCTTTTCAAGCATCTAGAATAGCTCTCAATATCTGTTCCCTCTCGAGTTCAGGAACAAATATTAAAAGGCTTTATGAGAGTCCCTGTAACTGTTCTGTGACTTTAATTTTCAAATCAGAACTTTTATTCTTTAACTGAGAAATCTTTTTAAAAAATCATTTCAAATTTTTATTTACCGATTTGGGGTCTTTTAAAAAAATGAATGCATGCTTGGAAAACTTTTAACTCAGCCTCTGTCAGAGGGAACGTAAGCTGCAGGGTGTACTAATGCATGGAAAGAACCCAAATTGGAATGGGACAGATCTGGATTCGAGTCCTGGATACAGTGTGTCTTAGCTGTGTGGCTTTGGACAACTTATCCCACCTCTCAGAGCTCTACCTTATTCATATAGGAAGCAAGAATCATATCCACCCATGAAGTATGGTGAGACCTAGGGCTCCTTTGTAGAAGATCCAAGGCCAGTGGGAATTCAGATCATTCTGTCCTCTGGAACCGGTGAGACTGTTCCATCACTAGAGCTGAATACTGTGCGGTATGTGTGCTACAAGCTCCCAAATCCTGCACCCACAGTACTCTTTCCCCCGGGCCTAAGGGTAATCGGAATTCTTTCAACTATGCAACTTTAATCAACCAATCTGAGTTTCCCATGAGATAAAATGCAACATTTCACTATGTTGACCCCTGGCCCTTATCAACTCGGACACTGGGCATGACAGAATTTCAGGGATGGACCCAGGCAAACAGGAACTGACATTTCTTCAGCGTTTTCCACCTTCTATTTCTAAGACTGTAGGTTCCCCAGGAATCAGAGCTGAACCAGACAATTTATCCAAGCCCCTCATTTTAGCGAAATTAAAGAAGCAAGATGGGCTAGCATGCCATCTGGCTTCTGCTGTCACTTATTTGCCAACCAAACCCATGAAACCATCACCTGGTAAAGACAAGCACAGGGTCCCAAGCTGTTCTTTAGAACTCTCCAACAACCTGAGAAGGCCCAGAGCCTACATAGAAAAGTCTGAGGCCAGTCCTGGCTTGTTCTGCGGGACCTAGAGCAGCAGGATATTGTTCCAACTTCTAGGAAAGTCTGACTAAGACCAAGGATGAGGACAGTCGGAGTGCCGGGGTTGGAGTCCAGACTGTTGAGATGTTTTTTCTGCTGCTGAGAGCCTGAGCAGCCCTGAGCATTGTACCCCGTCTCGCTGGGCCTCCCTCACCTAGTAAAGGGACTGATGGCTCCTAACTCTTTGGGAGCTCACTCCATCACATGGTGTAATTGTATGAAAGCCGCGGGGCCTCTGATCAGGAGTCGTGTTCTGTTTGTGTGACTTTCTGGGAGGGGTGTGGGGCATGGACCTGCAGGATGCATCTGCCATTGACAGTTGGAGCCGAGTGAAATCCCTTAAAATCACTGTGTTAGGTAGACTTAAAGGGGAAGAGCACCAAGAGGGAGTCAGAGGAAGGCAGAGGGAGCCAGGATAAGGGCGAGCTGTAGCAAGGCCTCGTAGTAGTTCCAGTGACATGTGAGATCTGGCTGGGAGGCAGGGTTTGGACAACTGAGTGCCTTCAGGGCTGCACAGGGCCATCTGTAATCTTGTCTCCTCTTGTGTCTCCATCTCTTGGCCCCCTTCCCCTATCACACACTCTATACTCAGTTATTTGGGCCTGCTTGCAATTCTTCAGATGTGAATGGAGTTCGGCGTTGGATGCAGAAATGTGTCCCAAACCACTTTCATGGGGCACGCACCCCACTCTGCTCAACGTAAGGGCGGTTGGGGGGGTTTCTCTGGAGCTGCCGAGCACAGGAACTGCCTGCTGCTGTAACAGGGAAGCCCAACCTTGACGGAATCCAGCAGAGACGGGACCCTCCACTGGTCCTGCTGTTTCCAGGATTTCTGCGCTTTCTTGAGGAGCTTCGGAGAGCCCTTGAGGGCCAGACATTCTGTACAATTTGATCTGTCCGTCTGGGTTGCTGCCCAAATAGGGCGAAGGGATGGACTGTGGAGGAAGTTCGTGTAATCTGGTAAAGAGCCAGAAAACAGAGCAGGCCTGCTGCCAGAAGACCTCCTGCTGTTAGAAGACAAGCCCATCTCGGTCCAAGTCGCCCATGGCAATCCGTTCCTTATTAAAGTGGAATGCCGGGTTGGCACGTGGACGTTGCTGCTCTTCATAAAGGGTCTCACCATAATGATCACGAGGCAAGTTCGTGGTCCGTCTTAAACACGGGAGCCATTGAACTGCCTCCGTAACACTGGGGATGCAGACGAGGACGTCAGGAGACGTGGGAATGACTCAGTGGTTCATGGATTTACTCCTTTCTGATTCCCTAAACCCGTTCCTTTAACCCCAAAGCCCAGCACTCAAGAAAATGGGAAAATGCTTACAGTGACAAAAAAAGAAATTGACCCCGTTTGCCCTCAGCTTGCTCAACGATAGACCCAAAAGCTCTTCCTAAAAAGGGGCAGCCATGCGCGGTGGCTCCCCAGCCCTGACTGCAGGCCGGCGGAGTCCTGGCCTCTCTGTCCTCTCGGCCAGTCCTGGCGTCCTGGTGTCCTGGGCTGCCAGTAGAGCGGGTCCAAGGCTCACACAGCAGCTCCCTCCTGCTGGGGCCCAGCTGAGCTTTCCTAGGCCACATGAGCAGGATTCTCTCTAAAGTCCTCATTGGGATCTAAAGCTCACGTCGGGTCGGGTGCTGGGGCCCGACCCCAAGCCCCTTGCCCAGGTGACTCATTCCCTGTAGAGCCCCCTCCTGTTGTCCGCAGACTGTGACTCGCACACGTTGGTCCTTGCTGGCCCTCCTGGATGAATCCAGATCCTTTCTTCCAAGGGACAGCCCTTCGGAATTTAAACACAGTTGGGTGAGCGTGTTGCCTGACATGGGATCACTCAGGCTGGTCTCTCTGGGGTGACCTCCAGCTTGTCAGCGTTCCTCTGGGCTGCACCCGTGTGCTCCAGCTGAAGTCAGAGCTGGACCCTGGGCTGGATACCACATACACGTTCCACGACGCCACGCCTGAGGCATGAGGGTTTGGCAGGTGCTTCACAAGGTGGCACCTTGCCAAACTCCCCATCACCTCAAACCCAAGACACTTCATCACAGGACAGCATAATGAGGCCATCTGACCTCCAGTCTGATAAAGAATAAGAATAGTAGAGCTTTGGAATCCAGGCAGATCAAGCACAAAAGAAATTCAGCTCTGGCAGGGAGAAGGTCCCAAAGTCCTACGGCTTGAGCAACTGAAGATCCATCCCTATTGTTTTCAGAGGAAATGTGCCAACGGCTTGGGAACAAGGGAAAAACAGGCTGTTCTGGCCATCCTTGCTTCGGGAATAGAAAGAGCCAGAGCCACCAGCTAGCTACCTTCCCTGCCCTCCCAGCTGGCTTAGAACCCCTGTGTACAGGTCACCTAAGTTTTAAAAATGGGTATACACTAAAATAGCTCAAGATATAGCAGCCCAAGCCCACCTTCCCTATATAGCCGCCTTCCTGTCATCGCTATACACACACGCACACACATGCACGCACACACGCTATGACCTGAAGCAATCAGCCCTGGGGATGTAGTTTGGCAATCAAAAGGAACAAAATACTGACACATGCTACAACATGGATAAACCCCCAAAACATCACACTAAGTGAAAGAAGCCAGATACAGAAGACCAGATATTTATCATATGATTCTATTTATATGAAATATCTAGAAAAGGAAAATCCACAGAAAGAAAATAAATTAGCGTTCACCTAGATTGGAGGTAGGACAGGGGAGTGACTGCTAATGGAACTGAAGTTTCTTTTTGGGGTGATGGAAATGCTCTAAAATTAGATTGCGGTGATGGTTGCAAAATTCTGCAAATATACTTTTAAAAAGATCATTGAATTGTACACTTAAAATGGATGAATTTCACGGCATGCAAGTTACATCTCGAGAAAACCTATTTTTAAAATCCAATTGGCCCTGAAGCTGGACACAAGTTAAATGTCTGTGACCCTGCAGTCTCCCTGATGAAGAACGTGAGGTTAGGAACCAGGTCTCCTGGCGTTCTGTTGAGGTCTCGCCCTGAGAGCTTGTGATGTGGGCAGCTCATCCTTCCCCAAGCCTCTGCTTGCCATATGGAGTGGAAGGTGGTCCCACCCCGGGGTTCTTCAACTCCTGGTGACTCAGCTGGGTTTTGGGGGACCCCGGGGATCCTGAGATTATATCTGATTACTAGGTGTGTGTGCAGTACCTTTCCCTGAGCTCCCACCAGATTCTCAAAGCGGATTGGGGCCTGTAGACACCAAGAAAGGTGGTTTCAGACCTAGACGCTCAGAGCTCTCTGCAGATGGGAGTCTGAGGGTGTGCTCTCTGACTTGACTTAGTCTCTGAAGTGGACGCGTTCCTCCAGATATCGTGTTTGCGGGTGGTTTTTATTCTTTCTCTCATCAGGTAATATTTGTAGAGGAAGTGGTGGGAAGCCGGGGAATAGTGGCCCATCTCAGCCTTGGTGAGCTCCTTGCTGTCTGGGTTTAAATGGGTCACAGCAATGTGTTGCAGTGGGGCAAGGTCCCTCTGTGCTGTGGGCCCTGCCCTGTCCTCTTGCTTTGTTGTGGCTGCCTCCTGACCTCGTCCATTCCCTCTGAGCTGGAGTGTGAGGACTCACCCTGCCGGTGCCGGTTGCAGGCGGTAGGACTCAGCCCAGCAGGCTGGGCGGAGGGTTTTAGGATGGAGAGGGCAGGCTCAGTGTGCACGTCTATAAGCTGTGATCCGATTGTTTTTAATAATGCCATAATCCAGTCTTGGAGCCACATGTATACAAGGAAAAGCCCAGGTACAGAAAAGATCATTAAAAACCTATGGTACGTCAGAACCCTTAGAATGTGGGGAACACAAGCCTGCTCTTAGGGAGCTGGGGTGCGCTCTTCCCACACCTATGTTGATAACCTAACGGTACTGTGTTAGTCTCTTGGGGCCACCATGACAAAATACCAGGGAGTGGATGGCTTACATAACAAGGATTTATTTTCCCACGAGTCCGGAGGCTGGAAATCCAAGATTAAAATGCAGGGCAGGGTTGGTTTCTTCTGCGGCCTCTCTCCTTGGCCTGCAGGTGGCCGTCTTCTCTCTGTGCACACGTGTCTGTGGCATTCTCTCTGTCTTCATTTGCTCTTCTTATAAGGACCCAGTCACATTGGGTTAGGGTCCACCCTGCCAACCTCATTTCACCTTACATGTCTCTATTTCATATCCCATCACTCACCACCCAGTGGTGTTTGCAGGCTCCTGGAAATAGGTGTCCATTTTTGTGAACTCCAATATCATAGCGTTCGTGTAAAATCTAGGAAGGTTGCCAAATTGCCAAACCTTTTCAGAGAAATGCCTAACTGGTTCAAAGATAATCACACTCTGCGGTACTGGGAGTTAGGGCTTCGACACGTGAATCTGAGGGGACACAGCTCAGCTCATAACATCCTTATAATGTATTGGGGCCCTTCCATGTGCCAGAGGCCCCATGTGACACGTGACTGGCATTCCCGCTTCCCCTCTCAGAAACTCACAAGGTCAGGGGCATTATAGGGAGTTTTACAAATGGAGAAGCTGAGCCACATAGTAAATCATTGAGTTAAAAGGAAGTATTTACTCAGACTCTCCTATCTGCTAGGGGATTTTCACAGAGAAAAAGATGCAGCCTCTGCCCTCCAGGAACACATAGTCGGGTGGGAAGAGAGGTAGAGAGCAGGTCATTGTAATACATAGAGCTGCGTGCCTGTGACAGCCTCATGGAGAGGGAATGGCCATTCCTCAGTTTCCAGAGGGAGGTGACGATGTGGCCGAGGCCCCACAGATTTGGAGCAGTTCAGCCCAAACCCGCTGTGCTTCCTGAGGCTCCAGCCAGGGGCGACTAACTACAAGTTCTTGGTTCCCTCCTCTGCTTTCACTTCCACTACCAGCGCTCACCTCCCGAAAAGTCACGGCTTACCTGGGTCACCTCCATGGTCGTTCCGCTTAGGATTGTTCTGCTAATCATCCATTGCCATTATTTATTCAGCAATGAATTTGGACAGTGGCAGGTGGCAGGTGAGGCCAGAGGGAAAGTGTTCAGGGAAGGAGCTGCTTCTTTGTCACCCGCACACTTGGTAAACAGGCCAGGGAACTTCCCTGAGCTTGATTCTGCAGCTGTGGGTGTGGAGTTATCAGTACGCTCCCTGCGGGGCTGATGAGAGGAAAGCACCCGGTACAGGGCTTCGGAGACGTGCCTCGCTTCTTCTTGCTCACACCCCACCACGCAGTACCCGGTGGTGTTTGCAGGCTCCTGGAGATGCACACCCAGATCTATGAACTACAACATGATAGCATTCATGTAAAATCTAGGAAGGTTGCCAGACCTTTCCAGAGAAATGACTAACTGGTTAAATTGAACATGTGGACACACCCAATTGTGTTTCTAAAGGTCAAGATGGTGACTAGGGTGTGGGAGGGCACCATTCAGCTGGATGCCATTTTCATGCATCAAGGGGAGCGTTTGAGGTCTTGCTTCCTGGCATGTCCTCAGTTTGGCTCAACTAAACTCTCATTAAAGTTTTTTTGTTTTTGTTTTTGTTTAAATTTTTGTTTTTGTTTGTTTTTGTTTTCGGCAAGGACAAAAACAAATGAAAAGTGGACAGAGGACCTACTATGTGTCAGATACTTACTAGGCCTGCAGGAGAAACAGGAAGGCCTAAAACAACGTCTATACTGTAGAGGCTGATACACAGCTTGGAGTCAGTGCTGACCAAAATGAAGGTGGCACAGAGCAGGCTGCAGTGAGGACACTATCTGAGAAAGTGCAAAATGCCTGCTGAGGCAAATTGGAGCAACCCTTTGTCCTCCAGGGAGTATCTCAGGGGGTCCCAGTGCTTCTTGGTATTGGAGCACCATTTTGCACACTGAAATCAGCAGAACAAAACAGAACTCAATGAATGTACAAAATGAAAGGTCCTCAAGAGCCCCTCTGTCCAGAGGTTGAATCCTAACAGAGAGGGTACCACCTGCTCCCCTCCACCCAAGTAGCCAGAGAGCCCGATTCCTTCATTCTAGGTGCGGCCAGACTTTTAAAGATCCCCACCAGTTCCTTTGGGGAACACTCCGTGTGAGAACCACTCATCTCATCCGGCATCCCCAACCAACCCTTTAACAAATGAGTCCATCAAGGTCTGGAGTAGTGAGGCAATGAACCTCTCAAAGATTAATCCCCAATGGCCAGTGGAGTGACCGGCCAGTGTAGACAGCTGAGAGCTGCTTCATCAGCCAGGAGGGAGGCTCCACCTTTGTGCGTGGATGGTTTCAACCAGGGAGCGAACAAATTAACACAGGAGCCCATAGGGCAGAGGGCTTAACTGCCCAGGCAAGTCAGAGGAAGCCAAATAGAGAGAGGGCCTCCGAGCAGGAGGCGGGAAGCACTTCCTGCTTAGAGCACATGGGAGGCACTTCAGATAAAAGGAATCTCATGTGCAATAGCTGAGCTCTTGAAGGCTTATCATGTGTGAGGAATGTGATGAGTTCAGTTTATTTGGAACTTAAAGGGCATCGGGTCAGATGGGGTGACGTTTGAACAAGGGAAGATACCCACGGATGTACATTGACATCTGCCAGAGAAAGACTTTGCCTAAAAAACGAAGGGTGGGCCACCCTGTTGACAGGAAATGTTTAAAACCCCGGAAGAGAGCTTGCACCCCTGCCACCACACAGCCACCCCTCACTTGCTCAGTGCCACACGCTGAGCCTTAGCTCCTGACACAGGATGCGTCCCTGTGGCCCCATCTCAGGCCAACCCTGCCTGCCGTGCATCCTCTCTGGTCTACTCCTGGGCGCCCCCATATTTACTCTCTCTTCTGCATCCTCAGTTTTCTCTTGGAGCATTCCTAGCAGCAGACTAATATTTTGTGGTTTTTTCTATTTATCTATCCCTCTATCACTCTATCATCTATCTACCTTCTATCTATCTATCTATCTATCTATCTATCTATCTATCTATCTATCTACATTCTTTGACTGCCCCCCACTTTGCACCCCCCTCCTTGGATTACTATCTCATTTATTTGCTTCCATTTAAAAGAAATTTCCTTGAAAGATGTGTCACTACTACAGTTTCTTTTCTTATTTTCTCTTAAATCTACTCCAAACAGGCTTCCGTCTCTATCATTCAGCAAACCTGCTCTTTCCAGGTCATTGATGACGTCCATGTTGTAAGCCCAATAACCGGTTGTCAATGTTCCTCTTGCTTGACCAATCGAAACCCCTTTAAAAAGGTATATGTAGAAGAGTCAGCTTTTGTTTGTGTGCAGATCTATGAATTTTAATAATACAGGTTTCCCCCAGAATCTGAAAGTAGGTTGTTCCTCTCGTAAGCCGAAATGGCGTAAAGCAAAGAAACAATTACTATGTGTGATGAAGAAGGGTGGGGCGGAAATGAGAGAGACCAACAGGCACTGTGAAGCCAGGCCACACCTGTGGAGTAAGGAGAAGGAGCCAGGAGCGGCCGGAGCTTCGGCGGATTGAAGAGACGCCGGGGATCCTAAATTCAAACAGTGGCTCCTTTGTTACAAGCTGTGCTGCCCCAAAGAGTGGATTGGTGGGGCCAGGTTGAACCATAGAAAATCCCAGAGCCCGGAGGACAGGGAGAGGAGCAGGGGAAGTGAAAGGGGCAAAATGCAGAGCGTGAAAGGAGAGAGGAGAGAGTGAGCGTGCTCACGAGGAGGGCCCAGGCCTGCCTAGAGGGTCTCAGGATGCCACACGGCAGGTTCACGGGGGTTAATGCCACCAACTGCTTCGTAACCTGCTACCTGAGCCCCGAGAGCTTTGCAAAGGAGACAAGGAATGTCACCCCAAGAGTGACACTGTCCTTGGCCTCAAAAGAGAGTGCCTACCATGCCCGCCAAGGACTCAAGGAAGAGGCCAAAAGCAAGATGTGGAAAGGCAGAGACAAATCATGCTCCTTCCCACGCCCGGAAGGCAGCTGACTGGTGGATGGTGACTGAGGGGGTCAGAAGTGGCCCCCACCGGTCCGTCTCCAGGACATTGGGGCAGTGGCTGGAGCGTGCCTGGCAGGAAGACACAATCTCAGAGCAGGCAGATCCGGCATGAATTCCACTTCTTCGCCCTCTGGTTGTGAGGCCTGGATGAACTACGGGTTTGGGAAGTCTCTGACCTCGGTACCTTCCTGTGTGGAACGAGAATAATAACAGTACTTACTACCTCATGGGCTGGTGATGAGGCTTACATAGACCTGACAAGTACTTAGAACAGGGCTTACGGGTGCAGTGTCACAACCACAATAATAATCACAGCATGTATCACTTAAAATGTGGCTTTCGTTGTTAGGATGGCCATTTACCCATAATGCACCTGAGCTGAGCCTGACGTCTGATCTGTAACTGTCGTGGTGAACTCTCCTTTGCAGGGGGTTGTAAGTCCTGAGTGGAACAGGGATTGTGAAGGACCAAAGGAGGGGCACAGAGGAGGGGCTGTGCCACACCAGAGCCTGTCCTTGCAGGCGGGCACCCTTGCCCTGACATCCTGGCTGCCCCACTCACCCACAGTGGGATCTTGATGACTTTAAGAATTAATCTGCCCCTCATTTTTCTCATCTTTACAATGGGAATACAAGTTATACTTCCAGAAGAGAGTGAGGATGATTAAATTAGCCCAAGAAATGCCATGGGTGGTGTGCTTTGCGTGGTGGTAAATGGTTGTGACGATTTCCGCTGCCTTTGTGCGTCCCTCCTTTGACTGAATAACCCATCAAAGGCTCTGTGTTGCAGGGATGGTTTTAAGCCTCCCCTCAAGCTATTTAGAGCCAAAGTCAGAACCACCACATTTTATGTGTCCGTAAACACTTAGAAACCAGCCCTCGCTCGCCTATTCTAGTTCTCTGGACCGAGGTGAAAATCTGCATATACATTACCTAAAGCAGTCCTACCGTCAACCTAGGAAGTAGAACACAGTGTTGGAAGATCAAACGATTTGCCCAGTGTTGGTGCTGCTGTCAGTTGTGAGACCCAAGTTTGTCTACATTGAAACACAAGGTGCTTCCTGTGGCATATGCCTGTGCTTTCCTTTTTAATATGCGTTTTTATAGTCTATCTGTTGGAAAGTGTCTAAACCTTCAAGCAGAGAAAGAACTCAAGGCAATAAATAGCAATTGCAGGAAGATGTTATGAAAGTTAAACATGTAGGTGAAAACGACGAGAACACTATATGAGATGATGAAGTTAGTGTGTGATTCAGTCAGCCAGTCTATAAATTTAGTCACGTGATAAACAGGTATGAAGCTCCTACTATGTGCCAAGCCCTGGGCTAGGTGCTAGACATGAAGCAAGGAATAACATTTAGTTGCTGACTCCCACAATTGCCCACCTTCTTAAAGTTACAACTTTTGTTAATAACCCCTGTTGTCAGTTGTCTTTCCACATTAATCTATTCTCCCACCATAAGCCCTGGAATAGCGTGTTATCATTTTAATTTTTAACGGGAAGCAACAGTACTCGTGTGTTGATTAATCATTGACGGTCTTCCTCTCCGTTCTCCTGCTCTACCTATAATTCTTCTCTACTGTATCGAGCTCTAAGTCCACTGTCTCTGCGCTTCTTCCATGAGCTTCCTAGTATTGGAAGTTCTGGTACGTGCCCCCTGAGTGGGATGGCAGCTATAGACGACTGGGCAATATGGTAACCAGGGCTGGACAGAAGAGAAAAGGGGAAGTGGATCACATCTCCATGTTTTATTAGTACCCAACACGACGGGACTCTTTGCATCTCTGAGTGGAAGGGTCCGGCCTCTCATCCTACTTGGCATTGGTAATCATCACCAAGTACAGAAATGAAAGTGGAAACGGGGCCCACATAATCTGCTTTGCTCAAAAGTCTCCAGTAAGGCACGCCGCCTGTGCTGTCACACAGAAAGCACTGTTTGTAATTTCTGCGCCATGGGGCACCGGACTGCTCATGGGACTGGGCTCAGGGCTGGATCAGTGGTACAAGAGAGAAGCAGGGTGTCAGTTTTCTTGCTAGTTTCATACCAGGTCGTGCTAGATTTTACTGACCCTGGCAGGCAAAGGAGCCCTGGGAGCCTCTCTCTTCAAAAGCTGCTACTCAGGTATTCTCGTGGGTTATAAGTGGGAGCTTTAACCATCCTTTATCTGCCTCTAAATGATGTATTGCACAGACTGGTTTACATGTCATTCTGTCCGCTGGACCATAGATGTTGGAGTAAGAATCTAAGCTTTGTTTCTTGCAATATCCCCAGTACCTCGCTTAGGGCCTGGCACAGAGGAAGGGCTTAATAAAAGTTTGCTTAGTGAATAATCTAAGAGCGAGTGAATGGATCCCAGACGCTTAGCTCATCACCTCACAGCATTCCAACCCTTTCCAGCGTACTGTACTGAAGTCCATCAGCTTGGTTTTGCTCTGTATTACATAGGAAAACACAGTGGGATGTGAAAAGATGAACAATGGCTTTGAAGACAGACATATCTGGATCTGAAACTTGGCAGCACTACCAGCCTGCTTTGGGCGAATCATTTGCATAGAGAGAGAGTCTAGAGAGCGGGTATCAGGCAGCTGTACACTGGGGTCTTCTGCCCGCCAAGGAGGGATGATGGCCGTGGCAGGTTGGGTTCCCCCGGCAACAGACTTTGAGATAAAAATGAGAGTACCTAGAAGGTGGGTGTAGGGATGGATGAAAAAGGTGAAGGGGAATATAGTCAATGATAGTGTTCTAACTTCTCACGGTGACAAATGATGACTAGACTTAGTGTGGTGATTACATCATAAGATCTATAAATGTCGAATCAATGTGTTGTACCCCTGATACTAATATAATGTCGTATGCCAACTATAGTTTAATTAAAAAATAGGAAATTTAAATATATGGGGAAAAAAAAACCAAAACATAGGGTCCCTGGGAATTGCTCTTGTGAGCAATTCAGGACCTGTGAAATAGAGGGGAAGAGAACAGACTTTGGCAAAGGGAGAAGTTGAGTTACTCTGAAGTTCCAGCCAAGGCCTCAGTTGAACCCACAGGGGTGCTCTGGAGCAGGGAAGGACCTTCGGAATTGTCCCAAGTTGGGTGTGGGGACCAGTGTTTTCTCTTTGCTTCTTGGAGCCAGTGTTTTCTCAGCATCTCCCAGAGTTCTTTCCAGAGTCTAACTCCTAGATCTTAGGAAACTGCCCCAAATCAATAAACAATGGCTTATTCAATTTGGTGTCCCCTCCCTCTTAATGGCACACCCTCCAAATCCAGCTTCCTGCATAGTCTCCTGGCTCCTGCTGACACAGGCTGACTAGATCCTGCAGCTCCTTCAGGTCCCCTCCTCCCTTCTCAGCCTAGCTGGAGGGGTGGGGGGACGAGGGTGCAGACCCTGAGGGCAGCTGATGTCCCCTTGCAAGATCCAGGCTTCTGCGTCATCTTAGAGCAAATGTGGAGTGCTAGCTCTTAACAGGGTGCAGTGGCCAGAGGGTCTGGGGTATCTGCAGTCAAGGTTGGAGGACACATCAGCCCAGAGGTTTCCCAGCCAGGCCCTGACCTTGCACAGCACACCTGCCTGAGTGGGGACTTCACTTTCTTTGGAGCTCAAGCTTTCTGAGAACTAAGTCCTCAGTTTCCTCTGCCTGCCTGCTGCAGGACATGAGATCCTCTTTGTGTGCTATCCAGGAGGTCCCCAGCTTTCACACTTAGCTGCAACTTGCCAATCACTCTCACCTTTTCATTACCATTTCCAGAGTCTCAATTGAGCTTAGCAATAATCTCTCCATTCCGCTGTCCTTATATTTACTCTTCACCCCATATGTAAAAACCAAGTGGAGGATGAGGCCAGCCTGAAACACACCAGAAGCTTTCTTTACTTCCCTTGAGTTGTAGTCATTGCAGATGAAGGAAGAAACCTTCAGAGCACCTGGATTAAAGAAAGGAAACATGGTTGAAGTGAGTCTTCCCCCTGCTGATGGCACCTCTGCCAACATTGCCAGATCTGGCGAGGTGTTCACCAGATCCACCTTTCTTTTTTGTGAACACAGTCAAATTGTATTTCCCAGATTCTTTGAGTCTGAGTCATGTGACTACTTCTGAGCAACAGAATATGGGGCTCCAAGATCTACGAGTATACCACTTCTAAACCTGTCCCCCAAATTTCACACACTATTCTCTAGGCTCATCCCCTATGGGAATCACATGGTAGCTGGATGCAGAAGGTCAAGATGGTCCCAGAGGGACTCTGAGGTCCCGGGGGCACCCAAGCCATTGATGGAAAGGTATCTGGTTTACTGAGTCATCTGGACTTGAAGGAACGTCACCCAACCCAACCCCATTGGACTTTATGCTGGGGAAAAACAAGTTGTGGTAAGCCTCTGAAATGTGGGGGTTTTTGTTATAACAACTGACATTGATTATCCTGACTAACACAGCCGCCCAGCCTAAGGTGTGTTGATACAATGAGTTTTACCCCAATGACAACACGGTTCACTGACATCAAGAAAAGAAGCTCAAGAGAAGGCTGGAGTGAAACACTCAGAAACAAGCCCTGATCTGTGAATCCACATGAGCTGACTCAACTGCCTCCGCTGGGGATGTGAGGACCAGTGATCTTGGATCGGAAATGATGGCGTCCAATTGGCCACGTCCTCTGAATCTCTCTCTGTTGGTGCCCTGTTCTCTATCCCCTCTGCCACCTCGCTGCATCAGGCCCCATCATTGCTTGCTTGGATTCTGGCAATAAAGTCCTGCCTGGTCGCCTCGCCTCCAAGCCTCCTCTGCTATCCTTTCTTCACAGAGCAGCCTGTATAATCTTTCCAGAATGTATATATGATGAAGTTAAAGTCCCTTGATGCTTTGCAAATGGGATAAACACAATATTTTAACTCAGCCCTAGGGACCCTGACACTTCCCTACTTCTCTAGTCACTCCTCACCCAAACACACACACACACACACACACACACACACACACACACACACGCCTGCACACGTGCACATACATGCACGCATATCCCCTTTCCTCCCTCTTTCCCCTTACCTCTCTGATTTCCCCAGATCTCCCCTTAGAAGACACCTTCTGCTGCTCCCCTCTGGTTTGGGTGCCCCCTCAATGAATGCACTGCCCTTTACTCTGAGCAGGTGAAAGCCTATCCTCGTCTTCAGGTGGCAAGGATTCCAGGGAAGGACAAGAACCATATGATTTTCACTCATATGTGGGATATAAAACTAAAAACATCAAACAAAACAAAAAACTCATAGGCACAGACAACAGTACGGTGGTTACCAGAGGAGAAAGGGGAAGAGGGGAGGAAGAAGAGGGTAACATCTGTCAGATGTATGCTGCCAGAAGGAGACTAGACTTTGGGTGTTGAGTACACAATGGAGTATACAGATGTTGTATTCTAAAATTGTACACCTGAAATTTAAATGTTATTAACCAATGTCACCTCAAGAAGTTGAGTTTAAAAACTGCTCACTAGCATTACATTTGTTGAGTTCCAGATTTGTTCCAGGTGCTCCACTAGGGTTTACCTGAATCACCTCATTTATTCTTCAGAAGAGCCCTGTAAGATAGGCAGTGTTACCCTCATTTTGCAGATGCAGAAGTGGAGGTTCAGAGAGCTGAGTGACGCAGCCCAGCACACACCAGGATTGTGTGAGAGAGTCAGGCTTTCCAGTGCAGACCCACGTGCAAGGCCAGGGCCCTTTCCGATGCAGGATGTGAAGGGAATAGGAGGTAGAGAAACATTTTCCTGACTGTTAGGTACACATTCAATTACATTGGGCGTGGGCATATCCATCGCTATCTACTAACGTGGAAGGATGTGATTCATTAGTAACTAGTAAGTCCACTCATTCGTCTCAGAAACCCCACCACCCTGCCCAGTGCCTGCCGTGGGTTGAGTATTTTTAAAAAGTTGATTAAATAAATGAAATGGAAGGAAATGGGAGTAGAGGGCAGGTAAGGGGCGGGGAAGGGTGAGGTGACCAGGAGCCTGACTCCTGAGGAAGGGCACAGACTTGGCGGGGGGGCTGACAGCCCTAACAAGATTCTGACCCCCGTTATCCAACTGAGCTCCAGTTTCTCCAGCCATGGCACCCCTGAGGAATGCTGACATTCCTGTGTTTCTGTTGTGTTCATGGGAAACAATAGTTTACTCTCAGTTTTTAGATTTAAATTTAAATCACTTAAAATGAAAAAAAAATTAAAAATTCAATTTTTCACTCGTACTAGCTATAATTCAAGTATTCCATAGCCATGTGTGGTCAGTGCTATTTATAGAACAGCACAGCTTCGGGGCCTGGGGACGTCCCTTTGAAGGTCCTCAGTGGTGTTCATCTTGAAGTTGGTTTTACATTTTTCAAAAAAAAATCCCTGATTCCGGGAGCCTCCCTGTTTTGGGCGGAGATGGTGAAGACGGGTAAAAGTGCCTACGTTCCCAATGAAGACTGACTCCAGTGAGAAGGGATTACTTCTTTACACTTAGCTTCTGACCAGGACTCTTTTTATGGTCCCATAAAACCCATTTGAGTAAACAAGGCCTAGTGTGTTTGCTTTCCAATTGCTTGCATTACCGGACAGTCACGCCTGACTCAGATTGAAAGCTGGCCTGACTCGCTCCCCCAGGGCACTCCCCGTCCCACCATTTCGCCCGCTCCCTCGTCTGGGAGACAAGGCAGAGTAGATAAAACTCAATCATGTTTCCTTGTCCCAAACCCTGTGTGTAAAGACATGGAAACATCCCATCTTGCAGACAGCAGGAGGCCTGTGAGTAAGAATCCTGACTGAGCTTCCTTCACCCGCTGTGACTCCAAGTGAAGTTATGGGGTTGACTCATAATGAGGGGTGAGCATGGGGGCTCCATCCACCTCGACAGCGTTTGTCACAGCTGCAGGCCCTGGGCTGCGTGGAAGGGACTCAGCTCTGGACTGGTAGTCATTGCATCACCCACAGAGTTAACAACAATGGTCTTTCGGAGCCTGGAAATAGAGCCAACACCCCGGTCTGTAATTGATCGCAATGCTTTTGCTCTCCTGTCCCGCCCTCGCCAAGCTCCTCTGTTCATCCACACCTCCCGTGACTCCCACCCAGGCTATGCAGAGCAGGTGTCCTTCTCTGCCTTCCAGCAGCACTCACTGTGTTGTAACTGTGTGTTTACAATAGTGTGTGTATGTGGCCAGACTCTAAGTCAGTGTAGGGCAGAGAGTGGTTCTTCGCCATGTCCTGGCACAGCATCTAAAACACAGTGTCCTAGGCCTCAGGACTCGCTCCTGGTCTCCTGATGTCCTGAGCTGGGTTCTGTCCACCCTGCAAGGCCTGACCTCTGCTTCTGGATACCCAGGGGCGTTACCATCTTGGCCCTGGTCGTGCCCTGGCTAGGCCCTTTACTTTCTTCCGGATGTGACTCTCAGTAGGTTAACAAGTCACACCTGTACTTTGGGTTGTGGCAAGCAAAAGAACTGGAAGTTTTCCAGGTCCCACGAGAAGGTGCCTAATCTTGGTACACTTCCAGATTGTGGTTCCAGTAATGTGGTCAGTTCAAGTATCTCCAAGGGGAGACCAAAAGTCAGCACATCAGACTCAGTTAGTCACCCTGACTCAAAGCTTGCCTCTGTGGTCCTCTCTTCTCCCACCGAGTTATCATCTTGCGTAGCAATGTAATGTTTACTCTGCACCCTTGTACCCACCATTACAGACAACCTCCAGGTCCAGTGGCACCGGGTACGGCAATGTACATTACATCTACGCCTGCCCCCTTGGCACTCCTTTCCCTCCGTGTTTCAAGACCCAATTCAGCATCTCACCCCCATTAGGATGGCTACTATAAAAAAATAGTAACAGAATAGTAAATGTTGTCTAAGATGTAAGAAATGAGAAGTCTTGTGTTCCGCTGGTGGGGATATAAAATGGGGCAGCAGCTGTGGAAAACACTATGGCAGCTTCTCAACATGTTCAACAGAGGGTTGCCATGTGGTCCAGCAGTTCCACGTTTCGAGGACCATACACAAAAGAACTGAAAGCAAGGATGCAAACCGATATCTGGACACCCTTTGTTCATGGCAGCAGTACTAACAATAGCCCAAAGGTAGAAACAACCCAGGTGCCCATCAGCAGGTGCATGGATACACAAAATGTAAAGTTTACATACAGTAGAATGTTATTTAGCCTTATAAAGAAGGAAATCCTGACACATGCCACAACGGGGATGATCCTTGAGGACGTTTTGCTAAGTGAAATAAGCCAGACACAAAAATATAAATACTGTATGATTCCACACATATGCGGTCCCTACAGTAATCAAATTCATGAAACAGAAAGTAGAATGGTGGTTGCCAGAGGCCTGGGGAATTGCTTAACGGACACAGAGTTTCAGTTTTGCAACATACACAGAGTTGCGGAGTGAGGTCGCACAACACTGTGAATGTAGTTATTACCACTGAACTGTACACTTAAAAATGGTTAATATGACAAATTTTATGTTCTATGTATTTTACCACACTTCCAAATAGTTCAAAAAAAAAAACAAAAAAATCCCGGCATATGCTCCTCCATGATGTGTCCCCTGACCCTCCTGCTCTTTCCCTGCCAAGACCCAACGCCTGGCACCACCCACCCCTGCTCTGTGCACCCCTGCTGCCTGGTACAGTCCCTGTGTATGCTGGGCTGCTCGTCCGGGATTTACGGTACTGATTTCCTGATTATGACGCCTGTCGTCCCTCCAATCGAGAATTCCTACCGGTCAGCACAGAGGCTGTCTTCTCGGTATCAACAGGACCTGACCTGGTTCCCGGACTGGTTATCGCGGCGTGCCTGTCAGTTCCCCCTCCGCACTGAGGCGCCATCCGCCGGGCCGTTTGGTTGCCTGGAGTGTTGGATGCTGAACACCTCCCCAGGAAATGCCGTTGGTAGGAGCATGACTGCCTCACGTTGTGTCCTCACCACCCGCGATCTGGAATTCCAAAGACCCAGCCCCCTTTCCTGAGGAGGTGACAACTCTGAGGCCCAGAGCTGCCTGTGGGGTTGAGGCCTTGACGCAAGTGCCTGTCAGTCGGCCTTCTCCCCTGCCCAGGCCTGCTTCCCTCACTGGCTCCCTTCGAGGTGTTGTGCTGGAAAGCAAACCCCTCTTCCACGAAGGCCCTGAAGCCAAACCCCAGGCTGAGTCCTCCACATTCTCAAAACCTGTTTTGGTTTTAAGGGTTTTTGGCTTTGGGTTTTATTTTTTTTTTTTCTTTTTCTTTTTTGTTTTACAATCAGGGACTTGCCTTGAAATGAATTGTGTTGAACCAAATAACAGTGAACTGGCCAGGCGAAGAGGGGCCGAGACTTAGACACCAGACAGATTAAAACCAACGGGGCTGGGGCAGGTGCAGGCAGGTGCAGGGACAACCCGAGATGTGAGCACAGAAGGTATGAGGGTGGCAGGAGCTCTGGTACTGTGCAGACATACACTCTTAAGAGGTGGTGAGCGAGGTCCAGCTGGCCTGGCCGCTCCTACCGTCCTCATGCTCATTTATGTGAGTGGAGTCAGGACCTAGTAAAACCATACTGTTGAGTATATGCTTTGAGGTTAGGCTTTTATTCTTTCTCTTTTCCTTCAGATGAAGTCAATTGGAAGTTCACTCTCCCACGCAGGGCCCTGGGGCTGAGAGGTGGGTCAGGGTGGCTCCCCTGGAGAGAAAGCTTCACTCTCGCTGGCATCCAGAAGTATGCGGAGACTCCGGGCTCTGGAGCAAAGGTCCTCCCAAGAATAAACAGGGTGGGCGGGAAGCTGCAGAGCAGGCCCCACACAAACGAACCCACACAGGTGGCCTCTTGACAGCCACTCAGACACACAGTAGACTGCATGCTCATTGCATACTCAGACACGTGCACACATCCACACGTGTGGATAAGACACGCCCACACACAAAGCTATGCTTATGCAAAGACATTCATGCACACGTGTCCTGATGCACATGTATTAGGTAAAATCAAGCCTGCACATTGACACAGACACAAGGAACACACTCACTGAATGCAAACTCACATTTGCTAATGAGTGTGCCCACACACACACCTTGCATAGGAAAAGCTCCATCCTGACCCCTTGGTACAGACCCCAGCAACCTTCTGGGTTTCCTCTCTCCATGTAGACAAAGGTGAAGTGTAAAAAAGAATGAAACTTGTTTTTTCACCACTGGAATCCCAGAAAAAAATGCATTCCGTGAAATGAAGGACATTTTCATACTGATGATTTGCATTTCTGATGTTGGTGTTTGTACTGGATTTCATTTAATGCCGCCCTGAATCCACGCAGCTGTGGTTCTCCCGAAGTTACTGGTGAACATCCAGGACGCCCCTGCAAACAATATAATTCCTGCAGGCTGTAGAGGAGATTCAGATCTTTACACAGGAAGCAACAGAATTCTATCGCCATCTTTTGTGAAGGGGCCGTTCCCAGAATGGGACTCCTCCGTCTCAGCCGGCCATGCTGGCTGTGGCAGAGGCACATGGCCCCAGTGTGGCTGGGGATCACGGCCAGGCAGCGTGTTGTCTCTCAAGCCCTGTGCCTTTTGCACCCTGCCCTGCTCACCCTGGGGCAGCCCTGCTGCCACTGAGGTGTAAGATGCCCCCAAAGCTGTTACCACCTGGCCAGGCCACACTGCAGGCTCCAGGAAGGCAGCGGAGTGTTTCTGGCTTGCTCCAACTTGTGGGTTTGTCCTGAGAATGACTCCGTGGCTGTTTTGGACCTAGCTTCCTAGAGGCTGCCAGGGGGGCCAGGTGGTACAACGGAGAAGTGCCAGGGTATTGACATCCTGTGAGCTTAGGAGCCAGGAACTCAGATAAATGCATCTCCCTTCCTTCCTTATGCACTATGTAGAGTTTTCATGTGGATTCGCTCAAAGGATGTCGCCCTTGTTGGCAAGTTGTGGCCACGTCACTACCCACTCGCTTATCGTGGCATCTTCCTCTTTCACTGCCTTCCTTCCCTTCCCTTCCCTCCTGCTTCCCTGGGATTGTACAACAACAACAGCAACAACAACAAAGAGTTTGCACTAAGCTTTGAACTCAGGTTCTATTTTCTAGAAACTGTAGGCCCGGGGAGTGTTCCATCTAGTTGAATCCCTGGTTCTGTCCCAATGGGAAAATTATTTACATTCTTTGAGTGATGTTTCCTCATCTATAAAACACGGCTGATCATACTAACCTTATCCATTGCTGGGTTGCTTTGAGGATTAATTGAGTTCATGTTCGTGAAAATCTTTTACGCCTGCTCAAAACAAACAAAAATGTTTAGTACAATGTGTAAAGCCTCCTTCCCCAGCTTTGTCTGTTTCTCATTGGAAATTCTTCCTATATGTGCATTTTGCTCGCACCTTAGAATATTGAACTATATAGTCAACACGATCACAACTGTCTCCTCTTGGGTGAAATTAATAAATAGAGGTTTAGGTTGAATAGAGAAAGGGAAAGTAGAGGCAGCAGTAGAACAGTAATAGAATTTTCCAGAAACTTTAGAGGAGAAATCCCCAGGCTCCAAATATGTCTATATGTTTATTATTCATGTGCCTATGCTTCCGATAGTTTGGGGCATCTTCTCATTTTCGGGAACTAAACTAGATTCTGGGGATCCACAGAAGAGTAAAATAGCTGCAGCCCCCGAGGAGTTCCTAACCAATTCACATCCTTGGAAGACACAGTAAATGAGCAATTTTGTTAATTTCGTTAAGGAGCCAGCTGCATTCTATTTACCCTCCCTCCACTGACGGACATTCGAGTTGTTTTCACTCTTTCTGCTAGTCAGTGATGCCATGGACATCCTTGTATCGGTGGCTTTGCACATATGCTAACATGCCTGTCGGACAAATGGTCTAGGAGTCAAAGTGCCAGATCAAAATGAACGTGCCGATAGTGATCACCCAGTGCCCTCTGCAGAGGTGGTCCCAGGTTACCCTGACACCAGGCTTAGCCTGTTTTAATTCTCTGAGGAGCAATGGACGCTTGCCAGTTGTGTTTGTCGTGGCTCATCTCACCCTAGTGCCTAGATTATTGTCTGGTCTGATCCCAATAAACAGGTGTGGAATAAGTGGATAAACCAAAAATAGTATGAACAGAACGAGAGGGTTGGCATCTAAGTGACATCGGGTTCTAATCTGGGGTCTGTCACAACTGTGTGGCCTGGGGCAGATCACCTAACCATTCTGAGTCCCGTTCCGGTGAACAGAAAACAATAATCCTTACTTCGAAGACTCAATCGCAGGACCAAATGGGATGATGGATGTGTCAGGTGCATCTCAAGTGCAAATCTGGGGCTGATGAGAAGTCATAGCCAGCTAAAAGGTAAAAACGAAATCAAAATTGTTTAACCTTAGCGATGGCACGTGTTGAAACCCATAAACGTCCAATTAAACCTGTAGAAATCATGAGGATAACTTGGCAGGCTTCCACAGACTAGCCCTAATTGAGGAGAAGGTTGATTTGCCTGCAGATATTCCCCACAAAGAACCAGATGTCTGGAGCTCCAGGCTTAAGGTCTACAAAGAAATCAGACACATGCCAACCAGCCCCCAATGACCAAAGCTAATATTCTGGTAGATTAAAAAGAGAAAACAACAAGCAACAACAACAAAAAAAACCATTTAAAGAGACTGCCAATGGTTTGAATGAGGTGGGGCAGGAGTCAGAGGATATATTCTAGCCAGGATCAGAAGAAACATCTTTTTTGGGGGGGTACAGGGGTTCTTTCCCAAAGGTAGAAAATAGCCCCAGAGGGTCGCCAGATAAAGAATTGAAGAGCTCCTGTGGGAATTCGCCAGAACCAGTTACAATTAGGACTAGCGTGGCGTAGCATGAGATGTCTAGTGGAAAACTCCATGCTGAGAAATTGAGTGTCTTATTGGGAGAAGGGCTGGCTGGTTTCCAGAAATCACCGGGCGTAAGGCTGCCCTGCTGTCTCTGTTTTAGATTGGGATTGACCACTGAATAGCTGCCCAAATTGAGATGCCCTGCCCAGACCCCAGCCTGACAGAACAATCAGCCTGTCCTGCCCGGGAGCCGGCCGGGGCAGGAGCTGGTAATTGACAGAGAACTCATTATGGAAGCAGAGAGTCACAAAGCAAGCTGGGAATCTGAACTGACAGAGCCGGGGGCGCAGGAGTCGGATTCCCTGGGAACAGATAGCCCGAGTGGTCTGCGTCAGGATGCACAGAGGAAAGAGAACTTATGCAAAGTGTGCAGCACTTGGAGCCAGAGAGCTGTGGTTTGGAAACCCAGCTCTGCCGGGCTCTCCCTGTGACTTTGGCAAGGCGTCTGTATAAGCCTGTTCCTTCACCTGCAAGACAGAAATGACAGTAAATAGCTTTAGAGGAATTAAAAATTAGAATGCTGTGATTACGATGTCAGTGATCTTTATGATAACAGGTAGCACCTATTTCACATTTTCCAGATGTCAATGGCATCCAGGAATGTCAACGATACACCCCCTGATTTACTCTCACTACAAGGCCTTTGCTGGTGTTCTTCCGGTTTTACAGAAGACAGGTTTCTGGGTATTGTCCAGGCTGCATGGCTAGGAGCTGGCAGAGCCTGAATTCCAGCCTGAGCATTGGCTCAGGAGGCCACACTTGTAAGCGCTGGCGAGGCCACAGGGACATGGAGAATACAAAAGGAAAGTGTCCTGCTGGGCTGGCAGGAAGGCTCTGCTCAATAGTGGGTTCCCTTTTCTTCCACCCCTCCCCCACCCCACCTGTGAGCATTCTAGACTAGCTTCATGTCTACACAGCAGGTGTGTGCCAACCCCACTCTGCATCGGTGGAAGCCCCACATCCTATAACAGTGCCCACCATTAAATGCCGGTGCCGTACGTCTGCACCAGGCGGCTGCCTGCCAAGACACCCCTGCCACTCCCCTGGGGGGATAGATTGGTGTCTAGGAAGCACGCTCAGCCTGCGTTAGCCCCCGGAACCAGCCCGTAGCCAGTAACAGAGAGCAATTGGTACCTGTGTCAGCTTCCTTCAGTGAGGATAACCTGCAACATGTCCCCCACAGCCTGGCAGAGTCTCTGGATGAACAGAGCCCCAGTTCCCCGCAGGGGTACCTGGCTTGATAACTCATTTATTTCCCTGACCCTTTTTCCTCCCCTATCTAACTCCCTGCTCCAGGACCAGTGTTTGCACGGATGATTTCCCCAACAAACAACATACTGAATCATTGTCTCAGGATCTCAGGGGACACAAAGCAAGACAGAGAAGGAGGACGTGCCTGTGACAGTTAGCTTTATGTGTCAAAGTATGAAACCACAGCAAGGGAAACTGAGGCAAAGGGGAAGGCTTGAGGATCCCAGGAGCGATCAGCGTGAGAGAGGAGTCTGGATCTTGTCCACACATGAGCTCGTTATTTAAATATGAAATGATGGCCCCACACAGCCGAGGTCCGAGGAACCCACACAGCAGTAAGGATATGTTCAGCCTGCGTTCCTCACAGAGCCTGGCCCAGAGCTGAGCCCACGGCGAGGACCCATTAGAAACCCTCTCTGTTCTGGGTTGGTTTGGCCCTGCGCTGCATGACACATTCTTCTGTGTCCCCAGAACAGAGGGTGCCTCCAGGGCAGAGAGTGGACCTTATTGTGTCCCTGGCATGCAAAGTATCCGCTGCTGTGGGTATTCATTTCATGGTTGTCAACCTTAGAATAAGGGAACATCCCTCCCCACCTCTGAGATGCCCAGAGAGCTACATAAGGCCACCACTGAGCTTAGAGGTGTGTAGAAGGGCTCTGGCTGGCATCGCTATGTCCCCAGGGCCCTACCCAGGGCTCTGCACTTTAAATAGATACTTGAGGAAGGAACGCAGGTAGGCGGGTTACAGGCCACCCCAGAAAGTCCTCTGGGTGCCCCCCCTGGAGGCCCCCACAAGCCTGAGCACGTCTTCCTCTGGACCTGGAGCCCCAAAGCCGCCGGTGGTCACTGGAGCTGCCGGACTCCCACTCAGAGGTCCTGTGGTAAAAGTGCTGGATGAGATGCGGAGGCCTTTTTCTCACTGTTCCAGAAATGTCCAGGCTGTTGTCACCTGGGACCCATCCTCAGTCACTGTGCTCACAGAGCCCTGATACACAGAGGGCACAGGGTCTCACTGAAGCCCTGTTGGGGGTCACACGTAGTCCTTCCTCCCAGGAGCCCCCCTGTCTCTCCCGTCAAGCCGCCAGGGCTCAGAAGGGCTGTGTGCCTCAGCGCCAGCTGGAGCAGGGCCCAGCGCTGACCACCCGCTTTTGTGAATAATGTCCTGGGTCTCAGCCGTGCTTCTTCATGCATGCGTCATTGATGGCTGCTTTGGCACTAAAAGGTCAGAGCTGGCCTCAGAGGGGAAGGTATTTACTCTGGGCACTTTACAGAGAGCGTTTACCTGCCCCGGCTCTGAGCAAGCCCCATACACCTGCTGCACCGGTGTCCCAAAATGCGGTGGTCCCTTCCCGTTGGGCATCTTTATTGATCAACTCTTCCTTCGGTCCCTGAGCTAGCCAGGGCCATTCCGATAAATGAACCTTTTAGGCTTCATTAAGCAAATTGGGGTCTGTTTATATTGTACACAATCCAAACTTCAAAATACAGGGCTCCACCCTCCCTACCCCACATGCCCAAACGCACTCTTGGGTGTATTTCACAGCATCTTCCCAGGGGAGGCCACACCGTTTCCCAACACGGGACTCCATACGAGGGGTAGGAAATAAGTCTCGTGGAGACCCATCTTTCAGGCCTTGGTTCCCACAGGAAAACCATACAAACAGCTTCATGTCAACACCACTTTGGCCAAATATTTCAAAGCAGGGTCAGCCCTGAGTCGCTGAGGTCTAGCCTGGGAGAAACCCAGGACTAATTGGAATTCCAGACACTCCCCCCGCATTCTCTCTCTTATCTGCCCCAACCCCAGCCTGTCCCCAGCTGCAGAGTCGCAAATGAGATGTGGCTGCCAGCATTTTATGTTTTCCTAGGATATTTTATCACCACACAGACTCAGTTTAAATAGTATGGCTTGCCAGGAAGCACTGATTCCCCAGGCCTTCTCCCCATGCTTGGGTGTCCCTGGGGGTCCAGGGCTCCCTGCACAGAGCCTGCACTGCAGGTAGGGACCTGAGGCTGCACAGCTCCCAGGAAGAACATTCACGAAGTAATCAGGGTGCCCAGTGGGGACCATCTGCAGAGATGCCAATGTGTCTGGGATCTCTCCCAGCCGTGCAGTGTGGGGGCCCGGGCCTGAGGTCTGGGCTCCTCAGACAGTGCTCTTCGGAAATCCAGTAAATGAGCTGGACACAGGGCTGCAAAGCCGAGCATTTGGTGATAGTGGCCTCTTCATTCATTAATGTCCATGGCTGACTTGGACTTTTGCTATGATCCAGGCTCTGTACAGGTGCTGGAAAGGAGAGGAGACAGGGAGAGTGGGCCCAGGGAGGCCTTACTGTGGGTGGTGGAGAAGACAGGTGAAGACTGGGAATTACAGGACACGCTCTAATGAGAACAGACTTGGGATATGTAGGGTGTAGGAGGACACACTGCAGGTAATAATTATTGCTAACCCTTACTCGTGTATAATGCTTGGTGCTGTACATATGACTGACAGGCACTGTTCTAAGAGCTTTGCGTATGTCAACTAATGGAATCCCCAACGGGGGGTTCTATCATTTTCTCCAAGATCACATGCCAAAGATGCAGAGCTGAGAGTCAATAAATAATTATGGCTCCCTGCTCTCCTATTCTGTACCAGAGGGGGCTCTGGGTATTTCACATACAGTATCTCATGTAGTTTTCATGACAACCCATGAGGCAGTCGGGGGGTTCCCTGCTTTAGAAGGAAGAAATTATGACTCAGAGAGGTTATGCAACTACCCTGTGGTCACACAGCTAAGGAATCAAAGATTCAAACCTAACATATTTGGGACCACAGCCTTGGCTTTATGAGATATGGCTCCTCCATTCAAGATGCTAACAAGTTAGCTGAAAACATGAGGAATGGGTTGAAGGAATATAATACTGCAACAGATCCAGCCTTAGGATTGCAGAAACTTATCCCAGCTATATCCCACCTGTGACCCCACACTGAAGATAACCACACCACGCCTCAGCCAAATTCATACCCAGCCACTAGGAAGCACACCCACCCAAATGCACAGGAAGCTGAGGGCCCCAACTCACAGACAGGCACCCCCTCTTCGGGGTTGGGCCTCCTTCTCAGGGAGCTGACATCTGTTTCCCTAACTCACCTAGACTATTGCTTCTCACATAGATCTTTAAAAGTATGATGAAGAGGTCACGTATCTCCTGAGTGTCCTTTCAAATGAACATCCTGGCCAGGCCCACACCCTCAGGACAACCACCACCTTGCCAACACCCCTCTTCATTGGTGAGGGACAGTGTCAAGAATCAGACAACCAATACCTGGGCTTTTGTAGCCAGAGCAGATTAAAAGGTGTTGGAAGGAAGGAAGGAAGGAAGGAAGGAAGGAAGGAAGGAAGGAAGGAAGGAAGGAAGGAAGGAAGGAAGGAAAGAAGGAAGGAAAGAAGGAAGGATGAAAGGGAAGGAGGGAGGAAAAAGGAAGGAAGGGAGGGAGGGAGGGACGGAAGGAGGAATGGAGGAAGGAAGGAAGGAAAGAAGGAAGGAAGATAGGGAGGGATGGAGGAAGGAAAAAAAAGAATGAGAGTGAAGAAGTTCGTCAGCATGTGCTCGAAGTCTCAAAGCCCTGAGTGAGAACATTCCGTCTCACAGGTCCATGTAAGAAAGATGTAGAAAGAATGCTGGGATGCGGAGTCCTGTGGTTCTACAGAAGTTTCTCGGAGCAAAAATTTGTTGATGCATTTTTCATATCTGACCCTTCAAGAAAATCCATATTGTACCTCTGCATGAGGCCAGCGCTGCCAGTTAAACTGGACCGAGAACTCATGATCAGACCCTTCCTGCGAGGTCCAAACAGGATGGCGGGCGAGGCAGGCATGGCTCTTGCTGGGATGGGCTTATCATCTGGTGAAGTGGAAATCTGGGTGAACCTGTGCATCCATTCATCGAGGACTAATTAACCTCCTCTTGGGTGGGCACAGGGAGCACACAGAAGAAAGACACGGTTCGTCCTTTCATTAACTTGCATAGCGGCAGAGAAGTGAGCCGGCAAGTCTAACAAAGTGCGTAGAAAGAGGGAATTGCTGGACGCCATGGAAGCCAAAGGAGGGTACCTGGAAGAAGCTGGTCAGGGGTGGCTTGAGATGTATTTTCGAGGACTGACGGGACCTAGAATATCTCGAGTTGAACAGTGTGTTCAAAGGCACAGAGGTGCAATGGTAGAGCACCAGCCAGCCAGCCAGCCACCCACCAGCCACCAGCCACCCACCCAAATGTCCAGGCAGCAGATACCTCGCCAGCTCTCCATTATCTAGCTGCCCACGCCAGGAACCCATGTCCCACCCATGACTCCTCCTCCCTTCTCGACCCTTCGACATGTTCCCATCTGTCCACTTAGCTCTGTGGACACTGCCGCTGTTGCAGAGGCAGCCGCCATTGCACGGCAAACACTCCCTGTTCTCCATTCTCTGTGCTGCTGCCACTCTTTGCTGTCAGAAAGGCTCCTCTGAATGTGTCTGTCACTCATCTTCCTAAGCCCTCCAATAGCTTCCCAGTGCCCTTGGGGGAAATGACTCATGGGGACCCCGCTGATCTGGCAGCTTCTCACTGTCCAGCCCCAGCCTCCCCACCCTCACCCTCTCACCCCTCACCCTCTCCTCTCCTGCCACACTGGGTCTGTCCCTGGCTCCCACACACGTCCGTGTCCTGGGCTCTCTCCTGTCTCCAGCTTTAAGACTGGCTTTTCCCTCTGCCAGGACCAAATCCATCCCCCTGACCTAAGCCCAGGAAGCATTTCCAGCCCCCCCACCCAGAATCGGCTCTCTGTGCGTCCACAGCCGTGGAGTCTTCAGTCTGAGCACCTCTCTTCCTGGATCATAGTGCTCCCTCCACCTCACCGTCTTCCACGCCAGAAAGTGGGCAGAACCCTGCAGGGGTCTCATGTGTCTCAGATCCCAATTGACACCCTACTGCCTGGACACACACGTTTTCCCCTTCTTTTTTTTATTTTAATTTTATTTTTTTAATTGTGGTGAAAGATACGTAACAAAATTTACCATTTAAACCACTTTTCAATGTACGGTTAAGTGGCATTAAGTATTCACATTGTTGTGTAACCGTCACCACCATCATCTCCAGAACTTTTCATCCTCCTAAACCGAAACCGTCCCCATTCAACACTCGCTCGCCATGCCCCTGCTCCCCCAGCCTTTGGCAACCAGCTTTCCACTGTACATTGTAAAACGAACTCAGTCTCACATGCCAGTAGCCAACCCTTTTTCTGTTCTTCTGGACACGTGTATAAACTGCTCACGTATCCAGTAGTTTACTTATTTATTTAGTCCTGTAGCGTTTACAAAGAGGATCAACATATGTTCTTTCATTTGGCTCCCAAACGACTTCAGAGTGGTAGGTTTTATTTCTCCCATTTAGCAAAACTCACAAAATTAGGAGACTCTCCTCAGGTCCTACAATCAGTAAACCTCTGTCACGTAGATTGACTTAAAGCCTTTTCCGGCCACACATAGACGTACTATCTCATTGCAGATGGATGTTCTCTAATTATAACCATAAACAAACAAACAAACCGGAACTGCCTGGTTTTCATCTACTCCCTTGAAAAAACAAGCAGAGAAAATAGGTGTGAGGACAGGGCCCCTGGGTCACTGATGACATGGGGGTGGCCCTGTGTGCCTTGGCTAAACCAGATCAAGATGCAGGGTTCTTTGCACAACTGTCTTTCTATGAAGAGGCATCAGAGGGATTCCCAAGAAATTAGGAAATTTCCAGGTAACATCATTCCCGGATTTGTTGCTGAGTCAATGTCCTGTGGCAGGGGAACGCTCTTCATGTCTCACAGACAATCATAAAGTCAGGCCTCATCTCACATGGCAAAAAAAAAAAAAATCTGTAGCTAAGCATGAAGGGAAATTTTAGTCTCAAGCTAGTTATACCAATTTCATTCCCACAGAATATTGCATAACCTTCAATATAATAATGATAAAATAAAATATGCAACATTAATTGAGTGTTTAACTACATGTGGGGCACTGGGGAAAAGGCTCTGTATGTTTTATTCTCTTTTAATCCTTGCTTCAACACTCATTCTTATCTGACAAATAAGGGAAGTGACATTTAACATGATTAAGAAACTTGCCCTGAGTCACACAGTCATTAAGTGACAGGGACAGGATTTTGAGCCAACCTCAAGACCCCCATCCCTCTGCTGCCCCCCAAAGTGGCACATCCGTCTCCCCACGAGGAAGGTGGAGTGGGCATCTGGCCTGTGTCACAGATGACGTGGGCCCAGCCCATGCCTCCTTGGTCCCCTTGGAGTGACCCGGGCCTCGGTGGCCACCATCTGTCCACTCCAGTGGCTTCTGAATTCAAGCAGCTTCTTTCTCTTTGCTTGAGTTTTCTCAGCCCAGACAGAATCAACGCTGCCAAGAATAACCCGTAAACAGTGGGTGTTAAATATCCCATGTTCCCCATCCCTTAGCAGAATGATCCCAGGGGATGTTCTTCTGGGTCTCTCAGAGGGTCCCAGGAAGATGGAGCCCCACCTCCCCACATTGGCAGCTGGCTCCTGACACACCCTCTGGTGGCTTTCCTGTCACCCTTGTCTCACTTCTCCAATCCTTGTTGTGTTCCTTGGGATCAGTTCCTGATGAATTCACTTGTCACGAAACCCTTTTCTCCGAGTATGCTTTTTGGGCAACCCAAACTAAGTCAGGTCATTTTTCAATGACCATTTGATAGGACCTGAGCTTTGCAGAAAACGCTTTGGGAAACACTTATCAGCTTCCACACCTTCCTCTTCGTAGATAAGGAAACTGATTCCCAGAGAGAAAATTACACATGATAGATTAGCGACAGGGCCGTGGCTGTGTCTCAGGCCTGCTTCTCCCCATCTCGGGTCCCTTCGATCACCCCCCATGGCCAGCCCGTGCCGTCTGTCTGCCTGGTGAGACATGTCTTGTACTTTCTGTCCTCACTGCACACCCTCTTACCAATCAGGAGTTTGGTGGGGAAATGGAATATTTGAGCTTCCAGACTGTGGCTCGTGGGACCCAGGCAGGAGAAAAGATAAAGAAAAAGGTGAGGGTGGTTTGTGAATCAGAATGAGTTTGAGGTGGCTCTGCCATGTTCTGATGGGGAGAATTCACATCTATCCAGAAATGACTGTGCCCCCACACTGTCCTAACCCTACAGTGCTAATTCTGTAAATGAGGGAGGGGAGGCAGAGAGAGGTCAAGCGCTTTCCCCATGATCAGACAGCTGCTAAGTAGGAAGGAGAAGCTTCCAATCCTGGTCCTCCAGCTCCTGAACATGCAGCCCTCACTGCTGTGCTGTCCACCGGTGGGTATGGTGGTGGATTGAGCAAGGAAAGCACAGGGCTTGCTTAAACAGAAGTTGAGGAAGAACAGATGAAAGAGAGTTTGATTATAGGGTGATACCTGTTTGCTCAAGAGGATGAGAGAGAGAGAGAGAGAGAGAGAGAGAGAGAGAGAGAGAGAAAGAAAGAGAGAGAGAGAATGCAGATGGCATTGATGTAAGCAGAAACATACAATTTGTCCGTGCTTGGCCAAGGTGACATCAGACCATGGAGGAAGACACCCCTATTGCAAATTCAGCGTTCTCAAACAGGCTGCCTGTGTGGCCTGAGTTTGCGGCCCCTCCTGGATTGCTCCTTGTTGATCCCTGATGACTAAGGGACATTTTTTGATCATTATCATGTGACCTAACCAATCTCTTCAAGCTTGACTTTTGGCCAGCATGACTTTTGAAAATCAGGTCCTTTCAGAAGGGAGTTTGATTGTAGTTGTGTAGTTCACTTATTCACACACCCATTCATTTATCAAATATTTACTGAGTGTCTATTATGTGCTGGGAACTGTGCTCATTGCTGTTATAAAATGGTGAGATAAAAGGAAAACAAACAAACGAAATACAATCCCCACACAGGATTGAGCCACATAGAGTTTTCAATGCTGTCTAATAGAACCATAATGCAAGCCACACACGGGATTTTTATTTTTCATGTTAAAAATAGTGAAAATAAATAAGTGAAATGAACATTGGTGGTATATTTTACTCAATCCAATATATCGAATATGTTATCATTTGAACAAGTAAACCAATATAAAAATTGTTAACGAGCTACTTTACATCCTCCTCCCCACACCTCACATACACCACACACACCAAGCCTTTAAACTCAGTGTGTGTTTGATACTTGGAACAGACGTCAGCTGGGATTAGCCACATTTCAAGCGCTCAATAGCTACTGTAGGTCTAATTGGAAAGATAGTAGAAATAAGTGGCATCATAAATTGTGTCCGTGAGATAAAGGATGGACAATTGT
The DNA here is from genome assembly GCF_004115265.2 of Rhinolophus ferrumequinum. Lineage (NCBI taxonomy): Eukaryota > Metazoa > Chordata > Mammalia > Chiroptera > Rhinolophidae > Rhinolophus > Rhinolophus ferrumequinum. The sequence continues at coordinate 67,533,963 of NC_046297.1, read as the reverse complement.
GAGATCAATGGAACAGGATGAAATTGGGACTCCACAGAAATGAGCTTACTTCTTAGATCTCCTGCTAACTAACTGGGTGAGTCCATGAAAATTTGCCTCTGTGTGTATCAGTGTTCTTATGTGTAAAATAACATAAAGGAATATGTGTGTGTGTGTGTGTGTGTGTGTGTGTGTGTGTGTGTGTGTGTGTAGATGGCTACGACATGGCTAAGAGAAACCAATAAGTGGAAATTGCAGTCTTACTTCATAACTGGCATCAAACTAACCTCCAGATGAAATCAAAAGTAAACTATGAGAATTTCAAACATAAAAATTTATATTTAATTAGATTACCTTCTTACAAAATCTCTTTGACAGGGAGGACTTTGTAAATTTTAAAGTTTTTGAAGGAGTTTCAAATGAAAAAAAATCAAGAGATAGGACTGTAAAATGCTATACAAAAATGCTAAGCTTATGAAGATAAGCACTTAACTACAATAAAAAAAAAAAAGAATCTGGGGGAAAGTTGTCACCACTATGGTCTTCGTGACTAAATACTTGCACTGAGCCCATGCAAACAGGTGATAAAAATAGTATAACGAGACCACCAGATACGAATGAGAAAAGAACAGAAATGAGCACTTTCCTAAACTGTAGAAACTTGCCAAAAATCAATTAATGAGCAAAGCACCAATTTACTCCCATTAAATTAATATTTAAAAATAAGAATTCACCATGCTATCTAGGGTGCCACTCACGATACATATAATCGAGGAGACAAGTGAATACAAAAGGGAAAATAATCGTTCTCATTATGAAACTACATCATTATAGTTTAAACTCTGCCTTCCTTACCAGATGATGGATATAAGTAAACCCTTTGTAATCCGTATAAAGCAGGTGAGCATAAGGAGTCTTTGATATGCCATGAGGGAAGGCTCTGGTCAGGCAGGCAGCTAGGACCTGGCATTCCACCAGTAATCTCTCTTCATTCACTGGGTCCAACCAGCACACTTCTTCCTGTACTCCCTTCTGTGTTAGGCACAGCGTCTGGGCTGAAGAAAACAAAAAGCCCACCTCAAAATGCTCAGAGGCTATGGAAGGAAGCAGAGGGCAAACAGATGTGTTGTGATAGAGGCCTGCAGAGTGAGGGCTTAGAGGAGAGTGAAGAAGCATCTTCTCTACATATTCCTGCAAACATTCAAGCTCCCCTAATGGTAGAAGATGTTGAGACCCCCTAAAGCACAGTGAGGGTTTATCTGTTTATTCCCTTGGGTGGGTGGAGGGACAGGGAAGCCAGCCATGGTGACGAGAGCGTAAGCAGAAGTGCCCTGTCACTCAGCCCCCAGCCCTGTGTGTGGCAGAACCTCTGCTACACACACAGCCTCTGCTAAGAGACAGAGGTCCCGCATTCAGGTATAGGCATTGCCATCCACTTCCTGGGCCATTTTCTTGGCCTCTCAGAACCCTCACTCCCCTGAGCTAGAAAAGGGAGGCCCAAATTCGCATAGCAAAGATCCACTGGGACAGGCCGTGGAGATGATCCGGAACCGTGACAAGCTTTATAAAGGAATCCTTGATGACATTCCCAGTTTCCCGTGTGGGCACTGGGCTGGACGCAGAAGAAGCCCCGTCACTACAGCACAGATCCATGCCACCAATGTGGAAAAGGACGCATTATCGAAACGAACCAAACGCGAGATAGGAAACCACCTGATGTCTAAATAAGTCTGAGGTTCAATACCCTGCAAGACAGCTGCTTGATCCCAGGACAGATACGTGTGCATATGCACATGAAAAACATACTCACAGAATGTAGCTGGGAAAAGAGGGCAATAGCCCGGTGAAATGCATGTGTTTATGTTCCTACGTGTGTAAATGTACTACTAGAGGGTAATCAGTAGGTTTTATTTCTGGGTGGTGACACCACGGGTGAGGCCTCCTTGAGAACATCTAGGTGTTCTAACTGTTCTATCATGAACATAAATGACTTCTGTAATGAGAAAAGCAATGAAAGGTATTTTTAAAACAAACAAATGAACATGTCAAATCAGCAGGCTAGATTTAAATTTAAAATAATAAGAGCTGTCATTGAGCGCTTTCTGCATGCTTCCTGGTGGGCTAAGAGCTCCATGTAGCTTTGCTTTGGGTCATAACTGCCCTGTGACATGGGTGCGGTTAGGGCTGCATCAAAACTCCCGAGAGAGTTTAAGTGACTCCCCCATGGCCACACAGCTGGTGACTAGAGTCCAGAGTCCTGTCAGCTCCGGCTGGTGTAAAAGCTTCTTCCCTTGATTGCTTTCTGATACTGTCTCCTGAAAAGGTGACATGTCGATCTTAGTCCGCTCAGGGTGCTGTAACAGAATACTCCAGCCTGGGTGACTTGGAAACAACAGAAATGTGTATCTCACCGTTCTGGAGGCTGGAAGGCCAAGGTCAAGGCAGCAGCAGATCCAGTGTCCGGGGAGAGCCCGCTTACCGGTTCATAGACAGCTGTCTGCTTGCTGTGTCCTCACAGGGCAGAAGAGGTGAGGGAACCTCTTTGAGAAGGGCATGGATCCCATTAACCACCTCCGAACGGCCCTACCTCCTTAAGGCCATCCCATTGGGGGATAGGTTTCAACATATGAATTTGGGGGGGACACAGTCTTTTGTGACCTCCCAAGAATATCCCCAGCAGCTCTGGCTTTCCCTCACCAGCTGTGTCATGCTGGGTTGAAGGGCCGACATCCCCTAGCCCTGCTGAGGCACAGCTTCCTGTCAGACTGATGGGGATGACGGAACAACGGCCTCATGGTGACAACAAATACGGCCTGGAAGTTGCAGCGTGCCGGCGCTGTCCTGAGCTGTGTGTACACCTACGTGCCCTCATCACTGCCCCGTAAGATAGGCCCTGACACGTGAGGAAGGTGACCCCTAGAGAGGCTACTACTGTACTGGGTTGATAAGCACCCCCCCAATTTGTGTCCAGCCAGAATCTTAGAATGTGACTGTGGGGACAGAGCCAGGAGTGCAGTTTCCAAGCTCTTGGCCTCACGTGGAAAGGTGCTGGCTCAGGTAGTAAATGGCCATCAGCTGTGATTGGATGGCCGTCAGCTGTGGCTAGTTGGCCGTCAGCTGTAACCAGTGAGCCATTGGCCGCTAATATAACTGCTGTGGCTACGCTAGCAGGAAATGGGGGCTAGAAAGAAGATGGTGGCTGAGCTAGCAAGAGCAGATTAGCATGGCAAATTGCAGTTAGCAAATGAGGTTGGTTGGCAGAGAGAAGTGGATGGCAGGTTATGGATAGTGTGGCTCCTGCTTCCTGTGTCTCCAACCCAGCCGCCAGCGAGAATATCGTGGTGTGACTCCCCATCTATGGCTCCGTGGGTGTTCCTTTTTGGCCTCACCATGTTCTGCGTTCTTATGCTGGGAGCAGGACTACAGACCCCGCCTGACACCCTGCATGACAGTGACTTTATTTGGAAATAGAATATTTGCAGATATTGTGGGGACAGAGTCCCAGAGAGCAGTTTCCAGGTTTTCGGCCTCACTTGGAAAGGTACTGGCTCAGGTAGTAGATGGCCTCAGCTGTAACCAGTTAGCCATCGGCCACTAATATAACTGCTGTGGCTGAGCTGGCAAGCACAGATTGCAGTTAGCAAGGGGTTGGTTGGTTGGCAGAGAAGCGGACAGCGGATTGCAGCTAGCAAGTGGGGTTAGCAAGCGTGGATGGCAGATAGCGGATCATGTGGATCCTACTTCCTGTGTCTCGCCCGGCCACCGGCAAGACTGGGCTACAGGAAAACCCAGCCTGTTGGGGTACTGGCCGATGTTTGCTTTTGTGTCTCAACCAGCCACCAACGAGAAAGAGTGGTATGAACCCCCTATCCACGGCTCCGATGGTGCTCCTTTTTGGCCTCACCGTTTCCTGCATTCTTGTGCGGGGAGTGGGACCAGAGACCCCGCATGACACTCTGCATGACAGATATAATTCACTAAGATGAGGTCATCCGGCATTAGGATGCGTCCCGAATCCAATGGCAGGTGTCCAAAAGCCACGTGACAACACAGACACACAAACCTATGATTCACCGAAGGCCCAGGATCACTAGCAGCCACTCGAAGCTGGAAAAAGCAGGAAGGACCTCCTCCTAGAGCCTGCAGAAACCCCTGGATTTCAGACTTCCAGCCAGAACTGCCAGACAATCCATTTCTATTGTTTGAAGCCACCAAGTTCGGAGTAATGTCTTACAGTGGCTGCGGGAAACGAATACACCCACCTTGCCCAAAGCCACACAGCTCAGAGGCCACAAAGCCAGGTTGACACCCAGGTCATCCAGCTCCAGAGCCTGTCCTTTCAACCACAACTTTTGGTCATTACCACGTGTGGAAGTTGTGAAAATGAAAAGCAAATTAGGTAGAGCGCCTGGCCTAACACCTGCCACACTATAAGCACTCCACAAATGGTAACAATTATTATTAGTCTTTAATGATGTGGAAAATGCTCATGGCCTAATTTTAAAGGAAAAAGAGCATGCTTTAAAATCTAATACAGGGTATGAGCTCAACCAGGACTCATACTGCGTAGAAAACGATTTGGTTGAGAATAAGCCAAAGATGCTTGCCTATGGATCATGGAACACTAGATGATCTTTATTTTTCTTCCTTCTTTATATTTTATTGTTCAATTTTGTCCTCTTTTTCTTCTCAGTGAGTATGCATTACCTTTGGATTTGATTTGATTGGCTCTTTTAAACTCCAAAAGTAAAGTACAAGCAAGTAACAAACCCTACACTCTAGCATTAATAATCACCCACCCACCTGGTTGATTTCACCCCACGCTTTCCCTTTGAATCAGAGCCAACAAGCATAGAGAGGCCATCCATTTAAAAGCTGCAGGAGTGCCTGTAGCTCTACCTGCTGGGCTGGGCTGGCTGGGGGGCAGTCCCTGAGAGTTCTCTCTCAGTGGCTGCGCAAGGACAGTGCCCACAATGTAGGGGGCCCCGGGCTCCAGAGATTGAGAGAAATTGTAGCCTAGTGGGGTACGGCTGACATAGCAGCCCCTGAGGGCATCAGCATTCCATCTTCTAGCCCACACATGGTTATGGAGCCCCGCGACACCTGCCAGGACCCACTGGGAGGTGGGTCCAATGGCAGTGACAAACAGACTCAAATCCCTGCCGTTCTGGAGCTCATATTTTTGTCTGGGAGTCAGAAAACAAACGACTAAGTAGAGATTCTGTCAGGCAGCCATACGTGCAAAGCAGGCAAAAGGAGAGTGTGGTGAGTTGAATAGTGTTTCCCAGAAGTCCACCTGGGACCTCAGAATGTGACCTTGTTTGGAAACAAGGTCTTTGGAGATGTAATGTAGGCGAGAATTGAGATGAGGTCTTACTGGATTAGGGTGGGTGCTAAACCTTATGGGAGACAGAAATAGATACACTGTGACACAGAGGGGACTTGCCTGACCTGAAAAACCTGCCTGGAGACCGGGCTTTGGTGTCCCGATGCTCACATGTGGCCCTGGGCTCCAGTCATTCCAGTGGGCTGCACGGGTGACCACAGGGGCTGACAGGCCCCTTAGGTGGGCAAGGGCGACACATAACTTGCTGAGCAGCCAGCGTTTGTGGCTAGGCCCTTCTCTGGAATTAAAAAGGAGACAAGTGTTGGTGAGGATGAGGAGAAATCGGAACCCTTGTGCGCTGTTGGTGGCAATGTAATGGTGGCACCGGAGGCCTAACGAGTCCGGGGTTCGTGCTGCCTGCGCCGCTCGGCCGATAGACCGACACAGGACTTGGGCTATAGAATAAGCGTTTATTGTCAGAGCACCAGTGGTCTGAGAAGGCAGCGGGGCAACACCTCCACAAACAGCCTTAACATTCTCAGACCGTCTGGGGGTGTTTAAGGGAAAATCTGGGCGTTCCTCCAGAGGCTATTTGTGGGTTCCAGGGGTCTGCGTGGAGACTTCCCTGTGGCTACGTGATTGCCTGGTGGAGCCAGCCACCCATGAACCAGGATAGGAGTAGTCTGGTAGACCACAGAGATTGTGATCAGTAAGCCTGAGGGCATTAATCGTAAGTTTCAGGGTAATTTTCTAAAACAGGGAACTGGGTGGGATGGGGACATTCTGAGCTCAAGCCACAGGGGGATGATCTATTGTTAAGCAACAGGAAGGTGAAGGAAAGGTGAGGCCAGGGACGTGGCAAGGCCTCTACCATGGGGGTGCCATCTGGGCCTGTTTCAATGGTGCAGCCGTTGTGGAAAAACAATGTGGCAGATCCTAAAAATGTAATCATAGAATTACCATTTGATCCAACAATTCCACTTCTGGGTTTATTCCAAAAGAATCAAAAGCAAGGACTCAAACAAATATTCATGTGCCCATGTTCATAGCAGTGTTATTCTCAGTTAAGAGGTAGAAACAACCCAAATGCTCATCAACAAATGAATGGACAAACAAAATAAGGCATAGACCACATAGGTATATCCACACAATGGCGTCTGACTCAGCCTTCAAAAGGAAGGGATTCTGATGCCTGCTACAACATGGATGAACCTGGAGGACGTTATGTTGAGGAAAAAGCAGACACAGAAGCGCAGATAGTCATGACTCCTACCGTAGCCAAATTCACAGAGACAGAAAGTGGAATGGGGGTTGCCAGGGTTTGGGGGGAGGGGAGAATGGGGTCTTATTGTTTAATGGGGACAGAGTTTCAGTTTAGGATGAAAAGTCCTGGAGATGATGGTGGTTGTGGATGCGCGACAATGTTAACATGCGTAATGCCACCGAACTGCGCCCTTGAAATGGTTACAATGGTAGATTTGATGTTATATGAAGTTCCCCACAAGCATAGTAATAACATAAGAGGAGCCTGTGGGGTGGAGTCTGGGTTCCTGGGGTTGAATCCTGACCAGTCCCGGCATTAACATGCTGGTTGGACTCGCGTGTCTCTGAGGCTGAGCTCAGCATTGCCATCTGTAAAATGGGACAACTGTGCTTTCACAGACTTGAGAAGACCTCATGAAGGAGTTAACACATCTTAACACCACGTGCCACATTCTGTTCTAAGCAAGTGATGTGTGTGGTTTGAATCACTCCCCCCAGGAGGCAGGAGGAAGTATTATTTATGCCCATCACACAGATGAGGAAACTGAGGTGACAAGTCATAGCATGTCACTGCTGGAAGAGTCCTTAGGGATCATGTAGATCAGTGGGGTTTAATGTTATCCTTTTAAAAATCATCTACGTGTGACTCAGAGCGGAAGGGACTTCTCAAGGCCACTCAGCAAATTAGCAACTGGAAATGGCACCAGACTGCACCTTCTTGCCTCTCCACTCTTCCCCGAGCCCAAACTCTCTTTCAGTTCTGGGGAAGGGGACCGGGAGCTGCATGGCCAGATGACAGACAGCTCCTTGTGTAATAGTTAGCAAATGCTGGAAGGTCTCAGAGCACAGCTGAAAGCGATGCTCTGTAAGGGAACACTTCTTTCGGAGTCTGGAAAATTTATTAAAGGCCGGCATCCCTAAGAGTTGTCAAGAGTCTGTAGGAGGCAAGTGAATCTTCTGTGACCATTGCAGAATTCTCACACAGCCACAAAATGGGGCAAGTCATGCTCTTTCTCTAGGCCAAAATACCCCCACCTGTAAAAAAAACAAAAATAAACAGGAGTCTTTGCTTGTGTACAAAAATTAATTCTAAGAGAATTTTGAAAACCATGTCCCACTTTGGCATTTTAGATAAACATCTAAAAATGTTGTCACATATTTAAATAATCCCAAGGGATTTATTTTTGAAGTCGCAACTGCCCAGTAGAAATATGAGAACCTTGTGTGCAAGTTTAAATCTTTCTAATAGCTACGATGAGGAGAGAAGCAGGTAAAATTAATTTTAACAATATATTTTATGTGATTCAATATATTAAAAATATTACTGAATCATTTCAACATGTAATCATTATAAAAAAATATTAACAAGACAGTCTTTTTTTTTTATTTTTATACTAGGTCTTTAGAGTCCAGTGTGTATTTTACACTTACGTGCACTTGAATTTGGACTAGCCATATTTCAAGTGTGTAGTAGCCACATGTGGCCAGTGGACAGTGCATAGTGGACAGAGTTAGTTCTAGCATTCTTGAAGTGCTTTAAATCAACTCTATCGAAACCTTGGAGGTTCTTATTTTACTTATTTAATGAATAGAAAATTTCTGCCATATAGCCTAACCGGCAAAACTAGTCCTTATTTCAAACCCTTCAGCCAGATTCAACTTGTTATCTGAAGGGAAAGTCTGACTTTATTTTAAAATTCAAATAGATGTGTTAATGCACGAGAACTGTTAACTTTCTCATGCCTGAAATCGCACATTAAACGAGATGGAAGGTTGGATATGTGGATGAATAAATAGATGGATGGATGAGTAGAGAGAAGATAGATGGGTAGATAGATAGGTAGAAGATAAATAGATTAAAAGATAAAGAGAGAGAGAGAAAGAGAACAGAGCTTGGCCCTAGCGTGCATTTGATGTCTGGATGTAATAAGATGCCGCCGCCTCCACTATTTCTCACAGAAACTCCTGAGCTTGGCACTCACCGAGTTCCTCCCTTTGTTCGCTATCCCAGAGGCTAGGTTCAGGATGGAGAAAAAGGATGGCTTTCTTTCATGAAGTGGGAACAGAAGTGCAGTGCAGGTAATGAAGGCAGTGAGGGAAAGAAAAGCTGACAGAGCCCAGGCACATTTTCAGGCGGGTCACTTTGCAAAGAGCACTTACAGCCTTTGCGAAGATGGAAGCAGTGTCCTCCTGTTCTCTGTGTATTCTCTCCAAAGGACTGTGTGCTCGGCTTGAAGACTGGACAAGATCCGTCCTCAGGGCCCCCTGCGGCCCTAACGGCCCATGGAAGGGCTGAAGGACTGGCTGGATCTCCACTTAGTCACGGATTGTGGGCAAGGTACTTCGCCTCTCTGCCTCTCACTTTCCTCATCTGTGACATGGGAAGATCAAACACCTAAGTCACCTCATGTTCATGAGGAATAAACAAGGTATCAGACTGAGCACACGAGGTTTCAGACCACTCTTGTGATGGAAATAAATATCAGTTATTATGATTACAGTTGTTGGATCTGAGTTATTATGATTACATAACTGAAATAAATGAAATAAATATCAGTTATTATGAGTACAGTTATACAGCTGGCACTCACCTCATCCCAGTACCCGTGATAGGTCAGCACCAAGGGAAGCTTGCAGAGCCCGATGCAAGTCTTCTAGACGTCGCCATCTTGATACATCAGGTGTCAGAAAAGGTGACGTTTTTCTTCTTCTTAATTCATCCTCACCGTTTGATGAAGAGGGAAAACCAAGGCTCCAAGAGGAAAGGTGGAGCAGGACACAGAACACGTCTCTGTCGTCTGGTTCAAGTTCCAAATCCAGCAGCCAATACTACCTCTAACCCTGGGAGTCTCAGTCATTTTCCTGTCCCAACAACCTGGGGTTGCTTTCCTCCTCTGTCTTTCCCTCCTTCCTTCTTTCTGTAAATATTTATTGGGGTCTACTATATGTTAGATACTGCTGAGAGAGCAGGCATGGTTCCTACCCTCATGACAGTGACAGTGAAAGTGCCATTGCTATCAGTGGCCTCCTGAATTAAGGGTGAATTAAAGGGAATATATCTGACAAAGATCCTCCGTCGGTCCATTCGATACTCATACAAAACACCCCTTGCCCCGCCCCCTTGGGAGAATCGCTATTCTGTACGTGACCCTGGAGAAAAGAAGACCCGCCCCTGACCATAACAGGACGACTCAAAGACAGTGTTCACGAGTACTAAGGGGCCAGTGTCCGAAGGCAGCAAAGGTGGACAGAGCCCAGGTCTGGCTCACAGAGAGGAACGTTTTCCAAGTCAAACACTCTGCCAGGTATCGCTTTGCACACGCTCCGGGGCAAAGCTTTCGCCATATCACAGCTCGCTGTTCCTCAAAGCACTTCTTCTTTCTTCTTGTTTGAGCGTTTCCAATAACTGTAATCCTAATAACTGATCTTTATTTCCATCACAAGAGTGGTCTGTCAGTGTTCTAGGTTTTAGGGATTTTCTTTGTTTCCACTCATTTTAAGTAGTTCACAAAACAGTCCAATAAGGTTCGATTGACGTCAACACCGTTGTCATCGTCATTGCTTCTATTACTCTATGTCTACTCCTGTCAGTTCTATGATTACTGTATAGAACGGAGGCATCTCCCCAATAGTCAGAGACACAGCTGGCTCAGAAGCTTTGGCCTTTCCCCTCCAAGCCACGTGGCAATCTGTAGTGATTCATTCTCTACAACCAGCTATCCTACGTGCCGTCCCCAATTCCTTTGCAATGGGAATACTCAGGCTGGTTGCTCTCTTTCCTCGAATGACACGTCCTTGGAGTGTGACCCATCCCGTCCACATTAGCACGGGGCCGTGAATCAATAACACTGGTGATGTCCAGGAAATGTAAGGATTAGACCGAGGACAAAGGTCATGGATGTTACCTTTGTATAATGTCTTGGGACGCATTCGATTACACTGTGGCCACCTGGAGAAAAATAAAGGCGGCTTCCCAGCGAAGCAACATTTGTCTTATTTCTGCGATTGTGAGTACGTTCTATACACCAGGTTGCAATGGCAGAGGATTAGGAGGGAGGAGCCTGGGTCCCTGCCGGCATCACGGAGAACTCCGATAGACCCTCCACGGCCTCCCCCTGGGCCTCCTGTGTTGGGAGACACATAAATCCTGTTTATTTTCGCCACTGTGGTCAGATTTCTGTCGTAGGAGCAGATCTCCTATCTGATACTGTGTGGATGAGGGGCGCTCGGTGAACAGCTCGCAGTGCAGAAAGGGCATTGGGAGGCCATCAGCGCTGAATGTGGCCCGGGGTCCCAGGTCAAGGCTGGTCGTCGTGGTGTCCGTAGACCTACTCCATTACAAGGCAGATGTGGGGTTCCTGTGTGTCCAGTGTCTGATCTTTCTTCTACAAGAAGCCTGTTTCTGTGACTACAAATGCTAGACTAAAAGGATATTCCAGGACAAATGTTGATAATGTCCTCATTGCTGAATGAGATGTCAGTACCTGGAATTGCAGAATTGAGCTCCATCCACTTGGACTAAATCCTTTCAATTGTACCAGTCAGGAAACTGTAGCACAGAGAGGGTAATTCCTGCACAGGGTCACACAGCAGCTTGTGGTGGAAAGGAGCCAGGGTCCCAATGTTCTGATACCAAATGCCCTCTGTCTCCATCCCTCCCACAATGGTCCACCATGCAGCCATCAGGGGCAAAGGATGAATTAGGGAAGCCAGGAACTTCCCAAAAAGATGACCTTGACCACCCCATGCCACCTGGCCTCTCTGTTGTCATTCATTCTCTACAATCAATTATCCAACGCACCATCCCCGATTCCTTCACCATGTGAATAGTCAGCCGTATTGATCTGTTTCCTCTAATGGCATGTCCTTAGAGTGTGACACATCCCAAAACAACGAGAGAGAGTCTCTGAGCATTTGTCAGTACATCTAGGGATGAGAGGAGAGAGGGGCAGCCATTTGGGTTGCAAATAATCAAAATGATTCAAGATCTAGCTACCCCAGAGGAATTATCTCGTTATTATTATCTGTGATAAGAGGTGTCAGCTTACTTCTGATCCACTTTGTTAAACATGCGTGACGTCCCTGTGAGGTCTCATAATTGCCAGTGGAATTTTAGGCACTGTGGCAGGGGGTTATCCTACAGAAGCCTGGCGTTTCGGCTCCCCCAGCTCACCTTGCATAAGTCTACTTAGGAAGCATGCTCATTAAATACATTTCAAACCTATGTAATTTTCATTTTAGAAACGAAAAAGCATCACCTGAGGCAATTCTGAATTCCTTCCAGGAAAGGTCTGGACATGTGAAAGCCCACTCACAGAATTCAATATTCAAGCCACCAGAGTTTTTTGAAAAGGTAATGTCTATTTTCTCAAACTATAAGCAATACATGCTTATTGCAGAATTTTTGGCAGACATATAAAAATGTGGAAAAAGAAATAAATACCATGTATAAACCCCCTACCAGAGACAACCACTCCTATGTTTTATTTGATCTCCTTAATGTTTATTTTAGTTTTTCCTACGCATATGTCAATACTTTTTAATTTTCTTTAAAATATTTTATGAGTGAATCAAACTTTTACTCTCTCATATAAATATTGACCACCTCTCTTGAAATGATTTATTATTCGATCTTGTAAGACACTAAGCACGTCCGGGATCATCCTTTCATAATACACTGACAAGAGAACTCCGTCATTTCAAATGAAAATTTCTGTGCAAGGTTTATTATTATTTCATTGAGCATTAAAACTGAAAATGTAAACTTTTCACAGCTTTCCCCCTTATTTAATAAGGAATTCTGAATGGTAGACACCAGAGATCATGAGAGCTGGATCTGGGCATAAACTCAGGCCCGCAGACCCTGCACAGCCTGCTCTGACTTTTTGTTCTGAAAGCATGTGCACAGCGGTGTCAGAACTGGAAATAAATCATTGATCTTAATATGCGGGGGAAATGAGGTCCTGAGGGATATGTGCACAGCCCATTGTAACGCTTATCTCAGTGTACTGTAATTTCTGGTGCACACATCTGTTTCTCGCATTAGGCAGAGATCTTTGGAGCAGGAACCCTGTCTCATCCGTCACGGGATCCCCAGGGCTTGTAGGATGCCAGTCACATAGAAGCTGCTCAAGAAATATTTGCTGAACTCAACTCAGGCGAGAGGATTCGCATCAGGTAGCTGATGACCCTGGGGGACTAAGGTGGGCGCTCGTGTTGTTCAGTCAACGTGTGATAGATGAATGACTGGAAAAAGTGGAAGGATGGGAAGGAGGGAGGAGGAAGGAGGGAGGGAGGGAGGGAGAGAAGGGAAGGAGGGAAGGAAGGAAAGAGTAGGAGGGTAGGTGGTGGAGGGAGGAATGGGAAAAGGAAGGAAGGAACTTACAGGCAACGTGTATCTATGGAAAGAGCATGAAACTTCAGAGTCAGAAGACCTGATTTATGCCACAGCTTCTCATATCCTACATGTGACCTCTGAGCCCCAGTTTCCTCTTCTCAACATGGGGTCACGATGCCCCATTTTCCAGCTGTTGTGTGAATTACAGGGGAGAGTCCATGTTGATGTTTCTGGCACAGAGCCAGGCCCACATTGCAAATGTGTTTGGAGAATGATCAGCTGAACAGCACCTTGCAATACAGGCTGACGCCAACCTCTTCTAAAAGGCTAGAGCAGAGCAAGGGGCTTGTCAGTCCCCCTACCAGATTAACTACCCTTGAAAATCAGAGCCCCAAGTCAGGGGACAACAAGCTCTTTGACCCTGAGGCAATCAGAGAACCACTGCTTCAGTGGTCTTCACACTGCACTCTGTCCTCCCTGAGATCAACGGCCCGATGGTCCAAATGCAAACCTCTCACAGCTAACAGCCTTTAGAAGCAAGAGAAAGTCTTCTTAGTGAGACACACACGACCCTCGATGAACCAGCTATACCCTCTCCTCATCAGCCACACCCCTTACCATCACTCCTGCACACCAAGGAAACTCAAGTCTCCAAACGCACAACTTCCTGATGTGGGGGTTTGCTCCACCTAGAACGTCCCTGTGCACTTGTCAGCCTGGCAAGCCACTAACGGGAAAGGCTCACTCACCTTCCAAGGCTACAGAGTGGCCCCTGCTCGACCCTCCGTTGTCATATGGCCAGCATGCCTTCAAGACTCCATTCGAATGGCCCCAACTATACAGAGGTTTTCTGAAGCACCATCATCCCCAACGCCTCAGGGAAAGTAGATTCCATCAGGTCTTCACCGAGAGTTTCCCTGTCCTTGGCACAGAGCTGCCATGACTTTTCTGTCGCTGGGCCCATGCTGGTGTGCACACCTGCCTCAACTCGCAGCCGACGGTCCCAAGGACTGAGCCTTATCCCCTTCTCATCCTCCGTGCTCTACATGCGGCCCAATACCCCGCAGGAGCTCTAAAATAGCAGAGACCCCATCCCTCAATAAGCCACGCTCAGTCCATTTCTCCAGCATGAATTTATTACCAGGTTCTCCCAACACAGGCACCAGAATTTTTAAGGCATTTTTTTCAGTGTCGGGCTCATCAATTCAGATTACCCACAACCTAAGGGATCCTTTTTTTTAGGGCTTTATACAAACATCCAAAGGTTAGTTGAGAATGAGTCAACCACACCAAAAAAATAAACTATGAAGTTAAGTTGAACCCAGTAATATATTTAGCATTCATTCCCTTGTACAATTTTATTTTGCTTAACTCAAATCTCTTCTCATTGGAGAGTTAGTGACACCCTCAGCCAGGTGTGACTATAAAAATAGTTCAATCTTTCTTTTTCTGGCTTCTCGTTCTCTTTCACCTTTCTGAGTCAATGTTATTTTTGTTCTTTTATACCTCCCAATGATCTTCAGAGGGAAAGTTGGTTTCTCTGTATGAGGGGTGAACTATACGCTGCAGAGAAAGCTGGTTCTATCTGTTCACAGTTGCTCAATGTTTAAAAATCCAGTGCAGTATCTCCATTAATATAGAGCCGCTATACTTTTGGTTACTACTACTGTTCCTGACTGGCCAGTGCACTAACCTGTGCGATGCTATAGCCCAGGGAAGAGTCTTCTCTTCCAACATCTGCAGTTGGAGAAAGAGGATGTCGAGGTAGAATCTGGGCATGGTGAGAGTTTCAAGACAGGGGGTTCTACCGGGAGATTTCTACAAGTAATTGAAAATGCAGTTGAGGATTTATTTCTTCATTTCCTCGTGCATCCGGTAAGCAGGTTTGAGCACCAGCGAGGTTTCAAAATCGAGCAGCCACCAGATATTTGGAACAAATCACCAGTCAGTCTTAGAGTTGGAACCAAACGGGAGAGCTCTGTTGAAAGTTGCAGCCACAGGGAGGCTTCCCACAACGTCCCCCCACAACCCAAACCCTTCACTCCAACTCTAAAACTTGGGGGCCATGCTTGTAGGGAGCATGGGCAGATACTTGTCCAGTATCCTCAGAGGAACCGTGGCCTCTCGTCCATTGCGTCCTAAGTAGGGCAAGGACTAGGGTTAGGTAAGAGAGATACTTCCCTCCTATGTGAAAATTAACGTGGCTCCAAGAAACTCAGTCATCAAGATAAATAATGTTCAATTTAATATTCTAAGAAATCAAAGTTAATGCAAAAACTACATGACGATGAGTAAAATCTCATGTTTTTTAAATAAGGACCTGTCCAATGGGGAGAGGGTTAGGCATATGCGAGTAAGTGCCGAAGCGTCAGATTCTGTCTTTGTTACAATTTTTGATATTTTGTTCATCGTGGATGTTTTGCATTAATTTTGAATTTTTTTTTTTAATCTGGCAGTAAAATATTGATCGTGATACCCGAGGTTTTGGGGGCCCCCTTAGATTTCACACTGAGTTGAGTGCCTCACTCATCTCACCCTAATCCCAGCACCTTTGTCCAGAGAGCAGGAGAGAGGGGTAGGCCTCCCGGCCTGAGTGCAGAGGGGCGCCTGCACCCTCAGCCATCTGGGCTGACAACGAGGAAGAAGAAGCAAGTGAGGATGTGCACCCTGGAAAAGACAGAGCAAAGTCTGCCTGGACCAGGTGACTCAGTCCCCCAAGGGAGCAGGTAGCTATCTAACCCTAATGCCAGCCACAGCAGCAGTAGGGGACTTGGAGAGAATGGTTCCCCGTGTCAGGTGGGGAATAGGGCAGGACAGGAAATTATAGGCCGATAACCCAGCACACGTGTGCCTAACTGCTCTGGAAGAAAATGTAAACAGAGAAGTATATGAGGTTCGTTACCATGTTATGATTAGTCACGTTTTTTTCTTCTCTTCCACGTGAATGCATCCCAGCTCCTTCAATTGTTCTTGTTTGTTTTTGAACAGTCCTTTAAATGATATTACATCCTGCTTCACCAGGAAATACAGTGAGCACTTGGGGCCCGGCAGGGCTTAGCGATTCACTGGCCCCACCCTGGACGGGATCTCCAGCCTCCCTTTGGGTAGCGTGGAGCACCATTCTGCCAGATGGTTTATGAGACAATGCTTCGAGGGCATAAATGCACACGCCAGCTGTTTCAAAGAGCCCCTCCCAGCCTCCAAGGAGGAAGCACAGACAGAGATGTCCCAACAGGCTCATGCTGGCTGAGAAAAAAGCCACACATCGTCAGCAGGGCCAGCCTGACTTTGGAGCACAGAGAGACCGCGCTGGAGCTCTAAGGCCACCCCTCTGGGCCTGCTACCCCGCTGAGCACTTTGCAAACTTCCTTCTCCCTGCTCACACCTTCTATAGAGGGAGGGCTAGCACTTCCCACCGTGTAGCAGATGGAAAAACTGGAGTTCTGAGCGGTGACGCTCCTTGCCCAGGTCACCCAAGCAGATCCCCACAGAGCGCTAGCTCTCAGAATGAAGTTCTCCGAGTTGCTCCCTCTCAGGGGGCCCTGTGCTGGTGGCAGAGTGGTGCGTGTTCCCCTTGGTAGAGAACCTTTCTAAACCAAGATTCCAGTGGGCTCAGGGGTAGGCCCGCAGGTCAGCGACTCCTGATAATCTAGTTCCAGAGGGTTTAAATATACGTCATGTGGGGGGAAGAGATTCTATGGCCAGATAAGTTTGAAAACTGCCCCTCAGACCTGACAAATTATTGAGGCAAAGCATAGACATGTGCCTGTGGATTCCTGGTGTCTCAATCCTGCCCTGTGGTCTGCTGTTCAGTTTTAAAATCTCTCCCCATTTTATAGGGGAGGAAACCAATGTATCGAGTACCTGTGATGTGTCAAGAACAATTCCAGCTCATGGAATTTCCAGATGGTTTGTAGGCTAAATTTAATATCCCCATTTTACAGGGGAGGAAACTGAGGCTCAGGGAGCTGGAGCATCTTGTGAAGTTTCCTTAGATTGCTAATGATTCAAACAGGATTCAAACCGAGCTCGGCCTGATTCCACAGCCCATGTTCTCTCCTCCACACCAAATCAACCAGAATGTTCCGTCTGGAGCTGATGCTCGGTTGTAGGGATGGGCATTTATTTATCTCTCTGCCCTCCACAGTGTGAGTGCCATGATTGTATTTGGATAGTTTAAACATCCCCAAACGACTGAGGTCTTTGACTTCTCCTGCTTCTAAAGATAGGGGTGGGTTAGTCAAATATTTGCATAGTTTATTTGATTTTTGCTGACGTGTGAAAATGTGTTTCCTGCAGACACATGCAGTGTTCTCTGTGTTTACTTTTTTGGTACATCCTATAGATAGAGTGAAGTTAGGGCCACCAACGGTGCCTGAGAGCAAAGCCCTCACACTCTTCATGGCCCTCCGTGTGGGCCCTGGGCCCGAAGGGGTCAGAGGAGGCCTCCTGCTCTTTCCTCTGCAGCTATCACTGCCCTGGTTGACGCCCAAGTGCACAGGCCTGACGGGACAGAGAGCGATGAAATGAAGAAAGAGGTAAAAAACAGAAACGAACAAAAAAACTGACAGAGTAATCGATGTACTTCTGCACCCTTCTTTTGTTATAAAGCCCCAGAATTGTCAAAGTTAAGGTAAGAATAAACTTTTGTTTCATTCGAAATGGATGTGGACAGAATATCCTTCCTGCCCAATCCCACTTCCTCTGAGAATGGTCCCTGATGGCCCCAACAGAAAAGGGGTTTATTTATGGTGTAAAGCACAATGGTGGGAAGTGATGATTCTGGGGTCAGATATGATCCAGGAAGGCACAGGACAGGAGATGGACGGCTGGGTCTCACAGCCAATACTCCACTAACTACTATAGCAGTGTGACCTTGAGTGGGACATACTTAGACTCACTGAGAATCAATTGTCCCGTCTGTAAAAGAGGGCCAAGGCATCGGGCGTATCATTCTTACTCTGTTTCCTTGAGTCTAAGACAGGTTGTTTTTGTTTTGTTTTGTTTTGTTAACATTTTAACATCTCCGCTAATAGGATGAGTCTTAAAACCCTGCCATTCAGATTGATTAAAATGCAGTACTGAAGAAACAGTCCATGCCCAGAGCAATTGCGTGGAGCCAAGCCCCCAGCCCTAGCGCTTCTGAGCTGCGTGATAACTGAGCTTGAAACCTCCTAAGTTTTCTATCTCATCTGGTAAAATTCCTGTAAATGTCTGTTGGAAAACAAAAGTTTTGAAAAAGAATAAACATTGGCAAGGGTTCATGTTGTAGGAATGCATGAAGACAGGCTGTCTGTCCCTGGGTGTGTGTCAGTGATGTGCCAGCATTTCTTTATCAGAGCCCTTCAAGTGTAATATGCTTCTTACCACCCCACTTTACAGCTGAGAAAACAGAGGCCTGAAGCAGCTTCGTGACCTACTTGAGCTCTCAGAGCTACTCAGTGGCTGAGACAGGTTGGAGACACACCTTCCAGGAGGACCCCAAACAAGAAGGTACCTGAATGATTACCTAACCCTAAAAACTCCCACAGCCAAGGTCTCCCATGGGAATAACGAATGGCCAGGAGAGTCAGACCCCCCACCCCAGAGCTGTTTGCTTTTATTTGCTTTATATTTGGGGTTTCTGCATAATGTTTTGTTTTCTTTTTTCTTTTCTTTTTTTTTTTTCCGGGGTGGCGGGAGTTGGTAATGGTTCAGCAGCTGAAAAACATTAAACAAATGAACAGATCATTAAAGGAATAAATACATAAGTGTAAGCCACTGGCCTCGCATGTCCTCACCTTACAGAAGAGGAGAGTGAGATTCACACGGGATGCTGGCCCAGGGCTCAGCGTGCCTGAGGTCAAGTGGAACACCAGAAGCTCGGTCTCCCAGCGATGGCCTCTCCGGTGCCCACACTGCCTCTCTGTTTATGAGGTTCCATAGAGTATGCCACCTTGAGTTTGATTTGGAGAGATTAAGCTATTTTAAAACATACAATTGACTGGGCTCTCTGTGCCCCTATCCAAAACAACTAAGGCGACAACTGGAAATACCAAACTAATGATATCTCAAGCTGGCATAATTCTACGAGTGGATGCGTGCCATTTTGAACATGGGCTGCATTACGAAGCCATGGAATGCTAATAAACTGTGTGCAATAAATTGCATTTTAAAAGCATCATGGGAGACTGAGATTGCTCTTTTAAGAAACCCTATGAGGAATAGTTTGATAGAGTAAGAAGAAAAAAAAAAGCTTTTACCAGTGGAATAAAACTCACTCATTTGAGTCTTATAAATCCAGACTGTGGGATATGGTGCTTCCTTCGAGCATATTGCTTTTTATGTGTGTAGCATATGCCTGAGCCCTCACAGATAAATCAGCTGCATAACTATGGCTGAAAAGCAACAGCTCCACCTATTATCAATCCCCTCTTACCTAATTGCTCCCCACCCCCCATATAAGCTAATTTCACCCCTAAAATATCTAAGTAAATGAATTCAGGGTAATTTAGAGAAAAAAATAACAGATTAGCTACTAGGAGACCCGAGTTCAAGCTTTTTGACGTGTAAGTACCCTATCCACCACCTCTCTGAGATTCGGTTTCTTCATGTATAAAGTAGAAACAGTATTTGCTCAACCGAATTTCAAGGGCAATTTTGAGCATCCAAACAGATGATGATGGCAAAAGCATTTATCAAAAGAAAACTGGCTAAGAGGACGACGAAGCTTTGTGATAAGACTGCCCTCTTTCTTGTCCCTCCCCTTTATGTACAGGCTGTGATCGCGTCCTACAGATTCTGCGTCCTCTCTATGCGATCCCTCTTCTTCACCTCCATGCCATGGCCGTAACCCAGGCTCACCTCACCTTTCACCTGGACTCTTTTTTCTTTTTTTTAAATAAATTTTATTCGGGAATATTGGAGGATAGTGTGTTTCTCCAGGGCCCGTCAGCTCCAAGTCATTGTCCTTCAATCTAGTTGTGGAGGGCGCAGCTCACTGGCCCATGTGGGAATCAAACTAGCGACCCTGTTGCTAAGAGCTCACGCTCCAACCAACTGAGCCATCTGGCCGCCCTCACCTGGACTCTTAAAGCAAGGTCCTCACTGATCTCCCCGTATCCAGGTATATCTACCTCCAATCCATTTTCCACAATTAAAGAAAATTTTCTGCAATGTAACTCTTACTGTCTCCCCACTGCTCACAAGAAAACAAGATTCAGCCCTTGTGTAAAGCTTAACAGAGCCTTCGATATTCAGCACTGCCCACCTCTCCATTTTTCTGTCTCCTACTTTATACAATAGCCATATGGAACTCCCAGGGTTCACCAGACACATGGGGGTATTTCTCACCTCCAGGCATTGTCTTGGGCTGTTTTCTTTTCCCACGGGGATGCTCTTAGGTGTTAATCAAGGTGAGCTAAGCAATGCTACTGAAACAAACATCCCCTAAACCTTGTTCTACATGTTCCAAGGTGTTACAGGGAGGAGGGTCAGGAAGTGTCTGCTCCTTGTCGTCCCTCTGTGACCCGGGCAGACAGAGGCTCAGCATGTGCTTGCAGAACCACAGCAGTGGGAGAAAACATGGCAAACCATGCACTGTGCCTTCCACTTTCCATTCAGCTCCATGGGCCAAAGCAATTCAAGGGGCCTGGGAATCCAGTCTTATCCTGGCCCAGGGAGCAGAGAGCCAGCAATATTTGGATGAACAGCTCTAATGATTCCACACCGTATCGCTCTCTGCCTTGTAAACAAACTCCTACATTAGGCTCAACTCAAGTGCCTCGTCCTCCACGAAGCCTTCCTGACTCGTACTTCATCCTGGGCAGCACTGCACTTGTTGCTTTGCTCGGGTGCTTTCTTTCCCACCACACAGAGTACTCCTCTAGGACAAGCACCACGTCTTACTCACATCTGCGTAGGTCCAGCACAGCGTCTGGTCAGAGGGAGGACCCACATGTCTCTACATTGAAGGAACAAATGCTTTGGTAAGTGGCCCCACAGCTGACTTGCCAGGCCCATGTACCCAAAAGTTTCCTGGGTGGTGAAGGAGATTGGGAGAGAGGTGTGAGAGCTTCTGAGGGTTCAGGAGTCAGCTGAGCTGCCCCTCAGATGCCTGACAACTCCAGAACCAGCCCCCAGCATCAACTACATTTTCTTCCTTCTCTCTTCTCTCAGGATCGATGGAGTCTCCTTTATCTCAGGAGGGGCCAGTATGTCTTGACCCTACTTAGTTACTTCCTAGCTATTCTTTCCATCTTTTGTAGCTGTCTAAAATCTTTTGTACATACTCTCTGTGTATTGATTGTTCTCTTCCAAGTAAATTCTGCCTTCCAACCTGTTCCTCATGAGGGAAGTGAGAATTTAAATCAATTAAGAAAAACTACATTTCCCAGCCTCCCTTGCTGCTTAGGTACAGCCATGTGATTTAAGGTCCGCCAGTCAGATGAACCCACACAAGACTGATTTAGAAATGAGGTACCTGGAGAAAAAGGCAGATGCGAGGGATCCATTTCTCTAACAATGATGACAGCAGACACAGCCAGCAGCTGGTCTCTTGGTGAGCCGACTCTGCCGTGTGGCTCTGGGAGTTGTCCCTGTAAGGCAAACTTAAAAGGAACAACATAAAGGGATGCCACCATGTTGTGAAAGTCCAGGGCACCATTCACACAGAATAACGTGAATAATGGCCCTGCTGTTAGACAGACACCAGTCCTTGCTAACGTCTATTTCTGTCTTCTTGAAGCATCTCCTCTGGGATCAATTTCCTGCCTCCACATCCTCTCCTAGCTCTGTGAACTAGAGTGTCTGCCACTGTCTTTTGACACAGGCTTTGGACAAAAGCCAGGACAAAGGGAAGAAGTTCAATTCTCCTCTAATGCTTTATGGTGACTATTTCAGGCGTCATGTACCGAATAGGATGTGGTATCGTGAACTTATGTTGTGCTCAGACAAAAGATGTGTGTCTGTGTCAAACATTCATTATCTACCACGCCCCTCTAAGAACAATGCTTGATCTTCAGAGCTGAAAATGAGCTGACATCGCTACCCATTTTAAGAGAGCACTCGCAGTTGACTGTCACAACATCAGTGACATGTGAGGAGTCCCGGTGAGCTATCACTGTGCTAAGTAAGCATGTTAGGGGGAGCATCTCATTCATTCCCACAGTGGCACTGGGGAAGTAGATGTGACCAGCCTTCCCGGTTTATGGGTGAGGAAAGGAGCACAAGAGGTGAAAAGACTTGCCAAGGACAAAGCACTCTCTCAGAAGTAGCAGAGTTGGGATCCAACCCCAAACGCTGGGACCCGCAGCTCCTACCCCACTGAATCCTGGACGAGGGGGCAGGGCTGGGACAGACCTCACAGAACAGGCTCCAGGTCACCTATTCCAAGTGACTCCAACCACAGCTTCCTGCCACCCCACCCTGCCCTGGTTCACACTGTTGGGCTTGACTTCAGCCTACCCAGACTTGAGCTGCTAAGCTGACGTCTTGCTCCTACTCCTCACAGACCACGTGGCCCCATTGCCCTGGGACAATTAGTCGCTACCATCGGAGATGTGCAGAGTAAGGATCAAACTGAGAGGTGGGGCAGACTCCAGGGCCGCCACTGACCTGCTGAGTGACCAGCTAGCATGTCATGTGCTGCTCAGAGCCTCAATCTCCTCATTTGAGAAAAAAAAGGTAAGATTACTTTGATTTAAGGATTAAATGAGACCACATATATACAGCACTAGTTCAGTATCTGGCACATTACAGACGCTTAACATCTGATAGCTGCTATAAGCTGTTGCTATATTGTGTTGTTCTTTTGTTGTTTGGGGCAATAGTGGTTGAGACAATCACTTCTCAGTGGGGCCTGTGGACTGTCACCAATCCTCAAAGTGTCCCCTTCTGCAGTAAGATAAGGAGCTTGCACCGGATGGAAAGCTACTCCTCTCCCTGCCCCTCCTGGACCCCTCCCGGGGCACAGCTGGGTTGCATGCAGTCGGTGCTCAGAATGAGGACCCAAAGAAAGTGTTGGAGATGCAGGATGTCCGAGCAGAGCTGTGAGCATTTCCTCTGCCTTTTTGACCCAGGGGTCGGGGAGGCATCCGGGCTCCTAGACCTTTCCCTGAGCTTCTTATTTTCCCGTTGGCTCCGGTCCCTCTGCAGCATCTGGCTTCCATCACTGTACAGATGACACATGGGTCCCAAGCTCCTTGTCCTCCCAAGGATTCTGAGCATCAGTTGGACTTACCAGAACTGCTCATTCCAAACTAGAGGAACGAATGTGCCAGTGGCGATGGGGAAGCAGCCTGGACCCAGAAAGAGGTTGGAGATAAAAGTGAGGACATGGGGTGGTGCCTGGGCCATCTGAGGCCAACTCAACTGTCCTGAAAGTTCTCCAAAGGCACCCCCATGCCTGGCTCCTGCCTCCTCATCCCAGGCCCCTTGCAGGGGGCTGAGCCAGCATTGAATGAGTTAGATGTGCAAACCTTCTTGAAAATGGAAAAGCCCTCGCTAAGAGACAATGGTTTCTTTACCATCGTTATCATTGTTGTAAGAGAATAGATGAGCTTGCCTCATTGTTCACAAGGATCTCTCCAGGTGCTTAAAAGCAGTGCCAACATGTCCCCCATTAGGGAGACGGAATGAAGAGACAACTGCTGGGCACTCACCATGGACCAGACACCGAACTCCATGCTTAAAGCCTCATCTGTTTAAGGCTCTCACACTTGCTGCAAGCCACCTCTTTTTCTCCTGAAATTGGCAGATGAAGAGCTTGAACCCCACAGAGACCAGGGAAATTGCCAATGTCCCAGAGCTTCCCACAGCCGAGCCGAACTCAAAGCCAATTTTGTGTGGTGCCGAAGCCTCAGTTACCCAGGAAAACCTGGAGTTGGACAATAAACGAGGTGAGAAGGCAGGTCTGCAGTGAGATAGAACCCCAGGAGCGAACGCCGGAGATGTTCTTGCCACACTTGCACTTAACCCAGAGCCCCTTCCTGCTCACTCAGAAGTAAAGGACACTACGGTCCCCACACTCCTGCCCTAGTCTCGGAGAAAGCCAGCTTCCAGAAGCCACCTGCTGCCAGGACCAAGCATACACTTTAGAGTCTAGAGGCCTGAATTTTATTTTTAACAGCTTTATTGAGAGACAATTGTCTTATCGTGCACTTCACACATTGAGAGTATGCACATCAGTGGGTTTTTGTATCTTCAGATTTGTGCAACCATCCCCATGATCGATTTTAGAACATTTTCCTCAGCCCTGAAGTAACCTGCTGTGCTTTTGTCATCTCTCTACCCCCACCACATCTCCCCCCCCCAGTCCTAGCCAACCACTAAGCTACTTTCTGTCTGTAGATTTGCCCATTCTGGACTTTTCTTAAAAATGGGCTCCTGTAACGTGTGGCCCATTGTGACTGGCTTCTTTCACTCCACATGACGTCCTCAGTGTTACCCTATGCACACACCACACACACAGTTGTAGCCTATATCCGTATTTTATTCCTTTCCACATCCACATAATATTCCATAGTATGGATACATCACAATTTATTTATTAATTCATCAGCTGATGGACATTTAGGTTGTTTTTACATTTTGACTATTCTGAGTAATGCTGTTTTCAGCTTTCATGAACAAGTGTTTTAGGCAGACATAATTTTATTTCTCTTGGGTGTATACCTAGGAATGGAATGCCTGAGTCACAGGTGACTCTGTATTTCACCTTTTGAGGAATGCCTGACTGTTTTCCGCAGTGGCTACAGACACCCTCTCTGTACAAATATGACGGGTCCCATTTCTCCCCATTGCCAACGTCTGTTACCGTCTGTATTTTTTATTATGATAATCTGAGTGGATGCAAAGCAGTATCCCACTGAGGTTTTGACTTATATTTCCCCAAAGAGGAAGGATGTTGAGCTTCTTGTCATGTGCTTGTTGTCCATTTGTTTATCTTCTTTGAAGAAGTACCCATTGAGGTCCTTTGCCCATTTTTTAAGTTGAGTTATTTGTCTTTTTATTACTGACTTGTAAGAGTACTTTACATATTCTAGATAAAAGTTCCTTATAAGACATATCTAGTCTCTCTTTGCAAATCTATTCTCTCATTCTGTAGGTCATTCTACACCTCTTAATGGCATCCTACAAGCACAAAAGTTTTTAATTTTAGTGAAGTCAAATTTATCTATTTTGCCATTTGTGCTTTTAGTCTCAGAAGGCTTTGCCTAACCCAACGTCCTGAAGATTTACTCCTATATTTTATTCTAAGACATTTATAGTGTTGTCTCTTACATTTAGGTTTATGATCCATTTTGAAATAATTCTGTATGATATCAAGAAGAGATACTTTTTAAAAAGGTTTTTATTAAAAATATAGGTAACATACGATATTATATGAGTTTCGGGGTACACCATAGTTATTCAACTTTTTATACCTAAAGAAGTGATCACCACAATAAGCCCAGCAATCATGTGACACTGTACCAGCTATCACAATATTATTGACTGTGTGCCACATGCTGTATGTTAGTCCCCGTGACTTGTTTGCTTTATACCTGGACATTTGGACCTCTTATTGCCCTTCGCCTCCCCTCCCTTTTTAATTTTTCAATTACAATTGACATTCAGTATTATTTTATATTAATTTTAGGCGTGCAGCCTAGTGGTTAGACATTTATATAATTCAAGAAGTGATCCCCCTGAGTAGTCTAGTACTGTTACTATACGTAGTTATTGATGTATCATTGACTATATTCCCTATGCTTTAAGTTACATCCCCATGACTATTCTGTAACTACCAATTTGTACTTCTTAACTCCTTCACTCTTTTCACCTGGCACCCCAGCCCCCTCTCCTCTATCACCTTGATAAATCTAGTACCCATCTGACGCCACACATAGTTATTACAGTATTATTGACTGTATGCCTTATGCTGTACCCTACATCCCCATGACTTCTGTGTAACAACTTCTTAGTCCCTTCTCATTTTTCACCCATACTCCCAACCCCCCTTCCATCTGCCAACCATCAGAAATATTCTCTGTATCTATGAGTTTATTTCTGATTGTATATTGTGTTCTTTAGATTCCACATATAAGCAAAATCACATTGCATCTGTCTTTCTCTGTCTGGCATACTCCACTCAGCACAGTACCCTCTGGTCCATCCATGCTGCCACAGAGGGCAAGAACTCGTTCCCTTCCGTAGCTGAGAAATATTCCGTTGTATATAGGTACCACCTCCTCTTTACCCATTCTTCCATCGACAGATACCCAGGCTGCCTCCACATCTTAGCCATTGTAAACAATGCTGCAATGACCATATAGACGCACACATCCCCTTCAAGTATCGTTTTGGGTTTCTTGGGATAAATACCCAGAAGTGGGATTACGGGGTCCTTCTTTGTTTCTTGTTATAGTCTTTGTTTTAAAGTCTCTTTTGTCGGTATAAGTATAACTACAACAGGTTTTTGTTTGGTTTTGTTTTCATCTTTGTGAAATATCTTTTTCCATCTCTTTGCTTTTCATCTCTGTGTGTCTTTCCATCTGAAGTGAGTCTCTAGTAGGCAGCATATGTAAGGGTTTTGTTTTCTTATCCATTCAGCCCTCCTTTGTCTTTTGATTAGAACATATAATCTATTTACATTGAAAGTAATTGTTGATAGATATGTAGCTATTGCCATTTTATTATTCATAATTTTGACCTTTTTTTATGTCTTAAAGAAATCTCTAGCATTCTTTGTAATACTGGTTTAGTGGTGATGAACTCCTTTAGCTTTTTCTTGTTTGGGAAGCACTTTATCTGTCCTTTTGATTTTAAGTGATAGCCTTGCTGGGTAGAGTAGTCTTGGTTGTAGGTCCTGGCTTTTCATCACATTTAATATTTTGTGCCAATCCCTTCTGGCCTGCAAAGTTTCTGTTGAGAAATCATCTGACGAGCTTATGGGAGCTCCTTCATAAGCTACTAATTGCCTTTCTCTTGCTGCTTTTAGGATTCTCTCTTTGTCTTTAACCTTTGCCATTTTAATTATGTGTCTTGGTGTGGGCCTGGTGTGGGTTCATCTTATTTGTGTCTCTCTGCACTTCCTGGGCTTGTATGTTTATTTCCTTCACCAGGTTAGGAAAGTTTTCAGTCATTATTTCTTCAAATAGGTTCCCAATCTCTTCTTGCTTTCTCTCTTATCCTTCCGGTGCCCCTGTGATGCAAACGTTGTTGTGCTTGATGTTGTCCCAGAGGTCTCTTAAATTATCCTCATTTTTTTGGATTCTTTTTTCTTTTTGCTGCTACTTTGTCTCCCAGATTGCTGATTTGATCCTCTGTTTCATTTAGTCTGCTAGTGATTCCTTCTAGTGCATTTTTTCATTTCACTTATTGTATTCTTTACTTCTGACTGCTTCTTTTTTATGGTTTCTATGTTCTTTTTAATGCTTGCTATCTCTTTGTTGAAGTTCTCACTAAGTTCCTTGAACCTCCTTATAATCATTGTTTTGAACTCTCTCTCTGGTAGATTGCTTACCTTCATTTTGTCTAGTTCTTTTTCTGGAGTTTTCTCCTTTTATTTCCTCATTTTGGCTTCCTCTCTGTGTTTGTTTCTATGTATAAGGTAGATCTGCAATGTCTCTCAGTCTTGGCCGGATGGCCTTATGTAGTAGGTGTCCTGTGGAGCCCTGGCACAGTACCCCTGGTCATCTGCTCCAGGAATATCCCTTGTGTGGGTTGTGTGTGTCCTCCTGTTATAGTTGAGCCTTAATTGCTATTGGGACGTAAGTAGGTAGGATTGACCCTCAGGCTAACTGGCTGTGGGGTTTGGCCACATCCACAGCTGACAGGCTGCTATGTAGGGGACTAACCCCACTGATTGGGATTCACCCCAACAGGCTCTGGTGCCTGTTGAGACCACCCTTTGTGTGTGCCACTTGTGGGGCTAATTGAGCGGTGCTCTGTCATGGTCTGAAGCCAGCCTCAAGTATGTTGGTTCTGGGGCCTCTTGGGAGAGGCTCTGGTGTAGGCTCAGGTCACCCACTGCCTGTGACCAGCCAGGGACTACCTGGAAGGAGCTACAAAGTGATCCATGGTTTTTTGCTCCCTGTGCTAAACCTAGAGGCATGTGGGAGAGGCCACATTGTGAACCGAGGACAGCTGCCACCACTATCGGGCCTAGGATAGTTCTGCTAAAAGCTAGGACACCCCGAGTCCTGCTGTCACCTGCCTGCTGCCTTAAGGTTCAGTCACTGACAAAGCCTTGTACGGTATGCAAGTTGGGTGAAGCAGGGTCTCAGAGAGTCACTACAGTGGGAAGTGTGGTCACCAGTTTATCGTAGACTCCGATTTGGTGCCAGTGCTGAGCCTGGAGCTACTCAGCAAGTCTCAGAGCACAGTGAGGCCAGCCGCTGCCTGCCTGGGGCCTGTGGACTATGATTGTTTTCCAAGAAAGCGTGCAATGCTGGCGGGGCTGGCTGCTCATGGAGAAAGTGCCTCAGGTGTTGGGAGAATTGGGTGGGGCGGGGTCTCAATGAGTCAGCAAGGTGGAGCCTTAGAGCTCACCAGACCAATCAGATTCAGATTTGATCGTAAGCGTAGGGGGCGGGCTCAGCACACTAAAGATGGCGGCCGCCTGCTGGCTTCACGGGAGGAGGACCATGTCACAGGGAAAATGGGACTGTCCTCCAGTGCTGGCCTTGAAGCCACATACTTCAGTCTGCTTGCCGTATGCCTCTGATGCCCCTTGAGCCACCTTCCCTCTACTGGAGCCCAAGGTGAGTGCCTGCAAGCAAATGAGTCTGTGCTATGGGTGAGGGCCCTTTAAGAGGATGCCTGGGTTTCTTG
Source organism: Rhinolophus ferrumequinum (assembly GCF_004115265.2). Taxonomy (NCBI): domain Eukaryota; kingdom Metazoa; phylum Chordata; class Mammalia; order Chiroptera; family Rhinolophidae; genus Rhinolophus; species Rhinolophus ferrumequinum. The sequence goes on along the minus strand of NC_046297.1, from coordinate 67,505,263 downwards.
CCGCCTTCCATCCCACCTGGATGGTCAGAATCCCCACTGTTTTTCACAGCCAGGTGTTGGGGCTCCTCTTCCCAGCACCAGTACTTCGGGCTGGGGTGCCAGCTGGGGGCTGGTGTCCCTCACCCCTCTGGGGGGAACGTCCATGGCTGAAGTTTCCCTCCCAACTTTCATCTGCCACACTGAGGTTTGGGACCAGCCCATTTTGTGTCTCTGCCACTCCTACAAGTCTCGTTGTGGCTTCTTTATATTTGTCGTTAAAAAACTTCTGTTCTGCTAGCTTTCAGATGGTTTTCCAGGTTGATTGTTTTGTAATTTAGTTGTGATTTTAATGTGTTCAGGGAAGGAAGCAGGCGCAGTGTTTATCTATTCAGCCACCTTGGGTCTCCTCCACAACTTCATACTTTGCATGTGGATATCAGGTATCCCCGGCATCTTTTTGTGGAAAAGAGTATTCTTTCCTCATCACATGGTCTTAGCACACTTGTTGAAAATCAGTTGACCGACAATGTGAGAATTTAATTGTGGATGCTTAATGCTGTTCCGTTGATTTACATGTCTTGATGACTGTGGATTTGTAGTGTTAAAGAAATTAAACAAGGAGTCCATTAGACTGGAATGGCACTAATGCACTGATAACCTATACATGCAAACCAAAACCTAAGGCAGAGTCAATGCATTCGAATTCACGAAAATGAAACTTCAGCACACCCAATCACAAACAGCTAAGTAGCCTTTCCTAAGGCACCTGCTCAAGCTGTAGCCAATGAAATAATTGTCTTCTGTTCTTCTATGTCTTCCCTATAACAGCGTCTCCCCGGCTCCTGTCCTTGGAGCACTCCTAACCACTCTCAGTTTAGCGCTGCCCAATTCGAATTGATGTTTGCTCAAATAAACTCACTGCAGCCTTAGTCTGGATTCTCAGAGAGACAGATGCTGAGATAGAAATTAGCATGCAGGAGGATTTTGGGGGGCAGCGGATGTTTTCAAGATCATAGCTTGGAAGGGAGAGGAAGGGAAGCAGGGTTTTAAGAGAGTGAAGTTGGGAGTTAAGAGCTCACAGGTGGGAAAGGGAGCTAGACAAGGATGGAGAAGGTTGCCACAGGGAGAAGAGATGCACCACCCCGCCCCAAGCCTGGGTGCCTTTGTCACCAATCTTCTCCCAGAAAGACCTCCTCTGATGATGCCCTCACCCTCAGTCTGGTTTAGGAGCCTTTCTGTGCTGCCATAGCAGTCTGTCCTACTTCTTCCATTGCCCCAACAGCACCAAGACCACAACCTGTTTACCTGCCACCTCTCCTCTTCCACAGTGTGAGCTTCTTGGCATAAAGGACCTTTTCTCCTGCCTCTTCAAAGTTCAATGCCTTGCGTGGTAAACATTTGAGAATGTTGATGGACTACATGAATGTGTGGACGCTGCATGCATGAATGCTCTGGTTTCAGGTGGGTCTCAGTGATGGGCAGAATATTACCAAGGACAGGAAGACACTAGAAAACATGCCACTGTGGGCAGCGACTTTTGTCTCTTTGTCCATCTTCTGTCCCCAGGGCCTAGAATAGCAACTAGAACAAATTGTGCACTCAGTAGGTATTCACTGAATGAATGGCAGCAGGCTACCTTCTCCCTCTCTGCTAGATGACTTCCTAAATGAGAATTTCAGCAGTGCTCCCGTCACTGGGTAGTCTTCCTTCCTTGCATGTGTGAAAAGCTCCCAACCACTTCCAGGAAAGAGCTTGGAACCGCAGCCTTTTCTGAAGCCTTTTCAGGGCTTCATCCAGACCAGAATCTGGTTCTCACAGTATCAATCATATTTGTAACACTTCTAGATTCTGTCTGCAATTCCCACGGAAATGGACCTCGAAATGGAATTCCTGTTGAAGCGCCTCCCCCTTTATCTGAGTTTGACAAATGCAGGCTGACTTGAGCCCATTCCCAAGGCATAGGTCCTGGGAACCACTGGTACTGGGGGTGGTGTGTGGGGGCAACAGACATGAGACGTGGTGGGAAGAGGGAATGGAGTGAGTGACTGACCATCCATGAACGCAATGTAGTGGGTACTAGTGTAAAAGATTAAACTCCCGAATTCTTAATTAATCTAGCTCAAACTTTTTGTAAGCCAAAGCAAGCTCTATGCCTGGACTTTTCAGTTATTTGAGCCAATATACTTCTTATTTTTCAAGCCAGGTGAGAGTTGCATTTTCCATTTCTTGCAACTCCAAGAGGCTCTCTCCAAAGGCAGGAAGATGGTTCTAAATGGAATGAGACCGACTGGTGTTGTTTGTTGTCTTATTGTTGTCTTTGCCCTTGTCTTACTCTTCAAGATGCAAACCCTGGGAGATTACTCAATAGGTCTAGTTTCAGGCCCGAGTCCACCCTTTGCAGGGAGGGAGGGGTCGGCACCACAATGTACAGCCCCCCCAAATGCGAAAGTGTTTTCTAAAAAGGAATTAAGTTTGCTGTTAGCCGAAGTGGCAGTCAATAATAATAATAATAATAATAATAATAATAATAATAATAAAACACAATAAAGAGGAGTATTTGGGTTCCAATTCCTGACCCTTCCAAACTGTCCGCCGGAATAACTTGCAACTAGTCTTTGCCTCCCTCCCAGCTGGACACAGAGGTGCCTTCATTCACATATTTGCTGACTCTTCCTGTGCACCCAGGGTCTGCTTCATAGCTAAGCCCGTTTCCAGCAACATCCTCCCACCCATTCCTGCCAGGCCAAGCACATTCCTTTGTCCCAGGAATGTGCCTGTTATTGCTGCCCCATCCATCAGTCAAGGTGACAACAACCATGGCTTCAAGCAACAACCAGTCTCATGAAATCCCAGAGGAGAGGTTGATGGAGCACAGTGTGGCCTTGTGTCCATTGTTTCTAAGCTCAAGGCTCGTTGTCCCTGTAGATCCGGGTTTCTGTGGATGCTCCAGCACGTGCAAGGGTATCCCAACGCCCTGCTCTCTAACAATATCCACCTTCCACTTCCTAAGTCCCAGGCCTTGACCTGGGCCGGGTAACACTGAGAACAGTATTGAGGGTTCTTCATCTAAGTGGTGGCTCTGCCTTGTGCCCTTTGGGCTCTCAGTGTCCTGCATGCCACCTTTCTCCCTGAATCCTTATGCCCGTAGGACTCTGCAGGGAGAGACCTGAGCCTGGTGCAGACCTCAGAGTATTGTGAAGCCTCCAGACAGTCCCTTTCTCATGGGCTTCGCTTTATCTGCCCAGCTAACTCTCCAGGGCAGGGGACCCCCTCCAGGTCCCCCAACAAGCACCCGTTCTGCCCTGCTGGCACACTCCCAGGGACAAGGGGACTCGTTCACGGGCAGCCTGTTCTGCCCCTCATCAGAGACCTCTAAGGCCTCAGCCTCCACAGGTGGGGACTGAGCAGAGCTCAGCACAGTGCTGTTCCTATTTCCCTGATGACCGCCCACTCACGAACGCTCCGAGGATCTGGGTAACACCGCCACATGGCAGGCAAATCCTCTGATATTGCACCTATGATCTGTCTAAGCCAGGTCTCTCCCGTCTATTATAAAGGCGATGCAGTTTTCAAGCCCGAATCTGGTTTTACACTGATCCCTGTGAAATCCCAGGGAGATTTTTGTTCAGGGAATTTATTGGTTTGTTTTCTTTTCTTTGGGGCTGTATATCGATGCGAGAGAAATGACTTGGGATCTCTAAAGGAAAGGTCCACTTCACATCCATCGTGTTCCATATTGCAGGAGTAGAAGGGAGGACGCTGGAGTCAGATCCGTATCTACCTCTGGGTTTCAGTTTACTAGCTGTGTGACCTTGGGAAGGTTTCTTACACATTCTGAGCCACAGTTCCTTCCACTCAAAATGGGGATGGTAAAAAATCCACTTGCTTTGTGAATGCTCCAAGGATTCAGTAAGTGAAAACATGGGGTGTAAAGGACTTCACACGTTACCTGGCTCTGCGCAAGTACCAGGCAGAAGGCTGTTATTACCCCACGAGCAAATTCCTGGAGAGGATTTTAGGTGCTTTGCACTTCCGGGTGCCACTGCCCTGGTCACCACACTAGCATGGTTTCCCTAAGGAAACTGAGCAGGATAAAGGCTATTCCAAGGATAAAAGCAGGATAAAGGATATTCCAAGAAGCTTGGACCCTGGATCTTCCAAGACTGAGTCCAAAAGCGTGTTGAGAGGATTACCTGGTTTCATGTTTGGGGAAAGAATGGTCTGGTCATGGGGTGTAGACACACCTAAAGATGAAGAGGTTTGGGACTTGAAGTGTGAGCTGTCTGGACTGTATCTTGCACCAAGTGGAATAGCACCCCCATTTCAGCATGGCCTCTTGCTCTGGAGGCGGTGTGGCCGTGAGGAGAGAGGTTGGCCTTTGGACCCGAATCTCAGCTCTGCCGCCACACTCAGGTTCTTCTCCCGCCTGGAGCAGTGGCTGCTACTCCTCAACCTGACTCTTCCTAGATGAGCTCTGTTTTTCTCTCTTTTTATTTTTCTTATTATTGTTTATTATTAATTTCAGGTGTACAAAGCAACGTAATGATTAGACATTTACACCCCTCACAAAGTGATAACCCCACCAAGTCTACCACCCATCTGACACTGTACTAATACCATCGGTTTACTAATGGTATTACCATTACTAATACTAATACCATTAGCTATTCTAATACCATCGGTTTATTCCCTATGCTGAGCTTTACATCTTGTGACCATATATACCGGGGGTGCCAAAAAATGTATCTAAGTGGACACGTTGGCCAGCATTGCTCCAGCAATTGTTCGCCATCATCAGAAGTTTCTGGACGCTGATGGCAACCACTCTAAGCACCTCTTGTCATTGCAGAAGTCAAATGGGACTTGTATTCCTCTTTTGTAATTGGTATATATTGAGTTATTATAGTTTTAATAGTTGTTTTTTTTTTCCTTTCTTAAAATGTGTATACATGTTTTTGGCCATATATATATACACACACACAATATTGACATTCAGTATCATTATAGGTGTACTCCACAGTGGTGAGGCATTTATATAACCTATGAAGTGACCCCCCCTGATAAGTCCAGTACCCATGTGACACCCTACATAGTCTTTACAATATTATTAGTTATAGTCCCTATACTATAGTTCACGTTCCCCGACCAATTTGTACTTTCTAATCCCTTCTCCTTCTCCCCCATCCTCGAACCCCCTCTCCTCTGGCAACTGTCAGTTTTTTCTTTGTAGCTAGGAGTCTATTTCCGTTTTGTTTGCTTGTTTATTCTGGTCTTTAGATTTCACATATAAGTGAGATTTTATGGTATTTGTCTTTCTCCATCTGACTTATTTTACGTAATATAATATCTTCTAGGTCTATCCATTTTGTTGCAAATGGTAAGATTTTATTCTTTTTTATGGCAGAATAGTACTCCATTGTGTAAATGTACCACGTTTCTTTATCCAATCATCTATTGGTGGGCATTTTGGTTGTTTCTGTATCTTGGCTATTGTGAATACGGCTGCAGTAAACATAGGGGTGCATTTTTTTTTCAAATTAGTGTTTTAGATTTCTTGGATAAATACCCAGGAGTGGAATTGCTGGTAGTTCTATTGGTAGTTCTATTTTTAACTAATAAAACTAATATGGTAGTTCTATTTTTAACTTTTTGAAGAACCTTCGTACTGTTTTCCATAGTGGCTGCACCAATTTGCAATCCCACCGACAGTGCACAAGGGTTCCCTTTTCTCCACATCCGTGCCAGCACTTGTTGTTTGTTGATTTACTGATGATAGCCATTCTGACAGGTGTGAGTTGATAACTTACTGTAGTTTTTATTTACATTTCTCTGATGATTAGTGACATTGAGCATCTTGTCATACGTCTATTAGCCATCTGTATGTCCTCTTTGGAGAAATGCCAATTCAGGCCCTCTGTCCTTTTTTTAATTGGATTTTGTTTTGTTTTGTTTTTGTTTTTTCGGTCTTAATTTGTAAGAGTTTTTTTAAATAAATTTTGGATATTAACCACTTCTCAGATATATCATTGACAAATATCTCCTCCCATTCAGTGGACGGTCATTTTGTTTTGGTTATGGTTTCCTTGGCTGTGAAAAAAAGTTTTCCTCTCTTTTTAAAATTCAGTTCTCCCAGAAACTCGCGGCGGCCCCCCACGCAGGCTTAGGGGTTGTTTTTTTCTGCTGTCCCCAAACTACCTGTGTGCTGCCACCAGCCTCACGGAACTGAAAGGGCCTATTCAGTGTCCTTCTCGCCGACCACCTGTGAGCACCTGGAGGGAAGGCACAGAAGCTCATTCATCTTTGTCTCCAGTGCCCGGAAGGATGCCTGGCACCGTGATGGGAACCATAAATACTTGCTGAATTAATTAATGAAAAATAAAAACCAAGGGGCGAGGTGCTAGGGACAACTGTAGTCTAGAGAAATAAGACGGGGAGCCTGGTGGGCCAGGACAAAACTTGGAAGGTGCAAGAGGCCCACCCACTGCATGCTTTGGCCTTGAGAGGGGTCAGCGCCACTGTGTGGGTCGGATCACCTCTAGCTCCCTTCCATTTCTGGCAAACTCTGTGGACGGGGCCGTTGACTAAGAGCCGGCTCTAAACCTCCCATTGTCCCTCCCAGGTCAGGGCCAGGCCCGTTCACAGCAAAGCATGTTACCTTCCCAGACAAGCCTCTAACTACCACACAGTTTAAGATAAACACGAGAGCAGTTTTTGAAACCTGTATGTGCTTCCCGACCCAGCCTGATTGCTGGCGGGTTTTCCGTCTCATTTGTTTGCCCCTGAGTGACTTGAGACGTTCATTCTGTGTCAGCAACACTTACAAGAAGTATGAAAGGAAATAAATTTGCCACAGACATTATACACCATGCCGCAGTAATTACAAACCGCTGTCCTGAAAGCAGCCTGAGGTGGTTGAAATATATGAATGCATAATGCTTAGGAGGAGGAAAAGGTAAAAAGAGGGAAAGAAGAAAGGAAGGAAGCGGGGAGAGTGGGGCAAGGTGGAAGGGGATGGAAGTAGACACATTTCTCATCCACTATCCGTGTGCCAAGCCCTGTGCCAGGCTCCGTACCAGCTTCACCTCATTTACTTCTTCTAAGATTCCTAAAAATAAAATAAAATTAAAAAAAAAGATTCCTAAGATTATCGTTAACTTCAGGTAACAGAGGAGAAAATGAGATCCAAAGCAGAGAACAGATATGCCAGATGGGAAACGTGTCGAACGGTCCTGCAGAACCTCTGAAAGGTGCCACATGCAGAGCAGGGGTTCTTAGGAAGGAAGAGTGAGGCTGGGGATGAGGATTGGCCGGGAGCCTGGAGACAGAATTAGGTCCCACCCCCCAGTGCCCTGCCTGCCCCTGAGCTGCCACAGGTGCACAGGAAGCCTCTCTTTCTGTGGAATAGTCTCTCGGGAGCACTGCTCAGAGAATTTCAGCCACCTGACCTCCACCAAGTATCGATTCTGTCTCCAAACTCAGGGGGATCGCTGGACGGGGTTTGGGCTCCTTCTCCCTGGACCACAGCCTGGAAACTTTCCCAGGCGACATGCAGGAGTATTCCTAGCGCTTACTTCATTCGTTCCCCTTCCCTCGGGGTTTGCTGTCCTATACTGCCCCTTTCCCAATGTCTGAAAATGATTTCATATATTTTGTCCAGTTGGTTTTTTGTTTGTTTGTTTGTTTGTTTGCTTTTTGTTTTTTTTTTGTTTTTTTAAGTGAGAGGATCAGTCTGGTCTCTGTTACTCCATCGTGGCTGGAAGGGGGAAAATTCTTTCCCTTAAAACTTTCAGTAGCTTCCAATGCCTTCAGAAAAAAACCTCCAACAACTTGGAATGACATGTAGGCAGCTAGGTGGTCTGGTCTCTGATTATCCTCCCAGACTCATCCCCTCTTCCCTTTCACTCCCACACATAATCATTTAAAGCTCCCAATTCGCCGTGACAATTTGCACCTTTGTGCATTGCCTGTGCCGCTCCCTCTGTTTCGAAGGAACTGTCCTCTCCACTAGTGAGCTTGAATGTCATCCTTCAAGAAGCAGCTCACGTGCCGCCTCTTCCAAGCTCCACCTACACCCCTTCCCATGTGAAGGAGGAAAGGCTTCTAAGCATACTGGTCAGACATGGGTGTTCACTGGTCAGCTGAGTAATTGGCAGGGACCCTGGGCAACATGAATGGTCCTGCATAACGCTGTTTTGGGCTTCGTCCCTCTGTGGCTGAAGAACCTGGTCTCCAAGTGTTGGGACCTGGGGTTACAGCCCTACTCTAAGTGTCCTACTCTAGGCAGACCTGCCATGTAAACTGAGCCAGGCTCTACCACCCATGTCTCAACTGCCCAGGGGCTGAAGCACATCCCGTTAATCTCATCTGTTGTCCTGTTTGCTTGGTGAGAAGGTCACATTCCATTTCATTTCTTGGCTTGACCTCTAGCCTATAAAGATAAGCCAGTGGAGAGAAGGAAATTCAATGCTTTGATGTCCCCTTGCAAAAAAAAACAAATTTATTAGCAACCCCGTGATTTGGAAGGCAGGGGGAGAAGGCTGGTTACCGAGGGAGGTTCCTTCCTGGCTCTCAGAGACTTCCTCTTCCCCAAGGACACATTTTCATTTGAAAGTTCAAAGGAGAGAAAGGAACTCAGGAAGATCACAGCTCATTCCTCACTGCAGAGTGAACTTTAGAGTGGCTGGACCGTCATCGTCAGACAAGGAATGTCCCCAAATCAGTAGGCTTCCAGGATGGAGGAGATGGGGGAATCAGGCACTCACGCTCGAACCACTCCTTGCTAGGAGTGACCGTGCGGCCCTTTGGCAGGTCCCTTCACGCATGTGTTGTTTTTCCACCCAAACAGTGGTGACTCAGACCCGATGCTCTTGGAGGCCCCATCGAGACGTAGTGTTTGCTAGGGGTTTTGTGCCCTTCCACATTCTCTGCTTACGTTTCTGTTACTCCTGGTATATGTGGGAACGGAAAATGCCTCTTCCCATTCTTCCCACAAGGAAAAGGGAATTTTTCTGACAACCTCCCAAATCACTGGGAAGAGTTAAGCCTCGGCTGACAGGGCCACGGCCTCAAGCCCTGCAGGCCCCACGTCCGGGGCTGGCTCTCTTTCCCTTTCTTCCCCCATGCAATAAGCATTATGGACAGGCCTTGTCCCATGGGGTCTTGTTTGACCTTCTTCCACTCTGGGGGCGATGTTAGGGTCTCAGGGCCTCTCTTGAGGCCTGGCCAAAGCAGATGGGTCCTAGTGGAGGGTCCTGAGGAAAGTCAGAGCATCCACGAGGGACCCAAGGCTTCACCCCTTTCTCCAACTCAGCTTTCACAGCTATTCTGGCAGTAAAGCACACAAGTTGCCTGCCCAGCTAGTCTCTGAATTGAATGGAGTCATTTCCCATTTGGCTGTTATTCTCGCGTGTGCGGTTCTCTTGGTTTGGATCTCCAGCGGGCAGGAGAAGTGTGTCCCCACCTTAACGTCCTACTAAGACAAAGGAACTCACTGTATCATCCAAAAGAAAGACGTTGAAGTGAATGCAGTAGTGAGCTTCATGCCTGTTCTCCATGGGTGCTTCTTACATTGAATGAAATAAAAACACAAACAAATGTCCAAAGCTCTTAAGGAACCCAGGGAAAAGCCGATCACCCTGCTGGCCTCAGGGTGCCTGGGAGGCATTGCGAGGGCCTGACCCTTTCCCTGACATTCACCCTGAAATGTCATTTTCCTAATGACCTTCCAAGAACAGTGACTCAGCTGAACAGCACAAGCCCGTTAGAAACATTTTGACAGCATCCTGCTTTGGAGAGCTTTGCAGTTACTAAGATGGACAAAGCCAGCCAGCGGCCCTGTCAAGTGGCCAGGGAGTTCCCACGGAGGCCATCATACAAGGGAACAGTGGAGGAGAGCTTTGGAAAAGCTGAGGACCCCAGACTGGGGCTCCCCACGCCTTTGATTAGGACGGGCCAAGTTTGTCCTCACCGCTCTCGAAAACGTGCCTTCTGCGAATCCAGGGCCTGGCGTTCCAAACAAGGAGGCTGTTCAAAGATAGATTAAAGGGTATAAAAATAGTACGAGATGTCACGGCACAGTGAGACCTGTCAGGTCCGGCCTCACAGAGGGAATCGCTGTAAGGCGATGATCAAAATGAGTCACCAGTGTCTCTGCCTGGATTGTGCTGGTGCCTCTTGAAAAAGCAAAAGTTGGAACTATTGTTTGTGTCAAAAATACTTCTGAAGAGGCTGCAGAAGTCAAAGGGTGCTGATGTGCCAAAGTCTGCAAGGAGAGGAAGGGCAGAGAAAGACAAGGGTCTGGAGCCTCGTCGTGCGGGGACAGTGGGTGAGCCAGAACAAGCATTCAGAGCAGGACGGAGTAGGGGTGATGGAGCAGGGGGATGAGTCCCGGCTCTGTCTCCAGGAGGCCCTCACTTCTGTAAATACCATAGTAGGCACTTTAAGTGTGACCCTCAGTGTACACCACAGTTCCTTGAGGGAGCTTTGTGGGCTTGAAGATGTCACTGCCCTCTCAGAACCTGTGTCCTCTTGGAAAATGCCTCCCAAAGTGGTTGAGGAGTATATTAGCTCCCTCGGCCGCCCCAACAAAGTGCCACAGAGTGGACGGCTTAGACAACAGAAACGTATTTCCTCACAGTTACAGAGGTTAGAAGTCTGACATCACGGTGTGGGCAGGATTGGTTTCTTCTGAGGGCTCCTCGGCTCGTACAAGGCCGTCTTCTCCCTGTGACCTCACGCGGTCTTCCCTCTGGGTGTGTCTGCGTCCTCATCGCCTCTTCTTACAAGGACACTGGTCATTCTGGATTAGGTTTCACCTCGTATATGACTTCATTTTACCTTCATTGTCTCTTTAAGGCCTTATCTCCAGTCACATTCTGATGCCCTGGAGGTTAGCACTTCAACCCAGCACTTTTTTGGGGTGCAGTTCAGCCCGTATCAGGAGTTTAAGTGAAACATCATGGGTAAAAACACCAAGCTCCTAAGAAGGGCTCAATGTGTAATGATTGAATGTAGAGCAAAGTCACTGGATAATCATAGTCACGATAACATTTATTGAGACCATGTGACACGGCCACTGTGATAAGCACTTTCCCTCTAAGCATTATGTCACAAAAACACTCATGACAACCCTACAGGTGAGGTAATATTCTAATCTCCGTTTGGTGAACACGGAGACTGAGGTACATACAGACCAGCACAGGGAGCCGGCCAGTGCCACACAGTAAATAGTAAAGCCAGAATCCAGAACTCCATCTGTCTGGGTCCAACACCCGGTGATCCTTGCCATTCCACTGGCTGGTTTTCTAGAATGATGAAGGGCCAACGTTAGACTCTGAAAGGTACCAGTATCAAGACCACCACCTCTCCCCAAATCTCTTTGTCGTGCTTGAGCCCCTCTGAAACATCTTGCGCACCGACCAACCTGGTCCCCTTTGCATTCTCCAGTGGCGGGGTGCTCCCTCCCTGAGGGGGCGGCCTGTCCAATTTCTGGACAACTCTATGGTTTGAAGTACTTCCTCCTCCAGGCAAATGGATTGATTTCAGATTCAAAATCAGTCCTGAGGAGACTCATCCTCGATTGTCACTTCCAGGGAAGGAATCTTTGACAAGTTCCCATTGCTTTTAGAGGTAAAATAGTCATAACTTGTTCTTCTTCAGAACTGCCAACAGCGTGAAGAGAATCAAGACTGAAGGCTGAAATTGCTTTTCTTCCTCTCGCTAACGCGGTCAGCAGGGAACAGGCCGACTGTGCAAGATCTTCAATCGGGGCTAAATTTATATTCATTCAGGTGTCACCGGACTGTGCTTTCTGCGCTTCTTTCTGATCAATGTGCTCATTAAAGGACCCAGGCTCGGCAATAGATTCACCTTAACGCTTGTCACCCTCGGGTTTCAATAACACAGGCTCTGAGATTCTAACAAGCTGCAGAAAAATGAAAAGGAAAAGAAGCTCTTTCTCTCCCTCCTTCCACAGAGTCCTGAAATTGTTTCTCTTCATCCTTTAAAAATGGTTGGGTTGACTGTATTAATTTTATTTAGGAGCTTGGAGGGGGCACATAAGGGCAGAAGGAGGTTGAAAAAAATATTTACGGACAGCAGAAGGTGTTCATGAGGGCCTTGTGTTTTGTTTCGAGCATTGGGAAATTTGAACAACATTCATGTCTATTTTTGTAACTTTTTGAGTTTGGACAATTTGTTTGAACACTTACCATAAAAGAGTGTTTGGTTAACTTTTACCTAATTATTTTCTTTTTCTCTTAAAAGAAGCATGTTTTCACTTTTGCACATCGTCTTCTAGAATCTGTCCACACGCCCCCAAATTTTCACAGTTCCAAGCATGATGTGTATGTCATTCCTTACTACCGTGTTTCTCTGAAAATAAGACCTAGCCAGACCATCAGCTTTAGTGCGTCTTTTGGAGCAAAAATTAATGTAAGACTCGGTCTTATTTTAATATAAGACTGGGTCTTATAATAATATAATATAATATAATATAATATAATATAATATATAATATAATATAATATAATACCGGGTCTTATTTTAATATAAGATTGGATCTAATCTAAATCTAATAAAATATAATACCAGGTCGTATATTAATTTTTGCTCTAAAAGACACATTAGAGCTGATGGTCCGGCTCGGCCTTATTTTCGGGGACGCACGGCATTATTTGCACTAAACAATCACAGGTTCTTCATATGTTGTTTCATTTCTAGTAGTTAGCATTGTGTTGCAGAAGAATTTCTGGAATAGAAGTTCTTAACTACTATTATATATAAGGTAACATGATTATATATAAGGTAACAAGAAATATCCCCGTGCGTGATGCTGTTCTTTTCTTCAGTTAAGCTATTTCTTTAGGTTTGAGGCCCATAGGTGCATTCACTGGATGAAAATACATAACAGTCCTACGACGTGCGAGCTACACTATGCATGCATTTCTGTCTAAACAGAGTTTAGCCATCGGCATGTCAAACTGTACCAGTTTTACCAACACCAAATGCCTAATGGATTCTACATCACAAACTTTACCCAATGGTCCACACATTTGTACATTTACTTAGGCTTTTAAGGCAAAGGCTAATCACCCTTCAAAGGCTTGATTGTCTATTTAAAGAATAGACACCGACCATATTACCTGAAATCAAACTACTGCCGTGATCTCAACTACTCACTTTGGATGTCGTGATACTTTATGCCTTTTACGAGTTCATGGCTGTGAACCCACCTATTCTTCTGCAATTAGCAGTCTGTGATGGTTAAGCCAGCTACTTAACTCAGAAATTGAATGTTTGCCAAGTGGTGGTCACTGTGCCAGTGGCTGCACTGGTCATGCTTGTTTAACAAATAGGGAAACTGAGGCACCAACTGACATATCGTCTTCTACTCAGTGGAAAAACTGATCCAGAGCTATTTCTCACCTGACATTCAATGCAGACTCTATCTTCTTCACCAGAATTGTGATTGTGCACAACTCAGTGATTAGGCTGGACAGGTGTGCAATGTTTTCACGCTACTACTCTTGGTACTGTGTTTCAACAAAGCTGGAAAAGGACCTGAAATCGTTCTTCCAGCACATAGGTAGGGAAATAATTCTATGAATTCTTTTGATTCCATTCTCAATATCACTAGCATCCCATTTTGGAGACAAGACAGCTGAAGCTTATGGGGTTTAAAAAACTAACCTAAGGCCATTGACAGCTTGTGGTGGGAGCTGCTTCGTCATCTTCCTAATTGCAAAGTCCATCGCCCTAACTTACAGTCTCAGCACTGGGCATTCAAGCCGGGCAAGCTATGGGGCACGGCTTATATAGACTCTCATATTATACCAGGAAAACCGAGGCTGAGACAGTGTGAATCTCTGGCCCTAAACTGTGCAAGTGACCCATCTCCCATTACAGCCAGGCTCCCCAAATCTTCACTCCAGATCACCAAATAATATATCATGTCCCCCCACTAGGAGGTGGGGCTTCATTCTTTTCCTCTTGGTTGTGGCCTACCCTTAGTGGCTTATTTCCAAAGAATATGGTATAGAAAGGGAAAAATAATACCTTGATATCAGAAACCCGACAGATGCGCCCTCAACCGCATGGTCAGTTCCCCCACCTGCGATAACTTAGGGGGGCATCACATACTCCCTAATATCATGCAACCAGAAGGACACTTCACCTCTGTGATACCTTCTCAAAAATCTGTAACCCCAATCTAATGAGACAAATCTAAACGGAAGGACACTCTACAAAATGCATGACCCAGTATTCTTCAAAATAGTCCAGGGCATGAAAGAAAAGGCTTAAGAAACTGTTGCAGATCAGAAGAGACTCAAAAGATGTGACAACTAAGTGTGATGTGGGATTCTGGGTTGGATCCCGAGCAGGAAAAGGACATAAGTGGAAAAATAAGGAACAACTGAATGAAGCCTGTTAAGAGTACTGGACCAATATTAACTTCTTAGTTTCGATCATATATAACTATAGTTATATAAACCTTAATTACATACGAGTATACCATAGTATATATGTCTGTTGGGAAGCTGGATGAAGAGTGCAAAGGAACGCACCATGTTATGTTTAAAATAGAATAAAAATAAACAGGTTTCCTAAGCTCAAGCTGCCTATTTCATGGGCCATCCCTTATAGCTTATGATCACTCCAAAAAGAGGGGTCCAGAAGAAAATTTGGGGACAATTTTCATTCTGAGCAATGCATAGTTATTATTCCTGCAAATATGCCATACACACACACACACACACTCACACACACACACACACACACACACTGCAAGCTGCTAAAAGTGGTTACAAACATACGATATTTTCTCTTCAGGCTGAAAGCCTGGGGTTTCATGTGGCCACTTGTTAGGGGAAAATTGTCCAGGTTTTTTGTTTTATTTTTAATTTTCTTAATAGGGACAACAATGCTGCAGCTGAACTTCTGTAGAAGGAGAATGACATTCTTTCCATTTAGGAAAAAAAAGGGAACAGTTAAAAATATACATTGGTGCATACTGTAATTATCATTCAGAAAAAACACCGGGACGGTGACATTAGCTAATGGGAGTGCAGCAGCTGCCTGCTAAGTGAAAGCCGTCCTCGACAGTGCGGAGGTGTCCGATGGTAATTACTAATTTAGTCTGTCTGATGTCAAAAGGGAATCCACTGGGCTGGGTGGGGACCTGAGGAAGCTTTTTCCTTCAGCACAGCACAGAGTCAGTCAACCCTCGAGAGTCAGTAAAGCATTTGCCGGAAAGGGGGCCATGTTATAACATGATTGTGATTTCATTCATGTAGCGTTTGCCTTTGACTCACTGAGATTTTTCCAAGGAAGAAAGCTCAATGGAAACTGAGAAGAAAATGGTCACGAAAGAGGAGACTAACCACAATCCAGACATTGCTCGGCACTCACATGTCTTCAATCCTCCAACTCCCTGGGAAGCACAGTGAGACATCTTTCATATAGGGGCCCAGAGCTGTGAAATAACACGTCAAGTTTATACCCTGAGAGTGGCAGGCACAGACTGCTTTGTCCAGCCCAGCCTTTCCCTGCACGAGAGCCCTTCTTGGGTCAGGTATCATGTTTGGCACCCTGGATGCCAAGAAGAGTGTTGAAATCATTTGTTAATTTCTGTAAGGAATTGAGATGCCTTATGGAGACTGGATAAAACTGGGTAGAAAACCAGTTGCATTTCACAAGCATCTGGTACGGAGTGAGTGGGTGCTGGAGATGTCTTGGAGCAAAGTTGCATGAAGTCCATAAGGAAAACCAAGCAGGAGATAGGATGGGGGAGGGGACAGCAGGCTGGAGGGGCAGCGCAGGCAGGATGCTTGGGAGGCAGCCAAGAGCCGGGGCAGGGATGGTCTCAGAGAGCACGCTGAGAAGCTAGGCTCTCTTGAGAGAAATTGCAAGTCGCCGATGTCTCTTGTAAGGATGTTTTGTTCAGGAAGGTCCTCTAACGGCAGGCTAGGGGTGTGATTGGATGAGGCCCATCTGCACTACCATGAGAAATGTCTTTTACTTAAAGTCAACTGATTGGAGATGTGAACCACTTCCACAAAAGACCTTGACAGCAACAACTAGATGAGGTTCAATTAAATAACTGGGTCCTATCGCCTAGCCAAGCAGACCCATAAAAACGAACAGCACAAGGATATTGATGTAAGAAACACTGAAACACGCAGAGCATTTTTATAAGTGTATATTTGAGCCAAACCGCGACACGATGGAAAGCAAGCCCTCAGATGCGCAGGTAGAATGACAGTTTGTAGTTTCCTCTGATATATCTGGATTCAGGGAGGGGACTGAGGAAGATTACATGAAGGAGGGAGAAAGCGAGGAGGAAAGTCCTATGATTGATTACAGGGTAGTTAACAAGATAATGTGCTCTCTTGAGGGTGGTTATGCCTCTGAAGGGTCTGGAAAAGAGGATTACTCTGGTATTTCAAAGGCATGTTGACCTAGATGCACAGAAACAACTGACAGGGCTGGATAAGGCAAAGATAAAACTTGTTACTAAAGAAGATATATACCTGGGGTTGACTACCCCCGGACCTGCCCGTTAGGAATTCATGATCAGATCCCCCTGTTAGGTTAGTTTTGGTCCGGGACTTGTCAGATTTATTACAGAAACCCCTTTTTCCATCCACAGAGGTCACCTTCAAAATCTATCTTACTCCATTTTGTGAGCAGTTGTATCATACAAATAACCCCATGGGTCCTGGTACTACGACTGTTTGTGCCACAAGTCCCCATTTCAATATGTATGCCTAGTGTTATAGCTGTTTTGTCCAAGACCCAAAAACAGAAGACACAAGACACACAAAACAGAAGACTAGTATCTGCAAAAAAGCATAATGAGCCGTTTCAAATTAGAATAGACTAGTTATTTAACAATGCAAAATCTCAGAGGCTTAAAACACAGAGGTTTACCTCTGTCTCATACTAGGTACCCCTCAAGGGTGGGCCAGGGAGTCCGCTCCACACTGGCTTCACTCCAGGGTGAGGCAAATGGAACAGCCCCTGTCTGATTCATATCCAGTGATTGACAGTAGGAGGAAGCATAGCAAACTGCTCACTGGCGTGTAAAACTCCCACGCAGATGTAACATTGTCACTTCTGCTCACATGTCATTGACCAAAGCCAGTCACATGGACACATTTAAAGAGGTTAGAAGTGCAATCTTACCAGAGGGCGGAGAGCTGGAAATAATTTAAAGAATATTAATTCTTACAAAACACGTTTGCAAACCTCTCCTCTAGGCCTCAGAAGAGAAAGCTCTGGAACTGTTTCCAGAGCACAAGGGGTTGTTAAAGGAACTCAAAAAGTGTCTGGAGGCTTTGTTAGTAATAAATGATAGAGATTCCTTTATTCAAGGGTCTTTGAGCTCTCAAACTGGGAGCACAGCTCCGCAAAAATTCAGAAGTGTTCTGAAGAAGAAAGCAAAGTTAGGAGTTCTTCTATTAGAAAGCACATTCTTGAGAATGGTCAGTCCTGCGTTCTTAGCCCTCGGGTTGGTCCAAGATGGTTATCAGTCAGATCCCAGGAGATGAGGATAGTGGATGTCAGGTGACCTGAATACCTGAGTCCTTCCAGGGGTCACCAGAGGGTTATCTGGAGGTCTGATGTATATCCAGGCATTGACGCAAGAGTGGAAAGTTCAAAAAGTTTAAGTTCCCACACTGGTTAGAATAAGAATAGAGTCTTTTCTTATGCCTCAATCTTCGTAATGTTAATAATTTTAGCAGCTTGGTTAAGTGACTCCATTTTATATATTCCCTACCTTCATTCTTTCCTCAGGGTGTTAAATGACCATAAATTGTATGATATATTTTTGGTGTTTTCAGGCGTAATGAATATCATTGACATTTTGGTGACTTGTGGTCTGGTCTTTACTATCTTGTTAACATTTTATTAATACAGATATATGCCTTTTAAATAGTAATGTTTTAGCCATAGAAATGTATGTCTATATATATATATATATATATATATATATATATATATATATATATATATAAATTTTCATTTATTTAATTTAATTAATATATTTAATTTAATTAATACATTAATATATTTGGTTTTGCCACACCAAAATACGCTTTTTTGGGATGTTGGTTATTTTAAGCTGGTTATTTTTTAAGAAACAAAAGACTCAGAGAGAATCATTGACCTTCCCCCTTACCTGTCTAACGGAATTTAGATAGAAAAACCTGCTTCAAGGGAGCTATCATCTTAACATAATATGAACTAAGTGTGACAGAGAGGGAGAAACCAAGCAACGTGTGTTTGTTGGATTCCCCTCTGTGTCCCATTGTTTCTGGGTGGACGGCAAGAATTTGTTTGCCGCACGTTCGCTTTTCCTCATCTACCTGTGCATTGTCTCCTTTCTCTTCTTTCTCCAGAACAGCATAACCCTCAACTGCCCAATGTGTCTTTGGTGCCATATTCTTATGGAACCCCCGTAGGTACATATGTAATAAATTTGGTCATTTTCTCTTATTAATCTGTCTCATGTCCATTTGCTTATTAGTTCAGCCAGAAAACTTAGAAGAGTAGAAGTAAAAGTGTTTTTCCTTTCCCATGCATCAAAGCACTCATCTTTTAACTCAAGGACTTCAGTATTCTAGTTGGTTTTCTTTTTCCCCCTTTAAAGCCCTATCATCTATAATCATGTATTTGCCACTTTTGAGTAAATGTATGACACATTCTTTGGTGTTGGAAAAGACTGTTGCATTTTCCATCACAGAAATTCCAGGGGCCAGTAAGTCTCTGGGAAGCATCACGGGGTGGAGATGTCCTCCTCGCGGGCAGGACCGTGGAATTGAATTTCACAGAAAATAGCAAAAAGTCACTCGTACAATTAATATCCCTGGAAACAGTTCGGGAGCTTCCTCTTCTGAGGCCTGAACGAAGGGTCCGATGGTGGAGCCTCCCTTCTGAAGGGCAAAGTGAAGACTGGAAAAGAGAGGGGGAGGATCAGAAATAATAGCCAAGTGGCTCAGCATCCAAACCAGGGGAGGGACTGATAAGAAGCTCTTCCAACGCCCCTCATGCAGCAGGAGAGGGAGCTTGAAGAGCGAGGCAGACTTGTGGGGCCATGAGGCTCCACAGTTGTCACTGGAGAAGCAGAGCTGTTCTGTGGAGCAGCTCATCCTCTGTGCTGTTAATAGGAAAGTGGCATGAGGGCTCCGGCAGGTACCTTCTGCACCCACTGACACCGGGGCCACAATGGCCGTGGGATGGTTGTGGGGGCACAAGGGCAGAATCCTGGGTGCTGCCTGGGGGGAGGGGACCTCAGCCCCAGGGTGTCACCCTGGAGTCCACCCTCACTGGAGTCATTCAGAATCATCTCCCCATCTTCTTACCTTTCCCTGAGGCCACGTCTCTAGGAAGGAGTGGAGCAGGCCTTACATCTGGCAGCCTGTGCCCTTTACCCTGGGGCTGCACCAGCCATCCTTGTTTCCTACTTATTTATCCACCGACCACACTTTCCAGAAGGTTCCCTCTGCTCATGCCTCTTCCCTTCTCCTAAAGGCCAGCCACTGTTTCTCTTCTCAGGACTATCCAGCGTATCTATTACAAGACAGCTGCTATCTTTAAACAACTATATTCTTCCATTATCCCTCAAAACAAAAGGGGGTAGGAAAATATGTAACCTTCTTAATATGTGTGTGGGCGGTGGCAGTGTCAGAGGCCCGAGGAAACCAACAACTCTGCCCATAGTGATGACTGGAGTTGGGGTCCCCTTCATGCCCCCTTCCTCGTCTTCACCCACTAAACCCTGGCAACCACCAAGCAGCAGGCCTGCTCCACTGCAAGCAATTATATTCTACCTCAGCAGACATTTTCTTGTTTCACCTTCTTGAAGTTTTCATTTCAGCAATAAATCTTTTCAAATGCCTATTGCTCCAGAAGCATTTTCAAAGAAATGAAAACCGTGATCACCAGGGTGAAGAAACAAAGGCATTTTTTTTTTTTTGGTTACAGAAATGAGGACAGTCACATCATTGCCACCCAGAAGATACACTCAGGTTGGCTCCTGACCCAGCCTTCTGTGTGTCCCTGACTTGTAGACTAAGGCACTCTCGCCACGTCTTGTGTTTGCCCACCCTCCTCTTGGGCAGAGCTCCGTCCCGTGTGCAGAACTTTTCAACTGAGCTCCATTTCCTGCTTTTTCAGATGATGGCAATAGCATCTGACCCACGGGTGGTCATGGCCATTAAAGCCACGTGGCATGCAAAGTCTTACCAGGAGGGGTCTATGCGTGATAGCGAATTCGAATCGAAATGGAACTGGAGAATGGGTGTGTTTACTTAATGAGAAGGGATGGGACAAATTCTGGGCTCCATGTGGTTCGATGCAGCCAGGGAGAGAAATCCATCCCTGCACTCAGAGTTTGCAGGAGACAGGAAGATAAACATGCCTATAACTAGTTCTAACTCACACCCAGGCAGATTTGTCTTGTCACTCCAGACACAACCAGAGCAGCTCTTGCGATGACGATAGGGTACCTTGGGAGACCCCAACGGAAGTGGTAAGGACTGTCCTAAAGGGTCCTGTTGTTGTAGCAGCTCAGACAAACAGCAGAACATGAAATGCCCTCGAGACCAACGTGCACAATTATGCAACAATAATTCCTGTTTATAGAACTGCTTCTGTGTGCCCGTGACTAGGTTCATATTCACTCTATTCAACCCGAATATGCTTTTCATTGCAGAGAAGGAGAAACTAAGCTCCTTTGCCCAACAATTGGGAAAGTGGTTGGATCCAGTGTCCCTGAAGTTCACTCCAGGTGTGGCTCATTAGCACCTTTCCCAGGTGAAGGAGTTAAAATGACTTGTCCAGAGTCATACCAGAGCTAGTTGAGTCAGGCCTACATATCAGATCATGCTGCCTCAAAAGCCTACTGATTACTTCTCACCAGCAAACCCAAGCCCGTGATGTAGTACCAGGACCCTAACACCTGGGCCAGGTACACTTCCCACAACCCAGCAGCTTGATAGTAGAAAACTGCCACCAGAAGTCAGCAAAGATGCTGGTAGCTATGCTGGAGCTCTCTTTGTGTATCAGTGGTTGGGAGTCCTGGTGTGGCTGCAGGAAGACACATGTAAGAGGTGTCTACATACTCGTAGAGAAAGGAGCCAGGACTAAAGAGACCAACTGGAGGGAGGCAGAGATCAAATCGTGGTTGACTTTGAATGCATGCCCAGGAATGCAGACTCTATTGCACCTTCGATGGGTGGGCCCGATGTTGTTCCAAGATCCTTCTAAGAGGGACGCAGGAGGCTCGCATTCAGAGAAGGTGATTTGACAAGGGAAGCAGAGGTCAGAGTGGTGTGGCCACAAACCAAGAAATGTGGGCTGCCTCTGGAAGCTAGAAAAGGAAGGAAATGGAGTCTCCCCTGGAGCCTCCAGGAGGATGCGCAGCGAGTCTCTGAGTTCCCATGAGACACTCCCTACACTACACTATAGTGAGCGGGCTGGGGGCTGGGTCTGTACTGTTGGGGAGGAAAATTTTTCATCTACTCGTCAAGGTTCTTTTGGCCGGTCTAACAATCAAATCGACATGGGACAGATTAGCAGGAGAAAAACAAGTTACAGTTTAGTATGTACACTCTCCTTCCATGGGAGAGACCCAGGAAAGCTGATTAACTTGCCAAAATGGCAGAAGCCATTACCTTAAATACTACCTTCAGCTAAAGACAAAAGAAGATGTCAGGGGCGGAGGGCCAATTATGGGGGTTACCAGGAAAAGCACATAAGCAAGGACAAGAGGGTTATGCAGCTTTAAGTCTGTGTCTTCCACATTGATCGTGACGGCAGGCCTGGTACAGTGAGGAAACTCTCTTATGAATGGAGATGTAGGGCTAATAAAAATATTTTTCCTCCCACCTTCCTGAAACACATTGGGTAGTTGGGGTTTATATGCCCTTATGGACAAAGGAGAAAGGAGGCAGAGGCCTGAGATTTCGAAGGAAGTAGGGAATTTACAGGTAGCTGAGGAAGAGTGGAACACACGTGGCAGGCAAACTCCTACTAGACAACCCAGAAACAATGGGGCATAGGGGGGTATCTAGCTACCAGCCCCGGCCTGGATCCTTCCTATCTAATGTTACGGTGAATATGTTAAGATTGCTTTCCTAGAATAGACCTTTCCATCTGAATCTCTTAGGGAAGGGGGATGGTCAGAAGTTCTTTCTAAGTCTTTTGTTTCTTAATAACCAGTTTCAAATCAATATCCCAAAAGGCACAGTTTTAGGGGTGGCAAAACTTTGGTCCCCTTCAGAGATTTCCTTTATAAATATAAATGTCCTTTTAGAAAGAGTAACTTCTACTGGGTTTTCAGAGCTTCTTGCATGTCTTCTGTTTCTTAAAAATATCAGCCCAAAATAATCAATACCCCAAAGAGATATACTTTGGGGTGGCAAACTCTGTTTCTCTTCAGTCCCCAGGCTCTCCACACTGAGCCCTCCAGCAGTGTCTTCCAGGGAGGAGTCCCGTACTCTGAGCTTGGTTCTCCAGTGGGTTAGAAATGCCCCTGAGATAAGATCACCTGCCCTTTCAAACTTCCAGCCTTCCTTCTCCCCTGTCACCAAGACAGAGCACCTACCCTCTCTTCTGAGCTTCATTCCTGACCTTTGGCCTTGTCTGAAGGGCAGGTTTGATGATCCCAACTGGGGGTTTCTACTTGCAGCTAGAAGGTGGAGGTCGGGAAAGCTGCTAGATGTCTGACTGTGTCCCAAACAGCTCTGCACCCAACAAAGAATTCACTGGCCCAAAATGTCAATCGTGTGAAGGTTGAGAAACTCTGTTCCCGAGTGTATGTATTGCTTGAGGGTGGAAATCTCAATGTATTCACTTTTAAATCCCCAGTGCGAGCTCAGGACCTGGCACAGAGTCCGAATCCAACATACTCTGCTGGTGGTGAATAACATATATGAGTGAGTGAATTCTTCCTTCCTAAAACATGGGTGACGCACAATCACCTTTATGCAGGCACCCCCTCAGGCCCACTAGTATCTCTGTAAACATATTTGCACACACATGCATGGACGCACAGCTGAGCACACACACGTCCATCTGATGCCAGAGTCCAGGGATTTGCCTGCCTCCCAACTTAGTCACCCAGTCAGCCCTTGTTCATCTGAGGATCAGAAGCCTCTTTTCTCTCTGCATTCAGAACGACCTGGGCGCAGACTCGGTGGCAAGAGGCACTAAACGCTCTCCATCGTAATTTCACTGACTAGATGCATTTTCCCCTTGTGGCTCCATTATCAAATAAGCAGTGGACCCAAAAGGAAAAAGGTTTGCAATTATACACGCAGAAGGCAACTCAACAACTAGAAAAGTGAAATGTCAATGTCGACAATGGCATGATGGCTTAGATGCATGGCAGGCAGGCCTGACCTCATTAAACAGAGTGCTGTTAGTGGGCGTTGGAAAGGGAGTAGGTGGGCTGGCAGACGTGGAGAGGGAGCGTGCCAGGCAGCCCTGCGGGCGGCATGAGCTGCAATAGGCACAGCAGGGCAGCGGGGCGAGGTGGCCATGAAGCAAAGGCACTAACTCCTTCCGTGACACTTCCTCTTCTGGGAAGCAGAGGAAGCTGAAGAAATGGGAAATGGGAAAAGGGAAGAGGAGGAGAGGGCCACAGTGGAGGTGGTACCAAGTTTTAGGTGCCAACTTCCTGGAAATTTGGAACAGAAAGAGCATGACCTGTAGTAGCCTTTGGCAGCGTGAGCCAAGTCAGGTTACAGATGGCCTCTCCCACGTCTGCCCTGGGAAATTCCACAAGGTCTTTAAGATGCTGTGCCTTGGTGGGTACCTGAGGCATCTCTTTAACATGGCATTTACTACCCTATTGATGTTTCCTGATTACTCATTTTCCTCCCTGATAGGCTGTGTACTACCCCCAAGCAAAAAGGAGGTGTCTTACTCATTTTTCTGTCTCCAGTGCCTACCTCAGTAAATGTGTAATGAATGACTAAGTAAATAAATGAGCCAATGAACAAACTTTACTCAGATGAATCTGCCTAGGGTTTGAGATGGAAGCAGCACAAAAGGTCAAGGGCCAGTTGACAGAAGAATGCGGCCAGTCGCATTCCTGAGTCAAAGAGTTTGGGTTTTATTCGAGAGGTGACAAATATTTAACTGGGGGAGACGGGAGTTCACAAATTGTTTAGTGTGTGGAAGAGAGCCCTTTGTACAAGCATATGCATTGCAACTTTAAACTTCGTAACCAACACCCTGCATTTTGTTTCAATTGGAAAAACTAGTGACCCCCCCACCCCCCCATGTTGAATATCACCTGATAGTAAATCCCTCTTCATATCCTCTTCCACCTAAGACCTAGAATTTGTCTCTGTTAACTCTGCTTTGACTTAGTATATGTGCTATGGTTCAACCACGTAATGGAACATGCATTCAGAAAATACAATTAAGAAATATACTAGGATATTCCAGTTGGTTGCCTCTGGGAGGCAGGGTCCTTTGTGTTCCCCACTTGTGTTCTTCTAGTTTTTCATTTTGTGCAGACATTCTCTAGTGCACATAGGTATTGAAGCTTTGTGGAATGCTGCCCTGCCTCCAACAATTTCTACTGGAAACTTCCACCTCATCAACCCAATAACACTGCCATGGGTGTGCAACAGGACCACAACCGCAGGCTACTGCCGATTGCTTACACGTGGACATTCGATTACAATGCGTTAGACTCAAAGCCTTTCCCATGGTTTTTTGGAAATGAAACTCAGCTGTTTCTCTCCAGGTGGCTGAAACATAAGGCATGGGAGCTTGAGAGTTGATGGCAGCTAGACAAGGCTGGAACACAGAAGAAAGAGCTGTTTTCCAAAGAGAAGCAGAGCCACGAGCAGGCAAGAAAGAGTCTTGCTGTAGTTCAGGCTCTAGCTTCCACCATTCTTGAGGGCCCAGCCTCTCCCTGTCTCCTGGTCTGGCAAACATCCCAGTCTCCCCCAGAAATCCCCCTTCTTACATCAGCTACTTCCAGTGGGTTGCTTCTGCTTGCCGGCCAACTAATTCTAATTAATAGGTTTTGTTTTACTTTTCAATCAGAAAAAGAAAAAAAAAAATCTTGAGAATATGAGTATGTAGAATTTAAATTTCCGTACACTCCTATTTCACCTCTACTTTCAGCTCTATACCTTGGCAGCTGTGACACACCCACCCAACCTTTCTTCGAGCGGTTTCCCTCAGAATGCAAGGTGGGGAGACCAGTGCTTTCTGGGCTGCTAACAGTGATTTACTCTGATGAATCTTGCCTCTATCACCTCCCTCCCCACACGGTCAGGCCAGGAGCTACCTGCAGGTACCCTGGCCAGGAATCCACCCTTAGGACGTAGAGTGGGCGGATGCTGGAGTGAGAGGGACCCGGGTCTGAATTACAGCTCCACTGTGCGCGGCCTATGGGAGTGTGTGAGTTACTGACTTCCCCACCATCAATCTTTAACATGTTGCTTGTAATGGGTATCTGCCTTCTAGAGCCTGGGGGAAGATTCAGTGACATGGTACGTGTAATCTCACTCAGCAGGGCTAATGACACACAGGAAGCCCTAGATAAATGATGGTTCACAGAGTCAACGGCGTATCTCGTCTTCTTGGTGTCTCCCTTAGGATAATGTCCCCTTTAACAAGAAGATGCTGTCTCTTAGCATGTTCTGCTCTTATATCCCCACAACCGCCATGTGTCCTTGAACGGCATAATTCAAATGCTTTATTAAGATTTTCCTGATCTTCAGCTTTCAGATCTGCTCAGGGTATAATGTGTCTATCTTTCATGACTCGACAGGAGTGTATCAGTCAGCTCAGGCTTATGCTGCAGGAACAAATGACACGCCCCCCCCCACACACACACACACACGCACAACATCTTGGTGGATTTGAACAACAAAGGTTCATTTCTCGCTCACAATGATACTCTTCTTAAGCTACAGTACGGTGCATCTCTGCTCCTTACCTGTTCATTCCAGGACCAAGGAGCAGCCTCTATCCAGGACAAATGGACTCGTGACAGAGGGAAAGGAGAGGTAGGGAAACACCTTCAAATATTCAGTCAAATTAGTACATACCAGTTCCCCTTATGTTTTATTGGCCAAAGCAAATCACATGATCAAACCTTCTGTCAATGAGAAGTATAATTTCCTTGCCTGGAGAAATTCAAGAAACTATTTTGAACAAATACCAATATTTCACTGGAGAGTACTTCACCTGGTTTCCACTCTCTGGCTGGACATGCAGGCAAACATTTGACTTTAATGTTGTAGCCTGATTCCCTCTGGCAGAGGGAGGTGGAGAGGACAGTTTGGCGTCCGCATTTGGGTTTCCTCTGGTGCTGTGTCTCTCTGGGCTCCAGCGGTCCTCACAGCCTCGTAACAACTGTATTGCATTCAGCTATCGCCAAGATGTTCACAGCAGATAAAGGGGTAGGAATCATCCAAAATCTAATTTTGTTTTTTCTCTGTGGTGATTTTTAAACACCGTTCAACTTTTCTAGAATGAGTATGTATCGGTTGAATAAGAAACTAAAACAAAAACAAAAAAACCTCTTTTTTAAAAATCCAAAGGTTAATCTGGCAGCAAAATGGAGGACTGATTCCAGTGGAGAGGTGTTGGAGGCAGGATCAGGGAGGAGGCAGGGGAGGCGGAAGCAGGGCCGTGGCCATGGGGACTGAGACGACGAGTCATGTCAAGTTGGGTTTGATAGGCCTGGTGACTCCCAGAGGTGGGAAGTGAGGCTCCTGTGAGCACCTACCTTGGGCCAGCGCCAAGAGAAGTGGAGAACTTGTGTCCTTTGTAACATTACAAGAAGAAAAGGACACCTCCCAATGAGAAGGCTAAAGGTGCCGTCCTTGGACGCAGAAAAGTCAGAAGGAGTCACCGCCTTGAACCTTCACTACCAACGCCAGTACCTTACCCAGGTTCTGCCCTGGTACATAGGCCAACGGCTAATCTTCAGGCATTGCTTTATTATTTGAAAACTGCCATTGCTTTTAGAAAACAAAGGCTTGATGGACAACTGATGGAGTCATCCCATTCATCCTTCTGTCATTATGGGAGAAAAGTGCATATTCAGACCCTCCTGACGTTACAAAGAACGCACGTTCTCAGGGCAGACAGGGTTGTCTTAAAATGGTGTGACCTTCAGCAAGTCTGTCAGTGTCTCTGAGATTTAGGCTACTTATTATATAAACAGAAACTAAAATACCTCCTTCATAGAGTTTGTAAGGATAGAAAGCAATCGTTTTTAAAAACGTATCACACGACAATGCCCAGCACATAATTAGTAATTATTATAATGATAGAGCTATACGAGTGCCACAACATCATGGCACAAACCATTTTGCAAGGCTCGGGCAAACCTCTATAATCACAATCAAAATAATAAGTGACAGCCGTCTATAATTTGTCCATCCATTCCACCATTTAATGATCAGGAATTTCTTTCTTGTCTCCAACCTAAATTTCTCCACTGCAGCTACACCCATAAACTAACACCCTGCCACGTAACAATGGCCCCGGTCTGGAATCGGTCCAGGGTCTCGGGAAGAGCATTTGTTATGGAGTCAGGCAGGTCTGCTGTACAGCAGCTTGACCCTGGGCACGCTACTAAAAATCTCTTGAGCTTCCACTTCCCTCTGCTTAAGATGTGAGCAATATTATCCACCTTAGAATCCTGTTTTGAACATTATTTTGAGAGTGATGTATGTAAAGCCTCTGGCTGGTAAGAGGTACGCTTTGAATGTGCGCTCGCTTCCATTTATTTCTAATAGATTTTACCATTTAAGGAAAATCGTGTATATATTTTTTTAAACTCAAGGGTTTTTGTTTTTTCTTTTCAGCTCATTATTTTTATCCAGAACCATTATAGTTATTAAGTGTTTTGAGCTTTTCTCTCTCAAGAGACATTTTATGGTGCCAATTAGAAGTACGAGTCTACTGAGATTAAGAAGTAATGACTAGCAAAGTGAACACTGGATTTCCCCCTCTTGACACCCAGCTTGCTGTTCCTGCAGTTTATTTCCAAATATCTAACTCTCTATGGGGAAAAATAAACAAACAAACAAAAAACAACAACAAAACCCCCCACATTTCTGGGGTAAAGGGAAGATCGTTACGATTTTCAATTTGGGGGCATCTGAAGGTCAGCGTGGGAAGGGTGATCTGTGTCAGCAGGGGAACACATTACATTAAGATCGTACAGGCCACGGAGCTACTCTTTATTAGGATAGAAATCTGATAAGATGAAACTAATAGTCACATCTTAGGGACTTGGGAAGGTGGAGCCACCGATTGGAATAACCAAAGACGGGGTCCAGTTTCACATGCATGGTTTGCCTCCATTTCATTATTACACACATAGAAGGTCCTCAGTAAATGTGTGGATTCACTGATGATTCCATGCTCAAGTGGATGAGATTGTATTTAGTTTTCCTTTCAGTTCTATTCTTTCCCACCTCTCTGGTCCCTTTTCTCTACTACCTCTTTTCCAAAGACCACAGGAATAGGAGTGAAATGACCTAATTTAATTTTTAGACCACACATACGTTTCCTATTCTCTCTGAAAACCACTTTTCTCCTCTGCAAATGGGGTAAGACATGCCTGCTCCTGAACCTCATCTGTTTCATGTTCATTACCACCTCCTTAGCTTAGGTCCATTTTCCTTTCTGGAGGAATGCAGCTGCTGCCGATCTTGTTTCCCAACCTCTGGAATTAGCATCATGGCTGTCCTCCCCCGCCCAGCCATCCATTCTCCAAGCTGTTGCTCCTGTGTTTCCAGCAATGCCATCAGACTATGCCAATCACCTTCTTATTTCTGCCTATAACAGAAGAGATTAACCTACATCCACGAGAAGGGAACCTGGGGCAAGACCTAAGGGAAGACGTGGCATCGACACACAGCTCATCATTCCTGCCGCTTCTTACTGCTTTCCCCTTACAGTTCCCATTCCAGACACGTGGCATGGTTCTCCCACACGTCTGTGGCTTTGGCACCTCTAGGTCTATGCATGCACTCTACTCTTTTCCCAGATAATTCCTACCTGTTGAAGAAGAATCAGCTTAGAAATCTACTTTTTCAAGACACCTCCCCTGCCCACCCTAGGTTTGGTTCAGGACCTGTCTTCTGTGACTCCGAAGCACTCTGCCCTTACAGGTGTCCAGGTGCTCCTGCCATTGTTGGGATTGTGAGTCTCCCACGCTGGCCTGAGCTCACTGGGACAGACCTTCCCTTTCACCTCACGGTCCCCAGTGCCTGACACAGCACATAGCAACAGTGGACATTGTTGTTCAGGAAGCAGTGGAAAAGACCTCCCTTGAAAATGATGCACGTTGTAATAGAAACACACTAGAAGATTGAATATCCCAGAATCTAAACCTGGAAGCAGACAAACTGTACAATCACTCTGGGAGGATGCTTTTAGGGTCCTTTTTTTTTTTTTTTTTTTTTTTTTTTAGTAATTACTTACTGAACGGCTAAATTTGGTAAGGTACAATTACAAAATAGCCTGACTCAGACACCGTCTGTCGTTTCTCCCTTCCCCACCCCTGAAGGACAGCTCAGGTAGAACCATAACTCTAAGGTCACTTTCAGGAATAATAATTAGAGTCCCAGAGTAATAGTTAAGCTTCCACCTCTCACCAATCAGTCAGGCTGCAGCAGGAAGAACTAGTGAGTTCTTGCACACTCCGAGCCATGCCCCCCACTCTGTCTGCTGTTTCTGGACCCTGCAGGGCTGGCCATGAAGCAGAGGGGGGATGAAAGACACAGAGGCTCAGTCTTCACACTTCACTAGCCAGCCTGTGTCTCTCTGCTCCCCAGGCACCCAAATGCTGACTCTTGTACGGGTGCCTTAAAGGTCCTCATGAGCACCCCTGCACCAAACCATGTCCTGACATTTGAGGACCCACATTCGGCTTCTGTCCTGGACAGTCCCTTGCAGCCTCTGTCTTCTGGGTTCCACGTGCTCACCAGGCGGCTCCCCGAGTGAGGTGTCACACCCTCCCACAGGGACGCTGTCTGTCCATGCCTCCTGCATCTCACCCAACGCCTCCCCCGCCCCCCTTACCCTTTCAGTCTGTCTTCCGCCCTTTAGCTCTTCCAGGTGAGAGGCTACATTGGCCTCTGTCTCCTATTTTCCCCTACGCCTGGGTCATGGAAATCCCTGGGCTCGGGAGTGGGACACCTGTGTGAGAAGCTCCTCTAAGTGGGATATTGGGGATCTAGGCCAAGATCCAGGGGTTGCTGTCACCAAGAAGCATTGTCAGATGATGCGAATGCCAGAAAACTTCAGCAACTTTATAAAAATCATCCCTGTGGCCCTAAATCTCCAACCCCCCGAATCATATTTCCTCAGCTCTGAGAGAGTCCTGAGGTGAAGAGTTTCTCAGGAGAAAGCCCTGCTGGTTTTTGCTGGGGCCTCCCCGCCCTTCCAGCTAGGTCAAAGTCAAGGTGAGAAGGCCCAGCAGGAAGGGGAAGGCACCAGGCCCAGCGCCCTTCAGCATATGTTGGGTTGGCATCCATTCTGTGGCCAGCTCTCTCCTGACAGTAAAGATGCAGGGGAATGAGATCCAGATCCCGTCCTCAAGGGACCACTGTCAAGGACGAGAGATAGACTTGCAAAAAATGGGTCTCCTTCGCTGTCTTGCAGTAGAAGATTCACTTAGACATCCAATGATGCTAAGTTGTTCATGAAAAACAAACCAACAAACACGCTTTTGTACTGTCCCACTGCCTAGAATATGTCTAACAATGCACTGTGATTGATCTATCCGAAGGCTTCCGTCTATGTTGGCTTTCCTCATCTCAAAGAAGCAGGACGTGATAATAATAACAACAGTGGTGACTCTTTATTGAGATGGCACTCGGGGCCAAATGTCACGGTAATTACATGGCATATGTCATCGTATTTCATCCTAACAGCCACCCCGTGATCTGGCTACTGGGACCATCATCCCTGTGTGTCAGATGGTGAAACCAATGGTTAGGCAAAGAGCAGTTGTCCCAGAGGAGGCCCGTGGTGGAGCCAAGACACCAGGACACCAACACACCCTGCCTGGCTCCCCCACTCTCTTCAATCAGGAGCCTGCGCAGGCTACCAAGGGGCCCTTCTGTGACACTCAGCAGAGCTCAGACTCCCCAGGAGAGCTCACGGATGCCCTGGGCTGGCAGCAGTTCCTCCAGAGGCAGAGGGAGATTTCTGTCTCCTGGATGGACATCTCACAGAGCTGTCACTCCAGAGCCGGCTCTCCAGAGCCTCCCCACCCCCAAACACACAGGGCCCACCAAAGCCAGAAGGCCCCAGGATCAGCTGTGTGCCCATCAGAACCACCCAACCCCGCATGGCGAGTCCTTCTCAGGGGCCACCTTTAGACACTTGCCGAAGTCAGACGTGTCGCCCCCCCGGAGCAAGGCCCACTATTTGTCCTTGTAAAATAAAGAGTGAAGGTCACTGCTATTCACAGCAGCATTATTTATAATAACCAAAAGGTGGAAGCAACCCAAGTCTCCAACACTGATGAAAGGATAAGCAAGGTGAGGGATACACGTACAATGGGTGGTTATTCAGCCTTAAAAAGAAAGAAATTCTGGCATGTGTTACAACCCGGATGAACCTTGAGGACATGATGCTAAGAGAAATAAGCCAGACACAAAAGGACAAATACCATGTGGTTCCACGTACAGGAGGTGACAAAGTAGTTCAATTCATAGAGACAAGAAAGTAGAATGGTGGCTGCCAGGGGCTATGGGGACTGGGGCACAAGGGGAGTTGTTGTGTAATGGGGACGGAGTTTCAGTTTGGGAAGATGAAGAAGTTCTGGAGATGATGGTGGTGAACGGACTTACTGGCACTGGACCGTACACGTAAAATGGTGAAGATGGTGAACTTTCTGTTATGTGTATTTCACCACGATGAACGTCGTTTACAAATGGAAAAAGTAGTGAAGCAGGAAGTCTCAGGGCGTCATCGGATGTATGTCCTGCAGCCCCTTTATTTTCTCTGCAAACCGCATTCAAATGTCCCTCCCCAGGTTCCAGCCCTCTTTCCACTCAAGGAAGTTCTTTGGTTTCAAAAGTCCCAGTAAATCTAAAACCATCAGTACCTCTGCTTTAAGGACAAAAGAGAGACCCAGAGGGTTTTGCCTGTCGTTGGGGATTTGCCTCTAAGTGGCTCCTAAGAAGCTCAGTGTCACCCCCTCCCCTTCACTGAGGGGCAGCAGGTGGTCACTTCCGTGTCCTCTCCACCAGACATGAGCTGCAAGTTGGCACAGGATTTCACAGAAAACCTCACAGAACCTTCACCCGCTTTGCATGGCCCCTTTGTTGAAATCATGATTTTTTTTTCCTTTTTGAGAAAAGGTATCCACAGATCTTGAGAACAATAGACGACAAT
This sequence comes from Rhinolophus ferrumequinum, assembly GCF_004115265.2. Taxonomy (NCBI): domain Eukaryota; kingdom Metazoa; phylum Chordata; class Mammalia; order Chiroptera; family Rhinolophidae; genus Rhinolophus; species Rhinolophus ferrumequinum. The sequence goes on along the minus strand of NC_046297.1, from coordinate 67,472,881 downwards.
TACAGTTCATTATTTCCAACTTTACTCATGAGAAGGAAAAAAATATGATATATGTGAATCAGGGCCTCAGGCCTCTGTGGGGAATCTGATAGAACCTTCTAGATGGAGGGGCCCTGTCATTGTACCACTGACTCCTCAATTCCTCAGAGACTGAAAGAAGGCAGAGACTTCAACTTTTGCCTCCCAGCAGGTCCCCGGGTGCTTTTCTTCCATAATCCTTTGGGTATGTACACCAAAAAGAGCCAACTAACAGCTTGTTCCCTGAACAAGATGGCAACTTGACTCCTTCAAAATAGCTAGTGAGTTTTCAGGGTCAATTTTATCACTAAAAGAAGAAAATCTTAATTGAAGTCCTAGGGGACATTCTTCCACAAATACAAGAGCCATGGGACCAGTTTGGAGGTTGGAATGAAGAGGGCAATAGGGACTCACTCAGGTTGTGGACACTAGAGCAATTTTCACAGGTGGGCTCTGGCTGAGTTTCAAAGGATGAATAGGCATATGGTCAAGGAAAGGGTTGGCATGGGGATAGGGCACACATCCTGAGGAAAGGTGTCCCGTAAACCAAGGCATGAGGTTTCGCTTGGAGAGTTTTGTGCAGAAAGCTCAGCAAGGGCAGTTAGTGGCTGGAGATCCAGGTGCCAGGAAAGGGGGCCTTTGTTTCTGTACACTTTTCCATGCTTGCTCAGCTTCTTAAGCACCAGCATCTCAAGCCTTCCTTTACTATCACCTGCAATTCAAAACAAACCATTCTCCCCACAGGGAGGTGAATACTCTTTCTAAACCTAAATCTATGATGATATTTTCTTGCTTAAAACCCTTCAGCAGCTCCCAGGGGCTCTCAACTATGAACCCGCTGGGGAGAACGTATCTCTTGCGTAGAACCTCTGCTGGGGGGTCCAAGGAGTCTCATAATATTAACAGTCCTTGATATTTTACCTGGGCTCCATGTGCAGAAGAGGCCCAGGGAGGGCCTTCTGCACAACCCACATTGCAACGTGCTTCAAGCAACAGCCAGGCCCGCAAGGATAAAGCCAGCTTGTGACCCGGACAGTTGTAAGGAGTTTTCTGCCTCCTCCTATTTTCTTTTTGTTTTGTTTTGTTTTTGTTTTTGTTTTTTGAGATATTCAGGATGCTTTATTTATGAAAAGATCAAGTTTATTTCTCTGGTCACTAAGGGACTCATTTTCAAATGTTGGTCCCTGAGATTGGTTAGCATCTTTTCATTAGAATGACCCTCTTTATGTGGGAGGAGCTGATCTCGTCTCCTTCTATTTTCTAGCACACATCAGAAACTGGTCATGAAAGTAGAAAGACAAAGACAGGCCCGGCCGAGAAACGGCAGAAGCCATCCACACTCCCATTTGCCCCACCCGCAGGCTGCATCCCGAAGCCCACCGGAGGTGTGGGATGGGAGAAGATTTAACCCTAAGGCAGGTGAGAGTTTGAATAATTAGATGGGATTGAGATTACATGGGATTTTTAAATCAGGCCTTAAAGTGATGCCGAAATGTCTGTTATTTTCTGTGAGCAGAAAAATTGTGAGCCTGGGAGAGTTTGCAACCAGAGTCTGAAGACAATAACCTCAACAGCCTAACATTTGAACGTTGTACTTTGATCATCATTCACACATCTTGCTTAGTCAATAGACATACACACACACACTGAACTCAACTAGGAAGATAGAAATAAATAAGACCTGAACTCCACACAGAAGACACTCACTTTCTTGGAGGAGTCCAACACACCTTTACAATACATTACGCCAATGGCCAGGAAAGACCTATGTGCTAAGTGCTGTGGGGCAAATACGGCTCCCTGTGTCAGAGATTTTCTGTCATGAAATGTTCTGAAAAACCCTGAAGCCAAATATTTCTATTTCAGTGTAAAGAGTGTAGAAAGGCCATGTGTCTTAGAGAACAAAGGAGCCTGCATTCACACACTTCTCAAGTCTCAGGACCACGCGAAATTAAAATGTCTGATCGTGGGCTAATGAACTTGCTCCCTCCTGGGGTCATTTATGTTTTCCCCAGGGTTTTAGAGACACAGTTTCCAGGAACAAAGTCAGGAAACTCAGAAGCTCCAGTTTGGAATTCTTCCAAATTCAACACCACCACCGCTCCCCAGCTGAAATGGCAGAATTCTCTTGCCGGGGGGTCCTTCAGCCTCCATTGACAACTCCTGGGGCTGCTCCTTTAGCTCTGGACAGTTCTACAGGGGAGTTGGGGGAGTTCCTCAAGAAGACATGACTGCTGGTTGACCTATGAGCTGGACCCAGACAGTCCAAGGCTCCCTACCCTTGGAATGTACTCTCTGCATCCCCACCCCACCCCCCAGTTCCAAGGACGTGGTCTTGAGAGAGTAAGGTGCTGATGTGGCCGTCTGGATGTGGTGTACATGCCTGAACCCACTTACTGCCTCTATATAAACTTTAAAGATTCTGGCAGGCCGTCGATCTACTCATCTTGCGGCCGCCGAGACAAGCCTTGTGAGGAAGTCCCCTACCTGACTGGAATTGCCACCTACCAATCTGGACTGGCTCGCCTCTTTCTTCAGTGCCCTCTTTCTCCCTGCCGTCTGTGTACGCGGCCCGTTTACAAACCCACAGAGGGAATGTTCTTCCCGAGACAAAACTGGAAGGTGTGTCTCCCTGTGGTTTCCAGTCCTTCATCCCGGTTTCCCAGGTAGCCTCATGAAGTAAATCTGCTCTTTTTCCATGGGACAGCCCCTAAGAGATTTGAGGATTCCAGCTTCAACCCTTTTCCCGCATCCCCAGCTGCCTGTTCCCTGGGTTAAATTGTGCCCGCTTTTCAACTATTATTTCAAAGCATGGTTTTGAATCTCTTTCACGCTGTTTCCTCTTGTGGACACTTCAGTTTGCCTCTCTGATGAAGTAAGCTTCCAACTGAGAGTTGAAAGAACCAACTGAGGAAGGTTCCAGGAGGAAGGGAGGCAGGTACACAGGCCCTGAGACAGTGAGATGCTCCTGTGTTCTTGGATCAGCTGCGATCATAGGTTACTGCAACACGAGAACCCAGGGGAATGTAGTTAGAAACGCAGCGGGAGAGATACGCCGAGGTAAATCTTAACTGATTTCACAATAATCCACAGCCTTTGGACCAACTGTCAGTGGTAAATCTTGATAGCTCTTACCGGTAGATAAGATACAATTCCAAGTAATTCCAAGCGACCTTGCTAGGCTTGTGTTGGAAACACATCTTTTTAAACACATCGCTATGGCTGCCGGGTGAGGGTGGATTCTAGAAGAGGTGAGAGGTGACCTGGGAAAACTACTGAGACGCTGACCACTGTGGTCTGGGAACTTTGCCCGGATGTGTGGATGCAGGGTATGGTCCCTGCAGGAGGCAGAGGTGGAGATTCTCTTTTTGTTTGTTTGTTTGCTTTGTTTGTGTCTGCTATGCCAACCTACTGGCAACATTTTTTTTTAACATTTTTTATTAGTTTCAGGTGCACAAAACAATGTAACAGTTAGACATTTATCATTTATATCCCTCACACGGTGACAACCCCCGTCCCCCATCCACTACACATTAACGGGTAACTACTTTTGTCTTGCATGTTTGCGAAATGCCAAATACTCTTCTAAGTGTTTTATGGCTTTTTGTTCTCATGACCAGCCATGAGACAACAAGGTTGTAAGGATTACCTGTACCCCTGTTACAGCTAAGGGAAGTGAGGTACATAGAAGTAACGACAGACTCCACTGGAAAAATCTGGGGGACAGCTGGGAGGAGATTTCTGGTTTCCCTCGAAGTCCCCAGGGGCACGAAACCCCTGGTACGCCCATCTGAGTTCAGTGCAGTAGGTCAACTAGGAGACTGTGGCAAAGTCATACACAGGTGGGGTGTCCGTGGCCCCAGAACTAACCCCATTCTGTCCGAGTTGAATGTTGGGAAGCCAACTTGTCAGACGAGATCGGCCAGGTGATGGGAGCCACGGATGATTCTGCAGTCCCCTGCGGCCATTGGTGTGACCCTAATCATGGAGACGATGAGACGTGTGTCCTTGGTCTCCGAGGCCAGGGAGCGCCAAAGCTCGTCCCCGGGTTCTAAACTGCCAAACAAGCCCCTGGGAGAGTTTGCGGGGCTCGTTCATTTTAGGGATGGGTGTGGAGAACGAGTTTACATGCACATGTTCTCGGAACATTCCCGTTGGACTCATCCTTGCTTACGAATATTAATTAGAGCTTCTATATGGCAGCTTGGAATTGAGTTGGGAACAAGTCGACATAGGTTAATTCAGTGGGCCAAAGAGACCATCCTTCCTTGAAGTCTCATTTGCTTCCAGGTTGGGACAGCTGGACGAGGTTGGGGGCAGCACCTAGAGATCTCAGGGTCCATTCTCCGGGGTGGGGGGGATACCCCCACAGTCTCTCTCCAGTTAGCGATGCTGGAGTCCCCCTCTCAGCTCCCAGATCTCTTTCGTTAATTGAAGGGCAGGGAGGTGAGGTAGAGTCTGAAAAGTCAGTCCTAAGGTTTCTGTTGTGGCCTTGGCTAGCTCTGAGACGTCAGGGAAGGTACCCAGCCTCTCTGAGTGTCGGGGTTCCATGTGGAAATGGGAATGAGGAGAGCAAGGTGAGGACCCCAGCAGGGAGCATGAGCCAAGGACCTTGCGTGGACTGGTCCTCGGGAAAGTCCTGTCTCAATGTGCGTAGCTCTCCAGTATGGCTCCGTCGCTGTTGCCGGGGCACACCTGCTTTGGAAATGTGCTCCCTCCTGGTTCTAATCCACAGCAGAAGGCGCAGGTGTGTCTCCAGTGCCCTGCAGCAGGGGCTCTGTGCTGTGGGGGAAAGAGGCGTTCCATCCGGTTTACAGGGAGCCTCTCCAGGAAGGAAGTGCCAGATGCCAAGGGGGGAGCCAGCGGGACACAGGGGCTGAGTGTACCTTGCCCTTTGATTTAATCCAGCAAAGGCCCAGGTGAGGAATAAAGCCGGATTCTAACCTGTGCCAGGATCTTTCACAAATGATCACATATTAGGATTCTGTGGCAGCCGCTCTCAGGGCTCCACTCACAACCCCCGGGGAAACTTTACCATTTCAAGGCACCTGGTTCCTAGTGTGCTCGCACTCGCTACAGCTCCCAACAGCGCCTGCGCGGCTTTAGCATTCCCTCGGAGGGCTGCCATGAGGCAGCGGGAGCCCATCTGGCTGGTCTGTGCAGAGAACCTGGAAACAGTCTTGAGTGGACGGATGCAGGAGTATCAGTACTCCAGCCCCCTGGGCAGGACAGCTCTGAAATAGGGCTTGCATGGTCCCCCAGACTCCCCTGCAGGGTTGAGATGAAGTCACCTTCTGTGGGACCGCACTTGACATCATAGCCTTGCTTGGCCTCCGCCAGTCCCCAGACCCACTTCCCCACAAACACAACAATGATTGTACACACTTTCACGTGAATTAGTCCAGGGTAAGCTTCTGGTGTACCCAACCTAAGACACAACCAAATTCACATCACAGCTATTTAGCACATACTCTGTTCCAGGTACTGAGTCCAGAGGGTTTTTGTTTGTTTGTTTGTTTGTTTCTTTTAAATTACATTATCCATTTAATTCTCACAATTAACTTTTTGGAGGTATTAGAGGTTAGGAAACGGGGGCTTAGAGACTTAAGCCACGTACCCCAAATCACATAGCTGGCAAGTGACAAGCTTTTCAGCCTGGGAGTCTAGGACCCTTGTATCTTCCTCTCTCACATGGGGGTGGGGAGTTGGGGTGGTACTGTGGGAGGTGGGAAGGCCGAGAAGTTTGCCAGGTCTGCTGCAACCACATAGCCAAACTTTCATCTCTTCGGTATATTGGAGTTTCCATAGAATGTTTTATTTATTTTTTATACAAAAGGCTCTGTTTGACATGAGCAAGTGAAAGACCACTGCATTGTATCTGCTCCGTGGGATAGCTATGAAAATGCAACGATGTAATGAATGTAAGTGCTTAGCACGGAGCTTGGCACACAGCATACAGCTGACAAACGTTAGCAGCCCAGATTATATATTTATAACATGCACTCACAATTTACAAGTGCTCGTTATAAATATGCCATCTATAATTTAAGGAAACAAATAATTCATATATTTTCAGTAGATGGAAATACTCTCAATGTCTCATTGTTAGACATAAATTATAGAAACATGCATATATGCATTATTTCTATGTGTATATTTAGTGTGTGCGGATACAAATGATTTGACTCTCAGCAGTGTGCCTGTGTGGTTTCTGGAATACATCTCCTTAAGAAAGGTGAAAACTAGCCTGATGCCCCCAGTCTATCCCTGCCTGAACCCTCCCCCCACTTTCACCTTCGCTGTCTGCGATCTAAGTATTTGTCAAGAAGTGCAAGGAATTTGGTTTACCATCACCAACTCATTCCAGCCCTTTGCCAGAGGTTTTCATTTTTTTGGTTTTTTTTTTTTTTTAATCAAAAGGAATTTCTAATTCACTACAGGGCTCAGTTTGCTGAAATTAATCTGTTTGAAATGCCAACCTCTCTAAATGACATGGGTTGATATCTGGTAGAGAATAAAGCAGCTACATTATCTGACTCTGGGCTTGCTCTTCAAGAAGTCACACACGCTTGGAAAGATGTCAGTATTAGAGGAGTCTGCAGAGGCCCAAGGAACGTCTGCCAAGAAAGGTGTTTGGGTCAGATATGTTTGAAAATAGAGGACCATCTCCCTGAAACTTACCCAAGGGCTTGGAATGAGCTCATTGCATTCATTCCACTGTTTCTTCAACAAATATTTAGGTAGCTGACTTTCTTTTAGGATGGAATGTCAAAAGTTGACTCCTGTATCATCCTGCCCTCAAGGAATGCCCAGACGGGTGGGGGATCAGCTAGCCCAATAATACATGGCAACATGATGACGAAAGCCATCAAGGAGACATACACAATGTGCAGGGGAAGAGAGGAGAAGGGAGAATAGGAGAGGCCCCTGGAGAGACAGCGTTCTAACTGAAACTGGTCATGACTCTGTTGCAAGGGGCTTAATCTCAATTCGCTTTGGTTTAAACAAAAGAGAGATTTCATTGGTCCAAGTAAACGTAGGTCAGAGGTAGATTCAAGTATTCGTGGACCTAGGAGTGTTAGTAGATATAAAAGCCAGTTCAAAGGACCTGAGGCAAGTTTCTCTCTACCTCTTGGCTTTGCTTTCCTCTCACCAGTGTCCCCCTTGGCCGCATTTCCCTAAGGAATGGTAAAACGGTCTCCCACAGCCAGGAGCCCACATCTTATCTGGCTCAACAATTAGCTCCTGGGCTAACTGTCATTGCTGTGGCCTGGGTCTTGGCCAATCCCTGCTTCCAACAGGGTAGAAAATGCTGCCCGGGGCAGGCTTGGGACACAAGCCCAACCCTGGCCTCAGGGCCCTTCCCAAACTACAGCCAGTGCAGAATACTCATTGTGGACCATTGTGAGCCAAGCATGGCTCTGAGAGATGAGGCTGCATCAGGACAGAAAGGGCACAACCCCCTTCCCTGGTGAGCTTGCAAATGAGGAAAACACACATGCGGCACAGGCAGTAAGTGCAAATGCAAGGGAGCAAAATGAACCAAGGAATAGGGGTGCCTGAGGAAGGGGGCATAGGTCGCTACATTAAAAAGGGTTGTTGGGAAAAGTCCCCCAGAAAAGGAGACAACACTTTGCGGAAGCTAAAGATGCTGAGGGCTGAGACAAATGAGTCGTCCCTGGGCTTTGAGGGACTGTAGCAGGGGAGGAGCCATCCCGTGGCCCTGAGGCAGGAAAGGGCTTGACAGCTTCGAGGGGCAGCAGATGTCCCCTAGCTTGACCATAGTGAGTGATTGGGGGGAAGAGCACGTCAGAGGAGGATGGGGCGTGGACAGCATGCCACACCTGAGAAGACAAAGTAAGGACTGGGGCTTTTATGTTGAGGGCAGCAGGGACCCCGCCTACGGGGAAGGTAGTGCCCGGAGGCAAATCAAGATGCTCTGATTAGAGAACTGAGGGAGGATCCCGGGGAGAGAAGACAAGAGACGCCCTGCTCCAAGCTCAGGACGGAGCGTGGATGGACGTGTGAGAAAGACTCCCTGAAGAGGGGATGGCACGGAATAAAAACAGATATCATGGCACACTCCAGGAACCAGCATCGGAGCAGACTGGGATGCTTAGAGAAAGAGACTGTCTGGGTCACAGCCACCACAAACAAGGAGGGCACAGGAGAAGGACCAAGTGTGGCCCATGCTGTGCCCCACGACTGTAGACGCACTTGACGTTCAAGAACATCTCCAGGGAGGCAGGAGAAGGCTCGCAGAACCCGTCTCTCTGCTCTTCCTTCCCAGGAAACCTGCCAATATTAAAAAGGCCACTCAGGGGGAGCGTGACACGATTTCAGGTTTAACTGAAGGACATTGTGCAAATGTGGACATTGAGAGTGAGTGGGGGGAAAAATGTCCTGGAGATGATTTAATTTCCGTCTCTGGGAAAACATGGCAAGCTACACATTATTAATGCTAGATGAAGAGTATTGCGAACAGATAACCATTTCTTTTCCGTCCCAGCAAAGGGTAGATGGCATTTCAGATTGCCTCGGCAGATGACAGTATCAGCGAACACTGGTGAAGCCCTGACGTCACCAAAGCTCTGTCCACATGTGCGTGTCGTTAGCACAAGTAGCAGAAGCTCACACGTAATAGTTTCCCTTCTCACCGAGTGTGGTCGGGGGAGGGCAGGGCATCAACGTGCCACGCACTAAGCCAAGCTCGGGTGGGGAATTGGCTTCTCCTGGATGCCAGGATGGTCTTAGAAGCCAGAAGGCACGGATCCAGCCCTCCAGGATAGAACACACATGACAATACCTTTATATTTGGGAGCATTTTGCAGATGACAAAGCACAGCACAGGGATTAAGCCACATCTGTATGACTTTGGTGTTTTGACTTTGGACTTGGTTCTTGGCTGAGTATTTTGCACTTTTTCCCTACCAGCTCTCTTGGCTTCTGCTCTTGGACTAAGAGCTGTGTTTTGCATGGACTTAACTCTCAGAATAACCAATGAAGTAGGTGTTGTCACCGTCCCTACCTTCAGATGTGGACGTTGCACTAGATCAGTTGCTTCCAGGTCGCTGCCTCAGAAAGCCATGCCTGTAACCGCACAGCTCCATGCCTGCCTCTGGAGTCAAGTGGAGTGCGCATGTGGCTTCCAGCAGAGGCATTATTTTGAATCCTCAGCACAGTGCCGGGAAGCTTTTGTCAGGAGCCCCATTCTCGGATGTGGAGTGGAGACTTGGAGGCACTCGGCCACCACTGTCATCGGAGGCCACTCACTTAGCAGGGGCCCGAAGTGGCTTCTAACCCAGGTTGGCCCCACTCAACCTGCTGAACCTTTGTGTCCCCCCGGGACTTGGCACCTGCTAAAAGCTCATCACAATACATCCTGATTCATCTTGAGTTCTCTCCCCTCCAAGAGAACCCAGCGGGTATACCCCTGAAGCTTCAGATGGGGGGCAGGGGGAATTTCGGCCCCCAAGTGGCATTGCCCTTCTTGCAGCTGAAGGGTCTTGGGAGAAACGAGGTCATGAGTATTTTCACGTCTGCTCAGGCACAGCAGCCTGACCACAATTTTAACGGGTCCGGTGTCAATCAAGGAAGTGACTTCAGGACTTTCCTGTTGGAGTAAAATCAAAAAACAAGGCTTGAACAACCAGTCAGTTCTGTGGCGACAGGGGAGTGTTCTGTGGTGCAAGGGACACAAAGCCGAAGCTCCCGGCTTCCCATCCTGGCCATGCCACCTGCTTGCTCAGCTCTGAAACTCTGCTTTCTCAACTCCAAAGTGGCACGGAGGCGGGGGACCTCAGTGAGGACAAATGGGGGCAAACGCCTAGCACTCCATCTACTCAGAGGAGGTGCTCACGAAACACGAGTGAAATGAGCTGGCTGGATCCTGAAGTCTGTTATCCATCCAGGGAACATTTTTTTCACTGTCTAGTGATAAAGGTCACTATTATCACTGTGGATAAGACAAGCAATAAACCTACTTTTTTGCTTTTATTGATTGGCCCTATTTGGAGAAGCACCTCATAAAACCAAACTCTGCACTAGCCGCATCCACCTCTTGGTCACGCCAGGTGTGTTTGTTATTGGCTTGTATCTATTGCCCTGAAATCCCACAAAGAAACCCAATTACCAAAATCCCGGAAACCACCTGAGGATTTTCCACTTCTCAATGCGCTGCTTTGGAGCCTTCAGACCCTCATCACCTGGGAGAAGGGGACGGCTGCTGCGAAGGAGGCCCAAAGAGGCCCCAAGTTGAGTGGTGGGAGCTCTGGATTGGGAGCAGGACGACCGAAGCCTGAACCCTCCCCCTTCCACTACGTGGCTATTAGACTTGGCAAAGCCAGTGTTTTCCCTCTGCGTTTCCGCAGAGGGGACAAGAGATGAGTTACAAGTGTAACACCCTCCACAGTGATTCATTAGAAGAAGAAACGCTTTCTGAACTCAGAGGAACTGACCGCGGTCTTCCAATGTTGCATCTACCATCTCATCTGATGTGTACAGCCAACCTGCGGCTGGGGGAGCCTTCTTGTCTGACAGATGATAAGAGGGGGGGAGATCAAATAGCGAGCCCAGTCACAGGGAATGAAGTAGCAGAGACAACGTGGGGGCTGGTCTGACAGGGTCCAGGGTCTTAACACTTGAACACCCTCTTGGTTCTTTCCTTCGGATGGTTTTGAAGGTCGACTTTGACAGGTTAGGAGCTGATATTTCTAAGCAAAGCTAGAATCACCAGCCCTGCAACATTAAATGCAACACATTCTGCCCTCCAAAGACAGTAAGTGTCTAGCCAGCTTAATGTCTCTGTTTCCGTCCAAGTTAAGAGGGTCTCAGGAGGCCCAGCAGGACACACCACCCTGCGCCGGCCCCACCTTCTCTCTCTCAGAGAAACGGCCCCACCTTTCTCCCAGCTACTCAGTCAGAGACCTGAGGGCCTGTCCCAAGCCTCCCTCATGCCACCCAAATCCAGTGAATGCCCTGCTGTTGCCCAACCCCATGGCTCCATTTCCACCGCCCCTGGGAGGCCCAGCTCCCTCTCTGTACTCTCATGGGCTCCGCTCACAGCAACTGCCCTGCTCCTGGCTTGCCCCTGTAGGCACATGCTCCATTATATCCATGGTATTCATTCCAAAACGTATGTCAGGTATTATCACACACCTGCTAACAGCCACCAGCAGCTCCCAAAAGCTGCAGAGTGAAGGGCCAGCTCTCAACAGAGCTTCCAAGACCTGCCATGATTTGGCCCTCCTCTCCATCTCCGACCCCATGTCAACACGCCCCCCCCCCCCCACATACACACACAGAGCAGTGCGGAGCTGCCAGTCTCTGCAGGTTTGGGGGCTTCCTGCCTCCACCCCATTCTTCCTCTTCCCTGAGGAAGAATGTGCCCACTCTCATCACACAACATGCTCCCACCTTGCCACTTGCCAGCTCCTCCTTGACCTTCAAGACTCACCTTGACGTCACCTCACAGAAGACTTCCCTGGGCCCTGGGTTGGGAGGTGCGTCCTTGTAGACTGGCAAGGATCCAGGATCGCTGCAGGCAAGGCACCTACCTCGGTGACACCGCTGCCCGTTTTTGTCTCACCCACCAGCGGTGACTTCAAATTCAGCACTGCTTTTCTAAGTGTCCTCAGGCCTTGTTACAAAGGTTTCTGGGAAGGGGCACCAGAATCTGCATTTTTAGCAGGTGACCCCTGTTTTCTTTGGAAAGCATTGCTCGAATCTAGCCCTGATTCCCCAATGAGACCAGGGTTTGGCTCAGAGTACGTTCTCAGCGGTGGGTTGTGAATACGGCAAAACTAAACCTAATTGAGTGACTTTTGAGTCACTGAAACTTTCCACTCTTGCTGTTATCAGTTCTTTGCCATCAAAAAAGATGTGTATTGTTCTCCGAGGTGTGTTTTGCTTCCAGGACACAGTCCCAGCTGGAGGGGCAATGGGGTTTATTGTGTGACTTTCTGTTGCTTGTTCCTGGTCCTTCTGGTTATTCTTGCTGTTCGAGGTTGTTCTGAGCCCACAAACATTCTCCTTATACAATCAACAGGCTGGAGGGAAGGACGGCTGCCACAGGGCCATTTTGGTCTATTTGAAAGGGCAACGCTTTCTAAAGAGTTGATTTGAGAAAGGAGAGAGCTGCTGTGTGGCCACACAGACGCCTGTGACTAATTGCTATTTGACAAGTCTGAAACTGCACGTCAAGTGGAAAATAGCTTTAATAAATGTTTGGTCCAACAAGGAAGAAGGAAACGAGCATTTATCAAGGGCCCATCTCATCAAAGACCCTCTCTGTACCAGCTTTCGGTTCTGTTCTCGACATATCGTTTCACTGAGTCCTCTTAATGTGCTCCCATTGTACAGATGAGGAAACGGAGTCTCCAAGAGGCAAATATATTGCCAAGATGATATGGTTATTACATAACATGAGCAGGTGAAAGGCTTGTTGCTCAGCTCCCCGTGCTTGCGAGCTTTCCATCGATTGTATCTGAGCTAGAGCGGGGGTCAGGGAGCCCCCCTGTGTCTAGAGCAGGGCTGCCATCCTAATTGAGGGGTGGAGGGGCCTCAGTGGACCTCTTGGGACCATGATTTCTTCCCTTGCCTGGTTGTGAGGCTGGATCTCCTGGGTGCTTTCATGAGAAGCGTCTTGTTTGGGAGACAGAAGGTGGGGTTTTCTGCTCAGCTGCTGGACTAGTCATTTGTCCCCTTTGCACTTTCCTTCCTACTTTCCAGTTGAAGTTCTCCAACTACGTTCCTTTAAAGTTCTGAATCATCACAGTGGCAGCACCCTGAGCAATGAAGTTTTATTATTCAATAGTTACACTGTTCACCTCAATCAGGGGCATTGATAAAGCTCTTTCTGTGTGCCTGCGTGAGGTTTGTGTCTTCATACCACATTCACACACGCACACACACACACACACCACATTCACACCATGTTCACACCACACAGACACACTCACACACCATTTGGCACAGGACAAAGATCATGTCACATCAAGAAAATAAAACAGATCTGTCTTCTCCTTTTCTTAGTGCGTCCCTGGGGACCACAGAGGCAGCGAGGGGCAGGAGTGGGGGGAGGGTGTTGGCGGGCAGCTTAACAGACCTGGAGGCTGCCCAGTCACCTGTTAGCTGCGTGAATTTAGGGATATCACTCCAGTTCTCTGAGCCTTAGTCTCCTCGTAGGAACAAAATAGAAAGCCATGTTCTACCCACTTGCCTTCACTGATAGTTTTGTGCAGAAAAGTGAAGCCCAGAGCCAAGATCTTAAAAGCAGGCAAGGAGATTCAGAAGGAAAAGGGTGCTCCAGACGAAGAAGGGAGAAGTCGAGATCCAACCTGGGGTGGCAGGGGCCTAGGAGTCAGGCATTCCTTAGTCAAATCCAGTTCTGTCTCCTGCTAGCTGTGTGGCCTTAGGCAAATCACTTCAACTTTGTAGGCCTCACTTTCTTCATCTGTAAAATGGGAATATTAATGTTCCATCTGACCTCAGGATCTGTAACTGTCGGTCAGCCCCCTTCCTGCCTCTGCTTCCTGCCTCACCTGCCTGGTTTCTGGTCTGCAAGGGCTTGTGAACTTGTGGTTTCCAGTCCAATAAGAGTGTCAATGCTGAGCTCAAAAAATGGTGCAACACGCTCTAGAAAATGCTAAGATGCAAAAGATAAAGTTACCAAGTATTGGGGAAGCATGGAGCAGCTGGACCTCTTTGTCACTGCAGGTAGAATCACAACAACTTTCTGTAACCAGCTGACAACATCTACAAAGATGAATGCAAATGTGCACTTTGATCCAAGAAGGGCACTCCTAGATATGTGCTAGAATATCCATAGGGACACTGTTGGTCACTGTAAATCTCCCATATCCGATCCGCTACAGACTGAAAAAGTAAATTAATTATGGAATCATTACACCGTAGGATATCACACACCATTGCGAACACAGCCTGCTCGCTACACAGAACAGTATAGATGAACCTCACAGGCGTAATGTAGGGCACAGGAAGCCAGCCACAAGAGGACATACTGCATGATCCCGTTGACGTCAAGTCCAAAAGCAGCAAAAAATGAATCTACGGTGATGGAGTTGGAAGTGGGTGTTGGAACCACGTTAGGGACAGTTAATGGAAGTGATGTGACAGGGAAACTTATGAGGGGGTTGGCCATGATGTGTTTCTCTGCCTGTTTGCTGATTCTGTGGGTGTGTGACCATGCATTCCATTCGTGAAAGTTTATTCGGTTGAATGTTACACTTATGCTGTGTGTGTTTTCTATATGTTTATACCTTATTTATTATTTAAAGAAAGAAAGAAGGGGAGAAAAAAGTGAGAAAGAGAGAGAGAGAAACATGGGGGAGGCCGGGAAGGAGGAAAAAAAACCAGAATTCATTCAAAGGAACAACAGAAGGCTGATAGCTTACCTTTCAACAGAAACAATGTGAGTCAGAAGGCAATGGAATGACATCCTCAAATTGCAGACAGAAAATAACTGCCAACTAGAATTGAATATAGGCAAGAAAAATATTTTTTCAAAAATGAAAATGACACTTTTTCAGGCAAATCAGAACAGAAAAAGGCACTAGATACCAAGTATTCTTCTGACAAGAAGAAGACAAACCCAGGAAAAACTTCAAACGTTAAAGTGAAAGAGGAACACGAGAGGGTAACTATAAATAAACGTGGACGGCACGAGCAATAATTGCAATGTTTTGTGGGTTTTAAAATATATGTCAAGTCAAAATTCAGAACACAAAAATGAAACAAATGGACAAACATGGCGCTAAGGTGGCAGCGCTGTCACCTTAGGAGAGCAGCACGTGTCCTCAGTGCGACCATGATAAGCAGCAACTGTCTCGGCTAAGAGTCATGTAGTTCCAACAACTGCTGTCTAACGGCTCTGTGCTAGGGCCTGACGGGGAGTTTGCATTTTGACTCATCTCAACCCAAGCAGGAAATCCACAGTTGAGGAAACTCTGGGTCAGAGATGGGGAGGCCCTGGACCCAGATCACACAGCTGGGACTCGAACCTGTGCCAAAGACTCTGCCTCTTGCCACTTTACTGGAAATGTTTATAACCATGCTGAGCAGTTCTGATATGTTTGGATTGGAAGATGCCATCTATACTTATCGATGGCTTTGGAGTATTGTCCCTGGGGGAGTAAATGGAATGGTTACGCTGACAATGGCAGCCTGTTAACTGGCTGAGCAAGCTGAGGCACAGAGAAGTTAAGTCATTTGCCCAAAGGCACAGAGCTAACACGTGGTAGGATGGCATCGGAATCAGGCAGTCTGGCTCCCTCTCTTGCGCCGCACCAGAGCAAAAGCACCAAAAAGCCTGTGTTCTCACCCTGCTCATGGGGACACTAGAAAGTGTCTTCTCTTCCTCATCTATCAAGTGGGATGAGGGAATGGATTACCTCTAATTGTCACCCCCAAATGCCATCAGTGGCTGTGCCACATGTGCACACACACACACACACCAACAGTGGAGTTTGTGTCCAAGTAATTATAAGAATGTAACACGATGATATCTGAAAAATGCTTAACATAGAACAAGTGCCCCAAAATATAACATCGGCAAATCGCTAACTCTGCAAATAGAATCCCTAAGAGTTACTCCTTGTCTTCCTGGGTTCATCCCATCAGCAACTACTTAGAACTCAGATTCGACACGCTTTTATTTGTGTGCCTAGAGTCGTGTGTGTTACGGCATTTCATCCTCACCTCCAATGTAGACATGAGTGCACTGACACTCAGAGAGACCAAGGCATTGCCACAGGGTCACACAGCAGAAAGAGGTGGGGTGGAAGCCCCCCCAGGTCCACCGGTGTCCGTACCCCAATTCCTCTACAGGCTCTGCCTCCCCCACTGGGGCAGCTCTCATGCCCCACTGATGCTTCCATCAGCTTTCTGATTCTGACACCTGTGGGGGAAGAAAGTTAATATAGTTCTTAATAAATCTTGCACGTTTTCCTTCCAGCAATGGAGACATGCCCGACCTGCTGTTTTCTCTTTCAACCTGCTCTTCTCATTTTCTTGTGTCATGCGGTCTTTCTGCAAGACTCTGTTTGGGCCTCCATTTAAAATTTGGTCCCTTATTGGGTAGAAATCATCACAGAATTTTCTCCAAAACTGTAGAAAGAGAGGATGCTGTTCTCTCTTTTTCAGTCTTACCAGGAAAGGGGAGACAGTGGTCTGGAAAGCCAGTACCCTGACTCTCTCACAGATTGTACTTATAGCTCAGTGTCACTTCCTCCTGTGGACACAGCTGTGTGGCTCCTGTGGGAGGCAGGGTTTCAGGTTCAGTGCAGGGTCCCTGGAGCTGGGCTGCACCAGGTGGCGTCCTGGAGCCTCTGCACCTCCATTTTTAATTCTGTAAGATGAGGGGGATAGTGTCTGATTTGTGGGATCGGTGGGACAGTTTGATGAGGTTAGCTATTCAGTTGGTGCAAAAGTAATTGCGGTTTAAAAGGTTAAAAATAATTGCAAAAACCGCAATAACTTTTGCACCAACCTAAGAGCTACCGCAGGAAGCAAGGTGTCCAGCAGAGAAAAATACTAGATGTTGTTGTTATGACTACTTTCCAGGTAATGCTTTAGGCCCTGTACGTGCATGTTGTCATTGCAGCCGATGAAATCTGAACTATCAACTTCATCCTACAAACAAGGAAACTCAAGGCTCATTTCCCGAGACCCAGGTCAGAGAGCTAGCCTAGTGTTCTCAAAGTCTAGTAGCCTGGAGGGCTTGTTAAAACACCGATTGCTGAGCCCCATGACCCAAGTTTCTGGTTCAGTAGCCCTGGGGTGGGGCCCAAGGATGTGCATTTGTAACCAATTCCCAGGTGGGGGAGGCGAAGGCAGACAGTGAAAGAGCTGGGATTTGAAGCAATTGAGCCAAGACCTTGTCAAGGAGAAGCCGTGCCTCCGTCCCTCTTGTGTCCCCCACAGCTAGCACGATGCCCGCCTTCAGCGAGCAGGGCCTGTGGGACGGCCCTGTACCTGCCATGAGGGCACCAACCTCCCACCTGCTCCACCTTAACTCCACCTCCCATCCACCGCCACTGCTGTGTTTCCTAGCGGCTTCGACGCGGCTACACCCGCCCGCAGAGGCGAGCTGGGAGGCAGATAAGCATCAGAGCTTGATCCAGGCAGACCTCCAAGATGAGAAGAAACCCTGCCGTTGGAAGGTCGCTGTGCGTCAACTGATTCTCCAAGTCCCTCGGCACCGCAGACACACACGGAGGCGACAAAATGCTGATACGCGACCCTTGGGCTGAACCGGTCCAGCGCGGGGCCTAGGCATCCTTACTTTTTAAAGCTCTCCACATGGCTTTAATGGAGAGACTGTTCGGAGGGCCACTGACTGAATCATATGCAGAAGTGAACCTTCCAAGTCCAGTGTCCTGCGCAGTGTAGACAGAGTAGAACGTGACTAACATGGAGTTGGCATAGTCAGCCATCACGCGATGGCACACAACCCCACGAGTTGGCACTCACTGGCTCTCTCTGTTTTCCGTCGCTTTTGATTTAAAAAACTGTGTTTATACCGTTGCTGGACGAATAGGAGCCTGGGCAGAATCACGGTGTGTTTGGAAATGCGCGAGGCTGGCTTCCTCATGCTCCACGCTTTGTGCTGGACCTCGACCCCCTCCAGCCCCTTCCTGGGAAGGCTAGGAGTACTCGGGGACATGGACACCTTTATGACTTAGGAGATGCAATGCCTGCCTTGGGCCAAGCCCTCTCCAGCTGATATCTGGATCTCCTCCCGCCCCTCGTCTTCTGACAGCCCATATGCCACATTCTTTCTTCTGCTCAAATTCCTCTGTGCTGTCCACTGTCACCAAATGTTTCCAACTGCAGAGGCTGCATCTCAGCCAAAACATCCATGAACTGAGCAGGGGTTGCACCTGTCGCCTTGCCCTACCCCCTCGGCTGGAGCAGAGGGCAGCCTCTGATGAGCTAAGGAAGCCGGGCAGCTGAGGACGGGAACATGGAAGCCCCCCTCCTGCCGCAAAGGATCTACTTTTTAACTCCCCACATTCCGTCCCTTCCCCCAACCCACCCGCCCCGACGTAATCACAGACCTGTGCCCACTCAGTCTCAAAGGGCTACCGCACACCAAGCAGGCTTTTTGGACGTAGGACCATCTGAATCTTCCCAGCCGTGTAGGGTGGAAAGTCCCCTCGCCCCCTGAGCCCAGCTGCCTCAAGCTGTCATCTCAAGTTGTAATTCCTGTCGCCTGGGATTATCGTGGAGCTTGTGTGTGATGGTGGATGTAATGTGCCCAGTGTGTGGCAGGTGCTCAGGAAATGCCAGTGTCCCCCTCTTGTCCACGCTCATTTATAATAATACAAGCACCAGCCCTTCACTCTGGGCCCCCTGGCCTGAGGCCTGGGGAGGGACAGGTGGTTTGGAGAAATGTGAAACCAGCTAGATCGGCTGGAGGGATGCAAATCGCCCCCCCCTACCCCTGTGCCTTCACCTTGACATTGCATCAACAAGGCAGAACAGAAGACGAGACAATTAGGAAAAAAGAATTACAGATGTCGGGCCTTTTCTTTTTTTTCCCCTTGACTTGGTAGGATTGTGTCCAAATCTTTAATCACTGCGTAACCAGCACTCCTGCTTCAGTTTCAAGTACTGATCTGATGGTGGGAAAGTGTCTCTCTCATTCATCCCTTCCTTCCTATTGATTGATTTAAGTGAGCAATTGATGGAACGTGTACAGTGTACGAGGGTAGAGGTGGGCGAACTATTTCTGTAAAGGGCCAGCCAGTGAATATTTCAGGCTTTACAGAGGGACTTTAGGGGGCTGTCACAAGGACTCAACTCTGCCACTGTAGCAGGGAAGCAGCTGTCAACTCTACGTAAACAAATGGGTGTAGCTCTGTGCCAATGAAACGTTATGTGTAAAAGCAGGTACAAGGCCGGATTTGGCCCACAGGTCACACCTGTGCTGGGACCCACGTTAGGTGCTAGGAGAACAGAGACGATCACTTTCCCCTGGAGATGCTCACAGAGAATGAAATAGGCAAATGCTGCGATCAGGCCCCTAATGCAGAGGTTTCTTTCACCAAAATAAAGGAAGATAGACGCTTTCGGGGAGGCTGAGAGAAGGCTCGACGTGGGAGATGACTTTGACCAGGTCTTGAGAAGTATAAATTCACCAGACAAAGGGCGAAGCATGTTCCATGTGGAAGGAACAGGGTAAGCAAAAGCGTGGAGGCGGGACGGAGTGCTGCAGACTCAGCTGGAGGGACCCCATCTCGGCGCCATGTTCCTGCACCCCCTACCTGTGAGCGTATTCTCTGATTGTTCTATCTGACCTACTCGTCCATGGGCGGGCTCCCATGGAATGTAAGTTCTGTGACGGCGGGAATGACCCGCAGAGTGGAGCGAGGGGTCCTCTCCCATGCTTTCCAGCCCCCCATGCCTGCTCTGACCATGGAAGCCAACATGTTGGGGGCAATTGTCTGTGCACACATCTGCCTCTTCCCCTGCCAGGAGCCACTCCAGGACAAGACCCGGGACTTCTTAATCCATGTGTCTCCCTTGTACCCAGATCCGTGCTTGGGGCTCAGTAGATATGTGCTGTTGGGTGACTCAGTGGAAGTCCTGGGGTGTAGTAAAGAAGAGGAGAGTGGGGACTAAGGCTGGAGACGTGGCGCCGTGTGTTAAAGGGAAGGTGCTGAGCTGTTGGTCTGGATGTGCCGCTGAAAACAGGACTGGGCAGAGGACGGCGATGCCGTTACCACCAAGGTCTCGGCTGATCCCTCGGGGTTGGGTGGCCCTGCAGCACTGAGCTGCACTGGGCTTGGCTTTGTGTCCCCACACAGACCAGTCATTGGATGCGGGCAGTCTGGAACTGGGAGCGTGACCTGGGGGGCGGCGGATCCCTTCGACCAAGGACCATTCCTGGGGAGGGTCTCAGCTGTGAGCGTTTATTGGTATCCTTTCGTTCATCTGATGCTTTTTTCCCCATTGAGATGAAAGTCACAGAATATAAAATTAACCAGTTGAAAGTATACAATTCAGCAGCATTTAGTACATACCATGTCCTAAAACTACCACCCCCTTCTGGTTCCAAAACATCTTCGTCACCTCAGAACGAAACCTCTTGCCCATGAAGCAGTTATTTCCTGTTCCTCCCTCCCCAGGTCCTGGCAACCACCAATCTGTGTTCTGTCTCTGTGGAGTTACCCATTCTAAATAGTTCAGACAATACGTGTCCTTTTGCATCTGGCTTCCTTCACTAAGCTTACTGCGTTCAAGGGACCTGTGGTAGCGTGTGTATCAGAGCTTCATCTCTTTTTTTTTTTTTAATTGAGGAAGGGGTACAGGACTTTATTGGTACAGGACTTTATTGGTACAGGACTTTATTGGGGAACAGTGTGTACTTCCAGGCCTTTTTTCCAAGTCAAGTTGTTGTCCTTTCAGTCTTAGTTGTGGAGGGCGCAGCTCAGCTCCAGGTCCAGCCGCCATTAGTTGCAGGGGGCGGAGCCCACCATCCCTTGTGGGAGTCGAACTGGCAACCTTGTGGTTGAGCAGATGTGCTCCAACCAACTGAGCCATCCGGGTGCTCAGCAGCAGCTCAGCTCAAGGTGCCGTGTTCGATCTTAGTTGCAGGGGGCGCTGCCCACCATCCCTTGCGGGACTCGAGGAACCGAACTGGCAACCTTGTGGTTGAGAGCCCACTGGCCCATGTGGGAATCGAACCGGCAGCCTTCGGAGTTAGGAGCACGGAGCTCCAACCGCCTGAGCCCCCGGGCCGGCCCCAGAGCTTCATCTCTTTTTATTGCTGAATAATATTCCATTGGATATTAGTGTGTTTGTTTATCCATTTACCCATTGAGGGACATTTGAGTTGTTCCCACCTTTTGGCTATTGTGAATAATGAATGCTACTATAAGCACTCATGTAAAATAATGTGTTTCAATTCTTGCTGTTAACGTTTCTGAGTAGATACCTAAGAGTAGAATGGGTGGGTCATATGCTAATCCCATGTTTAACTCTTTGAGGAACCCCCAACATGTTTTCTACAGTAGCTAAACCGTTTTACATTCCCACCAGCAATGGACAGGGTTCCAATTTCTCTATGCCCACACCAACTCTTGTGATTTTCCTTTTTAAAAATTGTTATATTCATCCTGATTGGGTGTGAAGTGGTGTCTCGTTGTGATTTTTGATGTGCGTTTCCATAATGCCTGTGGGCAGTGAGCATCTTTTCCTGTGCCTCTTCACCACTTGTTTACCTTCTTTGGAGAAATACGTATTCAAATTCCTTGCTTATTTTCTTTTTTTTTTTTTAATTAAAGTTTATTGGGGTGACAATTGTTAGTAAAGTTACACAGATTTCAGGTGTACAATTCTGTATTACGTCATCTATTGTTTGTCTTTTTCTGTGTTACACTTAAAAGTCCTTTCTATATTTTGGATTCTAGGCCTTATTAGATATCAGGTTTGCAAATATATCCCCCCATTCTGGAGGTTGTCTTCTTATTTCCTTGATAATGTCTTTTGAAGCACAGAAGTTTTTCATTTTGATGAGGTCCAGGTGCTCTGTTATCTCTTGTTGCTTGTACTTTGGAGTCATCAGGGATGATACTTAAATGCCTGTCCTCCGGCAGCAAATCGAAGTCCCCACTGTACAACACAGCAGCCTTTGCGGGGACTGGTAAACGGAGCTTGCACTGGCCATGAAATGAGCCAGGTCATGAGCGGGTAGGGGGCTGCCAGTGAAAGAAGCTGTGTAAAGAGAGTTCAAGGTCAGGGGTGGGGGCCCCTGTAGCAGTTTCTTCCCTTTGCTGGGCTCAGTGTGGGGAGGGGACCCCAGTTGTAGCTGCTGGGGGCAGGGCTGTGCAGCAGCAAAGGCTTCGAACGGGTCTGCCCTGACAGTCCAGCAACCTCTAAACAGAACCTTGGGGCCAGGAAAGTAGGGGTGATTACGTGGGGAGTCAGTGACAGCTTGTGAGAGGAGGGGAAGGACAAAGAGAGGGAGAAGGAGAGAGGGGAGCATCAGGGCTGAGGAAGAGACAAGAACAGATGATGGAAAAGAAGCTGCTTTTCCAAACTCTCAAGCACTGATTTACACACACACACACACACACACCCGCCCCCGGAGAAGTCATGAAAAACGTGATACACGGGCTCCAAGAGGGACCTTGGAGTGAGGAGTTGCCTTTGAGAATAATTTCAGACTTAGATACACCTATACACGTTATCTCATTGAATCCTCCCAGCAGCTCTATGGGATGAGTATTTGTTTTTCTCTACAAGTGAGAATACTGAGGTGCTCAGAGCCGAAATAATCTGCTGGAGGCCCCATTACAGACAAGGGACAGCCAGAGATTGGGGCTCTTGGCTCCTGATGCTTAGCCTCGGGCTCTTTCTGCTCTAGGTCACCTATAGACAAACACAAAGTGACCCTGTGTGACTCTTAGAGGTCACTGGAAGGCAGGGCCAACTGGGCATCGGACGTGGTGCGGAGAGCCTCGCTACTCAAGGTGTGGTCCCTGGACCAGCAGCATCTGCCTCCCCTGCGAGCTGGTCGCAAGCGCAGCGTCCCGGCCTCATCTGGACGTGCTGAGTCACCTTCTGTGTTTATCCACGACCCCTGGGAGACCTGTACACCCAGATCTGTTTGGGGAACATTTGTCTATGCGGTATCATTTCAGCCTCTCCAGGAGAATTTTTACTATTGGGACCAAAGACAGTAATTGCAATAGTCATCATTATTAAACATAGTATTGACCATAGGCAGCTGCAAACGTTTCAAAATATTATCTTATCATGAAAGCCTATAAACTGTTTTGCTTATCAGCCAGAATCTTTGGCAAGGCAAAACATTCTGCTCGCATGGTAAGATCAATAGCACATTTACGTGTGATAACTGGTGTGTTTATCCAGTTATCATTTACTCGTGTGACACGTATCGGACTGCCACTGTTCCTTCTACTATTCCTCGTTTATTTGTATCTCTGATTTACCTTGACCCGAGAGCACATTGAAGCTTATACAGCAACACAGCTGTTTCTCCCCGTACCCCACGGTGGCCTTGACTCTTCATCCACAGATAAGAGAACTGTGTGCCACCTCCAAGTGTCCAGGCAACTTTGGGACCCAGCACTGGCTGCGGCAGTACTGGGATGGCAGTCCTTACTGCCTTCCATTCTTGGAGGATTTTCTGGTTTTGACTAAGTAAGGTCCTTTTTAGATCTTCTTTCCCAACTTTGCCGAGCTTAGAGACTGCCAGGAGAAAAGAGGTACCTGGCTCGGAATATGTACCCGTAATACCAAACAGAACTTCCTCCTCTCCATGATGGGGGCGGGTCAGGACCCAGGAGGGGACCCAATGGGTCAGCTGTGGAAGGTACAGGTCAGGAGGGAACAGTGCCGAAAACCCAGGGCCCTAGAATCGGACAGAACTGACACCTGACCCGGCTCTGCCTCTCATTTGCTGGGTGATATTGGGTAAATGACTTACCTACTCTCAACCTCCCTGGCCTCATCTATAAAATGGGAGGATGACACTGATCTCAGGGGTTAAATTAGGTAATATAAGTGAAATCCTGGATGCCAGGCCTGTCCCGTACAGACACTCAGTGAGAGAGGGCTTGTATTGGAATTATAGAATTGTATTTTGGTTATAGAGTAAAGGCATGGAGAGATAGAGGTCACAGATGCCATGCATCTTCTAATTCCTGAAACACACACACATACACACACACACACACACACACACACACACACACACACACACACACGCTTGCATAAAATTCCGTAAAGAATAACTCGCAATCTTGAAAGGTAAATGACTGCTTCAGATACATAGAACAATAGTTAGAGCCCCGCGGATCAAATTCACCCATGGCAGATTTTTTTTTTAATGACCCACAGACTAAGAATAAATGTTACGTTTTTAAAGAAAATCGGAGAAAACGTTTGCTGACCTGAACTGTACATCAGTCCTAGGAACGGCCTCCATCTCCAGCGTACATTCTGGGTCGAGTCCCCTTCACAGACAGCCTTGTTTAGTCTTCCCAATAAACCAGGAATCTACCATCATTGCCCCATCTTACAGACGAGGAAACTGAGGCTTGAAAAGCGTAAATAATTTCACCGGGGCCACAAAACTAATGAGTGGCCGAGACTGAACTGAGTACCGCTGATCTAAACAAATTACTTTATTGTGGGCCTTCTCAATTGATTTGACAGAGTCAAAACCAAGTAAGAAAACCCCACAAATGCCCAGGGTTCACTCACCAGCCTGAAGGAGTGGGCAAAGCTACTGGAGAAATGTCCGCCCAAGGCCTCATCAGGGAGGCTAGAGTTAGCTGAGTCTGGAGAGGAAAAGGCCTGAGTGGATGCAGGAGCAAAGATGGGAGAGGCCAGGGAGCCGGCCGTCCCAGCCAGGCCAGGCCTGTGTGCGGGGACGTGAGAAGACAAACGGGCCTTGAAGTGGGCTTTGTCGACTCCTCCTTCAATTCCATTTGTCAGCAGTGGAGCACTGCTAGTTACGGTGCCAGTTGCCTTGAGAATGGAAAGGTGAGGAAGACCTATAACTTGCCCTGCAAGTCACCCTAGTGGGTGGAGGAGAACAGACTGCTGAGAGAGCGCATGTGCTCTCTGAGTTTCGGTGCATTAGAGGAAGCACAGGTGAAGACCTGCTGAGCTCGGAGCAGGGCTGAGGAACCCATAGACTTAGTCACCGGCTCGCCCTTCCTCCCTCCTTCCATCTCTCCTTCCCTTCCTTCCTTCCTTTCATCCTTCCTTCCTTCCTTCCATCCATCCTTCTTTCCCTCCTTCCCTCCCTTCTTCCCTCCCTTCCTCCCATTCTCCTTTCTTTCCTTCCTTCCTTCTCTCCTTTCCTGCCTTCCTTTCTTCCTTCTTTCCTTCCTTCCTTTCCTTCCTCTCACCGATATTTTCCAAGCACGACCCAGAACCCAGTGCCGTGCCAGGTGCAGTGGGAAACATAAGGAAGCGCAGGCCCTTTCTCTCCCTCCTGAGCTCATGACACCCTCAGGAGAAGGCCTGGAGCCTGAGTCCACAGCAGTGTGGTGAGCAGGCACAGGGCAGGTGGGAGGAGCCGGCCCAAAGGGAGGTCTCTACCAGAGCTGTCAGGCAGTCAGAAAGACGACCCACAAGGTGCCACTTGATCTGTATCTTAAAATAACACAGTCAGTGCAAGGACTCATCAAATGCACCTGTGATGAGGGACCCACAGACTCTGCAGGATGCACACTGCATATAGGGTACAAGGAAGGGATGGAATCCAGCCCGCCCACTTCCGGCCAGACTGTGTGCTCAGCTGCAGGATAACAGCTTGCCAAAGCAAGCGTGGTTTTCCTTCTCACAGGGGGGCCACCCGCTCCCCGTGCTGTGGGGCTGCACCCCCCAGTAGGTACACCTTTTTCAAACTGCGTAGACTCCATGTAAGCTAGCAATGTCCGTCCCAACTGTGAGGATGTGGAGCGAGCCAGGCCTGAGTGGTCTTGGGGACTGACGCATTTTGCCTTTAAAGGACAGGGAAAGACAAAGCCAATATCACCCCCAAGGTTTCACAGAGTGGGAGTCCCAGGCTCCAGGAGGCAGGCCAACTTGCCCAGAGCCACGTGACTTGTTAGTGGCACGATCTGGAGTAGAACGGACCCTCACATTTGGCAGCCGCCCTTCTAAACCCTGCAGCCTCCAAGGGTGTCTCTTGAGTGCAGGAATTAAGACAAGAAGAGCTGGGGTCTGGGCTGCAGGATGGTGCCCCGTCTTCATGGCTTCTTGGTAACTCACTCCCCATGGTAGGGAGTGTCTCAAAGTCTTCATACGTGGCTGTCATAGTATTGACCATGTTCAACACATGCTCGGTGGGAGAAAAATAACAACAAGAGCAGCAATAAATTGGGGCAATTTTCCAGCCAGCTTTTATTTTCCCATCGAGTGCTTGCTACCTTTCAAAGGTCTTTCTTAAACCCATAAGTTAGGCGCAACGGGTAATGTAGGTTGGGTAGAGGGGAATAAAAAAGAGAGAGATTACCTTAAGAATCCCTAGAATGGCGTGTGCCGGGAATGTCATACCATCTGATGGGGGTGGCATTTCTATATACAGGTGCATGTGCAGGTAAGAAACCACTGCGCCTTGCCCTGAAGATCCCGTCATTCTAAGTCATACCACATACAGAGAGCCGCCGTCCCATCCAGGTGTCTCCCCACGGTGGGTTGTTTACATGCCGCCTTGTCTGGTTTCCATCTCGCTGTACTCCGGCGGACAGGGGTTGATGGGTTTACAGTGGAGGGAGCTCGGCTCTGCCACTTGTCCGTAGAAGCTCAGACAGTCCCCTAGAACTGCCACTTCTTTCCCCAAAAGTGGTTCATGTTCAATTTGATTCCCTGGGATGCTCTGTAAACCACTGGTGACCACAGAAGTGGGCGCAGCAGCGTCCGGCCTGCCTCCCAGCCTCGCTCTGCATCGCTCACTGAGGTGGAGCCCATGTGCGCTGTGGACTGCACGCTGGGGTGGCTGTTGCACCAGGAGGGTGGACCCCATGTGGACAGCACCCACGCCCCACTTTTCCCCGCGCTTGTGGCCGCCTCAGCCCCAAAGCAACATGACCTTGTAGGGCACACTCATTACCGCACTCGTGTTATGAACCAGAAAATATTGTATTCAGTTGTTCACTTGTCTATTCACGGGCATTTGTCTATAAGTGCCTGCATTTATCAGAAATTATCAAGGCATGTCCCTCCTGGTTGTATGAAATGTTCCACTGCAAACCTTGATTAAGCAGTCACAGAACTATTTAAAAGTCCCAGCTGGAGGGTGGGGACAGACCCACTATTTCCATGCTGCTTGAAATGAGACTGCTTTCTTTTAAACCTGGAAAATATAACGTGTGTATGTGTGTGTGTGTGTGTGTGTTAGAGAGAGAGAGAATATGGAAGGCAAGCACCCCAAATTTCTTTTTTATTTTGGAGCCTGTTCGCTTCCTTTTTCTGCCAAGTTGTTCTTCTGGGCAAAGGATGTGGACAAATGTGGCTTCATTAAGAATGCTTCTCAAGGGACTCATTTGTGCAGGGGTTTGGAAGAACTGGCGCGATGTTTTCAGAAATGAGGGCCGGGCTGTGCATTCTTCGTGAGCTTCAGACCTTGCCTTTCCCCACTCCAGGCTCATTGCTGATGTTAATGAAATGTTGGTTGAATTGAACTGAGCAGGGAAAAGCTACAAAGCTAACCCGTCTCAACTGGGTTCCCCTGGAGATCAACCCAGCAAGCACAGATCGCCACTTGTCAAACTCCAAGTCACCAAGTCATTACCACGCTCCTGTTATGAACCAGAAAATATTCTATTCAGTTGTTCACTTGTTTATTCACTGGCATTATTCTATAAGTGCCTGCATTTATCAGAAATCGTGCTGGACTCTGGGACAGTTACAAAATAGTAAACCCAGGAGCTTCATCCTCAAGTAACTCAGGAAGAGGACAGACAGTGATAAATATAACAGTATGTTCAATCCCAAGGCACGTGCACAGTGGGAGAGGGGCATTTGGCAATGGGCACTTGGGAAGTGTCCAGATAACTTGCAAACTAATCTTCATTGAAGTTCAGAAGTTCAGAAGAGGAAAGGGAAGACAAAGCACGTGGACTAAATTCTGCTGCGTCCCTAGCATTGATATATTTCCCAGACAATGTTTGGTTGCTCTTCACAAGACCCTCATTTTGCTGTGCAAGGACACAGAGGCTCACAGACATAAAGAAGACTCAGCCAAGGCCATAGAACTAGAATGGAAACGGTCAAGGTTTGAAGAGTAACGTTCCTGGCACCAGCAAGGGGCATAAGATGCAAAGGGGTGGGTGGGGTTGGGGGCGTCCTGCCAGGAGTTCAAAGTTTATCCTACAGGCTAGATTGCAACTTGGCTGCCCAGGGGCTAAATAAGGGTCATGGTGAGTCTTAAACACAAACGAGAAGAAAATGTAGAGCATGAACTCCGGAGCCAGGTGCCTGATCCGTCATCTCAATTCTCCCTCACACCAGCTGTGCAATATGGGGCCAGTTACTCGACTTCTCTGAGCCTCATTTCTTCAATTGTAAAATAGAGATAGTCACAGCAGTTCTTCGTTGCCAGGGCTGCTGGGAGGCATGAATAAGTTCATGTGGTAGTGCACTAAGTAGTGCCTGGACCATCAGAAGCACATAATATATTTTGACAATTCTAATGGATGTACAGCACCTAACACAGTCTCTAGTACCTGAGGTACTTAATAAATGGTAATTATTCTTACCTTTTATTTGATCAAAATCACCAAATACCTCCCATGACGAATTGGCCTTTGTCACAGTGAGGTAAAGAGGAGAGTATTTGTCAGCTCCCGGAACACCATTTATACATTGGGAATAAACCTATTTTTGACTCAGAAGCTAGGGAACAAGGAGAACTCACTTTCCTGACTAGTCATGAGTTTATGTTTCCAGCTGTGTGGTCATGACAGGAGGGCTGCATAGCCATTTACAGACCACTTTTCCACCCCAGCTGTGCACATGACAACCCTCCTGGGGTCTCTGGGCCCAGGTAGTCTTGGTAGTATAGACTGAATGCCCCTGGGTCACACTTCTGACCCCTGGGAAGTAGGAGCCAGTGGACATGTTTTCCCTCCCTCCCTCCTCCCTACCCGCCCTCCAATGTGTCCCCCTCCTTCTCTGCCTGCCTCCCCTGTCACCCACCCCAGAATCTTTGCAATTCTCTCTAGTAAAGTAATAACGCAAGATTTTCCTAGCCTTTGCTCAGTGGGATTCTAAAGAAAGTAATTTCACTCTCATTAGTATTAATTAGGATAGCTAAAAGGAGGAGGAAGTGAGGAAGGAAGAGGAGGGAGTGACAGACTGGGGTGGGAGAGAGAGAGAGAGAGAGAGAGAGAGAGAGAGAGAGAGAGAGAGAGAGAGAGAGAGAGAGAGAGAATTGGCTATAGATGAATATGAAGGAAGCGTGGTGAGTATTACAGGAGTGGAGTGGAGACCAGTACAGGGTTCAGTGCACAGCCTTTATGGCCTGTGCATTTTCTGTGTTCACGAAATGTACAAATCAACAAATGACTCCCCCTGGAATTTGTATGCAGGACTCTGCGGAAGTCAGTGAGTTTCTCTGGTCCCCCACTTCGTTAGCTATAAAAGGAAAGGTCTGAATGAACCACCAAGTCTCTGAGCAGCTCTGACCCTGATACTCTAAGGGGAACCAGGCACTAACGTGAGTCCAGCACTGCTGTGGGTCAGGTGGTCTTAAGACCTTATATAGATAGTCTAAAGATTTATGTAAATTATGCCATAATGAATTCTCCCAAGAACTCTGTGGGGTTCTGGGACTCCCCTGGATTTTACAGATGAGAAAGAGAAGGCTCAGAGAGGTTAAGGAACTCATGCGTGGTTATACAGTGAGCTGTAGAGGGAAGACACAAACTTGGGTCTGCAAGACTTATGAGGCCAGACAGTCCTGCTTGAGGTCCCCTGACTAAGTATGACTGGAGAGACCTGAGCTTGGATGCTCAAGAAGGGATGAGTGGGTTGGTTGCATTCTTCGCAATATATAGATTATTTAATGGGTATCCTTCTGCATACTTGGTGGGTCATAGTAGAAAGGG